>NC_064251.1:57140226-58392726 GCF_003254725.2 Canis lupus dingo | reverse complement strand
AGAGGTGGCAGTTCTCAAAGCAAAAAGACAAAAAACAAAACAGTAATTAATAGCAAATCACTGTATTAAACCTTTTCATCTTAGCGCTGTCTTGGAATTGGGTAGAGTGGGGATTAGCTGGAGGAAGGTGAGCAGATGCGAGGTTCAGGGCCTACCCTGTGTGCACCCACAGGTATCTACATCTGCACACACGCCAGGCCAACAAGCATGTTTATTGTCAGATGCACACACCTCCAGCACATGAGAGCACATAGATTTTAAGGGCAGTTTTGTATGCATGCACATGTGTGCTTATGCACACAGACACACTCATGTCTGTGTACTCACTTGTGTGTGCACTCCATATACCCCAGCATGGGTATATGCATGCAAATAAACACCTGTTTACACATGCAGAGGTGTGCACATACAGTGTATACACCAACAGGTATGGGCGGGAATTGTGAGCAGTGTTGGCTGAGGGTGGATCTGGTCCTGTGACCTCCTGCACTTTGTTTTCTTGCAAATCCCAGCACACTGGGGCTGAGGTCTCTAAGGCTCCAGAGGTCATGGGGGAGGAGGGGCCCTGATACTCAGTTGGGTTGGCCTGTTCTCTAGCCAGGAGGGGAGTTGGAAGGCCCCAAGGAATGAGGCTGGAGCTCAGCAAAGCTCCAGATTCTCAGCTTCATAGCTAAGAAATGAAGTGTGTACCACTTGCAGGCTTGCAGGTGGTCAGTGCCTTTCTGTGTCCTTCTATGCCCCTTCTATAGCTTTCCTTCTTCCCTTGCAATCTGCTCTCTCTGGCCTGGGCTGTCAGCAGAGAGAAATGGTAGTCTTTGGGACCAATAAAACAAGAAAAAAGAAGAGCCGACCCCTCTCTAGGACTCTTTGAGGTGGAAGCCAAGTCTCCCAGTTGGCATCTGTTGGTGATGGGGTCATTTGGGCCATAGGATGGGCATATCAGCTGTGGTTCCTCCAGATGGGATGATTGGGAGTTGGTAGCCATCCATTGATCAGGGTGGAGGTGATTGTATCACCCTGAGAGATGGTACATTTTGAGTGTGGACTCTGCCCAGGAGTCCGTGGCAAGGGCGCCACCAGGAGGGGAGCCACAGACCTGAAAGAAACCAGGGAAGCATCAAGGGTGTGACAGCCACATCCCCGGGGAAACCCCATAGGGGTTATTTCATGTTTGTGTGATGAGAGTCCTCAGCAAGTGTGACCAACTTGGCCCTTGGAGTTTGCAAAGGGCTTTCAGGTCTGCCCTCCACGGGGTGCAGCTTCTATATCAGGATACCCTTTAGTGAAAGGGAGCAAGGGTATGAAGATGCAGCCTGTGTTGGGCAGAGAGACCTACTGTGGAATCCTAACACTCTGTGGCCTTGGATAAGTCACTGGCCCTCTCTGTTCCCTAGTTTTCTCCTCTGTCAAGTGGCAGCAACGGAGTCCTACCCTGCTCCTACGGGATTGTTCTGAAGATGTAATTCAGACTAGGTGGGGAAAGGTCCCAGCATGGTCCTTGGTACAGAGCATGGCACCACCCGTAGCAGCTTCTGTGACAATAAGAATAATAATTGTCTGCTAGGGCACTCGACATTGACCACTCCAGGAGCTGGTATTGTTATTCTCATTCCACCAAGGTGGGAACTGAAGCTGGAGGGAATGCCACCTTTTGAGATCTGCTCCCTCTGCTCATCTAGCTGCTGCCCTGGCAGCAATGGCATTGGGGGACATCTGACCCCCAGCAGCTGGAGCCAACCAGAGTCTCTCTCCTGGGAATTGGGAATTTGCTTTGCAACACGTCTCTGGCTGGCCCCTGGTGGGTGTGTGAGGTTGTGTGGGGTCAGGGCCAGGCCATGTAGAGAGTTCGGAAAATAAGCAGAAGCTCTGAGAGCGGGCAGGTAGCAGGTTTGCTCTCTGGTACCAAGCCTTTCTGTCCAGATCCAAAATCCTCATGAAATGTGGTTTCCTGTCCCTCTACTTTCTGGGCTCTGTCAATAACTGCCCCTCTCGCCCCCAGCCACTTTGTCCTTATTTGAGTGTGTGTCAGTTGTGTTCTTGCAACCAAATGATGCCTGGTGAGAGGTGGCCAAATAGGTTCATGCCTGCAGGCAACATGTTTGTTGAGGTCCTACTGTGCGCCGGGCACTACACTGGACACTGGGTAGTGTCCAGTGATAAGATGGACTGGCTCTCTGCCTTTGAGGTGCTGTCTTCAGAAAAGAGAGGTGGAATCTGAACATGTGTCCGATAACCATTGAGCCATAGTTGTGCTAAGAGCCATGAGACACTTGCTGTGACCGGGAGAGACTGAAATGGGCTTGATCTGGTCCAGTGGGCACTGGGCAGGGAAGAGCTCTCTTGAGTCTTCCCGGGGTGGGGGGAGCTCTGGGTGGGGCACTTGACCTGTTCTCAATCAGCCAGTGAGTAAATGGTCCAGAAGACGGGGGCCCAGGATGCCAGCTTCCCCCACCTCTCTAGGTGGCCAACATGCTGGGGACCAGATAATAAAGCACTGTAGAATCAGGAGGCCTCTGTGAGACCAAAGCGTGGACTCTGGGAGGTCTTGTACTCCAAATCCTCCACTGCTGGCTCAGCCTCTGGTCAGCCTAAGCCACCACAAGCTTCCCAGCAACCAACAAGGCACTGGGTCTGCTGGCTGAGCTGGTGAAGGGTCAGGATGTGTCAGCAGCAAGATCTGGTTTGGAACAGGGAAGTGGTACAAGTTGCATCCCCAAGCCCGGTGGGGATGAAGTGGGGGTGGGCAAATTTGCACTTGGAGAATTGGTAACTGGCTTTAAATCTGGGGTGATTGCTACTCTAGTCCTACTACAGCTGAGCACAGCTACCCGGTGTGAGCACTTGCATATGAGAGGCAATATGCTAAGTGTTTTATGTATATGCCCGCAGTACCCTGATAAGTTATTGATCCCCACAGTAACTTGAAAAGGTAGATATAGGTACTATCTCCATTTTACAGATGAACAAACAGAGGTCCAAGTTCATTTTGACAGTTCAGGGTTCAGCAATGTTTAGTCCCACTACTACCATGGGTGGGTATTTCCCTGCCCCACTGATGTTGGGGACACAACATGAACTGTGGTGGTCTTGAATGTGCCTCTGTGGTTTCATTTGGGTCTTGCTCTTTTGCCATTTCCATGGTAACACGCCCTGTGTAGCTGTTGGTTCCAGAATGAGATCCATGGAGCAGACTTGAGGCTGATCCTCAGTCTGAAGCAGAGCCTCTTAAGCCAAGCTTTGCCCAGATCGGCTAAACTACAGTGAACTTGCAGACCCAAAAGTGTGAGAGTAAACATTTGTTGCTGCAAGTTACTGAATTTTGAGGTACTTTGTTACACGGCATTGCTGTGGCCATGACTGATAAACACAAATGCTCAGCCCATAGTGGCAGAGCTGGGATCTAAACCGAGATGATTCTTTTTTTTTTTTAAAGATTTTATTTATTTATCTGACAGAGAGAGAGTGTGCAAGAGAGCACAAAGGCAGAGGGAGAGGAAGAAGCAGGCTCCCTGCAGAGTTGGGAGCCCAATGCAAGGCTTGATCCCAGGACACTGGGATCAGGACTTGAACCAAAGGCAGACACTTAACCAACTGAGCCACCCAGGTGCCCTTAAACTGAGGTGATTCTGACTGGAAAATGCACAATTAACCGGTAGGCCACATAGTCCATCGAATTAGGAAATGTGGTTGAAGTGTTTAGCAGAGTGCAAGGCCCTTCATCAACATGTGATATGTCACTAGTATTCATATTAGTACTGTCATTGTCATCTCTAAAGAGCCGAGGAAACCCAAAACATGCACGATGTACCTGGAGTGCAGTAGTTAGCAGAGGTGGAGTAAGTGGCCTTGACAGGGCCACTGTGCCTGTTGTCTGGGTTCTGCAGCAGAGCCAGGGATACGTGTTGGTGGCTGCAGCCATGTGCTTGAGCTGCCAGTGCCCCATTAGCATCCCTGACCAGGAGGAGGAGATGAGTGTGGGCTCTGGAGTCAGACAGATCTCAATTCAAAGCCCAGCCCCCCACCACTTGCTGGCGGCAGGCATAGGCTGGGGCCCTTTCTTGCCCTAGTTTCCTTATCTGTAAAATGGGGGTGAGAGTTGAGTGCTCTCACCGGGCTGTCACGACAAATAAATATGATGGTTATTGAAGGAGTTTGGCAACCAAACAACCTAGACCACGTGTACCCATGTACACAGACTCCAGGGATCTGAGGGACTGGTCCTTAGGGCCAGTGTGGAACTCCTCTGGGGACACCCTGAGCACTTTGGGAGAACCAGGGCTGTTGATTAGCACGGGGGGCAGCCAGAGAGAAGGGCTTTCCTGTGGCCGTGATGCTGACCCTTAGGATGGTCTCTTCCAGCTCTGGAATGATCGACCCCATTTAGCAGATGAGGAAACAGAGGCTCAGAGAGGGGACCCCGGTCTGCCTGACACTGAAGTCTGGTCCCCCGACCACTCTACCTTCTGGGACCTCAGCACCCTCTGCCCCGAGGCAGGACTCACCCCCTTCCTTAATTGTAATTCAACTACTTGTGATATTTTGGTACCAATTAATATTGATTTTACAATTGGTTTACGGAGATGTTGTTTTATTACTAATATATTTAATGTGCAAATCAATAAGAACACTTGCTTGGCCCTCTCCCTGGAAAGTAATAAAATCAAATATCTCAGGGGTAAAATGCTATCTGATCCGTGAATGGCAAAGCAGATGCTTTAATATAATAGTTAAAGACTAGGCTGAGAGCTTGGCAAAGCCAACCCACCTCCTCCCCCAGCCTGGCTTTCGAGGCTGCCAGGAGAAGGCTCCCCGAGCTCCAGATCTGCCACGGATGCCTCAGCAGAGGAACCAGATAGAGGGGCTGTGCTGCCTTTGGGGAGCTACTCTGTGCAGACCTACCTTCACTGCCTGGCCTCTCCCCACTCCCTCTCTTCCCTTCCTCTCTTCCTGCCTCTTCCTGCCTCTTCCATTCTATTATTCCGTTTTGTGTCTTCATTCTTATATTCATTCATTTATTCATCTGATCATTTACTTCTTCTCATGTGTCTCATTTAATCACCCAACAGATAGGGACTGAGCACTCATTCTGAGTCAGGCTGAGAGCTGGGGACTGGGAGTGGAGTGGGGACCGGATGCAGGACCCCTGCCTGCCACCTGGAATCTCCTGTCAGATTGGGGAGGTGGTTCCCTTTGTTGTCTTGAGTGACCTGTGCAACCCTGCTCCCTTACTTTTCCTCTGTTTAGTGGCAAAGGCTAAAGCAGAGGGATACCTTCGTACCTGGGTCTCTTGGGGTCTTCCTGTACCAGCATTTCTAGAACTCCCACCCTGCCTGGCTGGGTACCCAGGGCTAATAATAATGTCCCAGGCACATTATCTCTAGTGCTCATAGCACTTGGGAGGGAGATACTACTGTCCCCACCCAATAACTGGAGAAACAGGCTCAGAAGAGTGAAGGCACTGTTCAAGTTCATGCAGTTAGTAGGCATTAGAGCTGGGGCTTGAATCCAGGTCCTTCTGACCCCAGCACTTGTCCTCCCTCCTCACTGAGGCAGAGCGGTTGGGACGAAGTCCTGGAGTCAGACCTGGGTTCTATTCCTCACTCCCCCATTGACAGCTGTGGGACCTCTGTAGCCTCCTCTGTAGTAGTGGGTCAAATCACTGTAGTGAGCTCGGGCTTGGGAAGAACCTAGCACATAGTAGGTGCTCATCTCAACATGCTGAAGCTGAGTCTTCTGAACAGGGCTGTTGGTAATAAAGTGTTGTTGTTGTTGTTGTTGTTGTTTTTTAAAGATTTTATTTATTTATTCATGAGAGACACAGAGAGAGAGGCAGAGACACAGGCAGAGGGAGAAGCAGGCTCCATGCAGGGAGCCCAACGTGGGACTTGATCCCAGGATCTGGGATCACGCCCTGAGCCAAAGGCAGACGCTCAACCGCTGAGCCAACCAGGTGTCCCATGAAGTGTTTTTTGAAACTGGTTGTAGGAAGCTGCAAAATGTCAAGATGGTACACGGTAGGGGAGGGCAGGGGTCAGGAGAAGACTTTGCACAGCCATCTAGGACAAGAAATGTCACAATGCCTCTCTCTCCTGGGGTCCCCTAAAAGCTGGCTCTGTTGGAGCTGGGGGCTTTGGCCTGGGAGTGGGCATGGGGGTGGGGAGCTAGAGCTGGCTCCCCTGCTGTGATTTATGGAGGAACTGGTAATGAAGCTGGCTGGCAGTAAATAATTAGACATGAAAATCTTACCATTTAATTAACCAAAAATAAATGACCAAGGGCCCTAGGAAGAAGGGTGTCCTGGCCACCCCAAGTCAGCTGCTGACGTGGGCTCAGGGAGGGCCTCACTTGCTCATCACTCACTCACTCACTCACTTATCCATCCATTCATTCCCATTGGCACAA
The DNA here is from genome assembly GCF_003254725.2 of Canis lupus dingo. Lineage (NCBI taxonomy): Eukaryota > Metazoa > Chordata > Mammalia > Carnivora > Canidae > Canis > Canis lupus. The sequence continues at coordinate 58,386,324 of NC_064251.1, read as the reverse complement.
CCATTGTTGTTTCAATGGAATGTTGTCAACCCCATTTCGCAGAGGGAGAAGCTGAGACCCAGAATGGGGGAGGGACCAGTTGAGAGTCTCATAGGAATCAGGAGCAACATAGGACTTGATCTTGTGGCCTCTGAGCCCAGACTCATCCCCTCTTCCTGTCCATCTCTGCAGCTCCTCCTGTTGTCATCCTTCCCCAGGAACGCCTCTTATGCTGCCACTGCCTAAGGAGCCTCTGAGTGACCCCGGGTCTTTGGGCAGAGCTGCGTCCGAAGCCCTCCTTGCCTCTCCTCACTGTGCTTGGGTGGACGATCTTTTCAGTTCAAAGATGACACCAACCTACAGCACCCAACTCATGTTCTCATCTCAACTGACTCCTCGGGCAGGAACAAGAGAGTCATAGGGCAGCGAGAGGACAGGCCTCAGGAATACACAGGGAAGTGTCATGTTTTTTGTACTAACATCTCTACAAAGGAGCCAGTGTCTCCTTTTCTTTACCTTGATTTTCAGGAGTCAGCCTCTGACTTTCAATCACTGCTCCCTGGCATTCCTTATAATGGGTACATACCAGCCAATTAAATGGAGGAGGAGAAGAAGCTGGAGCAGAGAGCGGGGAGAGCTGGGGTATATGTCCCAGTGTCCTACTTTTGCTGTTGTGGCCTGTCTTCCTTCCTTCCTTCCTTCCTTCCTTCCTTCCTTCCTTCCTTCCTTCCTTCCTTCCTTCCTTCCTTCCTCCCTTCCTTCCCTCTCATTGTTTCTTGAACATTTTATGGTGTCTTGTTCTTAATTTGAACAATAGCTAGCGTTTCGGTTTGGGAGCACTTAGTATGCATGTACCAGGCACTGTACCAGGTGCTACACCAAAAGATCTCCTCTGGTTTTCACAGTAGTCTTGTAGAGTAACTATTCTTAGTATCTCCATCTTCCAGCTAAGGACTCTAAGGCCCAGAGAAGCATAGTGACTTCCCCAAGGACACACAGCTAATAAGAGGCTGGGTGGAATAGAAGCCATGAGTGTCTGAGCCTAAGCCCATGCTCTTTGCCAGTTCTCTCTGCTGCCTCTGTGTTCGTGAACTGGCCGAGCAGGCACAGGGCAGCCGTAGAAATCTCAGTCTTAGGCCATGGAAGTGGATGATTCCTGCAGGTCCTAGAAGAATGGCTGGAGTAAGTGGGAGAGAAGATGGATTAATGGAGAAGCCGGGCCTTCCACTGTGGTCTGGCTTTAGTGGGCAATGGCAGGGGTAGGAGTGGCTGAGGTCACCCTCTGAGTCAGACAAATCCGAGTTTGCCTTGTAGTCCTGCCACTCACCTTCTTTGTGGCCTTGGACACGTTCCCTGCCTGGGAGGAGGGGTAACAACGGGGCTGCCTCCCACACTTGTGCTTGCGGAGAGGATTCCCTGAGATCATGCAGCTTTGTGCTCAGGAGAATGTGCCAGGTACACATTTGGCAAGTGCCAAATAAATGTGAGCCAGTATTTTTTTCCCTCTTCATGATCCAGGTTAGTATTAATAGTTAATATGAATTTTTTTGTAGTATTTTTGTTAGACTCAGAGATAATATATTCAAAATGCCTAGAAGAGTACCTGGTACATGTTGGGTACTTAATAAGTATAGGGATTCTATTTTGTAAAACATATATTTATTTATGTGCATATACACACTGAGCAAAGTCTGGGAGGAAGTACACCAAAATATCAACAATGATTTTTTTTTCAGGGTGGTAGGATTGCAGGTGATAATTTCCTTCTTTGCAATTTTCTGTGTTTTCCACATCCTTAAGCCATGAGGAGGCATTGTTTTTGCACATGGAAGGCTTTTAAAAAGAAAACCAGAGACAACAAAAGCTGCCACGGTGAGGCCAGCCAGGCTCCTGCAGTTCCCATCCTAGCTTTCAGCCCCGGTGTAATCCTTCATTTCCCCTGGGGGTAGGGGAGCAGCATTGTCCTCCACAGGCCTCTGGCCCTGGACCCTTAGGTCTCAAAACTTGGGGACCAGGAATTCTATCTCAGGTATGCTGCCTTGGGGATCCCAGAGGGATGACCAGAGCCGGGTTACGACCTAGGGGGGACACTCCTAATGCTTCCTTAAAGTTGAGGGGCATCTCCAGGACCTCCCTCATGGTTCTATTTTTTTTTAAGATTTTATTTATTTATTCATGACAGAAAGAGAGAGACAGAGGCAGAGACACAGACAGAGGGAGAAGCAGGCTCCATGCTGGGAGCCTGATGCGGGACCCGATCCCAGGACTCCAGGATCACGCCCTGGGCCGAAGGCAGGCGCTACACCACTGAGCCACCCAGGGATCCCCTCCCTCATGGTTCTAGAGCCCCCAAACCTCAGGCACACCCTGGCTTCTTCCTTCCTGTTCCTGTCCAATTGGCATATGGGACATGGAGACAATAGGAGCTGAGTGTAACCACTGTTTACAGAAAAAAATGGTACAAGATTTATTTATTGGAAGGTGACTGAGGAATATGAATTCTACACTCCATTTAAAATGCTTTTTATTTCTCTCAGCCTTGGGGCTCAGAGTACATCTAATTTCACCCACAGCTATAATTCTCTACCAAACAGTTCCTGCTGCTCCTCTGGGGTCCCCAGGAACCGAGTTAGTTTATGTCTGCCACTGATGAGGCTCAGGCAGGGGCAGCGACAGCTACGTGCCAGCGCACACTGGCGCCCTCCCGCCTGGGCTACCCCTAGCTCTGATGTTGGGGCCTGTGCCTGCACACTGGGCCTGAACCCTGCCCGGACCCGTGTGGTGCCCATGCACCTTGGGGTGGCCTGAACTCAAGCGGGCGACCGGCCCATATCTCACGCTGGACGTGTTGATTGCTCCAACCTCAGAGCTAACAAACAATTAGTTTGTTAGTATATTTATCCCGTGAACATTGGAGTCTGTGATTACAAATCCAATAGCAGATTGTGGCAGCGTTGGGAGATAAATCTGTGCTCCAGGCTTGGCCCTGTCAGCCATGGGGGTGGGGCCGCTGCCAGGGGGAGGGGGAGAGATCTCCCTGCCTACCTGTCCCTGAGCTGTTTTTCCAGCTGCCTGCTGGTCTGTCCGCCTGCCAGCCTGCTTGTCCGTCCACCTGTCTGACCTCTGGCTCGCCTGCTGGCCTGGCGCTCTGTTCTTCCCTCGACACCAGGCCCCAGGGCTGCAGAAATGCATGAGAAGTCCTGAGTCCTGGAGCTGCTCATATTCTGCTCGGGGAGATAGCAACACTCATCCTAGGTGATCAGCGCTGGGACAGAGGGATGGATGGAGAGAGCACCGTGGGGTCTCCAGGAGGAAGCGGCTAACTCTGCTCGAAAGGTCGAGGTTTGGTCAGTGCTGGCCAGTAGCCACTCCCTTTTTTCCTCCTATGCCTTTGTAGCATCTTTCCTCAGGGCTCTCCTGTCATGAAAACAAAAGCTCACTCCCCACCCCTTCACTCCCCATCTACCCCCCATCACAGTTCTCTTGACCAGGCCGGTCTTAGCTCACCACCCTCAATCCCCCTCTGCTGCTCAGTAGATCCACTTGCCTCTGTGAGGGGAAATCTGTGCTATTATGGACACACATCCTCCCCATCTCTCAGCTCCCCAGGCACCCCGGACTCCCTTCTCTTTGTGACCTCCAGTGCCTTCTATGATGCTGTGGTACCTAACTACACTGAGCTCCTGCCTCCCTGATCATCTTCCAGCACCTTCAGATTCCTGGTCCTCTGTTGACTTCTTAAAGTGCAGCTATCCCCAGGGGCAGTTCTCCAGCCCTCCGCCCTGCTCTTTCCCCACTTCCCATGGGGCTCCTCCCTCCTGCATCAGGGCAATTTCTGCATCTCTGCCTGTAGTGCTGAGCTCTCACATGGACCTGGGTTTTCCAGGCTCTTCCTCTGTGTCCCTGAACTCAGGATCCAGCCAGCCCCACCACCACCCCGGTCACCGAGCCAGAACCTGGGGGTGATCTGTCATTCTTGAATCCTTTTCCTTCATCCCCAGCTCGGGGAGGTAGGTGGTCACCCAGCCTTGCCAAGTATTCTTTAAAACGCTTCTCACATCTGCTCTCCATTCCTCCTGCTACCACTCCCCAGCCAAGCCACCAGCTTATCTCAGAGGCTTGTCTGCAACAGTCTTGCACTGGCCCATTGGGGGTACATTCCCTATAGATCCGATGATTTCTGGACCTAAATCCTAGCATCCCCCAACCTCAGAGGTGGGCACAGGCAAGAGCTATAAGAGGGGGATAATAACTCTTGCCCATGAGGGATGTTGGTAAGACTTAATTAATGAGAGTTCAATGATATTGGTGGCCCACATGTATTTAGCATGTATTCTGTGTCTAGCACCCTGCCAGGTGGTTTACCTGATGGTCTGAGTTAATTTTTACAGCAACTTTGTGAAATAGGTAATATTATTATTTCCCATTTCACAGATGGGGGGAGTAAGACTGAGAAAGTTGAACCATATGTCTGAGGTCAGAAGATTATAAGTGGTGGAGCTAGGATTTCAACACGGGTCTTCTTGATGCTCAGGCTGTACTCTCAACTATCGTCAGTGCTGCCTTCAGGGGTGCCTGCTCCAGGGCAGCCCACACCTGGCTGGCAGCGAGCATCAGGGCTGTGGCCACCTTTCCTCTGAGGTCCAGGGATATCTGAGGCCTCTGCAGGGATCCTTGGGTCTGTGAAGAGGAATCTCAGGGCACATCAACTGGTCTTCTTTTTTCAGACGTAATTCACATACCATAAAATTCATGCTTCGAAAGTGTACATTCAGTGGTTCAGTATACATTCAGTAGTGTATTCACTAGGTTTTTTTTTTTTTACAATTTTGATCACTACCTAATTCCAGAACATATTCATCATCCCCTGAAGAAACTCCCACACTCATTAAGCAGTCCTTCTCCACTCTCCTGTCCTTTGCTCCTTGAAACCACTAATCTACATTCTGTCTCTTTAGATTTGCCTTGTCTGGACATTTCATGGAAGTAGAATCATATCACATGTATCTGGGTTCTTTCACGTAGCATAATGCTTTTGAGGTTTGTTCGTATCATAGCATGTGCTAGTACTTCATCCCTTTTCACTGCAGAATAATCTTCCTCTGCATGAATATGTCATATTTTGTTTATCTGTTCATCACTCTGCTGACATTCGCTTGCTTCCAGTTTTTTGCTGCTGTGATAATGTTGGTATGAACATGTGTGTACAAGTGTTTGCATTGGTATTATGTACAAGTACACAAGTATTCTTGATTCTCTTGGTACACCTAGGCTGGAATTGCTGGGTCATATGATAACCCTATGTTTAAACTTTTTAGGAAGTGCTTTCCAAAGGGTATCCCATTTGCCATAGTGTTCTGATGAGGGTGGGGATCCCTGCTGAGTCATGAGCAGCCTTGCAGGGTGGGACCCTGGTTAGGATGCTCTGAGCCCGCCACTCTTCTCATTGTTTATCCCCAAGAGCATGGAGTCAGACTCTTCTCATTTGTGATCTTGTTTAATCCCCAAAAGTGCCCAGGAAGGAAAGTATTATTCACCCCAATTATAATTGAGAATATTGAGGCTCAACATGGTTAGGTAATTTGACAATGAGGGGCAGAGTTTAGTTTGGAACCCAGCTCTACCTGATTAAAAAATTCTTGCTTTTAACCCCCAAACCACACTGCCTCTTAGTTGGCCTAGTAAAGCCTGTGGGAAGAAACACGAAGTGAAGAGGAGGGCTTGGTGAAATAGTGGTTTCTTCACGTATACCTTGGGCCTCATGCCCTTTTATTCCACCAGCTACTGGGGCTGTCCTTAGGAGGATGGGGGATGGGAGTATGACATTGGCTCAGATCTCTCTTGTAGGCTCAACATGCTGGATCAGGATGGTCTCTGAGAGATGGAGCTCTCCTATTCATTTTATAGGTAGAAGAACTGAGGACCCAGAGAGAGAAGGGCCAGGCCCAAAACAGTGGTAAAGCTAGGATTTGATCTAGCTATATCTTCATCTAAAACAGTGTGTGTGTGTGTGTGTGTGTGTTTGTGTGTGTGTGTGTGTGTGTGTTGGGTAGCAGTGAGTGGCATGGCAGAGGCCATGCTATGTGCCCAGTTGGTAAAAGTGGATATCACTCTGTACCCAGAGTGAGTAGGGTACAGGAAGTCTAATCGACTGCTATCTGGGTAACATTGTCCCCATCCAGCTAAGAAGGAATAGCTATGGGTGGCCAAAACTAGGACATGTCTACTTTAAGGGTTATATGAAGCTGTGTCCCTGGGAAATGTCTCTGCGGAGCCTCCCAGTGCAGATATCTCTGGAGACAAAGGCATGGCTCTGTTCTAATAATCCCTCCCTGGAGGAAGGAGTCATTCTGCCAAGGAGAAAGGTCTGAAAGAAGAAGCTTGGGGGTGCTGTCCCCTCAATGGCAGCAGATAAGAGTAGATGTCCAGGGCTTGTCTTAAGAGAGATTTGGTAGCCATGGTCCAATTTACCATCCCATCTGTGACCATAGATGGACCCCATCAGTATCAGCACCAAAATTTAGAAGTAAGCAGGATCATGGGGGCCACAGGAAGGGGGACTTGAGATACTGTGTTCCACTTGGCAGCCTGGTGAGGGTTGAGGAAGTTCCAAGGGTAGAGGCAGTGCTGAAAGATTTAAGGGGAAGGGCCACCTCACACACTTTGTGGATGAGGGTGGTATAGCTTAATGGGTCAGAGTTTGGGCTCTGGAGTTACCTGCCTGAATTTAAGCCTCCTTGAGCCTCAGTATCTTCTTCTGAAAAGTAGATATCATAATAGTACCCACCTCAAAGGGGGGAATTGTGAGGATGTAGAGTGGCATAATGTATCCTAAGTGCTTGGCAAAGTAAGCATCCAATTAATGGCAGCTTAAGTAGTTAATATACAGGAAACTGGGAGAAAGGCACAGGGGAGTTTCCTGGGCATCTGGAGATGCAAGCAGGGTTCTAATTGGGTTCTGACTTTGGCCTAGGTAGGGAATTACTCAAAAGTAGGAGTGCTGTGGGGCTGAGTCCTCCCCTAAGTTGGTGCCAACCTCTGATTGTGTGCTAAGATGACACCAACAACAACACCTAGTACTTTTATATAGCCTTGCTATATGCCAAGCCCTGTCTTATACTCTTTATAGTCATTGACTTATTTAATCCTTTATAATACCCATTGTGATAAGTTAAGTTTTATTATTTCATTTGAAGATGAGAATATTCATGCATAGAGAGATTAATAGCTTGTACAAAGACACACCTATAGTAAGTGGAAGAACTAGTATTTGAAAAAAAGAAGCCTACTTCCTGAATCATCGCCTTTAAAGGCCACTAGAGTTTACTGCTTCTACCTGGCTATGCTGTCTGGGGCTTGGACAGCTGATGAGTGGATCCATGTGGGATCTGGGGAAGGATGTCAAGGGGACAGGGAACAGCCAACATGGCCCAGGGATAACCCAAATTCCTTTACACTTCAGTCATCTCTTATGAAGACTTGTCTGGCATAAGTTGCCCATTGACTTGTATTTCTTTTCTGTCAATTACTGAGGCAAGGACCCTGTATGGTTAACTTTGTGTGTCTTGTGCCTAGTATATTGCTAGATTCATAGTAGGTACTCAGTGAACAGTAATTTGTTACTGTTGTTTGTTGTTGATATAAGTTTGGACTCTTACTTACTATGGTTGTGACCCACATATGGATCTCTCAGGCATGAGTCTAAAATAATTTCTCATACACTGCAAAATGGAGACTCCAGCAGAATCTTTTTATGTGAGTCAAAAGTACTTGTACTGGGCGATATCCCCATCAAAGACCTGTCTCTGCCTTGAAACAAGCTTAATGGCTACTGCCATTTATGGAATACTTACTGCTTTCCAGAGTAGCTTCGCTGAAGAGTCAAAGTGAGCAGAGATACTCCTGGCAATCTCATCAGCACTAGCTGTTCCAGGATATAGGGAGCCACATCTCAGAACCTTTATCTTATTTTATTTCATATTATTTATTTAAGTAACCTCTATACCCCACGTGGGGCTTGAATCCATCACCCCAAGATAAAGAGTGACACACTCTTCTGACTGAGCCAGCCAGGCACCCTCAGATCCCAGAACCTTTAGTCTCTGATCTAGGGAGGTTTGAGATGGTCAAGTCCTGCTGAGGAGCAATGAAGCATATGCCAGGCTCAGTGGGAGCTGTGGGAAGGAGAGGTCCTACTAGTAGAAATATGTGGGAGAATCTGTGTCTAAAGGAACAACCTTAATGCTGAACCAGATCTCCCAGTTGAGAAGCAGAAACTGAAGAAGCTAGGACACTGACTTTGGAGTTATTCATCCATTCAACAGATATTCATAGAATTTCTTTGTGTGGTCTGAGCAATGGGAATGGCCACAGAAGTCATCAATATAGATAGAATTACTGGGGTTTGCAGTCTAGACATGTGTGTGAATGCTGCTCCTCCACCTCTGTATGTGTGAACTTGGGTAAATCAATAGATTCTCTAATACCAGAATTTCCATCTGCAAAATGGAGATGATAGGAGCACCTACCTCATTGGTTTGTTGGAGAATTAACTGGAATAATGTATGTCAAGGGCTTAGCACAGACCCAGCACACCATTCATGCTTAATAAATGTGGGATGAAGACATTTAAATCATTTCTCAGTGTTCTGGCCTGGGATGACCAATCCAGGGAAAGGGAGCTTAGAGGTGATTCCAGGGCAAATGAGCAGGGTTGCCTCTGGACCACTCAACAGTTTCCTCTATAAGAGGATTTCTTCAGATTCAGAATTTTAGTGTAATCAATAACTTTGATCTCTTTGTAGTCTCAGTATCCAGATAAGTGTCCCCCTGGACTTACTGGTTAGAGTATAGAAAGAGCAAGCGTGTGGTGTGGAGAAATGAAGAAAAGCACGACTCAGCACCACGGACAGAGAATTGATGCTGTCCGTGGTGCTGATAGCTTTCGGGCAGTCTCAGGAAGAGTAACATCATGGGATGACTGACTGCCCCAGCCTTCAAGAATTCCCCTCTATGCTAAGAAAACATGGGAGAAGCCAATTCCAGTGTTTCTAGAAGAAACCTGTAGAAAATAATAATGGTAAGTAACCTTTTCTGAAAGCCAGACTCTTTCACTTAATCTTTACAATTGCTTGTGAGGTAGGGACTTACTATTATAGTTCTACAGATGCAGAAACAGAGGGACAGGTTAAGCAGTTTTCCCAAGTTCACAAAACTAATGAGTGGGCATAGGTGAGCCTTAATCTCAGGCAGCTTGACTCCAGAGTCTTCTCTCTTAATACCACATGACAGACACTCTCAGAGTCAAGCTGAAAGAACAGTATGCTGACAGTTCATCAGCAAGAGGCCCCTGCACAGACTGTGGCCAGGACTGTACAATACCCTGGCACAGCAGGTTGTGTGTTGTGGGGCACTGTTTGATTGTTTTATTCTTCCTCCAGAGGAGGAGCCAGGGAGAGACGGGGCTTCGTCAGCTCTTTTCAGCTTCCTCTAGACCTTGTCTTGGAGTAAGTGAGAGTCAGTAAGGTGTGACTGTAAGGGCTTTCTTCCCCTGCCCAGGGGATTTATGATCTTTCCTCTGCCTCTGTGTCTAGGTTAGTGGATAGACAACTATAGGACCGAAGAACTGTAGTTTCTCTTCCCTCCTTCCACTTCTCTCTCTACTGACCGCTTGATTTCTAGGCTGGGCACCTGTTCTGGTTCAAGTTCATGCTGATGTAGGATCAATCCCAAGACCAGCCTGGCTTCCTATGGTTGGAATCCCCCCATTTAAGGCTTCCAGGATCCTCCCCTCCCAGAACCTGGGAATCTAGGCTTGGTTACTCTAATTTGATATATATCTGAGGGGGGGGGACACCTGATGCCTCAAGTCAGCAAGTTACTGAGACTCTGTCCATTCCCCCCTGCCCCCTGCAGAGCATGTTAGACATGGGCTATAGTCAGATATGGTTTCATCCTTACTTATCCCAGTACCAAATTGTCGTTACTTCCTGCCAGAAGATCCTGTAATACAGGGAAGCTGAGGCTACACAAAATATAACTTTCCTTCCTTCCATCCCCATGGCCACCTCTGGAGGTTTGCCTTTGGGCACAAGTGTTGCTCTCTCCACCACTTTCTCTAATGTTAAGAACAATATTTAGAAAATCCCAAAGGGTTTAATGATCCATTAACAGGCTGTAGGACAGATCCAGTAGGATGTGTGCATCTATTTCAGTGACTATGGAGATGTTTTGTATGTGATTACTTTTATGTGTGTGAGATGTGACTCTCCATAGGGATAAATCTGTGTGTTTTCTTTGGTGATTCTGTGTGTGTGTGTGTGTGTGAGAGAGAGAGAGAGAGAGAGAGAGAGAGAGAGAGAGAGAGAAAAGCAACCACAAGTGCACACGGGCTCTTTGGGTGAAACTCCATGCCATATCAAGTAATGAATGTCAATCTCTCTCTCTCTCTCTCTCTCTCTCTCTCTCTCTCTCTCTCTCCCTCCCTCCCTTACAATATGCATATTTATGTGTGTAATATTCCTAATATGTGTTTTTTTTTGAAAACTTGGAGTGTAGCTCTTTGGGTGTGATTGTGTGTCTGCTCACAAGATACGATACATCTTGTACATCTATGCCTTGGTGTGACTGTGTGCATGCATATGGCATTCCCATCATTTAAGTGCCTGTCCCTCTGATTCATGGTATTGTGAGATGTAGACATGCCAGTGCCTGTGGGGTGTGATACTGACATTGTGCCAAAACGCAGCTCCCTTCACCTGACCAAGTTTCTGACTTTTCCCCTGAATGGCAAAGTTGTTTCTTTGAAACATTTCCAGCACCTGGCTTAATAGACCTTCCTGTGAGCATATTCCCAGTTCCGCACTGCTCCCCAGTGACTGGGGACCTTTTGTCAAGCACATATGAAATTAAGTGAAATAAAAATCATATTAAAAATTATTACCATCTAACAGCCATTAGTCTGCACACTGCTGTCAGCCTGTGATGGATTCCTCACTTACTTCAATGAATGTTCTAACGACAGTGATAAAATCACTCAGAAAAAATAGAATAAACTGTTAACCCTCTCCCTATCGCCACTTGTTTTTCTTCGAGAAAAATAAAATAAGGGATGTTGGTAGAAGGGGTTGAGCCATACGTGGTTGTTTAGACTAAAAAATGGGCTGAATGTGGGTGCTGGGCTTCCCCCTCTGGATTTTGTCCCAGACTAAGCATCAGCTCTAGTTTCTGAGCTCCGGACTGAGATGTGAGGTCTGATTTTATACTTTGAGCTGTTCCTAAGTCTGATCAGGTAGGGCTTAATTCTTACATTTTATTTTATTTTTAAAAAGATTTTATTTATTTATTCATAAGAGACACAGAGAGAGGAAGAGACATAGATAGAGAGAGAAGCAGGATCCCTGTGAGGAGCCTGATGGGGGATTTGATCCTAGGATCCTGGGACCACGACCTGAACCAAAGGCAGATATTCAACCACTGAGCCACCCCGGTGCCCCTAATTCTTATATTTTAGACTTTAAATTAGGTTAATTTATTTTAAAAGATTTATTAAGCATCTACATCTGATAGGAAGGCCCAGGTGAACAATACTATGCCTTTGAACTGAGGCAGTGATGAGGGGATGGGAAGATGGACAGCTTAGAAAGATGTTTGAAAGGTAGAAGATATGGGACTAGCTAACAGGTTTTATTTGCAGGGGAGAGAGTGAAGCATCATGAGTGTCCATCACAGAAGTGACTAGAGGCTGAAAGATATTATTCACTGAGATAGGGAACAAGTGTTCCTTCTTCATTCAGTAGGAGGGAGGAGTTCATGTCAAGTTCATTGAGTTCAGGGAGACTCTGGATACCACAGGTGGCTATGGAGGAGGCACAGAGGAATGGATCTGCAGGCTTCCCATAGCCTTATCACCGTGATCTGAGACCCAGGCTAACTTTGTTCCTGTCTGTTGGGCCCTGCCTAGGCCTGTAGAGACAGGGTGTTGAGCCTTCTTGGTGTCCCTTGGAGGTGACCTTTGGAGGTAAAGGCATGTGAGACAGGGACTCCAACCTCAGTTCTCAGGACCCCAAAGTTTTACAGTTTCTGTTAGTTCCTCTGGAGGGTGGGCTTGGGGATCCTTGGGTGAGAGTAGTGGCTCTTGAGGAAGCTAGCAATGCATGAAAGATGATCTCATGGGATGTGGGAGAAATCTCTTTCCTGGATGACCATCTCTCCTTCCATTCATGAGGCACTGTCCTCACTGAGCCCCTAACTCTCGCCCTGAGTTTCCATTGTGACAGAGATAGGGAAGATATACACTCCTCACAATGAACATGAGACACCCAAGATTGAAGGAATAAAGGTGATCCATCTTAGGTTACAAAGCCTGCCAGTGGACAAATGTGGGGCCTGGGGCCATTTGAAGATGTTGTATGATCTTCCCAAGCTAGGCTAGAAGTGGTTTGAGTCTGGACTTCCATCTTTTCCTTCCCCTTCAGCAGGAATATGTTCCTCATGCCACTTCTGGGACAGTGTGGACCTACATTTGCCAGGAAAAATCAACCAGGGAGGATGGATGATACATCAGGGCCTTGTTTCCCCTGTAAACATGACATACAAAAATGCATTCATGACCACACCAGTAGGACCCAAATTCTTTCCCAGAATCATTCGTTTTCCCCTCTTTTTGCTCTATAGAGATGGGATAGCATCTACCTTTTTGGATTCAAGTAACCAAACTCATTCTATTTGGCTCTGCTCAAAGGATATTTTTTTCCTCAGGGACTAGGATGTTTTGCAAGAGTTCAAAGACAGGAAGTACAGTCTGAAGAAGGGTGAGAGAGCCATTGGGTCCCAGGAAACCTCATCCTTCATCTTTCTTCTCTGTCAGGAGCCAAATGGCCTCTGAGCTGAATATCTTTGTGTGCTTTTATTTCATTCTCTCTGCACTTTGTTCCCCACATCTGTGAACAAATGGGGCTAAGAATTCTAGATTTCCATGTTGCTGGGCAAATGTAGACTGCTTTATGTCCCTCTGTCCTGGGCACAAATCCCATGTTCCTGGGACTGAGAACCTGACTATCCCAGACTGGGTCAGATGTTCATCTTTGGCCCAATCAGCTATGGCTGGAGTCATTGTAATAATAATATTGATGACAAGGATAGCAATAATTATAATGATGTAATGATAACAGTGAACATCTATTGAGTGTTTACCACATACTGTTTCAAGTGCTTTACATGTATAATTCCTCTGCTTCACACAACACTCCTGTGACAGGCCCTACAGTTATTAGCCTCACTCTACAGATGAGGCACAGAGAGTTTAAGTGACATGCCCAAGGTCAACAACTAATGTGTGGTTGAGCTGGACTTTGAAACTGGCAGTCTGATTGTAACATCTGTGTGTCTGACCACTATACTCTCCTGTCTCTTGAATGTGGCTCTCAGGCCCATCCTTGGAAGGGCAACTTTAGAATAAGAATGTGAGCTGGACAGACACCTCTAGACTTGTCTACTATGTTCAAGTTCATAGACAGTCTGTTGCAAAGACCAAAGTGATCTGGGCAGATGTTGGGATTGGGGTGGTCTCAAGAATAGACCAGAAGGGTTGAGCTATGGAAAACTGAGCAGGCAGCCTGAGACCCCAGAAAGAGCCCAGTATGGCAAACCATGAGGGATAGACCTGGAGACTTCAGTTTGAAGCTCATGGGTACACCCAGGAATGAGGTGGGACATGAGGTTCATGGAACAGCCAGTTTCCCAACACTACTCTAGCTATGAATACCTAGGTGTGCCACTGGGTCAGACACTCACTGGTATAGGCCTGTGCAGGATGGAGCCTCAGGGGCTGACATGAGTAGGCAGCCCCACTCCTGGTCCATGCCATGCCTTTCTGAGCTCAGCCCTGAGGTGACCTATTGTCCTGAGTTACTGACCTATCTCAGTCCATGTGTATTCATAAGGTTTCCTCTATTTTTTAGGTGTCCGAGACCAAAGTGTCCTGAGGGTATCCTTCTTATTCCTGAGGTATCAAGACAACATGATGGGCTTGAGTCAGAAAGTCCTAGATTTGAATTCTAGTTCTATCATAATCAACTAGGGAACTTGAACCAAAGTCTTCTGAGCCACTGTCTGAGCAGATATAGACTGGGGATGATGATCCATACCCATGAGAGGAGGAACTCGGATAATGCATGCAAAATACCTGCCACAGAGTAGATGTTCAATAGGTGTAGCTGATATTTTTCAAATTAATCCTTTCATACAAAGCTTAAGCTGGGCCCCTACCATTCCCAGAAATCCTCTAACTGATTTCTCTGCTTTGTGTAGCTGGTAGCTTGGCCCAAGGGCTGAAGTCTTCTGTGAGATGCTGAGCGAAGAGGCTGGTAGTGGTGGGGGGTGGGAAGGTGACTGGTGTTCCATCTAGATGGCATGGCCTCTGGAGAGACAGGCTCACAGCATGTTATAGCCCACAGACATGCTGGCCTCAGGTCATTCCCTGATGTGCTGTGAGGAACTGTTTCCTGAGCAGCTCTGTATCCAGACGGTCTACTGCTATGTCACCCTTACATTTCAGACATAATAGCACCCATGCCATTCTCTGGTTGGCAGGGGCATGCATACCTGGCTCTGGGCAAAGAACAAGCCCTTTCTCCATGGCAGTTTGTAGCCTGTGACCCACAGGGACAGGAAGTTTTCTGTGTTAGATTCCTGGGATGATTTTAACAAAGCATCACAAAATTGGTGGCTTAAAACAATAGAAATCTATTCTCTCATGGCTCTGGAGTCTGAAATCAAGGTGCCAGCAGGACCATGCTCCTTTTATGGGCTATAAGGAAGAATACTTCCTGCCTCTTGTAGCTCTGACTGCTGGCAATCCATGATACCCTTTGGCTTGCTGCTGTGTCTCTCCCATCTCTGCTTCTGTCCTCACATGGCATTTGTCTCTCCTCTTGTAAGGATGAGGCCCAAATTGGATTAAGGGTTCACCCTAATCCAGTATCATTCATTTTAACTTTGTTACATCTGCAAAAGCTCTATTTCCAAATAATGCCATATTCACAAGCACCAGGTGTCAACGTTTTAATATATTTTTTTGAGGAACAAGATTTGACCCATGGCACCTCCTAAAAGGGTCCCTGAGACCCTGACAATGTCTTGCTGAGGACAAAATGTAGTCGTCAGAGGGAGGAAACTGGGAAGCAAGGGTTGGGTCTATGTAGGGCCTGAATTAGGAATGCAAGGAGATGACCACTACCCCAAGAACTATCACTATCCCAGCAGCGAGACCATCTCAGAAGAAGTGGTCAGAACTGTGAGCTCCTTAGACAAAGTTTAGACAAAGCTGATCCTTCTGGCTTGGAAAAGTTGTCACATAGAGGAAGGCCTCACCTAAGAACGTGGCCTAAGCATTTCTGATGGTGTCTCTTGGGATGATTTTAGGGTACAGCTATTCAGAGACTTTTCCTAGGACTAGGTCTTATGGACAGCCCTTCACTCATTCATTCATCAAATATTTTCTATAGGCCTGTACATGCCAGTGATTGCAACTGGTCTGGGGGAGGGGTAGCCTCATGGAGTAAGACTTTAATCAAACAACCACTCCAAGAACACTGGTAAACGGTGATATATGTATGTATATATATATACATATTTATCATGTGATATGTGTATATATATATATATATATATCAATGTATACATACATATATACACAGAGTGATAATATATATGTGCATACACACACGCACACTGTATATATACATAGTGATAGAATATATATACAGGAGCTATAAAATACATAATATTGATTGTGGGATCAAGGAATTTAAGTAGAGACGTAAGGAATGAAGAACGAGCCAGACACATGGGGAAGGAAGATTGCGCCAATATTCTAAGTTGAAAGAAGCACAGAGTTCATTTGAGGAGAATGGATTTCCCATTAATGGCAATTTCCAGGTGGGTGAGATGGTGTGAGAACTTTCAGGTGATGATTGGGTGAGCTCTGAGGGTGTGACCAGGGACCAATAAACAGGTTTGCTCCAAGTGATGGGGATACTGGCTAGCTTTGGGATGGAGGGGCTGCTGAGCTAGGACTGGTGCCTCAATCCTCCTCAGCCCAGTTCCTTTTCTTTTACTTCAGTGAATGTTTATTAAGCACCTACTGGGAATCAGATAAGGAGCCAGAGCTTCTGGCCTCACCAGGGATAGGAAAGGATGCCATGTCCAGCAGAAAGCTGGAATGAACAGAGAAACATGGATGGGACTGGACACATCAGTGGGGCTGGCCTATGGAAATGGGAAGGTTTTAGGATGTCCCTTCCCATTGAGACCTCACTGATGGTGATAAGATGCTCTAAAACTTTGGGCCTCCAGATTTGCTTCCTACCATGACCAAGGTTGGTTCAAAAGCGACATGAGGCTGAATTTGTAAAGTCCCCAAAGAGCAAGGATTGTGCAGTGGGGTCGAGAGGTGGGACCATGGTCCCCTCTGGGTGTTTGGACAGTGTTTGGGTCCCATGTGGGCTGGTTAAAGACCTGAAGACTTGGATCAGAGATGAGAATTGAGATGGTAGGGAAATGTAGTGGCAGGTAGAGGCTGCTGGGGTAGAAGGATGAATTGGAGGGGGTGTGCCTGCAGCAAGAAGATTTGAAGAGGAGGTTAACCATTGCACAGAGTTCTGGGAGGCCCTGGATTCTGCTGGCTCAAAGGCTTGAGGATTCTCATGCTCCCCAGAGAGAAGAGCATGGCTTTGCATCCCTGAGAAGGCTGACTGATTAAGGGAAGCTGAGGGGTCAGGCTGACTCATTCTCAATCACATATAGTAGAGTGCAGCAGAATCAGGTTTGTATTGCCCCTGAGGTCCACCCCTTAATAGCTCTGACCTGGGACTAGTTCTTGGCCCTTTCTGTTGGGTTTTCTCTATAAAATTGGAATAGTGCCATATTGTCCCCAGGAGCTGCTGTACCTAGAACAGAGTCTAAATCATTTAGTATATGGTGGGTGAGCATGTGGTGGCAGTTTGAGTACTCCTGGGTGTGTCTGAAGCTACAGGCTTCAGGTATGTCCTGGGCATCTATCAGTGGCCTTAAGGGGGAAAGAGGAGGTTGGTGTGAATAGGCTGAGGGTGAGAGACAAGAGTATCTGTCACCTCTGGGCACCATGGAGTCATAGCTGAGCTGTGAAGAGGTGGCATTCAGATAGGAACTGAAGGACAAGTTCTGTGGGTGCTGCTGGTGGTTGACCTGTGTGGGCCCAGAGAGACCCTTTCTCCCAAATGGGCATTAGCCCTGCATGGCTTTAGCTCACTGAGGATTGCACGGGATGCTGGGGTCCTTTGATGTCAGGAGGGTTTGCAGCCTTGTTGGCTTCAGGTCAACCCCTTGGCAGGGACACAAACTTCAGCAGGGAAGAACAGGAGAGTGTGGCGGGTGATCCCAGGAACTTGAGACCTCTCCCTGCACACCACTCCCCTGGCCAAGCCCCAGAGCTACTATTGTGCACAGGTGCTGTGCCAGGGAAATGTGGGTCATGCCTGTGAAAGTGATCCACTGGAGACACCAAAATGATGCCTGGGACACAAGAGTGAGCACCCATAGTGAGAAATGCAAGGAAGCCCTCACTGCCATATGCAAAGTGCGGTCAGCACAGAGGGTGAAGGAGGGCTTCCTTACATTTTGCCTCCTAGGTGCCTCACTCCCCTCACTCTAGTCCCGACACTGACACATCCATCATGCATCTGCCACTCGAGGACACCAAGTGTTGGACTGAGCTCATGCACAGACTCCACCAAGCTAACTTCTCCCAGCCAAGGGAGGAAGGGAGAAGCATTATTCTTTTCTTTGCAGGTATAGAAACACTTAATCCACTTCTAGCAAATTAAGCATGGATAGGAAATCACTGGCTAGAATAAAGAACAAGCCCAGGGGAAAAATGGCCACAGGCATAGCTGAGTCTAGGGGCTCCAGTGATGACTTGAGCCATGTAGGACAGTGGTCATGTGCTAAGGGCTCTGAAGCCAGACTGCCAGGCTTCAAATCCTGGCTCTGTGCCCTGTGGATTGGTGAAAGAGGGTGCAGTTCTCAAGCCTATGTGCTTCAGTTCATTCGTGTGTAAAATGGGCACAAGGATAGGACCTACCTGTGGGTAGCTGTGAGGAGTCCACAAGATGGTGCCTCTTAGTCATGGCTCTCCCCTCACCTTCTGCACATTGGGCTCAGGATAGGTGGGCACTCCTGCGAGGTGTACGGAGCCCCGGAGCCCCAAGCTAGGCCTTGTTCTCATTGGCTGCGAGCCCAGAGGGTGGAGCTTAGGAGAGTGGTGTGTAAGCCATGGCAGTGCTGAGTTTGTAAACACCTTTATGATTTTTGGCATGTCCACATACTCCCCATTTGATGATTTACTTAGTGCATCTTACAAATTGGCCTTTCACTTATAATAATTAATTTTAAGAGGAAAACTGACCTTACTGTGGGAGGCACTGTGGTTATAAAAGATTCAAAATCGCCCCAGGCACTTAACTAGCTATAGGACTTGGGGACAGTACTGGCCATCCTGTGCCTCAGTTTCCTTATCTCTTCAAAAGGGATAACAATGATTCCCCCAGAAGGTCTTCTGGTGATTCGGTAAGTGAAAATATTCAAAGCTCAGAACAATGCCAGGCCAATCATAAGAGCCATCTATATCTTAGATATAATATGACCCTTATTGTTATTAAGTGGAAAACCAGCATTGCTTGCTATGAACGAGGCAACCATAAAAATAACTATAATGAAAATGCAATATGGTTATTAAATTCCAGCCAGTACCTGCAGCCTACAGAGGTCTCCAACCCCAGGATGCAATCTCTGTTTATAAGGGCGATTTGTGGGATTGGAGTGGCATTCCACAAGCCAGCACCAAAGAGACATCCTTCTTGACCTGGACAGAAGGTCTGAAGATGGTTAAAAGGGAAACAACTTCCCTACTAAGAATGTAATGGGCTTTGCTGCCCACCAGTGGCCCATGCTCCGCCCTCTGTGACTGGGTAAGCAGGACAGATGCTCCAACCTGGGTTAAGCTGCAGGGTTTTGTCATTTGCCAGCTGTGTGGCCTGGGCAGGTTTCTCCACCTCTGTGAACCTAAAGTTCCTGCCCTGGGGAGGAGGCAAACCAGGTGCCCCTCCTAGGGCTGCTTGAGGAGTGGTTATGATGAGGGGATTAAGGGCTGACTCAGTCCTGGCTGGATTCCCAGGCTCTTGAGTCATGTCCAGTGAATCAGGGACTTCAAGCCTTCATCTGGGCTGGAGAAAAGTAAGCACAACAGCATTTAAGGGTGTGATTTGCAAATACCAGTAGGTTGGGCTGTTTCTTCACAAGCAGCTCTGGGTTCACCTATGATTTTGCTGTTTTCGGATTGAGAAAGCCAGTGGAGGGGGTGGTGGTGCAGGGTATCCCTGATGATGGTCATGGGTGTTTTGGTGGCCTCAGCTCACAGCCATCATCAGGGGCCACGTGGGCACCCATGGAAGCGGCCTCACAAGCAGCTGAGATGGCAAAGGTGGCCTGGGCACGAGCATGCTCACTGAGCAGAGCAGTGAGTTGTGAGCAGGTGGAACAAGGGGACTGCCCAGGCCTCCCAGCATGCTCTCCTTGCCAATTTGCTAGTGACCCTGCACCAGGCTCTTAACCTCAATGCCTCAGAGTTTCTGTCTGTAAAGTGAGGGGCATTGTCACCTTGAGACCTCAGAAGATTCTAGAAGAGACAGCACAAGGCCTGAGGAGAGAACTTGGGTTCGAGGGCTAGCTCTGCTAGGATTTGCTGTATGACCTTGGGCAAGTCCCGTGTCACCCTGGGTCTCAGTTTGCACATTGGTTCTCAGGGGTTGATCTGGAGGATCCCCATAACCTCAGCTTTGGGCGGCTGGGATTCCACAGGCTGCAGAGAGAGCGCTCACCTGATGTAGCGGAGCAAGACTGCACAGGGGGAGAATGCTTGTCGGCCAGGAGCTTCCAAGCAGCCTCCAGAGTGGAGGACCCGGGCTGGACAGAGAGAGACAATAGTCTAAAGAACTAGGCTTTGATGTCAACCACACCTGGTATGAATCCTGGCTCCTGTACCTGCCCCTGGACAAGTGTTGCCTCCATCCTGAGCTGTAGTCTTCTAATCTGTAATATGGGGGAGATGACAGTATGTGTGACAATGACACCATGGGGGTAAAGAGATGGACATGGTGTCTGATTCCCAGAGGGCTTAGTAAATGATGGATAGTAATAATAATAGTTATTATTGTGTATTGTTGGTGGTCTTTTAGTTGTGCAGATTCAGAACCAGCCAAGTGGCAAGATAATACAAAGGTGGGGAGGACAGGGCAGGCGAGGGCTCTGGGAGGGGAAGGGTTAAGTCTCCATGGAAACAGGCATGCATTATTTACGCAGCCTAATGAATAAAACATTTATGTGGTAGGCTAATAAATTCCCTCACACAAAGCAAAGTAAGCTATGATTTAAATATCGGCCTCCGCTGGCTGGTTGAATTATGGAGGCTGCTCAGGGGGACCCTCTTGGTTTTACATCTCCACCCGCTGGAGGGAGGAGAAGGGGGAGACCTTCCCTAGGAGGTGGCTTTCTGGACCCTCCTAACCGAACCCCCTGCTGCCCCTTGCTGTGGCTCTGTCTCTCCCAGCTGCCCTGCCCCAGGGAACTTGCCCCAGAGCCATGGAGGGTGGATTGGGTGTCAGGGGGTCCCTGTCCTGGGACTGGCCTTGGTGAGGCAGAGATGGCCAGAGGGCAGCTTGCTAGGATCCCCCTGGGGGTGGTGGTTTGTCTCCTGGAGGTGAGGTCAGGGGATTGGAGGGGCCTGGAGACATCCGTTGGGTAATGTGAGCACACATGAGGAGGTTTGGGCCCTGGCAGCTCCACCCTGGGGCAGTTGTGCAGGGGCTGTGAGAGCTGAGATGGGGTCAGGGTGGGGGGATGTGAACAACCAGCAGAGGGTGGGGGTTGACAGGGACTGGGGTGGTGGTAGGGGAGGAGGGCAAATCAGGTGTGTGGGGAAATGGAGCTGCTTCCCCTCGGCCTCCAAACACTTGTCTCTTCCCTTCTACAGCTTATCTCACTGCTTCCATCAGGTCTTTCCCTTCATTTCCTGCTTCTGCCTCTATCTCCTGCTGTCTCTTCCTCTCTTTTTCTGTTTCCTTTCTTTCTCTGTTTCTCTTTTTTTAGACTCTCATTCTTCCTCTCTATCTCTGTCCCCCCCATACATCTCTTTTTCTGTCCATCTGTCTCTCTTGGTGGTCAGGTTTTCTCTCTGTCTCTGGATCTTTGAATCTGTCTTTCTTCTGGGGGAGCCTGACATGGCAGGAAGAAGGGTTCTGTGCACCAGAGCTAGGGTATGTGAGGTTCCCACTAGGTATCCAAGGAAATGTGGTTATGAAGGAGGAGGGGGCTTCCTCAGGGCCTGAGGGACATTGGGGGCTTTGGTGACCCTGGAGAAGTAGGCTCAGGTACCATTGGGCCCCCTGAGCCAGTAGGCCTTCTCAACTCTGTCCTCAGGAGAGTAGAAACCGCAAAGTGGAGACCTTTACTGGGAAAGCTTGAAAAAGGGAATCAACACTTTGAATAAGTTCCTCACATTGGATTTGGCCATCCTGTCTGCTACCTGGGGAAACAGTCCTTGACATTTGCTCTGAAATGAAACCCAATGGCACTGAAACCACATGCTTGGCATAGCCACTCCCTTCTCCAACCGCTGAGCTTCTGCTTCCTGCTACCATGAGGGCTCAGGTCTACAGCCCCTTGGAAGCTGCCTCCCAGGGCCCCTAGCACCCCAGCTGCAAGGCTAGTCATGCTGCTTTCCTACAGTTCTGACCACCTCACACTGTAGGAACACAGGTGACCTCAAAACATAGTGGTATAAACAATCAGTTAATTACGTTCATGGTTCAGGAACTGAGGAAGACACCAGTGGGTTAGTTAGGCAGGACATGGAGGATATGGCCCTTCTCTGGTGTATATGTCTGGGGCCTCAGCTCGGGTGGCTTGACCATCTGGAATGGCCCTACTGGAATCACATTTCTGAGGTCTCGGCTCTTCTCTGCATGGCATCTATAAGGGCTGAAATGTCCATGGTGGTTTCTTTGCTCATAAGCCAATCACCTGATCTGGGATGGTGGGGACAATGAGGTGGGCAGGCATTACTTTCTGTTTCTCTTTGGGCTTCCTCAGAACATGGAAGTCTCAGGTTATATAGTTCAACTTCCTACATGGTGCTGACTTCTCAGGAGTAAGCATTCCATCAGAAACTGCCAGTCATCTTAAAGACTAGGCCTGGACCTGGCCAAGCATCCCCTCTGCCAGGTTCTGTTGGTCAAAGCTGTCACAGACCAACCCAGATTCAAAGTGGATGGGGGTTCAACTCCACCTCTTGGTGGGAGAATAACATGCATGTTCAGTAAGGGAAGGACATAGGGACAGCATTCTGGAGACAAAGGACACATCACCTAGTGTCATGGTAGAAGGGGAAGCCTCTCTCCTTCTCCACAGGCTGATTTAAGACATGAGCTTGTATGCCAGATGCTGGAGGGTTCAAATCCCAGTTCTGTCACTCCCTAGCTTCTTTTGGAGATTTCAAAAGCAACAAGAATGGGGTTTTCACTAATTGAGCACCCATCTTGTGGGAGGCAGTGTGGCATTCTCCCTGTCCCCACTAGACACCCTGGACCAGTCCCTGCCCCCTGAGAATTCCATGCCCTGGGCTTTACCCTGGAGACTGTGGATAGGTGAGTGACAGAGGAGACATGTGGTAGATACCTTCCTTGTGCGGGAGAGGTGAGGAGGCTGAAACTCCAAGAGCACTGGATCTTGCACTTGGGAACACCCAATAGGGAGGTCATAGCCAAGTCAGGGAGGCCTTGTGGTCAGGACTTTGGCCGTTGAAATCAGTCTGCCTGGATTCCATTCCTGGCTTCACTGCTTCCCAGGTTTGTGGCCTTGGACCAGTCATTTCACCATTCTGCACCTCCTTTCCTTTTCTGCAAAACAGGGGTGTTAATAATACCTGGCTTAGGGGACTGCTGTAAGGATTAAATCAGTGAATATTTGTGAAGTGCTCATAGAATGGCTGGCACACAGGAAACACACTGCTCATGTGTTTTTTTGTTAGTCTGGTGAGCACTTGTGTGCATGCGTGTGTGTGTGTGTGTGTGTGTGTGTGTGTGTGTATGATCTTGCAATGGCAAGTGGGCTCTTAGTGCCAATATAACTGGGAATTCATGTTGATGGGGCCACATATGGCACTTGGGTTGTTTGGGACATCTCTTAACTCCCCCACAAATTTTTCCAGAGAGTCCCTTTTATCTCTATTTTATAGGTGAGGGAAGTAAGGCTCTGGGGGCTGAAATGACTTTCCTGGAGGTTCAGGTTTAGGACTGCTCTGCCTGGCACTGTTTGGGACATCTCTTAACTCCCCCACAAATTTTTCCAGAGAGTCCCTTTTATCTCTATTTTATAGGTGAGGGAAGTAAGGCTCTGGGGGCTGAAATGACTTTCCTGGAGGTTCAGGTTTAGGACTGCTCTGCCTGGCACTGTTATGTTACTACACCACACTGCCCAGGTTCTTAGCCAGTGGACATAGTTTGGGAGAGGGACAAGATGGTGAGGAAGAGAGGACATATTGTGTGAATCACTAACCTGCTCTGAATTTGAGGGAGTCCACACAGCCATAGGAGGTTTGGTTTATTTCAGTTTTCACCCTAAAGATAGTAAGAAAAGAGAGAAGAGACATTCTTCTGGCCATTCCTTCTCCTCCTCAGATCCCAAGCTCTTCTCCATGCTCCCAGGAGGGAGTCTCCATCAGAGAAACCCAGGAAAAGAGGTCTCTGGACAATGGATGAAATAGCCCTTTAAGCAAGACTTTCAAAGCCTCTCACACTGAGACTAGGGCCCCCAAGCACTTGGAGATCAGCAGCAGGAATTGGTATCATAAATGTGATTCAAGATCCTTCCTGGAAAACTCCATCAATACAGAAGCTAACCAGGGCTCCAGCCCTTCTGCAGGAGGGATACCCATAACCAAGAGTGTGGCTACCACAGGCTTATGAATTAGGTATACCTGGCTTCAAATGTTGGCCAACCTATCACTTGTTCAGTGAACAGTTTTTGATGGGATATACATTGGCCAAGGGAATGCTCCAGAAAACCAATGGACCCACAAAGTGGGAATAACAGGTCAACCTCATGTCAGCTACAAGATTGCAGGCTCAGTAGGCAATAAGCACACAGTAGGAATAAAACATAAAGTGTCTCTGATGAAAATCATTACCTATCTTGTCCTTATCTGAGACAGCAAGCTTTGCACCCACCTGTTCAGCTATAAAAGATGACTATACTATAGAAGTATAGTAAATTAACTAGCCACAAGAGTTTTAAAAATTAGAAGCGACTTACACAAAAAGTGGTCATGGTGGAATTCTAGTTCCGTGTTCCTGGAGTAGACACTTTGGCCTAGTCACTCAGAAACCACCTTCCAGGTCCAGATTGAGCCCTGCTGCCTTCTATGAAGTAATGGTGCCAGTCAAAACCACCTTTTATGATTTCTTCCCATGGGCCCCCAAACCATTTCTGAAACCGTTTGAAATAGAAAAGTAGTCAACCCACATTTCATTTATTGATTCACCAATTGTTTTTGTACTAATAGGTGCAAAGGATAGAGAATAAGATAGATAAAATCTTGTCTTCCTGAGATTTCTGTAAACTCAGGTTTTAACCTCAGTCTTTTTCCTACTAGCTGTGTGACCTTAGCAAGTAACTTACTCTATCCAAGATTTTCTTCATCTTGAAATAAGGAATAATAGTATTGGCCTCTTAAACCTATAAGGGTGAAAAGGAGACAGAGCTAGAAGCTAAATGGCTTTGCATATTCTTTGTTTAGATTTTATTTTGCAAACATGTAAATATTTTACATGAATATAAAACATCAATCTCTAAAAATTGAAAGTGAAATGAGACAAATGAGCCAAAATGTGTGTCCATTTGGTGGAAAGAGAAACTCTATTCCTTTAAAACACAGAAATTTAGCTGTACATATTTTGTATTAAAATAAATTTTAGTAATCACGTTGTTGGTGAAATGTTGGTCCTATCATTCTGAAGTTGTTGTATGCATTTAGTAAAATAAAGCAAATGAGTATTTATGTGGTGTCATCAAGGACTAGGAGTTTTTGCATGAGAGAAAGGGGATACAGATATAAGATCTATGAAGTTAAACAAGAACTTTGTGGTTCTGAATTTGATTGTAAGTAGTATAAATTCATCATGTATCTTATCTGGGAAATTAAAAAATGATAACATATTGCCTATCTCTATCCACTGAAAAGTACTAAAAATGGTGAGCAACGTAGTAGCATTAAGCACCCCTGGTATTCAGATTATGGTCTCTAAATACCATTTTCCTCTAAAAGAAACCAGGATTTCTTGGAGAAATTGTCAGTTGCAGGTCTAGGGAAGGAAAGTCCTAGATAAACTTGGACTATATTGTCTTTCCAGAAAGTAAAGGAATATCCAAGACTCCTAAGATTGTATCAAAAGGACTCAGAAGCAAACCTGAAGGCTCCTATGGCCAATGAGGGAGTAATTTGAACAGAAATGGGATAATAGCTGCAATGGACTGAAACACATCAAATATGTTTAAATCTACGAGTTCATAATGACACTTAAAAAAAAAAACCAAGCAATTGATAGGTCACCTTTGGAGGATGTTGGCATTATTTTGAAAACTGGTAAGTGAAGGGAAAGAAGCAAACATTCATCTTGCCATTAACATATTTGGTAATCAGTTAATTGATAAAGGGAAATTTCTCTTTATAAAAGTTATCCAGCTAATAAGTGAAGAAGGAATGATAAAAATATCACTACTTTGCAACCTTTAATGAAATAATGGATCTAGGCAATGAGCTTCAATAGTTACAAACATCTCCAGAAGAATATAAAAGATAACTAGACATTACATATCTTTTGATGGAAATATGTAACACCACTTATGAAGTAGTAATGCCAAAAAATTAAATCCTATAAAGCCTCTAGATCAACTACCAACTTCTAGGAAATATATAGGATGGAGGAACATACTCAATGGTACCTTGAGGATGCAATCAGCAAAACCCAGACTAGTGATATATTCTATAGGTCAAATGATCTGGTTTCTTCAACAAAACATTGCAAAGGAAATGAAATAATGGAGCAGTAGCCATAGATTAAAAAGGACCAAAGAGATATTCATCAATCATAATATATGACTTTTGGATTTTAGAATAAATGGACTGTAAGAAAAATGTATAAGGCGAATGGATAAAAATAAACACTAATTGGTTTTTATCAGAGTAAATAATCATTATTAGTGTTTTTAAGTGTGATAATTGTATTTGGTCACTAGAAATTTTTTGTATAGATATAATTGAAATATCAAGTAAGTTGATAAGTTGTCTGATAATTGATTCAAACTTATCTAGGGGTCAGGAGTGGGAATTGCAGATGAAATAAGATTGTTCCTGAGTTGGAAATTATTGAAGTGGTGAGTATATGAGGCTGATTATACTTTTTTTTCACTTTAGTATAATTTTGTACCATATCATTATTTATGATAAAAACAGAAATTTGGAATTTTCTATACTGAACTTGAATTTAAGAGTTTAAAAATTAAGAAATAGAACAAATCAGTAACTCCTGGTTCTCTGCCTCTCAAACTGGCAGACAGCATTTAGGATGCCTAAGCCATCCCTGTCTGCCTTCCAAGTGTTTTGTGAAAGGACTTGATACATTTTGAAAGATCTTTATTTGTTCTTTCCTTTACTGACCACACATCTGCTCCAGGTCCTGTGCCAGGTGGACGTGGCCCTAATGAGATAGTTTCTAATAATTTTTCTAGACTTCCAAGCAGTCCTTGCTGAATCAAGAGTGAGGGGTTTCTGTGAAAATGGCTAACACTTATTGAGTACTTGCTCTGTTTTAGGCACTTTGCTGAACACTGCCTACACATCCTATCCTTACTACCATCCAGTGTACAGATTGGGAAACAGAAACTCAGGAAGGTCTGCAATTTGCTTAGATACTACAGGAAATTAAAAAGATGAGCTGAGATATGAATCCAATTCTATTTATACCAAAAGTCGTACTCATAACAACTAGAACATTCTGCCCCAGGCATGGAGTAGGGAGTTTGGGTTCCCATTGGGGGGTGTGTGTGTGTGTGTGTGTGTGTGTGTGTGTATGTGTGAGAGAGAGAGAGAGAGAGAGAGAGAGAGAGAGCACTGAGTGGGGACTTCTCAGCCAAAAGGAAGTAGGTGGTGGGTGGTAAATGTGGTCAGCCATGGAGCCACAGGGCCACTGCCCAGGTGCTGGGAGATGGGGAGATCAGAAGTCAGGAAATGAAGCTGATTTAGAAACCAGAGGAGGCAATTGGTAAGAACGAGGAGTCTTCAGGGGTTCTATGGACCCAGAAACCACAGCCAAATGTCCATAGAAAAAGAGTGGATGAATATGGCTATGAGATCATTCTAAGCACAGGAACCAGCAGTCCAGGGTGAGGGGCATCCGGGGCAGCGTGTGGAGTGAGAGGAGGGAGGCCGGTCCTCTGCAAAGTCCACAGTCTGCCCAAGGACTAGGAGCCACAGGCCTGGTCTGCGTCTTCCTTATCACTTAACCTCTCAGGTCTTAAAGCTCAGAACGTGATTTGGACACACATTGCTTCTGGCTTTAGAAGGTCCCGCCTTGTATCTCAGTCTCCACAATTCCAGTCTTATCATTCTAGAAGTGGGCAATTCTGGGCTCAGGAGGCAATCATATTGAGGGATGGAGTGAGTTTAAAAGAAATGATTATGTTTAACTACGCCTTACATGGAGAAAACAAAGAAAGCGTTAAGTATTAATTAAGAATGATTTTTCCTTGAGGGCAAGGAACATAATGGACCCTCCAATGATCATGTCCTGGGTCTACTTCTCAGGCCAAGGACCAGTTTCTAGGCACCTTCAAATTTCTTCTCATGGACCTCAGTACTCACTTTGCTTTCTACTTTCAAGCCTATTCTACTCTCTCTGCCCGTGGATCTCTCACCCAGAACTGAGTCATCTTATCTCCAAGTGTCCCTTTCTTAACTGCTCCAAAAGAAACTTCTAGGCTATTTTGTTTCCTATAGTTCTTATTGCTGATCTTTGTGGAGAAATGATGTTTCTCCACAGGTTCTCTTCAGGACTCTCTAGACCTTCTATTTGTGATTCCATGTGGATGTTTCTCCACATGTTCTCTTCACGACTCTCTAGACCTTCTATTTGTGATTCCTGTCTCCTTCTCTGAGGTGGTTCCCAGACTCTTACTCACCTCTGGTATCCCTGAGGGAGGAGCTTAGTAAACCACATCATCCCCACATCCCTACCCCAACCCTTACTCAGTGTGCTTATGGGTCTTTTCTTCTAGGAAAGTTTCTCTGCTCAACATGTCAGTAAATTGTTCAACAGGGCACAGAGCTCATAGGGTCAGCAGGGGTGAGACAGGGCCAAGGTGCCCCCAACCCAGAGACATAGTGTGCGAATGTGTCTACAAATAATGCCATCAACAGTTCCTCCCATCCCTGTAGGCACACTTCTTCCTCCCTTTAAGAGATGGAATCTATTTCTCCATCCCTTGGAGCTGAGCAGCCTGACTTGATTTGACCGGTAGAATATGGTAGAAAGGATATTTTGAGATTAATGAGCCCAGGCCTGAAGAGGCCATGTAACATCCATATAAGCTCAGAGAAGAACCAGCTGCCATATCAAATGCAGGTCATCCTGCTGGAAGATGAGTCAACACATGTAATTAAAACTAAGGTCGGGCAGCCCAGGTGGCTCAGGGGTTTAGCGCTGCCTTCCGCCCAGGGCATGACCCTGCAGTCCCGGGATCCGGTCCTATGTTGGGCTCCCTGCAGGAAGACTGCTTCTCCCTCTGCCTGTGTCTCTGCCTCTCTTTCTCTCTATGTCTCTCATAAATAAGTAAATAAAATCTTTAAAAAAAGGTAAAATAAAACTAAAGTTTTAGTCAATATCATGAGCAGAGAGGCCCCCAGATGTCCCAGACAGCCCCCCGGAAACTTGAACCAACCACACTGTGGTACTAGCTGTGTGGGTGACACCATCATGGATACTTTTGCTTCAGTCAAGCTGCCTCAGCCAATACTAGGTGGAGCAGGGCTGGCTGTCTCTGTGGAGCCCCACTCTAATTCCTGACCCACAGAATCATAGGAAATGAAATAGTTGCTGTTTTAAGCCAGGAAGTTTTGGGGTGATTTGGTATGCAGCAGCAGATGATCAAGATACATATTTTCTTTGCCATGTCCCTAGGCCTCCTGCTGGTTAGGATGTCTTAAGCAGTTGAGGTCAGAGGTCAGCTGGCCAGCACTTGGAGCCCTAGGGGAGGCAGACAGAGGTGAGTGCTTCTGGAGATGGTATAGCTAAGAAGAGCATGGACTTTGGTGACAAACTCAGCTTCATGACTCTGCCACTTACCAGTCAGGTGACCCTGAGCTCTGCTAAGTTTCTTTCCACATCTGAAAATGGAGATAATAATTGCATATATCTTTTAGGACTGCACTCTCCAATGGAAGTTTCTGATAATGATGAATGTGTTCTGTATCTGGGCTGTCAAATATAGTAGCCACTAGCAACTTGAGTCTATTAAGTACTTGAAATGTGGCGGGTCCAAATTGAGATGTCCTATAAGTGTAAAATGCACACACTTGTATGAACAAAAGAATGTTAAATATTTCATCAGTACTTCTAATATTGATTATATTATTGAAACAGTATTTTGTATCATTCGGTTGAATAAAATATATTATTAAAGTAATCTCACCTAGTTTTACTTTTAAAAATTATGTGGCTCACAGTATAGTTTATTGGACAGTGCTGATACGGAGCCTTGAGAAGATTAGGTGTGTGTAAAGTGCTTAGCACAGCACCCGGCATGTGAAAAACCCTCAGTAAACGGCAGCTATTACTTTTGCAAATATTGTCCTGAGTAGGTGGAGGCCAGAGCTCAGATAGTAGCAGGCTGATGTCGGAGTTCCTGCTAGATGGGCCCCATTTTTTAGGGCAGAGGAAAGAAATTCCCATTCATTTACAGTCCAGCTGTGTGCTGGTGACTGGGAGTCAGGCTTGACTAGGCTTGACTCAGACTAGTGGCCCCATGGAGGAGGCTTCCCCCTTGGACACATGGAGAAATGGGACCTCAGAAAGCTAAACATGACTTTCCCAGCGGGGTTTGTGACAGAGCAGGAGTGGTTGACTCTGGGGTAAGGAGTTTTGCATAGGAGCTTTGTGCCCTGGAGGTATCCAGGCCCAGGACACTCCTCCTTTCTCCTCTTCTTGTCCTCCTTGCCCCTGCTCTATTTCCTTTCTCTGAAGTACAGGGCCCCCTGCCTGCCTCTTCCCTCCTGACCTCCCTTACTACCCAGACTTCCAAAGGAACTAATTTATTTCTCCAAGTATAAATGGGTGTTTTTGCACAAAGACACCACATAGGTTGTTTCATACATTATTTGCTAACTTCATCAAACAAAGTACAATTCTCTGGCGCTAATGTCAATCTTCACAGCTCATTGGGTTTTTTAAAATAGTAGAAACACAGCCCTCAGCTCCCAGCCCCAATGAGGAAGGCAGCCACACTCCAGCCAGTGAGAAGAACCCTTTGCTTCTTACCCCAGAAAGAGTCATAAAACACGCTCAGCACCAGAGCACGCATCCATTTGACAAAGACAATTTGATTTGTCCACGGCTTCTAAAATATTCATCCCACTTTGATGGACTATCGTTTTATAAATATAGACTATCATTAACTGACACCGGCGGTGCACTGCTGGCTGACCCAGCGCCACGCCACTGGTTCGGGATGAAGACGTCCAATAAAAAAAATCATTATCTCTGTCTGCGAACCCTGATCTGTATCGTTTGCCTCATTTGCAGTGCAAGGGTCAGTAACTCACACTAACTGCCTCTGTTTGTGCATTTCACGGCCTGGACACCCCTGCTGGGGAGATTGGCAGGATGCTTCTCAAGTTTGGACCTGGAGAAGGAAATGAAGTGGTTGAGGGGAGGGGGAGGAAAGAAGCCTAAGGGCTCTGATGAGATCACTTTGAGAGGGCTGGGGTAAAGTGTTTCTGGAGAGACATTGGACTGGACGGGTCATGAATATGCGATTTGGAGTGTGTCAGATCCAGCTCCCCTGCTTACCGGCTGAGACTTTAAACAACTGAGTTAACACTCTCTGAGTCTCATTTTTTTCCAGTGGGTAAAATGGGAATCATGGTCATATCTATCTCTTATGATACTAAACCTAAACCCATGACCTGACGCTTAAGCACATGGTCAACATTAGTTGTGATGATGATCATGATGGTCATTGTTCTTTGCATGAACCTTGAGCTCCTTTACAAATTGCTTGATGTTCCTGAATTTCAGGTTCTTTACATGTAGAACAGTCTCAATAAAACCTACTTCCATTGGTTTTAAAGATCCAATGAGCTGATGCACCTAAGGAGCTCAGCACATTGAATGGTACACTCTAAGTATCCATGAGGACCATTTTATTTGAGTTTGATGGAAACCAGACAGAGAGAAAGGTAGAAGGTTTGTCCCAGACAGCCATTGTCCCTGGCTGCCTTGCTCCTTGAGAACTCAGAATGCATAGGGTATGAGCCCAGAGCAAGAAGGGTCTTGTTAGGATAGATTCAGATCCCTTCTATAAGAGCCTCTTATTCTGCCAAGTCACTCCCCCTCCTGAGCTTTCTGGGGTTTGGTGGGACCTGAAAAAGACATGGGGATGGGATATGTGAGTTTCTTGGATGTATTCCTTGGTGCTGTGTTGCCAGAGAGTGAAATTCGAAACGGAATTAAAGATTTCATTGGCCTTGGAAACAAAATCTTGTCTGCAGCACTTCTTCTTACATTTAGCCATATGAAAGAAAAATATAGCCAGGTATGGGGGAAAAAAACAATTGCAGGGAAATCTCCAATAGAAGGTAGTCTGAGGGAAAAGAGAAACAGCAGGGCGAGTATGGAGTTGAGAGCAGGGAGCAAACCCCTCTCCATCCTGAACAGGAGTGGAATGAAAAAGCGTGGCATAAACTCTTGAATTCAAGCTCCAGACGGGGCCATAGATGAGGCAGATGGCCTAGAAGCTTCCAGAGGGCCCCAGTGTTGAATCCATTGCTGCTCCTGGAAATAGGTGGGTAAGCTGTGTGCCAAGGCCTTATCCCCATGGGAAGACAGCCTGGGGCACTCAGCCCCAAAGTTTATTTAAGTGAAAAAACCCACCCAGAGACAAGAAGGAGTGTTACACCACTGTCAAGTTTTAGACATCGCCATCAAGCAAAAAAAATTACATCCCGTCCTGACGAGCGACTAATCAAGGCATGGCAAACGGTCCTGCAATAAATTACTCCGGCGCGAAATAAACCACACAAACAGACCGATGATAATAAATGTAAATTATTTCTCTGAAGAAATTTTCTTGGTATATGAGTAATACGAACCATCAGGAAGGCGTCTTCCTTAACATTAATTACAGAAAATGACAAGTGAGCTGATGACTGGGAAGGCTCATTATCTGAGAACATATTCACAACTTTGCAATTTGCGCGAGATGTACTCCGGCTAAATTAATCTCCCTTCTTTGCATGAGCCTCTTCTAATTTTCATGTTATTAACAGGTTTGCAGTATCAGTCAGTGCTTGTCACTCTAATCAGGTTTCAGCATGTTCGCAAAAGCGAAGCGTCATTTATAAGGATAAGCCCTCATAATGGTGCTTGCTTTCATGTGGAGAATTCTACAAGGCTGCTTTTAATAAGGTACTTTAATCATCTCCTTTGCTCAACTTTTGGCCCCACTGTTCCTTTATGAAGAGTCATTAAAAGACTTTGAAGTTCATCAAGGAGGAAAAATTCATGACATTGTTCTGGTGAGGTTGGGCATGGTTCTGAGGGGGAAGCCTAGAAGGAGTCAGGGAAGAGTGACTGGGGGTCGTGGGTGACTGGGGGCAACCTGTGTCCATTGTCTCCAGAATTCAACACCCTGTAGGGTTATTGCTGAACCAAGACCCATGGGGCAAGTTTCAGGGCAGATCCAAGAGAGCCTGGGGCTTGGTTAGAGAAAAGGCCAGTCTGGTTAGCACTCTGGACAGCTCCCGCATGTTGCCATCTCTTTGAAGAAGGCTGGCAGCCTTTTGAGGGTTTTAGATCAATTTTGATGGTGTGCTTTGCTTTGAAAATTCCTGACTCTTTGGGACCAGACTGTTTTCTCTGAGTCCAGAGAATCATCACTTTTACATGGGTTTTTAGTTTAGAGGAGAAATCTAAGTTTTCTATCCCAACTGGAATCTTTAGGGTGCCTTCAACCCTTGTGGGTTTATAGACTTGATTAACTGGTACACACACACTGTGTGTGTGTGTGTGTGTGTGTGTGTGTGTGTGTGTGTGATCCCTCTTTTTCCTGCACAGCTCACAGGGCGACGCAGGGCATATCCTTGAATCAAGGCTCTGGTACAACCTTTTTCCCTGCTAAATTCCCCTTAATAATCCAGGTTTAAAATGCCCTTACATTTCCATCAACTGAGATGCACAATCATTAGTTTGCCTCTACAATTGTTGGGGGTCTCTGACAAAATTTCTGAACTCACTGTTGTCACAGAGAATCCTTCCTGCCAGGGCAGGTTATCTATCATTGGACAGCATACCAGGCTGAATGGCAAAGACATGTCCTAGTACTTCCTTAGCTGCTTACTTATTCTGTGATCTTGGACAAGTCACACTTTACTGGCATCATCCATATGACTTCTTAAGTTTTCCTCAAGCTTGAACATTTGTGATGGCATTTCTGATATTTATTGAAGCTCCATCCTACCACCCCTTAATGAATTGTAGAGATGGTAGCTTTATTGCACAAGATGGCAACATGATCAGAGGTTACAAAGAAATAGTCTTCCTGATCCCATAAGGGTATTTTTCTCCCTATAGCTGTGGGATAGTCATGGAGTGGTAACAGTGCAGTGGCCTTGGCTCTGTCCTGGCTTTGTTAATATCAGCAGAACCTTTTTCTTAGGTCACAGTGGTTACTCTTCTCTGGAAACTGCTCCGTGAGGCACAGGCATGGTTGCCCAGAGCCATAGTGATGCTACTTGGTCCTGCCTTCTGGCCATAGGTGATGGGCCACAGCTGAGCAAGTCAGAGTCTCCCCTCTGTGAATCTGGAATTAGACTATAGAAAGGTCAGATAATGTTGGTAGGTAATTGGATCTACAACACTGGAAGTGAGGTGGCTGTCTTTTCTCCTATGATCTGGAGAAGCAGGAAGGCTAGTGTGCAGGGAGAAAGAAGAAAGAATAGAGATAGGAGGCAAGAAAGCCCCGTCCATGGTTCTGAGTCCTCCTGGAAAACCTTGGGTTTTATGAGATATCTCTGGATCCTTAAACTATATATTGTTTTTCTGTTTAAGTTTACTTGGGTGTATTTCTTCTAGTTCCAATAAAAAAAGACCCAACCAGTGCAGCTTCCTTGAGTATAGGAGACATGTGCCTAGGCAAAACCTCAAGCCGGCACCAAGTAGGGTGGAGCTGGTGACCTGATAAGGGAGGGCTGATGGCTGTCCAGGTTCTTAGGCCAGAACAGAGGCCAAAGACTCTACTGGGTCTGAGAGATTGAGTTCTCAGTGTGTAGGGGCTTGTCCTGGAAGAAATGATATGCAGGAGATGGAGCTGGCTCCAAGGAACAGGGAGCCAAAGAGTTTAGTTTGGAAACAAAACTAGGGCAGCCCCAGTGGCGCAGTGGTTTAGTGCCACCTGTAGCCCGGGGCATGATCCTGGAGACCTAGGATCGAGTTCCACGTTGGGCTCCCTGCATGGAGTCCGCTTCTCCCTCTGCCTGTGTCTCTGCCTCTCTCTCTCTCTCTCTCTCTGTCTCTCTCTCTGTCTCTCTCTCTCTGCCTCTATGAATAAATAAATAATATCTTAAAAAAAACTAAAAAAAAAAAAACAGAAAACTAATCTTCAGAGGTTTGGTTCTTTGCAGGTCCTTTGCAACCTCTATTTATTTCTTAGTCATTATGTCTCCAAGTCTCTTCAGAGATGCCAGCCTGGCTCATCTCTGCTGTGGGACTGAAGGGATCTCTGCTCTAGGAAGGCCAGACCATTAAAGGAGCAACACTCCCAATGATAGTGATAATAGACCTAGACAGAGGACCCTGAAAACATAGCTGAGGCACTTGGCTCGATGCCCCTCCAACCAGGTGAGTCCTATTGATTCATCCCTATCTATGCCTGAGAGGGCTTTGTGCTTTAATGAATCCCCCTCCTCCAACTCACCCAACAGACTCAAAGCCATTAGGGTTCATTCAAACAAGCAGAAGAATGAGGTGTCTGGGTTCAACTTAGTAAGTAATGATGGGTCAGCTCCAAGGTCAGGCAGCAAAATTGCATCTCAGTGTAATAAATCCATTTGCACTCTATTCAGAGGTGGCAGCTGCGGCTTCAGAGCGGGTGACCACTGTGGAGGGAAGGACCCTGGGAGCACAGCATGAGCCCATTCTGCAGAATGAGTTGCCCCAGGCTGAGCTGGAGCAGTGTGGCATGTGAGGCTAGAGAGGGCAATAAGCTCGGGATTCAAAGTCGAGTGAGGCATTGTTCCTCTTCACATAGACCTGATTGGGACTCGTAGAACCCTAATCAGGGCACTAAAAAGGGTGGAAGGAGGGTGCACATAAGATTCAAAATTAAAAAAACCATAAACAATAAGATGGCTGTAAGAATTCTACCAAGCTCTAATTTTTCCCATGATACTTAATTATTACTTTTATTACAAATTCTATTTCCTCCTCCCTTTATTTTAAGGTATCTCTGCTTTGATGGACCACTAAGCTTGAGCTTATTCTGCCCCTAAAGTGCTCCAGTGCTTCTCACCCTCCCCAAGACTGCCTGGATTATGAGGTCCTATGTGTCTGGAGTAAGTGTGCAGGAATGCGCCATGTGTGTGTGACTGTGTACATGTGTGCTCTTGGACTTACGCATTTGCATGTACAGGACACCATCTGAGGTTGTGTAGAAACCTGATGGGCTCTCCTTGAGGTGGAACTCCCTGTCTCTGTGTCTCTCTGTTTCTTTTGGGCACTGGAGAGGACCCTCCCGGGGCTGTGTTGGGGGACCACAGTTGAGCAACCAAGGCAGGTATGGCAATGGTCCCTGATGGCAAGACTTTCTCCAGACCCTCTTCTGGGGACCTCTACTCTATTCAGGCCAGGGTTCAGAGTCTATAGAGTCAGACCCTTGGCGGAGGGTGGGGGGGTACTTGGCAAGCCTGGCTGGAAGGGGTCTTGGCAGACAATATAATTTTCTGTTCTCCTCCCTAACCCCCAGGATTTCTCTGTCACCTCTCTGAACTCTGTGAAAGCTGAAGTCCTGAGGCTTCAAAACAAAGTGATGGAGGGTGACAACTGGGCTAGATGGGGCTATTCTGATCCCTGTGAAGTGGTCCCTTAGGGGAGAGAACAACAATTTCTTCTCCTCCTCCTCCCCCCTCCATTCCTCCTCCTTCTTCTTCTTTAAGATTTTATTTATTTATCCATGAGAGACACACAGAGAGAGACAGAGACATAGGCAGAGGGAGAAGCAGGCTCCCTGCAGGGAGCTTGATGTGGGACTCCATCCAGGACCCTAGGATCATGACCTAAGCCAAAGGCAGACGTTCAACTACTGAACCACCCAGGTGCCCTGAGAGAACTTCTAATGATATTGCCATCACCCAGAGCATCTTAAAGGCCTTGAGCAGCACCATTCTAGAGCTAAGACCCATGGGTCCCAGCATCTCAGAGGCCTCAGTTCATCTAGTTCATACCCATTATCCACCCAAATGGGACTACTGAAGCCTGGCAGAGCTGATACTTGCCTTGGGCTGTACACTGATTAGACACATTCTCACATGGCATACCTGGACTTCTACCCTCGCTGCTCTGAGGGATTCTCCCTCCTTTGGGTTTATTTCCTAAATGGTACAAAAGCCTTTTGAGGCTATATTTATCTGGATTTTGCAGATAGTCAAGTGTCACTTGGAAGCAGATATGGGGATCAAGCTAGATATGATGGCGGGTTTCTAGATGGCCCCCAATGATCTCTACCTCTTGGTGTGGCCTACCCTGTGTAGTGCCCTCTCATCTGTACCAGTCTGTGTGACCAATAGAACATGCTAGAATGATGGTATATCCAAGATTAAGTTATAAAAGATTGGCTTCTATATTGGTTTTCTCTGTCTCATCATTCACTCTGAGAGATGGCAGCTGCTGTGTCACAAGGACACTAAAGCAATCTCTGGAGAGACCCATGGGTAAGAAACAATCACATGAGTGAGTCTTGGAAGCAGATCCTCAACCCCAGTTGAGCCTCCAGCTGACTGTGGCCCTAACTGGCAGCCTGAACCTGAGCCAGAACCACCCACTGAGCCTGACCCTCAGAAACTGAGACAACAAATTGTACATTGTTTTAAGTTACTAAGTTTTGGAATCTTTTGTTGCGCAGTAATAGATGACTAATTTATTGTTGTTTTTAATAAAGTGAGGCTAGAGGACTGGATTAGCTTCAGATTTCCCAGAATGACACACAAGGTTTACCTGGTTCCGTTCAAGAAGACAGGGCGAATCAGATCTTGAGTCTTGTCCTAGGCTGGGTCAGGATACATTGAGGTGACAAGCTCTCACCATCTATTTGACAAGCAGATAGAGAAACAAATGCATTCCCTTTAGCATGTAAAATAAGTCCCTATGGGTGATCAAAGAGGGAAACTGGACACTGTCTAGTACCATCTATGTGCTTGCTACATACTCATCACATCATTTACTTTCTCCCAGATCTATGAGATGGCTATTACTGTCCAACTGCTCATATGAGATACAGAGGCTCAAGAGTTTGTACTCTCTCCTACAGGCTCTAGAGAGCCCTGGAAAGGTATTGAGCTGGGGTTTGGAAAATTAACTCTGGCTATCTGGGTAGAGGATGGACCAGAGGAAAGTGGCAGGAGTCAGGGATTCTAGCAGCCCAGGGGAAACACTCTGAGTCCCAAGCTGAGGTAGGGTCAGGAGGATGGTGAGGGGTGAAGGTAGGAGGGCAACATGGAGTGGAGTGATGGCCAGTCTGGACGTGGGGGTGGAGGAAAGAAGAGACTCCAGGATCACCTGGTTTCATGGTGTGATAATTGGAGACACAGTGGTGGTGCTTTTCACCAAGCTGGGAAGAGTTCTTTGGGAGGATGGGTGTAAAAATTCCCTTTGTGACAAATTGAATTTTGGGTGTCTGTGGGACTTCCAGGAGGAGATATCTGGGTGATATGGCATTTATGGACCTGGATAAGGTTCAGAGGAGGAATTGGGGGTGGGTCTTCAACTCGTCGATGTTAAAAAAAAAGAGAGAGAAGTCATGGGAGATATAATTGCCCAGACCATATACGATGTCAGCAGAGAAGTGAGCCAGCCTGTAAAGAACCCTGGAATTAAAGAAATGGGACTGAGAAGCAATAACCAGGGATGGGGTAGGGGAGTAAGGAGCTTATAGCATTGTGGAGGCCAGGTGAGGAGGAAGCTTCAGGAAGGAACCAGTGGTTGGCACTGCCAGATGGGGTGGGGAAGCCTACTGAGGGCTGACAGGATGGAGTCCTGCTGAATGGGTATATCCAGCAGGCTGACTCAGCAGCTACTCCATATGCAGGGGTTACCTCATTACAGGGCAGCAAGTCAGCTCATCCAAGGGACAAGAGCAGTATTCACATCTGTTCCCTCTCGAAGTGGGGAAGAAGTCACAGACAAGTGTTAACCAGAATTGAGTGACAGTGGAATGGACTACCCAACATGGCAATGAGTGTCCCATTGCTGGGGGCGTGCAAGAGGATGTTGCAGGGTCAAATATCAGAACTGTAGGTGGTGGCTAGACACTCAGCACTGTGTCTTCTGGCTCTGAGCTCTGAGAGAAGGGAAGACACAAGACAGCTAAGCCCAAATAGCAGGAAATCCTCAGACTTCTGCTATTGAGTTCACAAAGGGCCCCAGACAGGGCTTAAGGAAGAAGAGAGCAAGGTCACAGAAGCAAGCGATGAGGTGCCTCACATACCATCCCTTTCCCCCTTGTCCCTTCCTTGTATGTTCTGTAGAAATGTAGTCCCAAGCATATGTTATGGGAAAAAGGGAAAAGGAAAAGCAAATTGGAACACCAGTGACTCCTTGCTCATGTTGGAGCACTGTGATCCAGTTGGCTCCTGGGGACTCACTGGAGTTGGAAGCTCCCCCAGGAGAGGATGGAACAGATATGAACCCCAAAGGTAGGTGTGCATGAGGAGCTCTTGCTTAGCTGCCTTCCTCGCACTACTTGTATCACCCTGATGGGAATAGCACCGTTTCTCCTAATATCCAGGTGAACTTGTGGTGGTGGAGGGGGCTCCCCTGCCCCAGACGCAAAGCCTCCATCTCCCCGTTGGCCCACACGGGCCCCCTGGGGCTTCCCAGGGGGTGGGGAGACCCAGTCTGGCAGGGCGGGGCAGGGTACCCTGGCCCCGGGAGCCCTGACAGCCGCCTTTCCCCCTTTCCACGGTGAAGTTCACCTGCAATAATGTCAGTGCACTTTTCAGGCTGACAGAAATCCCACCGATAATTGGGAAGAACGGAAAATGAAAACATTAAAATTTGCCGTGTCATATGTTCACTTTTTCTGATTGCCTGATACCCACCGTCCACTGACAGATGCTGTATTATTAACACTTGATTAAAAATCACTTCAGGTTTGAACCAGCCCGTTGAGAAGGGAGCGCCTTGACAAGACTTGTGGTTTGTGATTGACAATTAGTAATATTCGGTGTGTCACAACATAGATAGTGTGACTTATTGGTGCCGGTGTAATGCAACACATTTCATCTGAGCTCTTCAAATTGGTACATAGGAATAAGAAAGAAAAGATGGGGTCTCGTTCAGCCGACTTTGATTACCAACACAGGAGAGACTGCACATACCTGTTTCGGCATGCCCTACCTGGATTTCCATCAATCAGCCAGAAGGCTGAGATCCCCTCTTCTCTTTGGGAATGGGAACCTCAACAGAGTTGGATCTCATTATGCAACCCTCCACTTCTCTATCAGCAGCCAAATCCTTTCTGTCTGGAAATATGAAAGCTCTTCGCTCTGATGCTGCCTCTGCGCCTCCAAATTACCAGCCTGTTCCTCTTAAAACAAAAGGCTTCTCATTTTTTAAAAATAAAACGATCATATCTTGATTGACGCGCTACATCCTTTTCTTTCAGCTATTTTTCTAACTTGGTGTCAGCGGGAGTTGGAATCAGGGGCCATTTTTTTCTTTCTTTTTCTTTTTCTTTTCTTTTCTTTCTTTTTTCTTTTTTCTTTTTTTTTTTTTTTTTTTGTCTCTGTTCTAATTCAATTCCTTTTAAGTGCTTTCCAGAACAGTGCAATTCAAGGTCTTTCCTTTTTTGGGTCTGACCTGGATATCATTTTTGGTTTCCTTCTTCGCTAAGATTATCCAGGCTAAGAAAGGTCTTTTGCATTAGTGAAAGGTGATGGATTTAATGCAACTAATCTCTGCAAACTTTGGGAGGTTTGGCCTCAGGTGTGATTTAAATGTTTTGCAAAACTGTGTATCTAGTAATAGAGAGGTGAATGGTAGCAGGGGGATCATGCTGTCTCATCACCCTGAGAGAATTGGCTTCTCAGAACTTACCATCATCTAAAAATCTCCCTTCTTATTCATTCCTTCACTTGTCCTTTGACTGTCTGCTCCCACTTTGTCACTCAGACCCCCTAAAGCCCATGAGAATGAAGGCCATGTCTTTTTTTTTATTTATTTATGATAGGCACACAGAGAGAGAGAGAGAGAGAGAGAGAGGCAGAGACATAGGCAGAGGGAGAAGCAGGCTCCATGCACCGGGAGCCCGACGTGGGGTTCGATCCCGGGTCTCCAGGATCGTGTCCTGGGCCAAAGGCAGGCGCTAAACCGCTGTGCCACCCAGGGATCCCAAGGCCATGTCTTTTTTATTCACTGTTGTCTCCCTAATGCTAGAACGCTCTCTGGCATGTGGTACACTCTTAACAAGTTTTATGGAATGAATGGATGGATGGATGAATGAATGAATGAGTTAATTGATAATGGCAGTTGTAGGCAGTCTGGAGCCCAGACACTGAGAACTGGCTTCCACAGAAGAAATGTTCTATTGCAGGGGCAAGTAGTAAGTAGTCAGCTCTTGGGGTACAAGGGGGTTCACATTTCTTTTCTCACCTTTGCCACCCTGACCTGAGGGGCTTGGATCCCTCAACTCTGGATTTCTGTTCTCCCAGAGGAAAGTCTCCAGGGGTCAGGCTTCCTGAGGATGAGAGTAACAGTTTATCTTCTAGAATGAAAACAGAGGAGACCTGGGCCAGGTCCTCCTGGCACGACAAAGACCTAATGACTGGCTGGGAGGGTGGACATTACTCTGGTCCCATGGGACACCCTTGGCCAGTCCAGCCTTGACTGGTTCAGGCTGAATCTACTTGTTCATTAGTTCCTTTGTTTGTTCTGTCAATCAACAAACATCTGCTGAATCTCTAACAACCCTGTGAAATGGCTTGCAGGCACTGAGCTGGAGGTTTGTCCCACCCATTCTCTGTCCCACCCCTCAGCCCTCAGGCCTTGACACAACCTTCTCTTTTCCGTCTGGACTCTTGGGGCCCTCTCTTGGGCCTGCCTGCAGGGATTCATCCCTAGCTCGACCTGTTGCTAGCCACAAAAGTCACTATGCCCCAACCTCACCCTCAGGTCCACTGCAGCCCAGCGTTGGATTACTCTAAGTCCCCCATTTCCCAAAGAGCAATCAGGCTAGGGTACCTGCTACAACTTGTAGGGAAAAATGCTTATGTGTTTGACAGAAAGATCTGTCTCCCCATTGCTCTGGGCCCTTCTGGGGTACCAGGGCTATGTCAGAGCCATTTTCAGCCTCCTAGAACAAGGCTGCAAGGGAAGTAAGTGGTGCACAGGTCAGGCATTGGTTCCAGGGAATGCCAACATCAAATGGACACTTCATCATTCATTAGTTGGGTGCTCTCGGACAAGTGACTTATCCTCTCTAAGCTTCAGTTTTCTCATTTGCAAAATGGAGGAAATGATGGGACCTGCTGCAGAGGTCCTAGGGCAGAAGATCTTAACCCTTTATAGGTCACGGGCCCTTTGGCAGTCTGGGGAAGACTGTAGGTCCTTTCCAGAACAATGGTTTTTAAATGCATAAAGTAATACACACAGGATTAGAAAGGAAACAAAACACAAAAATTTGTGGTATAGCAATATATGCATTTTTTTAAATTAATGTATTAAATAGCAGGATCTGGTGGCGGGTCTAATAACTGTCATGATTTCAAGGCAGTGATAAGCATAAAGGTTATTCTGAGAAATCTGTAGCAACTGTAATGTAATATGAAAACATCTGTGATTTCTGCCAGTGACAAAGTCATGGGTATTGCTAGTGCTACATTCACAATGGAAAGAAATGCTGTATTTCAGCTAGAAGCTAGTCAATTTTCCTATCCAGGTTTAGGAGCCTTTTCTGAAGGATGTGCCTAGGGCAGGAATGGGAACCAGTGAGGGGCAGCAATGGGGTTAAAGGTTGTGGTGGCAGGAGAAGGATGAACTGTGGGTAGGTGGGGCTGGCCTGATATAAAATTGTGTGGGGGCTTGGGCCTTGGGTTCTGGGTCTGAGTCTTTCATCTGGTTGTGACACAGCTTTCTATAAAAAGATGGGCAGTGTACACACTTAACAGTTTTGCCACAATTTTGCAGCACAGTATAGGGGTTAACCACAGCTCATATTAACCAGTGCCTTCTGAGTGCCATGGCCTATGATATACATGTCTCATTTGTTAATCAATTAATATAACAGCCTCCAAGGTAACCACCACAATGATCTTCATCTTTTAGATGAGGAGACTGGGACTCAGGGGGATCATGTCACTTGCCTAAGGCCACACAGCTAGGGGGAAGTTGGTATCTATCCTCCCAGGTAGGGCTAATTCCAAAGCCCATGCTTTTTACTTTGTGGCAAGGTTTAAAATATTTATTTTATTATTTGGCAGATTTTATTTATTTATTTATTTATTTATTTATTTATTTATTTATTTTTTAATTAAATTTTTTTTTTTTTTTTTTTATGATAGTCACACAGAGAGAGAGAGAGGCAGAGACACAGGCAGAGGGAGAAGCAGGCTCCATTCACCGGGAGCCCCATGTGGAACTCGATCCCGGGTCTCCAGGATCGCGCCCTGGGCCAAAGGCAGGCGCCAAAACGCTGCGCCACCCAGGGATCCCTATTTGGCAGATTTTAAAAGGCATCTTATTATTTTGTATTTTTGAAAAAATTACTTATGAAGTTGAATATTTTCCCATTCTCTGATTTACTAATGGTTTTGCCTTCTGGGTGAGTGACCTATTCTGGTTCTTGGATTTGGTGTACACCCTTCAGCAAATCCATTAGGATTGGATATTGTTTTTCTTTTCAGCCTGTACTGACTCTATCATACAGATATCCACTGGTTTCTGAATAGTGAACGTGATTTTGGCATCTTTGTTTAGAAATTCCTCACTTGCCACAT
The DNA here is from genome assembly GCF_003254725.2 of Canis lupus dingo. Lineage (NCBI taxonomy): Eukaryota > Metazoa > Chordata > Mammalia > Carnivora > Canidae > Canis > Canis lupus. The sequence continues at coordinate 58,342,718 of NC_064251.1, read as the reverse complement.
GTACAAAAATACTTTAGCGATTAATGCTGAGTCATTTGCTCTTTTTGTACTAATATTTATCAGTATGGGACTCATTACAAAGCAAACTAACATCCATGTCATTGAGTGGCAGAGGAGCCCTTCTTTGGAACCTGGCTCATTAGCAGACCCCATGAGGGCCTTGCTAAAAACAAAGGCTCTAGGCTGCCTAATTCCTCAGTGTAGCAGAGCCTGGTCCTTTGAATCTTACACAGCCTCACTGCTTGTGCTGAAGACACAGTAGTTTGTGGAGCTGCTTTGAGGGACCACTGTTTTATAACATTATTTGTCTAAACAATAAAGGAAGTCCCAGGTGCAGAAATAAAGCATTCAAGCAAAGTTAACAGACTTCTGAGCAAGCTTTCAAGTTTCAATTCTGCCTCTGCCCCTAATAAGTGGAATGTCCTTGGACAAATAACTTTACCTGCTTGAGCCTCAGTTTTCTCACCTGTAAAATGGATACCATAGTTTCTAACTCACAGGGTTGTGGTGAAGATAAATGAGATCATGTATGTAATGCATTAAACAGTGTCTGGTCCATGGTAAAAGCTAAGTAATGTTAGCTGCTATTGTTACTACTACTCGTAGCACTACATTTACCTTTTGATACGATAAATGTTGAGGTGGAGCTTTGCTCAGATAGTCGGAGACTTGGGTGCCTCAAGGGGAAAGTTGCCAGGTAGTCCCCAAACACTCCTAACACACTAATTCTGGAGCAGGTGGGGCCAGATTGAGGTGATAGAACTGGCTGGGTCCTGGGATTCATATTAGAATTCCTGGTGACATGGAGAACCCTGGAGAGTTCAGGCTGACAAGGAGTCTCTGGGGCCTGTCTGATGGGTGGGAGGCAAGAGTCTCTGGGAAATGTCAAGGATACTACAGAGGCAAGCAACATGGTGGAGTAGAGGAAACACAGGTTTGAATCCCAGATCAGCTGTTTAATATCAGTGCAATCTCAGAAAAACCCTTAATCTCGGGCCAATTATATATCCCTTCACAGATTATTAAAATAAAGGTATGTAAAGGCTTAAGTAAGAGGTCAGATATATCCTGGATATTTGGTAACTGTAGCTTTGATTAATATGGTGGCAGCACCTTGGATCCATGTGAAGCCTATTGGGTTGAGAGGAGACCTCTGCCAGTGGCTAGAGCCAGTGCAGGGTGCCATTAGCTGGAGGAGAGGGACAACTGGGAGGGTGTTAGGGCCTTTAGTAAGAACCAGGTGGTGGTGTGGTGGGGGTCAGGGCAGGTTCTAGTCCCAGCCAGGGTGAGGCAGGCTATAACAGGCTCCCCCCAGGTCTATCAGATGTCATATTTGGAGCCCCATCTAATGCCAGCATGACAAACAGTATTCCCTGTCAACGTGATTTGGGACCAAACATCTAAAGGAAGCAACTCAAATTGTATAAACAAATAATCATTTAGCAAAGTGTCCAGAGACAAGACCTATTTACCCCAATCAATGCTCTCCTTTATTCTAACCATAGTCTGCCAGAAACTGTAATGAAAAAAGAGATGCCATTCCCAGAAGCAATGGAAAAATACTTACGAATAAACTTAATGAGAAATGCGTGTGACCTATATAAAGACAACTACAAAATTTTATTGGTGAGATAAAAGAAGACCAGAATAAATGGAGAGGCATACTACATTTCTGCATGGGAAGACTGAATATTGTAAAAATGTCAAACTACCTCATGTTAATTTGCAGATTTAATGCAATACCAAACAATCTTGCAAAAGGAACTTGATAAAATGATTTTTAAATTCATCTTAAAAAAAAAAAAACCAAAAACCAAATACTGGTCAGAATATCAAGGAATATTCTGAAAAAGGAGAGCATTGAAATATAGACTTACTGGATGTTAAAACATAAAATAGATAATCAGAACAGTAAGAATATTGATGAAGGAAAAAGAAATAGATTTTAATGGATTAGAATAAAATGCCTAGAAATGGATGAGATCATATGTAAAAATTAAATATGATAAAGAAATCACCCCAAAACAATGAGTGGGTGATGAATTATTTAGTAAATGCTGTTGAAAAAACTGATTAGTGACTTGAAAAAATAATTTGTAATTTAGATACACCTTATACTTCTTATCAAAATGATTCCAGCTGCATAAAAAATTCAGAAAAAGACCAAATACTGAACAGCAGAGGAAGGATATGAGTGTTTATTAGATCCTTGGAACACTGATTTTAAAGAGACAACATAAAAAAAATAGAGACAACATAATAAATTATATGAAATGTAAAATATACATAAACAATAATTTTATATAGACATGACGACTGAGTACAATGATTGTGTGAGGGCAAAAACCTGGAGGTAGTAATGTATTTAGAGAGGTAGTTTTCCTTCTTGTTTTAAAAATATTTTTTTCAGTAAATAAAAATTAAGAGTAAAATGTCCATAGATTGTTTTTAGATGATTAAATATCATAAAAGCTTAAATAAGTATTAACACATAATTCCAGTATCTACTATTGTTCCTCTGTTTTTAACAGAGTTAGAAAACCTGTACTATAACACAACCTTCTATGTATCATCTCTTATAAGGAGCTACTGATCAATGCAAACCTCCGCAAACCTCCCCGAGCTGGGAGGAGGGAGCAGAGGCGGACACTTGTCCTCCAAATAACGGCTGGAGAGCGCCTGCGCGGCAGGGCTGGAGGCGGAGCCTGCGGCAGGGCTGGAGGCGGAGCCTGCGGCAGGGCTGGAGAGCGCCTGCGCAGCAGGGCTGGAGGCGGAGCCTGCGGCAGGGCTGGAGGCGGAGCCTGCGGCAGGGCTGGAGAGCGCCTGCGCAGCAGGGCTGGAGGCGGAGCCTGCGGCAGGGTTGGAGGCGGAGCCTGCGGCAGGGCTGGAGAGCGCCTGCGCAGCAGGGCTGGAGGCGGAGCCTGTGGCAGGGCTGGAGGCGGAGCCTGCGGCAGGGCTGGAGAGCGCCTGCGCAGCAGGGCTGGAGGCGGAGCCTGTGGCAGGGCTGGAGGCGGAGCCTGCGGCAGGGCTGGAGAGCGCCTGCGCAGCAGGGCTGGAGGCGGAGCCTGCGACAGGGCTGGAGGCGGAGCCTGCGGCAGGGCTGGAGGCGGAGCCTGCGCAGCCGCCGTCGGGCTCTGTCCACGTGCCGACTTCTGCTCGCCGCTGAGTACCTGCGGGTTCCAGCTCCACGTGCAGTCTTCTCACGCACGGGCAAGGCCGGGTAAGTGCCGCAAGGCGTGGTGTCACCTCATTCCACGCTGCTGTTAGACCTGTCGAGACAAGCCAGTTGATGGAGTAAGGATCTGCGTGCGAATCCCCAGTGAACGGCAGCTGCCCGGGTTTTGGATAATGATGAAAGGGCAGTGAGGGAGTGGTAAGGCCGAGGGCGGCGCCTCGAATCCGTTTTTCCTGGCCCCAGGCAGCTCCGTAGGCGACCCAGTGACAAGATAGGGCTCCATCCGCAAGCACGCCCCGAATCCCCCGTCTGCCCTCTCCGCGCCCGCACCCTGGCTGGGACCCTGCAGCTCCAGGTGTTAAAACTGCCTCTGTCCTTCGACACCTGTTCTCCACTCCGCGGCCAGAGGGAGCTTTCCAGGGCTTACCAGAGCCCCATCACTCGTCTCTCAGGGCCCCTCTACTGCTCCTCCGGCACGCCAGGCTCATGAGGCGCCCACTTAGGGCCGAAATCCTCTCCTATCCTGCTCCTGGCGACGCGTGTTGGTTGCCCCGACCCCAAGTCCCTTCCTGTCTCAGGGCCTTTGCCCTTCCTGTTCATGCCCCTGAAAAGCTCTGTCCCCGTATCTTTATGTGGTTGACTTGTCTCTGTCATTCAGTGAAAATGCCATTTTTCCTCCCAACAAAGACCAACCCTGACCAACCAATCTGAAGTAACTACTCCTTATTGCTTCCCCAGATTTATTTATTTTTTTTGATAGCACTTATCATCCTCGGAAATTTTCTTATCTATTTATTTTCTTGCTTACTGGGTGTCAAAATTCAGTGTGAGCTCCATGCGCAAGGGACTTATCTTCTCAGCAGCAGAATAAAGTTCAGCACATAGTTTGTATTCAGTATACAAAATGTAATGAATGAATGAATGGATGATGAAGGAGAGGCTGGCGGCGGCGGCGGCGGTGGTGGTGGAGGAGGAGGAGGAGGAGGAGGAGGAGGAAGGGAGAGGAGATGGTGAAGGTGATGGTGATGCAGATGAGGAAATGGGGAGAGTCTTAGGGAGGATGATCCTGCTCACCCAGATGTCCCCAGTCTGTAGCTAACTGGTGCCCTTTGCATCTCAAGAGCTTTATATTCAGAGAAGAGATTTGAGGCACGCTGCTTTCTGGACTACCTCTGAGCATCTCTCAGTATGCAGAACACCCCAGAGCCCCAGCCTCCCAGCGCAGCCTTCCTCCCTGTTTAATATTCAGCTTAAACTTTACATACCCTGTTTAAACACTTCAGCACCTTCTCATCTATTCTGCTCCTCACCAAAAATAAAAATATTTTGGTACTGCAAATAAAAGCAAATATTTGATACCACTTGGCATTTTTCATTTCAGTGCATTAATTAGCAATTTGCTGGATAAATATTGCTCTGTAAATCAGCAATCACTTCCCAATAATTATTTTTTTTAAGATTTTATTTATTTATTCATGAGAGACAGAGAGGGAGAGGTAGAGACACAAGGCAGAGGGAGAAGCAGGGTCCACACAGGGAGACCGATGTGGGACTCAATCCCGGGACTCCAGGATCATGCCCTGGGCCGAAGGCAGGCGCTAAACTACTGAGCCACCCAGGGATCCCCACTTCCCAATAATTAAAAGCCAAGTCAGATGTTATCAGAAAACCCTCCTGTGCATGCTCCAGGTCCAGGAAATGTTGCTTCTTGCAGTGGTGGCTGGCACAGAAGTAGCTGGGAGAGGGTGCCGTTGGTCCTAGGCTTGCCTCCCCCTGAATTCCAGCTTTAGCTTTGGAGGGAAGGGGCCTGGAGGTGCTGGCAGTGGCTGGAGGGTGATGGGTACCCCTGAACCCCCCCGCAAAGGGTCTGGTCCTTTTAGTGCCCCACAGATGGTTGGGACAATTGTGAGAAACAGATTTGGTCAAGGTTTAGTGATTGGGATGGGAGTCTATCTAGAGTAGCAGTTACATGCTTGGATTTGGGAATCCGACATACACGGGGTGAGCTCCCAGATCAGCCACTTGCTGGCTGTGTGACCCTGGACAGGGCATTGGTCCTGAGTCTTTGGACCAATTGGACCTAGGGCAAAGGTCCTAGGTCCTTTGTTTGTAAAATGGGTATAATAAAAGTCCTACCTCATAGAATTGTTCTGAGGAAAAATGGATGGAATGTGCATTGTGCACTCAGCAAATATTAGTGGTTAGTTGTTGTTGTAGTGGTGGTTGTTTTTTCTTTTGTTTTGTTTTTTTCTGGGTGACTGGCTCTGGGTCTTATATCTCTGCCTGTATGTCTTCCACCAGTTTCCCAGTGCTGCCTAAAAGGTGTTGTATTAAATCTTTGCCTATTACTTTGCTCAGCTCTCTCTAAAATACCTTCCTTGTCTGAAGAAAATCCTAATGATGGTGTGTGAATCCCTGCCCCAGTTCCTGGCTTGGCTCAGATGGGAAGGAAGTAGGACAGGAATGGCCCAGCTCATGGGGTACTATAGGACCAAGGCTGCAAGAGAGGGACCCTCTCCACTAAACTGTGTGGTCTTAAACCCGAGGAGTCCTAGCGCAGGAAGACAGGAAGCCAAGTCCTGTGGCTCAGCAAGATTGGGCTGGGCAAGCTGAAAGTTGTGTGGACAGTTAGGCTTGTGGAATGAGGTGGTGAACTGAGATTTTTTGCGCGTAATTGCTTCCTCTCCTCCTCCCATTCCCTGAAATTACTACAGCGATGTAAAATAGGGGAGTAGAGAGGACACATGTTACCAGGAAAACAGGGGAAAGTCACATTGATACATTAGAAACTGGAATAGTTTCTACCAGTACTGGAGGAAACTGTCTGGGGAAAGAGTTGGCCATTTGTGGGATGCACTGTGTGAGAAGGAAGAGCAATCCTGGAAATCATTAGAGCTTCCAGTGATTGTGCATCTACTGTGTGTCAGATCCTAGGCCAAAGTTACATGCATTGCTTCATAGTGAACCTCCATCATAGCATAGGGATGAGGTGCTATTATTGATCCCATTTTGTACAAGAGGGAGGTGAGGCTCAAAGAATCTGTCTCTCGGGTTACACAGCTAATATGTGGCTGTGGGATGTGAAGCCAAGCCCACCTAACTCTAGAGCCCATGTTCTTAACTACCAGGCTAGATGACTTTCCCAAGTATAAGAACTCCATAACCTAAGCACAGGGAAGCAGACCCTGAAGATGAGGTGGTCTGGGAAGTGTAGGTGGGAGCAGAGCAGTTTCTGTAAGTGTCTCACGCAGCAAGCCAAGGTGCCAGCTTGTAACTTTCATTGGAGGCTGTCTCAGTAGAGTGTGTCACAGCCTCACCTGGGTCCTGGTGTGGCCAGCCATTCCTGATGGAGACGAGGGGCAGCACCCCAGCCAACTTGTTGTTGCAACCCCAGCTTCAGAAATAAGGTTCACTGGCACAGCACTGATGTTCGTTCCCATGATATATATGCCATAGTGTCTCACCTTATTATTCCCCCCAGACAACAAAACCCAGAAACAGCACTAAAAATTCAGTAAACCAAATGTTACCCTCATCTGGGCCTGGAAGATTAAAATAGTGTTCTCATCTCACTTTGCAAAGATGGACAAAGGTAAAGATGCATGGACAGAGGCTACTGGGCCTATGAAAAGACTCAGAAGTTTACAGTAAAGAAATCAATGCAAATATTCCCCCTTTGAGACAGACTTCCTGCCAGAATCAGCAGACATCTTTAGAAAATTTCCAATTTGTATGCCCAATACGATTCAAGGGGACACTGTATATCTGAAAAACTATATTCTGAGAGTGAAAAAGATCGTTTTCAGCCGAAAGGCACAATTACTGCATTCAAAAAGGCAATGAAGGTTGGAAGTAGATTAAATACCATATTAAAACAGAATCCATGGTTTAAAAGATAGGTTTCAAAATTTTTTCCTGTAGTTCACAAGAAAGGAATAAAGGGATGAATGTCCTTAATGAAAAGATATGTTGAATAAAGACCCAGTAAATAGAATAAAGCAAACAATAGTCAAAGAAATAATAAAACTGCCTTTTGAACCTTAAGTGAAGCTACTGAAACAAGACCTCTAGCCAGGTGAAATATCTGCATTTCAAGGATTAAAGGGAAAATCCAATAAGTATCCAGGCAGAAAAAAAAATACTGTCAGTCATATTAGTTGTCAAATAGATTTGGCTATGTGTACGGAGTGCCAAGATAACAATGAGTAGAACAATACAAAAATATTTCTTTGTGATTCAAGGTTTGCTTGGGGCTCTGCTGTATGGTTTCCCAGAGTTCTGAAGTATTAAGAGCACGGACTCCTTCTGTCTTGTTGCTCTGTCATTCTTAGGGTGTTAACTTCATCTGTAAAGTTCCTTGTCACAGGGGCAGTTTGGAGTAATAATAAAAGCAGGGCATGCCCTTCACACACCTTTTAAAACCACCACGTAGAGGTTCCACAAATCAACATCTTTTAAATCCCATGGGCTAGAACTCAGTCACATGACTACCTGTAGCTGCAAGGGAGGCTGGGATATGTAGTTTTTATTCTAATAAACCATGTGCCTAGCTAAATATTAGGGTTCTGTTATAATGAGAGAGGAGAGAACGGTTATTGGTGAACTCTTACACCGATGCACTAAAACTGAAATAAAAATAAAATGGAAAAAAAACTCCACATCAATAATTCTGTAACACCTAGACATTTTCAAAACTCTATTAACTAGTGCTTGGATCAAGGAGGAAAAGTAAACAGAAACTCCAGAAAATCTAGAAAATAAAGATAGTGAACTACATATCAGAATCTCTAGGAAATGATTCAAGTAATACTCAGAGGAAAGGCCTTAAATATTGATATCAATAAACAAGAAAGATGAAAACAAGAAAATTAAATATCTTATACGTTAGAAAACAGAACTACAAAATAAAGGAGAGGAAAGCAAGAAATTTGTAAAGATAAAAGAAGAAATTATGAGTTAATAAGCAGAAATATAGAACTAATTATATGAGGAAACCAATAAAATAGATAAATCACAAGTAACCTAATTAAGAAAATGGGGAAGAAAGTGTAAATGCACAAAATCAGAAATGATAAAGGAAAAATAACCACAGAAAGAGAGGAAAGAATCATGGAAATGCTTTGCTTAGCTTTATGTAAATATATATTTATTTATTTAAAGACTTTATTTATTCGTTCATGAGAGACACGGATAGAGGGGCAGAGACATAGGCAGAGGGAGAAGCAGTCTCTCCACGGGGGGGCCGGGTGCAGAACTTGATCCCAGGACCCGGGATCACAACCTGAGCTGAAAGCAGATGCACAACCACTGAGCCACCCAGGTGCCCCTATGTAAATATTTTAAAACCTAGATGAATTTGATATTTTTTTTCTGAAGTATAAATGACTAAACTCAATTCAAGAAGAGATAGAAAATCTAAACATTCTCATGTAGAAATTGTTGAAGTAGCTAAAGTTATCTCCTCAAAAAGTACCAGGCCCAGCTGGTCTCATAGGGAAATTCTACCAACCCTCTAATGAGCTGATAATTTATTCCAATATTATTTAGACTGTTACAGAGTTTTTAAAAGGAATGTTTTCCTAATAATTTTAATAAAGCAAGTAGAACATTGATACCCAAATTCAAGAAAGATTTCACAAAAAAGAGAACATAGGCACTTAGGTAAAACAATGCAAGTAATCCTAAATAAAACATAGGGAAACCTAATCTAACAGTACATTAAAAGAAAAATACAGAGACGCCTCAGTGGCTCAGCCATTGAGCATCTGCCCTTGACTCAGGGTGTGATCCTGGGTTCCTGGAATGGAGTCCCACATCACGCTTCCCTACAGGGAGCCTGGTCTTTGTCTCTCTGCCTCTTTAAGTGTCTCTCATGAATAAACAAATTAAAAACCTTAAAAAAAAAGAAAAATACATTGTAAGTGAGGTTTATTTCATGAATTTATGAATTGTACAGTTGAAATTAGGAAACATACTAATACAATTCATTGTAGTAATATATCTAAGGAGAAAACTTAATATTATCTTCTTCATAGACACTAAACAAGCATTTGAAAAAAGTCAGCATTCATCTTTTATACTTTATACTATGGGATGGATAGATTCTTCCTTTATATGATAAAGCACAAAAGTCAACACCATACTTAATGAGGGAACACTAAAAGTATCCCCACTAAAATCAGGCGGAAGGTAAAATTATCCACTGTCACAGTGTTATTAAACATTTAGCTGAAGGTACTAGCCAAAAGAAAGAAGGGGATAAAAAATTGGAAATAGAAGTCAAACAACATTATTTGCTGATAATCTGTTCACATATTTTTAAAAAACAGGGAATTAAAACTGCTGTAAACTGCAGGAGAATTCAACAAGGTAGTGGGGTGCAAAATATGTGGAAGTTACCTTTCTTTTTTTTTTTTTTTAAATAACTAGTTAGAAGGTTAGAACCAGTTAGAAGAGGGACGCCTGGATGGCTAAGCAGTTTAGCGCCTGCCTTCAGCCCAGGGTGTGATCTTGGAGTCCCGGGAACAAGTCCCACACTGGGCTCCCTGCATGGAGCCTGCTTCTCCCTCTGCCTGTGTCTCTGCCTCTCTCTCTCTCTCTCTCTCACCCTCTCTCTGTGTCTCTCATGAATAATAAATAAAATCTTAAAAAAAAAAAACAACAAAAAACAGAAGAACCAACCAGTTAGAAGAAATGACAGAAGGAAAATAACCTCTTTTATAATAGAAAATCCAGAAATAAATTTGTCAGGAAATTTGTATAATCTGAGAAAAACTTCAAACACTTGTGAAAGATCTAAAGAAGATTTGAACTAATGGAAAAACATACAGTGTTCTTAGATAGGAAGATTAGCGTCATAAAGGTAATTTCTCCCCAAGCTAATTTATAATTTTAAATAATCCAAGTTAAAATGCCAGTGTGCTTTAAAAATCTGGATGGGTTGATTCTAAAATTCACATGAAAATCATTTAAGAGTAACAAGAAAAAGTTAAATTGAAATATGAGAAGAGCTAACCTGATAGCCATTAAAGTCCTCCCTAACTAAAACAAGGCTATTCTGGTACCTGAAGAGACAGGCCAGTAGATGAGAAAACAAAGTCTAGAGTTGAAGCCAAATATGTACAGGACTTTAGTAGAAGTTAAAGGTGCCATCTCCAGTAGAAATGTGATAGAGGAATATGTGACATTAAACCAATTAACCACAGCCCTAGTCCACAAAACATTTTTAAAAACTGATCAGTAAGCCAGAAAAATGGAGAAAATCTCCCAAATAGAGAAATCGTTTAGTTTGCATTTTTTTCTGATTTCAGTGTAATAAAACTAGAAATTAATTACAAGGAGAATAAGACAAACATTTTGGAAATGAAAAATCACTCTGCTATATAATTGTTTGGTGAGCTAAGATGCCAGACTGCAGTTGCAGAATATTTGGAAAACAAGACAATGACAAAACTATACATTAACTCTTATGAGATGCAGCTATTCCTGTACTAATAGGATGATTCATAGCCTTAATTGCTTTTTATTAAGTGAGGAAAAATAAAAATAAATGAGCTAAGCACTCAACACAAGAAAAGAGTATTACATGAATAAATTTGAAAACGTTAAAACAATCTATTTTCTAGGAAAATATAAAATAAAACATAAATATACAAGTAGCAACAAAGGTAGAAGTTTAGAATATAGTTAAAATCACTTGGCCCAATGGATTTTGTAGGATATTCTTTTAATAGCCAAGAGATACATTCTGAGCCATTTAATATGTACCAGAGTATAAAAGGGAAGGAAAGCTTGTTATGGATTTGTAACACACTTAAATATTCTGGATACTAATCAGTGTATAAATTCCAGGAAATTATGTTGACATATACAATTTGTTTTTTTTTTTTTGACATATATACTTTGTATATCAGTTTAGGAGACTCTGTATAACATGAGCCTCCCCATGTATGAAATAATATACCCCTTTATTTATGTAGGTCTTTTTTAGAGTCTTTTCAGAAATATTTGAAACTGTAAAATTCTAACACACTTCTGGATAGATTTGTTTTTATAAATCTTGTAGGTTTGGTAGCAATAGCGGTTATTTTAAGATAAAAAATTTGATGGGCAATTAAGCCTATGAAAAGATGTTCACCATCACTAATCATCAGAGACATGTACATCAAAACCACAATGAGATACCACCTCACACCCATTAAGGCTACTATCAAAAAACCTAAAGAACAGAAATCATAAGCATTGTCATGGGTTTGGAGAAATTGGAACCCTGTGCCCTTTTGGTGACAATGTAAAATGGTGCAGCCTTTATGAAAATAGTATGGCAGTTCTTCAAAAAATTGAAAACAGAATTATCATATGATCTAACAATCCTACTTCTGGATATATATACTCCAAAGAATTGAAAATAGGACCTCAGATATTTGCATACCCACATTTACAGCAGTATTATTCACAGTAGCTAAGAGGGAGAAGCAAACCAAATATCCATTAACAGATGAGTGATAAACAAAATGTGGTAAATACATATTCAACCTTAAAAAGGAAGAAGATTCTGACATAGATGAACCTTGAGGACATTATGCTAGGTGAAAGTAAGCGAGTCCCAAAAAGCCAAATACGGGCTGATTCTACTTAGGTCAGATACCTAGAGTAGTCAAATTCAGAGAGACAGAAAATGGAATGGTATTTGCCAGGGGCTAGGGGAAAAGGGTAAATTAGGAGTTGTCATTTTATGGGTGTAGAATTTCAGTTTTGCAAGATGAAAATGTTCTGGAGATCTGTTGTACAACAATATGAAAATCCTTAACATTTTAACAATAAAGCAATAGAGACGACAGAATCTATAAAAAATCTACAGCAAAGATTCCACTTAATGATGAAATGTTAAAGCCACTCCCTTCAAAATCAGGAATAAGACAAAGATATCTTTGACTACAATTTATTTAACAGTGTACTGGAAGTTAACGATCACACAGTAAGATATATATATATATATATATATATATATATATATATATATATATATATATAAATAAAACAGAATTGAAAGAGGAAAGAAACAAAATTTAATTGCAGGTGTCTGTCCAAAGAATCTATATGCAAACTATTAGTCTATAGAAGGGTGAGCAAAGTTGTTTAATACAAGACGAATATACTAAAGTGATCTTAAGTATATTTCAATTCTATGCTCCATTAACCATTCAAATTTTTAATACTTAAAAAATTCTATCACGGTAAAGAACATAAAAAATTAACCAGCTTAACCTTTTTTACAGTTCAGTATATTTGCCCCCATGAATGGGTACTGAACTTTTATCAAATTCTTTTTTCCTATATATATTGAAATAACTTTATGGTTTTTCTCTGTGTATTAATGTAGTGAATTACATCGATTTCTTCATAATAAATTATGAATTTAAATCCAACTTTATCTTTTTTAATACAACGCCACATTTTGTCTATTAATATTTTTATTCAGGATTTGTGCCTCTTTGTTTATGAGATAGTCCTATTTTCCTTTATCATACTGTCATTGTTCTCTTTGAATTAAGATATTATTAGCCCCCTAGAAAAAGTTGGGAAGCCCTAACTCTTCTGTTTTTTGAGACAGTTTAAGACTAGTGTTGATGGTTCATTTTATGTGTCAACTTGACTTAGCCATGGGATATCCAGATATCTGGCCAAAAATTTTATATATATGTATGTGTGTATGTATATGTACATATATTAATAATGTATATACATATGCATATATATGTACACATATATAAACACATGTGTTTATATCCTACTGGCTCTGTTTCTCTGGTGAATCCTGACTAATACAGTTCAACTTTGAATAAACAACACAGATTTGAACTGCATACATACACTTATACACAGATTTTTTTTTGAAAAATACATATAGTACTGTAAATGTATTTTCCTTATAATTTTCTTAACATTTTCTGCTCTGTGGCTTATATACAGTATATAATATATATGACATAAGATAAGTGTTTAATTGACTGTTTATATTATCAGTAAGGCTTCTGGTCAGTAGTAGGCTATTAGTAGTTAAGTTTTGGTGGGAGCTGTTAGAAGTTACGTGCGTTTTCCACTGAATGGAAGGTTGGTGCTCAACTCTTGCATTTTTCAAGGGTCAGGTTTGCAACTGTGACTATTTGTTCATTTAATGTTTGGTAGAAGTTGACCATTACTATCTGGGCCTGGTAGGTTTTGTGTTTTTTTGGAAGGGGGTGTAGAAATGGGGTTAGATTTTACATTAATGATTCAATTTTTTAATGAATATAAGTCTCTTCAGAGTTTCTCATTCTCCTTGAGATAGTTTTGTTAAGTTAGATTTTTTAGAAAATTGACCATTTTGGACTAGGTTTTTAATTTTATTGGTATAAAGTTGTTTAAAACAACCTTTTGTGATTTTTAAAATCACTATTTTCTCTGTATTTCTTTTCTTTGTTAATTTCTGATATACATTTGTGCCGTTTTTCTTGTTAGTTTTTGGTTTTGTTGATTTTATCATTGTTGGTTTTAAATTTAATATTTCCAGCTTTTTATTATTTTCTTCCTTTTCTTTGGGTTGCTCGTTATTCTTTTTATAATTTTTTGATTTGAGTGCTTAGTGTATTAATTTTCATTCTTCTTGTCTAATATAAATCTGACCTCTGTCCTTCAAGCACTACTTTAGCAGAAACCCACAAGCTTTGATTTGTGCTATTTGAATCATCCATAATTATTCTTTCTTTGATCCATAAGTTATTTACAACTATGCTATAACATAGAATGTTATTCTTTATCTTTTTATTCTAATTTAATTGCATCGTGGTCAGAAAAGATGATTTGTATGCTAGCAAGACTTTGAAATTTGTTGAGATTTGCTTCATGGTCTGGTATCTGTACTTTTGCAAACTTTTCTCGGGTGTTCAAAAAGAATAGGTTTTCTATAATTGTTCGTTTGTTATATTGTCAAGCATGTTGTCTTATTCAAGTGTTCCGTATTCTTAAAAAAATTTTTGTCTGCTTCATCTATAAATTATTGTTTGAGTCTGTTTAAAATTTTCCACTATGAGGGGTGCCTGCGTGGCTCAGTCGGTTAAATGGCTGCCTTCAGCTCAGGTCATGATCCCAGGGTGCTAGGATCTGGCTGCATTGGGCTCCCTGCTCAGTGGGGAGCCTGCTTCTCCTTCTTCCACTGCCTCTCCCCCTGCTTGTGCTCATGCTCTCTCTCTCTCTTTCTCTCTGTCAAATAATAAAATCTTTTTAAAAATCTTCTACTATGATACTGGATTTGTCAGTTTAAAAAATAATCTACTATTATATTTTCTTTATATATTTTGTGAAACAATGATATGTTAGGTGTATACATAATAAAACATATTACAACTGATTTTTTTTATCATTATATACTTTTGATATTCTTTTGACTTAATCATGTTAGTATAGCCACCTTAGCTTTTATTTGGTTAATAGTTGGTATAATTTTTCTGTCTCTTTACTTTCAAATTTTTTTATCCATAAAAAACTAGCTCTTGATTTTTAAAATGCAGTCTGAAAATCTGATTTTTAACTGAATAGACTTTTGTCCATTTACATTTGTTGTAAGCTACAAAAGATCCATATTTAGTTCTCTTGTAACTATTTTGTATCTTTTTAAACCATACTTTTAATTTGCTTATTTTTCTATCTTCTTTTGGATTGATTGAGTTTATATTCCCCTTTCCCTCTCTACATTCTATTTTTAGTCATATAGTGTTACCTTTAGTTTTTAAAAATAAACTTTTAATTTTAGACTTCTATAAAAATTGTAATGATAAAACAGGGGTTCTCATATGCCCCACAATCAGTTCTCCCTATTACTAAAATCTTAGTATGCTTTGTTTGTTATAATTAATGAAACAATATTAGCCCATTATTATTAACCAAAGTATATATTTTATTCATATTGCCTTAGATTTTACCTGAAGGTTGTTTGTTTGCTTGTTTTACAGATGGTAGCAGTTTTTATTGTTGATGTTTTTATGAGGAAGAAATAAGTTAATGTATAAAAAGAATTTAATATAGTGCTTGAAACATAATAGGTACTCAACCAATATTGTTGTGTTTTTTCAGTTATTTAATAAGTAGTTTATTTTTTAATTTTTTTGAGGTATGATTGACATAGAACATTATGTTGGTTTTGGATATACCACATGATTTGATATTTGCATACATTGCAAAATGATCACCACAATAAGCCTAGCTACCATCCTTCACCATACAATTTTTTTCCTTGTGATTAGGACTTTTTTCATTTATTTATTTATTTTAGTGATCTATGCACCCAGTGTGGGGCTCAAACTCACAGCCCCAACCGGCATCGAGAGTCATGTGCTCTTCTGACTGAGCCAGCCAGGTGCCTTTCCTTGTGATGAGGACTTTTAAGATTTACTCTCTTAGCAACTTTAAAATATGCAATATGGTGTTATTAACTATAGTTATCGTGTTATATAATGTAATGTAATGTATTACATTACATCCCCATGACTTATTGTATAACTGAAAATTTGTATATTTGGACCCCCTTCACCCATTTCACCCACCTGTATCTCACCTTCCCCTCTGGCAACAACCAATCTGTTCTCTGTACCTATAAGCTTGATTTTTTTTTTTTTTTAGGGAGATTGTTTGTTTTGTTTTTACAATCCAAATGTAAGTTGTGAGATCATATTTGTCTTTCTGTATCTGACTTATTTCACTTAGTGTAATGCCTTCAGGGGCCATCCATGTTGTTGCTAATGGCAAGATTCCATTCTTTTTTAGGACTGAGTAATATTCCAGTGTGTGTGTGTGTGTGTGTGTGTGTGTGTGTGTGTGTGTGTGTTAGGCACAGCTTTATCCATTCATCCATCAAGGGACACTTAGGTTGTTTCCTTGGCTATTGTAAATAATGCTGCAGTGACATAGGGTTGTATCTTTTTGGAGTTAGTATTGTTGTTTTCTTTAGATAATACTCAGAGGTGGAACTGCTAGATTGTGTGGTGGTCCTATTTTTTATTTTCTGAGGAGCTTCCATACTGTTTTCCATACTGGCTGCGCCAATTTACATTCCCACCAACAGTACACAAGGGTTCCCTTTTCTTCATATCCTCACCAACACTTGTTACTTGTATTATTATCAAAAAGATAATAGCCATAATAACAGGAGTGAGGTGATACCTCACTGTGGTTTTAATTTGCATTTATCTGATGATGAGTGATGTTGAACATGTTTACATGTGCCTGGTGGCCATCTGTATGTCTTCTTTGGAAAAATGTCTGTTCAGATTCTCTGCTAAAGTTCTTTTTCTATTCCAGAAGCATATTCAGGTTGCCACATTGCACTTATGTGTGCTTAGGTTCCTCTTGGCTATGACAGTTTCTCAGATATGCCTTGCTTTTGATGACAGTTTTAAGGATTACTGGTCAGTTATTTTGTAGAATATTCCTCAACTGGGATGTGTCTGGTGTGTTTTTTCATCACCAGACTGGGGTTACAGATTTTGGAGAGGAAAATCACAGACAGTGCCATTTTTGCATCACATCATTTCCAGGATATCAAGATGACTTATGCCTGTTGATGTGAATTTTGATCACTTAGCTGAGGTGGTCTTTGTTCAGTTTCTCCTCTGTAAAGTTACTCTTTTTCCTCCTTTCCATACTCCATTCTTTGGAAGAGATTCACCATGTGAAGGAATTCCTTATGTACGGCCCATATTTAGGGAGTGGGTAGTTACACTCTACTTCTGAGGGAAGAATATCTGCATAAATTATTTGGAATTTTTTTACATGGGTCTATTCTCTCCCATTTGTCTATGGATTTAATAACTTACACATATACATATGGATTGATATTTATTATATATTTATTTTATATTTTGGGTATAATCCCAAACTCCTTTATTTTGCTGCTCATATTGTTTCAACTTTGGCAATTGTACCTTTCATATATCCATATCCCTGTGTGTGTCTGGGGGGGGCACTTTTTACTTTCTGACATTACAGGATACTCCAAGGTCATTTTATGTATCCCGCCCCCCCCCCCCCCCCACAGTCCTGCAATCAGCCATTACTCCAAAGAGCTCTCACTCTTTTTACTGGAGAATGGTATGCATTAGAAACTTACCTTTACCTTGTTAACGTTAATACTTGACTTAATAAATACAAAGGCTAATCAATAATAATGAGTCTTCTCTTTTAAAACCTTAAATGTTTTAACTCTTAATATATCCTCTTGGATTACATGTTGTACTTGTCTAGTAGTTTGGTCCTGCCTTACTTTATACTTCCCAAATTCCTTATTATTGTTGGCCTCTACAACCCAAATCTTGTTTAAAACTCATGCCTGAAGCTTTGTCTCCCATCCCTCCCACCTTTCCCTGGTCACCTGCCATGACAGCTCACATGCTTTCTGGTTTTTTAGTTCCCACTTTGTATCTTGCTCCTGGAAATTTCCTCTAGGTTTCTGTAAGTTCAGGTATTTGTTACATTGTATTGAGCATTTCTAGGTGTTTATTGCAGCGATGTTTTTGGGCTATCTGGTCCACAGTGTTTCCAGAACCAAAGTCCTTCCAGCTCATTTACAAAGCTAAATAAACCTGACAAAAGATAGCACAAAGAAGGCGGCTGCGGGCAAATCTCATTTACAAATATAGATGCAAACATCTTAAATAAAATATTAGCAAATTGAATCTAGCAATATATTAAATGACTATTCCACAATGACCAGGTAGGGTGTATTATTGGAAAGCAAGGACAGTTCTATTTTAGGAACTCTATTAATATAATTCATCATATTAATAGGCCAAAAGGGAAAAACCAGGGATGATAAAAAGGCATTTGATAACATTCAGCATCCATTTCATAGAAAAACCTCTCTTGGCAAAATAAAAATAGAAGGATTCTTCTTTAGCATGATAAGAAAGCCTCCTTGAGGGGGAAGGCAGCACAGCCTGGGGACCTTCTGAAGCCAGAGGGTCCCCTCCAGTTTTGCCTGTCTCTTCTGCTCAAAGTTGAGAGTAAATTCCCATGTCCCCACTTTTCTGACTCACTGGAGGCAAAACAGCCCACTCACCCAGAGAAGCCCTGGATGTTTTGCTTTATAAGCACACACTTGGACCCAGACAGACTAGAATGATTGCATTGTGTTGGATAAGCTGCTGCCACTTGCTGAGCTCCTCTGAGCCTCAGTTTCCTCATTTGTGAAGTGGGGCTTTGATTCTCTATGTTATGGTGCGGTGAACTCGAATTTCTTGGGATACAGTGAAGGCTTAAAGAAAAGCACTTGGTGTCTCCCTCCTTTCCTTCTGCTCTTCGTCTTCATCTTCCCATCTTGGCATCTCCTCTCCTCTTCCATGCCTATGGGCCAAGCCTGCTTGGTCTCCTTACCCCAGCTAAGCCCACTGGGTGGGGTATGTGGGGAGACACCAGAGTTAGCACCTAAGGTCAGGAAGGTAGCTGTATAGGACCTGATTTGTGACTGGCCCAGGGATTCTTCTCGGTCCTTCCTGCCCCATGTCCTGCCCCAAGGGAGTCACAGAACTCCCAGGGAGCTGGTCCCATTGTGGGAGGTTTCTGCACTCTGGCCTAATGAGGGAGGTTCCAGAGGGAGCACATACCAGCTTGGAGAACTCTGGGGAGCCAGTCTCCTGCTAATTACTTCTTCCTTCAGGGATCCTCCCTCAGGACCAGAGAGTCACTGATAGCTTCTCAGAGGAAGAGTAAAGCCAGACGTTGGCCTCCAGGCCTCCCACTGGGTCCCTGCTGAGTGCACCCTGCCTTTCTTCCATTGCTCCCTAAGCTCCACCATTCTGCCCTCTTCACCACCCCCAAGTTTTCCTTCTGCCTCCTCCATCTCCACACCTCTACCCACAGTGTGCCTGCCCCCTTCTTTTACTGACCCAGTATTCCTTGGCCCATCAGAGTTAGCATTAGTTCTTTCCCTGCTGCAACATCACAATAATCCCCCTTTATTAGTCAGTATTAGCTGTGCCTTTTACTTTCTGTATCCTGATGCTATGACATCTTGAGGCCTCATGGATACTGGAGGGGCCCCCTCAGGTTTAAGTAGTTCCTGGAGATAGTCAACACCTGGCCTGGGAGCTACTTTTCAAATGCAAACCATTCGGGCAGCCCTGGTGGTCCAGCGGTTTAGCGCCGCCTGCAGCCCAGGGCGCATGGAGCCTGCTTCTCCCTCTGCCTGTGTCTCTGCCTCTCTCTCTCTCTCTCTCACTCTCTGCATCTCTATGAATAAATAAATAAAATCTTTAAAAAAAAAAACAAAAAACAAATACAAACCATTCAATCCAGAGCCCACACCTCTAACCAGCTTCTTTATGGGGCTCTGACACTTGTGGGCCATTGTCCACCTGCTGAATGTATTTACACTAGCCAATCCTAAGTCTGCTGACCTTGCTTCACCCTATTTCTTCTCATAGAAGCCTCAGTAAAGACTCTAGTCCACATTTCCCTTGCTCCCTCTGCCTCCCAACTTACCCGACTGCTTCACTGCTTCCCCGTGTGGGCCCCCTCCTCTTGAGATCTAGGAACATAACAAACTGTGTTTGCAGTGGCAGTCATCCTGATCTGTTGGCCTCACAACTACCTGAAGAGTAATAAAACCTACATTTTTAAAACAGGGTAGGCTCAGTGGTACTGAGGTAAGAAACGGACCTCCAGATCTCAGAGGCTTAACTTATGAAGCTTGTTGTTGGTCTGATTGACTCTCCGCAGCAGCGTCCTCCATGCAGTGACTTACATCCAGGATGCTGGAGGCTTCAGCCTCCTTAGCTGCACAGTTGGAAACATACATCCACAGTCACTGTGCAGAGTAAGAAAATACTGGAGGATTTAAAACCAGCACTTAAATGCTGTGGCCCAGAAGAAGCACACTACATGTGCTCACAGCCCATTGGGTAGAATAGTGATGTAGAGCAGCCTAACCTCCAGGAGGAGTAATCCTCCAGTGCATGCAGCAGGAGGGAATGAGGGCTGGCTGCATGATGAAAGTGTCTACCACATCCTGTCTCCCCTGTTACTGGGTCAGAAAAAAGAAGCCCTACCCCAGTGTGGGTGTTTCCTTCTTTAACTCACCCCAGAACTGCACTGGGTGGGGTGAGTCATGTCCTCTGCTGAGATTAGGATTTGGTGGGGGACTGGCTGAAGTGGCAAATTTGGGTTTATGAGGGAAGCCTATTTACATTATCATCTCCCCCAGACAAAAATGGCCAGCTTGAGTTTGCCATCATCTGGAACTTAAAAATTTTTTAAATTTTAAAAAGGAGGGTGAGGGAGAAAGAGACAAACAACTTCAATCCCAACCGGGCACAGACACAAATAGCGACTTTTAATTATATAATCTGCTTTTGATGAATTTATTTCTGACAGTTTTATAGGTTGACGAGAGAGTGCATTTTAGATGCAGAAAAACCCCATTATTCATTCTGGGCTCTTTGAGCATAAAAATTGTCAAATGATTTTAATACAGTTTTAAGTTTTATGTTTATTGTCAAGGGAAAAAAAAGTCCACAGCAATTACCAAGTCACATGCCCCTTAAATCTTTATGTTTCTGACAGCAAGAACAATAAAATATGTTTTTGCCCAAACCTTTTACCACTCAGATTGACGTGGCTTCAGCGACAGCTGCTTTTCTTCCATCCGAGAACCGTTTATGAGAAAGCTAACTTAGAACCACTTCCTCAATGGGGGGTGGGGAGGGAAGCATCTCAGCTGCTCTGCAGAACAGATGTTCCTTTGCAGAAAGGTCCAGACCCCAGGATCTGGGCCCAGAGAGGGAAACGGGTTGAAAGCAGACTGGGCAGATCTGGGTTTTTGAACCAGCTGTATGGCACCTTGCTGGTTTGCAGAGGACCCAGGAAGCCACATCTTACCTAGTGTTAACCACCTGCCAAAGATAATCCTCCAGTCAGAGAACCATCAAGGGGATATCTCACCAGTCATATGATCTGCTAAGGAGGAGACTTGTCTTGGTTTGGGTTCCTCCACATGTAGAAGCTGAGAGAAGGATTTCAGAACAAGTAGTTTGAGAAGTGGTCCCAGGAAAACATCAGTTAGAGAGTAGGGAAGGGAACAGAAGAAAGCTGACAAGGGGTGAGTTGTCAAACAGGTAACCATCATGCGCAACTAGAGAAAATTCTGCCGTGGAGCCTTGGAGACTTTGTAGAATATGCCTCAGAGTTGCCCCAACCGAAAGACAGGACAGCTTGGGTATTTGTGCATCAGAGCCTCCCTCATCATCAATCCAGTGTTGCTTCCGGGGGCAAGAACACTCCAGACCTCTGGCTTGCCCTGCACTTGGGCCGAATGCGTTTACATAGGCAGAAACGCCCCCAGGCAGAGGGTTGCAGGTGCAGTGAGCAACCGTCACCACCTAATGGTGAATGCTTTGGGCATGTGGGCAAGGCACTGACGTACCTACTGCACCTGCCAACTCAAACCCACTGCAAAGATAGCCTGCCATTTTATGTAACCGGAGCCAGTCAGGTATTGCACGGAAAGAACAACCCATCAAGCAGGTAGCCCAGGTGTGGCCATCCCTTCATTCTCTCGCACCTGTGGACATGTGCTGCTTCTCTACTTTGTGCCCCATGCCAGCCTAATTGGAGAATTCACCTCCATGGAGGGCCCCTAAACAAAATCACTTGTAAATAATGTTACACAGTATTTTTTGGCACAATGGAAAACGAGGACGCGCCACCCATACTGGTAAACCCCAAACCCCTCCTTTGTGGTTTCCTGGGGGATTATTTGTTTTCCCTGTCCCTCTCCTTTTGGCCAGACTGGTGGGGTTCTCTCTTTCGATTCCACCCCATCACAAACTTTCTCTGGCCCCTAGGATATAGATGATTCAGCTCTGCCCCAGTTTCTCTCTCTAACCTTGTTATTTCTACTGTGTTCTCAGAGAAGCCAAGGGTGCTCTGGTTAACAGGGTCCACCCTCTTTAAAAGGCAAGTGAGAATGGGATCCCTGGGTGGCTCAGCGGTTTGGCGCCTGCCTTTGGCCCAGGGCGCGATCCTGGAGTCCTGGGATTGAGTCCCGCATCAGGCTGCCGGTATGGAGCCTGCTTCTCCCTCCTCCTGTGTCTCTGCCTCTCTCTCTCTCTCTCTGTCTATCATGGATAAAAATAAATAGATAAATCTTTAGAAAAATAAAAGGCAAGTGAGCAAGACCGTGTCCTTTGGAGTGTCGCCCTCACTCCAGGTGGCTCATCAGGGTGGTTCTACTTAATACAAAGCATTCTAAGGAGATGGAATTATTTCCATCTAGTAGCATAGATAAACTCCAGGGCTGCACTTGGAAGATGGCTGGTCCCCAGACACCATGCTGGTATCATGTGGGGTGAGGAACACTAAGCCAGTGGGTCCTGTGACCAGCACTGGGCCGAAGGCAAGTCAGCAGTGCCCAGTCTCTCAGGAGGGATGTTTAAATCTTCTAGGTTAAAAACGGGCTGATCTGAGTCTGCCAAGAGTGTCTCTGGGTAGACACAGGCTTGAATCCATAGGCTCCAGGGGCCTTCAGTTTGGATGGAGTCAAGGATGAAGCTCATCCAGTGTAGTGTTCTCTCCTATGGTGAACTCAACTGGGCAAGCCTGTCAAGAGGGAGCAGTACATAGGAGGAGTAAAATAATTGAAGCTGCAGGGAGAACCTGAACCATTCCAAGAGCCCTCCTTAGAAGAGTCCCATTTAGGTACGTCTGGAAAGGCAGTGGCCCCACAATGAGCAGGAGTAAAGCATCTCAGGGTCTTGGGACATGCCATTTCCTCTTTCTGGAGAACTGATACAATCTACTCAAATAAGTCCTACTCATCCTTCAGGACTCACTATAAAAGTCACTTCTTCCTGGGGCACCTGGGTGGCACAGTCTGTTAAGTGTCTGACTCAGTTTCAGCTCAGATCCTGATCTCAGGATCTTGAGATCAAGTCCCGCATTGGGCTCCATGGTCAGCCTTTGAGCTGGTCCCCAAGAGAGTCTGCTTAAGATTTTTCTCCCTCTACCCCTCCCCCTTGCGTGTGCTCTCTCTCTCTCTCTCTCTCTCTCTCTCTCTCTGTCTTGTGCACGTGTACTTCTTGCTCTCTTTCTCTGTTCCTCTTAAATAGATAAATTTTTTTAAAAAGTCACTTCTTCTGGGGAAATAAAAAGTTGCTTCTTCAGGGATGCCTTCCTGGACTCCTCAGTCTTGTTCAGGCCATAGTGCCACTTGCTGCTTCTGTCCTCTGTGCTTCTTAGTAGCACTTATAATTTTAGTAATAATAAATGTATGTTGTTGCTGTGGTTTTGTCTTTCCCTCTGGGCTCTAAACTTATAGTCTGTTTCACTCATTGCCATATCCAAAAGACTGCACGGTGCCCAGCAGACTGCAGAGCTCATTAAATGTTGGATGGATGGATGGATGGATGGAGTCTTGACTCCTGTGATACTTCAGTATCATTTCCCTTTCCTCCTGTCTTTCCAGTTTCCCTTGCAAAGGTGGCCATATGATTGAGTCTGGCCAGCAAAATGTGGTTGGAAGTGAAGCACACCTGGAAGTGAGGTTTACTTAGATGTGATGGACTTTCAGGCCTGATATGTGTAGCTGTCTGTGTTCCTCCTCCATGTGCAACCAGATGATATAGAAGATTCCACAGAGAATGTTGAGGCCCTAGGGAACAGCCTGTCCACAGATGCAGGGTGCCTAGGTTATGGAGTGACTGTGGAGCAGAGCTTAGCTCTCCTTTTACCCAAGTGGGAAATAAACCCTTACTGTGTGAAGCTCCTGAGGTTTTGGAGTTTGTGAAAGCAGCAAGTAGAACTTACCCTAGATGATACATCCCCCTTGATGGAGGCCCCAGGAAGAATCTGGTCTGATTGTTTTTCTGCTTTCAGCATCCCTGTCTGGTTGCCACCAGCCATCATAGTGGGTGAGCTGAGTGTCAAGAGAAGAGGGAAAAGGTTGTTTGCAAGCTCTGGTTCCTCCCAGGAAGGTGTGAGTGACTTGAGGACTTGGAGGTTCTGGAGTGGTGACCAGCAGTAGACTGGGGATAGGAGTTGTGTGTGTCCATGACCTCTGCATAGTCACTTGTCATCTGATAATAAAGCCTGCCTCATGGAGATATGTGAGGACTAAAAGGGCTCGAATGTGGAGCACTTAGCAGAGCGCTTGGCACTCGGCAAACACTCCATAAAAGGGAGTTATCATAATTATTATTATTTTTCTCAGGTCTCAGTTGAAAGAAGCCCTGAATTGAAAACCTTTTGTCTCATTCTATTTCCAAGCCAGACGGCCCCATTTTTCTCCCTGTTTCTGCAATTCTTGAGCAGCCCCGGTGCCTATTACACAAACCCCAATGCATCTTTGAAGTTAGCAGCTAATTATGTTCCAGGAAGTTATAGATCTGGAGTTTTCCGTGAGCCAGAGGCAATTGCCTGCTCTGGCTCTCATTTCCCAGCAGAGCCTTCCAAGGTCTGATTGAGGTTGTAATTGGGAGCCCCCTCCCCTGGCCCCAGGACTCTTCTGGGGCCATCCCCTCTGAACCTGGGAGTCAGGTTGCTCCTTCCCTTACTCACCTCCCAGCCCTTTCCTGCTCTTGCCTTCCTTCTGTAACTGCTGACAGGATGAGGGAAGGGTTTGGGCTTTCTGTACCTGGGTTAGGGGCTGGGGTGAGGATCTCACGCCCCATTGTCAGGGAGCCCATGAGAAATCACCCACTCCTGGTAAGGTGCATTTAGTCCTTCCTTATTATGAGCAGTAGTAGTTTTTGTTGCTGAATGACTAAGTGACTTATGTCCGTTTAATGTATAAGTGATTACCCCCTCCCACCTTACTACCTCTCTGAACTGCCTTTCCATCCCTGCCGTGCACCTTTCCATCTCCCCTCTGCAACCATATGAGCCCCCTGCTAAACCTCAATGCTGACCCCCTCTTCACACCCCTGAGGTGCTGAAGGTACAGAGGTTAAGGAGGTATGACCTTGCATTCCCCTGGGATCAAGCACCTCTTTAACTTGGGCTTGCTTTACCCTAATTAAGGCCCTGTTTTCTTTGGGAGATGAGCTCCCCTGGACACAGCCAAAAGGCTTTCATCTTTTCCCTGCAAACTTCAGCTGAGCTGTGGGCTTTTTGAGTGCAGGAACCAAGGCTGTCCGACTCACTGCCATCTCCTCATTCTTAGCGCGTGGCCCAGCACACAGTAAGCATTCAGTAAACACTGATGAATAAAAGGAACAAATTTCTCCCACCCACCAAGATGAAACTTAGTAAGAGATGACATCATTAAGACTCTGAGCTAGACTCTGTGCTCTGTAATATGAAGGTTGATTGAATCTGAATCTGAAGTTCTCTATTAACAATGTCAGGAGGGGAGCAAGAGGGGGAGTCTGTGATCCAGTTCATGGGATGAAGATCTGGGAATTTAAGTAGAACTCAAATCCAATATGTGTCTAAAGCGTGACACACCCTTTGAAGAGCTGTGTGCACTGCCCCCCCACTTAATGAGTACCAAACACTGTGCTGGACATCCCTATAGCATCAATCCTTTTGTATTAGCAGTCATTTCTGTGGCGTGAATATCCAGGCTTATTTTGGCTTTGAGTCTTGTTTGGCTCTGAATATGTCTGAATACTTCCTGAAACTCCTAGCACAATCTTGTATAACCCTGTGTCAGACACAGTACTGAGTACCTCCATGTATATTAGATCATTTGACCTCTGATATCAGGTTATGTTAATAAATATATAGAACCCGGAACAAAAGAGGTGATAGTCTCTATCATTTCTGAACTAGTGGGAATTTACCCAGAGTGTACCTTCCTCAGGGAATCTTACTTTAATAATTGTCATGGGAATTCTGAGTGAACTTAGAACCACCACCACGTTGTAAGGATTCCATGTAATGAGAAGAGATGAAGGCTGTAGGGGCACTGTCCATGGATTAGAAGAGCCCCTTCAGTTATACGACTTAACTTATTTTATAAAGGATTAAACTTGATAGAGGGAGGCAGCTCCCTAGTCCTGGTGTGGCCCAGGCCAGAACTCACCAATGATAGCCACCCAGCTGTGGAGAGGGTTGTGAGCTGGGTAGTGAGCTCCCTTCACCAGAGGTGAGCAGATCAAAATATGGTCTCCATGCCATAGAAACACTGTGTATGGAAAGGATAACCTTCTAAACTATTTTAGATCTGATCCTGGGAGCCTCTCTGAGTTTTAAACACTCCAGCCATCCATTCACCCATCTAGCCACCTATCCATTCATCCATTCATCCATCCATCCATCCATCCATCCATCCATCCATCCAATAGTCACTGAGCCCCAGCCATGTGCAAGCCACTGTGTCAAGTGCAGGAAGAAGAGTAGTGAGAAATAGAGTCATGATCCCTGCCCTTATACAGCTTCCGTTCAAAGGCAGGAGCAATAATAAAGGCTTGTGAACATTTTGACGGGAGAAGGACCAACTTCTAGGAAGGTTTTAATTCTAGATTATTTTGTGGCCTGGGGTCTGTCAGCTCAGAGATCTATCTGGTATTACCTTGCAAGTTGTCCAGTTCACTGATAGGAAAGTGAAACAGGATAAATTACAGCCTGCCCCCATCAGGCAGACTAGACTCTTTGACTAGACTGTGGGTGTGCTGAAGTCCTCTTGGGAACTCTGGCATCTTTCATGGTGCTTGACACAGAGAAGGAACTCGTAAAAGGCTAGATGAATAAAGAAGTGGAAGGATGGGTGGAAGAATGGACAGATAGATGAGCTGACTAATGAACTGCATGACTGAGGCCAGAGAGCTGTAGCCCATCATGGCTGTAGTCAGTTGCAGAGCATCTTCATCATTGGCCAAGCATAGGGTAACCCGGGCTATGCTGTCTGTTGGTCCAGGGCCTTGGCCACTCTTGTCTGGGTCAATGACCTGAGCTCAAGGCAGTATTTGCTGTGCTGCCAGCTCACTGAGCTGGTCCTCCAGTTCCCTCTGATGCTGTCTGCTTGCCCCTTGCTATTGAGAAGATCGATCTCACTGATGGAGAAGTGGGAATCAATAGAGACACTGATTAGTGCTGCCTCCTCTCTGCCATCTGCTACCAGCAAAATAAGTGGTAGAAAGGGCACAGGCCTGGTGTCAGGCAGGTTGGAGTGAATCCTGCCTGACCCCTGACACACTTGGAGCAAACACATCCGTCCTCCAGGCCTCAGCTTTCTTTCTCTAAAATGAGGTAATACAGGATCCCTGGGTGGCTCAGCGGTTTAGTGCCTGCCTTTGGCCTGGGACATGATCCTGGAGACTTGGGATCAAATCCCGCATCGGGCTCCCTGCATGGAGCCTGCTTCTCCCTCTGCCTGTGTCTCTGCCTCTCTCTCTCTCTCTCTCTCTCTCTGTGTATCATGAATAAATAAATAAAATCTTAAAAAAAATAAAATGGGATAATACTGTGGCCTTGTGGGTTTGTTGTAAGAGTTCATGGGGATTAGAAGGCCAAGAAAATGAATATAACAAAAGCAAGGTGGTCCTGGCAGGACCAAAATTCACCAATTTTGTTGTCAGTGAGCTTCCAGTCTTCTGGGAAGGCAGAGAAGGCTCTTGATACTCCAGTCCATGTTGGTATCGGATATGTAACAAGGGCCTCACACTCGGCTTTGGAGGCTTTGTGAGCTTGCTTGGCAGGAATGTGAGCTTGAATAGGTGGACTTAATTGGTACACGTGCCTGGGAGACCCTCCCCTGACGCACTGGAGGAAGTAGGGTCAGGGACCTGGGGCCCCACCTGTGTCCCTGGACACCCAAATTTAAGGATAACCCTGAGCTCCCGGGACACCAGTCTAGGTTGGAGAGGATAGGTACAGGTGCCCCCAGGCTTAGTGGCCACACACCCCGCCTCTCTGAGAACTTCATGATGCCAAATATTTATTTCTTTTAAAATAAATGTATTACTTTTTTTCTGATTATAAAGCTAGTTCAGACTTGATAAATACAGAAAAGAACAACAAAAAAATCTTCCTTTATCCCATTGCCTAGAGATAACCATCCATAACATATATCTTTCTTTCCTTCCTACTGATAATAACAAAAAGAGCCACTCTTACTTCCTTCTTGCTCGTTGCATGACTGTGCATGCCTTATCTCACACAAGCCTCACATGGTCCATGAAGCAGGAACCCTTTTGCTAATGATAAATGCAAAGGATCAGAGAGGCAAAGTATCTTGCCTAAGGTCCCTCAGCTTGAGAGTGGCAAATGATTTATTCATTCACCAAATAATTTGAGTGACTGGCAAATATTTGAGTGAACAAAAATCTCTGCCCTCAGGGAGTTTACATTCAGGTGGATGCTACCCAGATTTGTCAGACCAAGACCCAGTGCTCCCTGACACACCTCTCCGATCTTCTTGTCCGTCCGTCTTTTTAGGTGTGTGTGTGAAGAGGGATCTTGCATGTGTGATCCACTTGACAGGTACACAGATCTAAGTTCTTTAACTACAGGTACTTGGCGAATAGAAGCCCAGGGGTCCAGGGGTGCCTGGGTGGCTCATTTGGTTGAGCGTCCGACTCTTGATTTTGGCTCAGGTCTTGATCTCATTGGTCATGGGTTTGAGCCCTCCATTAAGCTCCCTTGCCCAGTAGGGAGTCTGCTTGAAACTCTCATCCTTTGCCTCTCCCCTCACTTGGGCTCACACTCTGTCACTATCTCTCTATATATGTCAAATTAATTAATCAATTAATTAATCTTTAAAAGAAAAAAAAACCCAGACGGGTTCCATCTTGGGGCCCCAGTGACCCGTGGCCACCCTGTACCCAGGCCCTCTGACATTGATTGGAGCTCTGGGCTGCTATGATGGGCTCCTTCTTCCAGGTACTGTGTGCACACAGGCTCTCAGCTCTCCTCACAAGTCTGTGAGCCCATCTCCCAAGTGAGGAAGGAGGCTCAGACAGATGTCATCACCTGCTCAAGGTCACATAGGAGTGGAGGGCTATGTGGAGTCTCCCAAGTTTTCCTGAATCATCCGTCTATGTCCCTGCCCTTCTCCTGGCAACAAAGGCAAAAAGTCTACCCTTCATTCTACGCTCAGCTGTAGATGGCTTGTGATCTGGAGTGTTAGGAGGTGAGGGGGCCATGTCAACCATGAAGCTATAAGTGGGACCAGGGGCTGGTTTTGGGGCACACTGTCCTTTGTGCTAATGGAGGATGGATCCATAGGAACCACAAAAATCAAAAGTGATTTCTCCCTCTTCCTGCATATGCCAGGAGGCCAGGAGGCTGAGGGTCACTGGTGTGGTCCTCCCCTGCCAGCAGCGGTGGACACTCACTGGCACTCACACACACACACACACACACACACACACACACACCCTGAACATACCTTCCCTCGGGTGAGCACCAGTGCTCATGCCTGGTTTTTGTTGATTGTCTCTCTGTCCATGTCTCCTCCCATTCTGTGTCTTTGTATCTCATTTTTATTTCTCGCCCTCTTTTCCCTCTCACCCTCTACATCTTTGTTTCTCTCTCTCCTCTCTATATCTTCCTTCTTCCTTCTCCCCCCCCACCCAGCTAGAGATCTCTCCCTCCTTGAACCTAGTCCCAACCCCCTGGGACTCTCAGCTTGGAGCAGCAGCCAGGGCCAAGTGGGGCCAGGGATGGGGGTAGGGTGGAGGGGTGAGGGAGGAAGGGCACAGAACCCCAGAACACCCTCCCCAAACTCAGAAAGGTGGTTCTCTCCAACTCTGCCTGGCGTGGGTGCCGGTGATTTCATCTGCCTTTGGATATGAAGCTCAAATTGCACATCAAAAAGGATAATGCATCTTTAAGCTGTTACAACGACTTCTCAATTTTTCATTTCCTGTCAGGGTGGGAGCTGCAGGAGGCAGGGGCAGCCGCGGAGCCTGTCTCCTGCCAGTGAAGTGTCTGCCTGGATTTGAGCAGTAAGAAACCCAGGGGTGATAAATCGCTATTTCTAAGTAAATTTCATGCATTTGCCCTTTGGTTAAAGTCTCCCCTCTCAGCACTTTCCCTGTGCACACAGCCCGACTAATAACGCGCCGTGCAAGCTCTCTCCGCTGTGACAACTGATTGCACTTTGAAGTAATAATGGCTGATTTAATAATTGGTATAATTTTTCACTAGTACCTGAATGTCATCGACGCACAAAATAAGCTACCTGGACCCATGGCTGCAGCACTTTCCCTTCTTGGGGAAATCAATAATGCATTAAACCCCCAACCCAGGACCCCGAGAGGCCAGGCCCTGGTGGAAACTGTTAATGGGGGTGTTGCTGTCCCCCCCGTGGAGCCTCTGGGGCAGAAAGACTGGATGGAGACCTTTGGATGGGCTTGGGTCCCAGTGGCAGAGAGTCATGAGCCCCCATGAACAGCCCAGCCTCCAGATTCTACCTGCAAAGGTCCAACCGTGTTGGGGGCTGTGGAGATTTAACTACCCCTCCCCCAGCATCAACCGCCTTGCACATGTGTATGTGTGTCTGTATGTGTGCACATGTGTTGGAACTGAGTTCAAATTCATCATTATTTACAGGGGCCTGCTGTGAGCCAGGAATTGTGCTGGGGACAGTGGTATGCAAGACTGACCTGATCCTGGCCCCCAGGGAATTTTTAGTCTTAGAACATGTGTGAGCGTGGGTGCATGCAGATATATCTAGTGCATTTGTCCGGGGGCAGGGGTGGGTATATTCTGTGTAATATATTTATAAATGTGTGTGTCTGTCTAGGTCTGCATGTTTGAGTGATGTAGGAGTGTGTCTTTGTGATGATCAGGGACAATATAGGTACTTCCTCACCCTGCTTCCCTTGGCTTTTAGAGTATGTCTAGGACTAAGGCCAGAGCTACTTTCCCACACCGAGCTGGGCCAGAGGCAGTAGGTATGCCCTCCCTGCTGCCCATAATCTGCCTTCCTGGGGCCCTGGATACCCATGTTTCCTCACGCTTCCCTGAACTCCGCCTTTTGCATCCTTCTATGCCACCCCTGTCCAAGCCATTCGCTTGGGCAAAATATTCTTCCAGGCGCAGGGCACAGACTTTGTAGTCTCATCTGATCCCATCCTTGGAAGAGTCAGATATTCCTCTCTCAGCCCATTTTCCCCACAGGTGAGTTGGTAGCAGATTTATGAATGTAGCATCTTTAGCCCAGGCCTGTACTAGGAATACTCCATAATAAGCATCAGCTCCTACCTTTCCATTGGTCCCTGGCAACTCTCAGGAGTGCCTTGAGGATAAGAAATGGGTTTTATTCAAATCTGAAGTCCAGTGCCTCGGACAGGCCACAATGCATAGTAGGTGCACAGCAGACATCTGTTAAATAGATGCGTGGGCTGGTTCCATCAACCGATACTATAAGATAGAGGCATATGGAGAAACCAAAAGGCTTTGCCTCCTTTTGGGGTGATGAGGCTGGGCTTGTCTCCCATCCAGTATATAGTTTGCCAGAGTTTTGCAGGACTAGGAGGAGTTTCCTAGGCCAGGTAGGCAGGAGAACCCTTGTCCCTTCCAGATCTGGGACCCAGTCAGGCCCACTGCCCCCAACCCTCTCCCCTCCCACTCACTGCTGTCTGGCTGTGAACCGGGAAATCTATTTCAACTTCATCTCATCTCAAGATCAAACATCTTAAGTGAGATTATTCACGTTCCTCCATTGTTTCTAACTCATTTCCTATTTTCCAGTTGAAAAACCCTGCCAGAAGCATTCTGTGGCAGAGATTAAAACAATTTCGGAAGCAGGCACCCAATTCTTCTCTTTGGATGTAAGCAAATTGGATGTCTGTGAGAGGCAGGCAAATTTTATTATGAACACATAGTTTGCTACTTAACTATCCTTAAGACCTCGAGTGCTGAGAGTTCTCAGCAGGAGGGCTCCAGAGGGGGGAAGATGAAGGGTGGGGAGTTGGGGGGGGTGGCAGACCCCCAGCTGGGTCCCCAGCCTTTTCCTGCACAGCAAGAAGCAGTCCGCGGTCTCCTGGGGTAAAGGGAGGGAGCCACATTTGCTGGCACCCCCTAGGTCCCAGGTGCCATGCCAGGCACTTCCAACGCATGATTTCTCTGAATTGTCCCAAAGGGTTTGTGGGAGGAGAAATTTCCTTTGACCATTTTTTTTTAGATGAGGAAAAGGAGACTCCCAGAAGGAAAGTAACTTACCTGAGGTCACCTAGCAAGTGGGTTGTGAGTTAGAGTTTGAGTTCAACCTGTGTTGTTAATCACCACTGCAGTAGATTCATTGCAAAAATGGCCACGGGTTTTCTTCACATCTCCCTGTATCTGAATGGAGGGGTCTTGATCCCTACTGTGACTTGCTTTGGGTAATAGCTAGTTCTAGGCCTAGGCCCCAAAGAGTCCTTGCACACTTTTGCGGTGCCCTCCCCCTTGCCTCACGATTTAACTGGAATGTTCATCCCAATTTAATGAAAATGTTTTAAGAGTCACATTAATCCTTATGTGGAATAGCAGATGTCCTCCTGTGGGGATGTGGCCTGTGATTCTGGAGCCCTTTGGGCACGAGAGGATCTGTAGACAGAAAGGCATTAGTGTTCCCTTCCAGGTTCCTTTGCTCCAGGGACCTTTTATCCAAGGGACTTTTTTTGGTTACCACTGTTTGTAACAGTCATCAACATGGCATTGTCCTGCTAATGAGTAGCCCAATCTGAGCCACAATCAGGGGAGGCAGGGTCTCTGCCCTCTAGGAATCAAAGGCTGGCTGGGGAAACAGCAGAGCGGACCTGGATGTAGCACTGGGCCCCCTCCCAAACCTCACAGCTGCCAGGAGGTGGGGTGACTTCATCTTCACACAAGGCTCTTCTCAGGCGGTTCCCTTAGCAACAGCGCCTTGCTTTGACAGCCGCCTTCACAGGCAGTCAGCTTTCGGAGAGGCTCCTTCCCCAACCCCATCCATTCTTCAAGTGGAGGTCTTTGCAGGGGTTTTAAGCCAAGACTCGAGCAGTCTCTTCCTGACCCTCGTGGAGTCAGGCTGCCCCCTGACTTCACAGCATTCCTGGACTGGTCACAATGCCCTGTTGATTGGTCTTCCCATTCCTCTAGCATGATGCTTCCTCCTGCTGCAGATCCTAATTAATTT
The DNA here is from genome assembly GCF_003254725.2 of Canis lupus dingo. Lineage (NCBI taxonomy): Eukaryota > Metazoa > Chordata > Mammalia > Carnivora > Canidae > Canis > Canis lupus. The sequence continues at coordinate 58,309,473 of NC_064251.1, read as the reverse complement.
AATCTTGCTTTTCTATCCACCCCCACCCCCATTCTCTGTCTCTGCCTTCTGACTTCTCTTTTCCCTCCAACACACCTGCGTTCCACCTGCCTTTCACCCGCACATTAGCAGTTAAAGCGTCTGTGCTGACATTTAGTGTTCTTAATATAGGCCTCAGTGACAGAGAAAAGGGGGCACAGAGTTCCCACACTGCCAGGGAGAGAGCTCTTTATCCCCCATCTGTGAGTATGGGAACCCTACCCCCCCAGTCACAGAGGAGGGGGCAGCTTTAATCAGGTCCACAAACCGGCAGGCATTGCTGGCTTTTCTGTCTCTTCTTGGGACCCTTTTTTTTAGGCTTCTCAAGGCAACCAGTACTAATGATAAGAGCCTGCTCTCATATAGGCGGTCCTTTCAGCTTGTCAGGCACTGTGCAGGGAACCCCTATATTCACGATGTCACTGACTCCTAATAACAACCTATAAGGTACTAATATTAGTCTTCCCATTTCACAGGTTAGAAAATGAATCTCCTAAGAGGTTAGCTAACTTGCTCAAGGCCATCAGTTAATAACTGGGGATGTTGTTAGCTATAGAAAATGTGAAATCCTTTTTGCCTCCCCACCCAGTGCAAGTGCTGGGACCCCCACACCTTTGGACAGGTTCCTTACCAAAGCTTGCCCAGGAGGGTGTTTGAGCCGCGTGCACCTGCACTCATAGCAGTGTCCTCAGGGAGTCGGTCGTACGGTTTGAGAGCACAGCTGCTACTGCATGGGTTGCTAATGGCCAGCTGCTGCCTCCGTGCTGACCCTGCAGTTCCTTCTCCATATTGTTCCTCTCTTGGCTCCTGTCACTGAGGTGGTGGGGAAAAAGATTCCTCCATTAGGACCCTAAAATATGCGTAGCAATAAGACTGGGTCTGTTTCCTGGGTGATGATGAGTCAGAACAGTTGAATGTTTGTTCTTGGTTCATTCCCAAAAGAACCTCTTTCCCTCAACCCACAGTCCTAAGGTGGAGGCCAGGCATATGATGTGGGAGGACCTCTGTGTGATATCAGAGGTCCCTGCTCTTGTTCCAGAGCCATAATCTCACTGCTCTAGACTTTGGCTGACCATCTCATTGCCCCTGTCACCATTATCACAACTATTTCTTCCCAGAGGCCCACTAAGTACCATTTTCAAATATCTGGCCTGGGCTTGAGAAGAGCTGGGAGCCCAGAACATAGAAGTGAAGGTTGATATTAGGGAAGAAAGAGTACAGGTCAAAGGGAAAGGGAGACTGGGTAGGATCCTGAAGTGGAAGGGGAATCAATGAAGGAGCTTGAGTAATATGAGAGTTTGGAGGAATTCAGGAGCACAGAATCACTACAGCCACGAGGAATGTTTCACAGAGGAGGACATCAGGAGTGGAGTTAAAAACTGCGGCAAAGATAGGAAGATGGGGGCTCAGGAGCATCTACTGGATCTAGCAGTAACAGGGTCATTGATGATCTTGATGGGAGTTGTTTCCATAAAGAGGTGGGAGAAGAAGCCAGATTGCAGGGGTTCAGGAAATGAGTAGAAGAAAAGAGAAAGCACAGAAGACAGTTCTTTGGGGAGTATCATCCACAAAGTCCACTAAAGACACACAGAAGGGTTAATGTGATAAAAATGTTTTTGTTTGCTTGAATTTTAGGATCCGAAAGACTGGAGAATGTTTAAATGTTGATGAGAAAGTTCTTGTAGAGAGGAAAGAAATGGGGTAACTGGGGGGGCTAGACCCCCAGAGGTGGAAGGGGCCATGGCTAGAGCACTGGTGCTGGTGTGGGGTTGGTTTCTGTAGGAAGAAGCCCCAGTCCCTTCCAGCACCTGGGATGGGGGAGGCAGTGACTGATGCTGATGGAGATAAGGGTTTAGGCTCATCAGGAGGATGCTGGGACACTGCTAGCTAAGGGTCAGCCAAAGTCAAAGATGACGAAGCGGGCAGTTTGAGGAGGGATGAAGAAAATTGGCAGCAGTGGAGAACAGAAGAGGACGCTGACCAGGGAAACACACAAGAATTAATGTGAAATCATCTGCAGTTGGGGACCATGAATTATGGCATCAAAAGAAGTGTGCATCTCTTCCCATTGTGTTTAGTGACAATTGGCCACAGTGGGGGCATTTATACCATGGAAATTGGAAAATACAGCAAATCAGGATTATCTTCCCTAGAGAACTGGTTAAACATTTGCCAGCACACCTTGAAAATCTTTTACCAGTCAATACAACAAGAACATAAAAGAAAAACAAGTGGTAAAAATTACAAGGGAGAAGGGGGCAAAATTATTTTTCACATATTATATGCTTATTTACCTAGGAAATCCAAAAGATCAACTAGAAACTATTACAATTAATCAAGGAATTCAGTAAGATGCTGACTTAAAAGAAATATTCAAAAATCAATGCTTTTCCTATGTACTAGCATTAATCATCTAGAATATATGATGGAAAAAGGATGACATTCACAATGGCAACAAAAATATAAAATACTTAGTAATAAACTTAGCAATAAATGTGTGAGACTAAACTTAACATAAAAATAAGAATTGACTATATGGAAACGCCTGCTGTATTCATGGAAAAGAAGATTAAAAATTGTCAATTCCATTAAGATTAATCCATACATTTAATTCAGTGCCAATTAAATCCCAAATGCATTTTCTTACTTGCCAACATCAGTTCATTGGGAGTTATAAATAGGCAAGAACGCCTAAGAACATCTTAATAAATAAAATTGATCGAGGTGGGAGCTACTTTCAAGGTCAGATATTAAAATGCAAGTACAGGAAAGGCGAGGTTGCTCACTGCTCCATTTTCCACTGTTGATTCAAAGTTACTAGAACAGCACCTGATCCACAGAACTACTTAATAGATATTTGTTAAATGAGTGAGTGAGCGAATGAATGAATGAAAACACATTGTAAATGTATAACCACTCAAAACAGTATGAAACAATTAAACAAATGAGCCAACATGAGAAAATAACTCAAGCATGTATGACTGTTTATTATATGGTAAAAGTGGCATTTCAGATCAGTAGGAAAAAATAAGAATTATGTAATAAATAGTGCTAGTATAATTGGTTAACTATGAAAAAATAAAGCCATACAATTGGACACATACTAATAACAAGATCGGTTAAGCAAATTATGTCGCATCCACATGATGGAATGCTATGGACCCATAAAACAGTGTTATGGATGATATCTGTTGGCATGGGTCTCTAGACTGTTACATGGAAAAGGGGACAGGAAACAAACTACAGTGCAGTTAAAAGGACAAGTGATGGAGTCAGACCTTTGGTTTCCATTTCAGCTCCATGACTTCAGCTGTGTGACCTTAAGCAAGTTGTTTGTGCCTTAGTTTCCTCTTTGGTAAAAGAACAATAATAATTTAAAAAGCACCTACCCTCATTTGTTATTATAAGGGATAAATATGAGAAAATGTCAGATCCTTGGCATTGTGTTTGGTATATAGTAGGTGCTAAATACATGTTTGCTGTATTGAGCTCTGGGGGACAGTGAGTCCTGGGGGGACAGTGAGCATGGGATGCAGTCTTCACCTTGGAGGTGCTCATGGGCTAGGGAACGAGGGAGATGTAGATGCTAGCTGTGAGCAGATGATACCTGCCCCAAGTGTTATGTCCTCTAGCAGGAGGAGTACATGGTGTTCCGGGGACAGAGGAGGCACTTGGTCAGCTAGCAGGTAAGAGCTACCCTCTCTCCTGAGTCCTGACCGACCATCAGGTATTAGAGAACAAGGGAGAAAAGAGCACACCAGACTGAGGACATGGGCAAGTGATAGGTGGTTCAGTTGTGTGGAGTGGAGATGGTATTAAAAGTAGAGGCAGCAGATGATGATGCAGAGAAAGGAGAGAAGGAAAGGTTGTGGGAGCCAAGCGAAGGCATCTGAGATCCACTAGCATTGCAGGCAGGTGGTATTGGGGTCATATGAGCAGTTTACAGTCACCACCTTGGCTGTTGTGGAGAGAACAGATTGGATGGAGGAGGTTGCATAGACATCCAGACAAGGGATGAAAGTGGCAACAGCAGGATGGTGACACAAGTGTATAAAGTGCCTGAAGCTAGCATTAAAGAGGTAGCTTCCACGGGTCCCTCTGTCACTGATGAGGGGCAGAAAGAGCTCAGGACCTATATACAGGACTCAGCCTCAGGCTCCCAGGTGGATGGAGACGCCAGTCACTGAGCCAGAAGACAGAGGGTGAAGGATGTGCTTAGGGGAAGATGAACATGTAGGTTTGGGACAGTTGATTGGATGTACAGCTGACTTATTTATTAGAAATGCCCACAACGAGGGGATGAGCACACAGCTTTTGGTCACCACAAAGCCATCTATGCTGGAGAGGAACACCTAGGACCCTGGCCTCCATGTGGAGTCTGACTCACTAGGGAGAATATAGGAGAAGAGGGGCTAAGAGGTAGTCCTCGAAGGACTGTAGGAGAGGCACAGTATGGAAGCCAGAAGAGGGTGTGTAGGAATGATGGCCCGAACAGTAGCAGGAGAACCAGGAGTGATCCATGACATGGCCCTGTCTAGGGAAGGAGGGAAGTTTGGAAAGCATGTGCTGGGGCAGAGTCAAATGCGGAAAGTCCCTGAAGATGAGCCCACAGACTGGCAAGGAGGGTGTTGGTGGAGAGTTAATATGAGCACTTTCAATGGAGTTGGGAAGTGGGGTGGTATGTGGTAGAGAGGAGACAGGAACCAGCTCATATAAGACCTGGAAAGCAATCATTATTTAATGTTTTGAGAATAGTCTTAGATTCACAGGAAAAATGAGTACAGAGATTTCCTGTGTACCACATACCCAGTTTTCCCTATTATTGGCATCTTACATGAATATGATACATTTATCACCATAAATGAACCAATATTGATTCATAATTCTTAACTGAAGTCCATGCTTTATTCAGATTTCCTTGGTTTTTACATAACGTCCTTTTTCCATTCCAAGACCCTCTCTACCATGTTACATTTAGTTGTTATGTCTCCTTAGGTTCCTCTTGGTTAAGATAGTTGTTTAGACTTTCCTTGGTTTTGATGATCTTGACAGTTTTAGGAGTACTGCTGGGGGGTTCTGTAGAATGTCCCTCTATTGGGATTTGTCAGGAAGTTTTCCTCATGATTGGATTGAGGTTATGGATTTTAGGGAGAAAGACCAGAGAGTACCATTTCCTCACATCATATCAAGGGTACATGCTATTCACATGCTTCATACTGTTGATGTTGACCTTGATCACCTGGCTGAGGTGCATTTTCAGGTTTCACCAGGGTAAGGTTACTCTTTTCCCCCCTTTCCTTACTTGTCCTCTTTGGAAGGGGGTTTCTCTGCACAGTCCATACCTAAGGAGTGGAGAGTTTTCCCTTTAACTCCTTGAGGGCAGATTGTCTACATAAATTATTTGGAATTCTTCTATATGGGATATTTGTCTCTTCTCCATTTATTAATTGATTCAGTCATTATTTCTATTGAAATGGGCTCATGGATATTTATTTTATACTTTGGGTTATACTCTAATGTGCCTTTATTTTACTGCTCAATTTGTTGCACCGTTGGCCTTCGCAAGCCATTTCAGTTGGCCCAGGAGCCAATTTTGGATGTGCTTTTGTGAAACTAGAGCACCAGTAAATGTGACCAGTCCATTGATTCTGGGGTCTTGCTGGGAGAGGGCAGGAAAGGATTCTGTGGTTGCTAGGTTAGGACCACTGAGCACTGGATGGAGGCCACTCAGAAAAGGAGCAGTGAAAATACTGGAATTCAGATTTGCAGCACTAGGTTGGTTACCTGGGCTGTGTTTGAAGGAAGAGAAAACTCCATGGCTGAAGCTGCTGACCCGTGGAGGTAATAGATATGAGTACGCCCCTATGCACAGTATCAGCAGGTTTCACAGGCAAGTCTGAGAGCCAGCCAACATGGCTGGTTGGATGTGGGGTCTGGGGCTGCCTGGCGCTCTGAAGTCGGAGTGCTCCGTTTGGAGCAAGTTGACCCATTACTGGGAGTATATAGGCCCTTGGCCTTGGCCTTGGCCTTGACTTTGTCTTTGGCTGGTATGACTGGTAGGAGCTTTAGGAACTATATCTGGAAGAGGCCAGCAAAGGCAGGGGGGCAGTAGGAGAGGGAATGGGTGGGAAGTACAGTCATTCCTGCAGAAGCACTGTTGCAGGTGGAAGTTTAGACATGGAAGGAGGGAGACTTGCCAGGGCAGGGTGAGGCCCGGCTAGCTGGCTGCTGACTGTCCTCACTGTGCCTTCAAGTTCCCTCCCAGGGCTGTTGGCCTCCTTTGTCTACATAAGTGTTATTTCTGAAAACATAATAAACCACTGTGTGCTCCAAGCACACACTTGCTCCCCAGAACCATGCAGCTAAAATGAGTGCTTAATGGGGCTAATGAGGTGCCTATTTGTTCAAGCCAGAGGGCATAAGGAGCCACCAAAGGCAGGCTGAGAGGCAGCTGATTAGGGGCAGGGCCTGGCCAGCCCTGAGGCTGTTAACTTGGTGAGCCCCTGAGCAGCACTCCCCCGCTTTACCAAGGAGTGAGGAACCCCCACCCCGCTATTCTGCCAGCCCTGCCGGAGAGAAGGGACAGTTTCTGCAGGGTCCCCTGACCTTTGGGTTGCCCTCAGGCCTTGCAGACCTCCGTGGGGACTTGATGGGGAGAACCCTGTGCTGAGGCCCTTCGAGTCTTCCCCTCAAACACTCCGTCGTCAGCTCATGGTTGGCAGCTCAACCAGCCACGTGCTGGCACTGTGTTGGACAGGGCAGAGGGGCGGCGAGGAGTCAGGAGCCTGGGGGTCTCACTTAATAATTTATACACTGATGACCCCGGGCAAAGCCTGAGCCTCAGCTTCCTGAGTTGTGAAATGCGCACAATAACAACACTTAACCCCTCAGGGTTTTGAGAGGTTAAACTCAACGATGTGGGTAAAGCCCTTAACATGGACCTGGGCACTGAGCAAATGCTCAAAATAAGGCACTCGTTGTTTCTGTAAGCACTAGCATTCGGGTTGTGTGAGTTCTTCCCCTCCCAGCCCATCAGCCTGGCCAGTCAAATCCAACTCTGGTTAGCCCACGATCTCCATCTCTTTGGACTGTTACAACAGAATACTGTAGTCTGGGTGGCTTTTAAACAGCAGAAGTGTACTGCTTGCAGTTCTGGAGGCTGGAAGTATAAGATCAGGGTGCCAGCATCCTTGAGTTCTGATGAGGGCTCTCTTCTGGATTGCTGAGGCTGACTTCTTGATGTATCCTCAAATGGTACAAGGGACAAAGGAGATTTCCTGGTCTGCTTTAAGAAAGGTACTAATCCCATTCCTTTTTTTTTAAGTTTTAAAAATTACTTTATTGAAATATAATTAATATACAAAAACCTTACATATTTAACTTGGCACCCTGTAAATATAGAGAACAAACTTATGGTTGCCAAAATTTATTTATTATTTATAGAAAAGATTAATATCCATAGGGCATGTCGAGCATCCAGACTCTGCTCATCCTATTCCTGAGGGCTGTGCCTTTATGACCTAATCACCTCCCAAAGGCTCCACCCCCAAATGCTATGTTAAGTTATAACATGAATTTTGGGGGGACACATTCACACTCTGGCACCTGCTTAGCTCAACTGTAGCATTGTCCTGCCCCTTCCACCCCTTATCCTCCCTCAACCCTTCACCGTCCCAGGCAGGCTGCCCCGTTCCAGTACTGGTACATCTGGTGGGAGGCACTGGCCTGCTTCCCTCCCTGTAGAGGCTCTTTGCTTCAGTTCCCGGCTCAGTACTCTTGTCTCCTCCAAACAGAGAAGCCAGAGCTCATGGGCTATACCAAAGGATTCTGAAATGGAAGATTGGAGGAGTTTGAGAGGCTAGTTGAATTAATTCTGACTGTAGCTATCATATCAAAACACCAGGGGTGCCTGGGTGGCTCAGTTGGCTAAGCGTCTGACTCTTGATTTTTTTTATTTTGATTCAGGTCAAGATCTCAAGGGCATGAGATTGAGCCGCGCATCAGGCTCCTCACTGGGTGTGAAGCCTGCTTAAGATTCTCTCCCTCTCCTATTTAATAAATAAAAATAAATATATCAAAATAATCAAACTGAAAACCCTTAGGGCTGTGTGGTCATTTAACAGAGATTTCTTGAACCTCACCACCTGGGTTTAGACCCTGGTCCCACGACTTACAAGCCCTGTGACCTTGGGCAAGTTGTTAATCTCTCTGTGCCTCAGTTTCCTCATCATAAAATGGGGATGTTGATAATAGTTCCTATCTCCCAAGATTTGTGTGTGTGTGTGTGTGTGTGTACACGCTTAGAATAGTTCCGCATGTGTGTATTATAGAAGTGTTACATAACCATCATCCTAACTGCCCTTGTTTACAGAGCTCTTAACCTTATGCTGGACACTGAGCTACCTCAGCATCTGCTGTATCTCACTGAATCCTTCCACAGACTCTGGGTTGTGTGTGCTTCTGTACCCATTTCACAGAGCAGTATGCAGGCCCAGGCTCATGCCATTCTCTCTTCTCTTTTTCACTTTGATTTCTTTCTGTGTAGATACACAGAGCCTGATGTTTCTCCCAGGCCCCAGGGTTCTCCTGATGCACACTTTATTTATTTAGTTGTACTTTTTTTGCCATTTTAAGCCATTGTTTTATTTTATTTTTAAGCCCATTATTTTAAAACATAATTTCACATTTATGGAAAAATTACATAGTAAAAAATTAGTTTGATAAAAGAATACCTATTACTCCTATTTACCAATTCTTATTTTGCCTCATTTACTTTATCATATCATTGTATTCATTTGCTCTATAAATGATATAAACCATTTTAAAGGGTACAATTCAGAAGTTTTTAGTATATTCACAGTGTTTTACAACCATCACCACTATCTGATTCCAGAACATTTTTAGCAGCCCTAAAAGAAACCCTGTGTTCATTAAACAGTGACTCCTCATTTCCCCTCCCCTCAGACCCTGGCAACCAGTATTCCATCTTCTGTCTCTATGGATTTGCCTATTCTAGACATTTTATATAAATGGAATTCTACAACATGTGGCCTTTTGGTTCTGGGATCTTCCACTCAGCATAAAACTTTCAGGGTTCATGCGTGTTGTGGCATGTATCAGAACTCTATTCCTTTTTATGGCCCAATAAAACTGTTTGTATGGATGTACCACCACATTTTATGTAGCCGTTCATCAGTTGATGGACATTTGGCTTATTTCCACTCCTTGGCCATTATGAATATTGCTACTATGAACATTTGTGTATAAGTTTGTGTGTGAACATATATTTTCAGTTCTCTTAGAGTGGAACTGCTGGGTCATATGGGGACTCTATGTGTAACATTTGGAGGAACTGCCAAACCGTTTTCCACTGCAGTGCTACCATTTTACATTCCCACTGGCAAATGTATTAGAGTTCTAATTACTCCACATCCTTGCCAACTCTTGTTATTCTCCATTAAAAAAAAAATTACTGTTATGGCCAGCCCAGTGAGTATGAAGTGGTATCTCATTGTGGTTTTGATTTTCATTTCTCTAATGACTAATGATGTTGGGTATCTTTTCCTGGGCCTACTGGCTATTTGTTTATCTTCTCTGGAGAAACATCTGTTCAAGTTATTCGCCCATTTTTAAATTGGATTATTTATCTTTTTGTTGTTGATTTATGAGAGTTCTTTACATATTCTAGATACTAAACTCTTTCAGATCTATAACTTGTAAATATTTTCTCCCATTCTGTGGGTTTCCTTTTTACTTTCTTGATAATATCGTGTGATACACAAATCTTTTAATTTTGATGAGTCCAAGTTATCTATTTTTTTCTTGTTGTGTTTTCATATTTAAGAAACCACTGCCTAATCCACGAGGTCATGAACATTTACACCTGTGTCTTATTCTGAAAGTTTTATAGTTTTAGCTCTTACACTTAGATCTTTAATCTATTTTGAGTTAATTATATAGACAGTGTGAAGTAGGGGTCAAATTTCATTTTTTGCTGTTGTTGCCTTAATACCATTGGTTGAAGGGATTCTTCTTTCTCCCATTAAATGGTCTGGATATTCTTAATTTCTCTTTAATTTTTGAAGGATAATTTTGCTGAATATGGAGTCCTTGGCTGACAGTTTTTTTCCTCTCAGAACTTTAAATAGTTCATCACATTGCCTTGTGACTTCCATGTTTCTATTGAGAAATTGGCTGCTAATGTTATCAAGAATGTGATTAGTCCCTTGTCTCTTGCTGTTTTCAGGATTGTCTTTCTTCAGTTTGATTATGATGTGATTATGATTGTGATATGTCATATGATTATGATGCATCTCTTCAGATTTATCTAAATTGAAGTTTTTTGAGCTTCTTGGATATGTAGATTCATGTTTTTCATCAAGTTTGGAAAGTTGTTAGATATTTCTTCAAATATTCTTTCTGCCCCTTTGTCTCTTGCATCTCCTGAATTCCCATATGCTGGTGTGCCTGACAGTGCCCCACAGGTCTCATAGGCACTGATCATTTATCTTAATTCTTTGTTCCTTCTTTTCTCAGACTCATATCAATGGACATATCTGCAGATTTGCTAATTCTTTCTTTTGCCAGCTCAATTCTATTTATCCCCTCTAGTGAAGTTTTCATTTCTGTTGTTATACTTTTCCACTCCAGAATCTCTAGTTCCTTTTTAAAACGCTTATGTTGGGCAGCCCCGGTGGCCTAGTGGTTTATCGCAACCTTCAACCCAGGGTGTGATCCTGGAGATCCAGGATCAGGTCCCACGTCAGGTTCCCTCCGTGGAGCCTGCTTCTCCTTCTGCCTGTGTTTCTGCCTCTTTCTCTCTGTGTCTGTCATGAATAAATAAAATCTTTAAAAAAAATAAAAATAAAAAATAAAACGCTTATGTCTTTATTTGTATTCTTCATTTGGTAAGGTAACATTCTCATAGTTTTCTTTGGTTCTTTGGACATGGCCTCCATGAGCTCTTTGGTCATCTGAAATACCTGATTGGCGGCCTTTGTCTAGTAAGTCCAGTGTCTGGGTTTCCACAGAGACAATTCCTATTAATGGCTTCTTTCCCTGTCTATGGGCTATACTTTCTTCTTCTTATTGTTGTTGTTTAGCTTTATTTATTTGAGAGAGAGACACACAGCATGAGTAGTGAGGGGGCAGAGGAAGAGGGAGAGAATCTCAAGCAGACTCCATGCTGAGAGCACATCCTGACACAGGTCTCGATCTTATAACCCTGAAATCATGACCTGAGCTGAAACCAAGAGTCAGATGCTTAGCCGATTGTGCCACCCAGGTGCCCCAATACTTCCCTGGTTTTTTTTGCATGCTTCTCTTCTTGCTTCCTATGCTCTGTGTGCCTTGCCTTCCTTCCCTCAGATCTTCTACAAGCTATACTTCTTCCTCCTCAGAACCTTCACACAGGCTGATCCCTCTGCTAGAATGACTACACTCACCCCCTTCCCACTTCATTAATGGCTTCTCATCCTTTAGGGCCTAGTTTTTATTCACATTAAAAACTTAACTGTTTGTCATCTGAATATCTGTTCCAAAACTGGTTTGTACTAAACAGATGTGTATCTTTTTCTATATCTTGGCATCATTCCTGATCCTGAGCTCCCAATCTGTGGGCTGAGGGGGGTAGATTCCATCTGTATGTAGTTCCTACTCCTACCCTTGCCTCCTTCTGGATGATGTGAGGAGTGCAGGCAATCTCTGCTTACCTAACCACATGGCTGCCTCTCTCTGGGCTCCCTTTGTTTCTCCATTATTAGTGAGGCTTGTTCTCTGTCTCTTCTCTCCTCTAGCTAGTAATCTCTTCTCCATGTGAGAAAATTGGTTTTCCCTTCACATCTCTGGCCAAGGCCCTTTGTCTATCTATACCTTGTGTCTATACTTGGAAACCAGTGCCTGCTGTGGTTAGACAGTTGGTGAATGAAGTGTGAAGCCATTGCCCTTCCAGGTAACAAAATTGACATGATGTCCATGGATGTTCACAGGAAGAAGAATCAGGGACACCCCTCCTCCCCCACTCTGCCTTTGCCTCTTCTTTTAATGTTTGGAGGTGCTTAAACTGTGGTAGACTTGGGTAGATTGAAGAGGCCCAGGTGGCAAACAAAGCCTGGGAGGCCTGAGGGGAGGCTTGTCCCAGGGACGGGGGTCAAGGAGCCTATCTGGTTCCTCCAGGACTGGGCAGTGAGAGGGGAGTGGGGTTCCAGGTAGGGGTCCTTGCTGTCAGCACCCTCAGGTACCATCATCTCGATGTCATTTGACAGAGAGAGTGAAGGAGTGAATGAAGGAACTGAAGGAATGCTCGGGGCTGAGACCACGTTGGGATACTGCAGCAGTGGCTGAGGAAGGATCTTCCAGAGGCGTCATAGACATCCACAGTGACTGTGGAAGCTTGCAGGCTTCACGGGATTGGTGAGAGTAACTGGGATTGACTCTGGCTTCAGGGAGTCCAGGATTGTCGGGATGTGGCACTGGGTGAGTGGTGACTTGGAGACCAGTGTAGAGACAGGATCTCCTGAGGCCCTGGCAGCTGAGCCTGGCGCCATTATTCACAGGGTGATTGTGGAAGCTTGACTTTGTTCATGGCCCTAGGCTGGTGAGGGTTGAGGACACTTGGATTCGGTTTAGCACAGGAATAGTAGAGAAGAGAAAAGGAGAAATCAAAGATAAGGTGAGGCTGAAGAGACTCAGGGGAAGGATAGAGGTGGACAGAGACTGAGAGGAAGTGAGGGATGGAGGAGAGAGGGAAAGAGGGAACACAGTTAGCAGTGGGTACAAGTTGGAAGTGAAAGGCATCTGGCAACGTTGCATTGCCTATGAAATGATATTAACATTTTATTATTGTAAGGTGAGCTTTTTAAAACGGAATTTTAAATGTTACCCTGCTGTTCGGGAACACAAAAACCTTTAATTTTATGCAAATGAACAGCGAGGAGCTGAGCGCTTAATGTAAACGAACACTTTCTTTGTAGGAGAGGTTGGAAAAGAGAAAAAAAAATTCCCTAGGATTCTTTAATTGCTGTCTGAAATTATGTAAATCCCAGCACCAGGCAGAACACAATTACCCCGCGGCCCTCCCTGCCAGCGCCGCTAATGTCTAACAAAATATCGGTGGGTGACATTTAGACGAGGTAATGCAAATGAGAATTAATTTTTTTCCAAGACAAAGGGCAGCTGAAAGATCACCTCATTCATATACAGGAGTGAGGAAAGCTGGTGAATGCTGGGGGTGGGGTGGGGCGGACTGGGGGCCCTGGGGGGTCCTCCCTCCTTGGGCTCAGGTCCCTGAATTTCTGGCTTCTGGCAGCCTTAGATCACTAACTCTGGCTGCAGTTCCCAAGTAGTTCTTCATAGAAATCAGGTTAACAAATGTAAATAGCCATAAAAAAATACTCCTACACACGGAGGTGATCCATTCTCAGCTACAAGGCACTTGCATAAACTTGTTCTTATTCCATATTCATGGCAGCCTGGCAGGGTGCTAACATGAACCTCTTATATGGAGGAGGAATTTGAGGCTCAGAGAAGTCTGGTCACCCAGCCAAAGGCACACAGTTAAATCTGATGCCAAGAATTGTGTCCTGTTCTTGGATAGATGTTACTGATTTTGTGTTCTCTCTCTCTCTCTTCTCTTTTCTTCCTTCCTTCCCTTCCTTCATTTCTTTCTTATCTTTCCACTTAAGATGTTTTTCATTTAAAAACTGTTTTTTTAATAAAGAGGGCTTGCAGGGAAAACTATGGTTCCAATTTAGCACCTTCCACCCTAAATTCTTTTTTCTCCTTGAAATAACCTCCACACACACATATCCTAGTCTGATCAGCTCCTGCTCATCCTTGAGTCTCAGTATAAATCTATCTTTCTTGAGGAAGCCTTCCTTGACCCACCCCTGCAGCCCCAACATCTAGGACTTTGACTTCCAAGCATTGACCAGAAATTGCAGCAACACGGTCAATTCTCTTTTCCCTGTGAGATCATAAATTACCCAAGGGCAGAGGCAGGGTCTGTAGTGGTTGTCACTACATCCCCAGTGTCTAGAACATTGCCTGGCACTGCCTCTGCTCAGTAAATGTTTAATGAATTCATGAATAGATTAATGATCTAAAAGGAGATTGTGTACTGGCCAAAGTGGTCATGATGGTTTATGTATATAAAAATGTGAAGCAGAGAGGTAGTGATGATTCTTTTAACAGGTACTCGTGGAACTCTAGAAATACATTTTGTGGTTGGAGGTGTGAGAGGAAATATTTTGAAGAGAATAGGTCAGGAACTTGCAGGTTATGAGAATTCTCTCCTATTAACTTAGTCTCAGTGATAACACACTCACATCTTAAATTCCAGTGGTTATTGTTGATTTAGTCAACTCTTGGTTGTATGGATCTTTTATGCCAGTTTTTAATCCTGAGATAATCCCTCTGATCATTCGAAAAGATACTCTGGGCTTGACCCAAATCTGGACACAGGCAAATCTACTCTTAAAAACAAAATAAAACAAAAAAATTTTTGCATGTATTTTTTTATTATCTACCTTAAAAAGATAGTGTCCTTGTCTATAGTTGTTAAAAGATGAACTGATAATGTTTTTCTTCTTTAAAAATAACCTAAAATCTACATAGATCAACAACCACAGGAAAAATTGAGAAATTATTTTAGTTTCCCACTTAAAAAGCTTGAGATCTAAACAAATTTATTCATTCAAACTTGTTAAAAACAGATAATATCAATGCTTTAAAATTCTTCAGGAGCACAGAGAAAGAACTTTCTGTTTTTTTCTTTGTAAAAACAAAACGAATATAATACTTCTTGAGGTTCAGAACGGAAAAAGAAATCACTCTGGGTGTCAAGCAGAGGGAATTTAACATGGGAATTGGTTACCCATGTTATAGAAGAGCTGAGAAACCAGTGGACAGTGAGGCAGCCCAGAAATTGGCAATAGCAAGAAGCTGCCGCCACGAGAGGGACAAAGGGAAGAGGTGTATTGCTGCAGAACAAAGACAGAGGTCATTAGGAGGAAGCAGGAACCAAAGGGACCTTGTGGTCCAGCAAGAGGTGGGAAAACATGCAGCTGTTGATGGAGACAGAGCCGAAGGAGAGAGAGATGAGCCACCCTCCTACAGCCTGGAATTGCCTCCCATTGGGCTTGTCCAGCTGTAGTCCTCCTGACACAGGAGGTTGGAAGTCTGGCTTATGTGGGTCAGCCCCTCCTCCCTGCCCTGATTCAGAGAAGGACCGAGGAGTGGATGAAAAAGCAGATAGGCAGAGCATTACACCTGCCGAGATAGACCTCTGAAACCAAAGCAACCAGTGATCAAAGTCAAGGCACTCTACTGTGTGGTCAAGTTGACAACACCTGAGCTCTGATTGGTCTTAATATCACAGATTACATTTATTCAAAGTACAAGAAGAAAATAATCAGAGGATGGAGGGAGAGGTAATATTTGAAGAGATACCATCAAATAAAAGCATTTCAAAACAAAAACTCAGAGACTTTATATTAATAGTCTCTCACTGTAGGACTTCTGACAAAGTGAGGGTTGATGGAGGGAGGTGGACAGGGGATGAGCTAAATGGGTGATGAGCACTGGGTCTTACATGTAAGTGATGATTCTATTCCTGAAACTAATTCTATACTGTATGTTAACTAACTAGAATTTAAATAAAAATTTGAAAATAAGTAAGTCAGTCAGTTCAGGCTATTTTGTCTTAGAAAATACATACATACATACATATATACATAAACAAACAAACAAACAAAAAGACCAAAAACCTACCATAAAATTATTTCTGATATAAAATTGGGTTGAAATTTCTCTTATATTCCGACCTACATGCTATGTTATGCACATAATCCTCTCTTTCAAAATACATATATAAATATCACTAACACAGAGGAACAAGGCCTTTCTGATGACATGTTGCATGAGCCAGAATAAAAGGTTGAACTAGTAAGTTGGTTGGGTTTTTTTTGTTTTTTTGTTTTTTAATTTATGATAGTCACACAGAGAGAGAGAGAGAGGCAGAGACACAGGCAGAGGGAGAAGCAGGCTCCATGCACCGGGAGCCCGACGTGGGATTCGATCCTGGGTCTCCAGGATCGCGCCCTGGGCCAAAGGCAGGCGCCAAACTGCTGCGCCACCCAGGGATCCCGAACTAGGAAGCTTTTGTGTACAATATATTTCAAAGAAATCAAAACTTACAAAAGACGAATTTGGGCTTTGTATTCCTAACTTTGGTTATATTTTCAGCTACATATTTTTTTGTCCTCTGCCTGAATAACCCTGCATTAGGAAAAAAAGAAGTTCTAGCTTTATCCTGTCCAATTCTGAACCTCAGTTCCCCACATTTAAGCTTAAAGGATACACTAACTAGAAAAAATCTTCAGAGTTTTTCTGTTCAAATGATATGTCCTCTTGAATGGAAGCAGGTATAATGAGATGATGTCTTCAGTACCGATCCAAATCAATAAAAAAATAAAACACCAAACACAAAAACAACAACAAGCAAAAGGAAAAAAAGGAAGGAAAATGAACCTAAACAGAAAGTTTGGGGTGTAAATAGGAATGCTGAGCAAAGAAAATGGTGAACATATAGTTATATCTAAATACACATTTATTGTATGAAACAGTTTAAAGAATAATTTAAAAAAAAGAATAATATCAAATTTGTGAGGCTTACCAAAGGATAGAAGAAAATATGGGCTAAAGATAGCAGGTGAGGCAGGAGGGGTTGTCTGAGTTAACGTGTTTTAAGATCCCTGTGTTGTTCAGAAGTAGGGTAAAGATATTAATTTCAGACTCTATGCAGCAACATAATGCCTGTTAATTTAAATAGTCATGAGCCAATAAGTTGGTGTTTGTTTGAAGCCATTAGGTTTTGGCATGTTTATTATACACTCACGTATAACTGATACATTTGCCCTACTAGATATTAGAAATGTCTTTTAAGGCTACAGTATTGGGATGCCTGGATGGCATAGTCAGTTAAATATCCAACTCTTGGTTTTGGCTCAGGTCATGATCACCATGATCATAGTGAGATCGAGCACCATGTTGGGCGCTGCACTCAGTGTAGTATCTGCTTGAGGTGCTCTCTTTCCCTCTCCTCTTGCCCACCTCCCCCATCATGTGTGTGTGCCTCTCTCTCTCAAATAAATAATAAGAAAATAAAGCTACAGTATTAAAGCAATTTGGTACTGGTGCATAAATAGACACACAAAATAATGGAACAGACTAGATTCTAAAAATGGACCAAATAGAAAAAAAATGTTCAGTAAGCAGTGCTGGGGCGATTGGCTTGCCATTTGGGGGAAGAAAAAAAGCTGAAATTGTTCACTTTCCAGTGCTGTTAGGTGGTTGATTTTTGCATTATGTACAAATTTATAATGTATTACTTTGTGTAAGGATAAGTCCAGCAGGAAAAAAATTCTCAAAGGTTTTACTTTCACCGTTTACACTGATTGAATGAAAGCAAAACCATGAAGTGCTAGGCTTCCTTATAGTTGTGCGGCAGTGGCAGTAAGTGCATATCAAATGTCATGGGCTACCCTACGTTGCAGAGCCTTCTTTGCAGTTACATTAGAGCTGTGTCAGGCTTCTGGTGGAAAACACTGCTCACTGCTTACCTGATATCTAGCCTTCCCCTTGCCTTTCCCCATGGAAAGCTAATGTTGAGGGGAGCAGCAGTATGCCCTGCTAGGGAAATAGTTGACAAAAGTACAGTGAAGTGTGAGGCAATCAAAAAAAAAAATAAACAAAAGGAGAGACAGTAGAGAAAAATGAACTAATTAGGAGGTATTTGTGAGGGAAAAATCATCTTTCAGTTTTGTTGAAGCATAGTGATTTCTGTTTTCGTCATGCAATTCTGCATTTCCAAGTTCTCTACAAGTGTGATTTATATTTTTTCAGGAGAAAAATCAATGATTGAGGTATTTTTGAATTGTTATCAATTTATTCAGAATAGCACATTGTTTCATAAGTTTTTATGAACTGTCTTTCTTTTTTTAAGATTTATTCATTTGAGAGAGAGAGGGAGCAGGGGAGGGACAGAGGGGGTGAGAATCCTGAAGCAGACTACCCACTGAACCACAGACCCCAGTGTGGGCCTGGATCCCAGGACCTGAGATCGTGACCTGAGCTGAAATTAGGAGTCAGACACTCAACCAGCTGAACTACCCAGGTGCCCCAAACCGTATCTCCTCTTTCATGAATTGTTAGCTCAGGTCCTTTGTCAAAATATTTTTTTATATAAGGGGGCCTTGATTTTTCCCCGTATTGATCAATATCATAATATATAATAAGGATAGTAACCCTTTCTGATTCTTTCTTTAGTTTGTTGTTTGTCTTTTAAGTTTGTCAATGGGATTTTTAGCTTACAGAATTAAATGGACTCTAGTGAGGTTTATCAGTATGTTCCTGTGATACTTATTTCTTGGCTTATAGGCCTAGAAATTCCATTTCTTTTCCATGACGTTAAGAATGCTCTTTATTTGCATATGTATTCTTCTAATATTCCTTTTTTACTTTGAATTCTATAAATCCAGGATGCCTGGCTGGCTCCAGTAGAGCGTGTGGCTCTTGACCTTGAGGTCATGAGTTTAAGTCCTATGTTTTTGGGTGTAGAGCTTACTTTAAAAAATTATAATTCTGTAAATCCTATGGACATCATATTGGTATTTAGTATAAAATAAAAATTTACCTTAGAGGTTTTTTTGTTTTGTTTTTAGCTAAACATATTAGGCAATTTCTCTAACCTCATTAGTCACATAGTTACTCCTTCCTGCCCTTCCGCTTCACAATGATCTAGATGTATTCTGTGGCAGACATTGCTGCTTATCTACAACACTTAACATTTCTTATCAGCAGAATCTTAATTTTGTTTGGAAAAGTATTTCTCCCAGGTTCTCCAACCCAGTTTGGGTTGGCGGTGTGACTCACTTATTGGAGTCTTCTGGGGGAGTTCTCCTCAGTATAGATACCAATACTACTTCCTTTTCTCTCCTTCCTTTCTTCCTTTCCTCTTCCCTTTCCTTTCTTCCTTCTTTATTACACCTATAATAAAGGTGGAGTGGCCATTTTTGCAACCTTAGGATGAAAGACACACTCTAGGCATGGTGGTGGAGAAAAGAATTGTCTACTCTTGGCCAGGTTGTTTAAAGAAGAAACAGTGCCCCCATGCAGTGAGTAGTTAAACCCCAAGAGTCGGGTTTCTGCTGCATACAACCAAATGCAACTTACCTTATATGTTAATGGAATTTACATGTTAATGCACCATCTTACATTTAAGTTCTCATAACTAAAGCCTGTTTCCAACTTGCTTAGCATGCTCTGCTGAGGTGTCTTGCCAAATACAGACTAACAACGACACTTTTTTTTTTTTAAGGTTTTATTTATTCATTCATGAAAGACATATATAGAGAGAGGCAGAGGGAGAAGCAGGCTCCATGCAGGAAGCCAGATGTGGGACTCAATCCGGGACTCCGGGATCCGGCAAAGGCAGATGCTCAACCGCTGAGCCACGCAGGTGTCCCTAACAACGACACTCTTAAATTTACTGCATACTGCAGTAAATTTTGTTATTGGATGAGGCTAGTGCCCCCCCCTTACCTCAGTTTTTTCAAAATATATATACTCAAAAATGTGTCTAGAATTACTTCTCAAGTTGGTCCAACCCCTTTTATCTTTGGATGGAACTGTATTAAACCTATAAAGTAATTTGGGAGGAATTCATATCTTGACAATATTTCATCTTTTCACTCTTGAGCATGGTATACTTTTCTTTTTTTTCCAGTCCTCTGTATCTCTGAATAAAGGTTTGTAGCATTCCTCACGTATAATTTCTGCCCAATTCTTTTTATGGTTACTGCTAAATATTTTATGTTTTTATTGCTATTGTAAATAGAATCTATTTTCTATTATATCGTATAACTGGTTATGGCTAGCATATAGAAAAATCATTGATTTTCAAATATTTATTTTGTATTTGACTGCTCATTTATCCTAAGAGTTTTCAGTTGATACTTTTATGTTTTCTAGGTATGTAATTGTATCATCTGTAAATAATGATGATCTCATCTTCTCCTTTTTCATAGTTGGAGCACTTATCTGTGTTTATATATTTTTTTCATTGAGCAGAAAAAATGTTGAATAAAAGTGGAAGTAGTTATGCTTATTTTGCTCTTGATTTTACAGGACATCTGTTGTGTCCCATACATACATTCTATTGTTCTAAGGTGTTTTTTATTATGTCAACAAATACTTTCATGTTCCTATTTTTTTAAAGATTTTTTTATTTATTCATGAGAGAGAGAGAGAGAGAGAGAGAGAGGGAGAGACATAGAGGGAGAAGCAGGCTCCCTGCGGGGAGTCTGATGCAGGACTTGATCCCAGGACCCCGAATCACACCCTGAACCAAAGGCAGATGCTCAGCCACTGAACCATCCAGGTGCCCTCCATTCCTATTTTTAAAAAATATTTTATTAATTTATTTGAGAGAGAGAAAGAGAGCGGAATGAGGGACAGAGGGAGAAGCAGACTCCTCATTGAGCAGGGGGTCTAATGTGGAGCTTGACCTGAGGAACATGACCGGAGGAACATGACCTGAGCCAAAGGCAAATGCTTGACTGACTGAGCTACCCAGGTGCCCCCTGTTTCTGGTTTTTAAAGAGTTTATAAAAATTAGTAATGAGTGTCAAATTTTATTCTATGTCTTTTCCGCATTCAGTGAGGTTATATCTTTTTTTTATTGGTCCTTCTGGTAGGATGTATTACGTGAATGGATTTCTTATATATAAATAATCCTTAAAATTCTGGGATAAATCATACTTGGTTATAAAAGATGGTTTTAGGAATATCATTGCTTATTTTAATTGACTAATTTTTTTTAAAGATCCATTTATTTATTCAGAGACACAGACTGAGAGAAAGAGGCAGAGGCCTAGGCAGAAGGAGAAGCAGGCTCCCTGCAAGGAGTCCGATGCTAGACTCGATCCGGGATCCTGGGATCATGACCTGAGCCAAAGGCAGGCGCCCAACCACAGAGCCACCCAAGTGTCCCTAATTGATTAATTTTTAAAGCATTTTCACATCTAAATTCATAGGTTAGGTTCATCTATAACATTATTTTTGTGCTATCTCTGTTCAGTATTGGCTTCAGATTCCACTAGCTCAATAAAATGAAATACGTAAGGTAAATTGAATTAGATTGAATCATGGGCCTAAATCTTTACTCTTCTGTAGTATAGTTAGACATCCACACTTTTGTCAGGTCCCTGTAGGGAGAGAGCATATGTCTTGCCCCTTGGCATGGGGTTCAGCCATATGATTAGCTTTATTTTAGCCAGTGGAATGTGAGTAGATATTTTAAGAGCAAATGTTTGATATGTGTTGTATGGTTTGCTTGCCTTCATGTGATTCTGCCATCACCATGAGAAAAACATACCCCAGTTAGTCTACTGGTGTAGACTTGTAGAAGATGAGAAACACTTGGAACATGCCTGGACCTACCTGCAGCTTGGACCCAAGACCAGCCAAGCCAGGATGAGATCAGCCAATGCCCAGGTGACCTACAGACATGTAAACAAGAATAGATGATTGTTGGGTTTTTTGTTTATTTTTTATTTTTAAAATTTATTTTAATTCCAGTGTAGTTAACATAAAGTCTTATATTAGTTTCAGGTGCATGATATAGTGATTCAGCAATCCATATATTAGTCAGTGCTCATTAAGATAAATGTACTCTTAATCCCCTCATTCCCACCTACCTCTCCTCTGATAACTATCTATGTAGTTAAGAGTCTGTTTCTTGGTTTATCTCTCTTTTTCCTTTGCTTGTTTGTTTTGTTTCTTAAATTCCATGTATGAGTGGGATCATATGGTATTTGTCTTTCTCTGACTTATTTTGCTTAGTATTAAATACTCTCTAAATCCATCCATGTTGTCGCAAATAGCAAGATTTCATTCTTTTTTTTTTTTTTATCACTGACATATTCCATTGTGTGTATGTGTGTGTGTACACACACAAAACAACTTCTTTATCCATTCATCAGTCGATGGACACTTGGGCTGTTTCCATAGTTTGGCTATTGTGGATGATGCTGCAATAAACATTGGGGTGCAGGTATCCCTTTGAATATGTGTTTTCAAATTTGGATAAAAACCCAGTAGTGCAATTACTGGATTGCAGGATAGTTCTATTTTAAATTTTTTAAGGAACCTCCACACTATTATTTACAATGGTTGCACCATTCTCACCAACAGTGCAAGAGGATTCCTTTCTTTCCACATTCTAGCCAATACTTGTTCTCAAGTTTTTTTTATTTTAGCCATTCTGACAGGTGTGATATGATTGTAGTTTTGTGGGTTTTTTGTTTTTTTGTTTAAAGATTTTATTTATTTATTCATGAGAGACACAGAGAGAGAGGCAGAGACATATCAGGGGGAGGCTTTGGGGAACCTGATGCGGGAATTGATTCTGGCACTCTGGGATCACGACCTGAGCCAAAGGTGCTCAACCACTGCACCACCCAGGTGCCCCCAATCTTTATAGTTTTGATTTGCATTCCCTTTATGATGAGTGATGTTGAGCATCTTTTCATGTGTGTGTTTGCCATCTGTATGTCTTCTTTAGAGAAATGTCTGTTCATGTTTTCTATGCATTTTAAATTGGATTATTTGTTTTTTTATTGTATTGAGTTGTATCAGTTCCTATATCCTATATATTTTGAATACTGACCCTTTATTGGATATATCATTTGCAAATATCTTCTCCCATTCAATAGGTTTCCTTTTAGTTTTGTTGTTTCCTTTGCTGTGCAGAAGGTTTATACTTTGATATATCCCCAGTAGTTTCTCTGGCCTCAGAAGACATATCTAGAAAGATGTTGCTAAGACCAATGTCAGAAAAATTACTGCCTGTGCTCTCTTCTAGGATTTTTATGATTTCAGGTCGCAAAAGTAGGTCCTTAATCCATTTGAGTTTATTTTTGTGTATAGTATAAGAAAGTGATTCAGTTTCATTCTTTTGCATGTAAATGTCCAGTTTTCCATTCAACCATTTGTTGAATTAGTTTATCTTTTTCCCATTGCATGTTCTTGCATCCTTTATCAAAGATTGATTGACCGTATGATTATGGGTTTATTTCTGGGCTTTCTCTTCTGTCCCATGCATCTATGTGTCTGTTTTTGTGCCAGTATCATACTGTTTTGATTATTATACTACAGCATTGTAATATAACTTGAAGTCTGAAATTATGATACTTCCAATTTTGTTTCTTTTCTTCAAGACTGCTTTGGCTATTTAGAGTCTTTTGTGGTTCCATACAAATTTTAGGATTGTTTGTTCTAGTTCTGTGAAAAATGTTGTTGGTATTTTGATAGAGATTGCATTTAATCTGTAGATTGCTTTGGGTAGTATAGACATTTTAACAGTATTTGTTCTTCCAATCCATGATCATGGATTAGCTTCCCATTTCTTTGTGTCATCTTCAGTTTCTTTCATCAGTGTTTTATAGTTTTCAGAATATAGATCTTTTACCTCTTTGGTTAAGTTTATTCCTAGGTGTTTTCTTATTTTTGATGCAGTTGTAAATGGGATTGTTTTCTTCATTTCTCTTTCTGCTCCTTCACTATTAGTGTATAGAATTGCAACAGATTTCTGTACATTGATTTTGTATCCTGCAATCTTACTGAATTCATTTATCAGTTTTAATAGTTTTTTGGTGGAGTCTTTATGGTTTTCTATATTTAGTATCATGTCATCTGCAAATAGTGAAAGTTTTACTTCTGCCTTACCAATTTGGATGCCTTTTATTTATTTTTGTTGTCTGATTGCTGTGGCTGGGACTTCCAGTACTGTGTTGAATAAAAGTGGTGAGAGGGGACATCCTTGTCTTGTTCCTGACCTCAGGAGAAAAACTCTGTTTTTCTCCGTTGAGTATGATGTTAGCTGTGGGTTTTTCTTTCTTTCTTTTTAAAGGATTTTATTCATTTATTTATTTGAGAGAGAGAGAGAGAGAGTGGGGGAGGAGCAGAAGGAGAGGGATAAGTAGGATCCACACTGAGCATGGAGCCCAATGCAGAGCTTGATCTCATAACGCAGAGATCAGGATCTGAGCCAAAATCAAGAGTCGGACAGTTAACCGACTGAGCCATCCAGGTGCCCCACCTGTGAGTTTTTCATTTAAGGCTCTAATTTTGTTGAAGAATGTTCCCTCTAAGCCTACTTTGTTGAGGACTTTTATCATGATGGGTGTTGTACTTTGGCAAATGCTTTTTCTGCATCTATTGAATGATCATATGGTTTTTATCTTTTCTTTTACTGAAGTGATATATCACATTGAGTGATTTGTGAATATTGAACCACCCTGCATCCTGGGAATAAGTTCCACATGTTCCTGGTGAATGATATTTTAAATGTATTTTTGGATTTGGTTTTGCCAATATTTTGTTGAGAAGTTTTGCTTTATGTTCATCAGAGATATTGACCTATGGTTCTCTTTTTTGTGTGTTGTCTTTATTTGGTTCTGGTATCAGGGTAAGCTGGCCTTACAGAATGTATTTGAGAGTTTTCCTTCCTCTCCTATTTTTTGGAAAAGTTTGGGAAGAATGGATATTAACATCTATTTAAATATTTGATAGATTTCACCCGTGAAGCCATCTAATCATGGACTTTTGTTTGTTAGGAGTTTTTTGGTTACTGATTCCATTTCATTGCTGGTATAATCAGTCTGTTCAAATTTTCTATTTCTTCTTGCTTCAGTCTTGGGAGATTTTATGTTTCTAAGAACTTCTACATTTCTTCTAGGTTGCCCAATTTGTTTGGCATAGAATTTTTCTTATAGTTCTTTGTATTTCTGTGATGTCAGTTGTTATATCTTCTCCTTCAATTGTGACTTCGTTTACTTGAGTCCTCTTTCTTTTTTTTTATGAGTCTGGCTAGAGGTTTATCAATTTTGTTGATCTTTTCAAAGAACTAGTTCCTGGTTTCATTGATCTGTTCTATTTTTAGTTTCTACATCATTTATTTCTACTCTAAATACTACTCTACTTTTTATTGTTTCCTTTCTTTGGTTGGTCTTGGGTTTTGTTTTTTATTCTTTTTCTAGCTCTTTTAGTTGTAAGATTAAATTGTTTATTTGAAAATTTTCTTGCTTCTTGAGGTAGGCCTGTTTGCTATGAACTTCCATCTTAGAACTGCTTTTGCTGCATCCCAGAGATTTTATACCATTGTGTTTTCATTTTCCTCCGTGCAATTTTTTTTATTTCTTTGATTTCTTGGTTGATCTATTCATTGTTCATTAATGTGTTATTTAGTCTCCATGTATTTGTGCTCCAGATTTTTTTCTTACAGCTGACTTCTACTTTCATAGTGTTGTGGTCAGAAAAAATGCATGATATGACTTAATCTTTTTTAATTTGATGAGACTTGTTTTTTGGCCTAACATGTTATCTGTTCTGGAGTATATTGCATGTGCATTTGAAAAGAATGTATACATATTCTGCTGTTTTATTATTTTTTTATTTTTTAAGATTTTATTTATTTATTCATGAGAGACACACACAGAGAGAGAGAGAGGCAGAGTTATAGCAGAGGGAGAAGAAGGCTCCATGCAGGGAGCCCGACGTGGGACTCGATCCTGGGACTCCAGGATCATGCCCTGGGCCAAAGGCAGGCACTAAACCACAGAGCCACTCAGGGATCCCCCTATTCTGCTGTTTTAGAAATGTTCTGAACATATGTTAAATCCATCCAGTCTAGTGTGTCAGAGTCACTGTTTCCTTGTTGATTTTCTATTTGGATGTAAGTGTAGGGTTAAAGTTCCCTACTGCTATTGTGATACCAATTAGTTCATGTTTCTTATTAACTGTTTTATGTATATAGGTGCTCCCATGTTGGGTGCATAAACATTTACAATTATCTATCTTCTTGTTGGATTATCCCCTTTATTATTATTTATTTTTTATTATTTAATGTCCTTCTTTGTCTTTTGTTACAGTCTTCATTTTAAATTCTATTTTGTCTAATATAATTATTGCTCCTTTGGCTTTCTTTTGATATCCATTTGCATGACAAATGTTTCTCCATTCCTCCACTTTCAGCTTGCATGTCTTTAGGTCTGAAATGAGTCTCTTGTAGGTAGTATATAGATGGGTCTTCTTCTTTTTCTTTTAAGTCCATTCTGTCACCCTATGTCTTTTGATTGGAGCATTTAGTACATTTACATTTGAAGTAATTGTCGATAAGTATGTATTTTTTGCCATCTTGTTACGGTTTTGTGGTTGTTTTTAGTTCCTCTCTCATCCTTTCTTGCCCTTTTATGGTTTGCTGGCTTTCTTTTGTGATATACTTGGATTCCTTTCTCTTTATTCTTTGCATATCTATTACTGGTTTTTGATTTGTGGTTACCATTAGGTTTATATATAATGTCTTCTGCATAGTCTATATTGACTTGAAAGTCATGTACGTTTGAACCCATTCTTTACTCTTCTCCCCACCTCCACATTTTTGGTAAATGGTGTCATATTTTACAACCTTTTATTTTGTGTTTCTTGACCAGTTTTTACAGTTATACTTATTTTTATTGTTTTGTGCTTCCTATTTTCTTTCTCTTACCTAGGGTCTTTCCTTTCCACTCAAAGAGTCCTCTACATTTCTTGTAGGGCTAGTTTAATGGCCATGAACTCCTTTAGCTTTTATTTGTCTGGGGAACTTGTTATTTCTCCTTCTGTGGTGAATGATAGCTTTGCTGAGTAGAGTATTCTTGGCTGTAGATTTTTCCCTTCAGCACTTTTAACTATATCATGCTACTCTCTTCTAGCCTGCAAAGTTTCTGCTGAAAAATCCACCGATAGCCTTATGGAGTTTCCTTTATATGTAACTGTCTTTTCTCTGGCTTCTCTTCTAACACTCTCTTAATCACTGCTTTTTGCCATTTTAATTACTGTGTGTCATAGGGTGGACCTTGGGCTGATATTGTAGGGGGATCTCTATGCATCCTCGATGGATATCTGTTCCTTTCTCCAGATTAGGGAAATTTTCAGCTGTTATTTTTTCAAATAAATTTTCTGCCCCCTTCTTTCTCTCTCTTTCTGGATTCTCTTTATGGAATCACTGAGTTCTCTAAGTCAATTTTCATTTTGCATTATTTCTTTTCCCTTACCTGGTCAGCTTACTTACTTTCTATTACTCTGCCCTTCAGGTCACTAATTCAATCCTCTGTTTCCTCTAGCCTACTATTTATTCCATTTAGTGTATTTTTAATTCCATTTATTGTGTTTTTAATCTCTGATTCTTTTTTTGTTTTGAGACTTTGTTATGAGTCTCAGTGAGTATCTTTAAGGATCATTACTTTAAATTCTCTATCAGGCATATTATTTATATCCACTTTGCTGGGGTCTCTTGCTGTGATCTTGTCCTGTTCTTTAGTTTGGGATGTAGTCCTCTGTCTCCTCATTATGTTTAACTCTCTTTGTCTATTTCTGTGTATTGGGAAAGTCAGCTACATCTCCTGCTGTTGAAAGTTATGGGCTTATGATGCAGAGATCCTGAAGTAGTGCCCTGCAGTGCAGTGTCCTCTGTTCAACAGAACCTGGTACTTCAGAGGTGTCTCATGTGTGTGTTTCATGTGTTCTGTTTGTATGTCCTGTCTGCATGTCCTGTCTGCCTTCTCCTTCAGTCTGGAAATATGCAGAGGCTCTCTTTGCCTCTTGTGGACAATGCTTGGCCAGGGTGAGGCATGCAGTTTTAACAAGGTGTGCCTAGGACTTCCACAGGTCCTACAGCTGCCCCTGCTTCCAGGACTGAGGCCCTACAGAATACATGGGTCATGGTGTTGGCAAGATTTGTGCCAGTCAAAAGAGGGCGAGGGGACCTGCAGCACACGACTAAGGCAAATGTGACTGGGAAGGGTGCATCTGCCGAAGCACAGGAGGACATGGCTTGGTGTAAGCAAGTTATGCTAGGGGTCAGGAGAAGGAGATAGCATCTGCCAGTTTCTTTGTTATTGGAGAAGTCCCTCTGCAAATGCTGTTCCTGGCACATGCTCTGAGATACGTAAATAACTCCCCTTCCACTGTGCCCCAGGTTTTTTCAAACAGCTACTTCTGTCTGTATGTAGACTGTTGTGCTGTCTCTTTAAGGGCAGGAACTGAGCTTCCTCTTGACCTCTGGGCTTTCCCAGAGTTGAGGCTTCTGATTTTTACAATTACAGGCTTTAAGTCTCTGGTTTTGAGAATTTATAAAATTCAGCCCCTCTAGTTTTCACAGCCAAATGTTTTGGGGATTCATCTTACCTTCATGGAGCTTCCTGGTATGATAATCAGTTTCTCTGCCTTCTCCCAGTTCTTGGCTCCCTCCTACCCATAGGTGGCCTAGGTTCCCCATCATGTCTCCACCTTTTCCACTCTCTCCACTCTCTCTGATGCGGCCTCTTCTCCACCTTCAATCATAGAGTTTGTTCTGCCAGTCTTTGGGTCATTTTCTGGGTTATGTACACTGGTGTGAGTGTTACCTACTTGTATCCATGGGACAGTGTGAGCTTAGGGATCTCTCAGTCCACCATATTGGACCCCAGGTTTAGTCTGGATGATTGCTGTTTCAAGCCATGTAGTTTGGAGGTGGTTTATTCTGTAGCATTATTGTGGCAATAGCTGACTGATACACATATTATTTTCCTTCTAAATAACTGTTTTTTTTTTTTTTTTTTTTTTTTTTTTTTTACCATTTTTTACATATCACTGGCAACAGAGTCCCTTAAATTTTGGTTGTCTGAGAAAGTATTTCATCCTCACTTTTAAGGGATAATTTCACAGGGTATATAATTAATTCTATGTTGATTTTTTTTTCCCTCTTAGAACTTTAAATATTTCACTGAATTTCTTTCTGGAATGGTTTCCGAGGTGAAGTCAGATGTAATTATCATTGTTGCTCCAAAGGGAAGATGTTACCCACTTCCCACCTGCCCAGTATCCTTTAGGATTTCTTTTTATTTTTGATTTTTCTGCAATTTGAAAATAATATGCCTAGATATAGTTTTTTGTCTTTTGTTTTGGCATTTATCACACTTGGTATTCTCTGATTTTCCTGAATCTGTGGTTTGGTACTTGAAATT
Organism: Canis lupus dingo; assembly: GCF_003254725.2. Classification (NCBI taxonomy): domain Eukaryota; kingdom Metazoa; phylum Chordata; class Mammalia; order Carnivora; family Canidae; genus Canis; species Canis lupus. The sequence continues at coordinate 58,280,353 of NC_064251.1, read as the reverse complement.
AGTTTGGGAAAGTCTCAGTCATTATTATTTCAAATATTTCTTCTGTTCCTTTCTTTCTTTTCTTCTGATATTCCTATTATGCCTGTTTTACCATTTGTAATTGCCTCACATTTCTTGGATATTCTTTTTCTTGTTTTTTTCAATTTTTGTTCTCTCTGCTTTTTAGTTTTGGAGGTTGCTGTTTATATATCCTCAAGGTTAGGGATTCTTTTCTTAGCTGTGTCCAGTCCACTAACAAGCCCATCAAAGGCACACTTTATTTCTGTTATAGCGTTTTTGATTTCTACATTTCTTTTTGGTTCTTTCTTAGATTTTTATCTTTCTGCTTACATTGCCAGTGTTGTGTGCTATTGATTTTACACCTTAGAGCCCTTAGCATATTTTTTAAAGATGTATTTATTTGAGAGAAAAAAAAGATTTATTTATTTATTTGAGAGAGAGAGAGAGCATGAGCATGGGGAGGGGCAGAGGGAGAGAGAATCCCAAGCAGGCTCCACACCCAGCACAGAGCCTGATGCAGGGCTTGATTTCACGACCTGAGCTGAAATCGAGAGTCAGGTACTCAACTGACTGAGCCACTCAGGTGCCCCTGTAAAGTCACTTTATAATCTTACGATTAGAATCAAAATTGAATTGAAGTACATTATTCCATAGATAAAAACAGTAAGGTTCAGAGAGGTGAGCAGGAGCTTGAACAAGGTCTGCCTGACTCTAATGAAACACTAGGTGGGTGGGTTAAACATTTCCATCAAAGTGGCTCTTAAGTGCAAGGGAATAGAAAATTTCCGAAAGATTGGGGGCATAGCCTAAAGTGGCCTCTTGGAAGCAAGAGAATATTTATTATTTGTTTCTAAAATGTCATGCACATTTTGCATTCTGTTTCATCTATCTCTGTATTCAAACACACACACATTTTTAGAGAACATGCATTGCAAGTGGGATAGTGGGGGAAGAGGGATAAAGGGAGAGAATCCTAAGCAGGCTTCATACCCAGCATGGAGCCCTACACAGGGTTCAACCTAACGACCCTGAGATCATGACCTGAGCTGAAATCAAGAGTCAGATGTCTAACCGACTGAGCTACCCAGGTGCCCCACACATACATGTTTAATATAAAGTGGTGTTTCAAAAATTAGTTCATTACTTACCAGTTAAATGACAACTTTTTTTCTCTCAAAATCTTTAAGTGTATAATGGGTACATGAGGAAAAAGGTCTGTGTTACTCTGTGGCTTCTCTTCCTCTCCCCACCCTAAAAATATTCAAAAGAGAGAAACACCAGCCAAGCCAAGAAGTTACTTCATGAAATTGTATTGTTGTCTTGAAATTCTTAATCATTTTATCTTTGCATTTATGTTTTGTAAGTGAAGTCTGAAAAGATAATGGAGTACTCACCAGGGTCTTGGCATCTGGGCTTGTGCAGTCTGACTTCCTTGCCCAGGGACGGGTTATGGGCTGTCTTCTTCCCAATTCTTGGTGCACTGGGAAGGGTTTGGGGCTGGTGTATATCCCAGCATCTCTGGGTTGGAGCATGGCAGTGGCTGTATCTGTCTTGGCTGACTTCACCAGGGTACATTCAGCAGGTGACTTGGCAGGGATCTTTTGCCCACCCCTGATCCAAATACCAAGTACATCCAGCACAGAGGCCACAATCCTTTGGGAGGTCGCCCAGAGCTGTAGGTTGTTGTTACAGGAAGGACAGATTGACTTCTGTATCCCAGCCGGTCCCAGCGTTGGACCTTGACACATATTTACCAACCTCTTCCCCCTTGCCCATAGTCCACATGGCAGCTTGGAGGAGTCCGCAGAAGTGGCGCAGTAATGGGGAATGAGCAATAGGGGTGAGACTGGAAGATGTGAACTGGACTGTGGAGGTCTCTAATACAGTGATATGGGAAAGGTGACACAAATGTTGAAGGTTTGGTCACTCTTTGTTGGAATGATACCCGGTGTGTAAACTCCTCTGGCTGGAGTGGCGCCTGGAAAGTCTAGAGGTCTTAGAGGGTGAAGTTTAGTGAGATTGGGAAAAATGCCCCCCAATTCTTCACTCCTTGCTATATCCATGCCCTCTGCCCTGTGGCTCTGCAGCATCTCCCATCAGGAGGTGGCTCTGTTTCCTACTCTCTGAATCCAAGTTGCCTTGAAAGTTGCTTTGGCCAATAGGATGTAGGGGAAGCCATGCGTGTGGAGAAGATGGTTCTGGTGTATTGAATTAGGAATATGTGAATTATCATCTGCTGAGTGAGAGGCGACAAGCCACCCATACCAGATTGGTAGGTAGCTCCCTCAGCATCCAAGCTCCCACTTTGGGGAAGTGAACCATTGTTGTCCGTTCCACTCCCAGGCCCGCTGAGCATGGAATGCTGCCCTCGGTCCCCCAGGCATTCCCACTGCATCACTCACTGTCATACCCATACTTCCACTCAGGCCACAGCTGACTCAGCTACCAGAGAGCAAAGGGCAAGACTGGCTGAGGGGGGCCCTGCCCTCACATGCAGCCTGACTGGGAGCAAGGAAGGGCTAGATCCCTTTCCTGGACCTCTTGGCTATGTGGTCAGGTACTTGGCAGGGGGCAGGGGACTTCACCCACTATCTGCCTGTGTGTGTCTGTGTGTGTGTGTCTTTGTGGTGTGTGTGTCTTTGTGGTGTATGTGTTTGTGTGGTGTGTGTGGTATATGTCTGTGTAGCGTGTGTGTGTGTGTGTGGTGTGTGTGGTGCGTGTGTGTGGTATGTGTGTGTGCAGGGGCAGCTGCTGCCCTCCTCACCCCCAACCCTGTCCTCCTCAGCTCTCCCTAGCTGGCTAGTGGATGCTGCAGGAGCCGGCTGCTGGCTGCCCTCATTAATATTTATGACAAGGAGAGGAAGTTGCATAAATCTTTCCTGATACTTAATTAAACCAAACTTCTTTTGATTTCCCCTCTTTCTGCCTCACTGAGTGTGGCCAGCATGCCTATTAGATGTTCTTCCTCCCTGAGTGACCTAGAATGGACAGAGTCCCACAGCCCCTCTGTATACCCGCTTTACTTAAGCTGTCCACTGAGAGCTTAGGGAAGACCCCAACATGCCTTTGTAAGACCGTGCATATGGCTTTGGAAAGAGGCTCCCTTCTACTTCTCTGGAGTAGCAGAGACCTAGGAAGACATGGCTACACCCCTCAAAACATGCCTCTTAGTCTAGACCTAAAAGAGGTTTTAAAGAGTAGCTGGGAAGAAGCTGAAGCTGCTGCCTCCCTCCTTCCTGCTGCTCAGACAGGGAAGATAGAGCTAGTCCCGAAGCCACTGAGGAATAGCTGAGTCCCTGGAAAAGCTGACTCTGGCAGTGTGTCCGCACCACCACATAGCACCCCAGCCACAGGACCCCAGTATGAACCCGGTCAGCGCTCGGAGTCTCCCTGCACTCCAGGAGCTGGTTAGCACCCGGCTGACATATCTTTGATATGGAATCATATACAGGAAGCAGCTTGACCCCTGAAGGCCCCTCTTAGCGTGGGATTGACACCGAGCATTGACTTTGCTTCAGGCTTATCCACAAATCTCAGCCAATTTTATTAAAGAGCTGCGTGTGGTGTGGAACATGCCAGGGAGACAACTTTATTTATAGATCTTGATCGGCAGAGAGGAGCCTACACTGGATTCTGTTGGCGCTGGGCCTCAGGTGGGAGGGGGTGATTGGCAGGTGCGGCTCTTCACTACCCCCCCCTCCAGCTTCACGAGGAGACACAAGCACATGAGCGGGCAGGCATGTGGGCATTAAGACAGGACAGTCATGTATATATTCACATGAGCAAATATGCATGCACGCATACGTACATACACAAGTCCTACATTACTATGGACTGAATTGTGCCCTGTCCCCTAAATCCATGTTAAGGTCCTCATCCCCAATGTATCTATATTTGGACCTTTTGGGAGGTAATTAGGGTTAAATGAAGTCATAAGGGTGGGGCCCTAATCTAATAGTACTGGTGCCCTCATATAAAAAAAGGAAGGGACACCAGAGATTGATATATCCATTTCTCTGTCTCTCTTTTTCTCTCTCTCTTTTTGCATGTGTGGAGGAAAAGCCATGTGAGGACACAGTGAGAAGGCAGCCATCTACAAGCCAGGAAGAGAGTCCTCACTAGAAACCGGAATTTGCTGGCACCTTGATCATAGACCTCTAGCCTCCAGAACTAGGAGAAAATAGACGTCTGTTGTTTAAGGCATAAGTCTGTGTGATTTTGTTACGGTGTCCCAAGCAGACTCACACACATGGACCCATGGAGATAGGCACCCATAGCCTTGCACCAGTTTGTGCACACACATAAGTCAGGCATGCAAGGATGTACACTGACCTTGCTAGATCAAGGCAGCATCTCGCCTGATACCCCTAGGCCCTAAGGGGATGCTCAGCACTGGGCCGGTGACTCAGAGGGAGGGAAGGCATGTGGGTGTAGACATGAGCCAGGACTGTAGGAACGTCAACCTGAGATATGTATATGGACATTCTTACCCTGTAACCTCACAATGTGTAGAGAGTTTGGTGATTAATAGTAATCCTAAATAATGCCTACTTACAAGGCGGGCCTACCCTAAATAAATGCAGTTGGCTTTCATTGTGTTTCCTTTTTTTTTTTAATTTTTATTTATTTATGATAGTCACACACAGAGAGAGAGAGAGAGGCAGAGACATAGGCAGAGGGAGAAGCAGGCTCCATGCACCGGGAGCCCGACATGGGACTCGATCCCGGGTCTCTAGGATCGCGCCCTGGGCCAAAGGCAGGCACTAAACCGCTGCGCCACCCAGGGATCCCTCATTGTGTTTCCTGTGAGCCAGGCAGCTCATATGTATCATCTCGTTTTTTGCCTTCATAACTCTGAAGAGCATGGGTGCTCCATGGAGGGAATGAAGAGACGTCAGGAAAAATAACTCAGGGGGACACAGTGAAGACAGGCCAAGCTGGCCCACCTGCAGTCCTGTTAATGGATTATTACTGACCCTAATGCAAGCAGAGCTCTGGACCTGGCTGAGTCAGCTGGGGAAGGAAGGGCAAAGATATGCCTGGTACCCTGCCACCGTCAAGGCTGGCTAGTGGGAGAGGTCTTTGGGTCCCTTCCTCATTAATTTCAGGCTGCTTTGTGGCCATTAATGTGGACTAAATCCAGACACAAGCAGGTGACCTGTCTGTGAGGTCGTCAGACAGAGTTTTTCTCTGGCTGCAGCAAGGTCAGACTGAAGATGTTTTGGCACCAGAAACCTCTCTCTATGTGGAGACGAAGGGTTCCAAAGGGACACATGGATTGCTGCCAAATGGGCATGTTCGAGGGAGATGGACTTCAACCAGAATTCCTCCGGCTCCTCATGTTGAGCAGAGCAGAAGGCTCAATGTGCACTCACACATGCGGGCCCTGAGGAGCTCTGAGGACCAGGACTGCGGGGCTGAAAGGGGTCCCTGCAGACCATGAGATCCCTGAGGGGGATATGCAGAACCATTGGGCCACGGGTCAGAAAGGGAGGGGAGATGCTGAGCTGAGGTGGAGTGGAGGGCCAAGGCTGGCAAACCAGGCCTCTGTGCTCCATGCTGCATGGCCTTGAGGAGCCTTGCACTCCTCATCTTAACCCTGGTGGTGGTAAAGGGCAGAGGACCTGGGCTCCACACAATCAGGACTCCAGGCCTTGCACGAAAGCACAATGCTGGGCCTGATGCAGGCTAATCTAGCAGCTAGGCCAGAACATTGGAGAAGGGCTCCGGGCTGTAGGGCTCAGGCAGGGAGCAGGGCTGACCTGGGCACAGGGCTCCTTCTGTCCTGCTGGTGAGGTGAGGGGCTTGGGGCCGAGGCTGCTGGGGAGGGTCAGGCAGGGCCTCAGGCAGGCAGGAGTTGTGGTGTTTTCCCTCCCTTCTCCATGATGGCAGCAGGCCCACCAGCAAAGATAGAGTTCCAGCATGAATGAGGGGGAGCGAAAAGAGCACAGGCAGGGGGACCTCAAGAGTGACTGCTTAATGAGTTGGGGGTTTTATTTTGGGGTGATGAAAATGTTGGGGAACTAGATAAGGTTGGTGGTGGAAGAACACAGTGAATGTACTAAATGCCACTAAATTGTACGCTTTTAAATGGTGAATTTTATGTGATGTAAATTTCCCTTAGAGAAGGGAACTGAGAGAGAAAAATGGGCATTTAGCTCTATACACCTGCTCTCGAACCTCAGCTCTGTGAACTCACAAGCCGGGTGACCTTGAAAATGTATTTATAATCTGTGAGTTTCACTGTCCTCATCTGTAAAATGGGATAATATTAGTACTTACCTAATGTATGGTTCTGGATCAAATGATGAGGTGGATTTGAGTACCTAGAACGTAACAGGAACTCTGCCAATTTGTAAATAAGCCAAAGGATCTTCAAGCCAAGGGACCTCTAGATGTGCCTTACAGTCTCCTGACATCCCAAGTCTGACAAAAAAGGAAAGAGAAATTTGAGTAGTGCTTGGGATCAGAAGTCCTATTCAAAAATCTGCCAGCCCAGGGAGCCCCACCTCCCCCGCTGCATTATTCTTCCATGTCCAAATTAAGGCCTCTCTGAAGCGCTGCCAGGTGCCATCCAGGTGGGGTTGAGGAGCTTCAGGAAACTGGAGCAGAAAGAACATTGGGAGAGGAGAGGTGCTTTCAGGGAATTACAGTTGTGCATTAATCGTTTCCTACCAGGAAATACTACAGAGCATTCAGAGTGTCCAGGAATGTTGTATTTCTTATAACCTGGCAGCTCTACTGGGACATTTCTTCATCAAGTCATAACACCCACACTAGATAATCAAATTAAGAAAAAAGAACCCTTCAGAATGATGCATGGGGCCTGTTCATAGGCAGCAGTCTTCCTGTGTGAGGTTGGAGGGGAAGGAGAGAGGAGCCTCCAACATTTTCACCGGCTAAAGAATAAAGACGAGTAACTAGGGAAAGTGGGGTCGGCATGGGTTATAAAAAGACTGCCTATAAAATGTCCACTGTCTGGGAAGAACAAATATTTAGAGAAATTTTGCCACAGGAAGCAAAAGTAAATTTTAAAAAGTATTTGCTTTGTTCTCTCAATAAAAGTGAGGTAAACGAGAGCAGTAGAAAAACATGAGGAGACCAAGGATGGAGTTGAAAAGGAATCTAGCAATAAGGTTAGCAGAAATAAAAATCGAGTGGCATCGGATCTAGAAATATCATAAACAGAAGTAAAAATAAAATCACATAGTGGAAAATCAACGTTAGAAACCACGATTTTGAAAAATCAAGACTGCATAAAATTGAGCCTGTCTTGTAGAAGAAAACTTGACGAGCTCTTCTGAAAGCCAAGGAAAGGAGAACAGTTTTTTCAAAATGATTGCTAGAAGTGACAGAGAAGAGAGACCCAATTAATTGGTAATCAATAATTATTTAATAAATATTGCTGCATTAATATTCTTGAGTAAGAAAATAAAATGAATCAGAAGTAATAAATATGTAGAAGAACACTTTTCAAAAATGAAGAAATTAGTAAACTCACAGATTAAAATGTACAAATTAGTGTTAAGAGATATACACATAGACCTGTTTAATTATAAGAATAAAGCCCCATAGGGATATAGGCAGACAAAAAAAAGTTGTCTATGAAGAAGCAAGATTTGACTTGCTCAGACTTGTCTTTTTTTTTTTTTAAGATTTTATTTATTTATTCATGAGAGAGAGAGAGAGGCCCATAGAGGAAGAAGCAGGCTCCCCATAGGAGCCTGATGTGGGACTCGATCTTGGACTTGGATCACAACCTTAGCTGAGGGTAGACGCTCAACTGCTGAGCTACCCAGGCGTCCCTGCTCAGACTTGTCTAAACCACTAAGTACAAAACAATGAGGCAACATCTGTAGAATTACGAAGGAAAGATTTTGTGACATAAGCATTTTATGCCTGTGTTGTCCAGTATGAAAGCAGCTGAGATAAGGCTATACCCCTAGGCTCATCCTGAAAAAAAACAAAACAAAACACTTTTAACCTTTTTCATATGGTGGCCCAAAAATAATTTGTACATACACTGGTTTAAGAAAGTTGGCTGTAAGGCACCTGGGTGGCTCAGCGGCTGAGCGTCTGCCTTCAGCTCAGGTTGTGATCCTGGGGTCCTAAGATTGAGCCCCACAATAGGCTCCCCACAGGGAGCCTGATTCTCTCTCTGTCTCTTCCTGTGTGTGTGTGTGTGTGTGTGTGTGTGTGTGTGTGTTTGTGTGTGTGACATGAATAAATAAATAAAATGTTAAAAAAAGAAAAATGGCTCTCATAGGATCTGTGAGGATGAGATTTGGACTTTGGGAAGATCATTCTGGATGTCAAGAGGAGAATGGGTTGAGGGAACAAGAGAGGAACAAGAGCAGTTAGGAGGGTGTCTCAAGGGGATCCCTGGGTAGCTGGGGATCCCTGGGTGGCTCAGCGGTTTGGCGCCTGCCTTTGGCCCAGGGCGTGATCCTGGAGCCCCGGGATCGAGTCCCGCGTCGGGCTCCTGGCATGGAGCCTGCTTCTCCCTCCTCCTGTGTCTCTGCCTCTCTCTCTCTCTCTTTCTCTCTCTCTTTCTCTGTCTATCATAAATAAATAAATCTTAAAAAAAAAATAAAAGGAGCGTGTCTCAAAAGAGGTGAACAGCTGTGAGGAGGAGGAAAGCCAGGAGAGTGCAGTTCTGGAAGCCAAGAGAAGAAAGTGTTTCCAAGAGGCTGAGCCACTGTGCTGAATACTGCTGGGAGGCCAGGGAAAGTGAGGATCAACAGTTGGCCCCCAGAATTAGCAGCATGGAGATCATTGATGGGTTGGCTGTGAGTGGCCTCCAAGGAATGGTGGGTTCAGGAGAATGGAAGGAGGAAAAGTAGAGAAAATCGGTATAAATGATAATATTTTTGAGGATTTTGCTGTAAAAGGGGGTTGAAGAATAGGGCCGTAGGTGAGGGGCAGATAGAATCCAAAGTTGTTTTTTTGTAAGATTGGAGAAATGTCAGCACATTCATAGGACAGTGGGAGCCATCCACTGGGAGGGAACTTTGGTGATGGAGGAGAGAAAGGGAGACCTACAGGACAGTGAGTGTCCTTGTGTGGCAAGAAAGGTAGACTCTCGTGCTCAAGTGGAAGGTTCAAGTGTTGGTTTAGAATGACAGGAAGGAAGCCAGAGAGTAGATGGGTCCATGTGCTGGTGGGTGGATGAGTGGGATGGTGGATTCTGGGGGAGAGGAAGGCAGGTGAGGTGCTAGAGGGATGAGCAAAGAGGAGGTGGTTTTGAAAAGGTCTAGGAGATGGGAGAAGGAATGCACTGGGGAAATGCAGTACAATTGCTGGGCCACATTAAGACCCATTGAGACTCCTGGTCCTAATTTTAAGTGAGAGCAGTGATCACAGTTGCATGTTTTTCTCCAGTTACATTGAGTTGATTGGAAGCAGAGAAGGAATTGTATTTCATCTCAGCTGTGGGTTTGCCACATGTGGATCCCAATGTAAGAGTGTAATCAGGGAGATGAGGGTGAAGACGAAGGATTTTCCTGATTGGTTATGAATTTGAGGGTGTGTAAGGAAGAGAGCAGGTAAGCACAGTGAAAAGGAGGTTTCAGTGATTCTAAGTCTCTGTGGGATTGAAGGATAGTTGAGGATGAGGCATTAGGAGGCATGGGCTGGAGAGAGAGGTGATATTCAGAGAGTAAGGTGGAAATTATGGGGGGTGGGGCTTCCAGAAATACAAATGTCTGGAGTGTGACCATAGGGTGCAGTGTCTGAGGAAGAGTGGAAGAGATTTTAGGAGGAAAAGAACTTAGGCACTGAGAGCCCAAGATGCTAGAAGGCTCATCTTGGGGAATATTGAAACCATCAAAAATGAGACTACAATGAGCAGGGAGTGAGAAGTGGCATGGCATCTGTGCATTGTAGCAACAGTCTGGGGCAGAGAGTAGATTAGCATGACGACTTGAGATTCAAAGCAGGGAATTTTTAAGGATGAGACATTGAGGAAGATTGATTGTGGCCCCAGTTTCTTCCACTTTCTTGCATCTATGCTCATTGTGACATGATTTTGCAGAAACTCCTATCAAGAGAACAAGTCTGTTTGTCACCCCTTGAATCTGGGCTGGCCTTTTGACTTGCTTTAGCCAACAGAAGGCAGCAGAAACAATGGTGTGCTGATTGCTCAAGAGGCTGGGCGGCTCCTCCTCTGTCTCAGAACCCTGTCCAGTGGTCCTATGAATAAACGTGCTAGCCTCCTGGAGGCTGAGAGAGCCCACTAGGTGAAACGGAGTCATTCCTGATGAGGCTATCCAAGATGGGCCTGCAGTCAGCAGACCCCAAAGCTTAGAGGAGAGCCCCCCTCCAGATCTGCAGAGCTGCCTACCCAACCCACAGCTGACCGGAGACAACTGAGTGAGCCCATCTGAGCCTGGAAGAACCATTCAGTGGACCTGAATACTGACGAACAAAACAAATGCCTATCATTGTAAGCTGTCTGGCTTTCCTGTTGCTGTGTGACACATCACCACGGACTTAGTTGCTTGAAACACCTCCTATGTGCTTGCTTACAGTTCTATAGGTTAGAAGTCTGGGTGGATCCAGTTGGGTTCTCTGCTCAGAGTTTGGCCTTCACTGGTGAGCTGGAGAGCGTTCTATGTATACTTCTATTTCTTTTCTTGTGCAACTTGCAGGAGATAGAGTTTTATGTCACTGTCACTATTCAAAAGAACCTTAAGACCCATTGCACGTTCCTTTACATGTGGGTGAACACAACAGGTGTTTGACAGTTCTGTGTGCTGGAATGCCTGCATTGGGGTCTGCTGTTCAGCTGCGGTTCCTTGGCCTCTCTGTTCTCAGAGCCTGAGGCTCCCTCCTTCCTTCCCTGCTCCATTTCAGAGTCCCACCCTCAGGAACTCCCTCGAGAATGGTGTCTGAGAAGACTTGACCTTTTTGAATGTGTTTCATTCCACTCACAATTGGTTACTATTTGGGCTGCATGTAGACTTCCAGATTAGAAATCCCTCAGAACTATGATGACATTTGCTCCACTGTCTTCTGGTTTCACCCGTTTCTGTTGAGAACTTTGATGCTGTTCTTTGTGTGTGATCTGTTTCTTTCTTTTTATGGAGGTTTGAATTGATTTTTGGGGGGCATCTCGTGCTCTGAAATTTCACAGTGATGGGGGTGGGGCTTTTTCATTCATTGCTCCAGATCCTCAGTGGACCTTTCAGTTTGGGACCTCGTGTCCTTAATTCCAGAAACTTGTCTTCTGTCATTTCTTCGATAATTTCCTCCCTGCTGTGTGCTCTGTTTCCCCTTTTTGGAACTTCTGTTAGTGAGATGTTGAATTTCCTCAACTGATCCTCAAATTTTAAGTGTTTTTTCCCTCCTTTCCCTGCCCCCCACCTTGGCCTCTTGGGTTAGAGGAAACATTTCTTCAGTGTTTTCTTTGAATTCTTGTATTTAAATTTTAAATTTCTGTTATCATGTTTTAAATTCCAGCATGTGGCAGAGCTCTGTCTTTTCCTTTTTTTCCTCTTACAAGCATACATTTCATGGCTACAGTGCCTTCTCTCATCCATCTGAAGAGTTTAATGATTGTTTTTTTAAGTTTCCTTCTGCTTCCCGCGTCACCTCAAATCCCTCTGTTTCTCCTTTTTTTGGGCCTTCATGTTTCAAAACGAGGATGGTCCGCCATATTAAATACCATAAGGTGATGTTTAGAGTCTTTTAATCTTTCATATTTACGAATAGGGCTTTAAAAAACAGTTTAGAAGGCCTGTGTGCAGAGGTGGAGCCTGTCAACCAGTAGATTTCAGTGGGGCTTTGGCTATTTCACTGGGGACTCCCAAATGTTAATATCCATAAATAAGTCATTTTAAATTTTATTTATTTATTTATTTATTTATTTATTTATTTATTTATTTATTTGAGAGAGAGAGAGAATATGAGCAAGAGAAGGGGCAGAGGGATAAGCAGGCTCCCCATTGAGCAGAGGATCCCAGGATCCTGGGATCACAACCCAAGCTGAAGGCAGATGCCCAACCGACTGAGCTATCCAGGTATCCCCATAAGTCATTTCTTTAGGACTTTACATTTCTGAAAATCAAAAAAAAGAACAAACTAAAAAAATTTCTTCCATCTCCTTGTGGGGATGGACTCCTGGCTGTTTGAGCTTTCAGAGGTAGGTGGCAGAAGGAGCTGGATGGGGGTGGGGGGTGGGGCTCACCATTTAGCATGCAAACTTTGGTTTTACCTATTTGCAGAAGGGGGCCTCTCTCACCCTCCTCTGGGATCTTGGACACTTGCAGTGTGGCCAGTGGGAGATTTATTGTAAAGGTAAAATATACAACACATTTCAAAGACTTAGTATGAAAAAGAATACAAAATATCTCAATAATTTTTATATTGATTACCTGTGGAAGTGATGATAATATTTTCTATCTATTGGGTTAGATAAAATCTGTTAATAATTCATTCATTTCACCCATTTCTTTTTAAAATTACATATGTATGAAGTTTAAAATTACATGTGTAGCTTGCATTCTGCTTGTATTGGGCAGGGCTGGTCAGAATGCGTGCTCCAGTTTCTCCTCTCTTGTTCTCCCTTGAACTCACTCTCATCTGGCCTCCACCTTGGCTGCTCCACTGAAATGACTCTCTTCAGGTTCACTGACAACTGCCATGTGGCTAACCCTCCATTCTCAGACCTCATCTCATGTGATATCTCTGCAGCATATGCCATAACTGATCACTTTCTGCTCCTTGAGACACTTTCTTTGCCTTGAATTCTCCTGGTGCCCCACCTGGTCCCCCTTTTCTCTACTGCCTCCCCTTTCCTGTTCCCTCCTCTGCCCCACCTCTGAGCAGTGTCACATTCCAGAGCTCAGGTCTGGGTCTTCCCTGACACTGATGCTCCAGTCACCATATCCTTCTGGGTGCTGTGCTCTGCCTCTGCTGGCTCATGATGTTCATCCTTTTCAGCTTTTCTAAACTTCTCATCTTCCTTCCACTTTCCAGAAACGTACTGATGTTTCATCTCTCACATTCACTTGGCCCTTGTGGGTTTATGTCATTTTCATTCCTTTTAGTGTCGTGTCAGGAAGAAGCAGGAATAAAAAAATTTTTTCAACCTACCACATTTAGCCAGATGTCCCAACATAATACTTCAGAAACACCTTTATACTCTTGATTGTATAAGGTATTTGTGTGTGTGTGTGTGTGTGTTCAGTATAATTGGCTGCATGGGATTTTGCTATGTAGTTAGACTGTAACTTATTACACTAATTCCCAACACTGGACTATTGAAGTTGTTTCTCATTTTTTGTTAGGATGAAACACTATGGTTCACATTGTTATATCTTCTCTTATCTGTGTGATTATTTAAATTCTAAGGAATGGATTTTCAGAGGCCAAAGGCATGCATATTTCTAAGCCTTCTGGTACATATTGCTCAACTACCCTTCCAGAAAGGGTTCCAATTTACACTTCTGCCAGCAAGAATTGTTGGCGAGAGCCTGTTTCTACATGCATACATGAGTAGTGGGTATTATTATTTGAAATCTTTAACAATACAATAGGTGAAAATTTATATCTCACTGTTATTATAATTTGTATTTTCCCTAATTACTATGAGGTTGAACATATTTTCATATTTATTAGCCTTTTAGATTTCTTCATCTGTTCATGACAGATTATAAAAGATAAAAGCAAGTTACAGAACATTATGATCCTGGGTTTGTAAAATTAAATTTATCTCTGCATCAAAGAAGACTGGCAGGAAATCAGACAACTATGGACTGTACTTACATCTGGGCAGCAAGATAATGAGCTTTTCTTTTTCAAACTTTTGTATATCTTTCAGATTTTATACAATGAACGTGTGTTATTTTTGTTACCAAAGATGTGTTTTAAAAAGTAACAATTAGAATAATATTAAAATAGCCCAAAGTTTTAAGAACAGAGTTGAGTAGCTGCCACAGCCCACAGGGTCTTAAAAAATGCCCCCTCCAACCAAAACCCCAAGGACATCAAAGATGGTCTTACTAACAACTGCAGAAAACCCACATGTGATATATTCTGCCTCTAGAAAGGGCAAAGGTGGGCTACTGGGGGTGGGGCAGCAGACCCGGGATGTGGCCGGCGGGTACCAGGCGCTCACAGGCATCAGTGGGTAATTACATCTCCTTTTAACGCATGCAAATTGTATCAGTATTATTTATATATTCAAAGCCACGGATGAATAATATATGCATTTATGCAGAGGTAATTGCCTTAGCCAGGTTCTTCCTGGGATTTTTATTGTCTCCCCAGATACTGAATATTCAGCTCCCCTCTCTCTGTGTGGAGCCGGGGGTGCAGTGACAGTGTCTGCAGCCTGGGCCTCTTCCGTGGGAGGGAGAGAGCAGGGGAAGGAGGCCCAATGTGTTATGTGTGGGCAGTGGGTGCTGGGGGCCAGGGCATTGGGCTTCCAGCTCCAACTGATTTCCTCCATGGCATGTTTTGGAATGGAGACTCTGGGGCTCTGCAGTGAGGCGTGGTTCTGGATCCTGGAGCCTGGCCCAGAGGTGACACTCAGTTTCTCCCTTTGCTGCAGACTGTCAGTCCTGCATGTGTCTCAGTGAAGCCTTGGATGTTCAGCCCCATGCATGTAGCCGGCACCCTATAAAAGGCCTCAACCTCCTTTGTCTCACAGACAGCTTTGTTTCTGAACCTCTAACCTTGACCAGGTCCTTTTTTCAATCTATACCAGCTAGGTGCAGCCAGGTTTTGGCTCTGACTGTGTGACTGTGGTGGGCTTCTGGTCTCTGTCCGGGACATCCTAGTAGGTACCCACCCCATCTTGTCCAGCTTTCTCTGTTTAATGCAGTATGCCTCTCCATTTCTGGCCATTTCTTTGTGTGTGTGTGTGGGGGGGGGGGCATCATTCTAGATGTTTTCATTGAAGAGGTGGAATCAAAGTAAGATTGCAGTAGGTGTAGTACACAGCAGAGTGCCAGGATCCACAACTGAGGGAGCAGACCTGTAAGCCAGATGTCACCATTTGGCACCTTTTCTAAGCATCTCCTGCCTAAAAAGGTGCCACTTTGTGAGAATGCACTCAGCAGCAGCACCTGCACCCCCCGGCTGCCCTCCTCTACATGCTCCTGACCAGGCAGAGAGCACACGAGGGTATTGTAGGTAGATTATTTGAAGAAGACTGGCAGAAAAAGGAAATTGAGAGCCTTGATGGAAAGAAAAGTATGCTCAAGGGAAAATTTTTAAAGATGGTACAGACTTCAGCATAATGTTTAATGATGGGATATGCCAGTGAGTGGGGGAGGGTGATGGGGACACCAGAAAAGGAGGCAGAGGGGGCCTCTTGGGAGGCGCCACCCTAGCAAGACAGAGCTGTGTTCTTCTGAGGTCCTGAGAGTGGACCAAGGGCAGAGGGTGTGAGTATAAGAGATGGTGTGTGTTTGGGAGAAGGAAGCTGGGGGTTCTGTTCTTTCTATTAATCGTGCAACCACATGGATCCCTAAGAATAAGGGGAGGAGTGAGGAGGAAGGAGCTTGGGATGGTGGTAGACAACTGGAGTGATTTACGGAGGGATGGGAGAAGAGCATGACTTTCTCCCTCACACCCACTCTTTCGGGCTTTCGCTCTGCCATGTCCCCAAAGCAGCTTTGTCAAGGTCACCTGTGATCTCTCTGTTGCCCAGTCCAAGATCAGTTCTCAGTCCCATCAGATGCCCTCCTCCTTAAAACTCTAACTTCACGTGGCATCCAGGGTGCACTTGTCTCTCCTACCTCCCTGACCACTCCTCCTTAGCCTCCTTTGCTGATTCCTCTTCTCATCTTTGTGTGCTTAGGGCCTGGGCCTCCGACATCTTCTCCAGGGACACTCACTCCCCAGGTGACCCCTTCCAGTCTTACAGCCTTGAATCCCGTCATTAACATGGCTCTGGGAAACCAGTCTCCAGTCCCGACCTCTCCCCTGGCACTGCAGGCTCATGTATCAATCAGCTCCACATGGTTGGGTCAGGCTCCACAAACCAGACCCACCAACAATCACAGTCCTCAGGAGCCTCCTTGAACCCACTTCTCCTAGTCCTCCCCACATACCAGTTCCTTAGGCTAAAAGCTGTGGATTCATTCTTGACACCTGCCTTTCTCTTCCAACCCACATCCAACCCATGAGGAAACTTGTCAACAGTACTTTCAAAATCTATCTGGGACTGGACTACTTTTGACCACCTTCATCACCACCCCCTGGTGCAAGCCAAGGGCATACCTCACTTGGATTGGCCTCCTAACTTGTCTTTCTCTCTGCTTCCATCCAGGCCCCTGCAGGCACTTCACTATGCAGCCAGAGGTGTCCCTCTAAACATAGGTCAGATAATGTCACTTCTAGGCTCCATGCCCTCCTCCAGGAGGCTCCACCTCACTTGGAGTAAAAGGCAAAGTCATGCTCTGGCCAGTCCGCTGGCCTTGCCCGTCCCTGCCCACTTCCCTGACATCATCTCTGACAACCCTCTCCCTGCTCTCTTTGCCCAGCCACCCTGGCTGTCACTGCTTCAGGCTGGCCTGGGGTCCTGCTTTGGGTTGTGGGTGGCAGCTGTTGTAGTTCAATCATCTTAAAACTCATTTGAGGTGATGTGGAAACCCACCTGCCAACACCACATCACAAGATGCCTGGATACAGCCAGCTGCACAGCCAGGTCATGCTCCCACCAGGTCATCGTCTGCTCCATGATACACAGGCCACAGGGGAGTGGAGTGGCCACTGGGGACGCTGCAGATGGGATAGGGGTTGTCATTAGCCAGAAAGCAGCAGGGTCCAGGCCCTAGTTTGAGGAAAAGGATGGAAGAGGGAGTTGCCTCACTGGAGAGGGTGAATTTTTAAATTTTTTATCATAAAAATTGCAAACATTCAAAATTACAAAGTGTAATGAACACTCTGTACCCATCACCCAGTTTCAATAATTATAAACTCATGAACCAATTTTATTTCCTCTATGTTACCATTCACTCATCCTCAACCATTTTGAAACAATTCCCATACTTAATAATATTTTAACCTTAAGTATCTTAACTACATATGAGGTTTAAATTTCATTCAGAGCTGCCTCCATGGGATAGACAATGGCTCTTGTTCCTTTACTCCCAGAACCAAAGGAGCTCTAAGCTCCAGGCTCTGAGTCCATGCTGGGTTTGGAGTTCTGAGGCTTTGAATATCGTAGCATTCATCCTGTGGGCTGAGTTCCCAGTAAAGGACAATGTCTTGGTGGAATGGTGATCTTTCAGTATATAATTTTGGCGAAGAGGGCACTTGAGAGTGGCTGCCTAGGGACAGGGACTTCCAGAGTGTTATGCCTGCAGCTTGGGCCAAACTGGCAGGGTAGGGCCGGAAGCCAGGGGTGGGAGGCCAGGGAGCCTCCCAAGACCCTTCCCAAAGTGACTTAAAGAAAAACTCAGATCCCTGTGACATTCCCAACAGGCTTCCTAGTAGAAATTGACAAATGGCTTCTAAAATATTTATGGAAAAGCAAAGAACCTACAATAGCCAAAACAATCTTGTAAAAGGAAAATAAAGTCAGAGGATTTACTCTATCTGATTTCAAAACTTACTGTAAAGATGTCAGTATCAAGATAGTGAGATCTAGCATAACAGATCAAATGGATCAACAAAGCAGATAGAAACACACACACACACACACAGTCAACGGATTTTCTCATTGTTTGACAAAAGCAGCAAGAGTATTTAGTGTGAATAGAAAAAATCTTTTCAACAAATAGTGACGGAACAAATGGATAAATGTATGGGGAAATAAAACTCTCAACCCTTACCTCACACCACACAGAAAGATTTAATTCAAGATCAGAAAAGCTACAACTATAAAGAAAATATGTGAGAAATATGACTTTTGGGTAGGCAAAGATTTAGTAGAAAGGAAAGAAAACACATGAATAAGTTGATAAGTTGGACATTATCAAAATTTAAAATTTCTTATCAAGAGATAATGTTAAGAAAATGGGCAAAGTGGTTTGGAAGAAAATATTATATCTAGCAGAGGATATGTATTCTTAATATATAAATATCCTAAAAGTCAATAATAAAAAGGCAAACAAAAGTGAAATTGAGCAAAATACTTAAACATTTCACAAAAGAAAATAAATGTCCAATAATCACTTGAAAAGGTGATCAATAGCATTAGTCATTAAAAATTTCAAATTAAAATGAGATACTACTTAACCCCACAGAATGGTGAAAATTAAGAAGACTGACAATATTGGGGTGGCTCAATCAGTTAAGTGTCCCACTCAGTCTTGGCCTCAGGTCTTGATCTCAAGGTCATGAGTTCCAGCTCCACATCTAATATTTGATAAGAATGTGGAGCAACCAGAAATCTCTAACTGCTGGAGGGAATGTAAAATAGTATAACCTTTTGGAAAACAATTTGAAAATTTATTTTAAAAGGTAAATATATGAGGTGTCTGGATGGCTCAGTTGAGGTGTGTGTGATTCTTGATCTCGGGGTTGTGTGTTCAAGCCCCACATTACGTGTAGAGATTATTTAAAAAATAAGATCTTTTTCTTTAAAAAAAAAAAAAGAAGGCAAACATACAGATATTATTCTGCTTAGCAGCTTCACTCCTAAGTATTTACTCAAGAAAAATTAAAAAGTGTCTATAATTTGTATTTCTGCATAAAAGATTTGTATATTATTCGTAAGAGCCAGACATTGGAAACAACCCAAATGATCAACAGGTGGATGAACCAACAAACTATGGTATAGTCATACCGTAAAAATGCAGGAACTATTGATACAAATCCCAGGAGTGTGTACCATATGATCTTGTTGATAACAAAATTCAAGAACAAACACCACTCATATGTGGCAAAAGACAGAACACTGGTTATCTTTAGGAGTAGGGGTGGGAGTGGACTGCAAAGGAGCAAGAAAAAATTTTTACAGAGTAATGGAAGTGTTCTGTATCTTGGTTGGGGTGGTGATTTGATGAGTATATTACATTTATCAAGATCTAAGGATTGTACACTTAAGATGTGTGCGTTGCCTTGTATGTCATCACCTCCTCCCCCCAAAACCTGGTAAAGTTTCCAGTCATTCACTCCAACCTCCAGTTTTAGAGGGATTCCTGAGACCCAGAGAAGGCAAGGGACCTAACTAAGTTGGGGCCCCGAGTAAGAGGTGGAACCCAGTTCTCCCCCAGTCTGACCAAGGGCTCTAGTCTCGGGGGTCCCTGTCCCCGACCCGGGAAAGAGGAGAGGGAAGGAAGACAGACGGGGTGGACTGGAGAAGAGAACCCCCAGCTCCACCTGCCTGGCGTCCACAAAGCTGGGGAGGGCCCTCTGCAGGATGGACCCGGGCACCGTGGGGCCTTCCCCTGGCATTAGAGAGAACCAAGGGTTACCGGGAAGCGGTGGACCCCAGGACCCCGCCCCGCCCCAGGCTGGAGAGGCTGGAGGATGCGCCTGCGCAGTAGGACGGGGCGGGGTGGGGTGGTGAGCGGGGAGGCGAGAGGGGGCGCAGGGCTGGGGAGCGCCGTGGGGGAGGGGAGGCGCGGGGAGGCGGCAGAGCGGAGCCTCCGAGGACCTGCTTGCCCCTAAATCACGCGGCCGCATGAATAATAAATAAGGACCGTCCGGATCCTTAATAGTAGTTGCATGTCTTATTAAACTAATATTTCACAAACTTTTATTCTCCCTGTTGTTGGAGGTCGGGGACCAACCCCCGCCCTCACCCCTGCCTGCGGTGGGGACGGGCCTGGGGGGCGGCCCCAGGCGCTGGAGCTCAGCTGCCCCCTCCCACAGGGCCTGGGGGGCGCCGGCTCTGTGGTGCATCCCGTTTGCTCAACCATTTAGCACAGGTTGACCTGTTCCCCCTCTGTGCCAGGTGCTGCATACTGGGGGACTCGGGGCTGAGTGGGACCCCGTCCCTGCCCCGAGCCCCCCCACCCCCGCCCGACCTAAACAAACCATCGTTCTTGAAAGTGACAAGTGCAGGGACAAAGTCATACACAGAGGGCCGACCTCCTCGGAGGAGGGGACCAGCGTATTCAGGGGCAGGAAGGCTGCAGGCAAGGGGAGACCTGGCGCAGAGTCCTTGCTGCGTTCCTCACGATGCGCAAGGCAAACTACCAGGTAGGAAGAACTCGGCTCAGGGAAGCCCCGGGATTATTGGACCGGAGTAAACCCTGCCTCTGCCACCAGCCACGGGGCTTATGTTGTCCCTGGGTCCAGAGAGGCCGAGGGACAAGCCCTGAGAGCAATTCCCATACTTGCTGTGCAGGAATGCAGGAGGGGCTTCTTTAGGAGCAGATAGGGCAGGGACCCTGCAGAACCAGAGACCCAGGGTATGCTTTCCGCTCATCCAGGGATTGGTTTTCCGCAAAGATCTGGGTTCAAGTCCCGACTCCACCAGTCATCTTGAACAGCAGAGTGGCAGGTATCCACAGTCTCCAGCAGCTTACGGCGCAGCTGAGGGAACAGTCCGAGTTAAAGCACATAGTGGGTGCCTAGTCAGTGTCTGTTCCCATCGCTTCCCCTTGGATCCCCAGTCTCCTGTGCATCCTGCCACCCCTCCACAGGCTCCGGAGGATGGCCTGGGAACCAAATCCAGGCTATCCCACCCCTACTGCATTGCTTGTGCAGCTCTTCCTCCTCCTCAGCTCCATGCTGCGCTGTCCTAGCGTCCCCAGGGGACCGACACCCGCCTGGTGCTGGGCTCTGGGCTGAGCACCAGGGAGCTGTGCTGGGTGGAGACAGGGGCCTCTGCCCTAAGGAGCCCCCAGTCTTCCTAGTCTTGTGGAGGAGGCAGCCAGTAAGGCCCAGCTCCACCTTGCAGGGGACACAGGCAGTGCAAGGCAGGTCCCTGCCTGGCCAGCATCTAATTCCCTCCAGCAGCTCTGACCACCAGCCCTGTGCTACCAACCCCAACTCTGTTTCCAGCCCGGACCACTCTCCTGAACGTCAGACTGTGTCTCCAAGGAACCCTGGATATGATGTCCCTTCTGCATCGACAGGTCCACACCGAATTCCCAACCTGCCCCTTGGCGTTTACTCTCTGCCAGATTACTTTCTCCTTATGAAAGGAAGCATCACCCCGCCATTGATGAGGGCAGGTTGTGTGACTTCTCTCTCTCCCACCCCCAAACCCAGTCAGCTGAAATTCAGCCAGTCCTGCCTGTGGCCCTCAAACCTTCCCTCTCCTCCACCTGATCTCACTGCCCTGGCATCGGCCTCTCCTCCCATCACCTGGCCTGTTTCCTGGACCCTACACAGGTCTTCCTGCTTCTACTTTCACCCCCCGCACCCCCACACACACTGCCAAACCCATTCATCTCTCATCCATTATTCTACCAGCTGTTCAGGTATAACCTCAGAAGGCTTCCATGGTTCTTCACTGCCCACAGAATGAAATTCAGGCTCGGTAAACTGACATTCAATGCTCTCCCCACCTAATACCTGGTCCCCACCCGTTATTCTAAACATAGTTCCATCTACAGCCCTCAACACACACACACAGAGGCCCAGTCACCCATCCTCTGTCCCTTGGATGTTACTGTTTTAAGGTAGAAGAAGGGAGAATTTGAAGATCAACAAGCTGCATTTCTGGGAGGAAACGACTTAACCTTTCTGAGCTTCCTCATCTATAAAGTAGGAAAACAAAAAACTTAATTTGCTATTATCCATAACAGTAGTATGGTATGAGTTTCAGTATCTCAGTTAAGATTCTAGAATGGAATACAAAGGGATGATCCATGAGCTTCTTAGAAGAGGAAGTATATAAACCCAGGAGCGGTATAGGTCTGCCAAGAAAAGGTAAGATCCAATGTCCCATGTTCTTCTCTACAAGGTGGCTGGACCAGTGGGTCAGAGAAGCGGGGCTGAGAGAAGTCCTCTAGAGTTCTAAAATGTAGGCAATAAGGTCTCTTGGGACATATTTGCAGGGGAGATGGGGAACATGGGATGGACAAGGAACCAAGTGAATATTAATATGGTGGCCTATGCCCTCATGACGGAGGGTGCTAGCTGAGTGCTCCAGGGCTCAATGCTGTTCAGCTGTGGTCTCAGCCCCTTGTGCATGTAGACAGAGGTAGTTTTATTGGTTTTATAGGGCTGGGGAAAGAGCTATGTTGATTGCAGAACCAGGACAAGGAGAGACAAGCTCAATCATGACAAGACACATGTCCTAGGGTCCCATGGACACTCTTACATTTGGAAATGACTTCAAGGAGAGAGTTCTAGGCTACCCAGTGGGGCAGGGGGGAGTCCTAGGCTACCCAGTGGTGGGAGGGGGAAGGAGGGATCACAGTAATAGTGACCACTAAAGAAGCTTTTCCTCTGGTGTTAAGCTCTTCACATGCAGGCTCTATTCCACGGGAGGAACATGGTGCAGCAGCAAGTCAAAAGATGTGTGCAAGGTCACCTGGTCAGTGAATGGGTGGCAAAGCCAGGACACCAACTGAGGATGCACTGCATTTGCACCACTACCCAAAGCTGCTTCCCATTGGGGTGGCAGCCTTAAAAGCTTATGGACTAGGGTCTTTTTACTTTTTATTATGTGGAACAAACCACAAAGGAGAGAGGAGTTGCCCCCTCAACTCTAGGGCAGCCCCTGGTGCATCTCTAAGAAAGCTCAGGGCTCAGGGCATCAAAGTCTGAACACTGCATCTAGGGTAAGGGGAACAGTCCACTCTGCTCAGCACCAGCAGGTCCTCTGGTCTGCCCCTGGAGGCTGGAGCTGCCCGGGAGAGCAGCCAGGCCAGGAGGGGACTAGCCAGCCAGCCCAGCAGGAATATTTGGAGCAGCTGAAAGTGGTCGCACTGGATGTTCTGAAAGTGGGGTAGGGAGGGGCACCTGGGTGGCTCGGTCAGTTGAGTGTGAGACTCTTGGTTTCGGCTCAGGTCATGATCTCATGGGTCCTAGGATTGTGCCCCACCTTGGGCTCCGTGCTCAGTAGGGAGTCTCCTTGCAGATTCTCTTCCTCTGCCCCTCCTCCCACTCCCCCCCTCATTCCTCTCTGTTTCTCAGAATGAATAATCTTTCCCCAAAAAAGAAAGTGAAGTGGGGGATGGGGTGCAGTGAATAGCTCCCGGTTGCTGACTGCAAACCTCTGCAGGGCTGAACTGGGGGGGCAAAGGGGTTGAGGGGCCTGGGGCAGCATGTGAAGGCTGCTTTTGAGGAAGGACCTTCTCAGAGTCAGTTTCCAAGAATGGTAATGAGTTCCCCATCCCTGGAGGTAATGAAGTCAGAGCTGGGTGATGCTGGCCAGAGCTAGTATAAGGAGAATCCAGGCATTAGAGATGCACTAGGCTTTCAAAGGTCCTTCCAACCTTGAAATTTGTGATGCTTTTGCATAAACCATGACTGCCTTCTGGAATGCCTTTTCTTCTAATTCACCTCAAGGCCCAAATCAACCCCTAGTTCTTGCAGGGAGTCTCCCCAAGCTGCCCAAATCAGACCACATCTCATTTCTCTTGATTCATTTGTTGTAAACTAGATACTCGATCAAGTGGAAGAGGATCACATCAAATGGAATTGTATGAAATTGACTAGGGCCAGGCAAACACGCTTTTAGAGCGTCCACTTGTGCCAGGCACTGGTCCCCAAGGGCATGGATGTTGATTTGTTTAATCCTCTTAACCACCACTGGCACAAGTCTGTTGGCTCCACATTCCAGGTGGGGGCAATGGGCACTGCAAGTGAAGTGACCCACCCAAGGGCACGCCACCAGGGCCAGGGGTGACACTGGGATTTGAAACCAGACAGGCTGGCGCTGGAGTCCATGTTCAGGGCTGCCAGGATGATGAAATAGGAGCACAGAGTAGAGCAAGCACATAGTAGGCACTCAGCAGGGCTGGCCTTGCAGACCACAGCCTCGCCTCTCTTTGTCTGCGTCCCTGCATGTCCCCATCTCTGTCCATGCCCACCTTAGCCCTGTTGCTCTTCATTTTGATTCTCTGGCTTTGTCTGTCTTTCCCCCTCTGTCCCTGACCTGTCCCTCTGTCCTTGCATCTGCCTTCTCCCACTTCTCTCCTGCTTCTCACTCTGTGTCCCTGTCCTTGTCTGGCATTCTGTCCCTCTCTCTGCGAAGTCCTGGCCCCCTCCTGCCAGCCCCTGCAGGGCCCCCCCTTCCTGCTGCTGCACGCTTCTGCTTTCTTCCTGGTGCCTCTCGCCACCAACGCATCCTTTGTCTTTCTGGCCAACCCGGGTCTCTCTTCCTTTCTCCCTCCATTTATGAGCCTGTGTGTTAGTGGACAGGGCAGTGGGCTGGAGGCCACTCACTGGTGACCTGTCTCTGCGATCACCTCATTATTTATCACCGGGGACGCCAGTGTTTCCATAAATTACCCTGACCCAGAGCCGCCTGTGCCAGAATCAATAGTCGCCTCTCGCCTAATACCCAATTATTAATAACCACGGGGGAAGGGTGGCCAGATGTTGCCAGATGTGGCACTCTGGCCCTCGCCTGGTAGGGGGAGGGGAGGACTGGGAGGGAGCTGGCACCCATGCCGCGAAATGTCCACTCAGGGCCAGAGTTGGGGTCTGGGTGTCCACCTTCTCTCCAGGGCTGGGTGATAGAATCGGAGACATGGTCCCACTATGAGGTCGGAGGGGAGACAGAGCCCCATCTCTAGTCGCCTCCAGTCTGAGGACAGAGACACACCATGCTTTGAGGTCTGCTCCTTCAGCACCTACGTGGGACTGTAGGTATGAGGAATGGCTTCCTCGGGGAGGGAAGCTGTGGCAGGATCTCATCCTGCCAGGCTGCAGGCAGGCCCGACGCTGCCAGAGGCAGGGTGCTGGGGAGGGGATTTGATTCTGTCAGGGTAATGTGGTCAGGAGGAGACTTGAGCCCTGTAGGTACCTCTGGATAAGTGTCTGAGCCTGCAGGAGCTGGTGAGTGGTGGAGGAGGCACCAGAGAGAAAACTGAAAGGCAGGGAGAGGGACAGGGCACTCCTGGGAGGGTAGGCGGTGGGGGGTGCCTAACTGGTGGAGACAGTGGCTGGGGGTCACAGGGTCAGAATCAGAACATCTGTCTAGGAGCCAGAGGATGGGGAGACTGAGTCCCAGAAGTCCCTGACCTTGATGTATCCTGGTACCCAGGCACACTCATCCCTCCACTACTGGCTCTCTCCTCAGAGACAGGCCCAGAGGCTCTGTCAGAAACACACACACACACACACACACACACACACACACTCATCAGATCGGCACAGTCACAAAGCAAAGACAGACATGCTAAGAAACAGAAATACATGGAGGCAGAAAGAGGCCATACACAGACGAACACTCTATTAGTCACAGAGATGCACACACACAGACACACACACACAGGGGCCTCTATACCAACCAGAGACACAAAGACCCACTGATCAACACAGATGCCCGGGGGCACACAGACACACCCACCTACAGAACTAATATAGGTTTGGACCTAGGCATGCAGACCCCTCCCTACACTCCCCCCATGCGCGAGCATCGCACATGTCCTGTCCCTGCACCCTTTGTGCGCACAGTGTGTGCTCACTGGCGACGCAGCCTCTAAGGGCATCTTGCGGGAGCCCAGCTGAGGCTCCGGTTCCTTCCAAGCCCAGTCGGTGCCAACACTGCCACCATGTGGCTGCAGGGGCATGGCGCCACACAGGCTCTGCAAGGCTGGATTGCCGGGCCATTGGGAGCAACAGGGGAGGGACAGCCCTGAAGTCTCACCCCCAGACTTGGGCCTCTTTATGTAGATGTGCCTGAGTCCCATTTTGACCACTTCCCAGTGGAACCAGATACGGTCCTGGGGAACCAGGGTCAGATTGTGTTGGCAGTGGAGCTACTGTGGATCAGTACTGTCCACCCAGCAGGGCCTGGGCTGCCCCGCTTGGCTTCTGTGTCTGCAACCTGTGGCTGGTGTCAAGTAGTAGGCAGGCAGCCTCCATGCTAATGTAGACTGGATGCCAGGCTGCTTAAACTTGCCCAGAGAGACTGAGGTTCAATCCTGACCTGCAACTTTATTATTTATTCTTTCACCAAAATGTATTGAGGTTCTGTTTTGTGTCCAGGTACAATGGTGGGGTGATAGAATGATGAATGTTGTATCAATGGTGAGCATTTAGTAAATGTCAAGGGGCCTGACATTGAAGAGATAACACAATAAATATTTATTAGGTTGAACCATGGGAAATTGCCATTAATAGAGGTCCAACTGTGGTCAGTTTCCTGCGACCTACTCTAATGATAAGAATATCAGTGTTACAAAATAGAACAGAAGGGCGCAACCAGAGAGGAAAAATGTCATGGAAGGCTTCCTTGAGAAGGCAAGTCTAAACTGAACTTGAAAGGGTAAGTAGAGATTAGCTAATGGCAGTGTAAGAGCTATGCAAAGGCCCTGAGGCAAGAGGGAGCTTGCATTTTGTGGAAACCAGATTAGAGCCAGAGAACCAGGAGGTGAGGGGTGTAAGTGGAGCTGGAGCGATTTGGGGAACCAGGCTTTATATGCAGGACCCTGGTCATGCCATGTTTTAGGACTTTGGACTTTTCCCCAAGGGCCCTGGGGAGACCTTTCCAGAAGAAGGTCATCATCAGAGGAATGTCATGAGTAGCTCATTCATTGTTTTTGGAAAGCTCGCTCTGGCTGCCGAGTGGAGAAGGACTGGGCAATGGGGCAAGGAGTGGAAGGGAGAGATGGTGATGGGAGAGGGGACAGAGTGGGGTTCTTGGCCCAGGCACTCTCTGAGCCCAAGTTTTGTCCTCTGCCAAGTGGACTGTAATTTTCTCCTTGCAAGAAGGATGAAACTAGGAAATGAACATAAAGCACTTGGTAGTTACTTGGCATATAATGTATAGTCAGAAAATGGCATTTTCTTGAGGTGCCTGGGTAGTTCAGTTGGTTAAGCGTCCAATCCTTGATAACAGCTCAGGTCTGGATCTCAGAGTCCTGAGTTCAAGTCCTTAGTTGGGCTCCCAGCATGAAGCCTACTTTTAAAAATGGCATCTTCTTCTTCCAGACCCAAAGGAATCCCCCCGCCCCACACAACTCCTGCGCGATTTACCACTATCTGTACTACTGGAGGCAAGCTCACTGATGGAGCTCAGAGCCCACTGAAGCACGTATGCTCTTGCTCTGGTTGTCAGATGTACCCCCAGGCCCCTGTTTATGCTCTAGATCTCCCCGGGGGTGGGCTCCGTTGGGAGAGCAGTGCCTAGGAGGACACGCCCTGGCTTTACGTCCTCTTGGATGCCTGGATGCCACGCAGAACCAGGGCAGATACCCAGCCATATAAGCTTGCCAAAGTGGTGTCCTTATTTCCCATGTACAGATGGGGACACTGAGGTCCTGGGAGATTAAGTTGCACACTGGGTAGCCACATTTGGGACTGAAGCCACAGCTGATCCCTGCAAAGTATGCTTTTTTTTTTTTTCAATCTCGGGTGCAGAAAGTTGAGTTAATCGTAACATCTCATTCAGGCAGGGTATTCACGGGAGGTCTGCCTCCTACCTTGTTATTACTAAGAAATTAATACGTGCCAACTCTTCTCAGGGCCCCATGGTGCACCAGGCTTGGTGACAGGACCCCCTGCCAGAGGACCCACAGTTGACTCAGTGACAGTTCCTGTCCTTGGGGAGCACGTGGGCTCCTGGCAGCCAGCTCCTGGACAAAGAGCATCCACTTTCCTGTCCTGACGTGATTAGAGGAATTTATCTTAAGGAAAATAAGGTCAAAGGTCTATAAATGTGTTTGTATCAGAAGGATAAAAAAAAGTATGCCTTTCAATGAGGAATAAATGCATTATCATACATCAATTTAATGGAATACTATGCAACCATTCAAATTGATGATGTGGGTATTTATTTATTGATGTGGAAAGACGGCCAAGCTTTGATGTTCAGATTTTTTTTTTAAGTAGGCCACAAAATAGTGTTTATAGAGATTCCCATCTTGAAAAACAGATATATGCTTGTATCATATTTTCTTGATGCTAAAAGATGTACGTATTTTTCACATTTTCACACATCTGAAATCAGGGTGTGCAATGTTACAGTTAATGTATATGCTTAATGCAGTAGTTCTTTTCTCCCTAAAAGCTGCATAATTAAATCAGTGATGCATTCTATAATTGGTGTTGTCCTGGAATCAAGAAACATACACGTAGGCACACAGGTATACATATATGAAAAACTCCAGAAAGATATAAACCAAAATGTCAAAAGTCCTTAATTCTAGGTGATTTTCACTTTCTTTTTAAACCATTATGTACTGTCTGAATTTTATAAACTGAGCACACCTTATTTTTAGAATCAGGAAAAAAAAAAAAACCCTACGCATTTCTGTATTCAAAAATGAAACAAAGGCGCAGCTCCAAAAAGCCAAGCTTCTCATACACTGAAGACCAGAATAAGGGCTAACCAGAGCCCCCAACACATGCTGTAGGAATTTGGAGGGAGAGAGGAATCAGGGAAGGGCTCATGAAGCAGGTGCTGCCAGACCTCCTGAGACAGGAAGGATTTGTCAACAGGAGAACAAGTTTGGGCACAGTAGGCCCAAGAGACTGTTCAGAGGAGGCCTGGGGATCTGGAGCTATCCCCGGGGCTGGAGGCAGATGGTGGGACTTGATGCCACCTAGATGATAGTGGTGGTGGTAGTTAGAATGACAACACGGCCACCCTTTGCTGTGTGTTTACTCTGGGCCAGGTACTGTTCTAGATTTTGCATATGTACTTACTCACTGTTATGGGCTGAACTGTATTCCCCCAGCTTTATATGCTGGTGTCCTAGACCTCCGTACCTCAGTGTGACTGTATTTGGAGCTAGAGTCCTTTTTTTCTTCCAGTTGTTTTTAAAATTTTTTATTAGATATATAATAAAAATATATAAATATATAAAATATATAATAAATATATATAATATATAAATATATAATAAATATATAATAAAATATATATTTGGATATAATTGACATAGGATATAGGGCCTTTAGAGAGGTAATGAAGATTGAGGTCAGGGCGGGCCTTAATCCAGCATGACTGGTATCCTTAAGAGAAGGAGAGATTAGGTCACAGACATATAGAGGAAAGACCATGTGAAGATACAGGGGGAAGGCAGCCATCTGCAAGCCAAGGAGAGAGGTCTATGAAGAAACCAACCCTACTGACACCTTGACCTCATACTTCCAGCCTCCAGAATTGTGAGAGAATACATTTCAGTTGTTTAAGATCACCCAACCTGTGGTGTTTTGTCATGGCGACCTTAGCAAACGAATACACCCCTTTACCCTACAACGACCCTTGAGGGTAGGCATTTCTGTTCTGTTTTGCTATGTGACTGGCTGCCCTAAAACAGTGGCTTAGAATAACAATTATCATTTATTTTGCTCTAGGCCTTGGCAGGGTCAGCTCATCTCAGCTCCATGTGGCATGGGCTGGGGCAGATGGCTTTCAGGATGGTTCACACACATGGCTGGCCAGTTGGTGCCCACTGTCAACCAGAACCTCCACTAGCCTCTCCGTGAGGCTGCTTAGCTTCTTTGCAGCACAGCAGCCAGATTCTAAGAGTGAGCATCCCAGGAGAACAGCACAGAAGTATGTGGTGTTTGCATGACCTAGCCTCAGGAGTCACATGGCATCACTGTTGCCATATCTGTGAAGGCAGTGGGAAAGGCCCACCTAAGTTCAAGGGGAGGGAACACCATTCCCAACATCCCCTGGAAAGAGTCACAGTTCTGATGAGAACAGAGCTTGTGGAATGGGATCTACATTGCAGGCGACATCTTTGGAACATGCAGGCTGCCCTAGGAGGTACTATGATCATCCCCCTTTTACGGCTGAGGAAATTCATGTAGAGAAAGAATTCCAGTGATGGGCTAAAATCAAGCCTGCGAGCAGTGGCACTGGGTAGGTTGGTGCCGGATCACGAAAGGCCTTGAATGCCCAGCTCAAGGTTGAGGTTTAACAGAGGTAGGCAATGGGGAACCACGGAGGTTTCTGATGCAGGGGGTGACATCAGTAGGTCTGCGTTTAAGGACAATCACTCAGGCTGCAGAACGGAAAGAGGCGGGGAGGAGGAACGGGAATGAAGGCCGTTAGGTGGCTGCCCGGGACCACAGTCCTGCGGAGAGCGGATACAGCCAGCCCCGCAGTTCTGCGGCGCCTCCCCCACCCAAGCCCACGCCCCTCATTCCTCCAACAGCCATCGCCCCACGAGGTACGTGCGAGGTGCTCGGCCACACTTCCAGTTTGCAGCCAGGCTGGCCTGGCTCTTCCCCGCTGCTGGTGTGATCTCCCCGTGCCCGCTGAGTCCTTAGTGTTTGCTGAATGCATGAACGAAAGAACGAACGGGAGACGAGCCACAAAAGACAACCTCCTAATAAACTGAGAGAGAAAACAAAAAGGCAACAAGACCCTAAACAGAAAACTGCCCCAGAAACGCAGACCTTGGGGTTCCTAACTGGAAACGGGAATGCGGGATTGCGGAGCCAGGAGCTTAGAAGTGGGTGGAGTGGGGGGAGAAACACACACACACACACACACACACACACACACACCCCGCCAGGTCGGGGCTGGCTTGCGATTGGATCCCGTGCGTGTCAGTCGTGGCTGCTCGGTCTGCAGGCCTGTCTGCCGGCTGGCAACCGCGAGCTGCAGACGCCAGAAGCCTGGCGGGTTCGAATCTCTGCCTGCGAGGTCTCGAACACGTTACAGTGTCTGCTGACTCAGTTTGCTCAGCTGCGAAGCGGGGCTGAGAGCGCGGCGCGCTTGGCGTTGGAGACGCCGGCTCCGGGTCCAGCCGAAACACCATCACCTGGGACTGTGGGCCTGAGGCCGGTGTGTTTGGGGTAATGAGCTGCTCACATCCTTGCCCCGGTCCTCTTTAACCCTCCTCCCAGCTCCTGAAGCATAGGGACGGTGTCTCAGGGCTCAGCCTGCAGGAGGTCAGTTGCCGAGAACTGCTCAGATTCCCTCTGAGGCTGTTCCAGTAAAGGGAGGGCAGGGGAGTGCATGGGCCAGCAAGGCGGCCACCGGCTGATGAGTAGCCTGGGTGCCAGCCGGGAAGCCCAGGTCAGGGGCAATGAGGGACTCCTAGCTGCCAGCAGCCAGAGAGGAGGCAGGGAGGGGACCTCTGACTTGACAGAACGTGCCAGGATCCGCAGCGAGACTTCCACGGGGAATGTCATCTCATTGCCCCTATTTTACAGATGGGCAAACAGAGGCTCAAAAACATTACAGCTGATTCATGCTTCAAACACAGGCTTGTCCGATTCTCAAACTGTGCTCTTTATCCTACATCGTGTAGCCTCCCCGAAGAGACTTTGAGGAGGGAGAGAGATCTACACATTAGCAAGGTGGACGCCAGCGGTGCTGTCTTGGGGCCAGAGAAAGGTGGGCACCCTCGCATAGCTCCCTGTGCCCTAGGTACCTCTGCTTGGGCTCTTCTTGAATTGGTTCTGTGTTGCCCCGGAACCTCTGCAGTGTTCCCTCTGCATTCACTGGTCAGACCAGTGGTTGGGGGTCGGAGAGCAAAGACGTAGTTTGCACTCCTGCGCTGGAGAGGCTGAGGCAGCTGAGCATCATTGGCTCAGCCAACAGTCATGGCAGGGGCAGGGGGAAGCGGGTTCCCTGGAGGATGCGGCCAGTGGAGAGACCCTTGCAAAGCAAACACGAGTGAGGAAAAGACTGCAGGATGGGCTTATGACCCTCGGACACCCCACTTTCTCCCCGGGGGCCAGATTCACTCTCAGATTCCAGGGCTCTCCCCTCGGTGGCCCAGCACTGCCCAGAATGAAGTTCCCCTATTCCCAAAAATTCCCTGGGCTCTGGACTAGACTTTGGACTTCAGGCAGAACTCATTCCCATCTTTAGCCTCGCGTGATCTTCACCCGCCTGGCATCCCTGCTGGTCACATCACGGCCCTTTAGCCATCCTGAT
Organism: Canis lupus dingo; assembly: GCF_003254725.2. Taxonomy (NCBI): domain Eukaryota; kingdom Metazoa; phylum Chordata; class Mammalia; order Carnivora; family Canidae; genus Canis; species Canis lupus. Next base: position 58,248,474 of record NC_064251.1, on the reverse strand, counting down.
CAGCGCAGGAAGCTCATCTGGTGCCAGCAGTAGGTACCAGAATTGGCCACACTGCCTTAAGGCCATCAGCAGCCCCACGGGGCCCCAGCCTTGCCCATACCCTCTCCAGCTGGCTCAGCTTAAGGCCAAGCTCTTACAGCCCTTTGGACATTGGTTTGAATAGCTCCCTGTCCAGCGGGCTGGCCTACAGCCAGGCCAGATCCTGAAAATGCCCCCTTAATTCCCACAACCCAGTGTATCTGAAGCCCCCATTCCCCACCTTCTAAAGCCTGCCTCCCCCTGCTTATGTTGGATTTGACATTCGCCCTGTGGCCCAGACTCCCAGGACCACCCCCCCCCCCGCCCCCAGCCTTGCCTGGGGACCCTGCCCAGGTTCCAGCTGGCTGGCAAGCCCAGCCAAGCATCACGGCTCCCGAGACATCCCTGAGTGACAGGAAACAACTCGCTCCTTCCAAGAGGCGAAGCTCTGACAAACACTCACTAGGAAATAATAAAGTGGCAAAATAATTCTGCATCGGACACACTTACCAGAGCAGAAAGCGTCTGTGGAGGAGACAACATCTTGTACCATCTATCTTCCTTAAATCCCCACGCTGTGACAAAGTGGAGGGCAAAATCATGATGAATGATCGGACACATTTAGCCAGTACCTGTGCTCTGTAACGAGCATGGCCCGGGAAAGGGGCTGTAATGAAGATCTGTGCCCCCGCCCCAAACTGGGCCTCGTCGGAAACAAGTCTTTATTACAAAATTGGCGCCTGGTTTTCATACCACGAAGGATGGAGGCGCGAGGTGTGACATGAATTAACGCTGGCACCTGCAGGGTCAGCCCAACCCTTGCTGGCGGTACAGAGACAAACGGGTTCGGCTCCCGCCACCACCCTGCGTCTGGTTGACAAGGTGCCAGTCGCCTTCCGATTGTGCGGGAACACGCCTAGGTTTTGTTCCTACCCAGCCCGCCATCATTTATTCTGCTGCCTCATTTGAATATGATGAATACTGTAGTCCTTTATTTGTTCACAACAACCAAATAATTGTAGATCCGTGGGCTTCGGGGCAATTAATCACATTTTTCCCTCCACCAATCCACTATAAACATGACATTGAACAATAAAGTACATTAACCTCTGCTTTGCACAAAACTTTGCTTATTTAAACACTGCAAGGTTATTTGTTTTCCTTCTTGCCAGGCCTCTGCCACAAGGGGAGGGTGGTGAGAGAGGGCCCACCCCATAACCAGCCAAGCCTTTCTGCCCCTCCCGGCCCCCAGCTCAGCCATGCATGGGGCAAGGAGTAAGTACTCGGTTAGGCATCTCCAGGGCAGGGCCTGGGACCATGTGAGCATGTGTGCATATGCATGTGATGTATGTACAGATACATAGTATGTATAGTATGTACCTGGATGTGACTATGTTTGTGTGAATGTGTCTGTATCACATGCATGTTCATATGCACAGATATGTTTGTCTAAGTTAAATCTCAGAACAGAGATTCTGAGGACAAGACCTAAGTGTGTGCGAGTAATGTTGGTGTATAGGTATGTATTGTGTATATATTTGTGCATAGATGTGTCTCTGTGTGTATGAGCACCCATGTGTGCACATGTGTGGCGATTTTAAAATATGGTCACATTTCCTCCTTCACTTTTCTCCCATCAAGAGATGGGGTCTCTCTCCTCTCCCACTTGAATCTGGGTGGGCTTGTGACTGCTTCAACTAAATGAACGTGACAGAGTTGACACTGTGTGATTTCCAAGGAGAGGTCATAAAAGGCCACACAGGACCCACCTTGCTCATAGGAACACTTGGAGTCTCTCTTGGAGTCCTGAGCTGCCATTTCAGAAGCCAGCTACTTCCAGGCTGCCATGTTAGAGAGGCCATGTAGAGAGACCACATGGAGAGGTCCAGAGACCCCAGGAGGGGGAGAGATGCCCAAGGAGCACCAGCCACATAAGTCATTTCAGCCCAGTACCAGATATGTGAGTGAAGATACTTCCAGCCATTTGATTCTTTCCACCTGAGCCCTTGTCAAGGCCCTTGTCATGGTGGAATCCTTGAGCAACATAGATGGTTGTTGCTTCATGTCACGAAGTTTGGGCTAGCTTGCTGTGCAGCAATAGATAGCTGGAAAAGCATGTGTTCTATGTGTGTGTTCAATGCCTGTGTGAGTACATGTGTGTATGCATGTGTGTGTGCATACATCTCAGTGTGTCCTAGAGTGCACACAGTTCTTAGGTTGGGGCCTGAGAGTTGAAGCCTGTGTTTGGAAGCGTGCACATGGACATGTATTTGTGCAGATGGTGTAGGTGAGGAGGTATGCATGTGTGCATGATGTATTCATTCCTTCACTCGGAAAATGTTTACCAGGCACCTGCTGCACCACTCTCTCTTTGTTCTACAGGACAAGGTTGTATCTTCACGCAGCTTTCTAACAGGCAATAGATGATAGACCTTAACAATTTTTAAAAATTATGTGGTATGTTACATTGGCCAAGCAAGGGGATCAGCCAGTGTAAGGGCCCCAAGGTGGGAGCACAGGGGCAAGTTCAAGGATGAGCAAAAAGGTGGAGCGAGTTATAAGGGACTTGGTGTCAGCCAGGCAATGGGGACCAGTTCACAGAGTCCTTGGCTGTCTCCTATGGACCTGACTTTTAGTTCTGGGTGAAATGTGGAGTTATTGCAGTGTTCTGAGCATGGTGCTTTCTAACCAGCTTTTTTTAAAAAAAAAATTTATTTATTCATGACAGAGAGAGAGACACACACACACACACACACACACACACACACACACAACACAGGCAGAGGGAGAAGCAGGCTCCATGCAGGGAGCCCAATATGGGACTTGATCCCAGGTCTCCGGGATCACACCCAGGGCTGAAGGTGGCACTAAACCACTAGGCCACCAGGGCTGCCCTAACCAGCTTTTTTAAAAAAGGATCACACTGGTGCTTTCAGAGTAGGCTCTGAAGGCAAGGGCAGAGTAAGGAAACCAATTAGGAGCCTAGCCCAGTCATCCAGTGGTCCGTGATAATGGCCTGGACCAGGGTGGTAGTGGTGGAGGTGGTGAGGAATGGTTTATTACGGATATGTGGGAAAGTCCAGGAAACAAGATTTCCTGATGGATTGGAATGTGGGGTGAGAGAGTGGAGTCAGGGATGACTCCCATGACTTCCAGCTTGAGAAACTGGAAAGAGTGAATCACCATCAGCCAGGATGGAGAAGTTTCTGGGTGTTGTTGTGGGCTGGTGGTGGGAGTAGATCAGGATATATGTCTACCTCTGTGCCATCATATGCATTTATAGATATGTGAGTGTGTGTATGTCTGTGCAAGTATCTGTGTATACTTGGATGCACTATGGGATCACATGGGTTTGTTTGCTTTTGTGTATGTCTGGATAAACATTTGTGTCTTTAAGAAGACAGTGGGTATTTGCACTTTGTGTGTGTGTGAGTGTGTAGTGACTTTCTGTGTCTAAGGATTGACTAGATGTGCACAGCCATGGAGGGATGGTGCTGAGGAGGCCAGCCCCCCGCCAAAAGGCTTGTCTTGGGTGGGCAGGGTGGAGGTGGGGTTCACATAGGCAGAGCTGTGCCCAAGAAGCTCCTGAAAGAGGACTCCAGAGCAAGAGAGCCAAGCTTTCAAGGATCAGAAGTGCTGAAATCAGTAGGCTCCCCCATGGATAGGGACTGAGCACCCTCTGTACCAGGTGGCACCCACATGCAAACAACCCGGAGCCTGGCAAAATGGATTGTGCACCTCCACAGGATGGAATATGGCGTTGCCTTCAAAAATGGCATCTTTAAGGAATAAATATCTGGGAAAATTCGCCCCAAATAATGATAAATGTAAAAGACAGTTCTTCACAAACAAAAGAGAAGTGATCAGGTGCGTACTCCCTCAGCTCACAGCCCCTGAACTTCTTGCCTGCTTTGTGTTGTCTTCCTTCCCCCTAGATGCCTCCTCACGGAAACATCTCCTCTTCCTCAAAAGAGCCATACCCCACCTTTCATTCACTGAGGTGCTGATTGCAGCTGCCATGTCGGGTGTGGTATCACACCTACAGCAGATTCCTTCAGAGCCTCAGGTACATGTGTGTGATTTGGGGAACACATTCTTTTCTATTCCTATTTTTAAAAAAGTATCTAAAACAGAACAACACAACTATAGTTGTTTATAGTCTTATCCCATGGCTATCTTCATTCTCTCATCCTCTTTCATAGAATAGTCAAAGTTGATCTGGATTGCTTCCACGTTATACAAAACATCACATTGGATCAGTGTGATAACAGATCACTGTTTTTTTGGTTTTTTTTTTTTGTTGTTGTTTTGTTTTGTTTTGTTTTGTTTTTTGAGGACCAAACTTTAATATTTCAAGGACATCTCAAGTGAGTTACTGGTGGGGTTACAGAAGCTTCCATTCATGCCACCACAGCAAGAGTCAAGAATTCTGAAAGTTGAAGCAATTACTGCTTTGGACACATAACAATATATTAAAGCATGTCAGAAAGTGCAAAAAAGGAGGCATTCAGCAGAGCAAAAACAAGCAACAGGCTGATTGTCCTAACAGAAGCTCTTTCTAGAGCTCTCAGTCCCAGGAATTAGAGCTGCCTCAGCCAGAGAGAGGTCCAGACATGGGTTTTGATGGATTCTTATTACAACTAGTCAAAGGCAATCTCAAAAAAACCAAGGTTCACATTTCCCCCATGACTGTCCTTGGATCTTGCAACAAAGAGAAAATTTGGCTACTTCTCACATGTAGGCTGAGCAAGAACCAGAGCAGTGACTTCATGCTGATGTGGACAGACAAGCAAAATGTGGCTTGTTCACTGGAGGTTTTGGGAAGACACATGCACAACAGAGGGCATGTATGTATTTACAGTTTATGTAAACAGTATTGTGTAACACTAACTGTGTTTTTATGATCTATCTGCGTCCCCATGTGTACTTACGATCCTTTGCTTCATAATAATAGCCAGGGCCAACCCAGGGTGCCACTGTCTCCCCACAAGCCCACAGCCAGCATCCTTGTGGGTTTCCCATTATGCACATATGTTAGAGTTTCTCTGGATCCTAGTGTGTGTGTGCTCAATTTGCATAAGTACTATGGGACGGACTGCTCTCCAAAGAGACTCTACCAATTTACACTCCCATTGGCCATGTGTGAGGTGAGGGATCCTGTCTTCCTCATTTCTGCCATTAATTGGTATTACTCAGCTTTCTAGTTTTTGCCAGTCAAAAGGTGTAAAGTGTTATCTTGTTTTAATTTGCATTTCTTTGACTGCTAATGAGTTTGAGCATCACTTCATGTGCTTATTAGCTTTGGGAGTTTCTTTCTCTGTAAATTGCCTGTCATATCATTTGCCCATTTTTCTATTGGACTTGATGCCCTCTATGTATTGCTTTACAGAGTTCCTTCTATATTGTAGATGTTAATCCCTTGTCAGTTTTAGACTTTGAAAAAAAGTCTCAATCCTATCATCTGACTCTTAATCGGCCCACATTACTTTTTTTTTTTAAACACAACTTATTTTTGATGTAATCAAATCCAGCAAGTTTTTATAGGTAAGCCTCTTGCCTTTTCTAAGCCCAGAGAGATCCTCCCACGTTCGTTTCTGTTAACCCTGTTATTTTTAGCTTTCACATTTAGATCTTTAATTTCCTTCGAGCCTCTGCTCCCCTCCCTTGTGTGTGAGGCTAAACAGGGATTCAGTTATAATTTTCTTAGTAGATTGAGCCATTTTTTGCATAGTCTGTAAAATCATCCATCCTCTTCCCACTGATTAACAGTGCGCCACCTTCCTTATACCTGTTAAGTTTCCATGCTCATATAGGTAGGTCTTGGAGTTCCCTGTGTTGTTGCACTGATAAAATTTTCTGTCCTTGTGCCAATACTGCAGGGGTTTTTTTGTTTGTTTTGTTTTTGTTCTGTTTTGTTTTGTTTCAGTACTATGTCTTTTTAGTAGGTTTTACTGTGGGGTAGGGAAAGTCACCCCCTTGTTGCTTTTGTTGTTTCTTTTTGAAAGTTGACTTACTTCTTCATGCACCTTCCATTCCTCCGTATAATTTTCAGAGTAGATTTACCAAGTTTCCTTTTTAAAGAAAATACACGTATACACACACTTATATGTATAACTGTACTTATGATGGGGATTGCAGTGAATTTCTTAATTAGTCTGGGGACAATTGACTTGAGTATAATAAGCTTAAGTCATCCTATCCAAGAGTTGCCAGTTATTGAAGTTTTAAAGTTCAGTTCATAGAAGGTCCATATAAGCTCTTGGTTTAATTCTCCAATAACGAATTTTTGGTGTGATTGTGATGTGATTTTTTTCATCGTATTTTCTTCTGCTTATGATTTATTTGGTTACATATTATATTTATTACATCTCTTGGTATTTCATATTTTATTTCATTTTCTAGTTGGTTATTGCTGGTATAGAAAAGTATTGATTTTTGTAGGTAAATCTCATGTTGGAGCAATTTTAGCTGAATTCTCCTAATAATTGGTCTGTTAATTCTGTTGGTGCCTATCTAGATGGCTTGTCATATCTATAAATAATGATAGTTTTATGTCTTCCCTTCCAAATTTCACAGTCTTATTTCCTTATAGTATTAATTAGAATCTCGAATGCTGTGTTAAACAATATGAGTTATTATTAGGACCATCTTGTTTTTGTCCAAGATGTGAAGATATGTATGTGTGTATATATATATGGGGATGTATAGACTTTATCAAATTAAGTAGATTCTTTTCTACTTCAGGTTTTTTTTTATCACAAAAAGGTACTGGACCTTATAAAATGCCTTTTCTGTATCTATTGAAATTATCATATATTCTTTCTCTCCCTCTATTAACTTTGAATGAATGAAGAGTTTTCTGATGCTGAACTATCCTTGAATTCCTTAAATATTATGTATTAGTTCTAATATATTTTTAATATATTTTTAATACATTGAATTCAGTTAGCAATTTTTTTTTTTTGAGAGAGAGGAAGAGTAAGAGCAGTAGGGGGAGGAGCAGAGGGAGAGAGAGAATCTTAAGCAGGCTCCTTAAGCTCAGTGGAGGGGCTCGATCTTACAACCCGGAGATCATGACCTGAGCCAAAATCAAGAGTTGAATGCTTAACCAACTGAGCCCTTCAGGCTCCCCCAATTACCTAGTTAGCAATGTTTAGTTTAAGATTTTTACACATGGTTATAAGTAAAATAAGCCTACGGTTTTCCTTTTTGCATAGTTCCTTTGTAGTTTTAGAAACAGGATTATATTAGCTTCACAAGATTAGCTGGGCAGAGTTTACTATTTTTCTGTTTTCTGGAATAGCTTGAATAAAATTGAAAATAACTGTCCTTTAGAAGTTTAGTGGAATTCATATAGCACCTGCATAAAACCATCTGCAGTCTCTCAAAAAATCATCTGGGCCTTGGATTATTGTAGGGTGGGGTGGAGAAAGAAGATATCTGACTAACAGTTTAATCTTCTTAGTTATTTGTTATTGAGTCTATTTATATATCTCTTCAAATTTGCTGTCTCTTACACGGATTTTGATATTTTATATTTTCCTATATGTTCAAGTATCTCATATAGGTTATTGAATTTGTTAGAACAGATTCATAACACTCTTTTATTATTATTAAGTAGATAATATGTCTATCTTGCTATTTAATTATGTTTTTTTTTTCCCAAAAAAGCTTGGTTTGGTTAATCTTTTTTTTTCTTCTTCACTATTTCATTGATGAATGTATTTATCTTTATTCTTCCTGTATTTAGTTTGTGCTGTTTTGTTCCTTTTCATTTTCCTGTTGTTCATAGCTGTGTCCATAGTTTGACAAGTACTATTTATATTAGCATTTATTTCTAAACACTACTTTGATCTCTTTAGTATTGTGGTAAAGTCCAGCGGCCTTAAAGTCTGTCTTCCTGGGCTTGAATCCCTGCTGAACTATCCACTAGCTGTTTAACTTTGGGCAAGTCACTTAACCTCTCTGTTGCTCACTTTTTTCATTTCTATAACTGACATTTAACATTTAAATGAATATCAACTCATGTAAATACCACCACAAAACATGATTGCATATAGCAGGTGCTATGTATATGTTAGCTATTACAGTTTCCAAGCATATGGGACATCTTAACTCCTAGTTAGGCAGTAATCTTAGGGGCAAGATTCCCTGTGTCCTCTGGAAAGACAAAAGGGAGAGACTGTGAGTCCATATGAGTTTGGAGACCTTGATTTATTAGAGGCATCAGTCTTTGTGACTGTGGCAATCACCCCTGAAAGCTTCCATGCTAGGTGTGAAGAAGAAGATGGGTTGCTTCCAGGATGGACAGCTGCAAGGTAGATGAAAAGGAAGAACAAACAGGCAAGAATGTCAAGGGCACTGACATGGAAAGAGTTCAAGAGATAATTCATGAAAGGCAGCACAGATTAAATGTGAGGTTTGGGGGAAAAGAAGGGTCAGGGATGACCCCAGGGTTTTCTACAATCAGATAGAAAGAAGTGTTGGTTCCTGAGATGGAGAAAATGGGAGAAGGAGCAATCTGGGAGATAGAGTGCAAAACTGGGATTCAGTTTTGGATACATGATGCTGGATTTGATTTGGCCAAGCCCTAGAGTATGGATGTGGGCTGGAGAGGAAAGAATGGGAAGACAAAAGTAGGCAGGTCCACTTTGAATGAATGAGTATGAATATTATCATGAGTGCAAAGAGAGCAATGGGAGGGGTATGTTAAGCAGTAGCTGGATGTGGTAAATTCAGTGTTTTTTTTTAGGAATACCACTGACTCCAGTATAGAGAATTGTTGTAGGAAGAGAGAACAGACAATGGAGACAAATTGGGAGGGATCTGTGCGTCACCTAGAAATGGTTTTATGTGTGTGTAACTTTGCAGTCACTCAGGGCTCTGCTTCATGCTCTGCTTTTGCTATTTTGAGATTCTTAACAATTTGGTGAGTCAAGTCTGAAGGGCAAGGGATTGTGTGCATGGACAGAGGAGATGTACACAGTATGCACATCTGCCACGGTTCCTTGCTGCCCTCATTCAAGTACAGCATTTGTGATGCCCCTTGAGCACAGGATTCAAGTAGACCCATGGTCTATAGGTCTTGCATGCTCATAACTATTTGGTTGGTAGCCTTTACATTTGAAGAAAAGCTTGCCTAGATATAACATCTTTGGCCCCTTTTTTCTCCTTAAATATCTTTAAAATGTTGCTCCATTTTTAAAACCTAAAATGTTACCATCTAGAATCTTGATGCCATCCTGCTTTTCTTTTGCAGAGAAGTCACTTGGACTTTTTAGCTGCGTGCCTAAAGGGTTTTTATTTCATCATTAAGGAACAATAGTATCACTAAGCTAACTATCAGCATTGACCATTCTAGGTAATTTTCATGGGACAAGAATGTGTGTTTTCAATTTTTATTTATTTATTTTTAAAGATTTTATTTATTTATTCATGAGAGACACACAAGAGAGAGAGAGAGAGAGAGAGGCAGAGACACAGGCAGAGGGAGAAGCAGGCTCCAAGCAGGGAGCCCAACGTGGGACTCGATTCTGGGTCTCCAGGATCACACCCTGGGCTGAGGGTGGCACTAAACCACTGAGCCACCCAGGCTGCCCCTGTTTTCAATTTTTAGATTAAAATCTTCATGTAGTTCCAAAATATATTTTTTAATTCAGTTTTTAAGTTCTTATTCTGTTTAATCATTATGTTTAATCATTTAGGCTTTATTCTTTAGGGCCTTCAGTTACACTTATGTTGCGTCTCCTTTGCCTGACTTCTAGATCAGTCAATTTCTCTCAAATCTCTTTTATCTCTTTCTTCCTTTATTTTTTATTTTCTTCACTTATCTATTTTATATCCTCTGTCTCCCTGACTGTGCCTGTCCCAGTATTAACTCACCTTTGTATTCCTTCTTATTTATTCTTTCTTGCTCTCTCTCTCTCTCTCTCTCTTTTTCTAAGTAGGCTTCATGCCCAGTGTGGAGCCCAATGCAGGTCTTGATCTCACAACCCTGAGATCATGACCTGAGCTGAGATCAAGAGTTGGACGCTTAACCAACTGAGTCACCCAGGCACCCCTTTGTTCCTTCTAATTTAATCATTATTTCAGAATTATGACGTTCTTTTCTTTGTTCTCCAGTTGTACCGGATTTTTATCAGTTTCACTATTGTCTTGCCTTCCTATATCTGAGTTCTATTTCTGCCCTGTGCTACTCTTTCAAAGCTAATCCTATGTTCTTAATTGCTCTCAACCCATTTAGCTTTGTGTCCACATGTCTTCTCTTTGTCTACCAGAATAGTATGTATGTATGTATGTATGTATGTATGTATGTGTGTATTTATTTATTCTTGAGAGACAGAGACAGAGAGACAGAGGCAGAGACGCAGGCAGAGGGAGAAGCAGGCTTCATGCAGGGAGCCCGTCGTGGGACTCGATCCCGGGACTCCAGGATTACACCCCGGCCAAAGGCAGGTGCTCAACCGCTGAGCCACCCAGGGATCCTAGTATTTCATTTCTTTCCATCTTTCTCCCACCTGGTAAAAGCCTCTGTTTGGAGTTATATTATATTTCTCTTTTGTTTCTTAAGTGAAAAAGATGTCATTTCCTAGATTCAAAGGAGAAGGCTGCTGTAGAAAAGGCACAGATGAGCCAAGTGACTTTCCCTACATTTTTAGTTGTTACCATGAAAGGCTTACATGACAGTGTCTCTGTATAACTGTTTTTTTTTTTTCACTTCCAGAACGAAGCCTGCATCAGAAAGGCTTACTGCCTCTATTGCTGAGATTCCTAGAACTCTATCAGCCTTGCTCTTTAAGATAACTCTCTAATCTTCAGACTTTTTCTGTCCAACATGAGTCACTAGTCACATGTGGCTGTGGAACACTCAAAGTGTGTCTGGTCTGAACTGATATGTAAAATACACACTGTATTTCAAAGATTTAGTAGAGGAAAAAAAGTAAAATATCCCATTAATAACTTTTATATTGATTACATGCGAAATAATAATATTTTGAGTGTATTGGATTAATTAAGGGGCGCCTGGTTGGCTCAGTAGGTTAAGCATCCAACTCATGATAACGGCTCATCATAATCTCAAGGTTGTGAGATCTAGCCCTGTGTGGGACTCCATAGTTGGCATGGAGTCTGCTTCGGATTCTCTCTCCTACTCTTCTACTCCTCCCACCCTTAAAATAATTCAGAGCACCTGAGTCGCTTAGTCAGTTGGGTATCCAACTCTTGATTTTGACTCAGCTCATAGTCTCAGGGTCATGAGACCTAGCCCTGCATAAGGCTCCACACTCAGCACAGAGTCTACTTGAAATTCTCTCCGTCTCCCTCCACACCTCCCCCCACTTGCATGCACATTCATTTTCTCTCTCAAATAAATAAAATCTTTAAAAATGGATTAATTACATTAAAATCAATTTCAGTTGTTATCATTTCATTTTAAAAGATAGCTGCTAGAAAATATAAAATTACATATGTGGCTTCCATTTGTGGCTCATATTATATTTCTATTAGACAGCACTACTTCAGACTTTATATTCTACTGTTACAATAGAGCACAATCTGCTTCCTCTCATACTTCCTTTCTGTTATCTGAAACTTTCACTTCCTCTAGTGTTCATTGCTTGTTCCATTTGCTTTGTCTTCAAGCAGTTTTCTTTTTGGGGTTTAATTTCTGGAAGTAAATCTTTTCTGGATATCTACTAAATCCTTGAGGACTTAGATTCCCAGGAGAATTTACCCTCCACATCTCCCTTTCTGTACTCACAGCATCCCAGCTTTGTCCTTAATTCTCAGATCTACTTGTCCAGAGCCCACTCAAGGTAGGTTATTCTCCCCTGGGGTATGCAAATGGTCTAGAGATCTGGGGGCTCTGTTTCCATCAATTGGCTGATATATATATGTAAAATATCTCATTAATAACTTTATATTGATTATATGCAAATTATATACAGTATAAATTATATAAAAGTGAGCCATTTATGATGTCAAATGCTACAATTTATAATGAAAACAGTTATACGTATCTGTGTGCTAGCAACAAGGAGATGAAAGAAGAAACAAATAGAGACAAATTGGTAGTAAGAGGCTTTAATTCACTTCTCTAAGTTCATGACATACACGTTGAAAATAATAATATAAAACCCCTAAAAATGTAGCTAATGAGGTAAGTCTGATATATAATCACACTGACCAACCATTTAAAACAGTGATTGAACATTCTTCCTATTGATTCATAAAATTGGCTATGTGTTAATTCAAAAGGAAAACAAAGGTGGAAATGGTGAGATAATGTTCTTTGATCAGAATGCAGTAAAACTAAAAATCACAATACCCAAATGCACATTTTTTTCTGCCTGTAAAATTTAGAACTTGCAACAATTCTTGGATCTGGAGGAAATCAAACCTCAAACTTCAAAGTGTTTGAAAAATAGTGGTAGTAAAAATTCTGTCAGACCTATGAGAGGTAAAACAGTTCTCAGAGGAATATTCATAGCTTTTGAATATGTATATAAGTGATTAAGAAAGAATGAACAAAAATGCATCATTTAGCTCAAGAATAGAAAAAATAAACCTTAAAAAAGTCCAAAGGAAGAAACCAAAAAGAGAAAAGTGAACACGAATGAATTAGAAGAGAAAAAAGTAACATTGCTAAATCCAGATCCTTGTCCTTTGAGGGGGAAAAAAGAATGTATCTGTGGTTTGGTGACTGAGAGAAAGTAAAACTACACAGAATAATCATTACAGTTGGGAAATAAATACAAATAGTCATAAGCATTGTAAGAGATACTTTGCTCAACTTTATGCAAATAAGTTTGGAAACTAGAAGAAATGATACTTAGGAAAAAAATTGATCAAAATTGACTCTAGAGAAGGAAGAAATAATAAACCCACAATTACCATAGAAGAAATAGAAAATGCTGCTAAAGATTTACCCATCTTGTTGAAAAATAAACTGTCCTAGACAGTTTTCCAGGGGAAGTCTACCAGTTTTTTTAAGGGCCAGATAATTCCAATGCCATTTAAACTGTTCCAGGGCCTGAACATTTTTTAAACGTTCAGATTGTTTTTGTGAAGCAACAGAAACACATGGATGCCCATACATATCACATATGCATACATCTATGAATAGTGATACAAAAATTAAAACAGAACAAAACTAATACACCATGAGCAAGTGTTTACTACAGCATACGTGAATGGTTCAATATTTTAAGTTCTAACAGAATTAATTAAAATCTATGAAAATCAGTATTTTAAAACATTATTATGTAATAAAGCAAGAATAGTAAAGTTAATGTAGGAAGTAGATATATGCTTATTCAGTGCAACATTCTTTCAGCTTTGGTGTTTGAAATTTTTCACAAAATGTTGGTAAAATATCTATTAACAGAATTTATCATATTAATAGGTCTAAGGAGAAAGATCACGAGATAGTCTTCATAAACACTGAAAAGGCATTTGACAAAACTCAATATCTATTCTTAAAACTCAATATCTATTCTTAAAACTCAATATCTATTCTTAATTATAAAGCAATAATAATTATAATTATTATTCCTCTTAATAAAATAGGAAGAGACAGTCACTTCTTTAACATAAAAATAGATTCATCTCAACCCATAAGCCAGCATTATGCTTAATAGGGAAAACACTAAAACCTTTCCCACTAAAGTCAGGATAAAACAAAAATGTCCAATATTATTATATTGGACTATTATTTAGCATTGTGCAAGAAATAACAAGTGTAATTAAGGAAAGATATTAGATGTAAGAATATAAGAAAGTGAGACATTAAATTGTTTATTTGCAGATAGGATGGATGATATGATTGTGTATAGCTGTAATCCAAGAGACTCAGTTGAAGAAGTATTATCAAAATAAGATAGTTCAATAATGTTGTTGGGTACAAAATTAAAAGAAGAACCAAGGATATATATATACACACACACACATATACCACTCTCTTGATACTTAAAATACTCAGTATTTATCATAATGAGAAATGCGTGATATATATGTGAGTAAAACTTTGAAATACAGAGGCTCACAAGTGACGACTTTAAACATGGAAAGTTTTCTCATGTTCTTGGGTAGGAAGACCCAAAGATGACAGTCCTTTTAAAATTAATTTACAGTGTAATGCGATCCCACTAAAATGCCAATGGTATTACTTAATGAAACCAGCTGATTCTAAAGCTCACATAAAAATGAACGAACCAAAATGGAAACCAGTTTTTTAAATGTAAAGAAATTAGGGAGAAATAGGACATCAGATACTAGAACAGTGTAGCAATGGTACTTGTGAGTATAGACAAATCAATGATACAGACAAAAAGTTCAGAATTTTCCCAAATACGCACAGTAGCTTATATGATAGAGATGGCATTTCACATCAGTGGGGGAAAGATTGATCATTCAGTAATATGTCTTGAGATAACTGGATAGTCATCTGGGCAAAAGTTGGAACCCTTCTTGTACCTTACATGATAATAAATTTCAGGCAGATCAGAGGTTTAAACAGAAAACACCCTACGACCCAGCAATTGCACTGCTGGGGATTTACCTCAAAGATGTAGATATAGTGAAATGCTGGGACACCTGCACCCCAATGTTTATAGCAGCAATGTCCACAATAGCCGAACTGTGGAAGGAGCCTCGGTGTCCATCGAAAGATGAGTGAATGGATAAAGAAGATGTGGTCTATGTCTACAATGGAATATTCCTCAGCCATTAGAAACGACAAATACCCACTATTTGCTTCGACGTGGATGGAACTGGAAGGTATTATGCTGAGTGAAGTAAGTCAATCGGAGAAGGACAAACATTATATGGTCTCATTCATTCGGAGAATATAAAAAATAGTGAAAGGGAATAAAGGGAAAGGAGTGAAAATATCAGTAAGGGTGACAAAACATGAGAGACACCTAACTCTGGGAAATGAACAAGGGGTAGTGGAAGGGGAAGTGGGCGGGGGGTTGGGGTAACTGGGTGATGGGCACTGAGGGGGCATTTGGGCGGGATGAGCACTGGGTGTTATGCTATATGTTGGCAAATTGAACTCCAATAAAAAAAGAAAAAAAGAAAAAAAAGAAAACGAGACCATAAACCATCGGAGAATTTTTTATAATCTGGAATGCCAGAGCCCTTTCTGAAAGCCATAAAATGATTGTTTTTTTTTTGTTTTTTTTTTTTAATTTATTCATGATAGTCACAGAGAGAGAGAGAGAGAGAGAGGCAGAGACACAGGCAGAGGGAGAAGCAGGCTCCATGCACCGGGAGCCCGACATGGGATTCGATCCCGGGTCTCCAGGATCGCGCCCTGGGCCAAAGGCAGGCGCTAAACCGCTGCGCCACCCAGGGATCCCTAAAATGATTGTTATATTCAACTACATTTAAAAAAATCTGTAAGGCAAAAACCATCAGAATCTAAATCCCTAGAAACTACAGGTTGGGGGGAATAATTTGCAACACATCATAAAGGGTCAGGTTCTCTAACAAATGAAGAAGCATTCCTAAAAAATGAAACGAATAGAATGACAGCCCCATACAGGAAAAATGTGCAAAGGCTCTAAAGCCTACATTCTCAATATGTGTCCTGGGGTCCCCAAAAAGGCAAAAATTATTTCTTGGGGAGCAGAATATCTCAGATATCTCAGATATTACAATGGTTTGTGTCCATCCAAAGCTCAACTCTAAGGAATAAATCTTATTCCTTAGTATTTAATTCCTGTTGATAGGGAGAAATGAAATTTAATTTTTAATTGGTTGATTAAACACATTTATTAATTGTAATAATATAAATTATAAGAAAATAATTGTAATAATTAAAGCAAAATTTTCTCCTTTTAGGGTCGCTAATGAAAAAGTGTTGAGAAATATAAATCTAAAAAATAGTTGACAGAAAAGAACATACAAATGGTTGTTGATCATATAAAAATATATTCATGTAAAGGCTTTACAGAAATGTTCAAAGCAGCATTATTCCTAATAGCCAAATGGTGAAACAACCCAAATGCCCATCAACTGATGAGTGAATAAAGAAAATGTGATAGATCCAGGCGATGGAATATTATTTGGCCATAAATAAGGAATGAAGTGCTGACACCCTCTACTACTTAGATGACAACCTCATAATAAGTGAAAAAAGCCAGTCACAATAGAGCACATGTGTGATTTTATTTGTATGAAATGTCAAGAAAAAGTAATCTGTAGAGAAAGTGGTTGCTTAGAGCTGGGGGTGATGGGGTATTTGGAAGAGTGATTGCAAAGGGTACAGTGTTTCTTTTGGGCTGATGAAATATTCTAAAATTGATTGTGGTGGTGGTCATAGAACTCTGAATATACTAAAAGGCACTGAATTGTACACTTTATGGGTGAATTGTTTGATATGTGAATTAAGTCCAGTAAAGTGGTTACCAAAAAAATAGTAGTAGTGGTTCTTTGTCTTTTTTTTAAGGCTTTATTTATTTATTCATGAGAGACACAGAGAGAGAGAGGCAGAGACATAGGCTGGGGGAGAAGCAGGCTCCCTGCAGGGAGCTGAATGTGGGACTCGATCCCAGGACCCCAGGATCATGCCCTGGGCTGAAGGCAGAAGCTCAAGCTCTGAGCCACTGGGGCATTGCAATCTTTCTTTAGGATGGGCTACTGTAGTATCTCTAAAAAGCTGTGGATACTCTCTCCAGAAAGATTTGTACATGCAGAACAGTTTGCATTTAATTTTAGTGAGTTTAAGGACCCATAGACTCCCTAGGATTCCGTGCAGCTCAGCCTCAGACCTTCTGCAAGATATTTAGTGACATGGAAATATTTTCATTAATTGCCATTAAGTAGAAAACGCAGTTTATTAAAAATAGAATGATTAGAAATCATTTCTGTGGTGTGTATCAACTCTTCTTATTCTAGAAACTTTCTCGCTTATTTTTGTCCATTTCTCATTTATTCAGGTCTCCTTTTATGTCAAGTTGTATGATTCTCTTCATATATCTGCACTTCTTTTTTTTGTTATTTAATAATTTGTGTTGCTCCCTTGTATTGTATTTTTATTCCAATATTACTTTGAATTTTTATTGCTGCCACATTTATTTTATAAATGGCTGCCTTACCAAATGCTCTTCATTTTTTGACTTTTTACCCCTCCATTGTATTTAATTTCCAAAATGGAAATATCATTATTATTTTCTGAATATAAAAGTCATACATGTTCATCATCTTAAAATTCAAACAATTTAAAAGATTAGAAAGTGAAAGTACCTCCATAATTTCACCCCTAGAGATAACCACTGTTTCTTATTAGTAGTATTTTTCAGTTAATTAGCAGGGGCTTCCCAGATAGAAAAATCATATCATCTTTAATTAATGTGCGACAAGATAATGTTTGGAGGATATTAAGCCAATGCATTTTCTTTAAAAAAAAAGAATCTTAATTATGAAATATCTTAAACATACAAAAAGGTACAGAAAGAGATATAACATATTCATTTTGCCATTGTCAGAGTTTTGGAGTCCTTCCCCCAAGGACACCACCCATCCCGATAAGTTTACAACCTAAGCAAGTATCTGCAAACAATACACAGAATTATTTTGTGTGTTCTTCAATGTACATGGATAGTAGCTTATCATCTATAACTTTTTATTTTATTTTAAGATTTTATTTATTTATTCATGAGAGACACAGAGAGAAAGGCAGAGGGAGAAGCAGGCTCTCCGTGGGGAGCCCAATGCAGAACTCAGTCCTAGGACCCCGTGTTCACGACCTGAGCCAAAGGCAAACACTCAACCACTGAGCGAGCTAGGCGCCCCCCATCTATAACTTTTTAAAATGTTTTGAGATTTACGCAGGTTGATATACATAGATCTAGTTTTCATTTTAGCTGCTTGCTGGTATTCCGTTGTAATGACTGTTTTGCCACTTCCTGTCTAAGGTCCAGTTGTTTCCATTTTTAAACAATTACGTATGGTACATGATAAACATTCGTATCCATGTCTTCTTAGGTACATGGGATGGGGGCATTTATCTGGGGTAGATATGTGGATATAGAATTGCTAAATCACAAGATCTGTGCCCTGGACTAGGCCCAGTATTATCAAAATATCTCCAGTGTGATCATACCAGTGTACATTCCCAAAAGCACATGTTCTGTAAGAGTGCTTGTTTTTCCTTGCATCCTCCCCATAATGAGGTACCATCTGATTTTTAAGTTTTGCCAATGGATGGATATGAAATGTATCTCATTGTTGCTTGAGTTGTGTTTTCTTGATTACCTATGAGGGTGCAGAGCTTTTTACATATTTATTTACTCTTGAAGTTTTCTCTTCAGAATCCCTGTTCATAGCCTTTGTCCATTTTCCCCCTCACTGGTTTGCAAAAGTTCATTATATATTGTGGACACTAATATTTTGCTGTAGATAATTTCTCCCAGACTATGCTTTTTTCACTCTTTTATAGTATAATTTACTGTATACAAATGCTTTATTTTTGTGTCCTCAGGTTTATTAATGTTTGTCTTTATGGTTTAGCACTTTTTCTGTCTTGCTTAGGAAATCCTCCCCACTTCAGTGTCATAAACACACATTCCTATATTTATTTCTGAAAGTTTCAAGATTTTTACAATTTATAATTAGTCTTTAATCCACCTGGAATTAATTTTTATATGATGTATATTTTATATGAAATTATTATTAGGAATTTTGTCTTTTCCTCATATGGACAACAAATAATTCCAGTATTATTTTTCTCCTTTTCAACTTTTTACTTTTAAAAATTTCAAACATATACCGAAGTACAGAAAATAGGATAATAAACTTCATGTACTCATCATCCATTAATGCTCATTTCATGGTCAATCTTGTTTCATCCATTGTGCCAATCATTCCCTCTCCTGAATTATTTTATTTTTTAAAAAAGATTTTATTTATTTATTTATTTATCTATCTATCTATTTATTTATTTATTTATTTATTTATTTGACAGAGAGAGAGCAGGGGCGCAGCAGAAAGAGGGAGAAGCAGGGGCTTCTGCTTTTCCCGATGCAGGGCTCAATCTCAGAACCCCGGGATCATGACCTGAGCTGAAGGTAGATGCTTCACCCACTGAGCCACCCAGACACCCCTCTCTGAATTATTTTAAAGCAAAGTCAGGCATAATATAATTTCATCTGTAAATATCTGAGCATGAATCTTTAAAAGAACACAACTTATTATGTCTAAAAAAAACATTAATTCCTTAATACCAATAAACAGAGTTCTACAAGTCATACCATAATTTGCTTTTTGCAGTTGGCTTGAATCAGAATCTGAATAAAGTCCATATATTGTTGTTGATTGAATTTTCTCAAGTCTATTTTAATATATGAATATCTCTTTCCTCCTTTTTCCCCCTTGAAATTTATTTATTAAAGAAATTAGACTGTTGGTTCTGTATAGATTCCCACATTCTAAGTTTTCCTGACTGTATATTTGTGGTGGTATCATTTAACATGTTCCTCTGTTCCAGTGTTTTCTATAAAGAGTTTAGAGACCTGATGACATTCAGGTTTGACATTTGTCAAGAATACTTCATCCAAGATTTTGCGTATTTCCATCAGCAGGTGTATAATGTCGAACATCATATATTTGGGATATTAACAATCCTTGATGTGCCTAGATACATTATTTCCTTAGGGCTTGGAAAGTGGCAATATTCTAATTCTATCTTCCATTATCCTTTATTACAGTAGCATTTATTGAACAGTTCATCCTTTTGTCACTCATTATGCTGGTCCCTTATACATGAGGCTCAGTTTCCAGGCTCTCTTTACTGTTCTTTTGACTTATCTATCTGTCCCGGCACTAATGCCATATTATTTAAATTTCTCTAGCTTGATGGTAAGTCTTCATATCTGGCAGAAGAATATATTGCAGAATGCGTTAGCTTATACACACACACACACACACAAAGCTCTTCTTGACCCTTTATGATTTATAGATATTTTGGGATCTGCTTATCAAGTTCCATGTAGGACTCCCTTGATGTTTTGGAATGGCACTGTGTCAAATCTGTAGGTCAATTTAGAGAGAATTTCCATCTCTGTGGTATTGAGTTGTCCCATCCACTAACAGGAGCTAGCTATTTATTCATTGAGTCCTTTTATATGCTGCAGTGACGTTTTATAGTTTTCTCTTCAAAGTCCTTACATACTTATAGATGTTGTCATTGCAAATGGTATCTTCGTTTTGAATTACGTTTTTTAACTTCCTAGTGTATGGGAATGCAGTCCATTTTTAAATATGGGATTTGTATATAGCAGGTTTAGGAACTCTATTATTCTGGTAGTATGTTGGTAGACTTTCCTGAAATTTTTTCAAATGTATGCAATGATTTTTAAAACTGGGAATAATGGCAATTCTGTCATTTTTAATTCATATATTTTTTTCTTTTGGCTCATAAACTGTATTTGTCTAATATTGACTACAAGTGGTGATAGTGATCTTTTTTTTTTTGCTTCTTTCTGAATTTCATAGGATGCTTTTTGCTTTTCAGCACTAACTGCCATATATATTTAACTTTTCTTTTTTTTACCTTATTTTTTCCATCTTTGTTAGGATATGATTGACGTATAATATTGTGCAAGTTTAAGATGTACCATCTGATAATTTGATACATGTATGTGTAACAAAATGATTATCATAATAAGGTTAGTACATCCTCACCTCACATAATTATCATTTTTCTTCTGACGATAGTGGTGGTAGTTGTGAGAATATTTAAGATTTACTCTCTTAGTAACTTACATATGTACAAAACAGAATTATATAGTCACCATGCTGTACATGCCTCAGAACTTATTCATCTTATAGTTTGTACCCTTTGACTAGTACATACCCCTTATGAGACCAGGTAAGCTCCTTTCTATTCCCTAGATAACTTTTCATAAATAAGCATTCGATTTTATCACATGCTTTTCCCCACATTTGTTGAGATGATAATATGGCTTGTTTGTTTTTTTTTTAAATATTACTGGGCTGTAGGGCTCCTGGCTGCCTCAATCGGAGTATACAACTCTTGATCTTGGAGTCAGGAGTTTGAGTCCCATGTTGGGTGTAAAGATTACTTAAATAAAAACTTTAAAAAATATATATATATATAACAAATTTCTCTGCTATAACACTTTCTGTACTCTTATTTCCAATCCTTCTAAGACATAATCTTATATTGCTTATGACTGTTTGCTTTTTTCTCCCCCAATCTAAGCATCTTTATCTTTTAATTGGCAGAGTTGATCCATTTTTATTTATTTATTTATGTATGTATGTGGAGTAGGGAGCCTGATGCAGGGATTAGATCCCAGGACACTGGGGCCATCACCTGAGCCAAAGGCAGATGCTTAACTGACTGAGCCACACAGGCACCTATTTTTAATACTAACATATATTTATTTCTACCATCTTATTTTGTGTTGTTTCCTATGCTTTCTCTTTATTCTCCCCGCTGCCCCCCCCCTTGCCCCTACCTTGTATTTTATGGATCAGACTTCTTTATTCCCTCCTTTCCTTTGTTCTTCTCTAGTGGTTTGGAAGTTTTAGCATCTATTTCTCTGCTTTCAGACAATAAGCTTAAATTTTTATAAGCATGTGTGAATGACCAAAGTCGGAAGTTGATCATACAGTCTCCTACATTTCCTCTAACACAGTTGTTTTGTGTTTTGCTTTTAGGACTTTAATCCACTGGAACTTTTTCCTTACGGATAGTGTGAGGTAAGCATCTAATTTTATTTTTTTCATATGGGAAGTATTTGTCAAGTGGTATATAGCATCCTCACACATTTGATATTGCATCTTATTTAGCATAAGTAATGGATAGGATATATCTGAACTCTACTCAGTTCTATTTATTTGTCTTTTCCTGTACCAGTGTCAGACCACTTTAATTTCTCTAATTTTACAAAGTTATGAATCTTACAGACTAAAATATACATTGATATTTATTTGGTAAATTCGTGTACTTTTGCTCTTCTATACTAATTTTACAGTCAGCTTTTAAAATTCCATGAAAAATCCTATTGAGTTGCAGTTGATTTTATGTTGACTTTAAAGATTATTTGAGAGAGGGTTTCTTTTATATTCCAGATGATTTAAGCTTTTTATTTGTTTAAACTTTCTTCAGGAACTTATTTTATTACATTTAGATGAGAAAATATAGCCTTCTTCCTATAATAAATATTTATTTAGCACCTACATTATAGAGACCACTGTGCTAGATATTGAAGATCAGTGGTGATAAGACAGTCATGTTCTCTGCCCTCATGTGGCTTAAACTTCCTTAATAACATTTCCTTTGTGGGCTAGAAAAATATTTCATTTTTTTAAAATGCCAAATGGAATGTTTAAGATTATGTATTTTATGTATGTAGATTATAGATTTTGAAACAGATCTAGTAAATAACCTTATTAATGAAATTATTCATGTCTTCCATATTTTTATTTCTTTTGCCTACTTGATTTGACAAAGCAATGCAATAATATTAAGGTATCCTATTAAGATTATGATTTTGCCAAATTCATCTTGGTGTTTCTAATAGCTTTTGCTTTGTATATTGCTTTTTAAAAAATACTACCATTTATTAGATTTTTTAATAAAGAAAATGTTAAAGAATATCCCATAATCTCACCATCAACATAGTCTATCAATTCCCCAAACACACACACACACACACACACACACACACACACACAGTTAGGAAATTCAGATAATATGGAAAACAAAAATTCAGGTTTCCTGCTTCACTGACCCTCTTCCTGAAGGCAGCCACTGTTAACAACTTCCAAATTTTGTCTGAGATCACCTTTCTCTCCAGCATTGTTCCACAGAGTCTCATGTTTCTGGAATGCCATGATGAACAGAACTCTCTAATGATAGAGTCACCATGTGTTTTGGAGTAGGTGTTTTTTGGACTGCGCGTAGCTCCTGCTGCCAATGCCTCTTGCTTTGGAACTGCTTAGGCCTTCTAGAGCAGTGCATCTTAGACATTTATGTGCACCCAGATCCCTGGAGACATTGATAAAAAGCAGATTCTGATTCAGTGGATCTAGGATAGGACCTAAGATTCTGCATTTCTAACAAGCTCTCAGGTAATAACCCGGGCTGCTAGTTCATCAGCCATGCTTTGAACAGCAAGGTCCTGTCCTTAAACTTGTCTGCCCTTAGGAGCTCCCTGGGGAGTTTTAGAAAGTATGACTGCCTGAGTGAGTACCACCCCCAGATATTCTGATTTAATTGATATGGGTCATGGTCTACACAGGCAGATTAAAAGCTCTCCAGATAATTCCAGTGTGCAGCAAATTGTGAGAACCACTGTTCTGAAGAAGCTCTCATCTCATCACCACACTTCACTTTTGCTACAAAATTGCTCTTGGCAGATGCCTGCACTGAAACTGCTCTTAAAGCTCCTGTAAACCTGTTTCCCCAGGGTCCTGGAGAGGACCAAGGTCCTCACTGTGTGCTCAAAGGGTGCAGGTTCGCTGTGTTCTGTGCCTCAAGGAAACTTTTCACTGCAGTTTCATGTCCTCATACGTTCCACCTTTCAGGAAGGCACTATTTGTATCTTATCCTATCTCCCAGAGTGAGAGAGAATGAAATCAGACAGTCTGGACATGCTGAAGCATCCACCGAGCAAACAAATTTTGCCCAGTTCTCACTTCCTAAATAGAATAATCCTGCCCGGGAGATCTAACCTAGGCCTGCCTTCATCTGTCATTGTCTTGCCTGGTCCCGGTTTCATCTGTCATACCTCTGCAGTGCCTTTCCTTAGAAAAAGTGGTTCTCAAAGTGGGGCCCCTGGGCAGCAGCCTCAGCATCACCCAGGAATTAGTTAGAAATTCTCAAGCACCACCCCAGTGTTACTGATCAGAAATTCTGGGGTTGGAGCCCAGAAATCAGTGTTTCATCAAGCCCTTCAGGGGATTCTAATGCCTACTCAAGTTGAGAACCTTTGCCCAAGATGCTGACTGATTTATCTCGTTGGGGGTGGTGCTCAAGCATCACTGTGTTGAAAAGGTTCCCCAGGTGATTCTCATGTGCAGCCAGGGCTATGAACCACCGCCTTAGAGAGTCCTAATTCCTTAGATTTATCAGGCCATTCTCTTAGGGGCCAAGTAATAACTTGATCTCCAGCTACAATGGTTCCATCACCTTGAAATTCATTTTATAATACTTCTAGTATTTTGTACTGATCTTTTCCTCTTTCCTCTCAAATTTGTCCAGATTTTCTGTAGCTCCTTGGTTTAGATGCCCTGGCATTTTAAGTAGAGAGTTCCCAGTTGCTTCAATGATATGATACACTCTGTGTGTATCTGTGTGTGCATGCCTGTGCATACCTGTGTGCACCCATGTGCACATGTCTGTGTGCACGCACATGGGTGCACACATGTACATGTGGGTGTGTGTGTGCACATATGTACATATACCCATGTGTGCATGTGAAAGAGGCCATCTCCCACTCGTTCCCCGGATATGGTTCCCTTGGGGAGAATCATTCCAGTCTTCTTTTTTTTTTTTTAAGATTTTATTTATTTATTCATGAGAAACAGAGAGAGAGAGAGAGAGGCAGAGACACAGGCAGAGGGAGAAGCAGGCTCCATGCAGGGAGCCCGACGTGGGACTCGATCCCAGGTCTCCAGGAGCCCACCCTGGGCTGAAGGCGGCGCTAAACCGCTGAGCCACCCGGGCTGCCCTGTTCCAGTCTTCTCTTGCTTCTCTTCCTTTGGCATATTTCCTTGTGTACATTTCTGGCATAGTAACAGCTAAGATGTGGTGGCCCCTTCTCTAAGGCTCTGTCTACCTTTCCCTTTCATATCAGTCTCTTCTGCCTTTAAGGTCCCATTTGACATTTTGTAGCCAACCAGTCTGGTCCAAAGTTCTCGGTGTTTCTCTTCCTCCACTCTGAGGCACTGTTTTTAATTGTTTTGTTTTTTCCATTGCTGCTGCTCTGCTGGTCTGAAGTATACTCTTCTCCGCATACCTCAACTTTCTGGATAGCTTAAATCTTAGAAACAGGATCCTCCAAGGACAGGATTTTTTAACTTCTCTGTACTTTTTGGGTTTACAATCATTTTATTGACTTATTTCTCTATGAACATAAGAAGACAGCACATCTCTTTATAACAGGTTCCATTTTCCTTTTTCCTTGTACATTAATAAAATATGCTGTTCTCCTTAGAGTGAAGTCTTAATTTGGATCTCTAAAATCCAAGGCTCTGATTATTCCAGAGCCAAGTTTAGACCACATGGGCAGGGGTGGAGTGTGACCCATAAGAGCCTATGGACAAGCCACATACATACACAGCTTCCATTGGCCCTGAATGTACCATAAGACAACATAGAAGGGCATGGAATTTTGGCTGCCTACCTGTGCTGTCTCCCCAACTCTCATATTAAGGGTGTGAAGGTGGGGGCTCCTGTGTGTACAGCATATAGCATGCATGGAACTTGGGCACAGTATACATTTTATGAAAACAACAGTAATGGGATCCCTGGGTGGCTCAGCGGTTTAGCACCTGCCTTCGGCCCGGGGTGTGGTCCTGGGGTCCCAGGATCGAGTCCCACGTCGGGCTCTCTGCATGGAGCCTGCTTCTCCCTCTCTCTCTTCTCTCTCTCTCTCTCTCTCTCTCTCTCTCTCTCTCTCGGTCTCTGCCTCTCATGAATAAATAAATAAAAAAAAAAGAAACAGTAAAAACAAAAAGTAGCTGTTCCTCCCCTTAATTTCCAAAAGGTTAATATTGTAGGTACATAATGGCCTTCCAAAGTGCCTGTCTTCATCTCCAGAACCTGTGACTATATTGCCTCATGTGGTAAAAGGGATATTCTGATGTAGTAAGTGAAGGATCTTGAAATGGGAGGATCAGAATTGATTATCCCAGTGAGGTCTAAATGTACTCCCAAGAGTCCCTATAAGAAGGAGGCAAGAAGTTCAGGGTGAGGAAAAGTTGTCATAACAACATAAGCAGAATGAGAGAGAGAGAGAGAGAGAGAGAGAGAGAGAGAGAGAGATTGAGATTGGAAGATGCTAGGCTGCTGGCTTTGAAGATGGAGGGGGTCATGAGCCAAGTGCAGACGGCTTCTAGAAGCTGGAAGGGGAAAGGAAATAGATTTTTCCAGAGCCTCCAGAGGCAGTTCAGCCCTCCCCAAACCTCAATTTTAGTCCAGTGAAACCCATTTAGGTCCTTTTAGGACCTCCAGAAGTATAAGATGATAGATTTGTGTTGTCTTAAGCCACTAAGTTTGTATTAATTTCTTAGAACAGCAGTAAGAAATTAATACAGTATATGTGTATGGATAAAGTGCTTCCTTTTCCCTCTAAGGAGAGCACTCCCTCTGCTCTTCCTGTCCCTGAGGTCGCACAGCCTGTGGACACCTGCTGAGAGCCGGGCGCATGGCCCTTGCTGAAGTGTGTGTATTCCAGGTGGAGCTGTGGCAGCCCTTACCCTGTGGCCTGGATGTACCCGCACAGCCCACTTTTGCCAAGGTCTATACCTGTGTAAAGGCAGAACCTTGCCAGTGGGAACAGCCTGATGGCATAGCCCCACCATAACCTCAGCCCTCAAATATTAATTTGTTCCCCTAACTCCACTCCTGGTCCAATAGATGTAAGCCCGATGATACATCAGATAATAACCCTCCCCTGAACAAGCAGACCTACCCACCTGCAGTAGAGCCTCCTTCTCCAGGAGGATCAAGCCCGAGTCTGCACATTTAGGCTTGGAGGAGATGTCTAGAATGGGGGCTTCCCATGGACAGCTGGCTCTGGAGAACAGAATGGGGATGGGGCCATGGTGCACCCTGTTCCTCACCCCGAGCTCACCTCCAGAGAACGTCCCACCCCTTCTGCGGGAGAAGTGAGTGGAGGGGCCGAGGGGTGTTGTTGTTACACCTTGTGGAAATGCCAGGAGGGGGGTCATGGTAGTTGCTTGGCGTGAATCCTGCAGCTCCGTGCAGCCCACGTCACTGGCTCCCCACAGCCACCACACTCCGTGGGAGTGGAGTGTCTTCACATTTTCATCCAGTAAAGTGGGACTTAGAAGAGTGAGGCCATTTTTCTGCAAGTAGTAAGTGGCAGAAATGGGATACAAACCCACATATCTGAATACACCTTTTTTTTTTAAGGCAAAAACGATCTCATTTAGAACAGGTAACGTAAGCCTGAGCAGAGGCACATCAAGTGGGTAGGTCATTTGAGGGATCTCTTTCAAGGTTTTCCACCAGTTTCTCCTGTGCATATTTTCTAATCCCACAGTAGAGAGGAATTTGTGTGCTTTGTATTTGCGCTAACTATGTGTGTCTTCACATTCGGGTTCTGTTCTATTATTATTATTTTTAAAGATTTTATTTATTTATTCAAGACACAGAGAGAGGCAGAGACATAGGCAGAGGAAGAAGTAGGCTCCACACAGGGACCCTGATGCAGGACTTGATCCTAGGACCCTGGGACCACACCCTGAGCTGAAGGTAGACACTCAACCACTGAGCCACTTAGGCAGCCCGGGTTCTGTTCTATTATTATCCTTCTTTTACAGTTGGGGAAACTGAGACTTGGGAAAAGAGTAACAACTTGCCCACAGTCATATAGCTAAAAAGTGGTAGAACTGAGATTCCATGTCCACATTCATCACTGCCTGGAAAATCAGTGGCACAAAGAATGGATGGAATGGAGCAGAGCATAGCTTTGGCAAAATATAGTAGTTCCAGATAGGGCAGGAGAATACTGCTTGGCAAAAAGCTTATTTACTCCTGTGTGCAAACCCAACAGAGCACAGTCAGGCTGCCTCTTAGCTCTGGTTATCTAGATCATAAAATAGATCTGACATTGTCACTCCCCTACTGAAAATCTTCGATGGCTCCATGTTGCTCTTGGGAGCAGATATAACTGTTTTAAGATGGCCTCTGAGGCCCTGCTGGGTCAGACTCCTGTTCATCTTTCTAGACTCATTTCTTTCTCTCTTTTTTAACATTTTATTTATTTATTCATGAGAGACACAGAGAAAGAGGCAGAGACACAGGCAGAGGGAGAAGCAGGCTTCCCACACGGAGCCCAATGTGGGACTCGATCCTGGTACTCCGGGATCCCGCCCTGAGCTGAAGGCTCAGCTACTCCACCCAGGCGTACCGCTAGCCTCATTTCAAGCCACCTCCCAATTTCTTTTTTTAATTGATTGTTAAATTGTATATAAAAGTTTACATACATGATATAGAGTTAAATAGCAGCTTAAGGTTTATAACAAAAATCAGAGTTCCTGCTGCATCCTCAGTTTCCCCTCCTATGAGACAGCAACTTTCAGGTTTTAGTGATCTCTTCTGCCATTTGCCTTTATATTTCAAGGCAACAGTTTATGCTGCTAGTTCCACATTTTTAAAAAAGATTTTATTTATTTATTTATTCATGAGAGACACAAACAGAGAGGCAGAGACACAGGCAGAGGGAGAAGCAGGCTCCATGCAGGGAGCCCGATGTGGGACTCGATCCTGGGTCTCCAGGATCAGGCCCTGGGCTGAAGGTGGCGCTAAACCACTGAGCCACCCGGGCTGCCCTAGTTCCACATTTTTGAAGAAAGATCTATTGACTTTTTAGTGAGAACCAGATGAAGATTTAATTATTTTATATCACATCACATACTTCCCTTCTTCTCATCCTTCCAACATGATTACATCACAACTTTTGTGAATCAAATACTCAGTATTTCTATAATTAGGGCTAAGTAAAGATTGGTCACAGCTGAACCATGTAGTGTACTATTAATATATTCTTTCCCTGTACAACTTTTGTTTTTCCCAGAGTTGGTAATTCATTTGTTTTTTATTTGCCTGGTCTTCTGATTCTTGGCCACTTCTGCCTCAAACTGCCCAATGAACTAAAATACCCCTCCCACTATGGTCAAATTCATCATGTAATCTATCATATTTTTTTTCTCCACTGGACACAGCTTTCCTGTGACTTTCCATATTCCTGCGATGTTCCAAGGTGATTTTTCTTAAGGCCTCCATGGCATACGGCTGACATCTTGGTACATTTCCTCCCCATCATTCCAGGTTTTCCATTTACCCTTATGTTGGCTCTCATTTCCTGTATTCCATGCTTTTCTCTTTCTTGTTTTTTTCCCGTCACTTAGCTGTAGCACGTCTTTTAGTAGCATTCTGAGAAGGAATGCAAAGGAGTCGATATATTTTTTAAAATATTGCATGTCTGAAAATGTATTTATTTTTCTTTCACAGTTAATTGATGAAACTAGGTAAGACTCAGAATTCCTGGCTGGAAATTATTTCCCCTTATACATTGTAAGTCTTTGCTCTATATCTTCCACCTTCCAGAGTTGTTTTATGGAAATTCAGTACCATTCTGCTTCCCAATTCCTTGTGTACAACTTTTTCCATTTCTGAAGCTTTTGGGATCTGTATTCTTGGTGTTCTAAAATTTCAGAACAATATGCTTAATTTCCTCATATTCTATTTTGAAAAACTTATCTTTGGGGATCCCTGGGTGGTTCAGCGGTTTAGCGGCTGCCTTCAGCCCAGGGCGTGATCCTGGGGTCTGGGGATCGAGCCCGACATCGGGTTCTTTGCATGGAGCCTGCCTCTCCCTCTGCCTGTGTCTCTGCCTCTCTGTTTGTGTCTCTCATGAATAAATAAATAAAATCCTTATTAAAAAAAAACAAACTTATATTTGTCTTTTTATTCTAACTTCTGGGTTATCTTAACTTCATCTTCCAGCCTTTTCATATTCTCTCAACATTCCCTTAAAAAATACATAGGTAGGGATCCCTGGGTGGTGCAGTGGTTTGGCGCCTGCCTTTGGCCCAGGGCGCGATCCTGGAGACCCGGGATTGAATCCCATGTCGGGCTCTCGGTGCATGGAGCCTGCTTCTCCCTCTGCCAGTGTCTCTGCCTCTCTCTCTCTCTCTCTGTGACTATCATAAATAAATTAAAAAAAAAAAGAAAAAAAAAAGAAAAAAAATACATAGGTAGCATTCTAATCTCATTTTATTGCTGCAGTCTATCTTGGAGAAGATATTATTTATAAAGGTTTATTCAAATGTTTCCTGGCTCCCTATATTGTCTCTCTTTCCTCCAACATGCCTTTTCCCATTTTCCTAAATCTCTGGTCTCTGTCTTTCATTCTAGAGTTTTATATAAATATCTGATGATAATTGGGTGTCATTCATATTTCAAAGTATTGTGTACTGACTTGACTGGAAGCTCTGTGTATATGGATGGGATTCACCCAAGGGTGATTGGAGAGACACTGACTATTTCATTGGCAGCCCTTGGTGTTCTCTGTAGACGTCTTCCCTTGTGCCATGCAGTTTTCCTAGAAAAGAAATTTTCCAATTGCCTGACCTGGAGGGAGAAGGAGACATGTAGACAGCTCTAAGTCCATCTGCCAGGATCCTGTGAGCACCAGGAGAGGACAGGGATGCTAGTTTTAGTGTAGGCCTCAGTCTTTGCTTAGCTAATGCTCCAAGTCCAGAGCCTCCGGCCAAACTCTCAGAGGGTAAACTTCGTGTCTTTAGCTGTGCTGGGAGGTGTCCTTGGTCCCCTGGCTGACTGAGGCTTGAACCTTGCCTCTTGAGTTACTCTCTCCCAGCCCCCTTCGGAAGCACCCAGCCTCCCTCCGTGGCCCCAGGTCCCTGGGGCCAGTTGATTTGCTCCTGGTTGGCTTCCCTTCCTGCAGGCTCAGATTTCAGCTTTCCTTGCTCTGTAAGTCAGTTGCCATCAGCTGTTTTCCTGGAGTCCAAAATTTAGTTAATAACTCCATCTGCTTTTGCTTCCTCTACTGTTCTCTTGATTCTTGTGGGTTTATACATCTTTAAATTCCACTAAAGTCCATTTTGGTAAGACTTCAGGAGTGAGTAAAAACAACACGTCTTTGACCATCCATTTTATCAGAGTTCCCTAACTTTCTCCATTGTTTTCTTTGCTTGAGCCATATCTGTTCTCTCTCTGATTCTTTTTTTTTTTTTTGTATAAGTTTTTTTTTTTTTAAGATGTATTTATTTGAGAGAGAGAGTGAGAGAAAGAGAATGCATGTACATGTGCAGGGAAGGGGCAGAAGGAGAGAGAGGGGGAGAGAGAGAGAGAGAGAATCCTCAGGCAGACTCCCTGCTAAGTGTAGAGCGAATGCAGGGCTCCATCCCAGGACCCTGAGATGACCTGAGTCAAAAACCAAGAGTCGGACACTTAACTGACTGAGCCACCCAAGCACCCCTCTCTCTCTGATTCTTAAGCATGTTAAGTTCCTTTCTGCTGCTGGACCTTTGCACACACCCTTTTCTCTCTCCTAGAACACACTCTCCTTCTTTCACCTGCTCTTCATTTGGCTGTGACTTACCATACATATCTCAACTTAAAAGTCACCCCGTCAGACAGACTTCCCCAGTCCTGAGTGTTCTGTCATCTAAAGCAACTCCAGTAGCTACCTTTGCACAAACTAGAGCTCTTCCTTTGGATCCGCTGTGGCCCACTTCCTCCTTCATAGATGCAGGAGGTTTTCAGGAAGAGGGAAAGAAGAAGGAAGGAGAGTTTCCTCCCAGAGCCTTGAACATCCTACTGGAAGCCGCTAGGCCTGGCGATAGCCTCTTCCACCCTCTGACCATATGGCGGCTGCCCTAAGAGCTGAGTGGGTGCCTGAGATTCCCTCCCAGCTGCTGGGCAAGAGTGAAAGGTCAGCAGAAACAAGGTCTGCCCTTTGTCCTCTTAGCCTCCCTGCTCATCCGGAACATTTTACTCACACTCTGCTTTTCTCTGCCTCTGTCGTACTCAATGGGTCTCAGCCATTCCTCTGTGTCTTTCTGTGTGTCTCTTTTTGTCTCTCTGTGAGTGTCTCTTTCCCTCGCTCTGTCTGGGCCCTTATTTTCTCCCCACTAGTCTCTCTCTTCTTCCTCCCCTCCCACCTTTTTGTCTCATGTTCTCTCTCTCCTGTCCACCCACCTCATTTTTCCCTTTGTCTTTCTCCACATTCCCCCTGCACGCTCTCTGGCTCTGAGAATGCCTCTCTCTGCCCGGCACCCCCTGACCCAATAGAGTGCTCCTGAGCCCTTCCCCTGCCTCTGTTCAGGTGCACAGTTGGTGGGGGCCTTCCTGCCGTGGGGCCCCAGGTGTGGTGTGGCCTGGTGGCCGGCCAGACCGCCTGCTGTCTAACACTCTTGTAAGGTTACTATTTATCTAGTGCAACCAAAGTTGGCATACACATCTGGCGCCTGGTACTTAGTGCAATTATTTATGATTTCCACCAAGATTTAAAAGCTCATCGCCGGCCTTGTAATGCAGTAACTGATTGCGCTGCTAATGTAATTAAGAAAAGATTATGATGTCCACGTGGCGTACCAGATGGTGGCATTCATAGTAATCGGCGTGCACAACTGGCAGACAACTGCACAAGGGCAGCCGAGCGGAGGCAGCTGGAGACCAGCGTCTTCCTCCAGCCACTCAGAAAGGAGAGTGGCTGCTGGGAGTGCTGGACAGTGCAGGGCCGGGAGGAGAGGGAATGGGGAGGGGGAAGGACAACTGGAGGGGATGGGCCCATCTCCCCTGACCTGTAGCTCCTAAGATAGCCTCTTCATTAGTGCGCCCCCACTCACACACACTCGTGCACAGACATCACACACACAGGAACTACGACACATACACTCAAACTGCTACAAATAAGGGATGCATTCCTTTAGTTGCTCAAAAATACTAAGCAACTAGTTTGATTTGATTTTGCAACTAGTTGTGCTAATCCCTGGAACTGTATTGATAAATAAAGCAGACATGATCCCATTCCTCATGGAGCTCAACAGACTAGAGAAGGAATAATAAGCTATTGATCAAATAACCACAAGGATAAATGTAAAATTGAATTATGATTACTGTTACAGGGCAGCCCCGGTGGCGCAGCAGTTTAGCGCCGCCTGCAGCCTAGGGCGTGATCCTGGAGACCCTGGATCGAGTCCCACGTTGGGCTCCCTGCATGGAGCCTGCTTCTCCCTCTGCCTGTGTCTCTGCCTCTCTCTCTCTCTCTCTGTGTGTGTGTGTCTCTATGAATAAATAAATAAATAAATAAATAAATAAATAAATAATCTTTCAAAACAAAAACAATGATCACTGTTACAAATAAGAGGTGAATGATATTATGAGGGCTTTCAGGGGATATTTAACTCGGTCAGGGAATTCGGGGAAGGCTTCTATGAGGAGGTGATGACTGAGATACGATCTCCCTAAGAGGTAAGAAGAGGGAAAGGTGTTTTAGCAGAAGGGACATATGCAAAGGCCCTGAGGTGGGAAGGGAGCATGGCCAATACACTGCCCAAGAATAGCCAAGGCAACCTTGAAACAAAACTGGATGCCAAGACTTTTAATAAAGCTGTAATCATTAAGACATTGTGCCATTGGCACAAGGATAAACAAATTACCAATGGAGCAGAGGAGAGAGTCTGGAGAAAGACCCACACGTAGGTGATTACATTTATGATAAAGGTAACACTATAGTCCAGTTGGAAGGAGGTGGCTTTTTCAATAAATGGTGCTGGGGCAATTGGATATCCATGGAAAAAAAGTGTCTCTAGATTCCTGCCTCCCATTAGACACAAAAATCAATTCCAGACGATTTGTAGAGCTAAATGTGAAAAGGAAAACAGTAAAGCTTTTAGAGAAAAACATAGGAGACAAGTCTTATGACCTGGGAATAGGCAAATCTGCATTAACAGGACACAAAGAGGCTAACTAAATACGAAAAAAAAAATCATAAATTGGACATACTAATCAAGAAATTCTGTTCCTAAAAAATACCAGCAAGGGAGTGAAAAGGTAATGGAGCAGGAGAAGATGTTCACAGCTCAAATATGTCACAAAGAACTTGGATTCAGAATATGTTTTTTTAAATGGCTACAAATCAATAGAGATAAAAAACAAGAGAATTCAATTTTTTTTCTTAAAAAAAGAAAGGCACCTCACAGAAGATTTTCCAAAGGCCAGTAAACATATGATGAGGTACTAGACTTCATTAGTCATCAGAGAAATGCAACCTAAAATTACAATGAGATACTGCCACTGCCACCAGAGTAGTTAAAATTAAGAAGACAAAATATCAGACATTGAAGAGTTGTAAAGAGCGGGAACTCTGGCGCACTGCAAGTGGGAATGTATATTGGGACTGCTTCAGCAAACTGCTTGTTATTGTCTACTAAAGCTGAATGTATAGACATCCAGAGTCCCACGCCTTAATGTATATTAAATGTTTACCAAAGGCATGTACTAAAATGTTCCTTGTTGTGCCACCTACAATAGTCAAGAACTCAAAACTGCCCAAGTGCTTGTAAGTAGCATGGATGAATTTATCAAAATAGATCAATTGTGGTATATTCATATTGGGAAGCTACACAGAAATGTAAATAAATAATACCCACCACGTCCCACATGAATCTTATAGATCTATTTACGAGTAAAAGCAGACAGAACAAAAGCGTAGACACTGGATTTCCATCTCTATCAAGTATAAAAACAGGCAACACTAGCCCACGCTGTTTGAAGTCAGGAGAACAGTTCTCCCTGGGGAAGCAGAGGCTGGAAGGGGACACAAAGTTAGCTTCTCAGGTTTGATTGTGTTTCATATTCTGGGGACTGGTCACATGGGTGTTTTTGGTTTGTTCAAGTTCTTGCAGTTGTATACTTAGGACATGTGTGTTTTTCTCTGCGTATATTTCAATAAAAAGTGTGAAGGAATGAAGGAGGAAGAGGCCAGTGTGGTTGCAGGAGAGGAGGCTGAAGGGGTAAGTGGGGGATAACCAAGCAGAGCCCGCAGGCCATTGTCAGGGAACAGTGGGAAACCATTAGAGGGTTTTAAACAAAAGTTTGGGTGGGAGTAGGAAGGTGGAAAGGGGTTGATGTGATCTGTTTTGCATTTCTCACACATCAGCTTTGACCTTTGTTTGCAGACGACTGATTGATCGTGTGCATTTATCCCCTTTTTCTCCTCATGCTGCCAAAATGCATGAAATAAAAAGGATATACACTTATGGTGATTAAAAAGAGCCAGGAGAAGAGATATCATGGGGCAGACCTTTCCATGAATTTCTAGAAGCTAAAAAGTGGGTGGGAGAGAGGTGTTGATGGAGCCGCTCAAGGGATCTACAGCTTCCATGCAGTCCAAGAGCTCTCTTTACATAAGGGTTCAATCCTACAGAACCTGGGAGAGGCTTGGTTCTAGAGATGCCACCGCGTGCAAAGGAAGGTGGGACAGGTGGAGCCTAAAACAAGCTGGCAGGAAAGCCCCTGAATTCTATCCCTCCCACCCTCCACCTACACGCAGAATGCAAAGAACAAGCAAATAATGAGAAGAGACTCTGAGAAATTAAACAATGAATTGCTCAAATGAAAAATTCAACAGAATTAAAAGATAAATTCAGGGAGATCTCCCAGAATGTAAGAGCAAGGTAAAAGAGACAGAAAATATAAGAAGAAAATAGGAATAAAGGATTTCAATAGCTGACTAATGGTAGGTCCAAAAAATACTAATTTATATGGGGGAGGTGCGAGAGGAAGAATTGACAAAGAAATAATATAAGAAATTTTCCCACAATGGAAGGACCTGAGTCTCTAGAACAGGTCCACTGAATGCTTGAGAAAATGGAATGCATTCAAATCCACATGTAGACACATTGATGTGAAATGTCAGAACACAACAAACAGAAGCCATTAAAACCTTCGAGGAAGAGAAACACACGTTACCTGAAAAGGATCGAGTGCCAAAATGGCATCAAATTTCTCCTAACAACAGTAGATGCAATATTTTCACTGTCCTCAATATTTCGAGGATGATTTTTGATAAGAATTTGTATGCCCTGCCAAACTTGATCCATGTAAGAAAAGAGATTGTCTCAGAAAAGTTACCTCCAGTGCATCCTTTTTAAAAGCAATTGCTTGAGAATGTGCTCCAATAAAATAACAGAATAAACCAAGGAAAGGGAGTACATAATGTCCCAGAAACAATGGATCAATCCAGAAGAGCAGCAGAGAAATCCAGCTCTCTCTTTGTTCCATTCCTTGCCTTCCAGGCCTTGCCAGGCCACTTACGACACTCAGGGGGTCAGCAATGTACTTTTCGAAACAAAGAGCCATTTCCCCTGAGATGAATTATGTTTGTCCTCTGCAGTGGTAAACTGCCTGCCTTCTGTTTGGTCTTTAAAAAGCACTTACACACGTACACTCAAATGTAGACATGCACCCTCACCTTGACATTCACATATATACACTCACACGCAAAGGTGCACATACATAACTGCACCACGCACTGTGTCCACATATCTGCGTATGCAAGTGTGTGTATGCCTGCTCTTGGACGCTCCAGTCACTGAGCTGGTCCTGTCCTAAGGGAGTGTTCTGTTTTTTTTTTTTAAAGTAATCTCTCCACCCCACGTGGGGCTCAAACTCACAACTCATGAAATCAAGAGTCGCACACTCTACTGACTAAGCCAGCAGGGTGCCCCAGGAGTGTTCCGTTCTTGAACTGGCACCCATTCTCTGGGAAAGAGGTCTTCACAGTCCAGAACCAAGAATTGAGCTAGTGAGCCTGAGATTACTGGGCCATGGGTGTGCCCCCACGTCTGAAACATGGTCTGTCACAGTGTCATAAAGCAGTCCCACCCTGAGCAAACAAGCCAGGAATTGGGGGCTATGGTAGTCAGAATAGTGGTCCCCCAAAGATTTGTGCATCCTGTTCCCTGGAACCTGTGAATATGTTACCTTCTGGGAAAGGGCCATTGCACATGTGATCAGGCAAAGGATCTTGAGATGAACAGGGTGGTCTCAAGTGTACCTGCGATAGTTAAGGGAAACAGGGAACTAGGAGAGTCAAGAAGGGGTTAGGACGACAGAAGCAGGGGCAGTGATGTGATGCTGGCTTTGAAGATGGAAGGAGCCATGAGCCAAGGAATGCAGGTAACTTGTAGATGCTGGAAAAGGCAAGGAAAGGCCTCTCCCTGAGAGTTTCCAGGAAGAATGCAGTCCTGTCCACATTCTGATTTTAGCCTGGTGAAATCCATTCCACACTCTGACCTCCATCACTGTGAGATAGTAAGTTTGTATTGTTTAAACCATTGAGTTTGTAGTCATTTGTCACAATGACTACAAACATTAGGAAACTAACATAGAGGACCTGTGATGTTACCAGTTCTTAGAGGAAGCATGGATGGTAGGGAGGGAACATCAGGGTGGGACCCAGAGGGGAGGTACCTTTAGGGGGACTCAAGGCCAGGCCTTCTTTACCTCCCTGTAGTTATCTGAGGGGCTAAGCCAAGACTAAGGGACAATTCTGTGCCAGAGGCCTGGGGAGCAGTCATAGGGGAGAGGCCTCCCCTGGGGAGGCTGTCCCTTTAGTCCCTAAAGCCCTCTCCCCAGAGCTGTGTGGTGTGGCAGCAGGAGAAGGTTAGAAGACTAGAGTAGGGGGCAGCCCGGGTGGCTCAGCAGTTTAGTGCCTGTCTTCAGCCCAGGGCATGATCCTGGAGTCCTGGGATCGAGTCCCACGTCAGGCTCCCTGCATAGAGCCTGCTTCTCCCTCTGCCTGTGTCTCTGCCTCTGTGTGTGTGTGTGTGTGTGTGTGTGTGTGTGTGTTTGTGTGTGTGATGAATAAATAAATAAAATCTTTCAAAAAAAAGACTAGAGTAGGAGTTGGGGCTCATCATCAAGCAGCCCCTCCCCCAGGCTCCCCTTCCTGGAGGTCAACTTGCAGACACTGAGTCTCCTGGGAATGGCTGCCTGAAATTCCATGGGAAGAGGCAGACACTGCCATCCCATAGGGCTTTGGGAGGGACTTTAGGTTCTTTGGCCAGTGGATGCCAAACCACTGGCCTCAGAGAGAGACCAGTGAATTCTGACCAGATTGGGAGTTCCTTAGATACAAGTCTGTCTTTGGCCTATTTCTGGACCCCATGGCAGGACCAGCTATTCAGCAGGTGCCAGTGACCGTGTAGGGGGCAGCAGTGGACAGAAACCATAGCCCAACCTGGGACAGCTCCATTAGAAGGTACTCTTGGGCCCATGTAATGACCCACCTGTTTGGGGGCCTGCTGGTTGGAAGATTCCAGAGTACCTCAATCTTAGTTCTTCTTGCCCCCGGATGAGATCCTGAGTATCTCTCTTGACTTTGTCCTCATAATTCCAGGCGAAGGCTCTACTGGGCCGACTATGGCAGCACAATATTCAATATAATCCTAAGAAATGACATTGGGTAAATGTCTTGATTTCTAGTGGTCCTCCATCTCTTTCTCTCTGAAATAGGTCTAGTAATAGTATCAAACTCAAGTGTAGTTATAAGGACTAAGTGAAATAATGAATGTAAACTTCTGGGAATATAGTAAGTATTCAAGAAAAAGTACTTTTCCTTTTTTTTTTTTTATTGAAAGTCTGGAGGGCACGTTTGTGAACCTTACTCTGGCCTACCACTACCTGATGCCCATCAAGCATTGGCTATCCTAAGGAGAATTTTCTGGAATTGGCAGGTAATCAGACTTCCCGCCCCCACTGGCCACTTCTCCACCTCCACTGTCCTATTGTAGAGTTTCTCAAGAACAGGTAGGGAATCCTAGAAATTAATTCTAAGAATTTACCTATAGGTGCTGAAGGACAAGAAGGCAAAAGTTCATAGTGGTATTTACAATGGTAGAAAATTGAAAATAATCTACATTTACATGTCCAATAGTAAAGGTATTTTCATTTTTTTTTGTAAAGGTATTTTCAAAAAGCAAAATGGATTTAAGGAAAATATTATGCATCCGTATAAAAGAATCTTAGCATGTTCTAACAATTATAATAATGTGTATGTTTGGAAAAGGAAAGATGTTCATGATATATCATGTAAAAAAAAAGCCGTTATTAGAAATTGTAACAGTAGAATCCATTTGGGGGTGGGCATGCATGTGTGTGTGTATGTATCTAATACATAGGAACATATACATACATATCTTGGATATTTGCACACATCTTAGGTGCATGTACATATACATAGCTTTAAAAATCATATATCTGCATATGTTTGTTCATATTTGCATGTGTTTTTGTGTATATATAAATAAATAAGAAAATAGAAACTAAATAGACAAAAAAATTAACAGTTGAGTGGTTTTCACTGGTTAGTGGAATTTTAGATGCCATTTATTTCCTTCTCTATAGTTTTATGCATTGTCTGAAAAAAATTCACTGTGTATGTACTAGCCTCTTGCCTTAGAGATATTAAAATATACCATAAAGCCACCAGAATCCAAATATATTGGCATAGGATTATTGTATTGACAGAAAACTTTGGAACAGAATAAAAAGCCCACAAATATATCTGAGTATATATGAGAATTCAATACATAATAAATATTTTGCCTCAGTGAGAACAAAAAAGAAAGATTAATAAATGATGCTGGAAAAATCACCTTAACTATTTGTAAGAAAGTGAAGTTGGATCCTCCCCTCACACCACATAAAAAATTGAACCCCTATAGATGGGGTTAAGACTTAATAAGACTTAAATGTAAAAATAAGATGTAAAAAAACCTTAGGTGAAAATTTAGGTGAATATATGTATAATCCAGGGATTAGAGGGGACATTTTTACCCATTTCAGAAAACCTAGAGTCTATAAAAAGATTCATTTTTAACATAAAATTTGATCTCATCCAGTTAATTTTTTATTTGATATTGTATGTCTTGGTTCTCAAATTCCCATTTGCTTATTTTTATCATCTGTTTCTGTGCTGAGGTTTTCTATCAGATCATTTCATGACTAGCATATTTTCTTCCTGTCCTTGACCGTAGTTGTAACAGCTGCTTTAAAAGGTCTTGTCTTTCAGTTCTAAGATCTGAGACACCTGGAGATTGGTCTCCATGATCGCCTTTCCTCTTGAATATGAGTCATATTTTCCTATTTCTTCATATGTCTAGTAATTTTGGATTGTATCCTGGATACTATCAATGGTAAGTTGTAGAGACTCTGGATTCCATTATGTTCCTCTGGAAGACTGCTGATTTTTTATTTTTTCAGGCAGTTAACTTGGTTGAGCTCAAACTCCAAACTCATGCCCCTCTATGGAGGCAGCAGCTGAAATCTCTTTTCAGAAGCCCCAGTTAGGCTTCTCAGAGTTTCTCCACTGAATTCATAGTTCAGAAAATA
This sequence comes from Canis lupus dingo, assembly GCF_003254725.2. NCBI lineage: Eukaryota > Metazoa > Chordata > Mammalia > Carnivora > Canidae > Canis > Canis lupus. The sequence goes on along the minus strand of NC_064251.1, from coordinate 58,208,306 downwards.
CCCTGATATCTGGGTAAAATTTATAAGCAGAATTTGGAAGATCCCTTTCATGGGTTTCTGCTTTCTGGGATCACTTTCTATCTGCCATGGAAGCCCCACATTTTGTCCCCTGATTCCTCAACAAGTAAGAATTTAGATTTCTATCTGAGTTTTAGCCGACTCACATGGCACTGCCTGGGGCTGGCCTTAGATACAAAGATGTAAACATGAGAAACTCAAATTAATATTGTTCCCTTCTAAGTGTTACTCTCTCTAGTTTCTATCTACCTGGTTGTGATCACTTTCAGTACAGTACCTTTATATAGCCTTTTAAATATTTTGTCCAGAGTTCATTGTTACCTGCCAGAGAGATCATCTTTTACAAGATGTTCTGTCATTACTGGAGGTGGTACTCTGACTACATAAATTTTTTTTTTAAGATTTTATTTATTTCTTCATGAGAAACACACACAGAGAGACGTAGAGACACAGGCAGAGGGAGAAGCAGGCTCCATGCAGGGAGCCTAATATGGGACTTGATCCCAGGACTTGAGGATCACGCCCTGGGCCAAAGGCAGGCGCTAAACCACTGAGCCACCCAGGGATCCCTGACTACATAAAATTTAAACTTTTTTTTAGGTGGCTAAAGATTCCCATAAACAGAATTGAAATGGAAACAATACGTTGGGAGAATGTATTTGCTGTGCCTCACGGCAAGATAGATAAAGAGTTAATTTCTAGCTCTTACAAATTGTTAAGAAAAAGATGAAGCATCCAATAGAAAAATGTTCCCAGGATATGAATAGGCTCAGAGAAGAGTAAACCCAAATGGCCAATAAACATATGGCTCAACCTCCTAGTACTCAGGGAAATGCAAATTAAACTAACTCCTTGCCCATCAGATTGGCAAAAATTCAAAAGAATGTTAACACCTACTACTGATGGGGGTGGGAGGGAAAGTATATTTTCATATTTAACTGGTGAGAAAGAGAATTAATGCTACCTTTTTGGAAAGCAATATGGAAAAAATCTGTTGAAAAATTTAAATATATGTACCTTTTAACCCAACCATCTCATTCATTCTTTCATAAGAATTTATCCCCCTCCTTCCAAAAAAAAAAGGATTTGTCCCATAGAATTAGAAAGTATCTATGAAGAGAAGAGGAGAGTGTTTAAACCATGACACATTTATGCTATGAAATAAGATGAAGACATTAAGAACAATAGATTCACTTAGGGTTTCCACAATATTATTAATTGAGAAATTAAAGAAATATGTGTAATGTCATTTTGTCAAACTGATCTGCAAGCCCTATATGTATATGACTGCATGGGTATGAAAAGGATATGAAAGTATTCATAACAGATTTTAACATCTATTGGTGGAATATTAGGGAAGTACCAGGGAGATAGAAAAGGAGGTAAGATTAAAAAAATGTTTAAAGTATCTGTGGAGGGACACCTGGGTGGCTCAGCGGTTTAGCGCCTGCCTTTGGCCCAGGGTGTGATCCTGGAGTCCCAGGATCGAGTCCCACATCGGGCTCCCTGCATGGAGCCTGCTTCTCCCTCTGCCTGTATCTCTGCCTCTCTCTCTCTCTCTCTCTCTGTGTGTCTCTCATGAATAAATAAATAAAATCTTTAAAAAAAAAAAAACTTTAAAAAAATAAAGTTTCTGTGGGGGGAACCCATGTATGATATGATACATTTATATACAAATATATGTGGAAGCAGAGTAACAGAAAGGCACCTTTCTGTCAAGTAACCGGGGTGCCTGGGTGGCTCAGTTGGTCAAGTGTCTGCCTTTGGTTCGGGTCATGATCCCAGGTCCCGGGATCAAGCCGCACATCAGGCTCCCTGCTCAGTTGGGGGTCTACTTCTCCCCCTGCTTGTGTGCGCGCTTTCTCTCTGTCAAATAAATAAATAAAATCTTTTGGGAAAAAAAAGGTGCTTGACACATGATCATCAAAATGTAAATAGTTAGGTTTGGGGGGGATCATTAGTTTGTTCTTTACACAATTCTATTTTTTAAACATATTTTAAATATGTATAAATCACATAATAGAAAACATACAGCTATTTTAATCATGAAAAAGATTTTAGGGGCACCTGGCTGGCTTAGTTGGTGGAGCATGTGACTCTTGATCTCGGGGTTGTGAGTTCAAGCCCCACCTTGGATGTAGAGATTACATAAATATAAAATCAAAAAAAAAAGAAAGAAAGAAAGAAAGAAAGAAAGAAAGAAAGAAAGAAAGAAAGAAAGAGAAAGAAAGAAAGAAAGAAAGAAAGAAAGAAAGAAAGAAAGAAAGAAAGGAAGGAAAGAGAAAGAAAGAAAGAAAGAAAGAAAGAAAGAAAGAAAGAAAGAAAGAAAGAAAGATTTTGAAACTACAGAAGTTGACTTTCTCCCTAGATGATGTCATCTTATCCATGGTTCCCTGTATGCTGATGGTTCTTGAGTTTTTCTCATGACTCCTAACCATGGTCAAGAGGTACATATCCATAGATTAAGATGTCTGTTCACCAGCTCCACCCATAGGGGTATCTCTCTCACAGGGGACAGAGCCAGCATGGCACGATTCTCTCCCCTTCAATGGGCTCTTGCTTGTCTTTCACATCCCACCACCATTTAACCAGTTGGTCAAGTCCTTTCAGATCAAATGTTAGAAGTTAGTCCCGATCCTTCTTGTCTGCCATATTTTGCCTTTGTAAAGGCAACTTCTCCTATTCAAAATTGAAAAATAATCTGTTGAATGATACTTTGAAATTGTGTGAATGTTCTGTGTCCCCAGCATTTCATGTAATGATCTCAGCATCTGTTAGTGAGCCTTATTTGAATCAATTAATATGTTGGTGGTTGCAGAATGGTAATTCTTCTCATATTATCATTTCTTATATTTTTATTCTGTTATTTTGTGAAGAACTTTTCTTTCTGTCCTATTTTTGCATATTGATGCAGATTCATGGATTATTGTTTTAATTCAATGTGCAATAATGCATTTTTATCATCTTTCTTTTGTACACTCAGATTTTCAAAAGTTGACCATCTCTGTCAAGCTGTCTTTTGACATGTCCTCATCAGTCTTGCAAAGCACAGTGATGTCTACCACTAACTCTCAAATAGGGGAAGAGAAGAGGGAAACAAATGGCACAAAATTTCAATAATTGGTGAAGCTGACATATAGTAAAACCATACCTTTCTTTCAACCTCTTTGTAGAGTATTTGAATGTCTTTAAAATAAAAGTCATGGAAAAAGACAGGCCCAGCTTTTCAAAAGACAGGAGACACTGGTCATGCCCTCCACTGTCGCCATGCTTATCGTCACCACTGTTGTGAGCCCTGCACACCTTCTCCCCGATCCCCACTTCTTCCCACCCCACACTCCATTCTCAAAGACCTTCCAAAGGAAGTGTTTTAAGACTTAAATCAGAGCTTGCCATGGCCTTGCCTAAAGCTCTTCTTGCCTCGTGAAATAGACCTAAATTTCTTACCAAGGTCTCTAAGCTTTCCATGGTCTAGCCCTCCCTGCCTTCCTCACCTCCTACCACTTGCCCTCTCGCTCTACCCAGCCTCAACACCTTTACACAGGCCCTTCCCACCATCTGAACACTCTGACCCCAGATTTTCACATGGCTTTTTCTCATCATTCACACTTCTGCTCAATGCTGCCTCCATCGAGAAGCCCTCTCTGTCCACTCTAATTTAGCTTCCCACCTAGTCAGACTCTGTCCTTGACCTAATTTCATTTTCTTAGTGCTTGTTTGTTGTCTGTCTTCCCTGTTGGTAGGGAACATTCCCACAAAGCAGAGACCTTGTCTGGTGGTGTCTGGTCTCCACACTGTATTCTTAGCACTAAGCACAAAGCCTAACAAACAGTAGGTATATAGTAAATACTGAATAAAATGATGAGACACATACCTAGATATGTGTGTGCAAAAAATGCACACTCACAGAGGAACACACAGAAATGCTCACAAGGTACATGTAGGGAAACGTATAGATACATCCATGAACAGACATAACAATTATGTCGTTCTTATGCATACTTGTACAGCACATACAGGGGTACACTCACATGATGATACGCACTTATCTTTAAACATGTATCCACTAATCCATGTATTTCAAACATTGACAAACACAGGCACAAACAGGCTTACGTAGTCTCTCTCTCTCTCTCTCTCTTTCACATACACACAGATACTCTCAGGTGTAGGGATGTAAAAGAATACCTCCCACACTCTTGCAAGTGTGTGTATGCACACTTCGCCTCTGCCTGGCCTGGGCTTCTGCATCCTTGCTAAGCTGGTTTGTGTGGACACCACTAGGCCACCCAGCATCCCTAGACCAGAAAGGTCCTGAAACTCCTGGTAACGCTCCCCTCCCAGGACAGGTGATCTGGGAGAGGGTCAGGGCTGCCGGGCAGGCACCCCTTGATTTATAACTGCCCCAAGGCCACTGTTTGGAGCAGCAATGTCCCAGAGGCCTTTAGCTGTCTGAGCAGAGCTGTACAACATACCTGGCTTGGCACCCTCTGCTCTGGTCCCACTCACCTTTGCAGTCACCCTGCTTCCCGGGGCAGCACCTCAGTACTGGAAGCGGTGGCCTCTCATAGCTACATACTAAGGAGACAAGGGCAGCAGGGAAAGCCCTCGGGACTCCCAAGGTGTCTACCCACATGGCTGGACCAAGAATGACCTTGTGGGGTGTGAAGAGGCAGAGGGTAGTGGTCCCAGAAATCCGAAGTAAACTGGTATGTGCTTTGCCCATACAGCTAGACAGACAGGGCCTGAGTCTGGAGGTGGCTGGGGTTTACCCGGGCAGGGGCCGAGAGGGCACCTGGCCCCCCAGGTGGGCTCGGCTGGTGCCTGGAACTCCCAAGGCATACTCAGTGCCAGAGCCTGAATAGCAAACCAGCCCTAGAACCCAGTAGCTGGTACAGTCCAGACTGTCCACCACTACCTGCCTGGCCCACATAGGACTCCAGTCTGAACTTATGAAGTCTCGGGGGCTGGATGTCTCCGTTACCCCAGATGCCCAGATGGGAAGCCCCGAGGAAACCTTCACGGCCGGCTCTCACAGGCTCCTGTTCATATGGAGCCTTCAGGTGACCCTCTGTGCTAGGCTCTGCAAGTGGAGGGGCAGGTTCCCCCAGGGGTCCTGATGATATGTTCGAAAGCCTGGGAGCTGGACAGGACATGGTTTGTTCAGGAGGCATAGCTGTGACCTCGCTGACATAACTGTGAACAAGGCCCAGCACCACAGAGGGCTGGGGCCGGGGAGGACGTGGTGTGCTCAAGACTGGAGAGAGAAGCCCAGCCCAGCTGGAAGAGAGAGTTAGGGAGTGAATGGTGAGGGGGACCACGGGCAGGTGGTGCCCAAACCCTGCAGCTCAAGACATGGATTTGGAGTTTGAACCTAAAGGCACTGGGGAGCCACAGATGGGTCTAGAGTAAAGGAGTGATGTGATCTGATTTGACATGGTGTCCCTTGTCATCTCATGCAGCACGTCATTTCATTAGAGGGGTCCAAAGGTGGACCAGGACAGGCAAAGGGAGGGAAGACATTGTGTAGAGTATAGGGACTGTGCACCAGCCCTGTTTTGTGCCAAAGGAACACTGCCTACAACCAGTGTTTAACCAAGAGGCTTGATTTCTTCCGTCCATCTGTCCATCCATCCATCCATCTAGGCATTCATGTATCCGTCACCATGTAGGCCTCATGGAGATGAGAAATAAACCAGGTCCTACCATCCAGGGGTGTTCAGTCCGGTAGAGGAGGAAATGGAAGAGGCAGAAGCTGGCGTCCGCATTTACAGGACACCAACTATACGCAGGACACCGAGTCAGGCAGCTGACATGCAAGATCTTTTGGCCTCACAGTCATCTGGTGAAGAGGTCCTTCCCATCTCATTTTATAGGCAAGAAAACTGAGACTCAGGGAGTGAAGCCACCTGCCCAAGGGCTTACAGAAGGCGCTGGCCCCAGGCAGAAGGGCTTGGAGAGTGATAGAGAGCAGCCAGAGGCACTTCAAGGGTCATTTCCGCCCTCATCTTCAGGCCCTGTGAGGCTCTGAAGTTCCCAGAAAGGATGAGACCCTGGGGGATTGGACCGACGGCCCAGCGCTGCCTCCCCCTCAGCTTGTGATTAATGCTTGACAGTCCTTCTACTCACAGGGAACTCATCAGACTAATATTTCCCGATGTGAATTCCGTGTTGCCCTAGAAGGAGAAATCCCAGCCCCCTCTCATTCTGTGCCCCAGATGAATGGGCTCCCGTCCTGAGGCCTGTGAATGATGTGGCCCATATCTGCAGCGGGAGGTCGATAAAGGCTCCATCAGCAGAACTGCACCCTCTCCCGACTGGCCAGCAGGCCTTGGTTCCCCTCGCCATGCTGCTCCCTGGCTGGTCCCGGACTGTCCATCGGAAATGGGGAGGCAAGGTCAATGCCCAGCAGATGAGTGGGGAGGGCCCTGGGAAGGGAGGGCCAGGCCTTCTCCAGCCCTGCTGCAGAACTCAGGGTCCTTGGGGACCAGAAGGAAGGGACAGAGTCTGCTAACATTTCATGTAGCCCCAAGAGGGTGTAGGCCTGTAGCCCAAGGCTGTGAGCAAATGTCTGTTTAAGGCAACAGAGGACCTCAAAACCTCTGTGAAGGATGCTGGAACCAAGTGATTCTAGGAATAGAAACACAAGGGTCGTTGCCATAGTAAGAGAAACAAAGAAACAATAACCAGTACCATTTATTGAATGCTCACCAGGTGCCAGGCGTAGTGCCACACACGGGTAATGGGTTATTTCAACCCTCAGAGAGTCATGTGGAATAAGGTGGCATTATCTCATTTTAGAGAGGGAAAATGTGAGGCCAAGAGCAGTTAAAGGATAATCTAAATAGAGGTGTCAGGATTCAACTCTAGATACTTATACCTTCAAACCTGTGCTTTTAGCCATTCATCATCAGACCCTTCCACTGATATTTGTAAAGGAGGGTGCTGAGAGTACATGAGCCAGGCACCATCCCTGTGCTCATGGGGCTTGTGGTCTCATGGGGAACCGACATCAAATAAGGTGACTCCAGTGCTTCAGTGAGAGTGCAGGCGGGGATAGGTGCTCAAGGGAGGGCTTGTCAAGAAGAAGGAGAGTGTCTTGTCTCGCCCTAATACAGAGAGAAGCCAGTCCAACTCCCCAGTTTGGGTGTTGAGGACATTTCCTCCTTGAAGTGGCCAAAGGTGGAAAGAATCTAGGGTTAAAGGTCAAAGCACTGAAGGCCAAAGCTGAGGCAAAGAGAGCTGTCCTCCTGTGGAGCCATGAGCAGGAGACAGGGGCAGGATGTGGATGTGGATGGAAAGGAAATAACCGAAAGGAAGTGAGGCGTCTCCCGTGTAAAGAAGGCAGCCATTGTGATCTGAGCTGTGTGGTCCCTGACTGTGTGGCATGTTGGATAGGCTTGAAGGTGGAGGTCAAGCAGGACAGTTGTCCATGCCTGAGAGATGTCTTTCAACAACAGGTAGACAGTAGCACCAGGACAATAGGTTCACGGGAGGTTTCTGGCCAGCAGCCAGAAGCTCCCAGAGTAGTTGTGACCTTTGGGGATGGGACCTGGGATGGATTATCCTGGAGGCTCAAGCCCCAGCCAAGCAAGGTGGGTTCAGGGCAGGGTTCAAAGTTCAACAGGAAAAAGGAGGCTGAGGGTGGTGGTAGCCAAATCTGAGCAGACAGAGCCAGAGTGCAGGACGGTAAGAGTAATGCCTGAGGCCACCTGCAGGAGGCACTGTCACCACCAATCAGCTCTTCACTCAGGGTTCTGGGAGGAGGGCCACCCTTGGGAGGGGCAAGGAGGCAGAACCAGCCCATTCTGGGGCTGCCAGGGCCTGGGCTGATGGAGGGGGAATCAGCCCCAGTCCTGGCTGCGAAGAGCTGGTTCTCCCTGGGCCCTTCCTGCTCATAGCTCCACCCTGCTTCTGAACCTGACTCCCCAATTCGCCCCTGACCCTTCTTCTGTCCCTGACCCCCATTCCTGAGCCTTACCCCAATCCCGAGGTTTCTTCCATTTCTGAGCCTGAGCCCCTCCTGGACCCTCCACCCCCACTTCACCCCACCCCAGTGCTGAACCTCACTTAACGCTGTCTCTGACTCCTGCCCCACCCCTGCCATCTTACAACCATCCCAGATCCTTCCCCCACTGTTCCCTCCACCCCTGCCCTGCCTCTGAATTGGGCTCAGGTTACCTAACACATATTCCTGTTAAGTTATTTTCAAGCTGAGAGGTTCTTGTTTTCTTTGGGGCCAAAAGAAAAAAAAAGGGTGGGAATTTCAAAATGTCCTCATTAAAATGCCATGTACAAAATCAGTCCATAGCTTGACACATCGGAATAGTGGTCTCTGTTTGTGGGAGGAGGGAGGACAGAGGATGGAAGAAGGGCAGGCCCATCTGGGGGTTTCTGTAATGTTTCTTGATATGCTGTTGGGTGCACAGATGTATTCAGTTGGTGAAGATAAATCAAGTGATAGACTTGTGATTTGTGCACTTTTCTGTATCTATGTTATACTTCGATAGGAAGTTCTTTTAAAAAATGCCCTGTAGTCAGAGCAGTTAGGGCCCTCAGGGAAACAAAGATGGCCCCGGGTCCCTGGGGCAGCAGCTGAGACCCAGCCTGGGAGGCTGGTCAGGCTGGTTCTGCCTTAAACAGGCTCTTAGGAAAACACTCTTGGGTGCTCGGTGTTCCCAGGACAAGCGCCCACCCCAGCAGGACGCTGACAGCAAGTCCCCTCCACCCGACCATACACCCCGCTGTCCCCTGGGACCCTGCCTTGGTGCCAGCTGCCTTCCTACCCTAACAGCTGTATTTTTCAGGTACAATATGACAGGCTCAATCTATTCCTGTTATATATTTCCCAGTAAATGGACAAGGTGAAAACAGTGTCAGTTCAAATCACTATCATGACACTTAATTCTGATTTACTGTACCTTTTGCTGCAATCTTGAAAGTGCCTGCGTCCGTGCCGAGCCAGATTGCCCAGCCAGGCCCCACGGGGTCGATGTTAAGATCAGCTTCAATAAAAGAATTTAGGGTAAGGTGGCCCCGGGTGGGCAGGGGGCAAGCTGGGGCCCAGACGACGAGCCAGCAGAGACGCTGAAGCCGCAGCTCTCTCACGCCTCCCTCCTACCGACTCTTTGTCCCCAGCCCTGTGTTTGCAGCAGCTGGGAAATTTATGGAGGCTCCATAAACGGGTTTTACAGACAGCTGTTAGAGCGTGTGGAGCAAGGCTTGGCTGTCGGGGGACCTAGTCGCAGGCTTACAGCCAAGACACTTAAATATTATGGCCCTACATATATAAAAAGTGTGCTGTGCACGTCCTCTGCTACCTCCCTCCTCCTGACCCAAGAGCGTGGGGTTGCAGGCTCGCTAGAGACAAAATGCCCACAAGCCCTGGCTCCAGCTTCTGCAACCCTGGCCAGGAGCCTCCAGCTGGGCTGGCCGCATGGATGCGGAGAGACTCATCCAAGCAGCGGGGCCAGGCATGTGCTGGATGCCTCCTCCTCCTCCCTGCCCTCCAGGCTTGCTGTGCCCAGGCTCAGCTCACCAGGCCCTTTTTGCCTCCAGGCCTGGCTCCAGCTGTTTTCTCTGTCTTGAAACCCACCCCGCACCCGCACCCAGCCTTCACCTTCCCCAGTCCTGGCCAGTTCATACCTACCCTTCCAGAAACTCAGCTGAAATGCTGCTTTCTTAGAGGCATCACCCCCACCCTCTAGAGTCAGGTGTCCCCGGTTATAAATGCTCATACCCTCCCTGGACTTCTTCATAACATTTGTAACAATTGTAATTACATAATTATTGGCGTCATTATCTGCTTAATGTCTATCTTTCCCCCTGGACAATAAACTCTATGAAAGCAGGGACTCTTTGAATGTATCCCTAGTGCCTTGCACAGAGCCTGGCACTCAATAAATATTCAATGAAGAAACAAATGAAAGAACAAATGAAGATGCGGAGACGAATCCCACACAGCCCTGAGATATGGCACAAGGCAAACCACTCAGATCTTAAGAGCAGGAGAAAGGCTTGTTGTGAGTGTTCAGTAAAGAGAAGCCAGTTCTGCAAGGGAGAATCCAGGAAGAGGTGCTATGTGACCTCTTGGTATGGTAAAGCACTTTAATTCAGAAGCCCCAGCCTTGAAGGTTAAGATGTCTAGATGTCAGAAGTCTAGTCCCTTGGTTTCATTGAGCTTCAGCTTCTCTGTCTTTTAAATGGGACCAGGATGGTGTTTCCATCAGGTAGTTTTTATAAAGGTTAAATGTCGTTAGCATAGTGCCTGTGATCAGAATTGCTTAAGCTGCGTCACTACTGAATGTAGCCAGCACTTGGCAGTTCCAGGCAAAGGCAGCAGCATGTGTGAAGGTGTTTACGAGGGATGAAAATTCCACTTGATTCCCTGCTGCCTTGGAAGCCATGTTTTGTATCTCCTGACCTTAGCCTGACCTACTTGACCTGGGGAGAGGGTCTGACCCAGCAAGAGCCCATCATGGGCTGGCCAGCGACCTGTGACTGACGGCTGGGCCAATCGGATTTCCTCTCTGGGGTGTTTGATTGAAGAGACTTGGGAAGAATTGGCAAGAGAGCTGAGAGAACCATGATGGAAAAATAGTGCACAATGAAGTGGAAATTATAACTGAGCGCAAGGAATCAGAGAGATGCCTTCCTTGGGTGCGCTGTGCCGAGCCCATCTGTAACCTTGTGATAGAGGTTTTAATTTTTTATTTTTTTTCTTTTTAGGGAGGCAGTATAGCAATGCAATTACATCTGACTTCTCACTCAAAGATGTGTTAGCTGTGTGGCCTCGGAAGAGAACTTCACCTCTCTGAGCTTCACTTTTCTTGCCTGCAGAATAGAAATCACTAAAGCGTTTATCTCAGAAAGTCATGTAGATTGAATGAGATGATAGAGTAGATTATATTACTGTTCGCTGATTACTTCCTCATTAAGGAAAACGAGCCTCATTTAAAGGTTGTGACTGCCTAAGCCTTAACCTCACTCTTTGGGCATGGAAGGAAAAAGGCTGAGAAATCTGTTCAACCCCCACACTGGGCATATTCTCCACTGCTCTCATCATGTGAGGAAGAAGATAGGTCGGACATTTGAAGTTGTCAGTATTCAATTCAATGTTCTATGGACATTTTGATCCATAAAAGTGTATTTCCTTGTGATCAAATCTTCTAAAAGAAGGATTCCCAAGAGCCACAGAGAGCACTAGACTGGGGCCCCTCCCACCACCACCACCACCACCACCACCACCAGGAGATGAAACTGGGGCCTACTCAGCGAACATCCCCCATGCCTTGGAATAGACCCCTTGAAATGTGTGCCCACAGTGACTTCAAAATCGGCAGAGCTGTGACTGCCATGTGTCCGATCTTCTTGTCTTTCCAGAATGAAGTATTTAACTTCACAGTTAAATACTGAAATGCCCTGTCCCATTTCACCTACAGTGTATGAACCAGTGGGTGGGAGGCAGTTAGAATTTTTGGTTCATAGATCTCTGAACCAAAATGAGCCAGTTCTCTTCTCTGTTTTGAAGGGTATTCTAGGCATCATGCAGAAATATTGGACTTTGAGTCGCAGCAGTGTTTGGATGGGGCTTTGGATTCCCTGCTTAGAGGTGAGCAGGTTCTACATGTAGGTATAGAGGGTATTAAATACATGGTGGCCAAAAGGGCAGACCATGTCTATTATTTTATTGGCCACTAACATCCCAGCCCCTTGAAGTCAGTCTTGGCCATGTAACTTTCTTTGGCCTACGAGATAATGTGTAGAAGTGTCATGTTGCTCTAGGCAGAAACTCTTAAGAGCTTGTTTGTTATTCGCCATGCTCTTTCCTCCTGAAATAACCATAACCAGCCAAGTTCTAGACAGAAGGTGCTCTAGCAGCCTACATCCTGGAGGAAAGAAAATGTATGGCCAGGTCACAGCCAGTGTGTCCTGGACAGGTAGTGTGAGTGGGAGACAGACTTTGGCAGTCATGAGACCCAGGCAGCTTAGAGTGGTTTCTTACTGCAACACAGCTGGCTTATTCCGATCACTAGCATGGTATGCAGATAGCTTAGCACCGAGTCTGACTCCGAATAAGTGCCATTGTTGTCTCCTGTCTCTTAAGAGGCCAGGAGACACAAAGTACAATTGCGGTTTGGTAAATAATTTATTGTAACTGGTGGGAAGGCTGCTTTTAACAATAAAAGTGAAAAGGGGGACTGTCTCATGGAGACCTTGAAATAGAAGCCATATGTCTGGCTGAACCAGCCTAGGGGGTACAAAATAAAGTCACCTTTTACTATTCTCTGTGACCCTCAGATCCCATCTCCCCGTAGAGGAAAGATGTCTCTCTTCTCTCTTCACAGCACCTGCCTCCCTCTGCCTTCTCCCCTCATGTGGAGTCTGTTGAAGTTACTGCTCACAGAGAGAATCAGAAAATCTAGTCTGTCCACCAGAGGGAGGGCCTGTGTTCCCGGCTGCTGATTTCTCTGCCTCATGGTGTCACTGCTGAAAACAGAATGGCCAAAAGCAAGCAGCATAAAAGGAACAATTGATAGATCTCACTACACTAAAATGTAAAACTTCTAAGTGACAACAGACACCATAAAACAAGTTAGAAACAAGCTATAGCCTGGGAGAAAATATTTGCAATTTATATAATAGATAAGGGATTAGCATCCAGAATATATAAAGAATTCTAACAAATCAATAAGAAAAAGACAAATGGCCCAATAGAGCACTCAGCAAATGATAAAAGACAGTCGATTTATGGAAAAGGAAATTCAAATGGCCAATAAACTTGAAGAATGTTCGATTTCACTAGTAATCAAGGAAATAAAACATTAAACTACCATGAACTATATTTCATTCATCAGATTGGTGAAAAAAATTAAATTTGATGCTAAATGTTGGTGAGGCTGTGTGGAAATAGGGACTTTGCATATTGTTGGTAACAGTGCAAATTGGCACAATTGCTTTGAAAGACAAGTCCGCTCGCTGGTATCACCCCTAGAGGAAATGCTTGTGTGTGTGTGTAAGGAGGTCTGTGGAGAGATGTTTACCGCAGTATTGTTCAAAAGAGTAAAAATTCAGAGAAAACCTAAGTGTCCATCAGCAGAGGACTAGCCAGATAAACCTTAGCACGACTGTGGTATGAAGTACTATACAGCTGTTCACAGGAATGAGATGAATCTATGACACAACATCAAGAAATATCATTTGGTGAATAAAGAAAGTGGCAGAAAACACATCGAGCCGGACATCTTTTTGTGGAGACAAGAGAACCAGAAACATACACAGTAATTTTAAAATTGTTTATAGGGCTAGAGGTATAAAAAACATTTGAAAGGATGACTCAAAGGAGAACAAGAGCAGCAGCCTCTGAGACTGAGGGAAAGGACCTCGTGTGGTGGCGCTGGCAGGAAGCTGGTAGGTAAGTGGGGGTAGTGGGAAGGAGTCAAAGGCGACTGAACTTTGTTGTTTGTATTTCCATACTGTCTTACAGAAGAGAAAAAAGGAGAAGGTATTTATGAATGTTTGTGTAGTTGAAAAGGGATTGTTTATGTAGAGAAACAGGCAGTCTGGCTTGTGAACCTCTGTCCTCACTGGCAGAAAGATGGTGGGGAGCCAGGAACACCACTGATGGACAGTCATTCCTCAAGTTGTGTGTGTGTATGTGTGTGTAGAGACTAGACTAGTCAGGATCGGATAGCTGCTATACTGACACCCTCAACATCTCAGTGCCTTAACACAACCAAAGTGTATTTCTCACTCACGTCACAGGTCAGTGTGTGTGGTGAGGAGGGGATGCTCTGCTCCACATAGTCACTCAGGGGCCTGGGCCCCTTCCATGTGATGGGTCTGTCATCTTGTGATACCTTGTCTTCCTCTGCCTCTGCTAAGTGGGACACAAGAGAGAGCATGGAGGACTGCTTAGGAGACTTCTGCTCATTCCGAACCTCGTGTTCCATTGGCCAGGACGTAGTCATACGGCCCCATCTGACTGCAAGGGAAGCTGGGAAATGTAGTCTAGCATGTGCTCAGAAAGAGGAAACCAGCTCAGAGATCACGTAGCAATCTCTGCTTCACTCAGCTGTGGTGCTCCAGCTCCACTTATATGGTGACTGCAGGACACACTGGCCCACCTTCTTGCAGCACCTTTCCACACTTCTCTGCACCATGCCACGTTCCCCAAGGCAACCTCACCCTGTCAGCTTTGGAGAAGTTTACAATTTGACCATCCTCTGAGCTTAAACCCACCTTCTACCCCCACCTCAGAGCCGTCTGTAGAGAGCAGAGGAAATCCCTCTCCACCCACCATTGTCCAATGATCCATTCTATTTTTAGTTCCTGGGGCATTATTTTCCCTGGGCGAATGTTCACCTTGTTACCCAGAGCTCAAGAGTGCAGATTTCACTCAGAAGCAATGGAAAGCTCTGAGAAGTTTCTGAGTAGGGCACTGACGTAATAAAATACATGCTTGAGAAAGACAAGGAGGATAGACTAGGTGAGGGGGTCCTGCCATGGTCCCAGTGATGGGCAATGAGGTCTGTGCCATGGCGGGGCAGTAATGGGGCGTGGGGCAGAGGGGACAGGTCTTATAGAGGTAAACTCTGTAGGATGTGGAGGGTGCTGTTTAGAGCGGTCACAGGATGGCTCCCTGTATCAGAACAGTAACCCCTAACCCTGAGATGGGGAACAGGTTTGGGTTAGGAGATGGGTAAGTAACGCCAGGCCTGAGATGTCTGGAAAAATTCAGATGGAAGCATCCTGCAGGCAGCTGGGTGAACACAGAAGCAAGGCGTGGGTTCCTGGTGAAGGTTTGGGGGTTACAAATGGTGCTTGAAGTAATTGGATCATAGTAAGTCTGCATCATAAGAATAAGAAACACCCAGCTCCCCCTCAAAACAAAGGCAAAGAGCATGTCCTTGTGTTGTTGTTTTTTTAAAAGATTTATTTATCTATTCATGAGAGACCCACAGAGGCAGAGACACAGGCAGAGGGAGAAGCAGGCTCCCCGTGGGGAACCCGATGCGGGACTCAATCCCAAGACCCCAGGACCATACCTGAGCCGAGAGCAGACGTTCAACCACTGAGCCACCCAGGCATCCCAAGAGCATATCCTTGTCATTCCAGCACCCTGACATTAGATCAGCCGAAAAGGATGGACTTCCAGACACCGAGTGATTTCTAATAGGGGGCAGAGGAGCTGGACCGGTTTGAGGAAGCACCTGGTGGCAGAGGAAGCTCTGCATGGGCCACAGTCTTTCTGAGAGGGAGCAGCTAGACCAAGGAAGGAGAGGCTGTGAGCTAAGGCTGTCCTGGGGCCAGGCACATGGCCAGGGCAGGCAGAACTGGATGCAGTCGTACCCACGCTCAGGAGAACCCTGTGCTTGGTTTGATGCTCTCCTGTTGTCATTTTGACATTCTGAATAATTGCATCTTTGTTTTTTGTGTTTTCTAAATTTTTTTTATTTATTCATGAGAGACACAGAGAGGTAGAGACCTAGGCAGAGGGAGAAGCAGGCTCCCTGTGGGGAGCCCGATGTGGGACCCGATCCCAAGACCCCAGGATCACACCTGAGCCGAAGGCACTCAACCACTGAGCCACCCAGGTGCCCCAATAATTGCATCTTTAAACATGTATTTTGTAAGTGAGGTCCAATGGGACGATGGAGCATGCACATGGGCAGAGGAGACAACACGCACAATGTTTGTGTCCACCACTCCTTGGCTCCCTGTTGGTGTATGGTGTTTGCCGTGCTCCTGGAGCAAAGAATTCCAGTGGGCCCACAGCACGTGGGAGCCCAGTGAGACTCAGAAAAATTAGAAGGTAAACGTGACCCTTCTCCTACTAAGTGGCCATACTTGCCCTTCAGTTAAGGATTCGATTGGGGCAGTAAAAAGAAGGCAACATGAGCTACCAAGCAGCCCTTTCATACCGTTCCATATTCATGCCACTTCCCTGTATTAGCCAATCACTTAAGTTGCAAACCATGACACAGAAGGAAAGGACCAGAGCGACCCTGGTTCCTTTTCTTCTCAAGTCTTCTTACTCATCAGTAAGCTAATGGCAGACGGCCTTAGTAGCATGTGCATGTATCAAGAAGGGAAATAAAAACAGTTGAGTTCATTTTGTGTGGCATTTCTGCTCTTCTGGTGAGAAGGAATATATATGTTTATAAATCTTACGTGAGCTACAAAATAGGTATGTAGTTTTGGTGATTCTTATACTTGCATTTAACACTGATATTGCCTAATATTAAATAAAATTCATGTTAATCATTTAAACTTATTTCTTAGAGTGGCATTAAATCTCAAAAAATGTTATGATAAGTCAAGAGAGAGACCACTAAAAAAAAAGAAAAACTTGGTATTTTAACATTTTTTATTCTGCTTTTTGAACGGGGGCCCATGTTTTCATTTTGCCCTGAACCCTGCCAATTACATTGCCAGCGCTGAATGCAAGGCTTGCCTAGGACATCAAGGCCCAAGGAATGTCTGCTCTGGGGAAAATGTTTTGGGTCACTTATTTCTTGACCTAGTCTTTTGAGTTCCTCTGTAACTTGGCTCTGTCTCTGATCCTGGTGGCAAATTGGCCCATGGTTCAGAAATAGGCTTGAGTCCATCTGCCCAAACCCTAGCTCTGTTTTTGCCGGCTATGTGGTGTCAGGCAACTTACCTAAACTCTTTGTTGAGCCATCTCTTGACGTTTGTGTAATGGGGATTTTGATAATAGCACCTACCTCAAAGTATTGTGAAGGTTAGATGACATTATACCTGCAGAGTATTTGGAACAGCCCTTGGAACCAGCAGTTGGGACTCACTCAGTATGGGTGAGTGTTTATCATTCTAGCATTTTCTACAATTTCACTATCTGGTGGAGGAAGTCCCTGGCTGCCCTCCCCTCTTGTGTCTCGGTGATGCTGGAAGGTGGGACCAAACCCAGTCCCTGTGCTGAGGAAGGGGCTGTGGGGAGTGGGGCTCCCCAGCAGGACCTGGGCGTCAGGTTTGTGCATGTGGGGTGTGCTGACCTGGGGGTTCCGTGTGAGTCTGGGAAGGTGGCAGTGGGTCTTGGGGTAGAAGGATGTTGGCGATCTCTTGGTTTCCATGTCTGTATTCATTTTCGAGGGCTGCCAAACAAAATACCACAGACAGGATAGTTTAAGCAACAGAAATTTATTTTGTCACAGTCTGGAGGCTGAAAGTCTGAGATCAAGGTGTTGGCAGGGCTGGTTTCTTCTGAGGCCCCTCCATGGCTTTCAGATGGCCTCCTTCTTCCTGTGTCTTCCCAGGCTCTCCCTTTGTGTGGATCTGTATTCGAGTCTTCTCTTCCTAAAAGATCACCAGTCATATTGGATTGGGGCCCACACAATGACCTCATGACCTTAATTGCCAATTTAAGGTCCCTATCTCCAAATTCAGTCACATGCTAAGGTACTGGGAGTTGGAACTTCAACATGTGAATTTTGGGAGACACAGTTCAGTCCATAGCAATGTCTGTGAATGCATGGCTGTTCTGTGGGTTCTGCTGACTGCTGGTTGCACACCTGTGAGTCTGTGTCAGTGACCGTGTGTACGTCCATCCTGGTGTCTGACATTCAAGGCTCCTGGGTCTCGGTGTACCTGTGTTTATGAGGCTTCCACAGTGTTTGGAGTCAACCTGACCACGCTGTGAGGGTGGCCACAGCATGGTAGGTCCTCTAGGAGAGCAGAGGTCTGGGGCCTCGGGGCCTGGGGGTGCAGGATCTGCCCGCCACTGGGCCCTGTGCACGTGAGTCCCATCTCACATGTATCCGTAAATGTGAAATCTGATCAAGCATGTGGCTGCAAGGCAGGATTTGAAAGGAGAGGGGAAAGATCATATTAATTTGAGATTTGAAAGAAGACAGTATGTTTACAAAAGTGAAAGAACAGCGGGTTAAACATATGTTGGTGATGACGGCAAGCGGACAGCAGCTGAGGCTGGGCTGGCTGCAGGGTGGGTGCGGTGGCATGTTGGTGTCTTTAAAACTGTCAGCAGAGGAGATACAGAAGGAAAACAATGGGACTGAATTGGATCCCAGTGGGGGTGGGGAGGAAGAAGCAGCAGTGTCTGGGTGGGGGGTGTCCTCACGAAGGCCAGGGTCAGCACACAGCCAGCACCCCTTCCACCCCCCAGCGTTGACCCTTTCTCACTCTCCACCCACAGTCTGCACCCTAAGCCCCAGAGCAGCAGGGCAGTAGCTAAGCCTCACTTTCTCTACGACACCCATCGGTCCTATGATAAATGGGATTGAGTGCTTTCTTTTTGGAAAATCGGTGGCAGTCCAGAGATGGTGGACGCTGGTGGCTTCTAACCCAGGGAGCAAATTTTGTGTTGGGAAACAAAGGGGAAGGAGATGGTCAGGACAGGGGTTCTTTCACTCTGCCCCCTCTCCTTCCCCAGTACACAGACCTTAAGTGGCAGCATCAGCTCAGCTGAGACCAGGGTTTGAATATCAGCCCTACTGCATGCAAGCCCATTCGTTTCCCTTACTCCCTGTGCCTTCCATCCCTCATTCATATCATGGAACAGGCTTCCATGCACATGCTCTCAGGTCGTTCTTTCATCTCCAGGTCCTGAGGCAAGTGTTCCCCTCGGATGTACCCACCAGACCTTTCTCTCAGGGGCTTGTTTCTTGTGTGCTTTGTAACTGATGTTTGCAAACTCGCACTCAGCAGGGCTTGTTGCCCCCGGGGGCCCGCATGCCCTGGGTTGCATCAACAGAGCAGTCTGAAGCAGCCTCCGCTGGGGATCCAGTTTTTGTCTGGTCTCGGGTGAGGTTGCTTTATTAACTTCCCGGGCTGAGTGCCCGGGCTCCAGGCTTTATGCTGGAGCTCGGTGTGGCCCTGGGCCCTGCATTTACTTGTCTATCTGTGCCCAGGTTGAGCGCAAGCCTTTGGTCTCTTTCGCAGCTCAGCAGGCAGACATTTCCCCCCATAATGTTGAAAGGTAGAGTTCCTCCTTCCTCCCTCCTCCTTTCTTTCTTTCTTTCTTTCTTTCTTTCTTTCTTTCTTTCTTTCTTTCTTTCTTTCTTTCTTCTTTTTTCTAAATGAGAGACACAGAGGGACAGAGGCAGAGACACAGGCAGAGGGAGAAGCCGGCTCCACGCAGGGAGCCTGACGCAGGACTCGTCCCCAGGACTCCAGGACCACGACCTGGGCTGAAGGCAGGCGCCAAAGCACTGAGCCACCCAGGGATTCCCAAAAGGCAGAGTTTCTGTCCTGGTCTGTTTATAAGTATGGCACTATCCCATTTCTGTGACAGTTTCTTCTGGGACCCACCGTAACCCAGAATTGTCTTTGGGACCAGCTGCTCTTCTCCCTTCCAGCCCCCTGCCCGGCCTGCCCATCCTCTCACCTAGGGGTGCTCTGCAGCCTCCGCAGTGTTCCTGTGGCGAAACTCGCAGCCCGGTGCTACCACCACAGATTTCTGGGAGGCCAAAAGGCCCCTCGTAACTGTGGCCTTGGCTCTATTAGTCTCCACCTTTTGATAACTGAGTGTTTTCCAGCTCACGCATTCTAACGGCAATTGCAATTTCGGCTTTGATTTTTCTCGGATTTACGAGTGTTTTGTTTCCTTCCCAAGGTTTCCTTTTTCTTCTTTATCTTTTGTCAGTTCTAACAGAGTTTTAGAGTGGATGTTAACTAGAAAGGACAACTAGAGAGGCGGCTGGAGATGGTTTATTAGGTTGAATGTTTAAATAAATTGACAGTGCCTGATGGTCAGCAACCCAGGCAAGGGATCAGGTGACCAGCTGGAACCCCTGCTCCAGGCTGGACTTGGCCAGGCTACTTGGGCACCCCGGCTCCGTTAAAGGTCTCGTGGCTGCTCGCAGGAACAGGCTGCAGGAAGATCTGGGCAGCGTTGTCTCGGTGCCTCTTTCTCTGAGCAAGCAACCTCCTTGGGACTCCTGGCTCCCACCTGTCCCATCCCAGAGAGCCCCTCAACCTCAGATCCTGCTCACTGTCCTGACTTTTTTTATTTTTTAAGATTTTTATTTATTTATGAGAGAGAGAGAGAGAGAGGCAGAGACACAAGGCAGAGGGAGAAGCAGGCTCCATGCAGGGGGCCTGACGCGGGACTCCATCCCGGATCTCCAGGATCAGGCCCTGGACTGAATGCAGCGCTAAACCTCTGAGCCACCAGGACTGCCCTTGTCTTTGTCTGATTCCTGAGGCTCCCTCTTTCTTGGCTTTGTCCTCAGCTATGCCTTTACATTTTTCGGTTGTATTTTATCTTGCATTTTATTGTATGTAAAGTAGGAGTAGGGATTTCCCATATTGACCCAATGCACTACATTAACTAGAAGTTTCTGGCACAATTAGCTGCATGCCTTTGAGCAAGACATTTAACATCTCTGAACTTCAGCTTCTTCATCTATAAAATAAGTTGGTTTTGTAATAGGAATATCTACAAATAGGTTGTTATAAGGATTCGGGGAAACAGGCATGCAGTTTAACATATATGGTGCTTGGAATATAATAGGTGTCAAATAAATAGTAGATGTTATTATTACTTCTCCTCCTATTTTATATATAAAGATCATGGGCTCAAAGAGATTAAGTAATCTTAAAGTCCCACAGCTGGTCAGCGGAGTAAAACCCCAGATGTTTGAGTCTTCCCAGTCACAGAGCAGGATAAAGAGGTCTTTAAAATGAGCTGGGCCCCAGTCACTATCTGCCTATATCCTCATGAGAGACCCCAGGTGAGAATACCTAGCAGAACCCAGCCACCCCCCCTCCCCCCCAATTCATGAGCAAAGCATATGATTGCTGTTAGTGTAAGCCTGTTTTGGGAAGGTTTGTAGCACAGCAGTAGACAACAGGACCACCGTTCAGTTGCTTACTAGGCACAGTGAACTCTTTGGGCAGACACAGGGCAAGAGTATCAGGGGCATTTCTTTGTTCATCCATCTACAAAGCAAATACATGTAGAGCCCCGAATCTGCCCCAGGCTCTTTGCTAGGCACTGAGGAATCAGCTGTAAACAAGACAGATAAGAAGGGAAACAAACAATTAAATAAACAAGAAAATAACCAGGGAGTGATAAATGCCAGGGTGAACATAAAATATGGTGACACAGAGTGACAAATGGAATCTCTTCAACTTAGATGATCAAGGAAGGCTTCTCTGCTACCTCGAGGGTGAGGTGAATGTCAAGAGAGAGTAAGAGCTGGCAGCAGCATATTCCAAGCCAAAGAATTCCTGGTGAAAATGCTCTGTGGTGGGAATGGCTTGGCATGTTCTGACATCCTTTGAAGGCTGGTGTAGCTAGGGCACAGTGAATGTGGGAGCAGGGGTCAGGAGGGGGACATCAAGAGGTGTGCAGGGCACATGTTGGGCTTTGCAGGCCAAGGAAAGGGTGGTGGGATTTTGTCCAAATGGAAGAGGAAGGCACTGGAGGGAATTTTAGCAAGATGATGTGTCAGAGTAGGATACATCAGGAAAAAATAAACTCTAAAATCTCAGTGGCTTTCCACCGTGGGAGTTACTTTTCTCTTGAGTTGCAACTGTGTATTTGGAGAATTTCCTCTCCATGGCAGCTCAGGACCTCAGGCTGCCTCCATTTTATAGCTCCATCAACTTGTAGCTTCCAGTCACCATACGTCATCTAAGCAGGGACTGGTAGAAGGAGGTGAGAGGAGAGAAGGCACACCAGATCTTATCCACCCTAGCCTGAAGTGATGCAAATGGCTCTGCTCACATCCTATTGGCCAGCACTACTGGGGGCCAAGCTAACCACAGGGAGGCTGGCAACATAGAAGAGCTCACAGATACACCTGAGAGCTCCCAGCAGTCTCTACCACAGGTAGTAATAGACTTTGATTTGTCTTTGATTTCAAGGCTGCACTTCTGGCAACTGTAAGACACATGTGAACCATGAGTAGTGGGAGCCCCAGCTATGATTAGGTTCCAAAATTATAGCCCTTTGGATTTCTCACTTGTGACCCTTAATACTGGGCAAATTTTGCCTCCTGGAACAACAACAACAAAAAAACCCAAAACCAAAAACAAACAAACAAACAAAAAAACAACAAAAAGGAAAAGTAAAGAAAAGAAAAAGAAAAAAGGAAAACAAAACCCATGGAAAGTTGCATCTTGAAAGGATGCTGTGGTCAAAGCTGGAGCCAAGATTTCAAAACCAAATGTTTAATCGGGGAGGCCCTGATTCCTAGATTTTGGGATCATGGATTTGTAAATTCCAAAAACTAATTTGGAAGCCAATAAAAGTTATTTTGTCTCGTAAGTATGTACTGTCACTTTATTTCAGAAAATGAAGGGTATGTTAATATTTATAAGTCAGAAGAAAATAATAGCACAATAAAGAACATTCCTTTCACAGAAAAGACAGATCATACACATGCACACATGCACCATGCATGTGCATTGTCACACGAGCCCAACATGCACAGAAAAAGTACATTTGTTGGCTTCCTGGAATTACCTGTGAGGACCTTTTATCATCATTAAATAAGTGAATCTGTGCCATGACCTACCGTGGAACTGTTTCAAGTTGCCTGTATGAGAAGCTGCTTGAGGCAAACTACCACTTTTCATTCAAAGAATCACTCTCAAAACTTTCAATTTGCAAGTCAACATTTGAAATCACTATGTGTCTTCTTTTACTGTGATATCTTAGAGTTTACATCATGCCCCTCTCAACTGACAGCCAGACAGGCTTCTTATTGTTGTAAAAACTGTTTACCTGTTGGAGAGCTCTTTCCCTTTCGGCTCCTAAGATGAATTTTGTGCTTACCCTGTAGCCTAAATTTTAAGCATTCTCAGTGTTGCGTTCATTCAGTATGTCCAGCTATTTTCCTGGGATGTCTGTAATTTACAGAAAGAAATGCAGTTTTTTTTTTTTCAATTTTTAAAAAGATTTATTTGAGAAAGAGAGAATGAGATAGATAGTTGAGAGAGAGAGAGAGAGCACCAAGCAGGGGAGAGGAGCAGAGGGAGAGGGAGAAACAGGATCCCCACTGAGTAGGGAGCCTAATGTGGGGCTCGATGCCAGGACCTAAGATCATGATCTGACCCGAAGGCAGATGCCTAACTGACTGAGCCACCCAGGTGCCCCCCAGAAATGCAGTTCTGCTTATATAATGCCACATTGTCTTTATTTTTCACATTTCCCTACTTGCATTTCCTGCCTCATTGATAAGCACTGGTCCATGAAGAAGTCTTGGAGGCTGCTAGGCTGAGTAAACAACAGTAGCCAAGGGCCAGAGCCAAACACAGAGGTTTAGGAATCAGGATGCCAAGAGCCAAGGGTAGCCACACAGGCAAAGGGCAGAAGTTTGGGTGAATGCACAGGGGGTAAGCACGTGTCCTGGTGACTGGGGACAGGGCAAAGGGACACTGACACCAGTACCAGCTGGCTGGATCCCACCTGCTTGTCTAGTCTTACTTTACCCAGCCTCCTCCAGTCAGACTGATCCCCCCTTCCCCCCGCACAAGACCTCCGTCTCCTCTTATGCCCTTTGTGTATATCCTTTCTGCCTAGAGCACCTCCTTCCTGTGCCCCCTGCTTTTTCTGCCGAGCCAGCTCATATGCACACTTCAAATGGAACATGCTCAGCCTTCTTACACACAGAGGAAAAGAAACTTGGCCTTCAGTGGACACACCTCCTTTACTGCTCTGAGCCTTGAGGCTGAAATATTGTATGTGAGGTATATAAGAAAGAAAGGAGGCAGAGAGGGCTCCCAGGTTTTTGGCTGAGCACCTGGAAAGATGTAGTTTCTAACAGGTGAGATGGGGCAGATGGAGGGAGGAGCAGGTTTGGAAGGTGCCATCAGGTGCTGGGTTCTAGAGGTAGTGTTACATTGGAGATGCCCACTGGACATTCAGACGTGCATGTCTGGTAGGCTGTTGGAGAAAAAAAGGTTCATAGTTCAGGGAAGAGGACCAGGCGAGAGACAGAGTTGGAAGTCTTCAGTACAGGCTGATATTTAAAACTGGTTTTTGGATATGAGATTTTATGTGATGTATGTCTTTTATTTTTTTTTTTTAAGATTTATTTATGATAGACAGAAAGAGAGAGAGAGAGAGAGAGAGAGAGAGAGGCAGAGACACAGGCAGAGGGAGAAGCAGGCTCCCTGTGAGGAGCCTGATATGGGACTTGATCTCGGGACTCCAGGATCGTGCCCTGGGCCAAAGGCAGGCGCCAAACCGCTGAGCCACCCAGGGATCCCCGATGTATGTCTTTTAACTACTGTCCTGGAGCCCGGGTTGGCTGGTCCTTCCACTTAACCTCACCCTCACCCCTCTGGCCACTTACCCTTCACGACAGCTCCTGTCATCCCTAACCGTCCTCCTTACTCTGCTTGTTGCCACAGCTTTCCTCCTTTGTCTACCTGGTGACTGCTCCTCATTCTTCACAAACCAGTGTCCATCCTTTTTCTCTGGAGCCTCTTCCTGGAAGAATGAGTATTTCTCTTTTCACTGTTACAGGACTTCGGCCTTATATATTGATGCCCTTGGGCAGGTTGCTTCACACTATAATATACCTGCATTGTTGATAAATATTTTATTTTATTTTATTTTTTTTTTTATTTATTTATGATAGTCACACACACACAGAGAGAGAGAGAGAGAGAGAGAGGCAGAGACATAGGCAGAGGGAGAAGCAGGCTCCATGCACTGGGAGCCCGATGTGGGATTCGATCCCGGGTCTCCAGGATCGCGCCCTGGGCCAAAGGCAGGCGCCAACCCGCTGCGCCACCCAGGGATCCCGTTGATAAATATTTTAGAAGATTACTCGATGAGTTTTCTCCTTTGTAATTCCTTCTAGCACTTCAACCCGAGCCTCTTCCCTCCCTAAAACCTCCTTCCCAAGGCTTAGTTCTTCAGGGAAGAAATGATACAAAGTAAAACCAAAACCAAACAACAAAAATAAAGATTAACTTCTTGGCTTCCAGTTTTCCAATTTCACTATTAAAAATCCACAGCATTGGGCACCTGAGTGGCTCAGTGGTTGTACATCTTCCCTCAGCTCAGGTCCTGATCATGGGATCCTGGGATCGAGTTCCGCAGCAGGCTCCCCAGGGAGTCTGCTTCTCCCTCTGCCTGTGTCTCTGCCTCTCTCTCTCTCTCTCTCTGTGACTATCATAAATAAATAAATATTTTTAAAAAATCCATAGCATCAAGAGAATAAGAAGACAAGCTACATTGGGAGAAATATTTGCAGACAACAGTGCCAGCACATGGCTAAATAGATGTGATCCTCCCCTGTGTCCAGTATATTTGGTCCAGAGTGGACCTAATCACTAGTGGGCTTTTCTGATTCTCTCCCCCTAAATCTGGAATTAGAATGTAGAGACACTTGTCCATGTCTCGGGTCACTGGAACTACATGATACATAGCCAACTGAGGGTACCATTATGGCAGCCACATTAGACTGTGGACAGGGAGAGGAGAAGAGAAGAGCCATCTGTTAGAAAGGGTGAAGAACAGAGGCAGACACATGAGGAGAAAGTGTAATAGGAGGATGTGTGACCCTGGAAAAGCCTCAGAACTTTCCTGCCTTGTGTCTGCTTCCATGAGAATCCCCATTTGTTCCACGAATTTTCTTTTTTGCCTAAGCTAGGGTGCATTTCTATTGCTGACAACCAGATGATCATTACCAGCAAAATCTGAATCTCCTCCAGATTGTGCCCATCTTTCTTTAAAAAAGATTTTATTTAATTAATTTGAGATAGAGAGAGAGAACACAAGCAAGCATGAGAAAGAGAGAGAGAGAGAGAGAGAGAACACAAGCAAGCATGAGCAGCAGAGGGAGAAGAAGAAACAGATTTCCTGCTGAGCAGGGAGCCTGATGTGGGACTCGTCCCAGGACCCTACTATCACAACCTGAGCTGAAGGCAGATGCTTAACCAACTGAGCCACCATGGTGTCCCCAGATTATGCACATCTTGAGGGCCAAACCAACTTTCTAAATCCAGAAGCCTAGCCAGGACTCTCAGTGAGGGATTGAAGGAACAACCGCTGTCCATGAAAGAGTAGGACTCCATCCAACAGAATGTTCTCCAGGACTCTGGGAATCCTGTTCAAGAGTTCTGCATAGCAAAACTATAAGCATTCAGTGTGGGGTTTGACGCCTCTGACCCCACTTACCACAATGTGCCTTAGGAAGACCTGGTCTCCATAGTTGTCATAATCATAATCCCTACATCATGGGATCCATATCAGTATTGAGTGAAATGATTTATGCAGAGGGGCCGAGCCCAGTGCCTGGCACCGGGGAAATGCCTGTGAATGAAATTATCTGGATTTCTAACTGCCATTGAGAATGACACTATTGGGATCCCTGGGTGGCGCAGCGGTTTGGCGCCTGCCTTTGGCCCAGGGCGCAATCCTGGAGGCCCGGGATCGAATCCCACGTCGGGCTCCCGGTGCATGGAGCCTGCTTCTCCCTCTGCCTGTGTCTCTGCCTCTCTCTCTCTCTCTCTCTCTCGTGTGACTATCATGAATAAATAAATTTTAAAAAATTAAAAAAAAAACAGAGAATGACACTATTCACCCAAAAAATTTTTGTTGAGTACCTACTATGTCCTGGAGTGGTGAAAAGAGAGACAAGACTCCTGAGGTGCATGCCCTCCTGAAGCCTACAATCTAAATAAAAGGAAGCTGCCGTCTTTGTGCCAGGTCTCTGGAGCAAGCTCCTCCTGACTAGGAAAGGTATTGAAAGAATCACAACTTGGGTCTGTCATTATGTGGTACCTCTGTATAATAAAAGCAGTTCTGCACATGGTTATGATCTCTGAGTTTCAACAGCACTGTTTGTGGTTGTTCTGTATTTATTTTTCACATCCTTCTAGTCACTCTGTGAAAGAAAGCCAGCCACATTTGCACACCTGTCCCACTAGCACGTTTATCCCACCTGCCTACCTTCTACTCCTACAAGCATCTGTGTTCACTCTGAGAGCAGAGACCAGATCAAAAACTGTACAGTTTAGGGCAAAGTTCTGTTTTAGCCAGCAACACTGATAACCGATGAGATTTTACCCTCGCTCTCTTAAGGCAGAATCATTCCATTCTAGCTCCCACAGATCAATACCAGAAACTAGCCTGAAGAGTAATGATGTATTTATTAATTGAGAGAGCTTTAAGGGAGGGCCAGAGAAGACAGAAGTGAGTGGTGGTGATCTCAGGTTCAGGAGGCTGACCAAGTTGGTGTTTGGCCTGCATGGGAAAGGCCTTCTAAGCAGCAAGGACCTGCTCTCCAAACTGTTAGCCATACTTCATTCAACACTCTCTGGGATCTCATTATGTCTTACATACATTGACTTTTTTCTTTCCTGATTATATTCATTATTAAAATTTTTAAAAATCTGAATTGCCTTAGTCCCTGATAAGGAAACTGATTGTTTTTAATTTTATTTTTTATGTTTCCAGATTGAAAAAAAAAAGATTTTATTTATTCATGAGAGACACAGAGAGAGAGGCAGAGACACAGGTAGAGGGAGAAGCAGGCTCCCCATGGGGAACCCAATGCAGAACTCCATCCCAGGACCTGAGCCAAAGGCAGACGCTCAACCACTGAGCCACCCAGGTGTCCCTGTTTTTCCAGATTTGTTGAAATAGAATTGACATATAAGTTGTTTAAGTTTGAAGATATACAACATGATGATTTGATATACATATGTATTGTGAAATGATCGCCATAGGAAGGCTGGTTAACAACATACCCATCACCTCACATAGTAGCTTTTGTGTGTTGAGTGAGAACTTTTAAGATCTAGTCTCTTAGCAGCTTTTCAGTATACAATACAGTATAGGTAACTGTAGTCACCATGCTGTATATTAGATCCCCAGGACTTGTTCATCTCATAACTGGAAGTTTGTACCGTTTGACCACTGTCATCTATCTCCCATCCCCCCAGTGCTTCTGGCAACCACCAATCTACTCATTCTATCAGGTCCGTTTTTTTAGATTCCTCATATAGATGAGATTATACAATATTTGTCCCTCTCTGTCTTACTTATTTCACTTAGCATATTGTCCTCATGGTTTGCCTATGTTGTCACAAAGACAGGATTTCCTTCTTTTTAATGGCTGAATAATATTCCTCTGTGTGTGTGTGTGTGTGTGTGTGTGTGTGTGTGTATCTTGAACTTTCTTCATCCATTCATCCCTCAAAAGACACTTGTGTTGTTTCCATGTCTTGGCTATTTAAATAATGCTGCAGTGAACATGGGAGTGCAGGTATCTCTTTGAGATCTTATTTTCATTTCTTTTGGGTATATACCTAGAAGTGGGATTGCTGGATCACATGGTAGTTCTATTTTTTAATTTTCTGAGGAACTTCCACGCTATTTTCCAAGGAAATAGTAATTTTTAAATGGCATGTCAATATGACCAAACTCAGGAGGTGAGCATGATTACCAAAGCCAATTTCCTAGCTTCCCTTACAGTTAGGAGGGGCCACATGGCCCATTTCTGACCCTTGGGATCTTCAGATCTGCTGGGGAATTCCTGGGAAAGATTTTGCTCCCCACCTGATTTTGTGCTGTGAAAGAGGAAGCCATGACATTTGAAGCTGGAGGAGCCATTCTGTGCCCAGGAGGTCACAAGTAAACCATAAACGACAACCACCTAAGGATGTCAGCAAAGGATAGGACATGTGTTCTTAATGTCTTCATCCTCCTGTAACAGGAAGACTGAAGGTAGATGACTTCTGGCCAGCAAAATAAATGCCTATTGTTCAAGCTACTGTTGGTTGGGTGTTCTGTAATTTGTGTCCATATTCCTAAAATGCTAAAATATAGATACAGATATGCTAAAATAGAAAATGAAAATCTCTATCCTCCCCTACAGATAGCCACTGTTAAACTATTAATGTTTGGTATACATTTTCCAAGTATCTAATGCATTTTAATACATATAAATATGCATAAATACATATACAATTAATAATTTTATATGTAGAATAAATGCATTCTGTTCTATATCCTGTTTTGGTTTATTTTCTTACTTAACAATATATCATGGTATATTTCTATGTCAATACAGCTTTTTTTAATGGCTCAATCTTCCATTGCTAGGCATTTAGGATATATCCAATATTTTCTCATTATAAGCAATGCTGAAATAATTATCCTTGAACATACATCTGTGTGCACTTGCCTGATTGTTTACTCTGGATAAGTATTAGACATGGACAGAGGGTATGCACGTATTAAATGTTGACACATCTATATATTAAACAAATGTTTATTGAGGGGCTAGTACATGGGGCACATTTATGCTTGATGAACAGATACCATGGTGGAGCTTTTAGTCTGGTGGGGAGACTGAGAATTGAACAGGTAAACAAATAGTAAATAGTTCATAATATGATGAGTGATAAGTGGGAAATGAACAGATGTGGGCAGCCTGGGTGGCTGAGCGGTTTAACCCCACCTTCAGCCCAGGGCATGATCCTGAGGACCTGGGAAGGAGTCCCATGTCAGGCTCCCTACATGGAGCCTGCTTCTCCCTCTGCCTGTGTCTCTACCTCTCTCTCTCTGTTTCTCATGAATAAATAAATAAAATCTTTAAAAAAAGGGAAATGAACAGATGTCGTATGAATACAAAAAGAAGCTACTTAGATGACCAGTGAACACCTCCAAAGAGGTGACATTTAGCTGAAAGTTTAAGGATGAGAAGGGCTCAGATGCTGTAAATATGGTGAGGAGGCATGCTGTAGGTGAAATCCTCTAGGGAAGAAAGAGCTTTCATATTTAAATATCTAAAAGGAAACCAGTATGGCTAGAGCAGCTAAGAAGATAGAGGGGCAGACAAGGTCCAGAGAGCATGAGATCTAGTCTGGAGCATTTGAGTTTATTTTATTTTTTGGAAAGTCACTGGAGGGCCTTTAGAAAGGAAGTGACTTGCCGTTTTATTGCTATTATTGTTATTTTAATGATCACTCTGGTTGCTGTTTTCCATTGTTTGAATGGAGGCAAAGCCAGGAGACCAGTAAGGATGTTATTGAAGTGATCTGGGCAAGATAATATGGTTTGGAGTGGAGCATTAGGAATATCCAAATGGATCAGTGGATATAACAAAGCATTTATAAACAGGGAACTCAATATATGATAAAAGTTTATTCCTACACTGGTGGCCCACAATTTTATTTGCTAAAGTTGTATATATTTTTTAAAGATTTATTTATTTTGGAGAGGGGAGCAGGGGGAGAAGGAGAGAGAGAGAATCTCAAGCAGATCCCCACTGAGCTCAGAGCCCACCAAGGAGCTTGATTCCAGGATCCTGAAATTATGACCTGAGCCAATATCAAGAGTCAGACCCTCAACCAACTGAGTCATTCAGTTCCCTTATGTTACATTTTAATATGTTAGATAACCAGTATTATTACTGCTCTAACAGATATTAAAATATAAGTTACTATATTAATGTATAATAAAATATATGACATATGAGTTATAATGTTCTACATTATATTTTATATTCATTATTAATATTCTTATAATAAATTTACTATACTATTATCAGTTTCAAAATTTTCCTGTATATTTTCCCATATTTATCAAAATCAGTTTTAAAATAATTTTGTCAGGGATTCCTGGGTGTCTCAGAGGTTTGGCACCTGCCTTTAGCCCAGGGCGTGATCCTGGAGTCCCAGGATTGAGTCCCATGTCAGGCTCCCTGCATGGAGCCTGTTTCTCCCTCCTCCTGTGTCTTTGCCTCTCTCTCTCTCTCTCTCTCTCTGTCTTTCATGAATAAATAAATAAAATATTAAAAAAATAATAATTTTGTCATCTTCCATTACAGCCCATCCCTCAAATCATATTGGTTCTTTAATTTAAATTCCACTAAATTTATAAATTGAGTTAGGGGAGATAATGACATATTTGCAATATTGAGACTTCTACCCCAGGGACTTATTGTTTTTCCTTTTATTAAGGACCTCTATGTTTTTCAGTAAAGTTTTATAGTTTTCTTTCTGTGGGCCTTGTCATTTCTTGTTAAAGGTAAAGGTTAAGCCCAGGTATTTTATAGTATGAATTCCTAATGTGAATATAATGTTCTTAAAAAATATCATACTTTCTAAGTAGAAATCACTGGTTATTTAGTGCTGTACTTAGGGGATCTTATAAGTAATACCTCTCTCCCTCTTCTGAATTGGGAAGAAACTGAGGCATAGATACAGAAAAGAGACATAGGAGATAAGAATCCTGGAAATTGATAGGAAAGTGTAGCTTTTGATCTGTAGCCAAGTCAACTTGCTATATTTCCCCCGAATTGGATAGATTTACCTCTATAGTAGCTGGACAATAGCATCTCTCTGCATTAGAAACAGGTCCACTTGCCACATGGAGAGAACACATAAAAATATTTGCTCTCTGCAATCAGCCAGAAGCCAAAAAGAACACAGAAGTTTCCTTCTATGGAAACAAAGTCTTTTCCCTTAATATTTAGGAAAGCCATTGATTTTGGTGTTTATCTTATAACTAGCCATTTTGCCAAATTCTTTAAGATTTTTGGCTGATTCTCTTCAACTCTTGTTTTTAGGTACGCACTTAAAATCATGAACAGGTAATGACAATTTTGTCTCTTCCTTTCCAATATTTGTTTCTTATTTATTTTTCTTATCTTATTGCATTGGAAATAGTTTGTAGCAGCTATAGCAGATCCTTGTTGTGTTTCTGGCTTAAATGAGAATACCTTTAGTGTTTCACCATTAAAGATGTTTGTTGATGGCTTCTGATAAACTTTATCATATTAAGTTTACATTTTCTTCCTAGATTACGAAGAGGTTTTTAAGAATTAATAAGTAATCAGTGTTGAAGTTTATCAAATACTTTTAAAGCATCTGTCTTGTTGAAATATCCTGTGATTTATTTTTCTTTAACAATACACTGAATTTACAGGCTCCTTGATGTTGAATTATTCTTGCGCTTCTGGAATAAACCTTGCTTAATCATAGTGGATTTTGAGTTGTTTTACAACAAGTTGGATTGAAATTGCTAAAATATTGTTTCATAGCTTTAAAACTATTATATACTTATATAGGTTGGTGTATAGTAATGATTCACATATTAGAAATAATTGGTGAATTTTCAAAAAGGTTGTGCTGGCTCAGATGAGTTTGAGAAATGCCAGGTTAAATGTGTTTCTTTACTCCTAGGCTTCACAGAGACATTAATATACAAATACTGTGATTCTCTAAAAAATAGGTTCTAAATGGCATGCAGTACTTTCTCAAATTATTTGACTGTACAGCCTCTTTTTTGAATAACCCATATTAAATTATCCAGAGGCCAGTGTTCTATTCTGATCTGTAGTTCTCCTTATTGGTGTAATCTCTGTCAGATTTTGGTATCAGAGTTATACTAAATTTGGGAAGTGAAATGGAACATTTTTCCCTTTTTTTTCTTCTTTTGTGTAACAGTTTAAATAACAGAAGGAGTGTGTGTCCCCTAATGGTCTGAAAGAACTTGTCTATAAAACCATCTGAGCCAGTGGCATTTCTGAGTGAGACAGGCACTCAGAATGCATACACTTGCCTGGCTTTCCACAGGACATTTTCCCAACAGCCAATTCTGCTTAGAAAAGCTTAGAATGTGGGGATCCCTGGGTGGCTCAGCGGTTTAACGCCTGCCTTCAGCCCAGGGCGTCATCCTGGGGTCCTGGGATCCAGTCCCACATCAGGCTCCCTGCATGGAGCCTCCTTCTCCCTCTGCCTGTGTCCCTGCCTCTCTCTCTCTCATGAATAAATAAATAAAATATTTTTTTTTAAAAAAAGCTTAGAATGTGTGAAAATTAGACTTGATGTATTAGCAAATTGATGCCAATCACTGTTGCACGGTCCTCAGCTCTAAAGGCTCTGGCCTTCGGGCCACAATTCTTTCAAATAGCAGGCCAGCCTCTGTCTGGGGATGCCTTGCTGGGGCTGTGTAGGACATTTTTGGTTAAGGGTTCAGAGTCTTTTCTTGTCTTTGGTACCAGCCAGTCTAGCTGAGAGTCAAGCTCTGGACCCCACTCCCCATCCAGCTTCATCTTACCCTCTGGCCTGTACTTTTTCCCAAGTACTGTGAGGCATCACTTCTATTAACCTCTCACTGGAGATGCTTCCCTGAGGGCAGTTCCATAACCATGGATCTGGGGCTCTGTGGGTGGGTCATTGGCCCAGCGTAGAGGGGAGGCAGAGAATTGCTGGGAGATTGGGGTCATTCTGAGAGGGGACCGAGGCCTGGCTAGGCTTGTGTTGGGCCATTTGAGACGGTGGGGTCTCCTGAACGGGAGTGCGCGGAGTTGAAGGAGTGGCCTGATGTTCACTAAAGCCTCGGAGGGTCTGTGTCCCTGCAAGAGGCCGACGTGTGTGTGTGTGTGTGTGTGTGTGTGTGTGTGTGTGTGTGTGTGTTGGGGGGGGTGCGCGCGCCCGCGTGTGTTCCTCCAGGCGCCAAGAGGCCTGGGGCGTCCGGGGTCCCTAGGCTGTGCAGTGAGGCCTAGGAGAGCTGGGCGGGCTGCGGGGCCCTGCCCGAGACCGGGAACGGGTGCCCAGGCGCCAAGAGGCCTGCGGCTCCGGGGCTCCGAGGCCGGGGGGCGGGGGGGGGGGCCGGGGCTCGCGGGCTGAGCCGTGGGCCGGGCCGGGCTGCGGGTCGGGGCCGGGGCAGAGGCGCGGCGGGTCGGGACGCCGGGGCTCCCGCCCCCTCCCCCGCGAGCCAGCGCCGGAGCCGGAGGCCGGGAGGCAGGCCCGGGGAGGGAGAGGGAGCCCGAGCCGCCGCCGCCAGGCCGCGCCCCGCCCCGCCCCCGCCCCCGCCGCCGCCGCCGCCGCCGCCGCCGCTCCCGCCGCTCCCCGGTGAGGCTCGCGCTCGAGCTGCGGCGCCGGCCCCGCCGCCTGGGCCCCCGGCCCGGCCCCTCCCGCGCCGCCCGGGCGATGAGAAGCTGCTTCTGCGTGAGACGGAGCCGGGACCCGCCGCCGCCGCCGCCGCCGCCGCCCCAACGGGGAACAGTTAAGTGAGGCCGGGCGGGCAGGGGCCGCGGAGGCCGGGCGGGCGGGCGGGCGGGCGGGCGCGGGCCCCGGGCCGAGGGGCGGGCGGGCGCGCGGGCGGGCGGAGCTGGGCCCGCGCCGAGGCCTGCGGGCCCCGAGCCCGGCCCGCCGTGGGGACAGGCCCGGCGGCCCCTGCCCGAGCCCGCGCGCGCCGCGGCTCCGAACACCGGCCTGGCCTTGCCGCGGCAGGCGGGAGGGAGCCGGGGACCCGAGTGCCCGCTGGGTGCGGGACGGGTGAGGGGAGGCGGCCCACCTGTGCCCAGGCCGCCGCGGGCACCTGCACAGCCTGAGGACAGTCGTTTCACCGGCCCGGCCTGGGGCCCGGCTCTCTGTGGTCACGTGGATGCAGACCAGCTTGCACCTGAGCCTTGAGCATCATCTGGGGGGCCGGCCTCACCTGTGACCTGGACGCAGCGGAGAGGACACCCAGATGCCAGGGCACCTGTATGAAGGTGGGGTGCCGGGCCTGAGCACCCAAGACCCAGAGTACCCATTCTGCAAGTGTGGTGCGTGTGTTGATGAGCACCCCGCAAGGACTTCAGCCTAATGAGGCTCAGGGGCAGGGGCTGGAACTAGAGCTATGGCTTAGCACCAGGGGACCGCAGATCCCCAGCGACAGGCGCAAACCCATGAGCGCCTTTCTCCTCTTTGTTACCAGCGGACAACTCTTCCTAAATTATCAGCCTTTCTCACCACTAAAGATGGGACTCTTCTGTCCCCTGCCTCTCAGCAGCCTCCTCAGCAAGGCACAGAGGAAGGCCTCAGGAAGGCAAAAGACAAATGGCTGTTGCCTCTTCTCTGCTCCCTGCCCCCGACCAAGAACCAGGGCCCACTCAGGTTTCTGCCACAAAAGCCACAACAGGCCAGTGACTCTTTAGGGGCCTTTGTCTCTGGTGGTTCCTTCTCAGCATAATCTCATTGTACATTTCTTGACAGCTGGCTGGATCTCATCTCATTTTATCAGCTGCACCAGATAAGCCTAGAAAAGAGGATAAGCTCTGCGGAAACCTAGACAAACCAAAAAGCTCAGGGTACTCCGAAGGTTAGTTACGGGACACAGGTGACACCTTTCTTGCTCACTGGAAATTGTTGTGGTCCTTTGAGATACTGGGCCATGCAGAGAATATTTAAATGGGGCCTCTGAGAGATGGGACCTCTGCTGGGATCTGGGCATCAAGCTCCATGTGAAGCAATTGACTGGTTCATTTGAGCCCAGAATCATCTTTTCTTTCTTTTTTTTTTTTTTAATTTTTATTTACTTATGATAGTCACACACAGAGAGAGAGAGAGGCAGAGACATAGGCAGAGGGAGAAGCAGGCTCCATGCACTGGGAGCCCAACGTGGGATTTGATCCCAGGTCTCCAGGATCGTGCCCTGGGCCAAAGGCAGGAGCTAAACCGCTGCGCCACCCAGGGTTCCCCAGAATCATCTTTTCTGATCAACATTTCTCCTTCCTTCCCTCTAGCTCTTAGGCCACACTCCTGATTTATGCTGAAGGCATCTTCCCTGCCTCCCTCCATCCCACTGGCAGGCGTTCCCTCCTTGCAGCTGGAACAGTATACCATGGTTAAATGCAAGGACTTTAGAATTAGACCTCAGCTTAATCCCTGGCTTTTCTACTTACTGTGTATTCTTGGGTAAATTAGTAGACTTTCCTGAGCCTCACTTTCCTCATCGGTAGAGTAAGGCTGATATCTGTCTCATAGGATTATGGTGAGCAGTGAATGAAATATTACAAGAGAAGCATTTAGTTTTGTGCCTGCCATAGGGCAAGTGAGTCAGTAGAAGTTAGTGATTATTATTAAGTGTTAACTTATTAATCAGAAGAGTAGCTTCATTTTTTTTTTTTCTTTAGAGGGTCTTTCTGTTTGTGGTTATTATTTAGCTTTCCTTAGGGCAACTAGGAAAGAATGGTAAAGAACACAGGGCTTGGATTTAGGGGTTTGGATTTGAATCTCAGTCTTCTTCCTGTAGTCCTGATGACCCTAGGCAGGTCCTGGAATCTCACGGAACCTTTCTGAATCCTGATTTCCTTCAATGTAAAAGTGGCTTAAGAATATAATGTACCCCATAAGGCTGAATGAGATGTATGTGAATGCATGTGGCACTACAGAGGGTGTGGGGGAGTCCTCACTAAATTTAGGTGGAATCCAGAGGCAGACCCTGGTTTTCTGGGTTAGACAGTTTGGAGTAGAGAGGGGTTATAAGAAAAGGAATACAAGAATATCTTGCTTCTGTACATCTTACAAAACCACATGACCATGTGAACACATTGCTGGGTCCCCTCTCAGGACCTTGGCAGGGGTAAAGTGGTGGCTGAAGGTTAATTGCTCTTAGTTTTCTGGCAGATCTGCTTTTGGGGGAGTCATAATCTAAAAGTTGTCGGCCCTGCTGCCTTAGCAGGTTACGAGTGCTCCATGCTTCATGCTCAGAGAGCAACATCCTTGCTACACTAGAAAGTAATGATGGAGTTGGAGCCAAGCATGGGAAATGTCAAAGGTGCTATTATGATGATGAAGATAACAAATGACTACATGGCTGGATGTGGTGGGCTGAGAACACTGTATTTAGTAGGTTGCGGTTGAATGAGCAGAGTCTCCTTTGCTATTTGGGTTGTGGGAGGGGAGGCCTGAGGTCCTTGAATGAGCTGCCTCTCTCAGGCTCTTCTTGCTCTCTCTCTGAGACTCTCCCAGTCCCATGTTTTACTGGCCCCTCTCATGGCTATCCTTGGCCTTCTGCTTGCTGGGCTGCCCTTGAGAATTGTGGTTTCCCTGCGTTGTCTGCACTGTGCGCAGCGGGGTTGCCTGTGTTAGCTCTCCTCCGCTCTGCTGCTTGGGAGGTAGAGCCACTGCAGGGTGTACTTGACATTATCTCCCTTGTTGGGAACATCCTGTGGGCACAGGCTTGGTTTACCTGACACACTTCTGGTGAGATGTGGAGCTTGTGTAGGCTGAAATGTGAGAGGCCCATGGGCCTAGAGCCTAGAAGTCACATGCTGAAGCTTGGTAGCTCCGACTTCCCTGAGGACTGGAAGACCATCTTGTTGGGCTGTGGCTAGAATCAATATGAGATCTTTCTATACACACATACACACACAGAGAAGCATAGTGTATGTGTATGTGTGTTTTAAACATAAACTGATCAACAAAGCAAAATATCCAAAAGAATATCCCTTGGTCCTTTAGAACCAGAACAGAATAAATGAATTCTTAGTATGCTAAATATCCCTAAGATGTTTAAGAAAATGCAGATTCCAGGGCCTCACACCTACATCATCTAATCAGAGTATCTGGGGAAGGGGCCCCGGGGACTCGGTGTTTACAGGAGGAACCTTGGGTTGTTGTTGTTGTTCTTCTTCCCTTTTTTTTTCTTAAGATTTTACTTATTTATTTGATAGAGAGAGAGGCCCCAAGCAGGGAACAGGCAGAGGAAGAGGGAAAAGCAGGCTCCCCGCTGAACAGGGAGGCTAGCATGGGGCTCGATCCCAGGATCCCGAATCATGACCTGAGCCCAAGGAAGTCACTTAACCGACTGAACCACTCGGGCGCCCGTTGGGTTGTACTTCTGCTTACTGAAACTTGAAAACCACAATTACAGATGCCCTTTTTAAATTGTAAAAAACACAGAAAATAAAATGTACCATCCTAATCATTTTCAGGTATACAAATCAGTGGCATTCAGTACATTCACGTTGTCTTGCGGCTAATCTCTGGAACTTTTTCATTTTATGAAACCCTATACTCATTTTTTTTTTTTTTTTTTTGAAACCCTATGCTCACTAAACAGTTTCCACATCCCCTCCCCCAGGCTCTGGCAACCACCATTCTACTTTCTGTTTCTATGAATTTGACTAATCCAGGGGCCTTATATATGTGGTATTATATAGTATTTGTCTTTCTATGACTGGCTTATTTCACACCATACAATGTCTTCAAGATTCATTCATGTTGTAGCATGTGCCAGAATTTCTTTGCTTTTTAAGCTGAAATAATATCCTTCTGCATGTATATACCCATTTTGCTTATCCATATTTGTCTGTGGACACTTGGGTTACTTCTACCTTTTGGCTCTGGTGAATAATGCTATTGTGAACATGGATGTACAAGTATCTTTCGGAGACCCTGTTTCCAATTCTTTTGGCTACATACCCAGAAGTGGAATTGCCAGACCCTATAGTAATTTAGGTTTCATTTTTTGACGACTCACCATACTGTTTTCTAGAGAGTGGCTACATTTCCGTTTCCACCAGCAGTGCAGCAGGGTTCCAGTTTTCAAATCCTTGTCAACACTAATTTTATGGCTCTTGTTAGTGGCCATCCCAGTGGGTATGAGGTGATAGCTCATGTGATTTTGGTTGGCATTTCCCTAATGATTAGTGATGTTGGACATCTTTTCATATGCTTATCAGCCGTTTGTATATCATCTTTGGAGAAATGACTACTCAAGTCCTTTGCCCATTTTTTCATCAAGTAGTTGGGTTTTTGTTGTTGTTAAGTTGTAGAAGTTCTGTATAGATCTGGATTTTAACTCCTTATGGGATATGTGATTTGGAAATATTTTCTCCCCTTCCATAGGTTGTTCATTTTCACTCTATCACTTGTTTCTTCTGATGCAAGTTCTACAAGTTCTTTATACAGTATAACCCTGTAGAGAACAAATTATTATCTACTATTCCAGTTTTAGGGGGGTGAAAACCTGGGCCCAGTTTAGCTAATGTGGCTCTGGTCACACAGCTATATGTAGCATGAGAGTTGGGAGTCAAGCTCAGATCCCTGACTCCAGAGCTTGCGCCCTGTCTGTTCTCTGCTTTACTTCCCATTCCCCTATGGAGCTAGCAAGAAGGCCCATGGCAGTGTGCAGGAAGTGGCATCAGTTCGAGAAGCATTCAGTTACAGGAGAGGAAATATGAGGCTTGCAAATCTCTTCCTTCCTGAAGCTCTATGTCATTGCTTAGACCTTAGGAATAGCAGAGAAATGCAGACAGGTTTTTAACGGTTTTGTTTATTTGTTTGTTTGTTTAAGCATTTCATAAGGTTGCTTCAGAGCCCATCTGCCACCCACAGTTCCCCCAATGGCCTGTGTTTGTTCACGCCACTGCTGATATGGCATCTCTTGCCTTCAGTACCTTCATTACTCTGTACCCACTGTCTTTCCAGGAGGCCAGCTTCAGCGCCTGCTCTTCCCTCACATCTCCGAAGGCCGAAGGAAGTGTCCCCTCACTTGCAGTCCCTTTCTTTTGGGACTCC
The DNA here is from genome assembly GCF_003254725.2 of Canis lupus dingo. Classification (NCBI taxonomy): domain Eukaryota; kingdom Metazoa; phylum Chordata; class Mammalia; order Carnivora; family Canidae; genus Canis; species Canis lupus. Next base: position 58,169,039 of record NC_064251.1, on the reverse strand, counting down.
AGTCTTTGAACTCCACAGGTGGTAGCCATGTCTTTTGTCACCGTACCCACCCAGCACAGTAGCACTTCGCCTGGTCTGTGCACTATTCAGTCTTGGCCGAAGCCCAGACCAGTTAAATCACAACCTAGGGGTTGGAATGGGCAGCTGTGGTTTTTACAAATTCCTTAGGGGAGTCTTCTATGCAACCAGCCTGGAGACCCCTTGGCCCCTGCCAGGCCCTCATCCAGTCTGCTTGGACTGAGTCATAATCACTTCTGGAGCCACTGGGAGTGCTGCAGTCCTGCCTCCCCTCCTCTGCAGTGCCTATTCCCAGAATTATGGTGATTGTCCTGGGCTCACTGATGCCCAGCCTGGCGCTGTCATTGGAAGGGGCCCATGGTTCTGCTCTGGCCCTTGCTGCTTTGTGTACCCTTCTTAATACAGTGAAAGATGGGCAGTTTTGAAAAGATGATGGAAACTTGATCCTTTCTTCCTTCTTTTCTCCCTTACTTCCATCTACCCACCCACCCACTAATCCCATAATCCATTTGTTGAGCACCCACTGTGAGCTAGGCACAGGGTAGACATAACGCCTTTGAACAACTACTGTTCTGCTAGGGAAAGTGTGCTATGACCTTCTGAGAGGCAAGGCTGTGTGTTTCTCTGTGTATTTACATGTGTACCTGTACACACGTGTGTGCTAAGGCCATGTCCCCATGAAGAGCAGAGTTCTCAGTGACAGCAGCTGTGAGGCTGGGTGGTCAGGGAAGGTTTGGGGAGAATGTGACCGAGATCTTGAATGGTAGGCTGGTGACAACCTGTTTGGGGGAGGGAGAGTCTGAGGGACTCATTCTGAGGCTATTCCCATGGATGATTACATCCAGTTATTTTTTTTTTTCCCTGTTCATTCATTCATCAAACATCTAATGAGAACCTGCTGTCTTGTATTCAGAGTTCAGACCCGAAGCTTGTTAGAAATGCAGCTTCTCAAAATCCACCCTGTACTTACTTAATCAGTATCTCTGGGAGTGGGTTCAAGAATCTCTTTTAATGGACTCTGCAGGTGACTCATACTGGCTAGAGTTGGAATCTGCTCCAGAATGTTGGATTGTCCATCGTCATCATCGCATACTCTCCCTCACTGCTTACACAAAGGCTCTCCATAAATGTTTGCGGACTTTCTGCTGTGTGCCGGGTCCTGCCAGGTACTGGGAATGTGGGAGATGGTTCAGGGGGAGGATGGCATGGTCAGCCAGGACATGCAGATGGCAAGAGCCAGCAGGACACTAGTCTAGACTCACTAGACTCTGAGTCTCAGGAGAAAAATCGGGGTGATGGAGGTATTTTGGAAGTCATCAGCATACAGGTAGAATGATTAGATGACCACACATATGAAAAGAATCTCTCAAGATCCCTATGAAAGTCAGAGAGGAGAGTGTTGGTGATGAGACATGTCTGGCTGACCTGAAGCCAGGTGTTCTGAGGATTTCCAACCTGACAGCCCATTTGTGTGGCATTGAGGTGACATATTGGCCAGTGTGTAGACACTGGCCATCAGGGGAAGGATATGACTTACCTTATATCACTGAACATCAGGAGAGCATGTCTCTGTGTCCTCCTGGGATGGCTTCCATTTGGAGAGCATCTGCCTTTTGTTGGGGTTCTCCTCCTTCCTTCTCTCCAGGGGACAACATGGCAGCAAGACTTGATGGGAGTGGGCAGGGCTGACCCTGGTTTGTGGTGTTTGTAGGCAGGTTGGGGTGAGGCTCAGAGTGTATTGGAGATTGCTCCTCACTCCCAGCACTAGGTTCCCTGATTTTGCAGTCAGGCCTGTAAGAGGCAGGGCTTTGGCTACAGCAGGGCTATAGAACTTGATCCTGAATTTATTTTTGGAGAGTGAATTCCAGGATCTAGCATGGCACTGTATGAGCTGCAATAACTTGATGCCTATATCACAGTTTATGTAAAATCTGTTTGGTATACAAATGGTTAATAGAAATCTAAGCATAGGTCAGATAGAATGGATGCATTTATACACCAGATTCTTTATTAGAAGTAACAGGCCTTTACTGGGGAAAAAGGAAGTGCTCACCATTGTTAGTTCCCTAGCTGGAAAATTCTTTGTGATCTAGGAGAGCTTAGAAAAATATTTGCTTTAGTTTCCTAATATCTTAGCAGCTCTCCCAGCAGCCTGTGGCCTGTTGCCACCTGACCATACTCAACAGTGTTTGTCAGAGTGATTTGGCTTCTGACTAGGTAAGTGGTCCAGACCAAGTGCAGGAGGCACCAGGCTGCCATTCCGAGGTTCCACGGTGGACGCCTCTCAGCCTGTGTGCTGTCCCCCATGAGTAGCCATTCGCTTGGGTGCTGCATGGACTCAGGCCTCAGCCTGCCATCTCCTGAGGAGGTAGGTCCCTGTACCTTAGCTGCATGGAGGTGGCCTAGTTTGTGTGTCTGTGTGCGTTGTGGTGTGTGTTGGTGAAACCTGGCCATGGGCTCCCTCCAACAGGAATGGGGCCATGTCCTTCTCTACCTGCTAAAGAGTTGTTGGCAAAAAAGGTGCCAGTAACCATGGGGCAAGAGGGGGGAGTGGGTTCTTGCAGACCGCCGCTGCCACTGGCAAAGAGCTGCCCTATGACGGGCACAGGGGCAGCTTTCACTGGGGGACAGCCTGCTCTCAGCCCTGGACCCTGCTTTTAGTGAGGTTCCCATGGCAAGTGAAATATTTATTCACTGCTCTTCCCTAGCCCTGCAAGCTTGGTGGATGTGGGTAGACAGTTTGTGTCTTTTGTGCCCTTGACTTTGCATTTCATACACGCTGATTGCAAGTTCATCCTTCTATAGGGACTTAATTAATCTACTGTTTTTGTCATTTCAATTATAGTAGCCCAATTTTAACCTGCCCCCTACCCCATACTTTGAAATTTCTCTCCTCCAAAGTTGTGTGCGAGTCACGCCTTGGGTCCTCGGTGTGCAGCGCTGGTGCTGCTTCTGAGCTGGCCTTCCTCACCCTGCAGGGAGGCCGAGTTGGGGTTCCTGTTGCGCCTCCTTTGATGGCAGCGCCCCCTTCCCACCGCCCCCCTGCAGTAGTTGCATCCACCCCACCCCGCCGCTGGACGGGCCCCAGTGGAGAGAGGTCTGAGCTCTGTTAGTTGGGTTTTGATTTCAGTACAGGAGTTGATAAAACGAGATAAACCCCCGGCTCACAGGGCCGGGGAAATTAAACAGAGATGATATCAAAGTTCCCCTGAGTTTTCAACTGTGATACAGTAGCTTAGTTTTCTCCCAGACTGGGGCCGGGAGGCATGCCTTTGATTCTGAAACAATATTCAGCATCAGTTAAGCCCAGCACCGCTGACTTTTAGGGATTAAGCACAGTGTTGTAGTAATTCTTTGATCAGCTACAAGGGAGCAGTGTGCTGTCTGTATGAGAGGCTTTATAGTTAAAGTTCATTTCTCTGTGAACCTGGGATGACGGCATTGCCAAGGTGCTGCAGGGCTGGGGGCTGCGGGCTGGGGCCTTCCCCAGGCACTGTTTGCAGTATTGCAGGCAGAAGCAGGAGACGGGTTTTCTCTGATTCAGCCTTGTTGCGTAGCATTCAGCAGGCATGACAGGGAAAAAAATCCTCTTAACTGATCCCATGGAGCCCCAATATGTACATGGAACACACACACACACCCCACAGCACATTCACACATATTCTCCTGCCTGGTGGAGAAATCTCTCTGGGCAGACTCCAGTACCTGCCCAGAGTAAGGCTGTGCAGCCCCCAGCCTTGGAAATGATGGCCATGTGCTGTGGGTAGAGATTGGGATGGAGATTGGGGCCAGGTGACCTGTGGGGTGAGATTAGGACCAACTCAAGGTCGGTGTTGCCGCTGTGCTCTTCCCGTGCCTGCGAGTAGACGAGACTCCCAGGTGCCATCACCGCCTCTGTTCCTCACCTGGCATTTACTGAGAACTGGCTGAATTTCAGGTTGGTTCAGTCTTAGAGTTCTGAGAGATCTCTGCCTCTGTTGTCTTATCTAAAATCCCGGGCAACTTTTTGGCTTTCCCTGTAGAGACCTTCCCTGCAGCCCCAGCTGGGATGGTAGAAGTTTCCCTAAATTGCCCGCCCCTCCTCCTGGTCGGCCTCTCGACTTCCAGTTGGTAATGGAGCCCCTGTGTGCTGTCGATTGTGCTCACACAGTGCTATACATCAACCTATTCCCTCCTGTGCAGTGCTCGGATCTCCCTCATTAGGCCTAAATTTACCTCCGTCCTACACAAACATGGCCTTAGCTCATTTTTATTGTTGTAAATTATTTATGAGGGAAATGTTGAATCTTGAAACTGAGGTGTGAGGAAAATTAATCCCATGTTACTTTTATCTTTCTGTACTTGTCTCCCCTTTGCTTTACTTATTGGGCTGTGGCTGGAGAAAGACGAGCTTTGGCATTTTTAGATATAATTAGTGTTGAAACTGCTTTCTCAGTCGGGCATCAGGCGGGATGTTGGTCTCTCTGCATAGTGTCGTGGAAGGCAGATTAGACCCGGGGGGGAGGACGGCAGGTTCTGCTCAGGTTGGCGGCTGCCGCTTACCTTGGCGTCCGATCACCCTGCGCCTCAGTTTTGTCTTCTCTAAGGGGTAACAAGACCCAGCCACCTCCCAGGTCTGGTATGATCATCCGTCAGGAAGGGACCCCAGAAAGCTTTCTGAGAATTGCAACGCGTTGTACAAACGCAGGGCAGGTGTGTCAGCGCGTTTAGTGTGCAGTTAGGGTTTTGGGACCGGTGGGTCCCTCCCTGTCCGCTGCGGAGCTGCTGAGGATGAAGCGGGGGCTTGTCGCCAGTTGCCAGGCTGGCTAACGTCGGTCTTGAGCAGCCGCCCCGGCCCCCGCGGCAGCCCCGCGCCCCTCTCGGAGGCCTGGCCTGGGGCCCCGGGCGGCTGAGCCCTCGGCGGTGCCATCCCTCCCGGCTCGAGGCTCCACTCGGCCCGGGAACCGCCGAGCGCTGGTTAATAAATGGCCTTTTGTTAGGAAGGTCAATTGAAGCGACGGCAGAGACGCTGTTAAAAGTAATTTGCAGTCAGAAAATATGTAATTCAGGGCAGGCTGCTTTGAGTGATGGCCCCTGCCATGGATATCTTGGGCGTTTCTCATTAAAAGCTTCCTTTGCCGGTGGTGGGGCCTCCTCCACGGCCGAGCCAGCCGCGGCCCCGCGCCGCGAGGACTCATTTGTCTGTATTTCACAAAGGCTGCCTTGATCCCCAGGGTGCAGCAACTGGGGGAGAGGGAAGGAGGAGGCGCGCATCCGAGATGCTCTGTGCTCGCGCTCTGCGGTCGCGTCCTCCCGTCCTCCGGTCTGCAGGCTGGCGGGCCGCCGGCTCCTTTGTCTGCCTCAGCCGGAGGCAGCCCGCGGCCATCTTGGAGCGAGCGGCCCGCGGCCTCCCCGGTGCATTGTGGGAGCGGGGTCGCCCGGGGGCGAGTCTCCTCAGGGCCGGGGACAGCCGTGGCCACAGGACCGGAGTCTGTCAGCGAGTCAACGACTTCCTACTTCTTCCCACACTTGCCTCCTCTCTCCCTCTCACATAGTAGAGGCAGGACCACCACCGCCACCACCACCGCCACCACCACCATCATCATCATCGTAAAAACTTACCTCGGATGTTCTTTATTAAATCCACAGCGTGGTATTTTAGCACTGGCAGAATTTGTTCATTCTGTTAATGAGTTGTTAATTGCAAAGCGTTTTGGTAACCAACAGCAGGTACCCGGAGTTTTCAAACTGCAGCGCCGTTATTTTCATGCTACCGATACTATGGGATTTTCCAGGTGACAATACTTTTTGATTAGCGTTTGGACTATCACTAGCTTCGGACCAGGCTGATGCAGATATTTGACCCTACGCCTTCTTTTTGGAGGACATGCACGCTTATTCATTCACTAAATGCTTCCTGCCTACTGTGTGCAGGAGGCGGCGAGGCCTGTGCTTTACACAAACCTGCTTGGCAAATAAAATTTGAAAAAAGAGAATGATGCAGTGGTGTGGCATGGTATTATCCTACCCCCTGGCCTGGGCTTCTAGAAGTTCATTTTCAGTAGAATTAAGTAAAGCATCACTTTTTCAGGTCCAAGCCGTAGAGCCTGGACCTGAATGCCATCCCTTTGCCTCCATTTCCAGAACACTTTCCTCCATGTGTTTGCAAAGCTTTGCCTACTGAACAGTCCACACTCTGTTGTGCTATATAGAGGCTGTGGATTTGGAGGTGGAGTTTGGCTTTTGTCATAAAGAGAAGTTGAGAGTGTGGCTGCTGCCAGGCGCTTCCTAGCCTTGATTGGATATTTGGCTCAATTTCATTGCTGAGTCCGTTTCCGGAGCCTTTTGTGGGCTTCAGGGGACATTGATTACATGGGTGACTTGCATATGGCATTCTGATTGTTCCCATGTAGAAGGCCGCAGTCATTTTTAATAGCCTCTGCCTTTTCTGATTCAAGGCTGAGAATTAAGAATATTTCTTCTCCTTGCCTAGTTAGGCATGGTGTTTGGTTTGCTTTAGAAGCAGTAACCAGCTTTGAGAGATCTGGTGGACCTACAGCCGGTGGAATTTAATTACTGCAGAAGGAGGTGGAATTTAACTTGCTCTTTTTCACTGCTTGTCCTTTTAAAAGTACTAAAAGTCATTTACATAAGGTGTTACCTCTTTTATTTGCTTTCTGGTGCCCTGCTACTCGAGCTGCCCAGACCCAGTGCTCTCTATATTCTCCTTGTCTCCTCTAGTCACATCAAGAGGCAGTCAGCAGCAGAATAATAATTCCATTTCCCCTCCTTTTCTCCCAAAGTGCCCAGCAAGAATTATGGTCATTGTTAGTGTTTAGCTTTGAGTAAGTGCCCACATGACCTGTGGGATTAAACACAACAAAGGCGCCTGCCAGTCCTCCCAGAAACGGCGTGTACCACATTTCTGGCCATTTATGCTGGACCTGTGTGCCCCAAACCTGCCAGTCTCATCTGCATTTTGTTGGGTGCCTACTGTGTGCCAGGGACTGCTCCAGGCCCTTGCTTTATGTGATTCCCTTAGATCTCATGATGGCTCTCTTGACTGTCAGTATCATGACCTCTTGCTTACTCAAAGTCACCAGCCAGTAAGCCGTAGAGCCTGGACCTGAATGCCATCCCTTTGCCTCCATTTCCAGAACACTTTCCTCCATGTGTTTGCAAAGCTTTGCCTACTGAACAGTCCACACTCTGTTGTGCTATATAGAGGCTGTGGATTTGGAGGTCTACACCTCCACAAAGGAATACTGTAAGGGACAGAAGTGAAAAGTGGTATTAGATTCAGCTGTGTCTGATTTACTCTCAGAGAAGCTACTGGTATCCGTTCAGAAGTCAGGCAGCTTGTTGAGAGGGTTAAGAATGGGTTTGAGTCAAAGTTACCTCTCCGAGCAGGGACAGGCCTGCGTTAACTACATGAGCCCAGTGTTCAGAGCCAACCTGAGAAGAGCAGGGGTCAGAGATGACTTGAATTCTTGATCTGAGGAAAGGGTCAGGTAAGGTCAGGGTTCCTTTAGCCAGTTCAGTATATGGAGCTTAGCTTAGGATATTTGTCCCAAGATTCTGGTTCTCTTTGAGACTGTATCATTTACTTTAAATGGTCAGTTTGAATTTTCTGCTTTCTTTTTCCTATTTGGAACTAGGACCAGTCCACCATGCCTGAAGTCAAAGACCTTTCAGAAGCTTTGCCAGAGACGTCGATGGATCCCATCACGGGAGTGGGGGTGGTGGCTTCTCGGAACCGAGCCCCAACAGGCTATGATGTAGTAAGTCAAGATCCTTGATTCAACCAGTATTTATCTCCTGTGTTCAAGACCCCCTGAGCCTTGTACATAAATGTGCTCCTTTCCTCTAGGAACTTAAACAGGGAGGGGAAGCATCACCAGTGGGAGGGGGTGGAGAGTGTCCTGGGTTGGGAGTCAGAGGACCTGAGTCCACTTGGGCTGTTTCCTGGCCTTGGCAGAGTCACTTGGCCTCTGTGATGGCCATTTTCACCTTCTGTAAAACTAAAGCGTTGGCTCCCTTGATTTCTTTTTTTTTTTTTAATTTAATTTTTAAAAAAGATTTTACTTACTTATTCATGAGAGACAGAGAGAGGTGCAGAGACGTAGGCAGAGGGAGAAGCAGGGCTCCCTGGGGTGAGCCTGTGGTGATCCCAGGACCTTGGGATCACTCCCTGAGCCAAAGGCAGACACTCAACTGCTGAGCCACCCAGGCGCTCCTGGCTCCCTTGATTCTAAACTCACTTCTAGTTATGAAATTTCATGAAAAGGATCCAGGAGTCTGAAAGATCCTTGTCATAGGTTGTCCTGGATGTGTAAGTGTCATCAGCATATTGCCATACATTCTTAAAGCTCTTTACAGTTTACAGAGCAGTTTCCTACCTGTGAACTCATTTGGCTCTCACAGTTCCCTGGAACTCTAGAAGGGCAAGTGTCTTTATCTCCTCCTGGAACATGAGAAGGGCAAGTATCTTATCCTCTCCATTTTGCTGATTAAGAGAATCCAAGCTCTGGCAAGTGAAGTGACAGAGTCCCAGTCCTGGGAAGTAGTGAATCAGGAGCAGACCCCCTTCCAAGTCCAGTGCCCTGACTGATCATACCACGACAGGTTAAGTTTAACAGAGAATTTGCTCTGCTTTTCAGCATGTGTCTCTGGTGGTGTTCAGTAGTACTGATGGCTGGCATTGGTTATTTTGTTGTTTCAGTAGATAAATTATGATTTGGATCGGGCTTAAAAAGTGCAGAACAACATAAGGAGGGTTTGATTACCAGTGACTATGGCCTGAGATTCTAAGGTGGTCTTATTTTCACTTTCCTCATTTTGTTTAAGACAGCATTTTATTCCATTTATTGAAAATGTGCACCAAGAATGCATAAGAATAAAAGAATACAAGTCTCATTAGCCAGCACTGAAAACCTGCTGCTGTGATTAGATTAACATCTAATGTCCTGGGTGGGGGGGATATGACACCTGGTCCAGAAGAAGCCCTAAGGCATGGTTTCTCAATCTTGACACTAGTGACATTTTGGACTAGACAATCAGGTAATTCTGTGTTGGGGGGCTATCCATTGCCACATATATAGGGTGCTTAGCAGCATCCCTGGCTTCTACCTACTAGATGCCAGTAGCATCAACTGCAGTTGTAACAACCAAAAATGTGTCCAGGCATTGCCAGATGTCCCTAGGTGGAGGGAACAGAGGGGCAAAAGCAAACCCTTTCGAGAACACTGTAGTATATATTGAGTCAGCCAGCGCTGGGTCCTGTGCAGAGAAGGAGAAGCCTGTTAAAATCCTTCACATCACTTTCCCAACTGTTTGAAAGCTTATAAACATTTTAAAAGTGAAAGGACAAGGGAATCTTTTTTGACAAAGATTTGAGTCTTACCTGCTGTCTGACTTCAAAGTGCTGTTTGAATGTATAACTTGCTGTAAAATAGAATCATTAGATATGGCTTTGTGCCATAAAACTCTTGGGGAAGCTAATAAAAATGTTCCTGATTTGAGAAACCAAAGTGTCTTTTGATGAATTAGATATGAAGCAGCAAGTCATGAATCAGGGCAGGGGCTCAATGCTCGTGATCTCTGGGAGGACTGGCTCTGGGGTTGCTCTCCTGGGAGGGCTCATGTGGGGGGCTCACACCCAGGGCATGGGTCTCCACATCTTCTTTCTGTTCTCTTTTGTTGATCTGTGTCTTTAACATTCTGCTTGTACCTTTGGGGTCATCTTGAAAGCTTGGCTAGTGGGTGGCAGATGGCCTTTGATAGTCTGGTTTTCTGAAAGTCTTGGTAAGTCTGACAGGAGCAGAATCTATCCCTATCATTTTCTCCTAACATCTAGCTCAGGGCAGAAGAGCGCAGCGTCAAATGAGTAAAATTAATAAGCACATTTCATGATTATGCTCTACCACGCATTATAGTGAAAGGTGAGCGGGGCAAGAGGCTCCGAGGGTCAGCCCGGCAATTACCCAGCCTCTGCACGCAGAGATGGAGAGTGTCCGAGCTCCCTCTGAAAGCTCTTGGTACTGACCACTGGATTGTTCTCAGATAGGATCTGGTTCCCTGGAGGTCTGACCCTGAGTTCCAGGGGTAGGCTGGGAGTCCAGGGCGAAGAGAGGCACTTCTCATTCCTTTTATCTGGGGTTTCATAGAACATCAACCTCCAAACCGAAATGTAAGGCGTTTTATAGTGGCGGGCTTCTGAGATGCTTAGACTGAACCGCAGTGGCGAGGAACCTGCTGTGGATTGTGGCGAGGCCCACTCTGCCTGTCACATCTGCTGCAGGATTAATCCCTCCTGTGTACAGAGTATGTTCAGTACTGTGACCATACAGCCCCAAGAGTTTAGCATGGATGGACTGCTAACCCGGGGTAGCATGACCACAGGCCTTGTTGCTTGCTTGAAGTCAAAAATGCCACATGTGTGTTTATAAAAATTTAATTTTATAGCTTCTCTTCTCTCCAGTTCAGGGGAAGCTTCTTAGGTTGAGGGACTGGGGATTATTTGCTAAACTTCTCAATTTATTGTCTCATTGTCTGCAATCCTCTGTGAAATAGCCTGCCCTTTCTGTTCCACTGCCATACTCTCAGATCTTAGAGTGACTGGTGATGATCCTTCCTTTTGTCAGAGGGCGAGCAGTCGCCTATGTCCTTGTGACGTCACGGCACCTGCATGCTGACTCTATTGTAGACGCCTGGCATTTGCTGAAGGTAGTACATGCTGTTTTATCATATGTGGATGGTCAGTTTTCAGTGAATCATAATGCCATAGAAGCACTTTATGCTAAAATTCTTCTGTGCAGAATTAATCTTTGATTTCCAAGTCACTCTGAGATACAGCAACATCTGAGGGCATCAGGCTGGCCATAGCTGATGACCACCGTGGGTGTATTTCTATGTATTTGGTGAAATACGTTCTAATACATTCTAACTTTTACATTCTTTTGCCTTTCTAACCAAGTGTTTGCAACTCAGACTAAAGCCTTGATGCTGCATTTATAACATGACTCTCCCCCCAAACGGAAGTAGATCCCTTTGATGTAATGCTTTTTGGTAATATATTTTCATATGATAATATGCTGTTTGGGCAAAAACTAACAAAAAGTCAACAATACAGAGAAAGAAGAATCAAATGCTCTATAGAGTTTTAACTTAAATTGTTTATTTATCCAGCTCCTTTTGTGAGTAAATAGTATGTGCCAGCTAGATACTGGGGATTAAGTGGTGAGTGGAAACATCCAGGGTCCTTCCTTCACAAAGCTCACAGTCCAGAGGGAGAGGATGAGAATTATATGATCACACAAAGAAATGTAAAATAAAATTGTGGTTAAGTGCTTGGACAGGAAATCCTAACACATTGTTTATCTGTCAGATCCAGCTTTCCAGACCTGTCCACCTTTCTTGCTAAATTCCAGGTTATGACAACATAAACTCACTCCAACTTACCTCTAGAAATCCCTCCCTTTCTTCTCTACCCTCAGACCTGCCAGTGTCTATCCTGCTGCATTTTCTGCACCTCTCCCACTGCACCACGTCAAGTGTGCTCAGGGTTCTTCGGCTCTGGCTTTCTCCCCTGCTACTGTACTGGGCCATTTTTGTTGGTGACATCTATGAGGTTGCCCTAGGCTAGGTGCAGCTCCCTGCTAACCTGGCAGTGGTTGCTCCCACCTTTCTGGCTTGAGTGGGGATCGACATTCCCTGCTACTCCCTTCTTCTGGGACCTGCCATGGTTTCCCGTAGAACACCTGAGACAGGAATCACTTTTAATGAGATTATTCGGGAGTCCTGAGGATGAGGGGAATGAGAGAATAAAACTCAGAGAATATGACAGTATGCTATTGAGGCCCCATGTCCTTTGACCCCCTACTTGCCCAGACTCCGCCTTCATTCTGCCTATCCCAGAACAGTGTTTAGAGTTGAATCCTGGCCTCAGAGAGAGCAGGAGACTTTTTTTTTTTCCCTCTCTTCAGTCTAAGACCTCTTCCATTCTCTTCCAGAAAAACCTCACCCTCTACACAGGAGTCTTTATGGCGCAATCACTCCAGAGTGACAAATTATCCCTTAGCTCAGTGACTATTTTCAGATGTCCAGGTGGGGGAATTTTCAAGCATTTTGAGACCTCACTATTCTGGAAGACCCCATACCCCAAATTCGTGCTGCAGTGGGTCTGGGGCAGGGCCTGAGAAGTTCATTCTAACCAGTCCCAGGTGATGTTGATGCTACTGGTCCAGGGGCCACACTTTGAGAACCACTCGTCTAATCAAGTCACTCTTAAATAATCTCTACATGTGGCCGCAGGTCTACCTCAGGGAGGACTGTGCTAGCTTTTTCTGCTATTTTCAGCCTCTCCTGATTTAGACTTCAGAAAGTCTCTGAGGATGTGTATATCTATGAGTTTTTAAAAATATATATATATTTTAAAAATATAAATGGAATGGTACTATTCACACTCTCCTAACTTTTAAAATATAACACATTGAGGACATAGATAGCTCTATTATTAATTCATTCATCTCTTTCATTGAGTACACGTGATTTCAATGTATTTTCCGGTCTCACTTCCTTCTACTCACTTCTTCCCTGGCCTTGCTGAACTTCTCACTTTCTCATACTCAGAATAAGCAGAAACTTTGTACCATTGTCCTTCTGAGTCTGCTTTTTTCCAGAATGCCAGAATTCCTGTACCTCGCACCCAACCCCACTCTTTGGGTAAGATTTTACCTCTCTTTTAAAACCCCATTGGAGTAGCTCCTTGGTGACACTTTTTCCTGACATTACTCATTCTTTGACTTATGCATGCCTTGGTTTCACAAATATTTGTCAACCAGCTGCTTATTGTGTGAGGCCTTGGGAATCCGAGGTCCGGGAAGGTTGGGTTCCATCAGGTGGAAGGTTGGAGGTAAGATTGGAGTTGAGGTCAGAGGTGAGGCTGGGAGAATGGATGAGGCTGGATCACAGCACAAAGGAGTTTCTGTTATTCTGAGGATGGTGGGGGTGGTCAGAGGACTTCAGGAAGAAGAGATTCTTAGGTCTGTGTTTTTAGAAGTTCACGTGGTATATGCAGTAAGGAGAATAATTGGAAGATGCAAGTACTGGAGTTGGGGAGTGGGTTTGGAGGCTCCCTGTGCGACCACCGGGTGTGAGAGTAGTGGCCTGACCAGTAACTGTGGAGACAGAAAGTACATGGATCTGAGGGACATGGGCATCCAAGTATATACTCTTCCACAGGAAAACACAGATTGAGTGTTGGGAGGTGGGCACAGAGGTGAGGAAAGGAAGGGCCCCAATGACACAAGTGTCTTATTGGACAGCTGGTGGATGCCCATGCTCTCTAGCTGAAAGGAATGCAGACAGCCGGGTGGGTTGTGGGTGGAGAAGGGCGATTGGCTCAGTTTGGGGCACCCTGAAGTGCTTGTGTGATGTCCAGGTGGAGATGTTGGGTGACCTAGAGCTGAGGGTCCCAAGAGAAGTCTGGGTGTCATCAGCACCCGGCAGAGCCCCTGGTATAACTGAGGCATTCCTGGGAGGTGGTCCTGTCACAGCAGAGTCCCTGTCGGAGGCCCCTGGAGTGTCATGAGTACTGGGTGTAGAGGGAACCTAAAGCGGGGACCAGGGTTGAGCATCCAGAGAAGTGGGTGAAAATTAGTAAGAAACTGAAGGAAAATGAGTCTTTCTAGAAGGGGTGGTTGTTAACTTTCATGGTTGCCTAAAGGTTAAGTAAAATGAAACTGTAAGGTTTCTGTTGAGTTAATCCCAAGGAGATGGTCATGGACTTGGTAGTGGGCTCAGAAGCAAGACAGGTGTGGCATTGGAGATCCCACCTGAAGTGGGAGGGGACCTTGCAGGAGGGGAGGGAGAGGAGGTGGCAGCCGGAGGGTGACATGGGGTCAGAAGTCTTTTTTCCTTTGTTTCAACATGGGAGAGTGTTGAACACACTTACCTGCCAATGGGAAGGAACCAGGGTAATGGAGGTTTGAGGATATGTGAGAGGAGGGGCCATCTGAGGAAGCAAGGTCCACAAGGGGCGGAGGACTTGGCATCCAGGACCCACCAGAGAAGGGCCTGGAAGGGGTGCTTGTGTGGCTCCTGCTCCCTCCTGGCCCCACGTGCTGGGAAGCCGGCAGCCTGGGTCACAGGGCTATGACCAGGGAGTGGGCCCTGTGGGCAGACACTGGCCAGTCATGCCTTAAGTCTACACTTCCCGTCTCCTTTCTCTTAACACTGCTGCTTATTTCTGAAACTAATTAGACAATAAAACCTTTCTTAAAAACTATTGGACCTGAATAATTTACATATGCTCTAAATGTGTTTGGGATTTTCTAAATAATTGGACATTTCAAATGCTTGAACTATCAAACGTGAGGGGCACTGGGGGGACTACGAGAGACCAGCTCCCCTCTGGGCTAGTGGGCTGCATCTTGGGTACACAGAGGGGAAAGTTGAAAGTCCCAAGGCTGCAGATGAGGTCCTATGTAGCAAAACGGTGGGAAAAGAATAATCTGCTAAATGCTGGAGCAGGTTTCGAGCTGATGTCTTTAGACAGTGCTAGAAATTATTAAAAAGTCACAGAAGTATGTGAAGATGGTAACAATATCTTATTAAAAACATTTGGTGGAGGACGTGGAAGACTTCACCATGTGAAGGTCGCACAGAGAGCCTCCAAACCCACTCCCCAACTCCAGTACTTGCATCTTCCAATTATTCTCCTTACTGCATATACCACGTCCGATCTGGTCCCAACTGTCAGGTGGCCCTCTGGAAAGCTGAAGTGCTCCTCATGGCCAGAGGACAGCGAGAGCCCCTCCCCACGCTCTGCCTCCAAGGAGCAAAAGCAGAAGCCAGGGGCCGTGGCTTCTTCCTGCTGCCTCCAGTCCCCTTCCCACAGCTTCGCTGTCCAGAACGGAAACCACCTCAGGCAGAGACCCACCCCCAAGTTTGTTTATTTTCATACCCAGAGCTTGTTTTGGAAAAAAAGCACCAGGTGTTCCTCCTTTTTGTTTTGTTAGAAAATACATTAAACTGAAAATTACTGAAAACAGGGACGGTGGTTTTGTGACCAGCCCTCAGGCCTGCGATTCCTGTGGCCTGGATTAGCAAGCTTGGGGTGGCACTGGCCTCTCCCCACAGGTCTGCCTGTGCCCACAGAGCCTAGGCCTCAGACATCCAGCAGGTGTATGAGAGGCATGTGTGGCCTGCTGTGAGGACAAGTGTACCGAAAGAGTGGCTTCAATTGCCCCTTCTAGGCTTCTGTCCTGCCAACTCTGCATTTAGCTTTTGACCCAAAGACTTTTCTTGTCAGGAATGACTTGCTCCATGGTTGGTTCATCTGGAAAGTGGAGAGGACTTGAGACACAATGCAGTGCTCTGGGGTTCTGGTGCTTCCTCCTGTTTGCTAAACTTCCTGTCTACCCTTAGAAAGGCTTCTGACAAAGCAGCCCCAATGAGTTGGGTTCAAGGGACTTGCTTTAATTTTGCTTTTTTCAGTTCAACTTTTTATCTGGAGATCACTGTAGATTCATATGCAGTTATAAGAAGTAATATGGAAAGATCTTGTTTTGACTCATGTTCTCTCAGTGGTAATTTCTTGCAGATTCTAATACATCACAATCAGGATATTAACACTGATACAGTCAAGATACAGAACATTTCTGATTTAAACTGTCCCTGGGATTTTATTTTTATTCAGATATGATGAGGCCAACAGATCAGGAGACAAGTGCCATTGAAAAGGTAGTTTGTTATACTCCCAGCTCCCAGGAGGAGGGACATGCTGCCAAGCCATGCAGGGCCACACACAGAAATATCAGCATTGGGCAGGAGGCAGAGGGAATGAGGGGGAAGCCTGGCAGGGAACCTTTATTGTGGTTTCTGTGGGAAAGGCAAGACAGGTCAGGTGAGCAGACAGTCTAGTTGAAATAATTTCAGCAGGCACTGGGCTCTAAGGGGTAGTCTAGTGGTCAGATACCTGGCCCTCAGGTGATTTAGGGTAGGGAGGACAGTAGAAGGAGCCTGCTAAAAGGAGGTGGGTGGGGATATAGACTCAGGATTGGTTGTTTTGCAAATAAACACTGCTTGGAGGCAAGCTGTTTACTATCTCTAGGAGTTAACTAACCTCTTTAACCACGGACAAGCACTAATTTGTTCTTTAGTTCTATAATTTTGTCATTTCAGGAATGTTATATAAATGGAATCATACATCATGTAACCTTTTGGGATTGGGCTTTTGTGCTGTTCTGTTTTTCAAAAACTCAGCGTAGGGCAGCCCCGGTGGCGCAGTGGTTTGGCGCTCGCTGCCTGCAGCCTGGGGTGTGATCCTGGAGACCAGGGATCGAGTCCCATGTGGGGCTCCCTGCATGGAGCCTGCTTCTCCCTCTGCCTGTGTCTCTGCCTCTCTCTCTCTCTGTGTCTATGAATAAATAAATAAAATCTTAAAAAACAAAACAAAACAGGGATCCCTGGGTGGCACAGTGGTTTGGCGCCTGTCTTTGGCCCAGGTCGCGATCCTGGAGACCCGGGATCGAATCCCACGTCGGGCTCCCTGTGCATGGAGCCTGCTTCTCCCTCTGCCTGTGTCTCTGCTTCTCTCTTTCTCTCTCTGTGACTATCATAAATAAATAAAGAAAAAAATATTTAAAAAATAAATAAATAAAAACAAAAACTCAGCGTAATTCTCTGGAGTTTTATCTATTGTGTATTTTATTGCCAAATAGTATTAACTGGTATGGCTGCACCACAGTTTGCTTAACTGTTTACCTATTGAAAGACATCCTGGTTGTTTTCAATTTGGAGCTATTTTGAATAAAGCTGCTGTAAATACTTGTGTACACGTCTATGTGTGAACGTGTTTTCATCCTTCCGGGATAAATGTCCAGGAGTGCGGCTGTTGGTCACATAGTAGCTACATGTTTAGTTTTTTAAGAAAATGCCAAATTCTTTTCCTGTGTGGCTGTAACATTTTACATTTCTACTGGTAATATAGATAGGATCCAATTTCTCTACATTCTTTCCATTATTTATTATTGTCACTGTTTTGTTGTTGTCGTTGTTTTAGCCATTCTGATAGATGTGTGGTGACAAGTTGTTTGGTTTTAATTTGTATTACTCTAGCAGCTAATGACGTCAGATACATGTTTCCTGCTTGTATTTGCTATCTGTGTCTCCACTGAAATACCACCTTACCTCTTATTTGTTTTCTAATTGGGTTGTTTGGGTTTTTTGTTTTTTTACTGTTTAAAGTGTCCTTGTATACTGAAGGTGAGAGTCTTTTGTTGATTATGTGGTTTGAAAATATTTTCTTCTGGTCTATATTTGTCTTTTTATTGTATCAGGGTCTTATATGAGCAAAAGTTTTAAATTTTGACAAAGTCCAGCTTCTCAATTTTTCCATTTTTTGGCATCATGTCTAGGAACTCTTAGCTTAGCCCTAGATCCTGAAGATTTTCTCCTTTTTTTCCCTACAAGATTTATAGTTTTGCATTTAACATTTAAGTCTGTGGTACATTTTGACTTTTGTACAGGGTGTGGACTTAGTTCTCTCTTTTTTATACTATAGATGAACAACTATTCCAGTACCATTTGTTGGAAAGGTAACCTTTTCTTTTGAATTGCTTTTAAGCCTTTAGAAAAAAATCAATTGGGCATATTGGTGTGGCTCTCTCTTAGGTTCCATTTTGTGTGTCTAGCCTTCTGCCAATACCACACAGTATTGATTACTGCAGCTCTGTAATAAGTCTTGAAATTGAGTAGAAAGATTCCACCCACTTTTTTCTTCTTTTTAAAAACTGTTTCAGCTATTCAAGTCCTTTGTCTTTCCATATAAATTTTAGAATAATCTTGTCCATAGCTATAAAAAATAGCATGCTGGAATTTAGATAGGAACTAACATTTAAAAGGGATTCTGACCCAAGTCCAGTGTGGGGGTGATTCCCTCACACTGGCAACAAGCAATTCTCAGACACCAGCTCTAGAAGTACTATAGTTAAACAATTCTGTCACTGTCTACCTGGAAATAGCATCAGATCCCACAGGTTAAAGTCTCAGTCCCACAAGACTATCCTCTCCCCACCTCAGATGACAATCACAAGGCTGGGTTGTTGCCTGTGCTTCTGACCTACCAGTTATAGATCAGAGGTTCCAACCACCTCTTCCTTGGGTTCAATCAATTTGCTAGAGTGGGTCACAGAGCTCACAGAAACATTTTACATACTAAATCACTGGTTTATTTTAAAAGGATATAACCCAGGAGTAGCCAGATGGAAGAGATGCAAAGGCCAAGGTGTGGGGAAAGGTCGTCGGGCTTTTACCATTCTCCCCACATCTTCATGTACTTGTCAACTTAGAAGCTCTCCAAACCCCATGCTTTTGGGATTTTGTGGAGGCACAATTGATTAAATCATAGGCAGTTGCTGATTGATTCAACCTCCACTACCTCTTCCCTTCCCAAAATACAAGGAGTGGAACTAAAAGTTCCAGTGCTTTATTCATGGTTGGTTCCCCTAGAGGCCCCCATCCTTAGGTGCTTTTCAGAAGTCACCTCATTAACATAAACCCAGTTGTGATAGAAAGGAGCTTGTTATGGACAATAAGACACCTCTTTGACCTTTATGGCTCTGAAACAGTTTCAGGAACTGAGGGCAAGAGACCAAATATTATAACAAAGGATGTTTCCATTACTCTTATTGCTCAGGAAATTCCAAGGGCCTTGGGCGGGAGCTGTGAGCCAGGAACCATGGGTGAAAACCAAATATATGTTTCTTATTATAAATCACAGTGTCACAATATTAAATCTGTATATCAACTTGAGAAGAATTCACATCTTTACTGTGTTGAGTTTCCCAATTCATGAGCATAATATTCTCTCCATTTATTTAGTATTTTGATTATTTTCACCAGCATTCTGTATGTTTTACAGACAAGCTCCATACATGTTTTGGTATAATTAAACCTAACCGCTTCATTTTTTGAGTAATTGTAAATGAAATTGTAATTATAATTTTGATATCTGTGTGTTCATTGCTATTATATAGAAATACAATTGATTTTTGTGTGTTTATTGTTGCTGAACTCACTTTTGTATGTTTATCTTTGCTGAACTTTGAGACCTTGCTGAACTCACTTAGCGTATGTTCCTTGGGATGTTCTGTGTAGACTATCACATCATCCTTTCTTCCTTTCTGACCTGCGTATGCCTTTTATTTCCTTTTCTTGCCTTATTTCAATGGCTAGAACTTCTAGTGATGTGTCGTATAAAAGTGGTAAGAGTGGAGATCCTTGCCTTATTCCTGATCATAGGGAGAAAGCATTCAGTCTTTCACCATTAAGTTTAATATTAGCTGTAGGTTTCTTTGTAGATGATTTCTATCAAGTTGAAGTTCCTTTCTATTCCTGTTTTTCTGAGAACTTTTGTAGTGAATGGGTGTTGAATACTGTCAGATGTCTTCTCTGCATTGATTGATGTGATCATGTGGTTTTTTTCTTTAGCTTATTAATGTGTGTACTACATTAATTGATTTTTTTTTTAGTAATGAACCAGCCTTGCAAACTTAAATAGATTCTACTTGGTTGTAACGTATAATTCTTTTTATTTATTGACGAATTCTCTTTGTTAATATTTTGTTAAGAATTTTATATTTGTATCTGTGAGAGATATTGATCTGTAGTTTTCTTTTTGATACCATTTTTATCTGGTTTGTTAATACTAGATTCATAAAATTAATTGGAGGGATCCCTGGGTGGCGCAGAGGTTTGGCGCCTGCCTTTGGCTCAGGGCGCGATCCTGGAGACCCAGGATCGAATCCCACATCGGGCTCCTGGTGCATGGAGCCTGCTTCCCCCTCTGCCTGTGTCTCTGCGCCTCTCTCTCTCTCTGTGACTATCATAAATAAATAAATAAATAAAAAATAAAATAAAATAAAATAAAATTAAATTAATTGGAAAGTGTTTGTTCCTCTTCTGTTTTCTGGAAGGAATTGTGTAGAATTGTTATTAATAAAATATTAGGTAGGATTTTAATGTTAGATAGAATTCTTTAGTCTCTAATGAGATAGACTGGACCTGGACATTTACTTTTTTGGGAGTTTTAAAATGATGAATTCAATATCCTTACTAGCTATAGGGCTGTTCAAATAATTCATTTCAAATTGGGTAAGTTGTAGTAGTTTGCATTTTTGAGGAATTGACCCATTTCACCTAAGTTGTCAAATTAGTGGAATTATTCATAGCACTCCATTATTACCCTTTTGATGTCTGTAGAGTCTGTAATAGTATTCTCCACTTCTGATATTTTGTGTCCTCCTTTTGCCTTTGTTAGTTTTCCTTGAGGTTTACCAATTTTATGAATCTTTTAAAAAACCCAGCTCTTTGTTTCATTGACTGTTTTCTATTTTTCTCTTTTAAATTTCATTGATTTTTGTTTTGATCGTCATTATTTCCTTTGTTTAGTTTGGGGTTATTTTGCTCTTTTTCTAGATTCCAGAGGAAGGAACTTAGATTGTTGATTTGAGACTTTTCTTCATTTCTGATGTATGCATTTAGTGCTATGAATTTCCCCCTTGATGTTTTAGCTATGTCCCACAAATTTTCGTATTTTTGAAACTTTTCATTCTGTTCATTGTATTTTTTAATTTCCCTTAAAACTTGTTTTACCCATGGATTATTTAGAATTGTGTTGTTTAGTTTACAAGCATTTAGTGATTTTCCTGTAATTGATTTCTATTTTGATTTGACTGTGTTGGAGAACACAATCTATATGATTTCAATTATTTTAGATTTGTTGAGATTTGTTTTTATAGCCCATGAAATGGTCTATTTGGGCATATATTCCACGGTCACTCAAAAAGACTCTGTACTTTGCTGTTACTGAGAGAAATTTCCTTTAAATATTATTTATCCTCATGGCTGAGAGTGTTGTATTCTGCTGTGTGCTTGCTGATTTTTTGGTATTCTATCAATTTTTGAGATGGGGATGAAAGTCCTGGCTCCCTACTTGGCCTTCCCTGACATCATCTTGGCAGAGTCATTAGGATGCCCCATTATAGCCTGGTGAGGGTGGAAGTCTAGGCTCCCTACTTTGGCTTTGCTGGTCGGAGGGGAGGGGACAGAGTATTTTATATGGTGTTTGTCTAGAATCGATCTATTAATGTCTAAAAGTCTCTGTCTTGCTAGGATGCCCTTTTGGCTGGAGAAAGCAGCCTTTTGTTGGGGCTTTTTTTGGTCTATGTCTGTTGCTGTTTCTGCGTAGCTGGCTTCTTTAGCTCCAAGACTGGCATGTAGGGCAAAAAGAAATCCACAGAATTTACCACCACCATGGTATTCTTTGGGTCCTAAGGTCCATAGCTGTCTGCTTTCTTCTGTCATCTTTCAGGGATCACTTATTTTTGTTACATATAATGTCCAGGGTTTTTAGTTGTACTTAGCAGGAGGGATAGGGAAAAGTATATCCACCCTATATTCCTGGAAGTGGAAGTCCTGGCTTGCTTTAATTTTATGTTAATTCAGGGTTAGCCACAAAATCTGTTTGTTTCTATGCCTTTAGAAAGATTTTTCTAAAACGTTTATGTCTCAGCCTTATTATATTTATAGGCAAGAAATATGTTACTACATGCTTGTAAAATACTTGCCAGTTACTCCTTAATGTTTTCAAGACTCAAAATGCTTCAGGGCCACCTTTCTCAATTTTTGTGGTCCACACTTACAGTATTTAGAGACTGTTTGCATGAAGGATGGTATGTATTTGGAAGAGAAGATGTAGCTGGAGTTGAGAATTGTGGGCGGTGAGCTATATTATTGAAAGATTGAGGATCACTGGAACAGAAGAAAGTCCATGAAATGTCTCCAAATAGGGGAGGTGAAAGTAGAAGGCTCTATTATGTTTCCTGAAATAGGCAAACATCCAGGGGTTCTAGCATCCAGTTATATTAATTAGTTAGTTATTTGTAAAGTGTTGCTTAGTTTTAATAGCAGGTAAATTGTTAATAGTTTGTTCTCTACCCTTCCAATCCCTTTTCTGTGGATTTGCAAATATAGTTGATCTTTGAACAACATGGGTGTGAACTGTGCACATCTATGAATATGTGGATTTTTCAGCACATACACTGCAGTACACTAAAAGTATTTTCTCTTCCTTAATGATTTTCTTAATAACATTTTCTTTTCTCTAGCTTACTTTATTGCAGGAATACAATATATGATACATACAACATATAAAATGTGTGTTAATCAACCGGTGATGTTATCAGTAAGGTTTCCAGTTAATAGCAGACTATTGGTAGTTAAGGGTTTTGGGGAGAGTTGAAAATTATATTGGATTTTCCACTGCACAGAGGGCTATGTTGGTGCTCCTAACCCCCACAATGCTCAAGGATCAACTCTTTATAAAGAGAGAGGGTGTATTGCTTAGGTGGTTCAAATCTTGGTTCTGGGGGTGCCTAGGTGGCTCAGTCAGTTAAGCATCTGCCTTCAGCTCAGGTCATTATCCCAGGGTCCTGGGATACAGTCCCACATCAGGCTCTCTGCTCAGCAGGGAGACTGCTTCTCCCTCTGCCTCTCCCCACTCTCCCCCTGCTTGTGCTTTCTCTCTCTCTCAAATCTTAAAAAAAAAAAAAAATCTTGGTTCTGCCACTTATTAGCTGCATGACCTTGGTCAAGGTGCTTTATCTCTCAGTGCCTCAGTTTCCTTGACTCTAAAGTGTGGATAAATCACTTTCCTCATAAAATTGTGTGTGGGGGGGATTAAGTGAGCTAATGTTCATAAAGTGATTAAAATAGTAAGTTTGTATTATTCTAAGCTATGTAGCTGTTAGTGTATTAATATTTATACATAAGCTCTATATACATAATATTCCTTGGCTTTTCTCTTTTCCTTAACAGTATTTGTAGGAAATCATTCCATGTCCTAACCTATATTATATATCAAGCTCATTCTTTTTCATTGCTCTTTTTCTACTGTATAGTAATTTATTTGTAGCCAGTGCCCTGCAGATGAAAATTTATTTTTTTTTGTTTTGTTCTTTGAAAAGCAAAGCTGTGATAAGTACATACATGCCTGGGTGTGGACTGATGAATCAAAGGATATGTACATTTTAAATTTTAGTAGTTAACTGCCAATAGCTTTTCAAAAATGCTTTACCAATTTTTGTATACTCCCAGTGAATGACATATAGAAGTTTTATTTATCCTCATCCTTACTGTCACTCTTATGTCTTTTTATTTTTATTTTCCCAAACTAGGAGCTCACCATGTGACTGTATATGCTGTTATTTATATTTAGGTTGAGCATCTTTCCTGTTGATTGGCCACTTCTTTTTTTCCTATTAATTTCCTGTTTTCATAGTTGACTCATGTAGTTGGCTTATTCTTGCTGATTTGTAGGAGTCCCTCATTGATTCTGTTTATCAATTCTTTGCCTATTACATATGTTGCAGATATTTTTCTCTCAGACCATCATTGTCTTTTAGGTTTGTTCACAGTATCAAATTTAGTTGTTTGTTCATGTGGTCCATTTTTGGTTTTTATGTAAACACATATCAGGTTTTCAACACATGTCAGGTTTTCTTGTCTTAATGCTTTAAGAGATTTGTCTGGATGCTAAAACTCGTAGGTGAAAGTTTTATGAGAAACAGTACCTTTAAGTAGTCTCAAAGCATGGTTCACAAAATATTTATTAATTACAAAAGAACAAAAGTGAGGAAACCAAGCAGATATCATCTCAAGCAGGTGATCCAAGTTAACATTACCAGTAATGAGACAAACAGAACTCATGTGCCTCTTGATATGATACACTGTGAAAGACATAGCATATAAATAAATATGGGAATGTATATATGTTACATACATATATGTGAGAGATTGAGGAAGAGAGAGAAGAAACAAATGTGAAATGTTAACATTTTAGGGAATCTGGGTGAAGGTTATATAGGAATTGCTTGTATTATGTTTGTAACATTCCTAAATCTTAAATTATTTCAAAACCTGGGTGGTTCAGTCAGTTGTCTGCCTTCAGCTCAGGTCATGATCATGGGGTCATGATCCACATGTCCTGGCTCAGCCTGGAGTCTGCTTCTCCTCCTGCCTCTCCTCCCGGCTTGTGTTCTGTCTCACATGCTCACTGTCTCTCTCTCTCAAATAAATAAAATCTTTAAAAAGAATAAAATAAGTTATTTCAAAACAAAGATAAAAAAATTAAAGAGCCACAAAAAAGCCTGCCTACCCCAGGATTATAGAAGTAGTATCCTATATTTTTGGCCAAAACTTCATGTTATTTTGTTCGTTGGGCTTTTTGAGCATCCAGATTCTTGTTTTGGATTATAGTACAACATGGACTGTAAACATGTAACCACTTTCTGAGCACCATCTTCTACCTATCGGTTTGATGCACTGCTCTCGTCATAAACCAGACTCCTGCATATATACAGGTTTGTGCTCTAGACTGGTCGAAGGCTCATTTCCTATCCCAAATGATAGGGGAATTGAACAGCTTCTTTTCCCTTAGGGATAGGGCTCTCATGCAGAGTGGGGGACATGAAGCAAACAAACATAAGCCCCGTTGCTGCTGCCCTTCTGACTCCTACTGACTCCCAACCAGCCCCCTGAGATGGGGGGCGTGGGAGAGGAGAAGGGAGAGAGCTGATCCTAGGGATCTGCAAGGAATGCCGGGTAGGCCTTGCCTTCAGGGCTGGGATGCGAGGCCCCCGTGCATTGCCAGCAGATACAACAGCGGCTATGTGACAGCAGGCCCAGGCCCAGGGGTATTAAAAACCCTCCAATTAGGTCAGATTGTACCACTAACATCAAATCATGCCCTTAACATTCAACCTTAGCTTCTGTGAGTAAATCTAAAATTACTGTATTATGACCATGGTGCAGCATCTCACTGTTAATGTAAGGCCTCAGGCATCAGCTGATTTAGGAAGCAGTCTGGTGACCAGAGGTAGAAATCTTATTGCAGGGTGGCATGTGTTTGAGCCCCAAAGACAGGAATTTTCCAGGCTATTTCCAGGTTCTGTTCCTTACCATTTATCTATTTAACCTACTCTTCCACAACAACGCACTGTTTCTATTTTGGAATCTTTATAGCATGTGTGGTTTTTTCGAAGTTAGTAATTCTTTGATTTTCTGAAAACTGAGGTGAGTAAAATCACTGAGTTTCACAAGTGAACAATTAAGTGACATTTAGTACACTCACAAAGTTGTGCAGCCATTACCTCACTCTAGTTCCAGAACATTTCCATGACCCCAAAAGGAAACCCAGCTCTCATCAAGAAGTTGCTGGCTGTTCTCCCCAGCCCCTGCCAACCACCAGACTGGGTTCTGTTTCTGTGGATTTACCTGTTCTGGATATTTTGTATAAATAGAATCATCTACTCTACGACCTTTTTTGTTTGGCTTCTTTCACTCAGCATGATGTTTTCAAGATTTCACAGCATGCTTTGATATCTGATAGATCCATTTCCTTCCTTTGTGTTCTTTTTTCAAAAAAGTTTTGGTTGTTACCACATCTTACCTTTTCTAAAGAACTTGAAAATCACCTTGTCAAATTCCACAAAATACTATGTTTTGATTCTCAGTACAATTGCACTGAGTTATTAATAAGCTGATTTGAGGGGAATCACCATGTTTACAATATTGAGTTTTCCCATCTAGGAACATGGTATGCATTTCTATGTATTTAGGTCTTATTTTATGTCCTAATGTGAAGTTTTAAGTGTTCTTTATACATCTTGTTATTTCCCCATGTGCCTTTTTGTTTATTGTGCATAGGTTCCTTTTTTATATAGCTTTATTGAGGCACACTTGACCTATAATATACTGCATATATGTGAAGTATTCAGTTTGATGAGTCTTGACATGTAAATGTCTACACCTGTGAAACCACCACAGTCAACATGATGAGTGTGTCCATTACCCCCAGAAATTTTCTCATGCCCTTTAGTAACATATCCCTCACCATCCCAGCCCCATTCCTAGAAAGCCATTGGTCTACTTTTATTTTTTCTTTTTTAAGATTTTATTTCTTCATTTATTTGAGAGAGAGAGAGAGAGCACAGGTGGGAGGGGCAGAGGACAAGGGAGAGAGAATCTCAAGCAGACTCCAAGCTGAGTGTGGAGCCTGACTCAGGGCTTGATCCCAGGACCCTGAGATCATCACCGGAGCCCAAACCAAGAGTCAGATGTTTAACTGGCTAAACCACGCAGGCACCGCACCACTGGTCTACTTTCTCTCACTATAGACTAGGTTGCGTTTTTTGTTTTTTTTTTTTTTAATTTTACATAAATCTTTTTTTTTTTTTTTTTTGTTTTTTTTTTTTTTTTTTTTGGTCTGGCTTTGTTTTCTCAGAATTTTTTGTCTGGCTTTCTTTTCTCAGAATAATTATTTCAAGATTAATCCATACTGTTGACTGTAACAAAAGATTTTGTGTGCTTGTTTAATGAGTAGTAATGTATTCAGCCTCATTGAATACTTCTAGATAAATTACTTGATGATTATTTGGTTTGTTTCCAGTTTGGGCTGTTAATAATAAAGCTGCTATGAATGTTTGATACAAGTCTTTGTGTGAACATATGCTTTCATTTCTCTTGGGTAAACATGTAGGAGTGGACACCAGATTGAATGGTAGATATACGTTTAAGTGTTTACATCAATCATTGCATATTCCTACCAGCAGGACCTTAGAGTTCTAGTTGTTCTCTACCTTTGTCAGTACTTGATTTGCTCAGTCTTTTGAATTTTAGCCATTCCAGTAGGTGTGCAGGGGCATTTGATTATAGTTTTAACTTGGATTTCTCTGGTAACTAATGTTTTTTAGTATCTTATCTTGTGCTTTTTTGTTGTTGTTTTTACCATTTGTATATATCTTCATTGGTGTAGTGTCTGTTCAGGTTTTTTGCCCATTTTTTAAAAAATCTTTTATTGATTTATTTGAGAGAGAGAGAAAGAGAGAGAGATTGAGAGGCAGAGACACAGGCAGAGGGAGAAGCAGGCTCCATGCAGGGGGCCCGACATGGGACTCGATCCTGGCTCTCCAGGATCAGACCCTGGGCTGAAGGCAGCGCTAAACTGCTGAGCCACCTGGGCTGCCCTTTTGCCCATTTTTAGTGGGTTGTTTGTCTTACTACTCAGTTTGAAGAGTTTTGTATAGATTTATTTATTTATTTAAGGATTTTA
The DNA here is from genome assembly GCF_003254725.2 of Canis lupus dingo. Classification (NCBI taxonomy): domain Eukaryota; kingdom Metazoa; phylum Chordata; class Mammalia; order Carnivora; family Canidae; genus Canis; species Canis lupus. The sequence continues at coordinate 58,141,867 of NC_064251.1, read as the reverse complement.
TTTATTTATTCATGAGAGAGACACACAGAGAAAAAGAGGCACAGACACAGGCAGAAGCAGGCTCTATGCAGGGAGCCCGATGTGGGACCTGATCCTGGGTCTCCAGGATCACACCCTGGGCTGAAGGCGGCACTAAATCGCTGAGCTGATTTATTAATGCTGCCCAGATTTATTTACTTTAGAAAGAGAGAGAGAGCTGGGGGAGGGTCCGGGAAAGAGGTAGAGAGAGTCTGATGCAGCACTCTGTGCTGAGTGCTTGATGTGGGCCCTGATCTCACAACCCTTGGTTTCATGACTGAAATCAAGAGTTGAACACTTAACAGCCTGTGTGCCACCCAGGTACCCCTAAAGAGTTCTTTGTATATTTTATATACAAGTCCTCTGTTGGATATATGTTTTACAAATATTTTCTCCCAGTTTGTAGCTTGCCTTTTGTTATCTTAACAATATATTTGAAAAGGTAATGTCTGATGAAGTCAAGCTTATTAATTTTTTCTTTTATAGCTGGTGCTTTTGATGTAACATTTAAGAAATCTTTGCCAAACTAAAGGTCAAGATTTTTCTCTATACTCTCTTCTGGTAATTTTATATTTTTAGCTCTTACATTTAGATCAAACTTATTTGAGATAAATTTTTATATATGGTATGATGTAAGGATCAAGGATCACCTTTACATATAGCTGTCAAATTATTCTGACATCTTTTCTTTAAAAGATTATCCTTTCTTCATTGAATTGCTTTGGCTCCTTTGTCAAATATCAAATGATCATATATGTATAGGTATTTTGCTAGACTCTGTATTCTATTCCATTGATCTTTATATCTGTCTGCATGCTAAAACTGCACCCTTTGATTACCTTAGCTTTATATTAATTCTTAAAATACATCAATTCTCTAACTTTATTCTTTTCCAGCTATTTTAAGTTATTCTGGATCCTTTGAATTTTAATGTAAATTTTAGAACCAGCAGATCAGTTTCTGTAGAAAAGGCCTGGTAGGATTTTTTATTGGAATTGTATTAAAGGTATGGACCCGTTTGCATAAAATGAACATCTTAACAATATTGAACCTTCAGATTTATTAAGCTAATATATCTCTTCATTTATTTAAGTCTTCTTTAGTTTCTCAGTCCTTTTTAGTTTTCAATGTACAAGTCATACAGATCTTTTGCCAAATTTATCCTTTAACAATTTCATACTTTTGATGCTATTGTAAATGTCATTTATTTTCATTTTAATTCCACTTTAGTTAATAGAAATAACATTTATTTTTGTATATCAACCTGGTATTCTGCAACTTTGATTAGTTCTGGTAGGTTTTTGAATATTCCTCACAACCTTTCTATATAAACTGTCATGTTGTCTGTGAAGAAAAGCAATTTTACTTCCTCCTGTCCAATCAGTATGTCTTTTTATTTGCTTATTTATTTCTGCCTTACTGAACTGGCCAGAATTTCCAGTACACAACTGAACTGACATGGTGAAGGCAGACATGGTCACCTCCTTCCGGATCTCAGGAGAGTAGCATTTAGCGTCTCATCACTCAACTATAGTGTTAGCTGTTGACTTTTTGTAGATACTGTTTTGTAGGCTTAGGAAGTAGCCCTCCAGAAAGTTGTTACCATACATGGATGTTGAATTTTATCAAATGCTTTATCTATATATGTTGAGATGATCATATCATTTTTCCCTTTTTAAATCTTTTAATGTGATGAAATATACTGATTGATTTTTGGATGTTAAACCAAACTTGCATTTTTTGGAATAAACCTCACATGGACATAATATGTTGTGCTTTTAATATATTGTTAGATTCAATTTCCTGAATTGTGTTAGAACATGAGAAATATTGGTTGGTCTATAGTTTTCTTTTCTTAGAATGTCTTTGTCTGGTTTTGGTATTAGGGTAATGCTAGTGTCGTATAATAAGTTAAGAAATGTTCCTTCCTCATATATTTTCTGGAATATTTAATGTAGGATTGGTATTATTTCTTCTTTAAGTGTTTATAGAATTTACCAGTGAAGTTATCTGAGCTTGGTCAGGAGAAGGTTTTATAAGCTTAAGTTTTTAAATAGATATTACTGCTCTTTAAGTTATCTATTCTTGAATGAGCTTTGGTAATTTATGTGAAGAAATTTTTCCATTTAACTTAGATTTCCTGATGCCTAGCCATAAAATTGTTCAAGATCCAGCTTTTGGTTTTATTGATTTTCTCTTTTTCTTTTTATTGTTTTCTCTTTATTATTTTCTTTCTTATGCTTACTTTGGATTTAGTGTTCAATTTTTTTAAGGTGAAAGTTATAGTCATTGATTTGAGACCTTTCATCATTTCTAATATAAGAATTTTAGTGCTATGAATTTCCCTCTAAATTCTCCATTAGCTGCATCCCTCAAATTTTGATATGTTGTATTAAGTTTTAATTCTGTTCATGATACTGTCTAATTTACCTTTTGGTTTCTTTTTTGAACCATAGGTTATTTAGATATGTGTCACCTTGCTTCCATGTGTTTGTGAATTTTCTAGCTATATTTCTGTTATTGGTATCTTACTTAATTCTAAATTATTAGAGAACAAACTCATTTTTTTTGGCCAGGAACAGGAGTTGGCAAACTTTTTCTGTAAGTTTCATGGACCAAATATGGTCTCTATTACATATTGATTTTTTTTTAGCCCTTAAAAATGTAGAACCATTTGTAATTCATAGACTACACAAATAGGCTACTGGCTGGATTTGGCTTGTGGGCTGTAGTTCATCAACCCCAGTCAGGACTACAGTCTTGGTAAATGTTCCATGTTTACTTGAGAAGAATGTATATTCTACTGTTGTTGCAGTTAGAAATTTTGGGGAATTATTCATATAGTTCTTCTTTACCTCTCCCTTTTCTGGGGGCTCTAATTACACATATATTGGACTACTTGGTATTGTCCCAAAGCTCAAGTAGCTGGACAAACACATGGAAGGGTATAACAAAAATAAGATCAGAAATTAGAAGTAAAAGGAGGGAGAGAATTGTTGAGAATTGATTCTTTATAAAACGCATAATAAATAAACTTATGGCAAATATAGTGGTAAACAGAAATAAAAATAAGTGGAATTTAGATTGAGAAAAGGAAAGCAAGAGTATAAAGAGATTTGAAAATTATAAGAGAATGTGGTGCATAGATGTTATATGCAGCTTTATGTGACTAAAATTGAAAATCTCGATGAAGTAGATCATTTCTGCTGTGATTTAAGAAGAAATCCTATAAAAAGTGTGTGTTGAAGGAAGAAATAAGAAAAGTCATTAGAGAATTATTTCTAACAAAAGTACCAGGCCCAGTTGTTTAAGGTAGCATTCCCTAAAATTGTCGAGAAACAAGTAATTCCAACATCCTGAAAACTATCTTAAAGCTATAAAATAGGAAGGGAACCTTTTCAGGTTGTTTTATAGAGCTAATTTAATTGATAGCTGATACTGCTTTTGTGCATGGTACTGTTTTTTTTCCTATCATTTTATTTAAATGATTATTAGGTTTGGTTTGCATATTTTGTATAAAGGAAAACTAGCTTTTAAAAAATACAGTTATCTGTGTCCAACAACCTCATTGAATTCTTTTGTTTCTGATTTCCTCTTCTGTCCCTTGGCCGTTCCCTTACCCTTTAGGACCATGGTTTAAACAGATGACAAGTTTGTACAGTTTATGCAGTAAAAAGTTACAAGATTGCAAATTCCACTGTGTGTGTGTGTGTGGAGCGGAGCACGTGAGGGGGGCAGAGTTTTAAGGAGGGATTGGCCTGCAGACTAAGCAGATACCTACTAAGTGCATCTCCTCTGTCCTTTGCTAAGGCCTATTGAATTGTCTCTCACAAGTCTCCCTAGCTCGATTCTAACCTCCAGTCTTCCCTATGTGATTGCCGATAGAAGCTTTTTAAAAGATCAGATTACATTCCTGCTCAGAATTGTTCTCAGATCCCTGGGTGGCTCAGCGGTTTGGCGCCTGCCTTTGGCCCAGGGCGCGATCCTGGATGAGTCCCACGTTGGGCTCCCCCCCCCCCCATGGACCCTGCTTCTCTCTCCTCCTGTGTCTCTGCCTCTCTCTCTCTATCATAAATAAAATAAAATAAATAAATCTTTAAAAAAAAAAAATAATAATAATAAAGAATTGTTCTCCAGCAATCTGTGTCTAGATTCATAGGCAAATTCATTGTTTTACTTAAATACCCAGGAACTAGTGCAGAGTAGGTGTTCATCCAATGGATGGACTTCATTGGAATCTAAGACCTTTTTTGATTTGTCCCTTCGTTGCCTTTCCAGTGCCCCTGTTATCCCCTTCACCTCTGTGTAGCTCTTCAGATGGACTGTTCCCATTCTCACCTGTGTGCTCTTGGGTGTGCATGGCATTCCTCTTCTAGGGGAATTATGTTCCGGCTCCTTGTGTTTTGGTAGCGCCTTTACTTTCCTCTCTTGCAGCTCCTACCACTCTAATTGCACAGGTCTACTACCACCCCAACCCTGGTCTGAGGCCCCTGGAGGCTGTAGAATGATGTCTTTCATGTGGCTGTACCCAAGAACCCCCCGTACAGTGCCTGAGTGTATACATACCCCATCAGGCGTGCAAAGAATAGTTATTGAATTGAATTAGCTGGCTCCTTTGTTCTGCCTTTCTGTGCTGTGATATTGGATGCCAACATCCAGCTACGTTATGTTTGTGTTAAACATGAATTGAAATGCAATTACAGCTGGCAGTGTGGTTTGAGAGCCGAGTAACAGAGTAAATAAGAAGGGTGACTTAGTCACAAGTGCCAGTTCATCTCCTCTGCTTTCCTGCCTCCTGTCACGGAGTATGACGCACGAATGGTGCGAGTTCAAGTGTCCTCCCCTATGCTCCATTGCTTTAAGTCTCCCCATCCTCCTGGTCTTGTCTGGTCTCTTCCAAGGGCCCCTTGGAAGACACCAGACTGTCCAGAAGCCCAGGGCCAGGCCTTGCGGTTAGAGGTGGTTGGCTCCAGCAGGAGGCTGTCCCGCCAGCTGCCGGTGGTCTCTGCTGAGAGCCAGGGCAGGGGAGCCTGGGCTAGTGTGCAGGCCAGCCTCCTCCCTCAAGGTCTAGGGAAGCCATGCAGAACCCAAGGTTGCTAGTGTGTGCTGTTTTCTTTACCATATCCTGCGAGAGCCCTAGCTAAAGCAAAAACAGTGCCGTTTATCAAAGACCTTGCCTGCTTATCTTAGACCTATTTTGTTTTTTGTGGCTTTATTGAATTGTACTCAGAAATTGTGTCTTGTAGGGATGCCTGGGTGGCTCAGCGGTTAAACGCCTGCCTTCAGCCCACAGGGCATGATCCTGGAGTCCCAGGATGGAGTCCCACATCAGGCTCCCTGCATGGAGCCTGCTTCTCGCTCTGCCTGTGTCTCTGCCTTTCTCTCTGTGTCTTTCATAAATAAATAAATAAAATCTTAAAAAAAGAAATTGTGTCTTGTAACTGGACCTTCCTTGAAGTCAGTTCAATTGGTTGAATAGAGAAACTTCTTTCTTGTTTTTAAGAAGGCACTTAGATGTCTTGGAGTCTCAAGGTCCAGAATCTTTCTGGACCTATGCAGTTGCTTGTTAATGAGTATTTTTATGGTTTCCCTAAGTCGACTGACATGTAAGCCCTTTATGTAAGGGCTTCCTTTATATGAGCCCATTCAGCTGGATTCAGAGATTTTCTGAAACTTTAGAGATGGAGCAGAAGAGGATGGGAAGCGTTCACTGACTGGCATATACTAATTGAGTCCTCACCAATTGTAGGTCGTGTGCTGGGTACTGGGAATTGTGCATGTCAGATGTGGTCCCTGTCTGCATGCAATTTAGAGACCCAGGCAGAAGGGAAGAGATGTGCATCCTTGGGTAGCTGCCTCCTTCCCAAGAGTAATCCTCCCAGGGGAGTTCTCATTTCGTCGTCTTGCCTGGGTTCTTGCTTGAATATTCCTCTCCTCTTTATTTCCTCTCCCCCTTTCCTTTCCACACAGACATACTGCTGTCTCCTCTGCTCCTAGAAACAGGTGCACCCCTCCTCCCCCCATTTCCTCCCTTTGCCTTACCAGCCCCTCTGGCTGCTGTCTTAATAGTCCTCACCCGCCCCCACCCCCACCCGGTTGTTTCTGCTTGCCTCTCTTCTATCATTATCTCCACTCATCCCTTGCTTCCGAATTGTCTAATTCGATGGCTTTTTCCTAATTCTTATTCTTGATCTCATCTCAACTTTGGATGCTGTTGGCCAGTTCCTTTCTTCTTGAACATACCCATTTTCTAAATGCAGAACTAACACAAGCTCCCCGTAGATGATTTGAAAGATAGAAAACACAAGGAAGAAAAGAAGTGGCTCATAATTCTACCACTCAGAGAAACAGTGTTGGTAACATTTTGGCCTGTATCCTTTAGTTTTTTTCCTGTGTGGGCAGGCAGGTGTTTCAGCAATAATAGGATTCTGTTGCATATTCTTTTTCTACTGTCTATAATATATACTATGCTTATTATTACATTGTATGTTTTTTTCTATTATTGCACTATTAGGTCATCAAATATTCTTCCATAGCCCTTCTTTCTTGGAGCTCTCTTATCCCTGAAATGTGATTTCTCCTGCCTTGTCCTTTGATTTCCCCTTCCTGTGTTGCCTCTCCTGCAACCATGACATCCCCCGGTTGCATCACAGACTCCTTCTCAGTGTGTTCTCCTCCAGCCTGGGTCCCAGCCACCTCAGGCTGGGCCGCATCCTCACACAAACAGCCCGTACTCAGGCCATTCTCCTTAGCCAGACGCCCGTTTCCTTATGCCTGCCACACTAGTCCACGTATGACGGTTGTAACACTCAAACTGAACAGTCCTCCGTTTCCTTCCTACCGCTCACCCAGCCCCCGGACCCACAACCGCCCCTGCTCCCAACTGTTCCTACCAAGCAGAGGCCAGACTTCCTGGGTACCACCTCCCCTCTCGCTGCCCCCTGCTGTCAGGGTCTTGAGATTTTCCCAGGGCGTCATCTTTCACACCATCCTTTTCTGTTTCTTTTTCTTTTTAAGATTTTATTTATTTATTCATGAGAGAGACAGAGAGAGGCAGAGACACAGGCAGAGGGAGAAGCAGGCTCCATGCAGGGAGCCCGAGGTGGGACTCGATCCTGGATCCCGGATCAAGTTGGACACAACCGCTGAGCCACCCAGGCGTCCCTCCTTTTCTGTTTCTATTGTTACCAAGGCCTGCCCTCACTATTCATGTTCTGGGTGGCCTCTTCCAAGAGGACTCTGATCCCTTTTTTCTCAGCTCCAGGGTTTTCTCTTTGAAGCATCAGGCAGAGTCCTAACTCCTGCACCTACTCTGCTCCCCCAGGTTCTGGCTCCTCCTACCTCCGTTCCTCGTGGCATCCCACCTGAAGCTGCCTTTGCTCTGCTCCTTCCATTTTCTATCTCATCCCCCGTCCCTGCACCCTGAAGTACTTTCTTGTTCTTCTGAACACTTATCTCTATTCTATTACTAAGGTAACTCTCCTTGCACTTCCGGTAACTCCAAGTGTCCCCACTAGGTCTGCACTTCCGGTAGCTCCAAGTAGCCCCACCAGGTGTGCACTTCTGGTAACGCCGAGTATCCCTGCTAGGTCTGTCCCTGTGCTAGTTGTTTCCATAGACTGTGTTTATTTCACACAATGACCCTGTGGAGTTACAGTTATAATCTTATTTTACAATAGGAAAACAAAGCCTCAGAGAGCTTGGGGGCTCTTCTTGAGATCACACAACATGTGTGGATGAGCAGAGATCACACCCAGGTCTCCTGCGTGCACACACTGCACCTTCACTGCTGATTCCACTCGTCTGTTGGCCCTCCTCTGAGGAAGAGATCATGTTTTACTCATATTTGTCTATGCTGAAGAGCATGGTGCATTGCCTTGTGAATCTAAGCACTTAGTAAATACTTGCTGAAAGAAAAGTAAAGACTTGTCGCCAGAAGAGATGAATTGCACATGGCAGATAAAGGTCTCTGTTTAAGGTCAGGTCAGCCTGCATACCTGGGTGTGGGAAGGAGTGTTTCTGCTACATAAACGTCAATATTTACCACTGATAAGGGATTACTGTGTTCCAGCTGATGGGTAAAGCACTTGGTTTGCATTGTCTCGTTTAATGATTACTACACCTGTATGAGATTAAATCTACTGTTTCCATTTGCTGAGGCTCAGAGAAATTGAGGAACTCAGCCAAGGTCACACAGCTACCAAGTGGTAAAGCTAAGATTTTTTTTTTTTTTTTTGAAGCTAAGATTTGAACTCACATCTCTCTGTGCAGTATCAAAGCCCGTGTTCTAAAATACTGCCTTTTTCTGCTTTCCTGACCCAGGAGAGTAGGACTGGGTGGTGTGAAGCATAAGTTGTTATCCCAGAGTCCTGCCAGAAAAGAACTTTGAAATACTTTGCCATGGTTAGCAGAGACAGAGAGGATGGTCTTCAGGAATAGCCTTGTGAGCGTCTCTTCGTTTCTTCTCTCTTACAACCTTTGTTCAGCAGATGCATCCTCCATAATAATTCTCTCTTACTCATCAGATCCTGTGGTAGAGAGGGGATTAGTGAACCTTTTTTCTAAGTTAAAAATATCTTCATGATATTTAAAAAATTATAAAGGCTCATTTCAGAAAATCCAAATCATATAGAATTATATGAACTGAAGAGTGAAAATATTACTACCTTTCCTTTCTTCTAATCCTATGCATATTATTAACAGTTTGGAAGTATCCTTCTAGACTTTTTTCTTTTTGCAAAAAAATTTTATTTATTTTTAATTAAATAAAGGATACAAAAATCTTATTTAAAAAATCAAATAATACAGCCAAGTCTCAAGTAATTCTCTACCACACCCCTAATATCTATTAGCCACTGTCCTCAGTTTGCTCATTTTCTTCCTTTTGCTTCAGCACTTACGTGTTTAAATGACTTACAGAACTATGTCATTATAACTTGACTTTTAATATAAATTAGATCATGCAGTAAGCTCTTACTTCGTTATTCCCAAACAATGCACATGCTGGTCAGATCTTTCTAGGTTAGTGTGTATAGGACTAACACATTCTCATTCCCTGGTATGTGATGTCCGTGTGGCGTCCGCAGCATGCTGAATGTGCTACGGGAGCATTCTCCTGATGCTCAGTGTATGATTTTCTTATGGTTTTTCACTGGACAGAACTGCAGAGCATACCCTCTTGTTTGGGTTGCCAGATTTAGCAAATAAGAATAAGATGCCCAATTAAATATGAAAATCTTTAAAATTCTTTTCTTTCTTTCTTTTTTTTTTTTTGGTACAGTATGCTTTATTGATGGTACATGACAAGGTAGGGCTCCCCAAGCCCCTCCCCTTCCTCATGGTCTGGGATGTATATTGGAGGTCAGGAAATTCTCAGTGTGTTGGGGGATTAAGTTGGGGCAGGGACTCCCCAGCAGCTGAGGGCCTCTCTCTCCCTCTTGTTCTTGCTGGGGCTGGTGGTCCAGGAGGCTCTTACTCCTTGGGGGCATGTGGACCATGAGGTCCACCACCTGGTTGCTATAGCTGAATTCATTGTCATACCAGGAAATGAGCTTGATGAAGTGGTCATTGAGGGCAATGCCAGCCCCGGCATCGAAGGTGGAAGAGTGGGTGTCACTGTTGAAGTCACAGGAGACAACCTGGTCCTCAGTGCAGCCCAGGATGCCCTTGAGGGGGCCCTCTGATGCCTGCTTCACCACCTTCTTGATGTCATCATATTTGATAGCTTTCTCCAGGTGGCAGATCAGATCCACAACTGACACGTTGGGGGTGAGGACACAGAAGGCCATGCCAGTGAGCTTCCTGTTCAGTTCAGGGATGACCTTGCCCACAGCCTTGGTGGCGCCAGTGGAAGCGGGGATGATGTTCTGGGCAGTCCCTCGGCCGTGATGACACAGCTTCCCAGAGGGGCCATCCACGGTCTTCTGGGTGGCAGTGATGTCATGGACGGTGGTCATGAGGCCCTCCACGATGCCGAAGTCATCATGGATGACTTTGGCTAGAGGAGCCAAACAGTTGGTGGTGCAGGAGGCATTGCTGACAATCTTGAGGGAGTTGTCCTACTTCTCGTGGTTCAGGCCCATCACAAACATGGGAGCATCAGCAGAAGGAGCAGAGATGATGACCCTCTTGGCCCCGCCCTTCAAGTGAGCCCCAGCCTTCTCCATGGTGGTGAAGACCCCAGTGGATTCCACAACATAATCAGCACCAGCATCAATCACCCCATTTGATGTTGGTGGGATCTTGCTCCTGGAAGATGGAGATGGACTTCCCCTTGATGACAAGTTTCCCGTTCTCAGCCTTGACTGTGCCGTGAAATTTGCTGTGGGTAGAATCATACTGGAACATGTACACCACGTAGTTGAGGTCAATGAAGGGGTCATTGATTGCGACAATATCCACTTTGCCAGAGTTAAAAGCAGCCTTGGTGACCAGGCGCCCAATACAGCCAAATGCCATTCACTCCGACCTTCACCATCGTGTCTTGGGGATGTGGCTGGCACTGCACCAGAAGATGCGACTGTCTGTCGAACAGGGAGGAGCAGAGAGCTGAAAATTCTTTAAATTTGAAAAAACTATTCACTGTTTCCTCTGCAATTCAAATTTAATCAGGTGTCTGTGTTTTTTTCTCTGGCAACTCTCTTCCTTGTGTACATTTACAAGTGTTTGAAGGCCCCACTCTTGTTTCTTAAGGTATCTAAAATCTGATTTTTTTTTTTTAATTTAAAAATTGTATTACTAGGGGTGCCTAGGTGGCTCAGTCAGTTGAGCATCTGACTCTTGATTTTTGCTCAGGTCTTGGGCTCCAGGCTTAGCATGGAGTCTACTTGAGATTCTCTCTCTCCTTCTCCCTCTGCCCCTCCCCCTGCTTGTTCTCGCTTGCTTTCTCCAACTAAATAAATAAAATCTTTAAAAAAATAAATAAAAATTGTATTGCTAAACATTTCACATATGAATTGTCCTTGAATAAGAAGGATGGGGTGCTAAGCCTCCCCCAACTGTCTCAATTGAAAATCCATGTGTAACTGTTGACTTCACAAATATTTAACTACTAAAAGTCTACTATTGACCAGAAGCCTTACTGATACAACATAAACAGTCAACAGTTATTTTTTGTTACATGTATTACATACTGTTTTCTTGAAATAAAGTAAGCTTGAGAAAAGAAAATGTTAGTAGGAAAACATAAGAAAAAGAAAATACATTTACAGTACCATACTATATTTATTGCCAAAAAATTCACAAAGAAGTAGACCGACACAAACCTGTGTTGTTCAAGGATCAACTATATGTAAGAAACGTATAGGGAATAACAGAACAAATACCCACGTAACTACCATGCAGCTTTTTCAGTTATTAACGTCTCACTAAGTTTATATGAAGTTTATTTTCAGTGAGAGAGATAAACTATTACTGGTGCCTGCACACCCTCCAGGCCATGTGTCTTTACCCGGAGTAACTACTGAGTTTGGTGTTTATCATTCCTATATATTCTTCCTGTTTTCAAACTATATATAGATGGTATTCATATGCAATCTACTATCATACTGTACTTATTTTTCAACCTGCTCTTTTGGCTGAGCATTGTTTTTGAGATTTATCCTTGGTGATCCTTACAGCTCCAGTTCATGTACTTTCAAGGCTATATCAAAATCTGTCACTTTAAAAAAAAAAAAAAAAAAAAGGGATCCCTGGGTGGCGCAGCGGTTTAGCGCCTGTCTTTGGCCCAGGGCGCGATCCTGGAGACCCGGGATCGAATCCCACATCGGGCTCCCGGTGCATGGAGCCTGCTCCTCCCTCTGCCTGTGTCTCTGCCTCTCTCTCTCTCTGTGTGACTATCGTAAATAAATAAAAAAAAATTAAAAAAAAAAAATCTGTCACATGAATATACTATGATGTATTGATTCATCCTCCTGTTGATAAGGATGTGTGTTGTTTCTAATCATTTGCTATTATAAAAAGTGTTGCAAATAATACCTTCATCTCTTTATGCTAAGAATTTCTCTAGGGAACAATTTAGGGGTGGGATTGCTGGGTCATTTTCACCTTACTTAAATTAGTAAATGTGTTCTCCAAACCAATAGTGCCAGGTTGCGCCCTGCTCATTTTTGTCAGATATTTACAGTTTAGCCCATGATTTGCCTTGCACAATGTAACATTGTCATTTTTAATTTACATTTCCTAGAGAGGTTGAACATTTTCTCCCAAGGCTGCTACATATTGTATATCATTTTTCTTTTAGATTATTTTTTCTCATTGATATGTAGTTCTTTATTTATTTGGGAAATTAATCCACTGCCAGTTATGCATTGCTCACAGTCTGAGGCTTGTCTTTTTACTGTTTTGAGTGTCCTTTATAGTACCGAAGTTTTAAATTTCAGGGTAGTAAAATTCATCAGTTTTCTCTTTTATGGATTTTTTTTCTACGCCTGTGTCTATTTCTTTAACAATTTCCTCAATTAAAACCATACATATTTTTAATGTTTTTTTCTGAAAAGTTGTCAAGTTTTGCTTTTCACCTTTAATCTTTAATCCATCCAGGATTTGTTTTTATTTAGATTTTTGTTTCACAGTGACCAGCATGTGTCTGAGTAGTATTGATTCAAGGTTCGTGCTTGACCACTGCTCTGTTATCTACAGCCCTGCCCTAGATTGTCTGTGGTGGAGAGGAACCTGCCTCTGTGCATGGGTGCCAACCAGCCACAGGGGAACCTGCTACTCTTGGGATCTGTGGAGATCTGGGGCTGTGTCCCCAAGCCATCTTTCCTGATGACCAGGAATGGAAAGGATATTCCCTCTTTGATGTAGCCAAATGCCCTGCCTGCATTTACATCCCATATTCCCAGCTCATAGCCTCACAGTCTCCAGAAACTGATTTCCCTTTGTATCTGCCTTTCCCCATCAGCAGGTGCAGAAGCAGGGTCATTGATTTCTGGGAGTGTCGCCAGGGGCCTTTGTTTTCTTCCACCCTGTCCAGCCTCAGGAATGGGTCCTCTCTATGCCTGCTGGAGCGACAGCAGCTGTGCACCAGGTAGAATGAGGAAGGGTTTCTGTGTAACCCCTCGTGTGCCAGCTTTAGTCTTTGAGCATTTTCTCACTGGGTACTCTGTTCCTTATTCATTCAGCCAGTTAGGAAATATCTGATTGTGGACCACCAGTAGGGCCTTGGACAGGGTATTCTGAAAAAGACCCTACTGGATAAAATAGAATCCTATTTTAAGGAGCAGAAATAAGAATAAGGAGCTCAAATTTTTTAAGTGTACACTACATGCCAGATCTTAGGCAAAGAGCTTAAAAAAAATCATACCTTTATGGAAATATCATTCACATACCATAAAATTCATCCTTTACAAGTGAACAGTTCACTAGTTCTCAGTGTTTTCACAGAGTTGTGCAACCTACACCAACCACTGTCTGGTTCCAGAATGTTTACATTACCCCAGAAAGAAATCTTAAACCCATTAGCAGCCACTCCCCAATTCTCCCTGCCCACCAGCCCCCGGCAACCACCAATGTGCTTTCTGACTGTGGATTTGCCTTTTCTGGATGTTTCATGTAAATGATGTGATACAATATGTGCCTTTTGTGACCATCTTTCATTTAGTAATGCTGTCAAGGTTCATCCATGTTGTAGCAGGTGTTAGTATTTCATTTCCTTCTAACAGCTGAAAAATATCCCACTGTCTGGATGTACCACATTCTGTTTGTCAGTTGGTGGGCATTTGGGTTGTCACTTTTTGGCGATTATTTTTTTTTTTTTTTTTTTTTTTTACTTTTTGGCGATTATGAAGAATGCTGTAAGCAGCATTGTGAACAAGTTTTCGTGTACATTATGTTTTCAGTTCTCTTGGGGTTATACTTAGGATTGGAATTGTCGGATCCTCTGATAACTCTGTTTATCATTTTGAGGAATTGCCAAACTGCTTCTAAAACAGCTGCACCCCAATACCATCTGGCCAGCAGTGGACAAGAGTTCAAATTCCACATCCTTGCCCAAATTCATTCTTGTCTGTCTTCTTGATTGTAGTCATCCTAGCAGTTATGAAGTGATATCTCATTATGGCTGAGTACTTTCTGTGCTTTCTCTCCTTTAATCCTCACAAATAATCCCATGAGTTAGGTATTACGATGATTTTCATTTTTTGATGAGGGCCAGAAAAGAAAAATATGACTTCTGGGAGACTGCAGTGTGGAAGTAGCAAAACCAGGACTTGAACTCCAATCTACCTGACTCCAAAAATCCGAGTTCTTTTCTTTTGTCTATGGTTTCCTCCATCCTAGAGGTTTCATGCAAGAAGCCAAAGGAAGGGGTGCCTGGATGGCTCAGTCTGTTAAGCATCTGCCTTCATCTCAGGTCAAGGTCTCAGGGTCCTGGGATTGAGCCCATGTCAGGCTCTCTGCTCAGCGTGAAACCTGCTTCTCCTTCTCCCTCTGCCCCCCACTCCCATTGCTCATGCTCTATCTCTCGCTTGTGCTCTATCTGAAATAAATAAATAAAATCTTAAAAAAAAAAAAAGCTAAAGGAAAGGGAAGATCCTGGAAGAAGAGCATGTGCTTCTGGCTGGTATCCTCAAGGAGACTTTGCCATCATAGGTTTTCTTCAGCCAGGCCCAAAGTGTGATAAGAACATTCCACACAATGAGGTTCCAGAGGGAACTCCATGAGTGAAGATAGGGAGGTAGGAAATCACAGGCTGAGGGAGATAGAGCAGTCTCAGGGACAGGGACATACATCCATTTCTTTTGCTAAGAAATATTAGACATTTCAGCCGAAAATCTGTGGTGGACTTGAGCTGTCCATTTAGGATACAGAATGAATAAAATAATGCAAATGAAATCAGAACCAAACAACAACCAAGAATTTCTGGACTCATATCAGTCAGATGGCTCTTTTCCACTTCAGAGTTTTAGATAAAAGCATTTTGGGCACATCTTCTGTTAGGGATTCAGAAGAGAGGTTACTTAGGCTCCCTGTCTCCATGTGGTGCCTAAACTGCTCTGATTAAGAGTTGAAATGGCTTCACGGTTGGCCACTGTTTGACCTGGGCCAAGTGTCTGTGTTTCCACAGTGGATGATCTAACACATCGAGAGCCCTTTGAACTTCATTCTTACAGTGTCAGCCAGATATTTCCTTTGGAATGTCTGCAGAATTTCCTGGCCCCTTTGATTGCTTTGTGTCTGCCAGATACATCTTTGAATTGTGGGTGGGCTCCCTTAAAACACCGGGGTGTGAACGGGTTGACCAATCTGCTAGTTAGCCTGGTGATTAGCTGTGGTGTCTTTCAAGAACCTTTCATTGGGCAAGGAGTACTCAATGCTGACATTGAAGACATACTGCCAGTAGTAAGGATTTACTGCACAGCCCCTCTGGGCAGCTCAGATGGGTAGCTGATTTACAAAGTGTTTCTCAGGTTTAAATCTGATAGATCATTATTTCTCACCACATCAAATGAAGTCTTCTAGATTGTTGTTTTTCTTTTTTTTTTGTTGTTGTTGTTGTTTTTCTTATTATAAAAAAAGCTATATAGAGTTAAAAGGAACAAACTTCCAGTTATAAAATACAGCAGTCATGGGGAGTGGTGACTTAATTATAAGTGGTGGAATTAATAATACCGTGTTGCATATTTGAGAGTCTAGACCTCAGAAGAAAAATTTCTGTAACTCTCTGTGGCAACAGATGTTAACTATGCTTATGGTGGTGATCATTTCACAGTATAGATAAATATCAAATCACTATATTGTACACCTGAAACTAATACAATGTTGTATGTCGATTATACCTTAATTAAGAAAGACAACACCAAAAAATACCCATAATCTCAACTGTTCAGAACCAAACAGTAGTTAGTGCTTTGCTTTACATTTGTCTATATCTGTTTCCATATAGATTATTCCTAAGAAACAAATATAAAATTGTACTATGTAAACCATTTTTTTCTTTTTTTTTAATTTTTATTTATTTATGATATTCACAGAGAGAGAAAGAGAGAGAGGCAGAGACATAGGCAGAGGGAGAAGCAGGCTCCATGCACCGGGAGCCCGATGTGGGATTCGATCCCGGGTCTCCAGGATCGCGCCCTGGGCCAAAGGCAGGCGCCAAACCGCTGCGCCACCCAGGGATCCCCTATGTAAACCATTTTGTAACTTGGTCTTTCCCCCTAAACTTCCTGTGTTCCTAGCTACATGTCCTCAAAATTGTTTCCTGCTGCTGAGTCTTCCACTGTAAAGGTGTTCTCTGATTGTTAGAAATTTATCACTCCCTGCTTTTGCCTTTAAACACTGTGCCCCAAGGGACATACAGATAACCCTCTTCCCATGTGACCAGGCTCTGGTGATGGAGCTCCCCCCTTCCTGTCCCTTTACCTCATCAGCCTGGTTTCCACCCTCGCCCTGCAAGGCTGTGTCTCCAGATCTCACATGACGGTTTCATCCTCAAAGCAAAACTTTCCAGACCTCCATGCTTCCAGAAGTCATCTACATATCAGACTGAGGCACCTCCTCAGAGAGGGCCTCCCTGGTTACCCCACCTGAAGCAACCTCCTCTTCAGTCTCTGTTCCCATGACCCTATTTTATTTTATACAAGGCACTTACTCCTCCTTAAAATTATCTTCATATGTTTGTTTGTGTTTACCGTGTGTCTTCCCCCATTGAGTTTATGACCCCGTGGGGTCAGTGCTGGGTCTAAGGTCTTATTCAACTGTCTGTCATCTGCAATGTCATCAGAGCTGGGCCCCCAGAAACTCAATATGAATGAACAAATGGTCGCTGCACTCTTGTGTGCACATCCCATCATTTCCTTGGGCTCTCTGCTCAGGAGCAGAATTCCTTGGTCACAGTCTGGCTTTGCGCAGTGGCAGTATCATAGCCAATGAGGTTTATCCGAGGCGCGATTATTGCTAATTGAAAACCTTGGTCACAGTCATGTCTATTTTTTTTAAAGATTTATTTATTTATGTTAGAGAGATAGCACAAGTGCAGGGGGGTGGGATAGATAGAGGGAGGGAGGGGGAGAGAGAGAGAGAGAGAGAGAGAGAGAACCTGAAGTAGACTCCCTGACAAGTGCAGAGCCTGATGGGGGGCTTGATCCCAGCACCCTGAGATCATGACCTGAACTGAAACTAAGAGTTGGACACTTAACCAACCGAGCCACCCAGGCGCCCCAGGGCATGTCTATTTTTAAGGTATTTGATATGCAGCACCAAATTAATCTAAGTTAAAGTTATACTACTTTCTTCTCACTCCAGCAGCAGTCGAGGTGCCTAATTCCCCCATAGCCTCTCTGCACTATTGCCTTCTTTCCCCATTAAAATGTGTCTTTCTTTGGCAAAGAAAGTGGCATCTTGTTGTTGGCACTTGAATTTAATTATTCAGGTGGAACATATTTTCATGTTCAC
This sequence comes from Canis lupus dingo, assembly GCF_003254725.2. Lineage (NCBI taxonomy): Eukaryota > Metazoa > Chordata > Mammalia > Carnivora > Canidae > Canis > Canis lupus. Next base: position 58,124,455 of record NC_064251.1, on the reverse strand, counting down.
TGGCCGTTGGTCTTGCTTCTGTGAACTTCTGGTTCGTGCCATTTGTTCTCTCATATGCTTCTTGGTAACATTCCCCCTTTCCACTTAATATATCAGGGATATAGTTATAAATATACTCATCCTTTTTAAGAACTGAATAAATATTCTGTGGTATTGGCATACCGTAATTGATTGAGCCAAGACCCTTTCATTCCTCAGTTTCCTCACCTGTAAAATCAGAAGGTAACTGATCATTGTTATCATAACTCTTAGTGTTGCTGTGTAAATGCATTTATTACACTTACTTACAATGACTTAGTGCGAATACTTAGGCTCCTGGCATGCAGTGAGTGTTAGCTGTTATTATTACCCACAGTACATGGAAGACACAGTGGAGTGGCTGGACAGGAACGCTGTCTGCAAGGGTGGTGTGGCATTGGGTAAAAGTCCAGCAACCCCCGCCCCTGCCCCACTTCCAGGGAGCCAGCTGTTGACCTTCCAGTGAACCAGAAGCGCTGTCTCTCAGGGAGGTCTGCTCGCTCTGACTTTTTTTGGTTTCTGGGCCCCTGTGTCCTATTTCTAGTTCTGTTTCCCCACCCTCCCTCTCACGCAGGCGAGCTCCAGTACTTCTGTGTCTCACAGGCAGAGAAATGCAGTGATATCATGGGTCCCTGCCTGGATGCGGAGGACGTTTTAAAAACATTAGAGTTAATAGCTTAGGCTTAAGTCTCACAAAGTGAGGAAGGCATTTCAGCGTTAAAGTTAATTTCACCGTTTTCCATAGTTTCATCCTCAAAGCAAAACTCTCCAGACCTCAGTGCTTCCAGAAGTGTCTGCAAGTGTTACCTTTTCCGTGGCATATGGCACTGAGATGCTGCGGTATGCTCCCAGTCTCCTTTCACAGTTGTGGTCCTGGTGGGTCTCTGAAGTGGCCCTGGGAGGCTCTGTTTGGGTCTTGTCCTTCTGGTATATTCCAGGTATGCCTGCATGTGGCTTCTCAACTGCCCCAAAGTCAGGTCCTGGCAGGCCGACCATCCTTTGCTGGGTGGTGAAGGGCGATTGCTTCCTGAATGTTGATGTGGTAGAGGCAGGAGTGCACAGTCGGGGCTAGAGATCCAAGAGGCCCTCTTCTTCGCTTAGCGCTGAGTGACTTTGCCGAGTTTACCTCCATGCTATGAGCCTCATTTCCTCATCTGTAATCTGCGGAGCAGATGGAACTTATGTCATTGGATCATTGGGAGAATTCAATGAGAAATGCACATGACCTTCTTAGACCTATGCCAGGCAGACAGGAGTTCCTCAAAGCAAAGATTCCAGCCCAGCCACCTGCTCTGAAACCAGGAGGACTTCTCACATTTAACATCAGGTTTTCCTTACAGCGTCAATCCTCATAGGCTGGGATCCCTTGGTGGCTCAGCGCTTTGGCGCCTGCCTTTGGCCCAGGGCATGGTCCCGGAGTCTCAGGATCGAGTCCCATGTCAGGTTCCTTGCATGGAGCCTGCTTCTCCCTCTGCCTGTGTCTCTGCCTCTCTCTCTCTCTCTCTGTCTCTCATGAATAAATAAATGAATCTTAAAAAAAAAAAATCCTCATAGGCTAGCTGCAGGTAACCAGACCCCTGCATACTAGGCTATTTGGCCTCCTGGGCACACATTTTCTTCTGTGATTGGTGCACAGTAGTCCAGAATAAGACCTCTAAACTTGGGCCAGAGAGGAAAACCAGAGGCCTGGGCTGGGAGACAGAGGCTGAGCCAGGATCCTGGTTAGACAGCTTCCTGAAAGGTCGTCCTGCAGTTGGTTCTGCAGGGCCAGGGGCCACCACTCACAGGACTCTCCCAGGGAGTGACTCTTGGTGGACTCTAACAGTAGAGATGGCTGGAATCTTCTTACACACAGCTTTGGACATCGTCACACTCTTGGGAACACACCAAGGGGGTAATTGGTATTGAGGTATTGCCCTAAAAGGAATAGAACATTCCCATACGGTCTTCCATGATCTATTTTCCCAGCTCTCTGATTTTTTTTAAATTAAAATTCACTTTTCTTTTAACTAAGTGAAAAAATGAGAGTACTTGGGCACCTAGGTGGCTCAATTGGTTAAGCGTCCAACTCTTGACCTCAGCTCATGATCTTAGGGCATGAGTTCAAGCTCCATGCTGGGCATCATTCTGGATGTGGAACCTACTTAAAAAGAAAATCAAAGAGTACCAAATGCAGGTAAGACCATTCGGCAGCCCCCCAGTCCCACTCTTCTTTTTTCACTCCCAGAGGTAGTCACCTTCAGATCTTACATTTCTTCACTTCTGGTGTTTTATCTCCATGTTTCTAAATAGTATGAGTATACTGCTTATTTCTTGATTTACCTATCCTACACATTCAGCTCTCTTATAATCTCCCCCATCAGACAACATCTCAATTTTTGGTAAATTGATTGTCAGTGTTTACATATTATGACAAGGCAAACATGAGGTACCACTCCATCAGGGTCATGTACAGGGGGGTAGCTTTTCTTATACAACTTTTTCATTTTCTTGGAACGTCATTAACTTACTTCTTTCATTTGCTTAATTGTGTAGGTATCTATTGATTTTTATATTTGAATTTTTAATTTTTCTAATTTTTTCCTATCTTTATTTTACTTTATTTTATTTATTTCCAGTATAACATATACAGTGTTATATTAGTTTCAGGTGTATAATATATATGTCATTTAACACTTCCATACACCACTAGGTGCTCACTGCAAGTGTACTCCTTAATCCCCATCACCTATTTAATGCAAGCCTCTACCCACCTCCCTTCTGGTAACCATCAGTTTGTTCTCTATGGTTGAGTCTGTTTCTTGGTTTGTCTCTCTCTCTTTTTTCCTGTGCTCATTTGTTTTGTTTCTAAATTCCACATATGAGTGAAATCATATGGTACTTGTCTTTCTCTGACTGACATACTTTGCTTAGCATAATACTCTCTAGCTCCATCCATGTCATTGCAAATGGCAAGATTTCATTCTTTTTATGGCTGAATTATATTCCATTATATATATAATAATTGTTAACATATAATATATAATATACATATAATAATATATAATATATCACCTTTTCTTCATTCATCAGCCAGTGGACACTTGGGAAGCTTCTATATCTTGGCTGTTATAAATGTTCTATATCTTGGCTGTTGTATATAGAATATAGTGATACATCTATGCTGCTATAGGCATTGGGGGGCATCTACCCTTTTGAATTAGTGTTTTTATATTTTGGGGGTAACTACCCAGTAATGTGATTACTGGATCATAGGGTAGTTCTATTTCTAACTTTTTGAGGAACCTCCATACTAAGTGCCTATTGATTTTTTACATTCAAATTTTTTAATTAAAAAAATTAATTTATTTAATAAATATGTTTTTAAACAGCTTTATTCCTGTGTTTTTAGTTTTCTACATGCTCCAGTACATCTGTCACACACCCATCCATATTTCTTCCCAGGGCTTAAGTACAGTTCCAAAAACTGTCATGTCCCCTCCTGCAGGTGGCCTGCCACGGCCTTCTTTTCCTTGGGTCTAGGTCCGGGCACACTGGTCCAGGCACGCTGCCCCTCTCATCGCCATCCTGTGCAGGATCTGTTTTCTGGGATTCGTGGTTTCTTCTTCATTGATATCATCTCCAGTTTTGCTGATGCATCCTCTGGTAGGTTCCTAAGAAAGGGCTGGTGGGAGATTAACTTCTTAAGTCCCTGCACATCTGCAAAGGTCTTTATTCTGCCCTCACAGTTGGTGTAGGTGGAGAATTCTAGAATTCCCCAGAATTTTAAAGGCATTTTCTCATCTTAGCATTCTGTGTTGCCATCAAGAAGTCTAATGCATTCTGATTCGCACTCCTTTGTATGTGACCTGTTACTTCCCTCTGGAAGTTTTCAGGATGGTTTATTTCTCCCAAATTTGGTGTGGTTCTCTCCTGTTTTGCTTTGGGTGGGACTTTCTCATTCCCTGTGCTGGAACACCGAGGGCCTCTTTAATATGGATCCTCACCTTCCCTTCCATTTTTTATGTCATTCTTTGGATGTTGTCCTGACTCTTCAGCCCTCTTAGTTTTTTCTTCCCCATAGCTTATCTTGTCTTTGTATTTTACTTTCTGAAAGAGCTCCTCAATTTTATCTTCCAGTATTTTTTTTAATTCTTAATTTTATCTATAACACTTTTATTTCTAAGCTCTTTATATTATTCTTAAATTGATCCTTTAGAATTGTTTTCACAATATTCCATTTTATTTGGTGGATGCAGTTATACAAATTATAGGTTTGATTGTTTGCTCCCTAACTTTGTTTTCTCCTACTCTCTGTGCTACCCTCAAATGCCAGTTTTTCTAATTTGGAGCCTGTCTTTCATATTTGAAACTTACCCCCAGCCCCTGGTGATCATCTGTGGCCAGTTTCTATTTAAGAGCAAGGCACGGGTGAGTAAGGCTGGAGCGCCAAGGGTAGGGGTGGGGCCTGTTGCTGGTGGGCGGCACACAGGGTGATGTAGTAGGGAAGTAGCTTTGTTGCAGGAGACCCCCAGAGTCTGGGTGTGCCAATCCATTCTCTGGCATTCTTTAGTGTCTCCAAAGACAAATTCTTTGACATCCAGCATTTAGGTGATAAACCTGGCTGCCACAGTGCCAGAAGCAGAAAGGATAAGACTGGTGGTAGCAGGGGAAGGGGCCCACCATTCAGTGTGCATGGTAACCCCCGTTTCCAGTCCAGAGTCTACTTCCTCCTGGTGTTCTGGAGTCCTGAGCCTTACTGATTCCATTTCTGCAGAAAATACATCTGAAATGGGGGTGGGGATCTGGGAGTATAATTGCTGTGTTCATAGACCTTGTTCCAGTCTTCCTCTTTCAGCTCTAAACTCACATGTACACACCCCCACAACCCCACCTTCACCCCAATGGAATCTGGTGGTTCTGGGGCCCAGGGCCCGGGGCGGGGGGCAGATCATTTGTCTCTCTAGGTCCTTAGATGTCCACTCCTCCATTCTGCTAAATCCCAGCCTTTCACTCTCCACATCTCCAGACAGTTGTTGGCATCTCTCTTGCATCATACCCTTCTCTTGATCTTTATTTTAGTGGGTTCGTGTATGTTCTCTCACATGGTTGTCATTTGAGAGGAATATTGGCAGAGTAGGGAGACAAACCCATGTGTTCAGTCTGTCGCTGCCCACCTACTCCTCCCCAGAGGCAGCTCCTGTACCCAGGGAGACACTGGAAAGACAGGGGAGGTGTGCAAAAGTGAGTGGCTATAAGACAGAAGAATGAGTGTGTGTGAGTATGTAATAAGAGTGTGTGAGAGTGTATGTGTGTGGGTGTATGCATATGTATGCATGTGAAGCCCCATGTCAGATACTCTGGAAGCATAGCAGCAGCATTGGACATCCTATAGTGATTTGGGAAACAGGACAGGGTACCAGCAAGATGTCCAAAAGACTAAGGGACCTCATTGTTGAAATGGGTATGTGGCTTCACAGTGGGGATTCTGAAGGGGTTATACTCAGCTCAAGGGATTACATCCTGGAAACTTCATTTAAAAATGTTTGATTACCAGGGCGCCTGGGTGATTCAGTCAGATAAGTGTCTGACTCTTGGTTTTGGCTCAGGTCATAATCTCAGGGTTATGAGATTGAGCCCTATGTTGGGCTTTGTGCTCAGTGGGGAGTCTGCTTCTCCCTGTCCTCTGCTACTCCCCCCCATTAATTAATTAATTAATTAATTAAAAAGATCTTTAAAAAAATTTTTGAGATGACCTTTCTTGGGTAGCTCTTTACGTTTTGCTCCTGATTGAATGGCTGATTCTTTCATTCCTTCCACAAGTTTTAGTTGAGCCCATACATATTGGGCACTATGCTTACTGCAGCAGGGAGATGAGGATCAGTGTTTTCCTTGTGAAACTTATGGTCCAGTGGCAGGATAGCAGGGTGGGCAGGTAAACATTAATTGCACATGTATATAATTGGTGTTTGGAGACCAAATCTAGTTCCAGAGATGGGGAAGGAATCCCAGAGGATTGAACTGGATTCCCAGTTCAACCCCAGCCTGGCAATTGAGGACTTTTTGAATCTTGATGTAGCATGACATCGCTTTAAAGGTTTGGTCCGATGTCAGACCAGATATCTTCATCTTTAGTTTAGATGTGTTAGCCCTTGCTTTGTGGGTGTTCCCTGGTGAGCACTGAGGCAGACGTTTTGCATGTATATCATCTCTAATCACGGTGTTCCCAGGAGGAGGTGGCTTGCTTAAGCCATCCGGTGTCAAGTTCACGTCTGCCTTTGATTTCATGGGCTGCGCTCCACCTGGAGCACCTCTTTCTGCAGCCCTTGGCCCACCTTCCCACAACCTCTCCTGTCCCGGGATTAGAGGCTGGCTGCTGGATCCTCATGGTCAGAGTTGAGACATGAATTTCTGCAGGGGTGCACATGCATACTCTGTCTCATACATCACTTCTCTTGTAGGTCGTTAGCTCATCTAATTTGGGACGGGAAGAGTTAAGGTTAGTAAACACTTGTATGTGACCAGATTGGAAAGAAGCCTCTGGGCATATCTTATTGTTACGAGAAAGGCAAAGCTGGGAATGCCTGGCTTTGTGATGCCAGGGCCACTTCCCTTGTGCTCCTGATAAGCCAGGACCCCAGACATTCTCACTCCTTGCTCCAGTCCATCCCCTGTGTGGGTCTGAGCTTTGGGCACTTCTGCATTCTGCCCAGAAACACACACACACACACACACACACACACACACACACACACACACACATTCATGCTTGTGCTTACTCACACTCTTCCTCTCTCACTATCCTCCTCACCTTCTCTTAGTTGAGGTTGGAAGGCATTGCACATATTTACTTCATTGTAAATGAGTTGTGGCCTCAGGGCAAAGCCTGGCCTTTTATTGTCCATTTTTAACGCTTCTCCAGTGAGGGCTGGAGAACTGCCACTGCCTGGGCCTCTGAGGAAGGGGCAGGCCTGGCTGTGAGCCTTTGCTCTTTACATGCTTGCCCCGTCCTCTTTATCACAGTGAGGTGTCTTCTCACCCAGAAAAAAGAAAATTTAGACAGTGGGGCAAGCAGAGCGGGGCGAGGGGAGGGAAATCATATTTAAGCCCTGGAAACAATAGCCTTGATTTAGGGTATACCCGCCCTGCCAGTGGAATTCCCAAATATTCAGGAGAGCCCTTCTGAACTCTGTTCCTTTTCTGTTGGAAGGTCAAAGATAGCTCTGTCTTCTGAGGTCCCAGCGTGCAGTTCTGCATGCAGCCTTCCAGTGTTCTGCAGACTATTTTTCTTTATTTATCCAACATAATGTATTTAATATAGAGAAACCATATAAGTTCCCTTATTTCTTTATTCCTATAGCATCTTTTATTTTCACATCTAAATAGTTCTGAAATTGGAATGCATCTTTAAATAAATCTGTACCTTTTGACATTCTATTCTTTTTTTTTTTTTCCTAAAGTGTTATTCTTTAAATCCATGGGCGATTCCCAAATGACTACATCCTAGAATTGAGGAAGTACAGTAAAAGTAAAAGGACAGTTGGGGGAAAAAAAATCTTTCAAAACATGGAATCCACAGGAGAAAATTGACAAAAGGGATCCTTGGTGGCAGAGAGTTAGTGCTGCTGCCTTAAATCTCATGTTTTCCAAGAAACTTGATTTGATGTAAGACCATTACAGGGAAAAGTCCTGATGAGGCCTGATGCCATTCTATTTCATGTCTTTCTGTGGGGGTAACGTATTTGGAGCCAAAGATTCCTAAAATTACTCCCATGCCATTTGTCCTCCAGGTTTCAGGTCAAATATATTTGCATATGCAGCATAAGGATCTTTCTTTTTCCTGTGTTGTATTTGTTAATTTACGATTGTTCCATTTGGCGGGAAAAAGGCCTTTTTCTTTTGCCAGTTGGCCTTTGGGTCTTTCTGAGGCAGCCTCAGAGAGCATGGCTGTGGGGGGGCCCTGGGGGTGTCCTGGCAGACACAGGGGGGCCTATGTGCCCCCGCCCTGCGCATGTGACAGCCAGAGGCTGTGGGCGTGCTCGTGGGATGTGTACTTGGGATGGGGCCCAGTCAAGGCAGTTTTTGTGCAAAGATCTCATTTCAGCAGTTTGTCAGATCAAGGACGGCATCCCAAAGTCTAAACCTCCACAGGACAGCCAGGGAGGTGGCAGAGAGCAGACTGCTCTGGAGCGCATCCCTAAATGAGGTGCTGCTCCCTCTGTCCTCCCAGATGTGCTCCCTCGGGGTGCCAGCCAAAGGCACTGTGCTGGGAATGCTGTCCTGTTGGGGTGCGATGTCAGAAGGCAAAACAAGTCCCGACAGTCGGTGAATGGAGCAGTCTGGAAAGACATGGGGAGCAGTGGGGGGAGGTGCTGTCCTTGTCTGGCCATTTCTCTCCTGCTCTCCAGTCTGATTGTTGACTCTTTGCCCCAAAGTAGGGGCCTTAAAACCACTGCCTCCCCCCCGCCCCCATCCCAGTACACAGGTCCTTTAAGACTCAAATCAAGGCTGGCTTCATGCTTGAGTGCTTCTGCTAGGAACACCTCTACAGCCACACACTGGAAAATGGCTTCTTACTGAGACCATAAACAGGGAGCTGAATCTTTTTTATTTTTCCATCATGATACAGTTTCTAACCTTGAGTACCACTCCCAGAGCTTGTGCAGAGAAGTCACAGCGAGGAGCGAGTTTCCCTGGCACCTGCCCCCTACTCCCCACTGGGGTCCCATTGACAAGGCACCCTGGCTGGCCCCGGGGTCCTGGAGCAGGTGGCGTTTCACACCCCCCTGGACTTTTCTCTGCACCCTGTCCTGTTCCCCCCGAGTGATAATGAGCAACTCAATGTGCTGACTTCCCCAATCCCTGGGTCCATTGCGACAAAAGTTGCTCTTTTCTCATTAGAACCGTTTTTGTCAGGGCATCTTTAATCAATGGCTTCCCAGGGGACAGTATTTTTAGAAGTTGTATTTTTCACACTCTCCCTTTCCCCCTTTTGGAAAGCCCCTTCCTGGCACCTAGTGAAATGAACTAATGAGATGCCATGAGAGTTCGGGCCAGTGTTAATTGGCGCAGGTACGGAGAAGCTGCTCACACACACCTTGGGTTCCAGCCTGCCTTACCTGCGCACCTCTCTGTCTCTTTGGTACAGGTTGCACAGACAGCAGATGGTGTGGATGCTGACCTCTGGAAAGACGGCTTATTTAAATCCAAGGTTACCAGATACCTGTGTTTCACGAGATCATTTTCCAAAGAAAATGTAAGTCCAGGAGTGGTGTCCGTTTGCTGAGCGAACACAAGGCATTTACGTGCCTGGTTGAAATTTCCTCATTTTCTTTGTTGTGGTGGTGGTGGTGGTGGTGGTGGTGGTGGTGGTGGTGGTGGTGGTTTATTTTCATTGCCATATTAATGTGTGGTTTTAGTGAACTGGGTAGAATCAGCAGCTAGCGCTGTTTCATTTATTAACAGTATTATTAACCATGTGCCCAAGTGTACAGTGAATTCCATTAAAATGTGTTCTCCAAAGGGAACCAGGAAATTTCTCTCCCAACCCTAATTTGCCTAGCTTTCATGTAAGTCACAAGTCACACAGTGGTATGGATGTGAGTGTTTGCGAGTGCGACTGGGCTTAACCAGCCAACACACAGAAGTGTAGCTGGAAAGATGCTCCATGATCATCTCTTTCCCCAGACATGGCCTTATTTCCAGAATGACTGCCTTTCTCCCTAAGTCTCTATAACATTTGATATTTCATTGTTTCTGCAGGTAGGTCTCTACCACATATGCAGATTTCTCTCAGAATGCTATCCTTAACTCTTGGGCCCATAAATCAGGAAATTTTAAAGCTATCTACTAAGGCTTTTCCAGCAGAATGTTCTAATGAGTGGCTTAGGAAAAAAGGGAAGTAGCTTTCACAAGGACTTGCACAAGTCTACCCTGAGCGAGGCATGTCCTAGGCACTCTGCAGATAAATCTCTCCCATCCAAAGACAGTCTCTTGAAGTATTAGCTCCTTTCCTGAAATGAGAGAGTTTGTGCTTGTCCGACGGTGTCCCTTGTCTTCCCTAGCCCCAAAGAGGGAGCAGTCAGATTTTCATTTTCAGAGGTGATGTTTTATTTGGGCCTAAATATTATTGTCTCTTTCTAAGGCACACCAAAAAAAAAAAAAAAAAAAAAAAAAAAAAATGGGGAGAGGAATGTTTTTATTGATTCATTTTCATAAATTTTATTGTAACAGTAATTTATGCTCATGGTTTAAAAAACATTTTTTTTCAAACATCCTCATTCAGAAGTGTGAAAGGGGAACAATAAGTCTTTCTCCCCATCACATATGACACAGCCTGTGATCCTATCCTAGGGTTCTGTGTGTCCCTTTGGTGTTGACTGGATGTAGACAGTCATGTGGTTCTCTGGCTTGACACTCTTCCACCAGCCGTTCCTGTTGTTTATTGATAAGTCTTTGTTAGGGAAATCATTCCTAATGTATTTAGGACTAGGGGAGAAGTCATTGCTTTAATCCTCCCCCCACCCAATTATGAGAGTAATATATGCTTGTGAAATACAGAGTTTCTAATGGGGCGAGGACCACCGTCCCAGTGCTAAACACTAGAAATCCTTCTCATAAAGGCAGGAATGTGGCAGCTGAGCCTGTAATGAGTGTGAGCAGGTTCCTGGGGCTCACTTTGCAGCCCGAGGAGACCTTGAGGGGCCATCTGGAGGATGGGTTGCCTTTCAGGATGTGGCCTCATGTAGTTGAGGGTAGACTGCCTTTTGCCCCCAATGCTCCATTCGTCCATCCCTGTGCTCTCACGCCCCTTTGTCCCTGGAGTTGACCTAAACCTGCTTTTTAAACTTTATACTTTTAGCTTTTGTTACCTCTGTTCTGTGTGCTGCCTGCCCCTTCCTGCAGTGCATTCAGTGCCGCTCAGGGCATTGAGGATGAAATCCCGAGGACTGGAACAGCTAACTCACTGTGCCCAGTGGTCTCTAAGTGTTCATTCCTGACCTCTGCTTAGCCCCCAGCTTCCCTGACTGAAGCTACAGTTCAAAACTATGGCCTCAGAGGACAGCCACCATCGTTTTGATTGTTTTTTATTTCTGGTTGGGGTTTTTTGTGTTTATTTGTTTGTTTGTTTTGCATTTCCCCTGAAGGTGGTGGGGTATACAAGTCTTAAAAATGACAGAGCAGTCACCAGTACTTGTGAATTTTGGGTGTCCTGGATAAATGTATCATAGAAACTGTACCAGGCTCATCGGCATTTGTTGAACATGAAAGAGAGATTATGGAGTGCCTGCTTTGTAAGCCTTACTCCATGCAGACCAAGTGTGGTGGGGCAGGGTGTGAAGAAGGGCTCGGGGAGGAGGATGAGGGGCGGCGGGAAGAAGCACCTGCCTCTCCCTCTGAAGGAGTATGGGAAATCGGTGCATCTTGTTTTCAGAAGAACTGTTAAGTCCTTTAGTGAGATCCAAAGGGATCTACTTGGGGGCTAGCAGGGATCTACTCACCAGCCCAGGAGCACAGTAGGAATGGGGTGTATTTCAATCTACTCCAGCCAGTCTATCCTGGCCCTGCTGTCACAGCCAGGACTTTGCACAGTGTATATTTTTACAACTGTAGAGGAGGGATGTGGGATCTCAAGACTGGGCAGATTCTTAATTAGGTGGCTTGAGACTCCCAGTGTAGGAGTTTTGGGACACTCCTTTGGAACCGAAATCCCTTTCCCCCCTTAATGCTATTAATAGAGAAACCTGGCTTTGGAATGACATTGCTTCCTGGGGAAGGATCGAGATTAATTGCACTTTTCATGCCCTGTACTTTCTGCATTACCTGTAATAATAATGTACATAGATTAGGTAGGGAGGATATTAAACAGAAGGATTTATGAACATTTGAATATTAAGTTGGTTATCTGTGGCTACCTTAAATGCAAGGTTGTCAAAAATAATTACAGTATACTAGCAAATACTGGCTACCAGAGACAGTATAAATACCCTTAGTCAGTGCATATTGGGCTTTTGGCATGAATCATTTGCTCAACAAGGATTGGGAATATGTTCTTCATATTTATGAGGAGGAAATGAAAGAGAGCACGGGATGGGGGAGGGGAGAGGAACAAGCAAAATTAATGGTGTCGCAGACCTACTGTATTAAACCCCGTACAGCAGCAGCCCTGTGCGCAGAGAGGGACCACACTTGGGCTGCGGGAAGCTTTGACAGTACAGCCTCCCATTTTGTATGCACGGGACGGTTCTTGATGCTTTTTTTTTTTTTTTTTTTTTTTTTTAATGGCCACACCACTGACGTTCTGGTTTTATGATCAGCGACATTTGTAGAGTGTGGAGGGTGAGGTCGCTAAGTGGTTTGCAGTTGACTTGTGTAAAACCCAACTTGTCAAGTAGAAGACATTTGAGAAGGATATTGATGAATGCCCATCCATCTCTGGGGCAGGAAAACATACCCAGTTGTTAATTTCGCAATGCAGAGAGCAGTGATGACACGGAAAAGCAACTGCCAGGAAAAAAGAAATTATGATAGATTAGATCAGGCAATTCTGAAAGCAGCTGATGTTTTCAAGTTAGGTTAACGGTTCATACCTTTTCTACACAATCAGAGATTTATTCTGCATTAGTAACGTTCCAGTTTCCACATGCTGAGCCGCACTGCAGTGTGCATTGTTTCCTCAAGACCCAGCTACCTGAAATTTAATAATAAAAAATAGTTGGCAAACGCAATGGTTCTGAGAGAAAGAAATGGTTTTGTGACAATAGCGCCATAAAAGCCCTGGTCATAGTTGATACTTGACACATTGACCTTCATAGTGAAGTTTGAAGAGTTTATTTCATTTGTGTGCTTTTGGTTTAGAATGTTTTTATTTAGTATACTTTTGTTTTTACTGATACAGCTTAGATTGTTTCATCCAAGCAAATCCAACTTGATTTCTGACTCTGGCTCACCCAGGTTAAAACGTACCCCAAAACATTATGTTATTCAGTAGATAATAATTGAGCACCTATTATGTGCCAAGAAGTATGCTAAGCGTGGATATATAGCAGTAACAGATAGTTTTGGTCCTCGTGGCTCTGGAACTCTTGTGATGAGACAGATGTTGAAGAAAGACCCTCCCAAAGTGCCATTATACACCAGTAGGAAGGAAAATGGAGTGGCCACAAGAGATTATAGTGCAGAATTTGGATGATAAGAATTCCCTGATTGGCTCTCTGAGCTAGTGCTGGCACTGAGCATTTCAAAACCAGAGATGTGGGCTAAAAGTGCTGGAGTGTTTTCAAAGGATGCTCTCTTGCAATTACAGAATGGCGTGTGCTGTCTTCAGAAGATATTTTTGCACTGGTTACAGAAACTGCGCACTCTGGACCCCCTATGCTACCACTAAATAGAAACTTTAAGAGGCCCTTCTGCATGTCATTTTAACAGATGTGTAATATTGAGGCAGCAGCACTTTTTCAGTCTGTATCAGTTTATAATTCTTGGGATTTTACAGAACGTCTGGCGACTGAGATGTATGTCAATATGCAGACAGGCAATCTCAAGAGCGTGATTGGTTTCTCTGGTAGGTTTCGATGCAGCTCTCTCCTGCTGCAGTGACTGCCCCAGGAATGTGCTTTGTCTAAAGCCAGCTGGCCCCAGAGCCAAAGCTCCTGGCTGAGTGGCAGCCTGGTCCCAGGACGAGCGCACACAGCTGCCCTCTGCTGGGTGATGTCTTGAGCGTCTCCTGGGTCTCAGTCTTGCTAACCAAAGCAGGATCTGAGGGAATGGCTTTGAGGTGCCACAGAGAAGCTCCTTCCCGGGGGCCACCTGAGTCCCTGTGTTGCCACTGGGAAACATAGAGTGGTACCTACTCTAATTAACCTGCTGTCGTAAAGCTGCACGAGTCATTGTGTTAAATATGCATCTCAAAGCCAAAATGGCAAACCCACCACAGGGGTGTTCAGATTAATAGTCTGTATCTCTTTTCTTTCTTCCCAAGAGTCATTTAGGGAACGTGCTAGTGGATATGAAGCTCATTGACATCAAGGACACTCTGCCTGTAGGCTTCATCCCAATTCAGGAGACAGTGGACACACGTGAGTCTCCTTTTAGTACCACTCATCACAATGGGATTTTTCTTCCTCCAGGTGTATTTTTAGATGTTTTGTATGTGCATTTTTCTTTGAGAACATTTTAGGAGGTCTTGCTGCATGCCCATGAATAAACCCTGCTGCTTTTGATGCGTGTCTGACTTGGTTCTCCAAGGAGTTTGTGGTGTTCTGGGAAGCAGCATGAAAATGAGCAGAATGTCCTTTTCTCTTAGAATGGGCTCCCTGCTGAATCGGCTCGCCCAAGAACAGAACGGTGAAACTGGGTATAGTTTCTACTTAGTCCATCCTCTGGTGTCGTTGAAGCCAAGCTTGGCACAAAACCCAGAAGCAAAAGGAAAAAAAATCAAAGACGCCGAAGGAATATAAGTGCAATAATGTCCTTATTTTTGGCTTTTGGAACACACAAGAAAAGCCAGAATCGGAAAGACTGCATGTTAGAGGACACAGGATCCAATTTCAGTAAATACTCTGACCCCTGAGCCACACCCAGCAGAAGTAAGTCACTGACACACCGAAGCTTCTTCAGGATCCTGGAGGGTTTGAAGCTCTTGTCACGCCTGTCAATTATTAAATTATGCTGGAAAATCCCTGGATAGTTGAACCTCCTCATTTTGATATAACTTAACTTGTTTTATTTTTAGTTACTGTCACCAACTTTAGGATATCACCAACAGTGAAGCAGTAAATGGAAAAATACAGAGCATCCTTTCCTTATTACACTTGATTCATTTATGAAATCCTGTATCTCAGTCTTGGTCATCATGCACACTTCAGTTTTCCATAGTTAGCCCCATTTTGCTTCCATAATCTTTTGCTATTTTCTCGTTAGCATTTCATATAGACTAGACTTTGCATTTCTACATAGATGCCACACAGCCGTTATTTTCATGAAACAACATGAAAACATATTGCATATTTCTAGTGCTCTCACTTTTGGACATTTTGCTTTTACTTGTTATTATATGGATTAGCTAATAATCATGATAGCTGATATGTAGTACAATACTTACCACATGCTAACTGCCAAGGTAAATGCTTTAAGTACCTGACGTCACTGGATCTCTAGAAAACCCCTGTTTGAAGATGGGTATTGTTATACCTGTCCCATATGAGGAAAATGGGACATGGCAACTACTGAGGGTTTGAAGAACTAATCCACGATCACACTTCTGGAAGTGGGGAAGTAACTAGAAGACACACCTAAGTCTGACTCCAGCCATACTGTTAATCACAGTGCCACCCTGTCCATCGCATGTGGTTAAGTGCCTTTTACAGATAGATTTTATATATTTATGCATCAGATGTTGTTGATAACAGTTCTATTGAGATATAACTCATATACCATTAATTTATCCATTTGAAGTGTACAATTCAGTGGTTTTTAGGGTATTCACAGAATTGTGTGACTACTACCACAATTAATTTTAGAACATTTCTTCATACACACACCCCCAAAAAACTTGTACCCATTAGCAGTCACTCCCCATTTCTCTCTGACCCTCACCTGTCCACCAACAGTGCACAAGGCTTCCAGTGTCTCCACATGTCCACCAACACATGTTGTTATTACTCTGGCCAACTTAGAGGACATGAAGTCTCTCGTGGTTTTGATCTGCATTTCCTGATGGTTAATGGTGTTGAGCATATTTTTGTGTGCTTGTTGGCCATTTTTATATCTCCTCTGGAGAAATGTCTTTTCTGATCCTTTGGCATTTTAAGTTAGATTGTCTTTTTATTATTGAGTTATAAATATTTTAACATATTCTAGATATAAGCCCTGTATCAATTATTCACAAAATTTTCTTTCTTTCTGTGGGTTTTCTTTTCCCTTTCTTGATGTCCTTTGAAATACATAAGGTTTTTATTTCGTTGGAGTTCCATTCATTTACTTTTTTCCCTTTGTTGCTTATGTTTTTGGTGTCATACCTAAGAAAGCATTGCTTTATCCAAGGTCACTAAGATGTATACCTGCGTTTTTTTTCTGAGGATTTTCTATTTTTCACTCTTACACTTATGCCTTTGATCCATTTTGAGTTAACATCTATGTATAGTATAAGATAGGGGTCTACCTTTATTCTTTTGCATGTTAATGTCATGTTGTTCCAGCACTATTTGTCGAAAAAGCTATTCTTTCCCCCATGGAATTGTCTCAGCATCCCTGTTGAAAATCAGTTGACCATAAATGTGAGTTTGTTTCTGGACTCTGAGCTCTCTTCCATTGATCTGTATATGTCTTTCCTCACACCAATACCACACTTTTTTTTTTAATAAAAATTTATTTTTTATTGGTGTTCAATTTGCCAACATACAGAATAACACCCAGTGCTCATCCCGTCACGTGCCCCCCTCAGTGCCCGTCACCCATTCACCTCCACCCCCCCACCTCCCCTTCCACTACCCCTAGTTCATTTCCCAGAGTTAGGAGTCTTCATGTTCTGTCTCCCTTTCTGATATTTCCTACCCATTTCTTCTCCCTTTTCTTCTATTCCCTTTCACTATTATTTATATTCCCCAAATGAATGAGACCATATGTTTGCCCTTCTCCGATTGACTTATTTCACTCAGCATAATACCCTCCAGTTCCATCCACGTTGAAGCAAATGGTGGAATACCACACAGTCTTGATGACAGTGGCTTTGTGGCAAGTTTTGAAACCAGGAAGTATGACTCTTTCACCCTCGTTCTTCCTTTTCAAGATTATTTTGGCTATTCTGGCTATTTTGGCTATTCCTTTGAATTCCCATATGAATTTTTAGGCTTAGTCTATTTCTCCAAAGAAGCTACCTGGGATTTTGATAGAAGTGGTGTTGAATCTATATAGCTCAGTTTGGGTACACATAGGTTCTGAATGATTTTCTTGTGATGAGTTTCCAAGTACTGGAGGCTCCTGGGTCTCGGGGACTCTACGGTCTCCTCCCGCCTTCTTCCACCTTCTTCTACAAGCATTTTCCTCGTCTTCAAGCACCCTATACTTTACGCAAACCAAGGCACTCACTGTGCGCTCTTCACACTTGTTTCTTTCCTGATGCTACTTATTTGCTTGATCGAAATGCTTGAAGGAAAGCTTCCACTCTGAGTGTCCACACCCCAAATCTTTCAAGGGTGAGCTTTCATTCTGCACCCCCTGTGTGAAACTATCTCTGATCCCTAGATGCCAGTTTCAAGCAAGCTCTTCTGCACAGTCAGTGAAGATTGATAAATGCCTTATGTAAACACCACAGGCTTTGCAAGAGACATGGTGGCTGACTCACATACTGGCCTTTCCCTCCAGGCACTTAGTTTGGTGGGTGACCTGAAAACAGGAAGTTGCATTACAATGTAATCAGATGGAGCTCTCCTCAGAGATCAGGGACCCTCTGCCTTCTTTGCTGCTTTTCATCACACCCGGCACAGCACACATTCAGTAGAGGGAGGGAGGGAAGTAAGCACTGCAGGTTAGAGTGCCCAGAAGCCAAAGGAAGTCATAGATTCTGTTTCTCACCTCATACTTCGACTCTGTCAGGACACACTGCGGCTCAGCAGAGGGTGAGTAGCACTTGGGCCCTGGAGTCAGACTCCCCTAATTCTGAGTTTGGCTTTGCCACTCACAGCTTTAGCACCCCAAGCAACTGACTTCATCTTTCTGGGTCTCAGTTTCCTTATCTGTAAAATGGGGGATTAGTATCTACCTCATAATGTTGCTTTTAGCTTGCATTATAGCATTTTACGTGTTTTCCACATATCTTCACTACTTAACCTTTTTCTTTGAGGGTGAGATCTGCATTTAATTCATTTTTGAGGCACCAGAGACACCTACTGTATGCAGTGCCTTGCTCAGAGGATGGGCTCCATAAAGATAAGCTTTATTACTCTCTGTTGCCAAATTAACTTCCAGAAGTACCAGTTCACAGTGCCACTAATGATACAGGCTTGTGCCTGTTTTCCACAGGCCTGCCAGCATAGGTTTTAAATTTTTATTCAGTTTTATTGTTCTAATTTTATTTAATTTTCATGTCATTTATTAGCAAGACTGAACATTTTCAAAAGTGTTTGCTTGCTGCTTTTGCTTATTCTTGTATGACTTGCCTGCTTAGGAACTAAAATTGCCTTGTAGACTTCTGTTAATTTCCCACT
Organism: Canis lupus dingo; assembly: GCF_003254725.2. Classification (NCBI taxonomy): domain Eukaryota; kingdom Metazoa; phylum Chordata; class Mammalia; order Carnivora; family Canidae; genus Canis; species Canis lupus. The sequence goes on along the minus strand of NC_064251.1, from coordinate 58,106,252 downwards.
TCTCCTTCATGCTTTTCTTAGTTTCAAAATTTGCATTGGTGTTCATTTTTGACAACTAATTGACTTATAATATCTTTATATTGATATACTCTAGAGCCACAAGGGATTTCCCATTCTGCATTTCCTCTTAATTTGTTGAACCAGTTAAGTGAGGAGGCCAGGGCTGCATCATGCCTGGGCCTGTGGTCTAGTTGTGATGGGGCCCCAGTGATCCTAGGTAGGAAGCCTCTTCCCCATGACAGTTGCTGCCGGTGGACATTCTCAGGGCAGGACCTGGCGTCATCAAGAAGTGTCTCATTAACAAGGAGGGTGAGTTTAGGGGAGCCTGTTCATTTGGGTTTTATGGTCATTTCCTGGAGCCTTTCCCCAGGGCACAGGTGAGCCCAGGCTGACCAGATTAACCTGTGGTCAGCTCTGTGCAGTTTCAGTGCATTTAAGGCCCTGATTTCATAAAGTCAGCCAAAGAGATGAGACTCCTGTAATGAATTTAAAATAGTTTGTTGCTATCCACACAGTACTTAAAAACTGGAAGACTGTTTGTTTTAGTAAAGTGCTGTATCCTTTCTCTGTGTTCATTAGCATGACTGAACACATTTCTATTGACTCTGTATAATATGTTTACTTAAAATTAGGCCTTGTTTAAGCATGTGTAATTAGTGGCTCCATCTCTTACCCCGCATTGCTGTAGATGGAGGAATAGAGCAAAGAGCAGCATGGCAAAAGCAAGTAATATACCTGCATTTTCTCACCTTCACACTTTCCAAAGTCTGGAAAGTCTATTAGCTTGTCTTACCAGCTAATAGTTTTTGAAGGTGCAATGTTGGCATGGGTGTTTTCCCCCAGAATGCAATCCATGTCTCATAGGGTTCAATGTCTGGGGTCTGGCTTCAAGACATTATTACCCATAGCTCATAGATATGATCCCCTAGCCCTCAGTTTCCTTGCCTGGTTTGAAAAGAACCCACCAAGTTTCTGAGTTTCTGCCTGGCTCTTTAAAAAGCACCCTCCCCCCAGTCAACAATAAGAGAACACCACAGATGGGCATCTCCCTTTGGTCAAGCCAAGACCAATGGCATGACTGTTCTTCCCTGCCCCTTTGTTATCTGATTTGAGTGAACTTACTTCCTGCTCCAGAAGTGAAAGGTCTTGAAAGTCAATGCCAAACACTGCCATTAATTGTGTGCCGGAGGCTTACTGGTAATAATGATGATAAAAGCATTCATGGCTATGCTTTATTGAGCACTTACTGTGTGCCAGGCACTGGTCTAAGTGAAGCATGTAGTGTGTTATCACATTTCATCCGCCCAACATCCCTTTGGAATGGGGTTTCATTAACTTCCTTTTACAGATAATGAAACCTAGACTCAAAGAAATTAAGTCACTTGCCTTAGATCATAGAGCTGATGGCAGAGTTGGAATTTCAACCAGGCACATCTGACTCATGTATCTAGTGGCTGCAGTTGATTGAAATTCATACTTAAAAACCACAAATGAACAAACAAAAAACACCTGGTTGGTCACCATTGGAGATTGCTAGGTCACCATTGGAGATTGCTAGGGCCTTAAATGCACTTCTCTCATTGCTCTAAAACTTAATAAGAGCAAAGAATCACATATTTCTCTTTCCTATACCAAAGCTTTTTCAAGGAGACCAAGTAGTTGAAGAAGACAAGTTATTTTTTATGTAGAATTCCAGCTAATGAATACAGAAGGAATCCAGAACTAGAAATCACCATTTTGAAAACTTTTATGAGATTATGGATCTAGACAACAGTCATCGGGATAAAAACACTGCTCAAAGAATGGTTGTTGGGGACTTTAATCCAAGTACTCGACCAATACCACCGAACCCATGCAGGGTGGCACAGCTGGACTCCATGCCTCGTGACAGGATGCCATTGGACACATATGCACCACTTGTGAAGAGTTCCTACCTAACCAAAAAATAATCTAACCTGAATCTAATCAAGCCTTTTGCCCTAACTGCTACTTCACAGGAAATACAGGAGGATGACCCAATTTCACCAACTTAGCAGCAACCTAAAGGAAAGAGGAGGGAGGGGGAGCTTGTAACAGAATAAAAGGAGCTTAAGAGACCTAACAACCAGATTCAGTGCATAGACATCATTTGGATCTTGACCAGGCAAAGCAATAGTTAAATGGTAATTTTGAGACAATGGAGAAAGCTTGAATATAGACTATCTACTGACTGATACTAAGGAATCATTGTTCATTTTGTTAGATATGATAATAGCCTGCTGGTCATATTAAAACAAATTGTTTGCTATGGATGCCTACTGAGATATTGAGGGGTGACATGACATGGTATTGAGATTTGTTTTAAATCCTCCAGCAAAACTACAAGGAAGTGGGGGAAGGTGACAAAAGCAGCGTGTCCATTGTTGACAGTGTTGAAACTGGTTGACGGGAACAAGTGGATTCCCTCTGTTGTCCTCCCCACTTTGGGGAATGTTTGAAAAGTCCACATGGCAAAAAGTGTTAATACTCAGAGGTCTGTGCGTATGTCCCTGATGGCCTTAGCAGCAAGCAGATGGTGACTGTGGCATTTAAAAACCAGCCCTATGGGTTTATTCCAAGCTGCTTCTCCTTACAGAGATGTGTGTACCCCTGGGAGCCCTTCCTGGCAGGGGTGCCAGGAGGTCAGGTCCCAGATGCAGGGTAGGGTGACTGGTGTCCACTCTGCAGTCATGGCCTCTGCACTCTGTGGAGAGCAGGAGGGGTACAGCCCAGCGACTCAGATGGCCAGTCGCTTCTGCTGCTAGGAAGGGAATGTGACAGGAGACACAGCATTCAGAATAGAGATGTTGGCATCTGTGAAAGATTCATACCTTTTCTTGTCCTTTTCTTCAGAGGAAGTGGCTTTTAGAAAAAAGAGGCTGTGCATTAAATTTATCCCACGGGATTCAACTGAAGCTGCAATTTGTGACATTCGGATCATGGGGCGGACCAAGCAGGCCCCTCCTCAGTACACGTTTATTGGGTAAGTCTTAGTAACACAGATGTCATCTCTTCTCTCTGCTGAGAGAGCTCAGGTCACTCCTGGGGATGAAGTCCTTAGACTGGGTGACCTACAAGGCTCTTGGCCACCTGCCTCTCATCGCTGCCCTTCTGCTATGGTGTTGCCAGTCCAGACACGGAGTTCTTGACCTCTCCATGCCTTTGTTCATGCTGCTTGCTCCACCTAACAATCTTTCCTTCCTTTGTCCTTCTGTGTGTTCATCCTTAGGCTCCTCGGGGGCCTTTCCACATACCCAAAGGCCCAGACGTTCTCTCCTTTTTGACCACTCAGCCTCAACTCTCTGTATTGTTTGTTCACCCCACTAGAATTTGAGGAGCACCCATTTGTACCTCTGGGCCAGAGACTCAGAATATGGTGGTGAATGAGCAAGCAAAGACTGGCTCTTGTGGAGTTGGATTCTAACAGGGGAGACAAGCAACAAACAAGAAACAAATGAGTGAGACCATTTCAGTCAGTGGCAAAAATGAAACAGCAATGAATGGAGGCTACTTCAGCGAGGGTGTCAGTGGGGGCAGGTGACATGTGGCAGAGATACAAATGTCAAGAAGAAACCAGCCATGTAGAGATTTGAAGGGAGAACCTTCTAAGCTCAGGAGAAGAGCAAGTGTAAAGGTGGGATTGAGTGTGGTGTGTTCAGGAGCAGAAAGAAACTCAGTGTGGCTGACATGGGTGATCAAGGATGAGTTGGGCTTTGGAGTGAGCAGTTAGCAGGACCTCATACAACATGGCGGCAGTTTGGATTTTATTCCAAGCACGCTGGAGAGCCACTGGAGGGTCTGAGTCAGGAAGAAACATGAATATCACATGACTAGATGATAATTCCTTGTGCATTTCATTGGTCTGATATTCATCTTCCATAAGTAGAGGACAGCTGAGGGCTAGGCCCACTGTGTCTTGTTCACAGAGGCCCAACTCTGTAGCTGTCTTATAAATACGAAGTACAGGGAATGTCAGGATTTCACTCTGGACTCTTGCTTGTAAGTGGCAGGAAACCCAACCCAGGCTGGCTCAAGCAAAAGGAAGAATTTGTTGGGTGGCATAACAGCAGAGTTCAGGGGCAAGATGGCTTCAGGTGTGGCTCAAAGTAAGTGCTCAGGAGACATCACTAGGTTCTAGTTTCCCCGTTTACCTCCTTGCTCTGATTCTATGTGATGGATCCCATTCTTCCACATGTTCTCCCCTAGTGGACTAATGGTGGTGAAATTGCTCCACCTACTTTTCCTCCAAGTTCAATTTCTGAGGCAAAGAGCAAGTCTGTGTTCTTCATAATTCAAACAGGTTCTAGAATTCAGTCTCACTGTTCTTGATTGATCTCACTGGGGTCCTGTGGACCCTGAACGCATCACTGCTCCTTGGAAAGGTGTCATTGTCTGAGAAACCAGGCCTGAGCTGGAAATAGGATTGGCTCCATGGCTCCATTGGAACCAAGGGGCTAAGACTGAGGCACTGATTGCCCCCCAAATATGGAAGGAAGGCAGAGAGTCAGAAAGAGAGCTAAATGGATGCTGGATATCCAGAAGATAAAAGATATTCATTATATTCAGTCAACTGAAATTCAGATCTCTCAAGCTCATGAATCCCCTAGATGATTTTCAGCATCCCTCTCTCTCTGGCCAGCCCTGCAGATATCCTGCTCCTCCTCATGGGTCTCCATGGGTGTGTTCTCCTGCTTGGCTTTTGCAATGGCCTCTGGATCTGGGTTATGCTGTTTTGTTTCTTGTTCACCTGATCCCAGGTCTTCACTCTACAAACTGAGCCTTTCTCCTTGGGTCTCTCCCCGTGGGTGATGGCCCAGAGGTGTGTTTGCATGAAGCATCTGGGGAGCAGGTGTCACATAAACAGATGATTTGCATCCTGGTGCTTGATAGTTTGTTTAGACTCTTTGGCTGTGAAATCTGAATGTCTCAGGATTCTGGGATCATCCCCTTCCTACACACTCCAAAGTCTTGCAACATGGTTTAAACTAATTATATAAACAGGATTACAGGAAGAGGAAATAGTTAAGAGAATGACTGTACTTCAGGTACCTAGAAGCAGCCATTTACATAGAAATAGTAGAAACCAACAATTTAATAATGAATTTTTAAAGTCTAATTTCAGTTACTATATGTATTTTTAATTACAAGCTATCGTGCTTTAAGACACTCCATTTTTAACAATTTAAACAATTCTGAAGAATAGATGGTTACCACATATGTCTTGATAGTCAAAACTAGAATCTTTTTTTTTTTATATATCTTTTGAAAAGATTGCTAAGTAAAGCACATTTTGCATCATCTTAGGGCAAAAATTCCTTTCCAGAAGAAGACGATTCCAGTGTTATTTTTAAGGAAGGAAAAAAGAACAGTCTCCAGAACTCTGAGTCACCTTTTTCTTAAGAATGAGCACATATAGGGACACCTTGGTGGCTCAGTGGTTGAGCATCTGTCTTTGGCTCAGGTTGTGATCCCAGGGTCCTGGAATCGAGTCTAGCATCAGGCTCCCTGCATGGAGTCTGCTTCTCCCTCTGCCTGTGTCTCTGCCTCTCTCTGTGTGTGTCTCATGAAAAAAATAAATTTTTTTTTTTTTTAATGAGCACATACATTACTCTGCAAGAGTTCAGGGTTGTCCACTGGAAGAGCCAAATCTGAGTCTGAGAGCAGCCTCTCCCAGGTTGAGACCCTGTGGCCATGCTGAGGTGTGATGGAACAGAGAGTGAGGGGTATCAGCCCTCTGATGAGACATGATCATGGTTTAGGATAGTTCCTGAGAAGCTACCAAAAGTCTCCACTGAATAAATATGTCTTCATCATTTGATGAGATGCAGTTCTATGGGGCAGTTGAGACATTTCAAGTTGGATGTGGCTAAAATAATCCCATTCCAGTTCCTAAGACCAAACCTGTCTCATAAACACTCCTAATAGGGTGAGGTAAGTGTGCACATCAGGGAACAGGAGACCTGATGTGGCATCTGTTAAGCCCTTTTGTGACCACTCTTGGTTGTAGTGGCCTGTGGGGCACATGCCTCAGGCTTTGTGGTTCAAAGAGGTCTCCTCAGCTGCCCCCAAGAATGAAGCCAACTGCAGGTGACATCCAGGCAGTAGGAGCTTTATCCAGAAGTTGGGACATGTCCTTGAGCAGGGTGCAGCTAATTCCCCTAACAGGTAAAAACAAAACAAAACAAAACAAAACAAAAACAAAAACAGGCACATGGGGGTGCCTGGAGGGCTCAGTCGGTTAAGCATCTGCCTTCTGCTCAGGTCATGATCCTGGGGTCCTTGGATCAGCCCTGAGTTGGGCTCCCTGCTCAGCAGGGAGCCTTCTTCTCTTTCTCCCCCTGCCCCTTCCCTTCCCCACTCATGGGCTCTCATTCTATCTCTCTCTCTCTCTCTCTTCTGTCTCTCTCTCAAATCAATAAAATCTTAAAAAACAAAAACAAAAACAATACAGACACATGCATCCATTCACCCATTGTTTCCCCACCTGTCTCACCCTAACCATATAAAGTACTTGAAGTGGATTACTACATAATTACCCATAATGAAGTGGCAAAATAAAAAGAATTTTGAAGACTGAGTACCAAGGAAAATGTCCATAGTATACAGGAAGGCAGGCTCCAGGGTAGGTAAAGTGGCATATCAGAGAGCCTGCCTTGTTGGGGCAGCTGACTTCCCTTCAGGCTCTGAACCCTGATACCCAGAGCACCAAGGGAGGTGATGTAACTGATCTTGGTGGGCAAGAGTCGACTCCTTGGTGTTTGAGGCTCTGATTCTTTTGAATGAGTTGGTTTGCTTTATTGCTCAGGTAAATGCTTTGTTTTGAACCGCACCATGAATATTTCTCTTTTCTCCTATAGGGAACTGAACAGCATGGGGATCTGGTATCGAATGGGCAAAGTACCAAGGAATCATGACTCATCTCAACCCACAACACCTTCCCAGTCATCAGCTGCTTCCACCCCAGCCCCCAACCTCCCCAGGTGAGGCCTCGTCAGTGGTGTCTTGTGCTGCTATGCATGTCACAGTGATGTGGTCTTGAGTCTCACTGCAGAACATTTTAAAACACCCTCACCTCCTATCTACTGTAAACTGCAGAAGCAATACACCACTAGAGGAGATTTTTTGAAAATCCAATTAGAAATATTTGCATTACATGAATGTGAAGGCCATTCTGTATTCTGTCTTGTACATATTCTGCAGGCTCCAAAGACAGCAGAATATGCAACTTTAAATTGGCTTGCAATTTATTCTAAAGAGTTCATAGCTGCACACAAACACATGATTTGTAACCATGTGGTTGGGAACTCTGGCCATAAGAAGGTAGAGTTCCTTCTCTGCCTTGGTCAATAGCTCATTGGAGGGCTGGTAAGTAATTTTGTTCATTTTCATATCGTTTTTTTTTTTTTCCCAGGGAGCCACAGACCAAGAAATGGGTAGTTTGGGTTTGAGAGAATTGTGAGAAGGTTTTCAGGAGATGTTGGTTTCAGTAATTCCACAAAGAAATTTGGGTGAGCAAACTGGTCACTCTGCATCTGATTTCAGTTTTAATAGAGGTAGTAATGGTCTCTGCAAAAAAGCAGGTGATAAAAAGAATCTTTTCAAATTAAAAAAACCTCTTACCTCTCAGTACTTATCATGGTGAGCATTTCATAATGTCGGGAATTGTTGATTTCTTATGTTGTGCACCTGAAACTAATACAACATTATATGTCAACTATAGTTCAATAATAAAAAATATCCACTGCCTTACTAGTACTGAATTATTTGAGGGCAAGAAACAAACAACAATGAGGGATTAAATTTGAAAAATGGATTACAAAAGTAAATAAAACAAGAATTGGTAAGGCAGTGCTGTTTGAGGGCTGATATCACATACATGAGAATGAGTCTGAAAGCTTCCACATGGATAAAGAAAGATGAACAATGTCTGTCAGGAATAGACTGTGGAGCTCCTCCCGGGCACCAGGAAGTGTAGAGGAGAGGGTGGGGAAGCCACAGATTCTCTTCGGGCTGCTCCTCTAATTGAGGGTATGCCCCCACCTTAGAAGAGTGCCACTGTCGTGAGCCAGCAACTCAGAGGACTCTGTCCTCTGGGACAAACCCCATAAAGACAGTCTGGTCTTTCTCGTGACAGTTTCCACCAACCCAGAATGATACTTCAACTTGACTACCCTGAGTCTCCTGAAACTTGACAAGTAGTTGTTAGTCTCACTTTGGTAGGAAGAGCCACTGAGCTCCCCAGAGTCAGACTGAGCAGTGGAGTGTCTCCAGTTTCAGAGTACAAGGCTTGCCACTGCTCAACTCAGCATTTTCATGTTCCTTTCTCAATACCCAGGGCACCAGCACAGCTGCTGTCACTGTTAGCTGTGCTAGGGGTCAGCTCAGGCCTGTCACCTGTGCTTGGGCCAGCTCAAACCATAGCCCCAGAGTGGTCACAGCTGCTTCCCATTGACATCACATAGCCTGGAAGGGCCTAGATGTGGGCCCCACCTCCAGGCAGGTTATAACTTTGTGTTGGATAAAGAGCACTGATTCTCCCTGTTAAAGCAGGAAGAGCAACTTCCTCAGAAGCTTGCCAGTCAGCCAGAGGGCCCTAGAACGCAGGCCACAGGGAGCTGGGCAGAATGGAAGGTAGTGTGTCAGAACAAGGGGTTTATAAGGTTTATATATTTTATGCAAAACTTGTACAGTTTGTGGTTTACAATGGCTCCAAGGGAATTGGATCAGTTTTGCTTTACTTGCCAAATGAAACACATGTTAAAATTGTCCATATAAAATGTATTCCCACGTGACTGAGTTAAGTCCAACAGTATGCAGTAGGATCATCAAATGTCACACTAATGCTTCCCAGTAAACACCACTTGTCTGCCCCAAGCTCTCCTCTCCCATTACTGGGCAATAATTTCCAGGTGGCATGCACATCTCTGTGAGCCCTCCTAATGCCTTGGGGGAGGTTTGACGTCTTTGCTTTTTGTATTGTTTTCCTACTCAGTACCTTTGACTTTTAAAAATGAAGTGCTGATGTTTCACTCAATTTACACTGAAGGTTTATGAAATGATGAGCATCTTCTTTCTTGAAGCTTGAGGTCTGCCTTCTTTCCAGCAGAGGAATCGGAGCGCTTTCTCTCTGGTGGTGAGCTGCTTGTTATCCTGTGTGGGGGTCTGCAGTGGGCCCATAGGGTATAGGCTTCCAAATCCAGCCCCCAAGACCTCTTCTCTCCCCCATTCCTAAGTTTCAGATTTTAAGCTCAACTGGTTGTCTCTTCTGCCCTTCCTTTTTCATGTTTCTGTGCCTTTGCTCATGTGGACACCTGTGGAACAGTGTGTCAAATCACCTGCCTTAGATGTCAGCTCAAATGCCTCCTCTTCCAGGAAGCCTTCCCTGAACACCTTGGGGCTGGGTTTTCCTCTCTGAATGCTTCTTCCCAGCCATCATGCCTTCACCTTGGGTTTTGGTCACATCTTGAACTCCTTGAGGTCAGGAACCGTGTCCAGTTCCTGTTACCTCCTGAGCGCTCCATCCAGATCCAGGCATGCATTCAGTCTTGCAGCAAATGCTTCTCCAACAGCCTAGGACCCTCTGCTGCAGCCTCCCTGCCCCTGATGACTCATGAATCCCTAAGCACTCCTTGGGTCCTTCTCTGATTAGAGCATAAGCATTAGAAATACTTCCAAGTGTGGTCTTTTGTGTGGATGCAAGGATCCGGTGGCAAAGCAGGGGTTGGAGAGAGAGTATGGTGATGCAGTGCCCTCTACTGACCAGATTTGGAGGTGGCCAGGAGGACTGGCCTGCTTGTTCCGAGCAAGGGACTACAGGCCCCTTTCCCAGCATATCCCTCTGCAGATTGCAAGGGACCAACAGAAGGGCCAGCAGCAGACCTTGTTGCCTGCTTGAACTCAAGCTTTTGTCTCAAAAGTTAAAAACGTGTTCTGCCTCCATTTCTCATGTTGTCACTCATATTTCAAAGAATTCCATGCCATTTTTTGGAGAGCTGTTATCCCCAGCTTATTTCAGGCAAAAGGCTCAGTAGGTGGACTTTTTCAGAGTAGATAAGTCCTAGCAGAACTGCCCTCTCCTTTCAGAGGCAAGTGTCGGCCCTGGGAACAAGTGCTTTCTGCCTGTTTCCTTCCTCTCTTGCTGCAGAGAATGCCAGCTCTGGGGTTGTCCTTTCAGAATGGCCGGGCCCCTAGAGGGGTGAGGGAGCCCCTTTGGCTGTATCCAGGGAATCAAGCGAAATGTTTGATAAAGTTCGTGGCAAAAGGCAGGATGACCCATCTCGGCAGAGCTCTTCCTCATTCAATGATTCTTCACCTCACCTGCATACATCTCTGCACAACTTTCCTGACCACTTCCCAGTGAGAAGGGCATGCCACCTTTCTCCCTGGGTATCAGTGCTGCTCCACCCTCTACCTGTCTGCTTCATGCACCCTGATCAGCAAGGACTGGCCTTGGGGCTGAGGCATGGTCCCATCTCCCCATCTGTCTGACGAGCTGGCCTCAACTTGCAAGTCAGCCTGTTACATACAAGTGGTCAGTTGGTCGGCAGATCCAGGCTTTTCTGCTTCTCTTCCATGCTGCTGCCTTGGGGCAGAGTGTAGGTACAAGAAACATCTTCCCACTTCAACCAGAGCAGCCCCTGCTCCTCTCACACACCAGCTCTTAAAGGTGCTTCTGCTGCTGCTAGTTCCAAGGTTTGGAAAATATCTGGGAGGAAGGTGGATTCACAATTGATAGAGCACCGGTTGCCCCGGAGTATGGATAAATGAATGACTTCATGTCATCCCAGGAGGGGGCCCCTAGTGGACTGCTGCCCCCTGGCTTGCTGAACAGTGGAACCAGTGCCTTGATAAAGACATCAGAGGTACACTTATCAAATTTGCAGATGACACAGAGCCATTAGGGAGAGCTGATGTGCTGAATGACAGAATCAATACCCTGCATCTCCTCTACAGCTAGAACATCCTACTGGAACCAGGAGATGAAAGGTGATGGGTGGAAACAGACAGCACATCCCACCCCCCACCCCAGGTTAAAAAAAAAAATCAATTGCACAAGAACCGCAATGAGGAGACCTGCTAAGGCGGTGATTTGTGTGCAGTGACCAGGCTCGGCATGAACTGGGGTTGCGTGGAACTCAGCCCAGTTTGCCCAGCATGTCCAGGAGGTAGTGTCCCACACCTGTCAGGTTCATTGGGAGGGTCACGTCCACTGCCATGCACCACCTTGTAAAAGTTACCCAAATTAAGTACTGAATTTGGGTACGAGGAATTGCTGTTTTGACCTGAGGAGAGATAGGGCAGCTGGCTTCAGGTGTTTATATAGTCAAGCTGTAGAAGAGAAAGAAGTGTTTCCAGGTGGGGATGGGTCATTAGGCAGGTCATTATTATAGAAATTTTCAAACACAAAAATAAAATGGTGTAGTGAACCTCCATGTACCCACTACCCAGTTCCAACAACCATCAACATGTGCCAGTATTTCATAGCTGTCTTCCCACACATGCTTTATTTGTGAGCTGGGAGTATTTGAAAGCAAATCAAAGAAAACTGTAAATACCACTATATAGATCTAATAGATTTTTTAAAATATATGTGACCTTAATGCAATTTTCCTGGCCAACAAAATAAAGTTTTTATAAATCTAAAAAAAAAAAAAAAAAAAAAAAAAAAAAAGAAGACAAAAGAAGACAAAAATTAGATCAAATGGACGGAAGTTTTAAGATGCTAGATTTAGGCTTAACATGTTCCAAAAATTAAGAAAGAATTCCCCAAAGGCAAAAATCCCATGGCACTGAAGAAGCACACTCCAGAGGTTGTGTGCTCCCAACCTCCGGCAGCTTTCAAACAGTTGGATTTTTAGACCTGCAGGGGTTCTTTATAAGCCTTATTTAGGTTTGTCTTGTCCCCACCCTCAAAAATTCAGACTCCTGGGGTGCCTGGGTGGCTCAGTGGCTTAAATGTCTGAAACTTGACCTCAACTCAGGTCTTGATGTCAGGGTCATGGGTTCAAGCGCTACATGGGGCTCCACGCTGGGTGTGGAGCCTACTTGAGGAAAAAAAAAATTCAGACTCCGCAGACTTGCATGGTAGGTCCTGCAGACATCTTGCCAAGGGTGACTCTGAGAAGCTCCAGCCGGTGAGGAGGGTGCAGAGTTGGTGGGTGCTTGTCACCAGGGTCTGTGTGTGCAGCTTTCAGCACTTCCTCATCATCTGACTTGTGGCCACTGTCCCCTTCTGCTCATCAATGCTTGGTGTCTGGGAAGAGGCTCAGAGAGCTGCAGAGGGCAGTGTGGCCCCCTCCCTGGGGTGGGGTGCACAGAGGGCCCCCGGCTGTGCTGACCCCGTGTCTTGCATGTATTTTGCCCCTTTCAGAGTCCATGCAAAATAGGTAGTCTGGACTCCAGAGTTCTGGCATTTCTACCTTATGTGGACCCAGGGCTTGGGCTGTCCTAGAAAAGATGGGAGTGTGTGGTTCTAGTAGCTCCACTAGTAGCTCAGGCCTGCACGTTGGCATGAGTCTTGCACTCTGCACTTCTGAAGGAGAAGGTGCCACCTCAGGCTACGGGTATGTCCTATGATCCTGCTGGGGACATTGTCCCTCCCCCAGGAGAAAGTGCCCCACCCCATCCTCCCCTAAGTTGCATAGCACTCACCACTTTGCCAGCTCTTGAGTCCTGCCCCACAGCCTCCACCTGAGAAGTGCAGCCTCAGGGGAGCCTCTCCCAGGTACCAGGCGGGGCTGAGCCTCCCTTACAAGACACATGGCGCTGCCCTGAGTTGTTCCGGTAATCTTCTGGTGATTTGTCAGCTCCCAGTGAGTTGTCAGTCACAGGTTCCAAAGTATGTTTCTTAGTGACAGACATAATTGTTCTTAACTTTTTGCGTGGATGTTATCAATCTGTGACAGATACTCTGGGAAATGGGGCATTTTGATTGCAGAAGATCTGTCACATGCATTTAGTCTTTCTCTCAGGGACACCAGGATTCAGTCACAACTTTTGCATGTCGATGTCAGGTTTTGAGAACATAGATCCTTGCTGACCTCAAAAACCGTTCCGTCACTCCAATCCTGGGGCTGTCATCTGAAAGGTTAATGGCTCTTCCTAAAGGAGAGAGACAATCACACTGCGAGGATCTGGAATTCAGGCTGTGCATGCCCAGGCTCGCCACCCCCCCCCCACCCCTATCACAGCCATTGTCATCAGAAACCCATGAGCCGCTGTACTATGTGTCCCTGCCAGCCTCCCTGACCCCACCTTCCTGGGGACGTGGGATCAACTCCGCCACTTGATCAACCCACAGAATAAGCCAGCAACTGGGAGGGAGCCTCCGAGCACTGACTGGCATCCTGTTGGCTAAGCCCCTGTCAGCGTTCAGTGAAAAGATGGGCTTTGTGCTGCAGAGGACATGTGTCACCTGCCCTGTTGTTGCAGGACTTGAATCGGAGGCCCGGGATGGCACCCACCAGGGAGGCCAGGTTTTCCCTGTTGAGGAGAGGTGGAAAGCTTGGCACTGGAGACCTTGCTGGTCTGGAGGCTCGGCCGGTTTTCCTGTCTTACAGGTTTCATGGAGGAGGAGAAGCCTTAGCCTAGGGGAGTGAAGGGGATTCCAGAGTTGAAAGCTCTTCTCTTTAAAGTTCCTCATTTATGAGAAGGATTGTCCTGCAACAAGGTGAGATTAGAAGCCAAGAGCCGATTCCAGGGATTTCATTTCCTCCCCCATAGTAGTAAACACTGTGTGACCTGGATTCCGTGCTCACTCCCATATGAATGAGAGACAGTTTTGGGGTATGGGAGCTCCAGGGGAACCCTCTGCTGTGGCCCACTGACAGAGGGCTTGGGGCTGGCTCTTCCTGCAAGGGCCTTCAGACCCTTGCCCCTCCACACGACATGCCCAGGCCCAACTGTGGGTCTGGCTTCCCTTGGGATCATTAGACTTTCTTTTCCTTCACACGAAAACCACACATATTGTTTATTTAGCTTTGAAGATGGGATACACATTTTCATATCCTTCCTTGCTGTGTCACCCCTTTGAAGATGAAGACTTAATGCAGATGTTTTTCACACAGCCCAAGCACCAACACTGTACACTTGAGTTCCCTTCTCTTTTCCATTGGCACTTTCAATCCAGTGCATTCACAAGTGCCAGCAGCCAGGGGTGTCTCTGAGAAGGGCTGTCCATGGGGTCAGACCTGAACACTGATTTAAGTCAAAGTTAGACTTGAGGTTGAACTTCCTGGGGCTGAGGCTTTATTTCAGTAGCTCACCTTTACATTCTTTGCCAAGAACATTAAAGCCCTAGGTTGACTGCTGTCCTGTTGGGGTTTCCAGATTTGCACATGTTCTTTTTTCTTTCTGGAACCTTTGCTGGCTTCCTATTATCTGACTTACCTCCCACATCATCTTGCATTAATCAGATGATTCTCCTCTTGACTCCTGAGGACAGGATCCATCTCTGCTGTGGCCATTGCTATGTATCTCGGCCCGTGCCTGCCCCTGTCCTCCAGGAAGGGGCAGACCAGACTCCAGAAATCAGAGTTTTGGTCCTATCCACCTTCCGGCCTGGGGTAGCCTTCAACCCTTCTAGAAAGCCCGGCCTAGGCTGTTTTCTCCCTTCCCCTCCTCCGGCTGCTCCCATCAGACAATTTGGCATTTCACATTTTCCTGTCATTGTTACATGTATTTATGTTTGGTCTTATGAATAGGTTTGCTGGCTTATTGATGACAGGGATTCTCCTTTTCCTTTCTGTCCTTTAAAGTTTCAGAAAAAGGCTAGTCACACAGAAATACAGATGATAACATCGTGCTCCCGTGTATGGAAACTTAGTATGAAACTTACTTTCAACTGTGTCCTCTCTCTTAATTCTGCAATTAAGGCTTAACATGTTCCAAAAATTTGCAAGTTTCAGTGGAGTGACCTTTGAACACCGGGTGCCTGGCACATGGGAAGTACTTGGAATATCTGTTGAATATATAAAGTGAACTGCTTTAGAGACAAAGAACCAGATATTCATATACTTCTCAATCCCTCTGTCCATCTATTCTGCCAGAAAGATAGCCAGCCAGTAGAGACTTACATTATACCTGCTAAGTGTCCAGCACTTTCCAGTGATTTACAAATAAGAGCTCATTTAATCCTCATAATAGCTCTGTAAGTAGGCCACTATCATCACATCCACTTTAAAATGAGGAAACTAAAAAAAAAAAAAAAAAATAAATAAAATAAAATGAGGAAACTGAGACCAAGGAGGTTAAATCCTTTCCCAAGGTTACACAGCTACTGAGTGAGGATTTGAACCCCCCCACGGCTGCCTGTGGCTTACAGACTGGGCCCTGATGCTCCCGGCCACAGGGTCCCTAGCTGTGAAGCAGCCACCCAGGTGTCCCAGCTGTCTTCACACTCAGCCTCTCCAGGCTCCTGAGCAGCAGCTGGGAGCCAAGGACTTCCCGGCGTGTGCAGGTGTGGGTGGAGGAGCCCATAGTCTTCTCTAGCCTCCTCTGGTTGGAAGCTGCCCATGCTGTCTGCATTGACACCCTTTTAGGAGACGTGTGAACGCTGGCCAGGGCCCAGCCCACCAGGGCAATAGAGAGTGGCTGAGGAGAACTTGTGGAGGCCATACACGACAGGGTCCTGGTGGCACAGCTCCCTCGAATGGTTTCAGAGCCCTCGATGAAGCAGGGTTACAAGCAGTTTGATCCTGGCGATCATGGGAGCGGTGTGAAGGAGACCTCCTGGGGAGGATTCTCAGAATATCTTTAAAATGCTTGTGTCACAGAGCTGTGACTGCGTTTGCAACAGGATCCCACCTCGCTTGTGGTGTCAGAATAATTTTGAAGGGAAAATTTCATTAGAATGCAGTTTGGTGTTGTTGGATATGAATGATGAGTTTAGGCTGAGCAATACACTTTTTGATATTAATTTTTAATATGGCTTCTTGGGAAGTCAGAGCTTCTATTTAATGAAGAATTGACTACTAGTCAATACAGCTTCCACCTCAGAGCTGGCCTTCCTGGCTTTCACTTTTACACATCAGGTTTTGATGAGGTATTTGCTCGTAAACGTGGTATCTTTGTAATTTCTGTGACTCTGTGAGTGTCTTATTTTTCTCAGTGGTTATGACGGTGATGTGTGCTTTTGTTGTTGTCCTGGAAGCAGGGTTGTAAATGTGAAATGATCTCCCGTGCCTGGTCCGCGAGCACGCGCGGGCTCTTTATACAGGTTTAAGCTCCGGGGTTTGGAGAAAGGCCTTTTTTCAGTATTATGAAAATAGTTTTCCATGTGTCAGAACAGATTTATCAGTTCACTTTAGGGTCGGTTTTGTGAACCAGGCCATTTAGAGGAGGATATTTTACCTTTTATCAGAGTGGAAGCTGACAGTCTATTTGCAGGTAGCTCCGTGGAATATTTCACCTGGATCTCTCAGTGTAAATCTAGCCACTGAACAAAGTAAAAATAGGTGTTAAGTGAAATTTCCCATTTTACCCACCCACTCCCATCCCAGTGCTATTCTATTTCAAGGCAGGGTTTCAATTATTAATTTGGATATTTAATAAAAATCCTTTGCTTGCAGTAACTTTTAAAAGGCCCCTAGAATTTTATTTGGGTTGGGTTTTTGCCTGTGGGTAGGGTAACATTCAACTTGAATATCTTTCTTGAGCAGATGTTTTGTTTCCAGTTGAATAATAATGTTAATAATTATTAGAATAAATAAAATTATTATCATCATTTCAGCTACAGTTTTTTTTTAGTGTCTTGTGCCAGGCATTGTACAAACACTTTATAGATATCGTTTTCATCTTTATAATCATGCAATGAGGTGCATAATGGGAATGAGCAAAGCCTTTAAGGAATGGGCAAGCTGCATCGGGAAGAGGTGGCGGCTGACCCAAGGGCAGAGCATCAGGACTCAGAGGAGCCAGGGCTGGAGCCTGGTTCCACCATCCATCCCTGCCTGAATTTTAGGTCTTCACCTCAGTGTCCCCTGCAGCCTCACCAGGCACCAAACGTTAGCCATAAGCCATTCCAGACCATGGTCTGCATTGCACCTCCTTATTAGTCATTGCTTTATTTTGCTAAACAAATTGTTTTCCACAGCTTCTGAGATTGAGCAAGAAGAAGAATGCGCCTTTGATTCTTTGTTAGAGTTTGTTGTTTTCTGCTCGGACTGTTCCCTGCCCACCCTGCACTCTCACGCACGTAGCCTTTTATGGATCTGAGTTTGGCAGTCTCCCTGCTCTTGAATTTTGGAAAAGCGGATATTTTAGTAGGCTGGAAGAAGATGAAAAGCTAGAAGTGCCCATATGTTCCTCGTTTTTAAAAGTAGGGTCAGTGAGGTTTAGAGACTCTTTAAATATTTCAGTTTATAAGATTAGACTAGATCAACTGGAATGGAAGTGCAGTGCCCTGGGTCCCAGACTTCGCTTTTTTCTTCATTTCTTTTATATGGGAGGTAGGTGTTTTGGCGTTGCAGGGTTCAAGTGTAATAAAACTTAAGTGTAGTGAATAAATACCATGATTTGGAGTGTTGCTGCAGCTATGAAGCTAGTCTCCTTTCTTTTTCTTTCTTTCTTTCCTTTTCTTTTTTTAAAGTAATCCATGACTTGAAAAATAACCGATTGGTTAACTGAAAACTCCAAAGCTTTAAAGTATAGTCTTTGGCATTTTTCTACAGAAGCATTTTCTTCATTCAGTTAAATCTTCACGGGTTGAGATTAAGCATCCATCCTCAATTGTCTGTTTGAGTACTTTGAAATTGTACATAATCGTGCATTTTGTTAAAACGATGCCAACCTTTGCACTCATTTTCTCTTGGATTAGGATTGGGAAATGGTGCTGGTTTGTCTCCATCCCACAATATTTGCAGAAGCTGGGAATCTGAGCAACTGCCTATCCCAACCCCAAGTTTCCAATGAGGGGCCCTTGGAGGTGACTCAATGCCATGCACGTGGAGAGAGGCAGGGCTGGGACCAGGTGTCACCTCCAGCTATGGTGCACCTAGCATCTTACACTTCCTACGGTGTGTGGGACAGACAACGTTTTGCTGCCCTTGCTTACCCCACATGAGGTCCTGGGAGACTCCCGGGACAGGGAGGGCTGTGGTCGCCAGCATACCTAAACAGGAGGGACCTGGACCTTCATTGTTTTCTGCAGCCCCGCCCTCCTCCACATAGAGTAAGTGGGAACTCTGTGTTCCCCAGCATTTCCTGTCATGTTCATTCACTCTTCATACCTCTTCGATTCTAAATTTCAGGAGTAATTTGTCACTTTAGAGGAGGGAGTCATTAATAACCATTATTTAGAACTGTCGAGCCTTCCTCTCTGTGTGTGAGTGTCTGAGTTAAGCATCCAAAAAATTGGCCTTGTTGGTGGCAAACAGGGCCTCCGTATTGACAGATCCTGGGCCGCCCCACCCCCACTGGCCTTTCTCACGTTCTAGTTATTCCAAGTCTGTCTTTAATCACCGAGAGGGTGGCGGCCGAATGGTTAAAGCACGTCCTCCTGGAATTCATTAATATTATTACCAAAGACCATGTTGTAAATTGTTGATTTTTTTTAACTGCTTGGAAAAAATTTCTCCTTAACTGTTTCATTTTCATGTGCTTTTAAAAAAGAAAAAAAGGAAGAAAAGATTTTTCTCATCAAATATTTGAAACAAAATAGTTGAGAAACCCTGACTTCATATCTCACTGGGTGTGGGCTCTGAGTGGTTGTCCTAAAAGAAACTTCAGTAGCATCTCAGTCCCCCTCAGGCCGTGGGATGGGGGCTGGGAAGAACCCCTAAACCTGCTGAAGGTGGTTGAAAGGATTGGCATTCAATGTATGTTAATGCACATTGTTATTCTTTAACATTAAAATTCCACTAAAGTAGTAATAATTACTGTTAATATCTTTCAGTGGAAACTTACAGTAAAGGAGCAATGGTAGAAACAGTATTTAAGGGAGAGCTGCCGGCGTGATAAGAATGCAAATAAGTGTTATTAGCCTAATGATTTTGCCGTCGCCATGGTTGTGCGGCAGCCAGTGTTGTGAATATGTCATCCGGCACCCGTGAATTTGGAAAGTGTGTCAAAACACAACTTCAATTAGTTTGCTCTAATTATGGCTCTGGAGAGTTTGTAACTACATCACTCCTCATTAAAAGAGATTTTCTTATATGGATTAATGTAATATACAAAGGAAAGTTTCAAAGTTCCCGACGCCGTTTGCTCCCACAGTGAGCAGCCTCGGAGCGGGGCTGATGGATTCTGGGTCTGCTGCCGCAGGCCTGAAGGAGGCAGGGGGCCAAGTGGGGGACGCGAGGGGCTGAGGCCAAAGGGGGCCGTGCTGGCGCTGCCCAGAGCCCATCATCCCTCCATCCGGTAATCGGCCTCCTGCTAAAGCGGCCATCGCAGATGGAGTGCTGACAACTTCCACAGGAGGGTAAATGAACCCATCTCAAGCCTTTAACAGAAAACTGCTAATCCGAACTTATGGGGATGTCCCTCATCCAAAGCACCTGTGGAGTCTGGAAGCAGAAAGAGCTCAGGACCTACCATGGCCGCGTGCAATGTGGGAAGCCAGCTTTTGGTCCTGTCCTAGGGGCCTTGGGAGAGATTTCATGAAAAAAACTTATTTTGGGTCCTGCAGGATCACATGACATCTATGAAATGTCAAAAGTTTTGTCATACAGTGAAAGTGAGTACTTTAAGGGAATGCTATCTCTTGTCTAAACCGATAGATAGTTACAAATGCTGTTGCTGAGGGGCACCTGGGCAGCTCAGTTGGTTAAGCGTTCAACTCTTGATTTCAGCTGAGGTTGTGATTTCGGGATCGTGAGATGGAGCTCCGCAGTCAGGCGCCACTCTGGGTGTGGAGTCTGCTGGAGATTCTCCATCCCGCCCCTCCCACCCCTGCTCATATTCTCTCTCTCTCAAATAATAAAATCTTTTTTAAAAATGCAATTGTTGGGATCCCTGGGTGGCGCAGCGGTTTGGCGCCTGCCTTTGGCCCAGGGCGCGATCCTGGAGATCCGGGATCGAATCCCACATCGGGCTCCCGGTGCATGGAGCCTGCTTCTCCCTCTGCCTGTCTCTGCGCCTCTCTCTCTCTCTGTGACTATCATAAATAAATAAAATTTAAAAAAAAATGCAATTGTTGAGCTGTTGGCATTTTGAAAGAAGAAAAATCCACATTTTCTAATGCTGTTACTGACTTCCCTCCCCTTGAACACCAGCAGGGCTCTGCAGTGCCCACCTCTACGAGGCTCCCCTAAGGCCTCAAGTCCACTGTACCAGGCTGAAAGTTTCCTTGAGCTTTGCTGCCCCTCATCACGCCCTCTTCTCCTGAGCAGCTGGCCACAGTATCCTTGGTATTCCCCAGTTTGAGGAGCTCAATGGCACATTTTAAATCCAAGAGTTAAATTTTACAGTGCTTGTTGAGTGTACCTGGAGTTTGGGTTCAACCCTCCCCCACCCCTAATTCCTATATACAATACAGGATATCCAAAATACAGCTTTGAATATTTTTTTTTCAGTATAATGAGTAACTTAGCCTTTTTAATTTTTTTAAGATTTTATTATTTATTCATGAGAGGCACAGAAGCAGAGACACAGGCAGAAAGGAGAAGCAGTGTCCCTGTGGGGAACCTGATGTGGGACTTGATTCCAGGATGCTGGGATCACGACCTGAGTCAAAGGCAGACACTCATCCACTGAGCCACCCAGATGTCCCTAACTTGGCCTTCTTTATACCATTCACAAGCAGTGTTCTCTTGAGTGTGTTATATCACTACTCTGAGTCCCAGTTTCCTCTTCAGTAAAGGGGAGATAAACATATCTCCCTTGCAGATTATTCTGAGAAATAAACAGAGGACACTTGAAAGTGCCACAACAGACACACCGTGGACACTCGTGTGTGGATTCTTTGTCCAGGATTTAGTTGAGTCCAGTCTGAGCCCAAGCAGTACATTCCAATAGAGACCTCTCTATTGCCACCACTTGGCTCCTTCCTGCCCCAGCTGTAGCTTCAATCACAACCCACCCCCCCTACCCCAGCCCACCAGTTCTCACAGAGCCAGACAGTGGGCGCAGGGGCCCCGCAGAGCTGGGGCGGGATTGTTGTTCTCACAGGTGAGCAGCTGGTGAGGGGTTAAGATAGTAATTGTGTAAGTCTTCCAGGCTTTCTCCCAGTTCTGCGATAATTTGATGAAGAACTTCACCCTAATTAAATATTCAAATTAGGAATAAGTGTCAATATGGCTTCCCATTGCCTGGAATGATGATTAATTGTATTCAAAACTCTAGTGGCCCACTGTAATCTAAACTGAACTGTTGTTCTTGATTATTTCTGTACCACACTTGCCATGTTTTTGTTTTAAGATTTAAACTAGTAATTGATTTGCCATATGCTGTTGAGCTGCACATACTTTAAAGCTGTGCGTTTAGGAACTTGGGGAGTTTGGAATTTTGATTTCCTTAGTCTTCCAGTGGCAGTTTTCTTGTCCAGTGCAGAGTGATTTGGTTGGGAGGGGGTGGTGTCTATTTTGCCCAGGAGGAAAACTCATTATGTAGTCAAGTTGGTATGCTGAAACTGTATTGATCACGGCAAATGGGTTGCTTGAATGGAAAATGAACAAGTCTGCATTTACATTTAGCTTGTGCTTTGCATTATCTTGGCAATGCAACATGTTCTAGTGGAAAAAGCATCAACTCAAATCCTAGCTTGGACAGTTTCTTTAGCTGTATGACCTTGGGCAAATCCTCTAACCTCTCTGAACCCCCTTTCCCCTGATCAATAGAATAACACCTTGCTGGGCTGGGCTGCTTAGAGATGAGTATGAATCATGAGGAATAGTTCAGGTGCTCAGTAAGTGGTAATTGTCATAGTAATAGATGATTATGGGAACAGGGCCTTCAGTGCTAGCTACATGCCCCACCCCATCCCCCACCTCCTGACCGTCTGAATCAGAAAAGATCTCCCACTTCTCTGACTGTGGGAGCCTCCCTTGCTGTCTCTTACTCTGTAATCTCTCCTAGCTCAAATTATTATTTCATTGCTTGGGCCTCTTCTGCACCCCCTGCAGTCTTTCCTCTTGGCAGATGGGACCACAGCTTCCATGGCCCTGGACTGGCCACTTTCTAGGGTTTGATGAAGCACCTGGTGCATGGTAGGCACTCAACAGATGTTTGTTGTTTTCTTTTGTTTTTTGTCATTGGTTTAAAATGGAAACCTATAACCTTATTTATATAACTTATATTTAGCGCTTTTTACTTTATGATCTAGGTAATATATGTGTTTCAATTTGCTTGTAGATAAATCCCTAGAGAGGACAGATAGAAGTCTCCTTTGGCTCTTTTTTTGTTTTCTTTTTTTGTTGTTGTTTTTTTGTTTTGTTTTGTTTTCATTTTTTAAAAAACTTTCTTCTCTTAGAGCAGTTTTCAGTTCACTATAAAATTGAGAGGGAGGTACAGAGATTTTATATATCCTCTACCCTCCCATAAGCATAGCCTCCCTGTTCTCAAGATGACTCACCAGAGTGGTACTTTTTTTTTTTTGTAATCAGGAATGAAACTACATTGACATTCATAATCACTCAAGTCCATAGTTTACCTCGGAGCTCACGCTTGGTGTTGTACATTGTGTGAGTTTGGACAAATGTATGATGACATATGTCCATCATTATAAAAATCACACAGAATTTTTACACTGCCCTAAAAATCCTCTGTGTCCTGCCCATTTGCCTCTCCCCCAGCCCCTGGCAACCACTGGTCTTTTTACTGTCTTCACAGTTTTGCATTTTCCAGAATGTCCTACGTTGGAATCCTACAGTATGGAGCCTTTTCAGATTAGCATCTTTCACTTGGTAATATGCATTTATCATTTGGGTTTTTAAATGATCTCAGTGCCAAATCCTGTACTTGGCATGTGGTGGGAACTCAGTTAAAAACTGGTGGACTGAATCAGTCACAACATAGGGTTATCATAGCCTTGTGTGCCTGCTGATACCACAATCCATCTGCCCTTGGATGGCATCAATTCATTGGGTATATTTGAAATTGAGTTTCAAGTCTGGGCATAGAAAGTTTATGAAATAGTGAATATCACTGTAAAGGAAATGGGTCTGTTTCAGGTTTTACAAAACCTTACTTGACTTCACTGGTATCAATCACAAAACAAAACAAAAATGTCTCATCAGACCAGGAAGAATGGTAGTAAACTTTGCACATGGTAATTTCTTTCCAAGATTTGCTCATTTAAAATCAATGAGAAAAGAAAAATCCCTATGCCAAAAATTATTTGATTTTTAGGGCCTAAGGTCTTTAAAATAACTGACTTAGGTTTTAGTAGAATGCAGTTACAAGAAAAATTTGCAACATTATCTCACATTATCTCTGAGTCTTCACAGATCTGAATCATAACTCAGAACTCAGTTTGGAAGTGCAGGGGACCTGGAGCTGGAATCCTTTCTGTGAAGTCTTTGAGGACGATGATGGTGCTGGTCAGGCCTTCCAGCTGAAAATGATTCATTTTAATTACCATCCAGGGCAATCCAATACCTGAGCATATGGTCCTTAAGAAATAAGCTTGCCCAAACTGTCAGCAAGTGTGGGCAATGGTCAGGGACCTCATTCTGACACCGTTGACCAGCCTTGGAGAGCGGATGCTCTAGAAGTGCTTATTAAAATGCCAGCAGGTGCGGCAAGGGTCCCCTTTCCTGTGACTCCCTCACCCTGCTTGTGCCAGGTGTTTTATAAGAGCCTTTTTCTTCATTAAATGGCATTCATTAAGCACGTCCTTACACCTGGCACAGAAGCTGTGTGTCACAGATGACTTCTTCCCAATGGTGTTTTGAGGAATAAAGTGGAGTTTCACGTAGCCGTTGGCTGTGTTCTTTCCCCCACCTGACCACCTTCACTCAGTGATGGTGGCTTTTGCATATTTTATTCCTCCACCACCACCACCGCTGCTTCCCATTTCTGTTACTTTTTTTTGCATGTTACCTCTGGTCCTTGTCCACCAGCAGACAGATTGTCTAGAAAACAAGATGCTCCTGTAGCACCAAGTGCTGTGCTGTTTGCTTTCATATGCATTTGCCCTGCTAACACTCGCAGCAACTTCTGTTTTCTGCCATCTTCTTCTTACTGATAAAAAGAAAAATAACATCTCATCAGAAAAAATTAACACATAAAAATATATGGAGGGGGAGGGGTGTTGACACTCTCGCCTCAGACGTCTGTGGTCCACATCATGATCTCAGTCCCGCCGCCTGCCCAGGGCCATCTCTGCTGTGAGCTGGTGTATCCTCCCAAGCCCCTTTTATTCTTCGGTGTGAACATATATGCTTACCCTGGAAATATATTGTTTGTATGGTTATTTCTGTACTCAGGCTTTGTTTTGTTGCATTTTGTTTTGACCAAATAGCTGAATCTTGCAGGTTTGACTGTGGTGACATAAAAACAAAAAACTGTCTGAATTGTTCCTTCTTGTTCCATCCCAGTTTAGTATCATGAACATTTTCCCAGTTTGCTGCTTCTACGGACACTGCCAAAAAGACCCAGCTCACGCCTCTTCTGTGGCTGAGTGCACTCTCCCTGCACCATATGATCAACACACACCCCCAGTCCCACCTAGAAAACCTGTAAACATATTATGTCTGTATGGTATTCTGAATAAGACACTTTATAATGTCCTGTAAACTATATCATGTTTATAACATTTTATAATGCTCCAGTTTTTGAGTCAAGCATCATGCTTCCAAGATGAATTTTGTGACTCTCCCCATCAGGGTTCAGATCCAAGCTGTATCCCCTCCGGCAAGCTGCAGAGCTTTTCTGAAGCCATCTGTCAAATAGAGATGATCTCAGCACCTAGTCGTAGGATTCTGGGTGGGGGTTACGTGATGCATGAGAAGGATAAGCCCTGTGAAAATGTCAGCTAATGTTACTTGCTTGTTTTTATCTTAAATAAGTCCTTTCCCACATTTCCAGTTATTTCCTCAGGCAACGTTTCTAGAGGGAAAGCAAAAATGCTGGTCCTTTTGTCTGCTTCCTTCCCCTTTCTGAAGTCTTAATTTCAAATCCTCTGGAACATGTTTGAATGTATTTCTCTCAGAGGAAGGGATGTGAATGATCTTTTTTTGTCAGTGTCTTCACATAAAAAGACAACTTGAAGGAATAAGTTTCTGAAAAGCCGCCCTCTCTCTCTTAAACTTCTGTGGCTCCATTGTCTTCAGGCATGTAGTATGTTAGAGGAAAAGTCTGAAGTCACCGGCAGTATCTTCCAGGATTCATCACTTGGTGGGTCTCCTTTCATTGCCATTTCTGGAGCATTGTCATCCCTCTTGGCTTCCTTCCTTAGGCCTTTTTTTTTTTTTTTTTTAATGCTTTTTAGATGAGGGAAATATTTTCAGGCTTACTAAAGTGTATCAATATACAATAAACTGCACATTTTCAAAGTAGAATTTGATGAGCTTTGACATATATATATATATATATATATCATGTCATATATATATATGTATATATGATACAATCACCAAAATCAAGGTCATGAATATATCTGCCACCCCCAGAACTTCTTTGTGCTCCTTCGTAGTACACTCTCCCTCCTCAGGCCAACCACTGATCTGCTTTCTATCCCTGTGGGTTAGTTTGCATTTCCTAGAATTTTACATAATAAAATGGAATGATACCATATGTGCTTTTTACCTTGCACATTTTATTTGGCATAATTATCTTGAGATTTACCCACCTTGGGTGTATCAGTAGTTTCTGTTTTATTGTTGAGTAGTATCCATTGTGTGGATATACTTTGATATATTTATCAAATCACCTTTTACTGGGCATTTGGCTTGTTTCTCATTACAACTAAAGCTGCTCGGTACATTTGTGTACAGATCTTCATACAGATCTATGCTTTCATTCTTCTCGGGTAAAAACCTAAAAGTGTAATGGCTAGCTCATATGATAGGATATGTTTAACTTTCTAAGAAATTGCTAACTCTTTACTGCAGTGGTTCTGCCATTTCCCACCAACAATGCAGAAGAGTTCCCACTGCTCCTCAACCTTACCAACAGTTGATATTTGGGGCCTGCTTAATCTTTGCCATTTCTAGAAGATCTGTAGTAGTATTGTACTGTGGCTTCAGTGAGTACTTCCCTGCTGACCGACCAGTGGTGTTGATCATCTTTTGAGGTGCTGCTTTTACCATTGGTACATTTTCTTTAGTATAGTGTCTGTTCTGATCTTTTGGCCATCTTTTTTTTAATTGGGCTGTTTGTCTTCTATTAAGTTGTACGAGTTCTATATAAATGCTAGCTATAAATTGGATATGAGTTTTACAGGTAGCTTCTTCAGGTATGTGGGTTATCTTTGCATTTACGTAACAAATTTTTTAAAGAACAAGAGTTTTGGGATGCCTGGGTGGCTCAGCAGTTGAGCATCTGATGGCCTTTGGCTCAGGGTGTGATCCTGGGATCCTGGAATTGAGTCCCACATCGGGCTCCTTACGGGAAGCCTGCTTCTCCCTCTGCCTGTGTCTCTGCCTCTCTCTCTGTGTCTCTCATGGATAAATAAATAAAATCCTTAAAAAAAAAAAAAATATTTGCCAAACCTAAGGTGACAAAGATTTTCCGCTTTGTTTTCTTCTAGAAGAGGCGGTGCTATGCCTGTGAACTCAAGATACATTGAAATAAAAAGTATGAAATCCTAGGATCTCCAGAATTTTTTTTTACCTAATAATTTACTCCTTCCCTTTCCTCTTTTCTAAAACTAGTTCTGTGAACCTCTTTGGTCATTTTATGTGTGGTGTGAGGTAAGCATCAAATGGTTCATTTATTTGCATGCGGCTATCCAGTTGTTCCAACACCATTTGCTGAAAAGATTACCCTTTTTCCATTGAATTGTCTTGGCCCTTTTGTTGAAAATTGATTGATCATATATGTGTGGGTCTATTTCTGGATGCTCCATTCTGTTGCATTGATTTATATGTCTATCTTTATGCCCTAATACCACACCATATTGATTATTGTAGCTTTACACTAAGTCTTGAAATTGGGAGTCTGGAAATCAGGATTTATTTAGCTGTGAGTCTCTTTATTGATTTTGCTTGGAATATTGGAAGTCTTATTGACTTCTGTATTTAGTTGTTTTAATTAGACAAGCTTCAAACTTTCTTTTTTTCTGGTTCTTCTCTTTCAATTGTGATTTCTTTCCAACACTTAATATATTCGGGTTGGTTCTCTGTGTTTATCATAATTTTTCCTCTTTTGTGTTCTTTTTCTCTCTACATTCTGGAAAATGTTGGGCTTTTCGATGTTTTTTTTTTTTTTGAATTTTATTTCTGTATTATTTCTAATGCAGATAACTTTCTCTATTTCCTATAGTAAATTATTTTTTAGAGCTAATGTTCTTATATTGTGTGATACTTTTTATAGACCTGTGTGAGGATGTATATTTCTAGACTGGTCAAAAGGCAGGATGTGTGAATTATCCCCTCATCTCACTTAGGTGCTCATAATTTGGTAGATAATCTTCTGAATCTTCATTACCTTTCTCTGTTCTTGTTAGTTTTTGTAGAGTCCCAGTGACAGGAGGCTGGCCAGGGCCATCACCCGCCCCACAAATCCTACAGCCTTGATTTTTCCAGGGCGTATATTGCTTCCTCCTCCTGATTTGATTTTTTTTTCAACTATTGATTCTTTGTACCAGTGAGAGTGAATAAACAAATGTTATTGCTCATTATTTTGGGGATAGACTGTTCTTTCTAGAGCGGTCTGCCACTCGTTTGGTGTTTGTCTGCCAAACCCAAGTTTATATTCTCTAAGGAATTGGTCATGCCATTCAGAAAAGGGATTTGCAGGCTCTGCAGGGAGCTATGAGGTGGCTTTCCCATGAGGAACATCACGATCCAGTGAGGATAGCCAGACACTTGATGACTCTTTCCTGGCTGGCTATCTGGGCACTGTCACCTTCCCGCCATGCTGTGTCTATTAAATCAAGATTCATTTAAACAGAAAGTATCAAACCCTAGGCCTTCTGGACTTAATAATTTTGTCTCTTCCTTTCATCTTGTCGAGAACAGTTAACATGAATCTCTTGGATCATCTCATATTTTTATTCCTGCCACATATATATTTTAAATATATAAATATATATATTTACATATATATATTTTAAAATTTATTTATTAGAGACACACACAGAGAGAGAGAGAGAGAGAGGCAGAAACATAAGCAGAGGGAGAAGTAGGCTCCATGCAGGGAGCCTGACGTGGGACTCGATCCCGGGTCTCCAGGATCAAGCCCTGGACTGAAGGCGGCACTTAACCACTGAGCCACCAGGGCTGCCCTCCTTTATATATATTGACAAACGCTTTATACCTCTGCCATTAGCCCTGCAAGGTGAATATCTTAGCCTATTTTGTTCTCAAACTTTAATATCTTCAAATATCTTAGACTATTTTATTCCTGATCTAAATTCTTGGTAATAGTTATTTGCCTGGTCTTTGCAAGTAAGTCTCGCCTTTCTTTTTTTTTCCCACTTGTGAAACTTTATTAACTTTCTCCAGGAGCACCTTTTTCTTTAATGGAGCATACCATTGAGACCAAGCCTTTGTTCTTTTTCTTACTATTCCTCTTAGGCCAACCTCACCAACTTCAGACGTCAGGCTTTTGCAAAGTTAGGTTCAACATGTTGCCCTATAATAGTGGTTTTCAAACTTTTTGGTCTATGACTTTTGTTATCTTTAAAAATTGAGGATTCCAAAGAGCTTTTGTTTACATGGCTTGTGTTCATCTAGAAGTACCTTATTAGAAATTAAAATTGAGAAAAATGTGAAGCATACAAGTATGCAAGACCTCAGAGTGATGATCTCATAAGTCATGCAGCTTCTGAAAACTTTCTGGGGCACCTGAGGGCTCAGTTGGTGAAGCATCCAGCTCTTGGTTTTGACTCAGGTCCTGATCTCAGGGTCATGGGATCTAGCCCAGCATTGGGCTCCCTGTTCAGCAAGGAGTCGACTTGAGATTATCTCCCTCTGCCCCCTCCCCACTCATGCTGTCTCTCCAAAATAATTAAATAAACTTAAAAAAATTCTTTCTGCTGGTGAGAGGAGAGCAAAAAAGATGAGCGATATCTTAGGTTTTATTATGAAAACAATCATCACCTTATGACTCCCTGAAAGTATCTTGGGAAACCCCACCCCTCACCTCCTGAGGTCCTTGGAGCACACTCTGAAAACTGCTGCCACCAAAGGTGATTTTAATATAACTGTCAGCCCCAGAAAAACAGAATGAAAATTGTAGTTTCACCACAAAGCTTGCTTTGTAAACGTGCATGCATGTGTGTTCACATGTGTGTGTATAAGAGGTGAAAGATTAGGGGTGCAGTTGGTTAGGCGCCTGCCTTTGGCTCAGGTCATGATTTCTGGGTCCTGAGATGGAGTCCTGCGTTGGGCTCCCTGCTCAGCAGGGAGTCTGCTTCTCCCTCTCCTTCTGTCCCTCTCCCCTGCCTCCCACTTATGTGCTTGCTCCCTCGCTATCTCTCCCTCCATCCCTCTCTCTCAAATTAACTAATTTTTTAAAAAAGAGATGAGAGATAAAAGTGACATCCATCTCTAACCATGAGTCTGCCTCTGCCTTACCAGCCACCCTTCCCTCCATGCTGCCCTCTGACAGTTTGAGAGGACAGCAGGCATCACTGCTACCTGGGCAGAGCCATCTTCATTATATGTGGCCACTGGGTCCAGAAGATTAATGGTAACATTTTAAAAATTCACACAGACCTGGAGTCAGCACTAGAAAATACAGATTTAAATTAACAAGGAAAAAGCAGAATCCCATCAAAGGAAATAAATCGTGCTGGCAACTATTGTCACCTAATAAAATGTATCCTATAACTGAAGGGCTTTTATACAGAGCTGTCTGCAGCTTAGTGGCCATGTTAATTGAATAAGGTGCCTAAAACTGACTTGGGGGAAAAAATGAAATTTCCCTCAGCATCTATTTAGCCAGAGCTGTTGTCAGGAGCATGTGTGATGCTGACCTGTTTGTTATACAATAGCCAGTCCCTCCTGCAGAGAGAAGTGATCACCCTGCAGGGTGTGCCTCTGTCCTCTGGCCTGTTCCCTGGGTAGAGAATGAGGAGGGGAGCTTGGTTCAGCCTCCCCCCCCCCCAGCAAGATTTAGGGGCTCTTCTTGTATTCTCTGGTTACCAAACAGATTTTGTAATAGTAAGCCATCATTTGAGTCAAGTGGCAGAAAACTTTGGCCTCTGGTGGTCAATTTGTTCCAGTGGACCAAGGCCTACTGGAGATGGTACTAGAAAGTCTTCATCTCTAAATACCTCCCTAGGTAGAGATGGTTTCCCGAGTCTTTGGGTCTATCTCTTGGTATGCTAGCAATCTTCATGAACTCTCTTAAAATTTGAAACACATTGCTCTGCTTATGGAGTAATCAGCAGCTTTGGGGCCCATTGACATGATTTCGCTGAACTTGCTGTCCACAGGGCACCAGCAACCACCACACTCTTAGACTGCTCAGTTTGGCTGGAAGCCATGGAGTACCTACTCGTTTTATAGCCCCTCTGGATTGGGTACTTCAGAAGAACTGAGCATCTCGTGTCCATGGTCTGCTGCAGTACCTGGCTTCTTTCTTCTTTCCTTTGCCATTAGCACCCAGCATCATTAATGGTGTGTTCCTTTAATCTCTTTAGATGATTAGGCTATGGGAAAGAAGCCAAGGTGTTGGGTTAACCAATCAGAGCTTCAAGTGTGAAAAATGAGGATATTATATCTCTTCTTGCTAGATGCTACAATAACAGGCATGGGCTCTGGCTATTAGTCCTCATATTTGAAATGACTGTAAAATACTTAGACAGCTGTATTCTAATTTTTTAACCAATTCCCTGTTGTTTGATATTTGATTCCAGTTTTTGGCATTATAAGCACTGTCATGATGAATGTATTTACCCTTTCAGTAAAAATATTCATGAATCAGGGATGCCTGGGTGGCTCAGCGGTTTGGCGCCTGCCTTCAGCCCAAGGCGTGATCCTGGAGACCTGGGATCAAGTCCCATGTCAGGTTCCCTGCATGGAGCCTGCTTCTCTCTCTCTCTGCCTGTGTCTCTGCCTCTCTCTCTCTGTATCTCTCATTAATAAATAAATAAAATCTTTTAAAAAAATATTCATGAATCAGAAATAGCCGCATTTTCCAGTTATCCAATCCTGTCCTGGGAATGAAAAAGAGACAAGTGGGAGTTTTTTGTGTAGGTTTCCTCAGATGATCTCAAAGTACAAGTCCAAGTTGGATTTGCTCATTCAGGTATTAGGCGATCTTATATAGCTCTCATTTTCTCAAGTACCCACTGTGTGCAAGGCACTGTTCTAGGCACTGGGGTATGTTGGAAAGTGTAGTAGAGATCATGTTCTGGTGACTTGTGAACAAATTGATAGTACTGTAGAGTGGGAGGGGTCTACAGAGAGGAAAGTGGGGTGTCGTAAGAGCAAATGGAGACAAGGTACCCCAGAAGGCATCTAGGGGGTGCCCTGCCTGGGGGAGGAGCCAGCCAGGAGAGCTGGGGGAAGGGTGTTTAAGGCAGAGGAAACAAGTACAAAGGCCCTGAGGCAGGAATGAAAGTATAGAGAGCTGATAAGGTTAGAGGATGTGGGTACAGGGACCATGAACAAGACAAATTCAAAGAGGAGGGATGGGCTGCTCTACATGGTAGCAAGGTGTGCACTTGGAGGCAACACACTGTCACTTGAAGGGCACCCGGCTCTCGGGGGTGGTGCTGGGATTTGAACCTATGCCAGGCTGACTCTAGGGTTGGTACTATTAACTGCCACCACTGCTCTGCCTCCTGGGTATGTGGTTGAGCCACAGGTCATCCAAATCTGTTGCTTTTCCCTTTATGACATGATATCAGAGGGACTGTGGCCTGCCTGCCAGGGTCATCAAGCTAGTAGGTGGCTGAGATGTTGAGTCCTTGGCATCATCCCTTTCAAAAGAGTCTTGAGATGGACTGTGCAGTCCTCACTCTGTATACCTGACAGTCAAGATGATACAATAGGTAACTTTCAGATAATAGTAACAACCCCCAGAGGACACATGGACGAACCTTTTCACGAATTCCCTGCTTTCTGTTGGTCAGCTTTACCTCTGAGGGCCCCGTTCCCTGCTCTATTGAGTGGAGTTAACTATTCCTATCTGAAAAGGTTGCCAAGAGGATGAGGCGAGGAGTGTCTGTGAAGGAACCCAGTGCAGTGCCTGGCATGGGGTTCTCCCACTCCGGGGAACTAGAATCTCCTTTTGCTCTGAGACTCCGCTGATTGCAGAGCCTCCTTGGTTCCCGTTGTCTGTCACTTTCAGGCTAATCTGACACTGAAGTGCCTCTGGGCCACTTCTCCTTCAGCAGGTGACTCTCTCTTCCTCTTTAACCACAGGTTATCTGTCCCCTCAGCTCCAACTGTCCATTCTCATTAAGGGAGGCTTTGCTGTGCTTTTTCATCCTCCGTCTCTGCGTCCTCTCCTTCCTGTGTCCAAACAACACAAGTGAAAAGCAGATGTTTGCAGCATAGCAACTCTTCTCTCTAATGCTGTCCCTAGTCCAGGGCCTCTCTTCTCTCTGGATGCGGCATCATAGTCCCACTAAAGCTGGAGTTTGGGTTGACTTCATTTCAGCCCACCACATTCCTCTTGAGCTGTTACTCCATAAAAGATACAGTCAGGTCTGCAACTCAAATCTCTTTTAATTTCACATGTACTCTGTCAACCACACGTTGTCTATAGGAGATCAGAAACTTGCTCTCCATGCCCCACCACCACCATTCCCCATTGCCACCACTGATTTCTTCTTACATCATACCTGTTTTCTTCCAGTGCAGAGAGGAATGGGGTGCATGGTATAATACAGAGACCTCTTGAGTCTGATTGGCAAACACATATGTGCAAAAATGGAATAATAGATGCTATAGTAGTTTATATCAAAAAGACACAGAGGTTTTAATGGAGTAGGTTCAACACTTGATTTGGTCAACACATGTTCAATAGTTGTCTGCTCTAGGTCAAAAATTGTCCTAGAAAATGGGGTTCAAAATTGAAGAGCTTTGTCCCTGCTCTTGAGGAGGTCACAGTCATGTTAGGAAGACAGGCTTGTATCAAATGCCTCAAGTATCTTGTGCAAACAAGAGAGGGGGGACGTGCAGGCACCCAGTGAGCCTGGAACAAGCCCGGGGAAATTTGTACTAAAGAAGGCATGTTTAGGTGGAGTCTTGAGGGATGAATGGGAGTTTGGAAAGCAGACAAGGAAGAAAAGGAGAGGGACACCTGGGTGGCTCAGTGGTTGAGCACCTGCCTTTGGCTCAGGTCATGATTCTGGGATGGAATCCTGCATCAGGCTCTCCACTGGGAGCCTGCCTCTCCCTCTGCCTGTGTCTCTGCCTCTGTGTATGTGTGTCTCATGAGTAAACAAATAAAATATTTAAAAAAAAAAAAAAAGAAATGGAGAGTGTAGGAAGGGGAGCAGCCTGGATAAAAAGTCAGGCAAATGCATGAACAACATGCAGCATATTCAGAGATTTACAGGACTTTCCCTCTTCTGGTTAGAGGGAGAAGTAGACAGTGACAAGAGACAGAGTCAGGAGAGACAGGCTGGTGTGTGAGGACAGCTAAAGTCAGAGGATGGCTAGGGATGAGGGTGCAAAGGGAAGGCATGTGGAATGAGGAGAAAGCTCAGCCAGAACCCTTATAAACTGCAATGTCTAAAAATTTGAAGGAGCCAGAAAGGACCATCTGCAAGGAAGAGAGGCTGGTCAAAGGGAGGGAGGGTTGCAGAGCACGTCAGCCAGGCGCAGTCAGATGCCCCAGAGAAGCAGGAAAGTTGAGACCAGGTACTGCACATCAGGTGGGGCAGCTAAGGGGCCAGACACCTTGATTTCTCTGGTATAGCCTTCGCTTTTAAGTCCTGTATACCATAGAATTTTCCCCCGGACTGTTTGTTCGGAATGTTGTAGCTGAACACGTTGGCAGGAACTGTGAAGGGTCTACACACAGTAAGTGCTCAATAATTGCGGTTTCATGAGAATCCCTACTGTAATTTGCTGCTCCATTCCTGCCTACCATGGCATCTCAGTTTTATTTCCTCACTTGGCCACAGGCAGACAATCTTTTATTTTTATTTTTTAAAGATTTTATTTATTTATTCATGATAGACACACACACAGAGAGAGAGGCAGAGACATAGGCAGAGGGAGAAGCAGGCTCCATGTAGGGAGCCCAATGCGGGACTCGATCCTGGGTCCCCAGGACCATGCCCTGGGCCCAAGGCAGGCGCTAAACCGCTGAGCCACCCAGGGATCCCCTTTTAAAATTGCAAATTGGATCTTGTCACACGTCTACTTAAAAATCCTTCTGGATCAAGTCAGAGCTCATGCAGGGCCCCACTGTGCTGTGGCCTCGCAGCCATCTTCAGCCTGGTCCCATTCCTTCTGGCCTTCAGGCTCCGGCTACTCCACCTCCTGCCAGGTTTTCCCTCCACCAGACTTCCTACCACTTAGGAGGCTCCTTGCAGAGCCTGGAGCTCCCTGCTCCCATTCCCTCCTTCACCCCCAGCCTGGCCATCCTCAGTTCTCCTCCAGCACAGCACTTCCTGTTGTCCATGCATGATCCCATTTGTAAGCAGGTGTTCTGTAACTCTGTGGGCACTTTCATGCCCCACTTGCCCTACTGCAGGGTGAGCTCTGTGCACACAGGGGGCCCTGCCTGTCCTGCCAGTCTAAGGTCCCATCTGCATTTTCTCCTGTCACACTCTTGGCCCATCTTTAACTGCTGAACGGCTGGGCTGACCCTGTTTTCTAGCTTCTGGGTGGCTTCTTTGCCATCATTCAGGTCTGCCTGTCTTCCAAAGTTCTGCTAACACCCACCTGCTCCATGAGCCTTCCTGAATGCCACTGGAGGAGCCACTGCACTGGATAGATGTGTGATGCCCTTAGTTTGGTTGGATGCACCTTTTGAAATTGCTTTCAGGGTTTAGAGATTTTAAGGTATGGCAGCCAGCCCTGGAGTGTAGCTCTTCCGTGGCTTCTGCAAGTCCCCTCACTGTGGTACACTGGGTGTAATAACAGCATCCATCCACCTCAGCCAGCTTCACGGATGTGCAGCTAGCACCATCCCACCAGGCTCCAGGCTCAGAAGGGCCCTAAGTTTGGCATACTGCTCTGCTGTCACCATTTTGAATATTTGAACCAGGACCTCACATTCTCATTTTGCACTGGGCCCTGCACGTCATGCAGCCAGCCCTGCACTCATCTGTAAGGCAGCACGAGGAGCCAGAAGAGACTGTGTGAGTTCTGCATCCTTGGAGGCCTGGCACATGGTGGGCACCCTCTGCAGGGTCACCTGTCATCATTTTAGCTCTGCTCAACCACAACCACAGTCAATAATTCATTCTTCTGTTTGCTCGGCTTCATTGACTAAGTGCTGTGGTCAGAGGCGTTGATCAACTGTGTAAAACCCTCTGCAGCTGCTCCTTATCCTCTCAGGGTCCCAAACCTGGCCAACCTTCAGAGTCACTGCTGGAGCTTGTTAAAAATAGATTTCTGGCTGCACCCCCAGCCCACTGAACCGGACTCCCCAGGGCCGTGGCTGTGAATCTGGATTGTTAGCAAGTTCCCAGGCAGCTCTAATGCCTTCGTTTGTGCTGTGATGGGCAGAACAGAGTTAGGAACCCTTATCCTAGGGGATGAAGTCTTGCAGCATGGCCTTGGTGGGTATCTTTTCCAACTAGGCCCCAGTCTGCCTTTCCAGTCTCACTTCCACATGTACCCTGACCCTGCACCAGAGTGTTGGCTTTCCCTGACTCCCCAGTGAGTCCCTTTTACTCCATTAGTATCCATGTCCTCCTCTGAGAAGGTGTCACTAGAAACCCAGGCCCTTCATTGGAACCCATGTGCTCACTTAGCACCCAAGTGTATGTCCTGTTGGATATGGTGATTTATTTCTGCACCTTGATCCCCTATAGCCTGGAAGCTCCTTCAGGGGGCTCACCTCCACATTCTTAGCTAGCATCAGTAATGAGCAGACACTCAGATTTGCTCCACACGTGTCAAAGTGTCCCTATGCTTAGGTCTGCTAGCTCTGCTATAGCCCTGAGTACCACCAGTGCTCAGCAAAGCTCCCTGCCCCTGCCTGGTTGAGCCAGGCTGTTCTGTGGCACAGATGTTTGTTTTTGCTGCTCACCCTGCAGCATGGGAAACCATGTGCCTTTACAGTCTCTGGTGCTCATCTTGTCTCCGAGAGGCTTCTGCTCACTCCTGGCTCTGTGGGACCAGAGCTTGCCTAAAGAACCTTCCCTCCCAGGAGCCTGTATGTACAAGAGTCATTCCTAGAGTTCATGTATTGGCTGTATGAAAAACAACACGTACAATATAAAACTTTCTTTATATAATAAATACTCCCTTCCTCGGACTTTTCCCTTCTGGAATGACTGAGTGTGGCCAAAACTCAGGCTACCAAGCTAGTTCAAGCCAATCCCCAGTCCCACCAGTGCAAGGCTTTATTGTTGTTTGTCGCCCAGACCTGTTTTTTTTTTTTTTTAGACACTAGGTTTAGGGGATCCCTGGGTGGCGCAGTGGTTTAGCGCCTGCCTTTGGCCCAAGACGCGACCCTGGAGACCTGGGATCGAATCCCACATCGGGCTCCCGGTGCATGGAGCCTGCTTCTCCCTCTGCCTGTGTCTCTCTTTCTCTCTGTGACTATCATAAATAAATTAATTAATTAATTAATTGAAAAAAGATACTAGGTGTTTTTTTTTTAAGATTTTACTTATTCATGAGAGTACAGAGAAAGAGAGAGAGAGAGAGGCAGAGACACAGGCAGAGGGAGAAACAGGCTCCATGCAGGAAGCCCGACGTGGGACTCGATCCCAGGTCTCCAGGATCATGCCCTGGGCTGAAGGCGGCACTAAACCGCTGAGCCACCTGGGCTGCCCGAGACCTGTTGGGTTTGAAATCTGTTCCCTATCATTTTCATCTTTTTTGCATTTGCTAATGGCAGCTGATGACCACACCAAATGTATTCTTTACTTTGACTGAATACCCACTCACGCTCTGTGGGCGCCTCGAGCTTTCATGGCCAACACCTGCACCATAAAAGGCAGTGCTGGATCAGTCCAAGGTGATTTCCTGAACACCTACTGTGCGCTCCTGCCTGAGGGTGAACATACAAACATAGCAGTATGGAAAAGCCTGCCATTCTGAGTCTCAGCAGCAGTGGTTTTCCTAGACTTGCATGGTAACAATAACATTCATTCACAAAGTACTTCTCACGCCTCCTCCTCAGTGGTCCTGCAGGACAGGAATGAGAGCCATTGGATGGATAATGAAAGCAAGACATCAGAACACACCATGGCTCCTGTTCCGAGCCCAAGTGTTCTGCTCCTTTTGGTGTGTTTTGCCCAGTGGGCAGAGATCTAGACGGGGTCGCCAGGCTCCTTCAAGCGCCTGGCACATGCTCTAAGGCTTGGGAAGCCTTTTCCTCCACTTGGATGTTCTTCTTGGAATTGAAAAAGGCAGCTGCTGATGTCTGGAAACTTCTGAATTCCCTGGGGGGACTCAAACTGTTGGGGTTCGGGGGACCACCTCCTGCTCTGTGCTGCTGTGGGCTGTTGGTGGCACGGGTGCTTTCTGAGCCTTTGGGGAGTGCTCTGTGCGCCCTGTAACTTCCTTTCTCCTCTCTTTCTTAGGCACATCTCACTAACGCTCCCTGCTACCTTCCGAGGCAGAAACAGCACTCGGGCTGACTATGAGTACCAGCACTCCAATCTGTATGCCATATCAGGTATGTGGGGCCTCTGCTAACGGCCAGCTACTGTGTCTATGTCCCGGGCACCACCTCCCTCTGCCTGTCTCCTGGCATTGAGTGGCATCTCTCTTACTTCTCTTTTTCACCCTGCAAGGGGCCTGTTTCCTGTGGAGATCAGCCCTTTCCTTTCCCTTGTGTCACCTCAGCACTTAACAAAGGGCCAGATACTCTGTGTTTTGAAACTAATGATGAAAAACAGTGTGTGGATTTCACAAGCTTGAAGGGAAGTTTCCAGAGAATAGCCGCTGCATCGTTCACTTGCCAGAGCCAGGGAAGGTTTCCCAAAGGATCTTGGGAGCAGCACAGAGCTGAGGCCCAGTCCGCCCACCCAACCTGTGTCCAGGTCTGTCCTTACCACTCATTTCCCAAAGCGAGGTTTGCAGCCAGCAGGGATGGTGGTGGTCTCCCCTTCTGACCCCCATCGTAGGGGTTTGTGATTTCTGAACTCAGCCTTGAAATTAATGGCGTTACCTTGGCAGGGACCTCAGCAGTACAAGTTTGCCCTCCCACCTTCACCCAGGGAGGGGAACACCTATGGGCCCAATTACAGGGGGGAGATTCATTAGGTGCCTGGCAGCACAGGTGACCCACTAAGAGCCAAGAAAACCCACCAGCTCACCTCTGATTATCCTTGGCCTCTAGTCAGGGGCATTCGTATCTAAGGGGGAAGTGGCAAATCGGTGCCACTTACCAGTGCACATCCTTAATGGTGAGTGACGTTTTGAACACGGGAACATGGCATTCGTTCATGTACCATAATGAATCCGTTATTTAAAAGATAATCTTTTTTCTAAAAATTGCAACTTGGGGTTACTAAATAGATGAAATAGAACAATGGTATAATTCATGTCAGTATCAGTTTCTCTTGTTATGATCACTCCCTAATAGGTTTGGAAGTATAAGCAAAAGCCAGTTGTTCCCTTTCTGGGTGGGGAAAAGGAAGACCTGGGATGTTCTCAAAGAACTTGGTACCCAGCCCCGCTCCAGGAGCATGTTGTCTCAGAAAAGCACCTCTAGGGAGAATTTCTTCTGTGCTGTGGCTATTTCAGCAAAGTTGACAAGGAGCATAACAAGTGTGGAAAGATGACCTAGAAAAGCTGAATATTTCCCCAGATGCTTTGTGGCATAGTGGTGCAAAACAGGTCTGTGAAATCCAGCAGGGCAACCCCATTCCGAATGCACATAAGGAAAGCTCAATCAAAACAGATGATTTTTTTTCCCTCCAGCTTGCAAATTCTTTTCCAGCCACAGTGTTCAGCTATCCCCGCCTTACCTGGGTTCTCTGATGGCTTTCCCAGCTGTTGGCATTTCTGCAGAAAAGGGCCTACAGAGTGAAATCTCCTCTGGTTTGGCAGGAATGTTCCTGTCTGCCTCTGGACCATGGCCTCCTCGCCCCGCAGCTTTGATGAGGTGTTGTCTGCATTCATTTCAGCTGTTAGTTTAGCAGTACCAGGGTAACAGCCTCAAGACACAGGGGAAGCCATTCAGAAACTTCCTGTTACATTTATGTAAGTGGCAGTCAGTTGGATTTTTATCTTCCAAGCAGAAGTAGTTGAGGCTGCCTCACATCAGCAGGCAGCCCCTGGCTCCTCAGTGGCTGTAGGCACCAAATTGCTCCACCAGGGCTCAAGACTGCTTTGTTGTCATGCTGCCAGAAAGAACCCGCAGGACCTGCCGGCTCCATAAGGCTGCAAGCTCAGCACTGGGCAATCCTGGTATAGCTGGGAAGCCTGCCCACCCACCCACCGGCTGCCTGCCTGCGAGCCGTTCTGCTCGAAGAGAACAGAGACCACCTCTCCCCCACTCCCCCACTCCCCCCCCAAGCAGTATTTGGCATTGAGTGGCACGTCTCAGTTTGGTACTGCAAAGTTAGGGTTTCAGTGGTTTATTCCAAAAGCAGTCAAGGCAAAAGTGTGCCCCAGGCCCTAGCCCTTGCCCAGTGCCTGATGCGTGGTAGCTGGAGCTCTGCTGGTATTAAATTGAATCATCAAACTGTTCTCCTTATGAACCAGCTCTGGCACACATTTGCCACAGGCTTCAGGGGCTAAGCCTTTGGTACATGCTCCCAGTACACTCTGGATCATTCCTGAAAACATTTATTTAGGGCTCCCTTCATTTGCAGGCCCTTCCTAAGATAAGTAGATTTCCAAACTGTCATTTTGGAAAGCGAGCAGCCCACATTTAGCTTGTATGTGTGGTTATTTAAATATTTATATATTAGTGCTTTCTCAAAGGCATACTTGTTAATCTGGTCCTTCTCCTATATCTTCCACTGAGACTGTTCACATCTGTCAGGCCTAGAGAAGGAGGGACAGTGCTCAGAGGTGCTGGATTAAGGGGAGGAGACATGACAGAGTTCAGGCCCTAGCACGCAGAGGTGCTCATGAACTGTTGACAGGAAGGAAGAGAGTCTTTAGCTCAGTGTCTGCCCTGCACAGGAATACCCTCTCTGACCTCTGGGGCAGGTGATCATCCTGATGTGCTGTTGCTTGCATGCCTTCAGTGTCTGGGACCATCACCTCTGACCAGCCTGTTCCATCTCTGCAAGGCCCTCTCTGGTTCAGCTGGGCTCTTTCTGCATGTTCGTATCCATCCAGCCATTTGGAGTATAGATGCGTTCCATCAGCCAAAATGTGCCATCCGTTGGGCCAACAGTTCTCTGTTGCCCACAGAAGTGGTGTGAGGGGCTTCTGCTCACTCAGTGCTCAAATCCAGAGAAGCTCATGTCCCTTGCTATGCCACCTTGTACCCTCATCAAAGCCTGCCTTTGATCCTCACACCTCCACCAGTAAAAATTCCTTCTGAAAAATACTTAGAGGTGTACGAAAAGGTTTATCCACAGGATGAGCACTGTTCCTTCTTAAAAATAATACTTAGAGGGATCCCTGGGTGGCGCAGCGGTTTAGCGTCTGCCTTTGGCCCAGGGTGCGATCCTGGAGACCCAGGATCGAATCCCACGTCAGGCTCCCGGTGCCTGGAGCCTGCTTCTCCCTCTGCCTATGTCTCTGCCTCTCTCTCTCTCTCTCTCTCTCTCTGTGACTATCATAAATAAATAAAACATTAAAAAAATAATAATACTTAGAAAAAAGGGTTAAGGAATGGAACTCTTTTTTTTTTTTAAGATTTTATTTATTCATGAGAGATATTCAGAGATGGAGGCAGAGACAGAGGCAGAGGGAGAAGCAGGCTCCATGCAGGGAGCCTGATGTGGGACTCCATTCCAGGACTCCAGATCACTCCCTGAGCCAAAGCCAGATGCCTAACCACTGAACCACCCAGGCGTCCTGGGTATGGAACACTTAAATGTCCAAAACAAAAGCAAAGGGTTAAATTATGAAACGTCCTTCTAATGGCCTTAACTCTTCGGGCATCAGAAAATGATGATTTGGTTAAAAAAGTGTGGGTGAATGTTAGTAAGTGACAACCAGAATATGCAATGTGATCGCATTTTTAAAAATATCCAGGAATGCCTGGGCAGCTCAGTTGGTTGAACATCTGACTCTTGATTTCCATTCAGGTCATGATCTCAGGGTTGTGGGATTGAGCCCCATGTCAGGCTCTGTGTTCAGCATGAAGTCTGCTTGAGATACTCTCTCCCTCTGCCCCTCTCCTACTTGCACATGGTCTCTCTCTCTGTCTCTCTTAAAAAAAAAAAAAAAAAAACCAAACATCTGGAAATGTACCCACCCAAAGTGTTTACAGTGGTTTTGACCAGCCTTTCCTGCTCTTTTCTTTTTTTCTTCTTTGCAGTTTCTCATTTCTCTTTGTTGGCAAGTGTTACTTTTATAATAAGAACAAGTTTGGGGGCACCTGGGTGGTGCAGTCTTAAGTGGCTGACTTTTAATTTCAGCTCAGGTCATGATCTCAGGGTCCTGGGATCAAGCCCCACAGCAGGCTCCCCACTCAGTGCAGAGTCTACTCCTGGACTCTCTCTCTCCCTCTGCCCCTCCCCCTCCTCACATGCTTTCTCTCAAATAAATCTTAAAAAGAAAGAAAGAAAGAAAGAGAGAGAGAGAGAGAGAGAGAAGAAAGAAAGAAAGAAAGAAAGAAAGAAAGAAAGAAAGAAAGAAAGAAAGAAAGAAAGAAAGAAAGTTAGTTAGTTTAGACCCTGAGTCCATTTGGCATGCTCTCTTGGCAAGCCCTGCTGGGCCCCATGATCACCTTGTCTTTTCTGTGTGCTCCCAAGCCCCCTGACTCAATAGGTTTCTGAATTCTGCTAAAAATCACTTCCAGGCCACAGATCAATAATTTCTTATGGTCCCTTTTTGAGAAGATAGGTTTGGTTTTTTTTCCCCTCTTGTCCAGTTGCTAGAACCTCCTGTCCATTGATGTCCCCCAAAGACCACTGACCGCCAGCCTAACACCATCTGGCCTGTTCTGCCAGCGTTAGAGACACAGATTGTGACAGCCCAGCTGCTTGGGCCATCTCCTCACCTGTCTTGTTCCCCAAACCCCACATCACTCTGTCGCTCTACTTGTTGGGGCTTGAGGACTGTTTTCCTTGAAAGAGGAGATAGAAATCAAGTGATGGGTGCCTGGTTTGGCTCACTCTGGTATCTATGTATGTTAGAGTTGGCAAACCACTTTTTTTAAGTTTAATTCTTACATTTGACAAATGGCAGCTTACGGGCTCATACTTTCCCAGCAACATTCTAACGAGTGTGTCCCTCTTAAGACCTTACCTCCTGAGAGGTCTTTCCTCGGGGCCTAGTTGATTTTCTAGATTCTACCCCAAAGCCCTATTCCTCAGTGTCTTTGTCAGGCCTCTTGGGGGCTATTAGTTTTCTTTTTTAAGAATATCTTCTCTCTTCTTGGGGTGCCTGGGTGGCCCAGTTAGTTAAGCAGCCAACTCTTAATTTTGGCTCAGGGTCATGGGATCGAGTCCTGTCTCTCCTTCTGCCATCCACCCCATAAATAAAATAAATCTTAAAAAAAGAAAGGAAAAAGCCATATCTTCTCTGTCCTGGAAAGTCTTCTGCTTTAGTCCTGAATGATAGTCTCCTATCCTTTTCCTTCCTTTAAAATTATTTTAGATGTCTAGATGACCATTTATTTCTAGTCCACCTACTCCAGAAAGATATGAGGCAGCTCCAAAAATGCATGTAATCAAATGAAAATGGAAGTGAAAAAATAAAAACAAACAAAAATATAGGGTGGAAAAGGCGGGTGTGGGCTGTGGGCAAGCTTTTGCACAAAGGAGGTCTGGATTTGGTTCTGAATCAGGGCAATCTGTATAGATAAGTGTAAAACCAAGCTGATTGCTTTGGAAGAACCTAACTATTCCTTTTATGGAATTTGTCCTCATAAACAGGACCCTGTACAAGGCTGTGGACCACAGAACAACCACTTTTCAGTGAGTTTGAGGAAGACAGCCCAGGTGCCCATGTATTGGGGGATCTGGTTTTCTTTGAACCCCTAAGATGCTTGGTTGCTAAGTGAAATGTTTCTTAAATGTTCTTGTGTTGAGCGTCACACGTCTTAGGGATTAGAGACCTGGGGAATGTCAGGAATGAGGAGCTTCCTGGCTTCCTGTCCAACCTAGAAGACACACCTGTGCCAGAGGTTCCCCAATGGAGCAGCTCAGCCAGCCATGAACAAGGTGCCCAGGATTTCTTTTTCTTTCTTTCTTTCTTTCTTTCTTTCTTTCTTTCTTTCTTTCTTTCTTTCTTTCTTTCTTTCTTTCTTTCTTTCTTTCTTTCTTTCTTAAGATTTTGTTTATTTATTCATGAGACACACACAGAGAGAGAGAGAGAGAGAGAGGCAGAGACACAAGGCAGAGGGAGAAGCAGGCTCCACACAAGGAGCCAGACGTGGGACTCGATCCCAGGTCTCCAGGACCACACCCTGGGCCAAAGGCGGCACTAAACCACTGAGCCACCCAGGCTGCCCAGGTTTGCTTTTTTCTAAGCAAGGAATGTCTGCCATCTGTCTTAGGGCAGTTTTACTTAATGAACAGGAAGCGATAGGTATGGGAAACCACACTGTGCTATTCTTTTGTTGTTGTTATCAACTAATTTATATCTCCATGTGAAGGTTTTTTCCAAAGAAAAATATTATTTTTCTCCCTTTTGAAAAAATTGGCATAGTAGTGTAAAATAGTAAAATTAAGCCAAATGCATATTGGAACTGGCATGTAATAAAACCAAAAATCTCCAAACAGCCCATAAACTCAGGTTGAGCCACAATGCTGAAACAGTGCAGGGAGCCGAGGGGTCCAGCTTCTCTTCCCTTTAGTACATAGGCAGATTGCCTTGCTGACATCTTCATTTATCCATCAGTATTAGGCTGACCATATAATTGATTGCCCACACTGTCCCTTCTGAGAGTAAAAGAGGCACCTACTTGTACCCAGACAAAAGCTGTAACTTGGAACCATCCCAGCAGACGGGGGATGCTGGGGTTGGGGTGGGGGAGGGAAGCTGTGGTCACTTTGCCTTTAGCTTTCTTGATCTTTTCATTTTTTCCAGTGTTCTTTCTCATGGCT
The DNA here is from genome assembly GCF_003254725.2 of Canis lupus dingo. Lineage (NCBI taxonomy): Eukaryota > Metazoa > Chordata > Mammalia > Carnivora > Canidae > Canis > Canis lupus. Next base: position 58,061,917 of record NC_064251.1, on the reverse strand, counting down.
GGAAAAACCCTTTTATTGCCCTCCACAGATGTTCCCTCTTAAAAACCAGTCCCCTTTCAAGATGTTGGGCCAGGACTGTGAGCATGGACAAGCCTGAGTCCGTTGGCTTGTCGTGTCGGCTCACAACACTTGTACAGGGAGGAGGAGGGCTTCCTCTGAAACAGAACTGTGTATGAGCTGTGTGTAACTCTGACATCAGACCAGGAAAGCACAAAGCAATTAAAAATAATTAATGATTTCTGAATATCAGCCTTCTCCATGCAGTTTTAATCTAGTCCTCATTTAAATTGGAAGATGGACATTTAATTATCAGTATTATGAAATTCATGATTTATATATTTCATCCAATTGGATAAAATTTCTGCCATCAGCTCTTCATCTTACTACAAAAAAAGAAGAAATCTGTATATTTTATAGTGCGATCATTTAAAAACTCTTCTGCAGCACACCAAACAATTATAAACATATTTTCCTTTCATTTGTAGTGATTACATTATTTCTCTCTTTTAATTAGGAAAAAAAAATCTCACCTGAAAAATTGAAAGTAAACTTAATACTTTCATGATCATAAAGCATGGCCAGGCTAGAAAATGAAGGCTAAAAGAGCAAAACAATAGGGTGCTCGAGAAAGACTGGTTGTTTTTTTGTGGGGTTTTTTTCTGTGTAAGGTGTTCTAACCAACAGCTGCTCCACACACTACATTTATGGTATTCTGGCAGAATTTGCGTCTGCATTTTCTGTGTGCATGTCCATGGTTCTCCTTTTCCCCTGTGTTTGGGTGAGTGTCAGCCGTGTGTGGGTTGAGTGACGATGTTACTGATAACCACAAATGAGGGAACGCCACTGTCTTGCAGTGGAAGTCCCACATGTAAAAATGCCAGGCAACCTCTGCATTCCCAGGCACCCCCTCCACCCCCACCCGCACTATGGCCTTTGTCTTTCATGGACGTGTTCACGTGGCTTACGTGTCCTCACGTCCAGACCCCTGCCTTCCAAAGAGGATTTTTCAGAACCACCAAAGACTGGTTGGAGACTCAGTGGGGGAGCGCGGGTGGCGGGTGGCAGGGATCTGAGAAAGAAGCATCCGTTTGACACAGCCATAGATAATAGCAGATGGAGGAAATTCCTGAATGAAGCGAAAAAATATTTATAATAATGGTGCTCAAATCAGGGAGGAAATAAGTCATTTTAGAGGCATATAAATTTTTATCATCACCTCCAACAGCCATGCGTCCCTTGTCTATCCATCTATTCTCACCCTGACTGACAACAAAATCGAGTGCAAAGAAAAATATAATAAGAAAAAGAAGAAATGAATGGGAGCGGATGGGGAATTGATCACAGAGTGTATTTGTAGATCCTGATGTAAAAGGTGCAGTTGACAGGTGGCCAGGTTCGCTCTGTACACAACCATGTGTGTGCTGTCAGGCGCGCGCACGCTGCCTTGTTTCGATTGATGAATTGCCTGCTTTCTTGATTAAACCTTCCGTCACTTAAGAAACAAAAAGCCTGTGTTTAGATGGCAGAGTGGGACATGTCAAAAAAATCTGCCTCCTTTACCTTTGTGCAGATGTTGGGCACAGACTGTAACATGTATTATTAAAATGAATGTGGCATTTACTGTGCATTATTCCTTTCCTGGGAGAAAGGACTATAAATTATATGCTAATAATAAGCTTTAACCCTTTCGAAATGCAAAAGATTTAAGAGTGCAAATATTCATGTAGGCCTGGCTAATTGGATGTGCTTTTATACATCCGCTGTGATGGCTGTGTCACTGAAGTTAATGAACAGCGTGTGCGGGCAAACACACAGGGCGCTTGGGGAACTCTCGCCTCCTGGAGGTGTTCCACTCTGCAATGCCTCCTCACAGATTTCACAGAGAGAGAGAGACCTCCCAAAACCCCTTAGCTGGGCTCTGGATCATCTTACTTCAGAGTAAATATGGATCCACAGCCATTGCTAGTGGCCGCAATGAGTCTTTGGGAGCTGAACATCAAAGGGGTCCTCTCTTGGCTTTCCTGCATCCCTGCTTATGGAGCTGGCTGGGCTCAGGCCTGGCGGTACCAGGCTTTGATGCCTCGTACTTAACTTGTCTGTATTCGTTGACATGGCTCACCTATCCTCAGTCTAGTTGCCCAGGTAGCAGACTCATCTCCCCAAAGTAGTCTGCTCTACAGAGCAAACTCTTCATCAGCCTGCCCAGTCTATGGCCAACTGCATTAATCCACACCTCACTTGCCCATCACTGAGACTGTCTGGTGGCCAGTCTCTACTTTTCCAGGGTCTTCTCTCCATTTCTCTTCACCTGTGCTCCCTAACCTGGGTCACTCTTGTGTCCTCACCTTTGTCTCTTTGTGACTTTGCCCCTGCCTAAAGTCACGTGGCCCAGATTGCCAGATTGACCTAACGTCTCTTCTCTGTGGATCCATCTTTGAAGGTCTGTCCCTAGACTGCCTCTTCCAGGCAGTCCCCCCCACCCCAATCTGGGACTGCTTGCTCCCTGCCTGGTGTATACCCATACTGCTTCGTGGTGAAGACATTTCACCTGTGAGACGTGGAGATGGCAAAGGTTCATGTATAGTGAGGAAGGAGACTGCCTTCAATCCTTTTTGAACCACAGAGGATGTAATTAAACTCAGGTAAAGAGAAATATTGCTTGCTCCTGCATTCCCTTAGAAGACACGGAGAGCTTCCATGTGCCTAGCCCCACATTTCCTCCCGAGGGCAATAGGAAGCCCATGGAAGACAGATCAGCACGTGGACTGATGGTACACTTGGTACCAGAAGCATGTGTGGCCATCACACCAGAGCCACCGTGAATGACCACACAGGTTGTGCACCACACAACACATGTGAACAGGTCCCTGTCAGAGCCATGCCACAGTCCAGTGTTACATTGCTTATGAAATGATTCTGTAGTTACTGCTGCCTTCCTGCCATTGGTGTGAGGATCTAGGGTGTGTAAGAACATTTTGTAAGCCAGGAAGCATTGCGGGAGTACCCCCTTCTCTCCACCTCCCCTCCGGGGCTATGATCAGAGCAGGAGCCCAAAGATTTGTTGAGAATTATCACTTGGGACATGCTGGCTCTTTCCCGCATGGCCCTCACCTTCTTAGCCCTCTCTTCTATACTTTTTATATATAAGATTACTTCTCTTTAATTAGTGTGCTCTGAGAAAATCTCTTCCTCAGTCCAAACAAACTTGCAGTAAAGGCTCTGTGGCCTGGCTTAGCTCGGCACCCCCTGGAAACAGACATTCTGTCACACATGGTCACTTAGAAGTGGGCTATTTTCTGTGGCTGGCAGCCCACGAGCCCTTTCTCAGGAGGGTGACAGAATGATGGCTTGGGCAGGAAGGAGAGGAGCCAAGGGGCAGCAGGAAGAACTAGGGCAGAAGCCAGGAACACCAGATTCAGGCCCCGTTTCCCCACCGACCAGCCCCATGATGGCTTCCTGGATCTAAATGCCCGAATCTCCCAGTGTCCGTAATTGCAACAAGAACATCAATAATTTAAACAGAACAATGTTTCCCAGAATCTTCCAGATGTGGTCTGGATGTGGTCTAGTATCTAAGGTGGCAGTAATCCTACCCACCTTCCTGGGTTGAGGGTGCTGTGGGAAGGAGCCTCACAGGTTTGCTAACTGGTTGCTCAGGATGTCACCAACCAATGTGTGGCTGTAGTCCCAGACTTCACAGGCATCCCATCCCAACACCACCTTGATGGTGAAGACCGTGAATAGAGAAACAACTTGAGAAAAACCAGCCTCCTGACCCCTTTCTCCCTGTATGTTTATCTTCCTTGTCCAGTTGTCAAGCAGAAATATGCCTGCATTTGCCTGTCCCACTTCCCTTTCTGGCAGGCTGCATGCCCCGAGAGCCAGCAACAGGGTCTTTTCTGGGGGCCGAGTCAGAGAAATGCTGACAATGAAGGGGGCACACTTAATCCCCGCTCTTCATCTGCTCTTAGTGTCTCTTCAGAGTCTCTTTGGGGTAAATGAAGTAGCCTGGGTGGCCAAACACACAGTCCTGCCTCAGGGCAGCTGACATCACATCAGCCTTTCCTCTCTTTTTCTAGCTCTTTCTCTTTCACACTAATAGACTGTCGGCCGGGAGAGGGAGATGCTATAATTAAGGCAACTTCTTTAATTTAAACACAGTTAGGGAGCTGAAGTTGTTTTTGCTTTTATTAAAATGGATTATATTAATTTATTTTAATAATACCTAACCTTCCTCCAGCACTTAGCATGTACAAGACTCTGTAGTAAGCAGTCTGCATGCATTTTGTCATTTAATTGCGACAAATCCTTACCAAGAAAACCCTACAAAAAAGCCTTAGGATTTGTACCATTACTATTATTATCTTTAGTTCTTAGGTATGGCACAGCTGCCACTGGTGCTGAGCTCCCATACTCAAACCTTATAAAACAAATCTCTCTTATATATAAATCCTTATTTTATCTTTATAAATATTTTTATTTTACAGAGAAATAAAATGAGATTTTGGGAGATTTTGATCTCTCCACAGTTCTGCTAGTAAGGAGTAGGCCTGAGATTCGAACCCAAGTCTCTCTGGCCTAGCTGCTAAGCTCCAAATCCCCATGCCAAAGATGCAGCTCCAGGTTGCACATGACCATTTCCCTCCCCTCGTCAAATTGAAGTTGAAAATGGCACCTAGAGTGAATCACACCGGGACTAACTTGGGATATTAGGTCTCAGTGTTGCTTAAATCTCAGACGATTCCCTGGACCATCCTCTCTGGAACCCCATCAGAGTAAGGCCCTTGATGCTGGGCTGATGACAAGGCCTGAGGCCACAGAGCATCTGGATCCCATTGGCTGTTTCTGGGCAGAACTGTGAAGGAATGAGCATGGAGCACCTATACTTAAGCTGAGCGGCCTTAGGTGAGAGGCTTAATCTTTCTGTGCCTTTGCTTTCTTATATCTTAAATGGGGATGACAGTGGTTTGTTGGTAAGGCTTGGAATCATGCCTGGTACATGGAAAGTGCCATAGAAGTGTTGCTATGATTGTAACGGTTTCAGAGCTCCTTCTTCCCATCTTCTTAGAGCTTTCTCAACCAGGAAAGGGAATATTCCAGGAGCTTCAAGGAACCTCCTCCCCATTAGTAAATGGAGCTACCACTGCTCTTGCTGTTGGAGATCTTTGTCTAGGGAGCTCTGGGCATCTGGATATTCCCATGTCATGGTCTCCTCTTAGCCCTGTGGTGAGAGAAGGTGACCCAAACCCACCACTTCCCTTACTGGAACTGAGTCTTAGCTCCTCTCCCTCTTCTGCCCCAGCTGTCCTGGGCTGTACCCACAATGGGACATTTGTTTCAACCGACAGTCACTTTAGAGCCTCCCCTACTTTGAAGTATCATTCTCTGGATTGGGCCTCCTAGGATGCATCCGAGCCTGAGGTTACCAAGCCATTGCAGACTCTGAGAGTTCCTGTCAGCACCCAGGCCACATCCCTCTCCTGCTTCATTCCGGCTCCCCAGGTTCTGCCATTGCCACCAGTGCTAAGCACCCAAGCATCAGCCTTGCTGACCTACAATGGTAGGCATGGGGTCACGTTCCAGGAGAGTGTTGAACGCATTTAAACTCCTGATGGCTTAGTGAGTAAAGATGTGGGCATTGGCAGAACCTGGGAAAGTTGGACAACCACATAGGGTTTGGGGATGAGATCAGAAGTTGTCTTTTGTCACATGATCTAAGTGTCCTCACTTGTGGCAGAACAAATGTGTTATTTTGCTAACACTGGGACAAAAGAAATTCTGATCTGTTTTAGAACAACGAAGCCACCTTTCCTGTGGATGGAATACCCACATCTGTCCATTGTCGTGCATTTGGTGTTTGTGTGCTGAATACCCAGTGCATTTTTCCTCTCTTTTTATTAATGGCCAAGGGTGGCCCTCACCTGTTTATGTTTAAAAAAAAAATCTCAGTGCTACAGCCTAGAATTTGGATGGGATGTATTTATCACTTATCCCAGAGAAGGAGGCTCCTTCTTCCTCAGATTTGTCTTTCGATTGTCTCTAAGACAATGAACGATGTGGAACTCTCATTCAAGGCTGAGATCCTTTGTCAGAGAGCGGTTTCTCACGCCTGACTTGTTTTATAGCATGAACGATCTCATGATCCACTGGCGAGACAACATCCATAATTTTGAATGAGAGAGTAAAGCTTGCCTCGTTGGCCCTAAGCATCGCTTCTGGTGACACACTTAGAGGTAGTTAATCGCTTGCTACCTAGAGGCAATAAACGCACCCATCCTTAGGTTCCATTGCCTTGCGTGTTTACTGTAAGTGAGCCTTGTGCTGATAGAATGCCAGTGTCACTCCCATCGGAAGGTCCTTTGGCTCATGAATTACAGAGTCCTCATTCACCCTTATTCTGCCAAAGAGGGTTGCGCCTTCTGTAGGCCCAGATGGGTGGCTTCTTTGGCCACAAGCCTCTTGGCTATTTATGCTTCTTGTGAAACTCTGGCCATCCGATTGGTTTCCCAGTTCTAAGAAAGTAGATTCATTTTTGGTTGTAACAACTTGTTCGGTGCTGGGTTCTCTGCTGGAGTTCAGGATCCCTTCTGGGATGCTAGCACAACGATGCCTCTCATGCTCTAGTATGTGCCTAAGGCCCAACTTGGGGCGAGTGGGGGGTGAGGGGTTGGGCAGGAGGCATTCAATGCTATCTGTCGTTTGATCAGTTGAGATCCACCCTTTCTGACAGTTTATGTGACAGTTTATGTGACATTTCAGTTAATTTTCTCTTCTGTAATTTTGAGGATCAGATATCATGTTTGTGAAGTACTTAATACAGAATGGGCACCCCAGAAGTTGTAGCAAGTATGACTGCCATAAATACTGTTATTCCAGCATAGTGCTACTTAATATTCTGGAAGCACTGGTCTTATTCACCCTACAGTTAGATACACAACCCCAGCCACCCCACCTAAAAATGCAATTGGACAAGGGAGCAGCTGCTTCACTAGGGAAGAACCAGAAGGGAACTCACAGTGGCAGGGACCCTGCCCGGTACAGGGGACTTTCTGGTATAAACATAAGGCAAACCCTCCATCCCAGTTCAGAAATCAGTAATTGCTTGAGGTGTTAGTTTGCTTACTGGGTAAAATAACTTTAAAACAAACTCCTCGGGCAGCCCAGGTGGCTCAGCGGTTTAGCACCTGCCTTCGACCCAGGGCGTGATCCTGGAGATCCGGGATCGAGTCCCACGTCGGGCTCCCTGTGTGGAGCCTGCTTCTCCCTCTGCCTGTGTCTTTGCCTTTCTCTGTGTGTCTCTTGTGAATAAATAAATAGAATCTTTAAAAAAAAAAACAAAACAAAACTCCTCAACATTTAAATCAGCCTCTGATTTATCCCTTCACATCAAATTAGCTCTGATTGACAAAGGATCAGTATCTGTGTTCCACCCTTGAAATGATTTGATGTTATCTTTGCCTTTTGGTTTGTGGCTCGCTCTTTCTTGCCCCTCTTATCCCAGGACACTTTAGAGAAAAGAAAAAATATATAATAAGGAAAGAAAAAACCCAACCCTTTCCTTGCCCCAGAATCCTTACATATCTGTGAGCCAGGGCTTAGCTTAAGGGTACATCAGAATCCTACCACCCACTGAGCACATCACCAAGTGCCCTGCTCCAAAGCTGGCTGTCAGGCCAGGGCCCCAGGTTCTAAGGCCTGTACTGAAGACATAGCCGCAACCAAGGCATCCTTTCTCTGTGTTTTGAGAGTGGATTGAACAACTTTCCTAGATGTCCCCATCTTCTTGGAGGACACCAGACTATCTATCGATGGTGAGGGACTGTTCCTTTCTTCAGGCTACTTTTTTTTTTTTTAAGATATTGTACATTTTATTTGGCTTTAATGAGGACAGACATTTTAATCAGAGGTTAGTCATTTATTTTTGCAAACTATTGTTTTGATTCATCATTTTTGCAGATAATTAAATGGTTCAGTTGGCACAGTGTGTCTACTTTATTAAAACAGGTAATTTTGAAAAAAAAAGAGATGCTATTTTTCGGATCACTGCACAAGAATTGCTTTTATCTTCATCTTTGAGCACAGTTTCTCATTGCTTTGCCAGAAGGCTCTCGCGTTCAAGCATTTGGTGTCCTCTCTGGTCTGGAGGGGCTTGCCCTGGGATGATTGGGGTGTTAGCCACTGCACCTTTTGAAATGGGAGATGAAGAGTACATTCTATGCTGTTACCTTTTAGAAAGACTCTTAGGTTTTAATTGGATTGGGGAAAAGAGCCTACAAGTTATGAACTTTGCAGAGCAGCAGCTCTGGTGCTGAAAACAGATTAATTGTAGCCCTCACAGTGGGTGGAGTTTAAAAGTCAATTACTGCTTGTCCTATTATAATTTACACACCTAAGATTTGAAAAAGTCTGTCACTTAGTATGAAAATGAAAAGGTTACGTTACTAGTTGGAGAATACCTATGACTTTTCATTTGTAAATGCTTTAGCTACACGTATTTGTATGTATGCAACTTGTAGCAGCAGAGCTATAATCTAACTACATCTGTGAGCAAGATTCCTTATGAAGAGTAACCTTTAAGATTCAGTGCCTTAAAATCTATAGAATGGCTTAGAACACAGTCCTTTGTCTTGCGGTACAACCCACTTGTAGGCACTGTGGCCAGCCCCCCGCGGAGCCTAGGGAACGCTCCATTCCTGGGTCGAGAACCAGTAAGGGAATGGCCCTTCGGGGGTCAATTTTTTCAAAACAAATTGCTCATGACATTTGCTTTCTTTGATTTTTCCATGTTTGTGTCCTGAATCAGTTAATTCACTCGTTAAAAGGATTTATTTTAGGCGGACCAATTAAAACTTTGGAAGCTAATTTTTCGCTGAGCAGCACAGACCTCTGAAAACGCAATTTATAGCATGGCTTCTGCCCTTTTCCAATGCGAGCTGCCTGGTAGCGCTGTAACCTCTGGCGCTCGTGGAAGTACCGAGCCGCCGTTCTTTGTCCTCCTCTCGGGCGAAACTGGCGCGTGGGTGGGTTTCTCCCAGCCTCCATTGTTTTAAGGTGCACAGGCAAGTCTGAAAAGTCCAGCCCACGAGTGGCACGCCACATTTGTTTGCTTGCATAAACCCCATAGTTTAATTTTTTTTTTAATAGGAAGCTGCTGTGTAGTTTGGATATTTAAACAGTTATTAACCGAATGACAATTAACAGATTGCATAGACAGATTTTCTTTTGAAAACCTCTGAAATTGAGTACAGTTTGCAAAACTATCACGGCATAGTAATGACAATGAATTTTGATTTCCCGGAACTGATATTAGACTCCTTATTAAACTATGTGCATCTGCTTTTAATTTACTCCAAATAATTGGAAAATGCAATGAAGCTTTCCAATTAAAGCACGGCTTTATGCTGTTTAATAATACCCCCATAATATTATAGCTTATGAAGTGACAGGTGAGTTGGTGTATGAATAAAACATAAAGGCAGCAATAAGGGACAGAAAACCAGAGACAGTTGTGGGGATTTTAAATGCTGGATGTAATTTGCATATATTAATCTCTTCTTTTCAGCCTTATCAGGCGTTCTTCAGTATTTGAAGTTAAAATAGCGTTGACAGGCGGGAGTACGCTTAGTTTTTTCAAGGATTTATTACTTGTATAATTTCTGATCTTTAATAAGCAGATATGACTGATCCTCATAGTTCTATAGAAATCGGTTAATTGTTCCAGATGGCGTGTACTGATTATGCAAAATTACTTTTCACACCATTTTTTTTGTGATGGAGTTTGGAGTAAAATTAAATTTTTTATAGCCTTCTTATCATGCTGTTTTACAGTGGTTTTTCCACAGAAGTTGAATTTAATCTACTATATTACATTGACCAGCACAGTTATTCTAATGTAGCATTTTGTGATTTGACAAAGAATAATAGAACACATTGCTCATTGTTCATTACTGTGTCCCTAATAAAAAGGAGCTCCTGTGTATAGAACATAGCTGTTATTTATGAAGAATGCCTAATTCATACAGTTAAAAATGCAAAATTGTACCATGAAGTAGTTCCTTTTGGGGAGGGAGTATCTGAGAGAAGCAAATGGCAATAGGCATATTGCTGCAGATTTTACATGCTGAAGGAGGGATTGTCTTTAATGAGCAGACTGTTTAAATTGTGCTACTTTCTTCTTCTTTGAAGGGGGGGGGGAAAAAGCCCAGATAATCTCATTCTATTAAGAGAGGTGTCATCAGTTGACTTGTCTTGATTTACATAATCCCAGAAGCCTTTCATAATTGAATAGCATTTATAAAAGGTGGTTACACTTTGGTGTGAAGTATCAAAAAAAAAAGTCTAAAAAGCCTCAATGATAATTCGTCTCTAACATTTCCCAAAATGTTGATTTTTGCAATGTCCCGTGCCAATGTCAGGTCGAAGTCCAGGTTGTGTGTGCTACCAGGTGACATTAATCTAGGCTTATCCTTGTCCAGACTCTCAGATAACATTCTCCCTACACCTCAGCTGGTAGTAGGATATGAAGGACTCAGCAGGTTCACCCCAGAATGGTATCAGAGGGCTGTGATCTTGGTGTGAGGATGGATGCAGTTTCCAAGGGGGCAGGAGGAGGTAGATTTTTCTGTTACACCACAATTCCCAGCCGGATATGCAGTATTTTAAATACAGCAGATAAAGGAAAATATTTCTATGTATATAATCTGAAGTTTGATTTGTTTTCAAAAAAGACCTCTGTGTATTAAGTCTTATCAGGACTTTTATAGATTCAAGATACATAATTCTATTTGAGTCGAATCTCATATATGGAAACACACAGATCTTTATGTGGCTGGCCCAACCCATTGCTCCAGATAGCCCAGTCCTGCACATCAGCACTTTCCCACCCATATCAGTCGTCCACAGGCCTTGATAACTCTTTGTTGCTTAAATGGACTCGAGATAGAATTGGATCTGTTTAAAGGATTCAGTTCCCTTAGCTCCCAGGGGAGTCAGACTTCTTTTTCGTTTCTTTTCTTTTTTTTTTTAAGATTTTATTTATTTATTCGTGAGAGACAGAGAGAGGGGGGTGGGGAGAGAGGGAGAGAGGCAGAGACAGGCAGAGGGAGAAGCAGGCTCCATGCAGGGAGCGTGACGTGGGACTCGATCTCAGGTCTCCAGGATCACACCCTGGGCTGAAAGTGGCGCTAAACCGCTGAGCCACCCGGGCTGCCCTTTTTTTTTTTTTTTTCTTAAATCCACCAGCAACATTGTCTGTTCTTCACAGAGTGGTCCCAGAGTGGAAATTGACACCTCCATGGCACACCCTTAGGGAAACAAACAGGCGGTCACAAACCTTGGAACTCAGAGGACAGCTTCTGCCTGTGTCTTCTAGGGTTGGGGCTTCGGGGTGCAGGGCAACCAGTGCTCTCTTGGGAGTGTGGGGTCTCCTAGAGTCCAGAAAAACAGATTCAGTCAGATGCCCAGATATTACCACCACCAGTGTTTTATAGATTGTACTGTGTATACTCTACTATATTCTTGCCTTCAAAATATCTTTGGTTAAATTCTGTGTTGTATCTAGTCCAGCATTGAAGGAGGTTTATTGTAAGGTAGATGTATTTAGCTACCCATAATACTAGAATGACTGGTTAAACCAAACATAAAGAAGTGTGATTCAGAGCCCGGAGCACTTCCAAAAGGCAATACTAGTGAAATTCTGTATTCGTTCTACCTCTAGAGTACTTCAAAAACTTGAAACCTTTCACATATCCTCTTTTGTTATCTCAAACTATATTTTTGCAAAAATGAAAATTATATGAAACAGAGAATGCATAAATCAGACATGATTAAAAATATTTGTTCTAATGCAGTAATAATTTGGTAGTAATGCTTTCATCAGTACAGCTTAAGGCTACATTAAGTGGACAGACTTTATATGGATTCTCTAATTTTAATCTTCAAAATGCTATCTAATGTCTCATTAAGACTTGCATATAATGTATCTTAAGTACAGTCATTAAATATAGTTTAGGGAGATTTATGTTCAGATATTGCTTAAAGATGTTTTAATAGGCCCATTTACTCTGATGATATTAATGAGCTCTTAATACAGACTAAGCTTCTATAACTAGTGGTAAAGACTCCAGCCTGAACAACAACTTGGAATTAGTGCCTAGTTTGGACAAGAGCCCACAGGTTAGTCCTGCTGACATTCCAGAGGCCAGTGCAAGCCTCTCTGATGAGCCCTGAGCTCTGGAAGAGGGTCTCCCCTTCCTGCTTTGGTCTGTGCATTGACCCCAGAGGACTCCCATTTTTCTACACGCAGTCCTTTCTTTCCCCTGAAACCAGGCACAAGACATGTGCTAATTTGGCCAAATTGTACCTCTCCAAGGTCATTTGAGTGGCGTTGACACTCTTAGCAGTGTCGCTGGGGCACGGGAGGGTTAAAGGAGTCTGTCACTGTGCTTCCTGTGTAAGCATCTGCCAGGTAAGGTGTGCACAGTCTGGCATCGTTATGTGAACAGCTTCGATCTGCCATAAGTGAACTGTAAAAGGTCACATGGGTGTGCTTTCATCTTTCAGGCATTCGTAGTGACTGAAATGTACATAATAAAGTGGTCCTGCTAATTTAAAATTAGAAAGTAAAATCCCAGCCCAACAGGAATCTCTTTGTGCCCCATGCTCACATGTGGTCACATCCCTGGTCCCCACTTTTCAGACAGGTCACCAAAAAAATCTGTGTTGGTATTTCCTGGTCTTTTGGAGAAATATTGAGAAGCACAAGTTTTTTGTTGTGGGAAGAAAAACAACCTATGAGTTCAGAGACTTTTCTAATTACTAAATTGGTTTGTTATAAAAAGATAATAGCAAATTTCTTCTTTTCATAATTGGACATTTCTTCCCTGTAGGCTAATGCATGCACAGCCCGTGCATGCACAATAAGTTGTGCTTTTGAAAAGCCATAACTAGCTAATAACAGCTACAGTGTCATCAGAGAGTAATGGTGTGCTGATTAGCATAATTAATGACAAATGGTGGTACCGAATTGGTGGATTGGTTTAGCGGATGATGAATGCTGCACGGCCCAGGCTGGGGCCTGCCAACTAGGCCTTGCTGGCTGTCAGCCCTTCTGTTCTCGCCGAGGCAGCCCTCATTAGTCACGATGGGAGGTGCCAGTTTGTATTGTGTTTGGAGCACAGAAAACTTAATAATCCAAGCAAATGTGGCTTTCCCTTTTTCCTCTATTTACTCACAAAAATCTCTGCTTGCTCATTCCCATCATGGCTTAACCATGAAGACACAGCTATTTCAAGATGCTTCCATGATACTTGAAAGGGAAACAAAAGGTAGTGTAATTGACACTCCTATCACAACTCTTTCCTCTGACCATAGATGGATTACTCCTGTTAGGAAGACTTCTGCTTTGTGGACTGTTTATCTGAGTATTTATAAGGGGAAAAGAGATGAACTCAGGAAGCTATACGTTCTGTCCTGAAATAAGACTAGCACATTTATCTTTGACTTGATTAATCAGGCCTAATTTGCATTCTCAAATGAGACTGATAAAAATGGATTTACCTTTTAACCTTTCGAAAGGGAAAAGTATTTCTCTGCAAGATTTCTGGGGCTATCTTTCCTTAACCGATAAGAAGCAATTCCTCTATCAATAAAGATGAAAATCCTTAATTTGCATTAGTGAATGAGACTAATTATTATATAGTTAATTAGCATCTGGAAATGAGGATTATCTTAATTACAAAGCACAATTTCCCTAATAGCTACAAAACTGTAAGTTTGATCCGTGTGGAAATTGGTAACTATTATTATGTAATTAGTGATAACATTAATAGTACAGAGTATTTAGGCATAATTTGCATATGCAAATGTAATTTACCTGAACCAAGCAAGTGGACCATTAGTGATTGGAGTGTGATAAAGCTGACTGGAAGTTCTAGAAAGCTGAATGGTACCCATTATGCCAAGTATCTAAATTATTAAGTGGTAAAGCAGGTATGGACATTTTTATTCTTAGGTGGTCAGAGTGGATTTTGTTTTAAGTAGAATTAGTACCAGGATGCCTGGGTGGCTCAGTGGTTGAGTGTCTGCCTTTGGCTCAGGGCATGATCCTGGAGACCTGGGATCGAGTCCCACATCGGGCTCCCTGAATGGAGCCTGCTTCTCCTCTCTCTCTGCCTGTGTCTCTGCCTTTCTCTCTGTGTCTCTCATGAATAAATAAATACAATCTTAAAAAAAAAAAAAGAAAGAAGAAAAGAAAGAAAAGAAAGAAGGAAGAATTAGTACCTGGAGGGCTAAGTAATGAAGCTAACTGCTTCGGGAAAGAGTTGGCCACATGGTCCTCTCCTTGACTATGATTTCTCCATGCTTCCCAGTTTGCCTTGAATCTTAGCTGTACTTTCCCTACATATTTTGAGATTTCTGAATATTGGATTTGTCTTACAATTGAATGTGTATTTTTAAAGTAGTTATATACACATATGAGCACAGCAAATTATGAAATTGATGGTGCAGCTTACAGTTCTTGGGGGCAAATTCAGAAAGCTCTGAAATTTATCTGTGTGGCCCTAGAATCAGAGCTGCTTCTTTATCTACATCTCCTCTGGTACCCATCTGTTATACCTCCTTCAGGCTGTACTAGTGTTTCCTGCAAGATGGGGCATGTGCCCACGAGGGATTATGAGATCTGAAAGGCCTTTTTAACTTTTTATTTCGCCCATAACAGCATATCAGTGGATAGCATTGTTTAGAGTAAGATTAAAGTAGGTATGTTAATTAGTCTTTGGATTATGCTGCAGTAACAAACAATCCCCCAAATCTCAGTAGAGTACAATGACACCATTTTGTATGCTACTCAGGTTCTCAGGCGGTGACTGCAGGTTGGTGGGGTCCTGCTCTGTAGGTCTTTGTGTTCTGGGACACAGACTAAAGGTAACCCCAATCTGCAGTATATGGATGTCAGAATAGAGGGAAAGAGCAAGAGCCCCAGAAGTAACACCCAGTGGCTCTAAAAGTTTCTGTCAGACATGGCAAGGCATCTAGCCCAGCCAACATCAGAACGCAGGGGTGTGTTCTCTTCCCCAGGAGGCATTGACCTGCCCATGGCAGTGGGGGCAATGAATGGTCAGACTCTCACAGGGAAGTGAGAGCATTTACACAGGAATGGTGGTTTTGAGTTTTAAAAAGTGAGTTTCAGGGGATCCCTGGGTGGCTCAGCAGTTTAGCGCCTGCCTTTGGCCCAGGGCGCAATCCTGGAGTCCCGGGATCGAGTCTCACATTGGGCTCCCAGCATGGAGCCTGCTTATCCCTCTGCCTGTGTCTCTGCCTCTCTCTCTCTCTCTCTCTCTCTCTCATAAATAAATAAATAAATAAATAAATAAATAAATAAATAAATAAATAAATAAATAAACTTTTAAAAAATAATAAAAATTTTTTAAAAAGTGAGTTTCAGCAAAAATGACCAGAAAACAGTAACAAGATAGCAGTAAGTGCATACCTGTCAGCAAGTACTTTGGGGCATTCAGTCCATTTACATTTAATCAAAAGATACAGGGTGACTGAAAAGATACAAAAATAAGAAGATCCATCTATATACTGCCTACAAGAAGCTCATTTCAGATCTAAAGACCCACACATACTGAAAGTGAAGGAGTGGAAAAAGATGTGCCATGCAAATGGAAATGAAAATAAAGCTGGAGTATGATACTCCTATCAGACAAAATAGACTTTAAAACAAAGACTGAACAAAAGACAAAGAAAGGCATTATATAATGATAAAGGGTCAATCCAAGAGGAGGATATAGTATTCTTAAATATTTATGCACCCAATGTAGGAACACCTAATATATAAAGCAAATATTAACAGACATAGAGGAGAAAACTGGCAATACTAGAATAATAAGGGACTTTAATATTCCCACTTACATCAATGGACAGATAATCCAGACAGAAAATCAATAAGGAAACATTGGCGGTAAACAACAAATTAGAACAGATGGGTGAAATAGAGGTACACAGAGCAGTCCATCCAAAAAAATGCAGAATGCACATTCTTTTTGAGTGCACGTGGAACATTCTCCAGGCTAGGTCATATGTTAGGCCACCAAACAAGTCTCATAAATTAAAGTTCATGAAATTATATCAAGCATCTTTTCTGACCACAATGTATGAAACTAGAAATCAGTTACAAGAAGAACACTGGGAAAAACACAAATACATGGAAACTAAACAACCAACAGGTCAACAGAGAAATAAAAGTGGAAATCAAAATATATCCTGAAAGAAATGGAAATACAACTGTCCAAAATCTATATCTATGGAATAGGGATCCCAGTTTAGCACCTGCCTTTGGCCCAGGGCATGATCCTGGAGTCCCGGAGTCAAGTCCCACATCAGGCTCCCTGCATGGAGCCTGCTTCTCCCTCTGCCTGTGTCTCTGCCTCTCTCTCTCTGTCTCTGTCATGAATAAATAATCTTTAAAAAAAATCTATGGAACACAGCAAAAGCATTTCTAAGAGAGAAGTTCATCGTGATTCAGGGCCTACCTCAAGAAATGAGAAAAATCTCAAACTATCTTACTTCATACCTAAAGGAATTATAAAAGAAAGAATAAACAAAGCCCAAAGTTAGAGGGAAGAACATAATGGAGATTAGAATTAAAATAAATGAAGACAAAAAAATAGAAAGTACCAATGAAAGTAAAAGCTGATTCTTTGAAAAGATAAACAAAATTAATAAGCTTCTAGCCAGACTCATCAAGAAAAAGGCCCAAATCAGACATGAAAGAGCAGTTACCACTGACACCACAGAAACACAAGAGATAAGAGACTATTACAAACAATTATATACCAACAAATTAAAACGCCTAGAAAAAAAAAATGGAATACCCAGCTTTCCAACACTGAATCATGAAGAAATGGAAAATCTGAATAGACTGATTACAAGTAATAAGTTGAGTCAGTAATTTTAAAATTTCTGAAAAGCAGAAGTCTGAGTCAGAAGGCTTCCCAGGTGAATTATAGCAAATATTTGAAGTCAGTACCTACCACTCTCAAATAATTCCAAAACATTGAAGAGGGAGAAACACTTTCAAACTCATTTTATGAGTTTGGTATTAGCATTACCCTGATACCAAAATCAGACCAAGACACCACACACAAAATTACATGGCAATATAGATGCAAAATTTTTAAATGAAATATTGGCAAACTTAACTCAGCAATACATTAAAAGGATCATACATCATTCATCAAGTGGAGTTTATTCCAGGAATGCAAGGATGGCTCAACATCCATAAATCAGTGTGATTCACCCCATTAACAAAATGAAGGATAAAAATCATATAATTTTCTCAGTAGATGCAGAAAAAACATTTGACAAAATACAACATCGATTTATGATAAAAACTCTGAGGAAAGTAAATATAGAAGGAAATTATCTCAACATAGTAAAGACCATATATGACAAACCCACAGCTGACATCCTACTCAGTAGTGAAAAGACTAAACCTTTTCCTTTAAAATCAGAAACAAGACAAGGATGCCCACTTTCACCACTTTTATTCAACATAGTATTGAAAACCCTAGCCACATCAGTTGGGCAATAGAAAGAAATAAAGGGAATTCAAATTTGAAAGTAAGAAGTAAAATGGTCACTATTTGTAAATGACATTATTTATATACATAAAGCCCTAGGCTTTACACACACACAAAATTAGAGCTAGTAAACGAATTCAATAAAGTCACAGGATACCAACTTAATCTATAGAACTTGTGTTTCTACAAACTAATAATGAGCTATAAGAGAAAATCTCATTTGTAATTGCATCAAAAAGAATAAAATATCTAGGAATAAATTTAACCAAGGTGAAAGACCTATACTGAAAACTATAGGACACTGGTGAAAGAGATTGAAGAAGACACAGAAGAAGAATGGAAAGATAATTCGTGCTCATGGGTTGGAAGAATTAACATTCACCCAAAGCAATCTGCAGATTCAATCAAAATTCTTTTTTTTAAAGATTGTATTTATTTATTCATGAGAGACAGAGAGAGAGGCAGAGACACAGGCAGAGGGAGAAGCAGACTCCCTGCGTGGAGCCCGTCGTGGGACTTGATCCCGGGTCTCCAGGATCAGACCCTGGGCCAAAGGCGGTGCTAAACTGCCGAGCCACCCAGGCTGCCCTCAATCAAAAGTCTAATGGCATTTTTCACAGAATTAGAACAAAGAGTCCTGAAATTTGCATGCAGTCAGAAGACTCCTAATAGCCAAAGGAATACTGAGGAAGAACAAAGTTGAAAGTATCATACTTCCTGATTTCAAAGTATACTGCAAATCTGTAGTAAACAGTATGATACTAGCATGAAAATAGACACACATCAGTGGAATAAAATAGAAAGCCTGGAAGTAAAACCACACATAGAAAGTCAACTAATCTGTGATAAAGTAGGCAAGAATATACAGTGGGGGAAAAGACAGTCTCCTTAATAAATGATGTTGAGAAAACTGAACAGCTACATACAGAAGATAAACTGGACCACCATCTTACATAATCTACAAAAAAAACACATTTAAAATGGATTAAAACCTTTGAATTTAAGACCTGAACCCACAGAACTCCGAGAAGAAAACATAATCAGTAAGTAACCAATTTGACATTGGTTTTAGCAATATTAGGGGGAGGGAGGCAGTCTCCTCAGGCAAGGGCAAGAAAAACTAAAACACCCAATGAAAAAGCTTTAAAAAAAAAAGATTTTATTTATTTATTTATTCATGAGAGACACAGAGAGAGAGAGAGAGATGCAGAAACATAGGCAGAGGGAGAAGCAGGCTCTCCTGCAAGGAGCCCAATGTGGGACTCGATTCCAGACCCTGGGATCATCCCTTGAGCTGAAGGCAGACGCTCAACCTCTGAGCCACCCAAGAGTCCCTGAAAAAGCTTTTATACAGAAAGAAAAAAACTTTTATACATCAACAAAATGAAAAGGCAACCTACTAAATAGGAGAAGATGTTCACAAATCATACATCTGATAAGGGGTTAATATCCAAAATATATAAAGAAGGTATACAACTTAGTATCAAAAACACAACCCAGTTTAAAAAACAGGCAAAAATCTTAATAAACATTTTTCATGGAAGACTTAAGCATGGCCCACAGGCACATGAAAGGATGTTCAACTGATCTTCAGGTAAATGCAAATCAAAACCACAGTGTGGTATCACTGTCAAAATGACTATTATCAAAAAGACACAAAATAATGAATGTTGGCAAGAATATGGAGAAAGGGAACTCTTGTACAATGTTGATGGGAATGTAAATTGAGGCAGCTACTATGGAAAATATGGAAGTCCTTCAGAAAATTAAAAATAGAACTACCATAGGATTCTGCAATTCCACTTCTGGGTATTTAAAGAAAATGAAAACACCAATTTGAAGAGATATATGTACCCTTACATTTATTGCAGCATTATTTACAATAACCAAGATATGGATGCAGCCCAAGTGTCCCTTGATGGATGAATGAATAAAAAACGTGCAGTATATACATACAATATAGTATTATCCGGCCATAAGAAAATACTAAAAATCTTACCAATTGCAACAACATGGGTGGACCTTGAGGGTATTGTTTTAAGTGAAATAAGTCAAACAGAGAGAGACAAATATCATGATTTCACTTATATGTGGAATAAAAAAACAAAACAAAACAAAAAAAAAGGTCAAACCAGAAAAAGACTCATAAATACAGGAGGCAAACTTCTGGTTACCGAGGGAATGGTGGTTGGGTGGGAGTTGGTAAGTGAAATAGATGGGATTAAGAGGTAGAAACTTGCAGTTATAAAATAAGTCATGTGGATGTAATGTACAGCATAGGGAATATAGTTCCTAATATTATAAAAACTTTCTATGGTGACAGATGGTAACTAGACATATGGGGATCATTTCTATAATGTATAAAAATTTCAAATCACTATGATATACACCTGACACTAATAAAATACTGTATGTCATTTATACTGCAATTTTTAAAAAGTGAGTTTCAACTTCAACAAAAAAGTTTCAGAAAAAAATTAAAAATAATACAAAATAAAAGTAAAATATTTTTTTAAATTTTAAAGTAGGTTTTCAGATATACAGAAAAATATAAAGTCGATCATTATACTGGAAAAAAAAAATGAGTGACGCTGGGATGTGAGACGTTTCCTAAAGTTTAGAAAACATTGGCCTATAGTTACTTTAGTTTCTGTAGCTTATTTCAACTCATCAGGAGCTTGACTCTCCTGGCATAGTTAGGTATTAGCACCAGGATTTTCACAGGTGTTCCAGTCTGGTGGAAATAGTGCTGTTCCCTGGGGTTTAGGGCTCATTTTGACCTCTTCCAAACTTGAGAAAGTCATTCCTTTTCTCTGGATTCAGCTTTCCCAGTTGTAAAATGAAGCTGTTGGACTAGGCGGTGGTTCTTGCTGCTCTGCCCTCCCACCACTCCTTCTGAGCACCTGTTGAGAGCCAGGCATTTTGCAGGGGTGAAACAGAGGTGTTCCAGAAAATTTTGCCTCAGGGTTTATGGGACTCAGCAGTTCCTATAAGAACCTTAAAAAGTTTGTTGCTATACAGAACAGTTCATTGATAAATATTTTTCATCAAAAACAGACACAAACTTTTCTGAATTATAAATTCAGACACTATTTTAGGATATATCTCAAACCTTTTTTTCTAATAATATTTTACTGTACATTTCGACCTAATTGTCCATTCTGGCTTTTTGTCAGATTTATTGAGGTATAATTTACATACAATAAAATTCACCCTTTTAATGTGTACAGTTCAATGAGTTTTGACAAATGTAAATGTCACATTGCCATGAAAATGTCATGTAACCACCACCAGAAGTGAGATACAGAATTTTTCCATCATCCCAAAAAGGTCTCCAATTCCTGCTGCTGGTCATTTCCCATCCCATGCCCAGTCCGTGATAATCACCCATGTGTTTCATGTGTCATAAATGGAGTCTTACATGATGTAGCTTTGTGTGTTGCTCGGCATCATGTTTTTGAGATTCATCCTTGCTGCATATATCGATACCTTGCACTTTTTTTTGTAATATTTATTTTAAGTCATCTCTACACCCAACATAGGGCTCGAATCCACAACGCTGAGATTAATAGTCACATGTTCCACCAACTGAGCCAGCCAGGGACCCTAGTAGCTTGTTCCTTTTTATTGCTTCGAGTTTCCATTCCATTCTGAGACCTGGTCACAGGCTTCCTCTGTGCCATTCCGTCACCTTCCCCAAGACAAAGGTTAACGGTTGTGTAATCTTCTTCCTGTATGTAGTGCACTTTATCTAACAGGTCCTCTAAGGCTGGATATTTACGTTGTCCTCACTGCTAAAATACTTTCCTTCAGATACATCTTTGTTCACTTAGGGTAAGTGTGCATTTCTAGGCCTCTCCATATGTAATGACAAATTACCCACCAAAATGGTTGAATCCATTTACACTTAGGCAAATGTGAGAGAGGTTAGCCTTACTTTCCAAAATCCTGATCCATTTGAAAGAGGTCATGGTACCTCAACACATGGGCACATTTCCCTGTGCTGCATGGTGGCCACTGGTTCCCCCTGGACCTTTCCTGTTCATGACCTTGCTGCTTTTTCTCTTAAAGTCATCTGGCTTTTGTTGTTCAAGCTGTATGTAGCAGCTCCTAATGGAGCAGTCTTTTTCTGCTGTCATGTTACCACTACGTTTTTTCCCCCAGTTTTTGGTTTCTCCTTTTATTTTGCTTTTTTTTCCCCGTTATGTTTTGCACCTTCACATTTTAGGAAGGCCTTCTCTAGCTCACAGTACTTCTGTTACTTTTTTTTTTTAACCTAAAATCCATCTGTGATTTGTTTTGATATATAACCTGAGGTAAGGGTCTGTTTTTCCAAATCATCTTTGTCCTAGCACAACTTATTAAATCTTTTTTTAAACCAACTCATTTGAAAACAATCTTACATAAATCGAATATACATTATATTTTGTGGCTTGTGTCCCTATTGACTTGAGTACATATTCTGATGGGAGGATCATATTTTTAGCTATTAGTTTATTTTATTTATTATTTCAACACATTTTAACAATTATAAACGTATGTATTTTGGTATCCTGTCTTATTATCCTTTGTAGTAGTTTTCAAAATGTAATTCTAGCTCAAATTTTTACCCAGTTGAAATTTAAAAATCACTTTAAGTTCCAAAGAAAATACTTTTAAGATTATGTTTGAGAAAATATCAAAGCTGTAAATTAATTTAAGGAGAATAGTCATCTTTAAAATACTTGATCTTTTCTCCTAGAAGTGTAACATGACTCTCCATTTATTCAAATGTTCTTTTATATCATTTAGTAAAATATTATCATTTACTTTCTATTTATCGAATTCCTAGGTTTCAAATTTTTGTTGTGGTTGTCTTGCTCACTTTATTTTATCCAGGAGTTGCTTATACATATGTTTTAAAGTATTCTTGGTTCTTTCATTTTATAACTGGTTCCCTGTCTTCTATGCATGTTATTTCTAGTAGCTTCCAACTGATTTACTTGGGTTTTCTCAGTAGACAACATTATCATCTGCAAATACAATTTTGTCTCTTTGATAACGTTTATACGTTTCTTTTTCTTGCTTTATTTATATTGTTGGCCAGAAATTCCAAAGCAACAAATGATAGTAGCAGTAGTTTGCATTCTTACCTGGTTCCTGACTTCAGTAGGGATGAATGTTTCTAGCGTTTTGTGGTCAACACTGAGGTAGGGTGTTAATGTAGGAGAGAGTTTGATCATGTTAAAGGAATAATTCTCTTCCCACTTTTCCGGGAGTTTGTGGGTTTTTGTTTTTTTTTTTTTTTTAAATTCAGACACTAATTTCAATTTCAAATAAAAATCACTTCAAAATCTATCCATACAATATTGCATTTTTTCTCATTTGACTTATTGGTACGAATCATTTTATTTTGATGATTTCACATTGAGAAAATTGCTTTATTTCCGAAATGAATCCTTCTTTACTGTGGTGCGTTATTATTTAAGTACTAGATCTGAGCTGCTGTTATTTAAGTTAGGATTTTGGTATTTATACAAGATTGGGCTTAATGCTTATTAAGGTATTATTTTTGAGTGATCTAAGAATCAGAATTTTTCTTTCAAATATGAGAATATTCTTAAGATACTGTAATTTCTATTCCTTGGAGTGTTGGAGTGGGTGAAAAAAAATTTCCCTGTAAAAACTAAATGGACCTAGGGAGCTAGCAAGTACTTTGGGACGAGGAACATTTTTTTGTAAAGATTTTATTTATTTATTCATGATGGTGGTGTTCCTGTTATCCCCATTTTATAAAGGAGGTTCAGAGACACAGAGAGGCAGAGACACAGGCAGAGGGTGAAGCAGGCTTCTGGCGGGGAGCCCAACATGGGACTCGATCCTGGATCCCAGGATCACGACCTGACCCAAAGACAGAGGCTCAACCACTGAGCCACCCAGGCATCCCAGGAGGAGGACCAATTTATTTCACTTTCTTTCACAATGATTTTTTTTCAGGCTTTCTGCTTTTTCTTGACCCAGTTTCATCATTTGTATTTTCTTTGAAAGAAAAACCTGTCCTTTCACCTAAATTTTAGAGTTTAGTAGTGTAGGGGTGCCTGAGTGGCTCAGTTGGTTAGGGGTCCAACTCTTGGTTTTGGCTCAGGTCATGATTTCAGGGCCATGAGACCCACACTGGGCCCCACACTGGGCATGGAGCCTGCTTAAGATTCTCCCTCTCTCCCTCTGTTCCTCACCCCCTCTTAAAAAAGATGAAGTAAAAATAATAATAATAAAATAAACTTCAGTGGTATAAAGCTCTACCTAAGAGTTTGTCTTGATTTTAAAATTAATATGCCTGCAGTCATATATATTCCTAATTTTTTCCTTTTGTCTTGCTAAGGATTTATTTGCTATATTTATCTTTTTAAATAACCAGTTTTTAATCTATTTACAAAGGCATTAGTCTTTCTGTTTCATTATCTTTATTCCTTTTTCTACCTTCTTTTGGCTTCTTTGTTTATATATATATATTTATATATATATATATATAAATATATATATATATGCTTGAGTTGGATCATCACCTCATTTATTGTTCATGATTTTTTTATTTTTTAAAGATTTTATTTATTGGAGAGAGAGAGTGCCTGGAAGCTGGAAGAAAGCAGTGAGGGAGAGAGAGTGAAAGAATTTCAAGCAGATTCCTTGCTGAGCCTGGTGTTGAGCTCATAACCCAGAGATCATTATCTGAGCCAAAACCAAAAGTCAGATGCGTAACCAACTGAGCCACCCAGGTGCCTCTGATATGTTTATGATTTTTAACAAAAGTATTCAAAGCTATAGAAGTATGTCTATGTGTCACTTTGGTGAAGTCTGATATATAGTCATCATGTTTATAAATACACAATAATTTTACTTTTGATTTCCTCTCTGACTCAGGTACTTTCTCTGAGTGAGATTTTAATTTGTTTCTAACTTTCTTGCACACTGGTCAGAGAACATGATCTCTGTAATGTTTTATTTTTTCAAATCAGTGGAGCTTGTCATCTAATGTATTACCGGTTTCAGTAAGTATTCAATTGACACTTGAAAATACGTCTTCTTTCTATAAGGCACCGTGTTTGAGATACACACGCAACAGTTCTTTGATCAGGTAGGATGGATGGATATATCCACATCCATATCTCCATCCCCTACTTGGCCAAAGAATGCTAGCTTTTACTGTTTTATAATTTCTTCTGATGTCCTAATCATTTTTGAGTGTTTTATTTTGTATGTTTCAATGTAGTGTTATTCAGACCATGAAGGTTTGTGACTGTGTATTTTATCTTCCATCAAAATAATATCTGCCCCTTTTTGTTCCATTTGTGTTTTGGGCCTTATGCTCTAGAAGGCTCTTGTCCCATTTGGCTATCAGGTGCTTTGCAGGGGCCTCATAGCATGGCTGTGAGCTCTCTCACTCCTCCATCTACTCTGGCCACCTGAGGTTCCTCCTAGGGTGCTGCCCACATAGGCCTTTGCTTGGTTTTCCTTGCGTTGCAGAAGGTCTTCCTGTTCCCCGCCCACATCCTCCCCAGCCTCCAGCCTACACTGTAGTCCTGCTCTTCCTGGAAGTCATCCCTGGTGATGCCTGTACTCCTCTGTGCCTTCCACAAGTGGCTCCAGCCCACCCTCATACCCAAGATGAACACATACCTCTCAAGTGCCCTCGTATGCAGCCAGCCACCCACATCCACCCCTTGTGGGCAGAAGCTCTGCTTTCAGAGTTCCCCCAGCCCACTATATGGTACCAAGTCTAGGCCTGCTCAGTCTTTCTCTGCCACCTAGTCACTTTGTTGTAAAGGGATCAATCGCTGCTACTAGACTACTCTGTTTTTAAGAGTTCATCATGAAACACCAAGTAATTCATTAAAAACAAAAAATTCAACAACCTTACTCCAACATTTTGATCACTAGAAGTCCTACTGTAAAGCTTTCCCATGTTCCCTGGTGATTCTCCAGGGACAGACACAGAACACTGGACGGCATAGTATAGAAGAAATAGCCGGGGTGTTGGAAGCACCTGCCTTCCAGGCCAGACACCATTCCTGGCACTTGCAGCTGCTCTCACCCAGGCTTGCCATCCTTCCGTCCATGGCAGGGCTCCCCACTCCTCCCACACATGGGGCTGTGAGGTTCAACAGCACATTCAGTCGGCCATTACTGAGCACCTCCTGTGTGCCAGCACAGGGCCAAGTGTGGTTGATTATGTGCACAGTGCCAGCAGGGAGCCTGGGGACAATGGTTGGGGGCTCAGAAAGCATGAGGCCCCTTGCACACCAGTTTGCTGTGACCTGCCACCAAAAGCATGTGGTACAAATTGTAGAAATCATGTTGCCCTTCAGTGTGTTGAGGTAGGTCACTGGAGAAGGCCCGTTGGCCATGGGCACATACGGTACCAGCATCCACAGGGTGATCCTGGGCCACAGAGGTCTGCAGGCCCTTTTCTCTTGGGCTGTCTGCCTGATAGACAGCACGGCCTCCCTGGTTTCCTGTCATTAGCGTGGTTTCAGATGAGAGTGAATATACCCACAGCCCCTCTTGCTAAGGCTCATTTCCAGAGGAAGACAGAAAGTCATTCTTCATGGTTAAAAGTAAGGACAGCCTATAATTTGGGCAAATTTAGCCACTTCCTACCTTTCCTGCCCAGAGACTGAGGAGTATTTCTGAACCTGGAAGGGCTGGCCAAGGCCCAGGAGGCCCTATATCCTAGGGGCTGCTGGACTCATTCCCTGCAGTGAGAAAGACTGGCTTCTGTCCTCTCCTGACCAGCCTTGCCTTGAAAGAGCAAGTGATAGGTGTGTCTGTCTGGTTTCGGGCATAAAGGTCTCTGTTGAGCTAAATCACCTTCGTGTGTGAACTTACCTAATATGTATAACCACCCTGGGAAGCAGGTGGTGTTCCTGTTATCCCCATTTTATAAAGGAGGTTCAGAGAGGTGAGTGGATTTCCCAAGATCACACAGTAAATCTCAACAGTGCCTGCACTCTGGCTTCCACAGAATCCCATCCTAGCCTTTCACGCCCTGCTCTCAGCTTTACGTTCCCTTATTTCCTAGATGGTCTCCTCCATGAGGGAGATGCTTGGCCTCAGCAGTCTTCACAACCCCAGCCTCCTGATACAAGCATCAGAGTTGACTGCAGGCTCTGCAGTAAAGTTCATATCACTGTCTGGTCTCCCCTCCAGCCAGCAGCCTGGGCCAGGCCGGAGCAGCAGCAGCAGCTGCAAAGCAGCACAGGCGGGAAGCCTCATTAGGTGCTGAGCACTGCTGGTTACCTACGCTGTGCAGGGCACAGACCCGGGCCTGCCCTGGGAAGGAAGGCCTGGCTCCTAGGAAGGCAGTGGGCAAATTTCATTTTCTCTCATTAGGCAGCCTAACGGATGGCCAGCTGAGCTTACATATCAGTCCAGGGACTGGTGGACTCTCCCGCTTGCTCCCAGAGCAGCCTGGGAAGCCAGCCCCCTCTGGGGTGGCACAGATGGCAAGCCCAAACGACAAAGTAAACTCCAATATGTCTTGGAGACACTGTCAGCCTGCAGCTTATTTGTCATGTCACGGCAGCCTCGTGGATTCAGGGGCACCTGCCCTGCTTCCTCTCCCGTATGAGGATTATTTACAGGAAACTGATTTTTGTAGGGTTGGGGTGGAGGGCCCAGTGACGGAGGGTTTCCAGAATGGACATTGCTCACATTTGGAAAGTGAATGATGATAATAGCATCAGTCCCTGTTCTGAGTGTTTTCCCCAAACTGTCTCTTCTGCCCTGACAACCTTAAGAGGTGGAGGCTTCCTTAATCCAAGTGCACAGCTCCAGAAACAAAGGCACAGACAACTTAGTTCACTTACCACTTACACAGGTTAGCCCTCCTCTCAACTGCCACACTCTCTTTCCTCTCCTGTAGAAACAGAAATACAGGCGTGAAAAGCTTTCTCCAAAAACACAGCGAAGATTCTGTGAGATAAAACTTGCAAGACACCTGGTCCACAACAGGTGCTCATCCTCAGAGTGAGCTGGGGAAGCAGGGAGAGGGGAATGGTTGAAGGGGGTCTGCCCTTTGGGGCACCTTGTATGTGGAGGAGTGGTCAGGACGGGCTGTGATCACTTGTTGAGGGTAAGGTCCTGAGAGCTACACCCAGTGGACCCCTGTGCTCAGAGGAGACCAGACCACGGCTCAGAGAGGAGCGGATGTGGTCAAGCCCCGCAAGCAGTAGGAGTTCAAGTGAGGGAGCAGAAGCAGGGGGAGGGGGCACAGGGAGCTCAGGGGTGGGACTGCCCTCGTCCCCTGCCTTCTGGAGGTAGGAAGAGAGAATGCTGGAGGGCCTGGCCTGGGTGCCCACGACACATATCCTTGGAAAGCATTTATTTATCTTTCCAATTTAGCTTTAAAGATGCCCCAGAACTCACAGCCTCGGGGCACAGGTAAGCAATGACAAGCCAGGCAGAATAAAAAGAACAGATTAGGCGATTCGTGCGACTGATCCTGCGCTGTTGGCAGAGTCTGTGTAAATTCCATGTGGGCTGGTTGAGGATACCTGGAATGTCCAGAGCTGGGTGGTTATGAAAGTCACAGTGTTTCATTCCTCATCCCCCCTCACTCGTTGTTGGGAAACTCCTTTCCCAGCAGCCCCTGTATGTGTGGGAGGCAAGGGGTCCACCAGCCCAAGCCTCGTTCAGACTTTTGAGGTGTCAGTGACCAGCAGAGGTGCCTTCTTTTGCTCAGGCAGGTTAAAAAAGGAAAGTCATTCCCAAGCGCCCAGGAGGATCTTTGTTTTGTGGGTGCACCCGCCTGTAGGCATGCATACACACGTGCAAATGCACGCACACCCATTTGGCCGTGCGTGCAAGGCTTCCAAGCAGAATTTGCAGTGTAAAAAACAGACCAAGCGTAGTTCCCAGAGTGGGATGTAGGCCCTTCAGCCAGCCATTTATTAAACCCTGAGGCCTGCCTCCTGCCAGTCACTCTGCTTTATTTTGAGCCATAAAGGCACAGAAGACAGGCCCTTGCCATTGGCCTAGGGCACTCTCCCTCCATCTACAAAGCCAGCACTCAGCTGTTAGGTGCATGTAGGCCTACTTGTCCTCGGAGTTGGTGGGGGAGCCAGGGAATGGTATTCCCCAGTGAGGCAGATCTGTTTGGTGACTTGGGGGCCTCCAGCTTTTTGGTACTGGATACTGATTCTGTTCTGAATATTGCTGGGAATAACCTGGCGGCTGTTCAGCCAGCCTCCTCTCTGTGCTGGGTTAAGAGGTAGAAAGTGCCCCACCCGGCAGAGGAAGGAAAGAGTTGTCCGAGCCCGTTTGCCAGTGCCTTTGCTTTCAGATGCGTGTTGTTTGGGAGTGTGATTTGGGTTGGGGTAAGAGTGTTGGCTGAAATGATTGGAAGAATAATTGGAATCTCTTAGGAGGGAGGAAAGGAGGGGATGTTCAGGGATAATTGCTAACCGACACGGAATATAAAAGAGCTGTGGAATGCTCAGCAACTTCCAGTTCTTTCTCTGGGACAAGCGGCCTGTGATGGGGTGTGGGATGGCAACTCTAGCAGCAGATAGTTTCATTTTAAAGCCCTGGGACCCGGGATCCCTGGGTGGCGCAGGGGTTTGGCGCCTGCCTTTGGCCCGGGGCGCGATCCTGGAGACCCGGGATCGAATCCCACGTCGGGCTCCCAGTGCATGGAGCCTGCTTCTCCCTCTGCCTGTGTCTCTGCCTCTCTCTCTTTCTCTCTCTGTGACTATCATAAATAAATAAATATTAAAAAAAAAAAAAAATAAAGCCCTGGGACCCAAGTAGCAGCTCTGCCCTTAAGACAAGCCCCTTCACTGCCTTTGAGCTTCAGGTCAGTCTTTGTTAAGTAGGGATTATAGGAAAGTCTGATTAAGGCACTTGTAGTGTGTCTTTTCTTATCAGCTGTGAGATACATGACAATGAAAAATAAGACCCCTGTTTCTTCGATGCAAGAAGTTTTTATTGAGCATCTTATTTTGCTGGTGTTGGTGTCATGTACACAAACCCCACAAGGATGCCACCTCCCTGTGAGCTCTCCCTGAACAGCTGGCGCTCGGCATCCCTGCCCATGAGGCGGCTGGTCCCTGGTGAATGAGGGAGGCCAGCTGAAGGGGGGGTGGGCCAGGGTCCTGGTGAGGGCAGGACAGGGATCCAAGGGCTCAGAGGTAGAACGGCAGAGTCACTGTTCGTCCATGTGATGCTCTCAAGTTAGGAGTTTTATTTTTAACTCTAAGGTTGACATTTCAGTGACCATTTCCTCTCTGCTCATGGACTCTGGAGGAACCCTATTTCCAACAGTGCTGGCCCTGTGTGTGCTTCATGGAGGAGGTAGTTAGGCACACGGGTTTGGTGTCTGCTCAGCTATAAAGCTCATGTAGTTTCTTTCTACACACGCGCACACACACACACACGGCCTCTGCTTCTCTCTGGATCATCATTATCAACCCGGGTACCATCCAGGCCTGGGGTGCAGGATCACCAGGCCCTGATAGGAAAGAGAGAGAGAGAGAGAACAAACCAATCTGAGAAAGAAATGCAGTAACAGAGGAAAAGCTTCCAGAGACAAACGCACAGAGCACATCCCCTGGAGTCAGTATGACTTACACCCATTAGCACCTTCCTTTGGGCCCTTCAGTTTGAAACCATTCTTTCTGGACTGAAAAATAGCCTCTCTGCTTTTATTTCCAAACTTCAAAGTTACCTCTGAAATAAAGTTTTCCAGTGAAATTCCAAAGGTTTTACACATGTGTAAAGGGAGGAGTCTGGCTGTTAAAATGTGTTTGCTCTGCCCCCTTGATCCCCTTAACCACAAAAGCTCTGCAGCTGCCTCCAGTTTGTCCTCCTAAATATTCTCCCAGCTTACTTCACGGCCATGCAGGGCGCACGGCTCCAGCCTCTTCATCCCCTTCCCAGTCTTGGTCGGTGGGGGCGGGGTGCCAAATTGGCCTTTCTGTTCTTCTGGAGGAAAACCTTCCCTGGTGGGGCACTGTTCACAGCTCTTCAGCCACTCCTGCAAACCACGGTCTGTGCAACTGGGAGCACCCGTGGCCTCAGGCTGGGCTGATGAGCCAAAGGAATTTCCCAGCCGCAAGCAAGGATAACCTTGCAAAGGCTGGCAGTGTGGCCATGGTCGGTTTTTAACGGCTGCATGTGTTTAGCCCCAAGAAGACCCCACTGAATAATTGGGGTATAGAGCATTTTTGAGACTCTAATGCATTCTGTTATGGTTTTGCTGTCATGGGTGATTCTAGAACAATAAACTTCGATAGGTCATCTTGAATGTCTCTTCCTAACACAATAATTAGACCATAAATGTTTTCACAGGATGATTCCCCAAGATGTTCCCAAGTGCCGAAATTTAGAAACAGCTCTTTAGCACATAATTCCCTGCACGAAATGTAGGAACATAAAAGTGAACCATTTGGGTGAACCTTTAGAACTAATGATTCTATAAATAAAAACTGATGTCACTTATAAAGTTATTTAAATAAATTTTGTCACTAAAATAAATTCTTCCATATATTACATCACTGTTAATAATAATTTTTAACTGGGAGTTCTGTTTATGTCAAAAAGATTTGAGCCAAGACCCAAGTTTTTTCTAATCAGGCTATAAAGTGTGCTTGGCCGAGGTTCCCATTTTTACCCCTGCCTGCGCTGCCCCCCGCCCCACCTCAGGATGTTCAGAACGTTGGCAGGAACCTGGCTGAAAGTGAAGACAGCTTCAGAACTAGGGAGGAAGGAGATCAGGCCCTCTGTTGGCGCCGCCTTGCCTCCATCTGAGAAGGCTGTTGCTTCTAGCGGAGGCCAGGTTCACCAACACAGATGGCCAGTGCCGTCCAGCCACCAGGTCCTGAAGCCAGACCATCCCGGGTCCCCGCCCCTCCTTCCATACTGCCAGCGCAGGGCTTGCAGTCAGCAGTCCACACTCTGCTCACACCCCTTCATTTTCTTCTACCTCTCTCAATCTCCCCTTCTTCCTTGGTGGCATCAGTCTTACAAAATACGAAATAGTCGCTTCAAGAAAGTTAATGCTTTTGCAGGAGAGAAGTGGTGGGTAGCCCAGTTGGGCTGAATTCAGGTGCCAGGCATGTGTTGGGCTGACTTACTGGCCAGACTCCCCACCCGTGGAATTGCAGTTTTTGCTTTAGCAAAATGACAAATTATTACATGTCATGACCTTCAGGATGTCCACCAACAGTAGACACTGCAAATGTGTCCTCAGGTACCAGCAGGGAGAGCCCATTTCAGGAGTAAGGACATGGCTTCCCCATACTTTGCCTTCTCCATAGTTTATCCAATCTTTGGTAGCCCTGGGTGGTGGGGACTTCATGGAGATTACAGGAGTGTCGCATCTCATCCTACAGATGGGAAAAAGGCATGCTGGAGCAGCACCCCTACTCCCAGCCACGTAGGATTTTACAGGCGCAGCATTGAAAGCCACCTCATGTTTTCTCAACCTCAGGTGAAAATGAAGTCACAGTCTGGTGTTTGTCCAACAGCCTGGACGGAATGGAGCCGAGAGTACCACCGATCGGGGCCCCCTCTCCACCAAAACCAAAACAATAAAAAGCCAAAAAAGAGGTGTGGTTTCAAGGGGTGTCTGTTGAAGACCACTTGCAAACTTGTTCTTAATAAAGACTGAGCAAACTATTAATACCCCCTTGCCCTCTGAAGCCCCCAGAGCCCCCAGACCAGCAGC
The DNA here is from genome assembly GCF_003254725.2 of Canis lupus dingo. NCBI lineage: Eukaryota > Metazoa > Chordata > Mammalia > Carnivora > Canidae > Canis > Canis lupus. The sequence goes on along the minus strand of NC_064251.1, from coordinate 58,029,625 downwards.
CTTGAATATTCTCTCATGGAGAGGCAGCCTTTGACTTTGGGATCTGGGGTCCTTTCCAGACCTCTGCCCAAGTGGTTTTTCCACTGACCCAATAAATGATTACACCACAGTCAGGAGGCCCATATCCAACACCCAGTTCCATTACGGGCCCACTGAGCCACATTGAGCAAGCCCATATACCTCTCTGAGCTCCGGTGTCGTCATGGTGACACTGGAACAGTGCCCTCACTGGCAAAGGGTAGAAACTAGGATAAAAGGAGTTAATGGGTGTGCAGTCAATCCCAAAAGGAAGTCAAAAGGCGCTGCATGTGGTCACCGGGTAAGTCTTACAACTCTGAGAGTCTGAATTCCCTCTTCTCTTGGCCACTCCTCCCCTGGGCTGAGTCCCTCACTCCATGCAGACCCCTAGCGTTGCCAACCCTCATGGTCTCTGTTTCCTCTCCTGGTTTTTGGTTTTTAAATTCACGTAACATTTCCGCTTTCCTGGGGCTTTACAGAAAGTATTTTTAAGGACAGGCCCCTGCTTTCCTGTTAGGCATCCCCAATTCCTGCCTATAGTTCCTCCTCCCCAGGGCTGCAGCAGCTCCTAAACCGTCATAGTGGAGAAATCACTGATGTGTGTCTTTTTAAGAAGCTGTTAGGTTCCATTGAAATGTATCTACTCATACTTTGTTCTGACCAAAGGGTCCCTTTGAAAAATTCAGGGCAGATTTTCAAGTGGCTGGAAGTCATTACTCGGGGACGCCCAGAAAGGTTTAAGAAGGAAACTCAAGGGATCCCCGGGTGGCGCAGCGGTTTGGCGCCTGCCTTTGGCCCAGGGCGCGATCCTGGAGATCCGGGATCGAATCCCACGTCAGGCTCCCAGTGCATGGAGCCTGCTTCTCCCTCTGCCTGTGTCTCTGCCTCTCTCTGTCTCACTGTGTGCCTATCATGAATAAATAAAAATTTTAAAAAAATTATAATTTAAAAAAAAAAAAGAAGGAAACTCAAGAATCGAGCCCACATTAGAAATATGTTCCTTAGCTTCAAAATATGAAGAGCTCAATTTGAGTTAGGTATAGAGAGAGAGGGAAAAAGAAAGCCTTCTGTCTGGATTCCAGAAAAGACAGTCTCAAGCTATCTGAATGTTACCTTTTTTTTCCTACAATTGAAGGTAAAAGCCATAGAAACTGTGAGTGCTCAGGAAATTCACTGCAGATGCAGAGACAGACCAAGGACCTTCCTGGGTTCCTAACATCTTATGAGTTTTAGAGGTTCAGTCTGCAAAATATCAAAATATATAAACAAAGAGAAACCCGTGGTCAGGTCTCCTAACAAGTGATAAATAATTACTTAGTGGAGTACCTGGTCGTGCTTTGGCCCTGCTACTTCTTGATATCTTGTCTTAAATTACCTTGGAGTGTATAAGAACCTGGCCTTCTAAGTGGAACACTGCTGGCCTCCCTTTGACCTGGAAGCATGACTCCCTTGCTTCCCATGGCCGCGAGACAGTGACCCCATTTGCCTCTCTGGGTTGTGATGTGGTCTAGCACAGTGTCTAGCACTAAGTCCAAGCCTTTCACCAAGTGACAGCTGTGACCGGTACTACGATACTGCCTGCCCGTGCCACAGTTGGTCCTTACAGGCAACAGAGAGTCGTGTGTGTGGATAAAAGCTTCACAGAACTGTGCCCACAAGACCCTCACTGAAGCACCCTCTGGCTCCAGGCAGAGTTGAGCTTCTCATGGTGTCCCAGAGTTCCTGAGTCAAAGTCTGGAGGTTTGAAGCTAGGGATTTGCATTTTTTAAAAGATTTTATTTATTTATTCATGAGAATGCATAGGGAGGAGAGAGAGAGAGGCAGAGACAGAAGCAGGCTGACGTGGGACTCCATCCTGGGTCTCCAGGATCACACCCTGGGCTGCAGGCGGCGCTAAACTGCTGAGCCACCGGGGCTGCCCGGGATTTGCATTTTTAATGAGCATCCCAGACCATTCTGACACACTTGGAAGTTTAAGGACCTGTGGTTTGGAGAGAAAGGATGTGTCTCTAGAGTGGGGGCACCAGCTTTGAAGACACCATCTCTAAAGTACTAACAGAAGCCAAGCTTACCAGCGCCTGCCTTATGTCCCTCACTTGTCTGGACCAGCACCTCTCCCACAGAGATGCCACTTGTTATCTCTAGGGATGTGACTGCTCTCCAGACAGAGGCTTCCTATGGTCAGAGCTTCTTTTCCATGGGCTGGCTTCACAGTGGAGTTTCTCTGGCTAAGAAGCAGTGTCTCCTGCAGTTTGGGTTATCTGCCTGGACTTTGCATTTGGGGCTCCTACTTAAAACCACTGTTCTTCCTGCCTGTGGCATCTGTTGTCTCCTATACCTGTCTCAGCTGCTCTGGAAGATTTCTATCTCTTTGAGAGGCCCCTTAGCAGTCTCCCAAATGAATCTGTGACCCCTAGTCTCTGAACTTGCAGATCCCCACCTAGCTACATTTGCTTGCTCTGCTCGGACTCTGCTGATGGGGCAAAATGAGGCTGTGCTCCCATGCGGGGACCAGCGCTTACTGCATAAGAAGGCAGGTCCTGCGTGGAGGCAGCCTGGAGTCTCAGGCAACCAGGGCTTGAGCTCCCACTTTGCTGCTGCCTTGTTGGAAATGTCTGTGTGGAAGTCATGAGCACCCAGACCCAAGTATCTCCACCTGGAAAAGGAAAGCATTCCACAGAACTGAACTAAACTAAGCATTTCCATGAAACTAAATTGCTGGCTTGAACCTTCTCAGATCCTTTGATTTGTTTATCCTCAGAACTCTGACACCCCATCTCAGCTCACACCAGATAGATAGATGTGCCGGTCTTATGCCCCAAACTATTTTTGTACTTCCGTCTACTGCGGAAGCAGCTGCTTTGCCCCATTCCTTTCCAAATCCCCTTCTGTAGGAGAATAGAGTTATGGAGCAGCTGATGTCAGGGCCATAGGGGTGAGCATCCCCCCAAGTCCAGAGCTGTGGAGAGAATGCTACAGAGAGAATTAAGAGGCCCGGTAGTGTTGTGGGGAAGGGGCAGCTCCCTGGGTTCAGATCCAACTCTGCATCTTGCTGGCCGTGAGCTCCTGGGCAGGTTGCTTAACTGCTCTTAGCCTGAATGTCCTCTGTGAAATTGAGAGGTGGGGGGTTTGATGACAATAATGAATAACAATACGTAACCCAGCATTGTCCTGAGAAATCTGTCAGTAGACAGGAAGCACCTAGACCAGGGCCTGGCACAGAGTAGGAGTTTAATTAACTGTGAGCTGCCACCGCCACCATCACCACCCTCTTCGGGATCTAAAGGACTGATAGCAGGTGCAAGGGATGGAAACAAGCCCCTGTTGTCCCAGGCCCCAGGATTAGACATCCAGGTGGGTGGCAGAGCTATTCCTTGGGATCAGAAACAGAAGCAGGAAGCTTGTGAGGGAAGAGAGATCCATCCACCCTTTCTTCTCTCTCAGCAAAGGGCGGGAACAGTGTGCTGCCGCCTCTTCTGTTGTGGACCCAGCCGAGCGAGCACGTGGCCAGCAGAGAGCCCCCTCTGCCCGCTGGCTGGCTCCGTGGCCCTTCAGGGATTGCTGTCTATTGTCTTTGAATCACACTGCTGGGAAGTAGTTTGCATAGATTCCCAAGTTTGTAATTAAAACAATTGAGAAACAATTTTCGCTATAAAAAAAAAAAAAGAATAGCTGAAAAGGAAGTGTCTTTGAAGCAGATGTTGTGCTGTGAGCCATGTAGAAATATTATTTTATCATCAACCCAAAACGGTTATCTCAAGACTTGAAAGGAAAACTAAGGGAACATCTTTTCTACTAACCCAGCGTTTTTTTAGCGCCTAATATCATTTCACATTTAAAGGTGACAGCAATATCTTTAACGTTTTTCTATTGGATTAATAACGTTTAATGTTCAAAGCAATAAAGTGAAATGTTTTCGTGAGGGTGCTTTATATCACTAGTGGAAAATTCAAGTGAAGGAAAAAAAAAAAAAAAAAAGACCACACACACAAAGTAATAGATGTCGAGAGCCATAAACTGGAAAGGAAGCCGGGCACGGAGGTGGTTTCGCGGAGCCTGTGGGTGCATGAGGCTGGGTCCCGCCGGCCCGGCGCCTGGAGGGGCTTCGTGCTCTTGGCAGTGAGCGCTGGGAGCCCCCGCCCGGTCCCCCAGCCATCCGTCTCCGCCCAGCAGCGGAATATGACAATGTTAGCATTTTTCATTTCCCTGACGTTACCATTAATAAAGCAATGATCCAAAAGGGGCTTTGCTGAGTCTGTTCTTTATGCTCCCATCACTCACGACTAGATAATTTCACACAGGATCGTTTTAAAATTAAATGGCGATAAAAACGCTCTGCTGTTCTGTGTTCACCAGTTCATAGAAGTCTATCAAGTCATTAATGTGTCATGACAAACTGCTCGATGGATACAAGAGTAATTAATTATTTGAATAAATAACAAGTTGAACGTGGGGCTTTGAACCACAATGACATACGCATCCCATTAAGGGTGTCTTAGGAACCTCTGCAGAGCCCTGGTACGAAGAGTTAAAATGCAGGCCAGGGTCTTGGAAATGATGAAAACCAACTTCGTAAACACAGGGTAATATTTTACAGGGAGAAAGCCAAAATGTCACATTTCTGTGCCCACATGGTGTTCGGTGTTGAAAGTTCTCTGGCAGCGGCCATTTCAAGATACCACTTGATCAGGCGACAATTTCAGAGAACAATTATACAGATTTTCATAATCACCGTTAATCTCTGCATATTTTTCACGATAATTACAGCAATTATTATTTAGATTCCTCTTGTACATGCCCATTGTCAGGAAGGAACAAGTGCTTATTAGACCGGATAGTTCAAAGAACCTCAGATTCAAGTTCTTTGTCATGTGTGTGCTCGTTATTTGAACTCGCGTTGCCTCTGAAAGTTCATCAGCTCTAGAAATTAGAGTAATATTCGCAGGCTCTATTATTAAATCTTGAGGCTGAGCTCGTTGGGCTGTGGTTCGCGTGGATGGCTGAATTGTTCGTTCGTGGGGCTGCTGAGTTCAGTTGGAATTACTGTCAGGTGGCAGGAGGTGCCCGTGACAGGTGCAGTCAGAGAAGGGTGGCAGCCTCACACCTCTTCTCCACGACAGTCTTACAAAGTGAACTAACAACCAATATTTAGAGAATACATTTTTGTGACATGCCCTTTAAAGGTTAATATTAAATCTGAGATCTGGGTAATTTATGACATTGTGCTTCACAGACGCAGCAAGTGAGGCCACGTGCTCTCCAGTATTTCCAAATCAAGGTGGGTGTCCATTCAGGCATCAGTTCTGTCTCGGAATTTTCTCTTCGCATCACTGTGGTCCAGAGAGCTTGTCCACTGGAGCTATGTCCACTCTCACAAGGTGATATGCTGCTTGTGAGAGAAGCTATTTCCCAGAGCAGAGTTTCTTGAAAACAACGCGGTTTGGAAACGCCGTGCTGTGGAGGTCCAGTGTGTGTGCTCCTCTGCCCTGCCCCAACTCCAGGCCTGAGGCATTCTATGCCCAGCCATGGGGATCGGCAGCACCTGCCCATCTCAACCAGATCTTAGGTGGATCTTACAGGTCCAGCTACATGAGGGGAACGATGGCTAGGCCTTTGGCTTTGAACCAGGAAGTTCAGTATTTCAGCTTTCTGTAAAATCAAGAAAAATACAAGACATAAAAATGCCTTTTTTTCCTCTTCAAATTAAGTTGAATTGTTAAGTTATGACCTCGTTTGAATGCACACGAGCAACGCAGTCTTACACAAACATAAGTTGGGTTTAGATTGCTGTCAGACGTCTCTTGGAGGTCCCGTTTTATTTGGTCTTTACCTGCCTGTCACTGTACCTGGTCTCTTGGAACCACTTGGCAGCACAGAGAGGCTGAAGCCTGGGGCCGGCTCAGGCAGCCTCTGGTGGCCGCCCCCCTCCTTAGCTCCAAGACTCTTGTCTAAGCTTCTCTTATGCACTGGGGGGATGACCAGGTCCAGGTCCTGGGGAATTTTTTTTTTTAAGATTTTATTTATTCATTCATGAGAGACAGAGAGAGAGAGAGAGGCAGAGGGAGAAGCAGGCTCCATGCAGGGAGCCTGATGTGGGACTTGATCCTGGGTCTCCAAGGATCACGCCCTGGGCTGAAGGCAGTGCTAAACCGCTGAGCCACCCTGGCTGCCCTAGGTCCTGGGGAATTTGATCCCACTGGTCAAGGTCAGAAGAACTTTGTGCTGTTACGTTTTGTACCATTTTTCTTTCTTTTTTTTTTTTCGTACCATTTTTCTTTAGCTGGTAAGCAGTCTGTCTTCAAATCTTAAATAAAATGTATAATGAGGTTCTGCTGTTCCCGTTTGGGTGATACTCAAGTCTACCATCCTATTGATAAAGTACTTGAGCAGTTAGACAATTAAAAGCTTACTTGCTGGTTATGGAATTATGACATTTGAAAATGAACTGCCGGGTGTCTGGGTGGCTCAGTCAATGAAGTGTCTGCCTTCAGCTCAGGTCGTGATCCCAGGGTCCTGGGATTGAACCCTGCATTGGGCTCCCTCCCTATGCTTTTCCCTCTGCCCCTCCCCTTACTTGTTCTCTCTCTGTCTCAAATAAAATCTTGAATGAAAGAAAGGAAGGAAGGAAGAAAAGGAAATAAGAAAATGAATTGCCGAGACCTCTGAAGAGGGTATATTTGTCCTGGCCATGAGCATGTTCCTGGGAGAGTGCCCAGAAACGCTGCAGGTGGTGGCTCCCAGACACCTTCCCTCTCCACACACCTTCCATCCGCTTTCTCACTCTTCTCAATTAGGCTCTTCTGCTGCCATCTGTAGAGGACCTTTTCATTCCTTGGAGGAAGGCATCGCCACCTCATCCTCCACACAGTGGGAAGGCAGGGGACCTGGAATATCTCCCTCTCTACACCAGCTCTGTCACTTGCCAGCATTGTGACCCCAACAGGTCCCTTCCCTTCTGCACTTCATAGTGGCTTGGCAACACCTCACAGGGCCATTTGGAGGTTTACACACCCTGGCATGCCCCTCTTCCCCCAGACACACCCCACTGCGGCACTCTCCAGGAGGTGGTGGGTCAGGACTGGCTTCAGACATACAGAAGCCTGGGACCCCTTCTCTCCCTGCTCCTTGGCACCAGGACAGGGAGGCATCTGACCAGAACCTACTATTACCCTTTGTGATTGTTGCTTCTCAGAAGGTTTTATGAGTAGAACCCATAGGAGGGCTAGAGAAGTCAGCTAGAAACCAGCCGTTACCTACGATGGGTTTAGAAATTGCATCTCTGGGGCTTCACAAAGGTGTCAGATCACCAGTACATTTTTAAGATTTTATTTATTTATTCATGCGAGACACAGAGGCAGAAGCACAGGCAGATAGAGATGCAGGTTTCCCAAGGGGAGCCCGATGTGGGACTCGATCCCAGGACCTGGGATCACACCCTGAGCCGAAGGCAGACGCTCAACCACTGAGCCACCTGTGTGCCCCACCAGCACATACTTAATACGAGGGTTCTGAGACAGAAAAATGTCTAGCTAGGAGGGATTTTAGACCTCACCTAGCCCAGGGCTACTCTAACCTAATCACACCTGAGAATCCTCTGGGAGCCTTGAAAAGCCACTGATGCCTGGGGCCATGGCTCAGACCAAGGAAATCAGAACCTCCTGGGGGAGGAACAGCAGGCAGCAGCAGGCAGTTTTTGAAAGTCATAGATCAGGGGGTTCCTGGGTGGCTCAGTCGGTTAAGCATCTGACTCTTGACTTGGGCTCTGGTCATAATCTGTAGTCCTGGGATCAACCCCCGTGTTGTGTTGGGCTCCTCACTCAGCAGGCAGTCTGCTGGAGATTCTCTGCCTTCCCCTCTGCCCTAATCCCTGCTTAAGCTCTCTCTCTTTCTCTCTAAAATAAATAAATCTTTAAGAAAAGAAAGTCACCGATCAGCACCAGCTGATTCTAGCCCAGCCCCTCACCCTCACGTGAAGACACTGAGCTGCAAGTGCTGACAGGCCCATGGGCCTCAAGGCCAGCTCTCTTCCTCGTCACGGTCACTGTGTCAACTGTTAACTGTGTCCTACGCACATCCTATCCGGAAGTTTGTGCTGTTGGCATGACCCAGCTGGGGTCACCTGCTTACCGTGCTGCTTGTCAGGTTTCCTTACCATAAAGTTACTATTTCTTTTTTTGTAATTAATAATGTCTTTAGTGGGAAACACTTCGGGACTATGGAAATAGTTCATTCCTCATCAAATTACCCATTGATTTTTTATAAGTCCATCATTCTTTCAATATGTATTGGCATTTTATTTTAAGGAAGAGCTTCCCCTTATCCCAGGTGTATGCATGTTGGTGTGGACTGGGAGGGGAGGGGAGGGGAGGCTGATTCTAATTCATTATTGTCATTATTTATTTGGACACTCAAATTGTTCCATATTAGCTAGCAGGTGCCCCTTCGAGTTGGCTCCTGGGTACTTCTGCTGAGTTCCCAGTATTCTTTGAGGATTCTTTGAGGATGTCTTACTTTCTGGTGCAACAACATGTCCCAGGCTTGTTCCTTCCCTGCCTGTCCCCCCATCAGCCATTTCTGTAAAAAGCCCTTGTTTCTTTCAGAGGAGAATACTAGAACCCACCAATTTGGACACTGGGTATGCTCATGGCTTCTGGGCCATCAGCAGATAGAAACCTATGACCATTTGTGTATGTGGGTGTACACATGCATGTGTGTGTGTGTGTGTGTGTGTGTGTGAACACATACATACCTGTGTGTTCATGTATCTATATCTGCTTGTTAAAACCAAGCTTATACCAACACCTCCAGTATTGATCCAGCATCACAGAGCACACTTGAATCTTCTTCCCGTCGTTTGGCTGAATTCTCTTCCTCAGCACGAGCATCAGATGTTAACATTCCTCACCACCCTGTCCTGGGCCTGCTGTCTTCTCATCACGTGTTCTTCCCAGAGCTGCTCACCTTCTCTCATGCCTCCATCGCTAGCAGGCTGGAAGCCCCAAATCCTCCCAGGCCACCTCACTTCTGTATTTCCATCCGGGTGGTCCTTACCAACTAATTGTGCATTTTTCTCAAAATGTCCCAACCATGTTAACCAGTATCTGTCTCCTCTGGGATGTCTCACAAGCCCCTCAAACCCAACATAGCCAAGGGACCCCACTGGCTTACCCCACACTTCTCCACCAGCCTCCGTTCTCTCGATGGTTAAGCCAGAATCTCACACTCACCCTTGCTTCTTCCCTCTGCTCCTCCCCCTTCCACTACTGCAACCACTTGCCAAGTACATCTAAATACCCCTCCATCTGTCCGCTCTTCTCCATTCTTACTGTCACAGTCCTCACCACCACCACAGGCATCCCTCACCTGATTGACTACCAGAACCTCCTCGCTGGTGGTCCTGCCTCCAGCCTCACTCCCTCTAATCCATGCTTCTCTCCACAGCCAGGGAGCCATTCCTAAAATATAAACATGAACATGTCTCTCTCCAGCTCAAAAACCATGGCTCACAGGCTACTTAAAATGGCAGACAGGGCTCCTTATCAGCTGGCCATTGGTCTCTCTACTCTTACTTCTGTTCAGCTGTTAAAAATATTGAGATACATCTATAGCTACCAACAGGGAACTCTCTGATAGTTACTGGGAAAAAAAAAAAGCAAATTGCAGAACACTTATGCTGTGATACTATTTTTGTGAAAAGGACAGACACATACAAAGCAAAATTCTATATTTCTTCCGTATATGCAAACACATCTGTACATGCATAGCAACAGGCTGGGGACTGTCCCCAGGAACTGTGCATAGACCACATCCAGGGCTAGCCCTGAGCAGAGTCTGGGATCAGAACTCTGGATTCACTTTAACTTAGCTGTACTGTTGGAATTGTTTGTTTAGGAAGTGTATTCCTTTGTTGAGGGGGGTAAAAAAATACAACTTAAAAATATACTGATCTTCCTCTTTTCACTATGGGTGTATGTCCCAACAAACCCATCATAGGTTGAAAATGCGTCTACTGCACATACCCTACCAAGCATCATAGCCTAGCCTAGCCTACCTTAGACGTACCCAGAACCAGTTACAGTTGAGCAAAATCACCTAACAAAAGCTGTTTTATGCTAACATATTGAATGTCTCTTGTAATCTGAATACTGTACTGAAAATGAAAAACCCTGGATGTCCCCCGGATAGCTATCCGGGGACAGAATGGCTGTCACTGGATGTGCTGTCGACCCTCGTGGTCACCTGGCTGCCTAGGAGCTGCCACTGCCCTGTGCCAAGAGAAAGGATCGTACAGTGGCTCATCGGTAGCTCAGGGAAAGATCAAAATTCAAAATTTGAAGTACGGCTTCTACTGAGTGTGGATCACTTTTGCACCATCCTAAAGTTGAAAACTCGTCCGTCAGACCCTGCCTGCATGTTAGTCTTGAGGAGACCATGAAGGGCCTCTAAGAGGAGGCAGACCCTCGTGCCCATGCCGCCAGGCCCTGCCAGCAGGTGATAGTACCTGACGTTCCACCAGCCACACAGACCCTTGAGCAGCTAGAGGCCAGGCCTGTCCTATATCAAGACTTTGCCTCCATCCAGGACTGGCTGTGGATTAAACTGCTTGTTTAGGCCACAGCTGTGTTCCAGAGGCATGTGGTTGCTCCTAATAGCAGCAAACCTTCATTGGCTCTCCACCTGCTGTTTATTCTAGTTAAAACTAGAAAGGGTCTACTTCCTTGGAAGGGCATGATTATGGTGTGAGTGAGCAGGGAGTGACCAGGGGCTTTATGTTCTTACCCCCCTTTAAACATCACAGCAATCCAGGTAGGATTATTTCCTTCCTTCTACAGTTGAGGAAAGCGAGGCACAGAGAGATTAAACACTTGTCCCAAGTCAAGGGTGGATCCGGCCTGAATCACACCTCTGAGGAGCAGTGCCTGCTTGGTGTCTGCCAATCGCCCGTAACTACCACGTGCTGAGTGCCTGCCGCAGGTTCGGCTGTGCTCAGCCCTCACTCCTGTGCAGGCTCATCCCCTCGGCCCGCTCGTACTGCGGAGCGGCCATGGATATCCCTTGACAGGTGCAATTCCCAACCCAGGTGAGTGACTTGCCCGAAGCCCCAGGGCCAGCAAGTGGCTGAGCCAGGCCGGGGCTCATGTGTGTCTGACTCTGGTGCCCACTCCCTCCTCCCCACAGTACTGACAGCCTTGGGAGGTTACTGTGGCTGCTAAGTCTATTTTCTGGCCTTTGAATAACTGGCAGAACAAATTACTTTGGGGATCCAGAAGAAAGTTGTTGGCCTGGTGTGGACTCAATTGGAATGTCACCGAGCAGACAGTCTTGGAGATATCTACAAATATCTTCCAAGGAATATCCCCAAAGTGAAATCACTGAGAAAGCAAATCAGGCTTGGTGTTTTGGTTTGCAAATGAGTTTTGAGCAATGGCCTTGAGGTCTTGAGGCCTTGAGATCTTAAGGTTGTTGGCATCTTTCCCGTCACAAATTGTAAAGGCCTTTTGAAGCCACGGGACAGGAGAGAAGAGAGGTTCAGGTTGCTGATTATTTACAAGCAGGTAGCCAGGGTTAAAGGCTTCCCTCCATTCCAGCTGCATTTAACTGTATTCTGAAAGTGACTACCTGCCAATAAAGCCACATCATTCACCACCATCTATCTCTGTGAGTACTTTCGAGGTGCCATGACTCCAGTTCACTTAACACCACATGACAGCTATAAGCAGATGACAGTTGAGATGCTGGTAATGGAGACTTTTTGTTTTAGTATCACATGTTTTTGCCACATGATTTTAAGACTCTTTATCAAGCATGTGGAAATTAATACATGTGTTGATTGGAGTGCTTCCTCATTGAGATGTCCATGAGGGAAGGGGTTGGCAGCTTGGAGCAACTGTGGGTATCCGGAGGCAGTGGGGTGGCCCTGGGTCTGGAGCCCGTGGGGATTAGTCAGTGGTGGGTTTGAGCAGAGCCCGGAGAAGTCTGAAAAATAAGGCGGGGCTCTGAGGGGACCGCCTTGGCAAGTAAAATGATAGTTCCCACACGAAGGAAAGATGCAGGAACTATAACCCTATCCCATTGCCAGCAGAATTCCTACAGATTTGTGGCAGGGCTGTCTCTGCCAGCAGGAGTCCAATTTTATGTCCAAACAAATACAGCATGCAAATTGAACTACTTCCCCAAGAACAGCAAAGTCAGGTATTCGGGTCAGTTGGGGAAAAAAGAGAAATCCACCCCCCCTCTTCTCTTTCTTTAAAATCAGGGGTGGTATTAATACAGTAGCAGATTAGAGCTTTATTTGTTTAAACCTTGCAGATTCTGTAAGCATTCACAATCCTCTTGACTTGTAGTGCCTGATTGTAAAAAGAACAGTTGAATGAGCTCATTGTTTCCTGGGTTTTTTCTTTAATGTATTTTACAAACACTCTGGTGACAGGCCTGACACACTGATTTCTATGTACTCGCACTTCAGTTTGGGATTACAGCATTAATAACAGAGCTCCATGCATCATGCCATTTTTAAGCATGATCGTTATGATAAAGGGCATATACTTAATTACAGGCCTGCTTAATTACAGCTCTGTTGAAGCTCGTTTGTTTAGGAGAATGCTAATTGCACTACGGAGCCCACAGCACATCCTTGCTCTCATCTGCTATACGCTGCTCTGTGCCGTGGATCAGCGTTTTGTTAAAACTGCCACCAAAAAGAAAATTTTAAAAAAAGAGGAAAAAGTGTCCTAGTACTAAAAGGAAGCGTGCCTGGACATGGCTTTAGGTCCGAAAGGACACCACCATTTGTGGGCCAGGGGCCTCCTCTCTCTTGTCAGCAATTGCTGTCACCCTCACACCAGCCTCCTGGGAGCTCCATCTTCTCTCCATTTCACAGACGGGGTAGCTGAGGCTCAGGGTGGTGGGGCAGCCTGCCGGGCCACATGCCCATGCCTGCTGGTGGGAGGTAAGGCCCAGGCTGTTGAGCTGCCAGGCCTCCCAGGCCCTCCCACCACACCTACTGCAGCGCCCCTTCCCCCACTATCTGGACTCCTGGCTCCATCAAGCTACCAGACTGCTCTAAGCCTCGGCTTCCTTGAGTATAACCTGCAAGTGATCACGTTGAGGCTTAAGTGACTTGACACATGTCCATTATCTAGCACGCAGCCAGCAAATGTGGGTTTTCTGTCCTCTCTCTTTTGTAGAACTGGGCCTCGGGAACAGCTCTGTTACCTCCCAGATTTGGGGGTGGCCTTTGTCATGTCACACTGGGAGCTGAAGGACTTGGAGAGCGGACTGATGCGTGCCCCAGGAATGCCACCTTTGGTGCCAGTGAGGAAAGGACAGGCACTGTCCCTGCTTCTGGGTTATGACCATGGACTAGTCTGGCGGTGTCCATCTGGGATCCCCCATGTGAACCCCAGGGGGAGGGTAGGTAGGGAGATGAAAATCACTCTGTGATAGCAAGGACCCCTCACTCATGGCTCTTCCTCTGGCTCCCCCGCACACATCCCTCTGAGTAGAATCAGCAATATACTGAAGGCTAGAGCGAGTGTCACAATCTTGGAGCGCTAAAGAATAGTGAAGACAAAATACTGGCTTCAACCAGGGGAGAGAGAGAGGAAGGAAGTAAACGTGGCTCCCCCCATGAGAAGCCAGGATGGAGATGATTTATGAACACTCCTGCAGAACACATGAAAAATGTGTGCCATTGATTTTAAGAATTATGTTTGGCAAATCTCTAGATATTTTAAAATATAGAATGGCTTCCCAGATAAAGAGAGTAGAAAAGGATGTTTTGAAATTAGAAGGGGATTCAGCAGTCCCACAGATCACTTTCCACCCAACACACCAGATCCCTCCCTAGCACCCCAACACATGGCCTCTGCTGGGACCCTGCTTGGCCAGCTCTGCTCATCCTCCCTTTCGTCTTCCCCAGAGAAAGGAACCGTGCATCTAGCCCTCACCCTGTGGCAGCTATGAGAATATGGGCAGACATGTGATTACGCTTACCTTCGAGTCTTATTTGGACCAGGGCCCCCACCTGACTGCACTTCTCCATGTGCTGGTACGGTGCTGGGTTCTAGTGTGCCAGGCAGGGGGTGATGGTGAACAAAAATGGACAGGATGACCCCTTCCTGGAGCATCAGGCCTGATAGCTTCCTCCCATCTCCTGGGGACTTTAGATCCTCCACCATCCTGGGACTCCCTGTAGGCCACATGGGAGGACCCTCGAGAACTGGTCCCTGCACTGAACTGATACTCAAGCCCAGAGCAGACCAAGATGGCAGCTCCCTCATCTCACCCTGGGATTGTAGCACAGTCACGTACTGTGGCACTCCTCCCACTTCACGTAGGTCCGAATGGACACCACCATTTGTGGGCCAGGGGCCTCCCCTCTTTTGTGACAGCAGTCACTGTCATCTTCACACAGCCTCCTGTGTCTCTTTTCTAAGAGAACATGAAAAGGATCAGACTGTGTTCATCTTTCCATCATGAACCCTAAGAGAAAGCAGAAATTTATCCCAAAGTTCCCATCTCCCTCCCTTTACCAGGCAGCATCCTTTGAGGGTCAGACTGGATCTGAGTGGTCTTCCCCCCATTGCCTCTGCTGCTGAGCCCCATCAGCTGAGCCAGGCCAGCATAGCCCCAAAGGCCACCCTGAGGCCACTGCTGCCTCTCCTCACAGTCTTGAGGGTACTTTGTTCCCTCCCAAAGGGCTGCCTTTGGTGTGGGCCGGTGAGGATGTCGCTTCTGGTCTTCTATCTTCAGCCTCCTCAAGAAGTTGCTCTGTGAAGAAATTGCCTTTGACCCTACCCAAGGGCCAGAAGGCATGCCTTTGCCAAATACCTTGTTCATATGGGGGATTGGTCCTTGGCCCCCAACACACCTCCACCATTCTCCAGGTCTGGGAGTGAGGACTTCACCTGAGAAATGAGGTGGTGGAGGAAGGAACTGGAGGTGAGAGCAGCCAGGTGTCAGCATCAGGGGTAGGAGGGCATTCGGTGAAGCAGTTGCAAGCCCTTACATGCCAGGGAGGACCCCTATCTTGGGAATCCCTCTGTGTGGGGTTCTGGTGTAGCTGCCGGCCTTGGACTGAACAGGAGCCACCTCTGCCTCACTCCTGCTCTCACTGCTCCCCACGCCTCTCATTTCCAGGGGGTGGTTAGGCTGTGGAAGGTCACCCTACTTCCCCTTCAGAATACAAGTTCTCCGAACATCCACTGACATTCAGATGGAAGCACTGTCAGCAGCGAGGGGGAGTTCTTGACCTATCGTCTTTAACGCAGAAAGCCTAGTGAATGAGTGATCAGGGGTGCTCAGGTTGGGGGTGCATGCTGAAGATGCACTAGCTGAAAGCTACTCACCAAGCATTTGGTCAGGTGCTTCCTGAGCACAATACAGGGGTGTGCAAAGGGAGCTCTGCTGGGGCCCCTGCCATCTGTCTAGCAGGCAGAGAGACGTGGGAAAGGTGTGTGTGCAGATGTGTGTACGGAGAACAAAGAGTGACATGGCCCTGGCAGGTGACAGCGGTGGACTTGGGGGATTTAAAGGAGAGGCAAAGTAGGCATGGCTTCCAGCTCTTGACTCGGAATGGCCAGGAGCAGGGTGGCGCCTGACCCGTGAGTGAGAAGGCCCAGGGAAGAGCGGGTTTGGGGAGACAGTTGTGGCAGTTCTGACTGGACTATTCCAGTACACACCCACCTCCTGGCCTGTAGTTCTGATCAGAAGGAGCTGGTAGAAGGGACACCTGGAGGCTTCAGGAGGACATGATAATGCTCATCGAAACCTCATAAGGTCCTGGTCTGGAAGAGGCAGATTTGTTCTCAGAAATTCCATTTATACCCAATAGAAGGGCCAAGGGATTTGGAGTTCTGGCTTACTACCTGTGTGCCCGCAGCAGGCCCTGATCTGTGAAATGATGGCAGGTGCTGAGTGGTACATGCCCGCACGTCTCCATGGCACAGGAAGGGTCATGGGGTCAGGGGTCAGACCTCAGAGTACCGTGGCTATAGGCCTTGGCTCACACCCTGAGTTGGGCAGATGGTGGCAATCGCTGGAAAGGGAGCATGGCCTCTTCTTGGATCTCGGGTAGGACCCCATCCTGTCCCTATCTAGAAAGCTTGTGGTCTTTAAAGGGCCGTCTGTTCACGGATGGGTTTTCCCAGCCATCCATGAGGACACAGGTACACATGCCCCAGTGTCACTCATATGTCTGAACGTGTGACGTACTGTAAAAGATCACCATGTCCTCCCCTACTCTGTCCTTTCTGGAAAGGTGTCACACTTCCTGGCCCTGGGGGCCTGAAGATGGGAGAAGGCCCCGGCCAAGGGTGTCTCTGTCCGAGCCCAGGGCCAGGCCTTGGGCAGCAGCCTTCCAAAGAAAGGAGACTTCCAGGGCAGCAGCTGGGGCCGGCTGTGCTATTTCCTTTACTTCAGACTTACCAGAGGCGGCTTCATTTTCCCTTCCCTGAAATACATTATGAACAGTTCTTAAAATGAGCCATTTGGCTCATCTTGCTGATCAGAGTGGATTTGTCCCAAACACCTTCTCTTTGTCTTATTTTTCTCCTGCTTTCCTTTCTGTTTCTGCGATGCTTCTTTCTTAGGACTGAAAGAAACTGTCTGCCATTTGTATACCAGAGAAGCTCCCATCTTAGATGTTGGGGGAAGCAGAGAACATCACCTCCCAGGGAACCGAATCACCAGGCCTTCCCCCGGTCCTCCTAAGGCAGGACCCAGGATGGGCCAGAAGACTACCTCCCTCAGGGCTGTGGGAATGGAACTGCACCCTCCGCCCTGGTGTTTTCGTTCTCCAGGGACCCATTCCCATCTTCCTCCAGTGTCCTGTTAAAATGAGCAGACTGGCGCCTTGAGTTAGCTGCAAAACCTGGGACTAGGAGACGGAGAGTGAACCGTGGTGGCCGTGCTGCTGCCCCACCCACTTCTGGCTCACACACACCCCTTCTTACCAGCCCTGTCATCCTCCTCTTTTTGTTCCATCCCAGGACCCGGGGATCATGACCTGAGCCACCCAGGGGCCCCCCTACCATCCTCCTTTTAAACGTAACTTAAACTCACCAACACCCAGCCAGGATTCAAACCTAGTTTTTCTGACTCCAAAGTCACTCTCTTTTCCAACCTAGACCTTTCCTGTGGGACCAGCAGCCTGGGATACAGTGTCATTCCCAGCCAAGAGAATATCTATGACCGTGCTCCCTGCCCACCTCCCAGAGCACAGCTCTGTCCCGTCCCACCTCCCCACCTGCATGCACATCTGTCCTGCTGCCAGCCCCGATAGCTCCCACCCCTTACAGGTCAGAGGCCAGACTCCAGGGGGAGGCTCTAGACGCTTCTCTGCCCCCATGGCTCTGTGTGCACTTCTGTGTGGTGCTCAGGGGACATGCTAGGCATTGGCCTCCACCAGCAGGTGCATGTCCTGGGTGCAAGGGTGGTGCCTCTGCTCATGTCAACTTGTTACTGTCACCGTCCCCAGTCACTGAACATCACTGGTGTCTCAATGCCGTTTTCTCTCCTGTTCTTTTACAGCAATGGATGGTGTACCTTTTATGATTTCAGAGAAGTTTTCTTGCGTTCCAGAAAGTGTAAGTGTTATGCATGATGGCCCTCTCTTTCTGCCACCACCAGCCTGCGCTCCCTCTGCTCAGCACACCGGGCTCTCCTGGCGGCCCTCACACCCCTGCCCTCGTGTTGTCCCTGTGACAGGGCTTCTTCTCTGGTCCCTTCCAGCTAACGCTGCACACAGTAGGTGCTCAAGGAGCAACAGAAGAGCAGGGATAGGGACGGGGAGGGAGAGAGACACACTAGCAGACTCAGATTCGGCCATCCCAGAGCTGTTTTGTTTCCAATGTGACAGTAAATTGGGCTGAACTTCACTGGTTGTGAATGTTCTTGGCTTCCAAGTTCAACTTATGAATTTTTGTTGTTGTTTTTAACCATGACAACATCTCGCAGAAAGAAGGCTGCTTCATTTTTTTTTTCATTGTATTTGCTGGATTCTGTGATAACCGCACTCTTTGCTCTGGAGGGAGGCCTCTGAAAGGCAGGGCTGGCCTGCTAGTGAGCATGCCCACAGCGGTGGTTGCCCAGTCGCCTCAGGCCCACAGGGACCCCAGGACACGCGCCAGCCAGCCAGGGCCCCTGAGCTACCTGTGATGACACGGGGACTTGATGAGCTGGCTGGGCCTAAAGGCTAGAACCAGACCATGAGGGGTGCCCACCATCACAGTCTTGGGGGCTGTGGGCTGGTGCTGCAGACCCCACCTGGCACTCCAGGGACCCTCTCTCAGATGGCACCTGCCCCCACCTCCCCAGCGATTGAGGCCTGGTCCATGCTGGCTCAAAAGACTTGTTTCTGAGTGTTTTTTATCCTTTTTGCAGAAGTTTGTTTTGAGTAGCTAATACCCCGTGAGGGCCCCAGTTTGGGCACCAGCTAAAGAATCTTTTAGTGTATTTCTTGGATCTGGCTTAAAACCACCCGGCTTGCGATTTGACCTGCTCTGTAGTTTCCATTTCCATGAAATATAATAGGCCTCCTCTGAACCCTTCTGGTAAGCAGCTTAATCTTGAAAAATGCTCGTGACGTGACACGCGGAGCATGAGTAACTTCAGCCGATGCCACTTGGCCGTGTTGCCATGGTGACGCTGGCGCCTTTCCCGCCCCGCTCCCTCCGCTCCCCACCCCCCCAGAGGCTGTTCTGTCCTGCGCACCAGCTCCAATCGGGAAAGTTTAGTGGGGCAGTTAGAGCCTAATGATGCAACAGCTGGACCTCTGCTGGATCACGGGCAAGCAGCCCCATTCTCGCCACTCGGGCTGGCAGCAGGAGAGCCAAACTGTTTTGTGGCTACTGGCAGAGCAGCCCTGGGAGCTGAGTGCCTAATTTGGTGGCCCTGTCCCAAGATCGCCCTCGCAAATGTGCTGCTTGCTGCCCACCAGTGCCGACTCAGCAAGTGCTGGAGGCGGGCAGCTCAGGCCAAGTCTGGTGCTGGGTACCTCCACACGCTTCTCCCGTTCGACCTTCCCGGCAGCCAGGCCAGGAGAGAGAGCCCAGCCACACTGCTCTGAGCAAGAGAGGAAATGATGAGGTGATTTAACTCACAGCTGCCCTCTTTTGAATCCAGGCCCATGGACTGGGGAGCTGGCCTTTCTACCACACCTCGCAGGAAACCCCTGCTGGCTCAGCTCGGGCTGTAGCTCTGCCCCGACCTCTGGGCTGCGGTTCAGAACCACGAGCACCTGCGGGTTTTCCAGGACCCAGTTTCACCTGTTTATCCACAGCTGCCAGTTGCTGGCCTCTCTCAGGAATATAGAATGCTGAGGTGCCCAGAGAGGGCTCAGAGCAAGGGCCGGAAGGACAGGGTGCCCACTGCCCTCTTAACGTCTCACTGTGCATCCAGCCCAGGCCTCTCTTGGCCTCCAGCTGACTTTTTACCACGGGTATTTCATTTCTCCTGCTGTCTGTGGAAAAGCCAGCATTTGCAGAGAAGGCTCCCATCGTCATGAAATCATAGAAACACCCATTAAAATGCAGTGATACCATTTTTCACCACCATTGAGTTCTCAAATGATAATTGATGGGCAGTTTTTTCGTTCACCTTGCATTTTCAAAGACCTAGAATTCCCTCCTAGAATTCCTTAGACCCATTCTACCATACAGATGCAGCAGTCAGGATGGCTTGTGGCGAAGTCTTGTGCTCTTCTGTCCCTGCAGCTGCAGAAAGAGCAAGGCAGGGAGAAAGGAAAGACAGAGGTTATCAGTAGTGACTGTCACTGTCTCTCAGGAGGGCTGTGACCCTCCTGGGTGCTGCCACTGACAGATGACTCAGCAGGCGTCCCCAACAGAAGGGACCAGCCCTGCTATCAGCCAGCTTCTCTGGAATGTATGCTCATGTTGCTTGTAATCACTACAGACTTGCACTGGTGGGTTTCCGTTGAAAGAGGGCAGAGAAAATGCTAGATCACATAGGGTGGTTTGAGGTGTCACAATTGTTTTGCATAAAAGCAAATGTGAAATAGCATTTTCCAGCCCTTTAAAAGAATGACTTGATCCGTATTTGCAGATGCAGCCCTTTGATCTCTTGGGAATCACCATCAAATCTCTGGCAGAAATTGAAAAAGAGGTAAGCAAGCTGCCCAGAGTTGGGGCAGGCGGGGCCTGGGCCTGCTTGCTCACCATGGGGTCTCCGGTCCCCCCTGTAGGGCTCTGTCCCAGGAATGGGGAGGACCTAGCTGTGGGGTGCCCCTCTGAGGAAAACACTTCCATGTCACTCAAATTTATGCCTGAGAAAAAGAAACTCACTTTTAATGTGTCTATTGCTTCAAGATACTTATGACCAACACCTCCTTGTGTTATCTGAAAACCAGGTTTTAACATGCCCCTGTTTTTAAAAGGTGGCAATTGGGGGCTGGGCATGAAATCTCCTTTCCCTCCCTTCTCTGCTTTATTATTTGCCACCAGTAGGAGTTTGGGGACGCGTCCGAGGAACCTCTTCACAATTTAGAGCCAGGATCAGGATTCGTTCCGTTGTACCCGATAAGCCAGACCCCATTTGGCAGCCTGGTTCAACATAGCTGGGATGTTTTCCTAATAAAACAGAAAGAAACCCAAGACTGGAGTACATGTGACAACTCTGAGGAACAAGAGCTGAGAGATTGGGACAAAACTGGAGGTCAGACCCATCCATGTCTTGCCTGTTTCATAAGACAGCATTAGCATCTGTGTGCTGTCTTTCATGTATAGACGGCTGTTAAGCAGTCACATGCTTGCAACTGGCTCTCCTCTGAGAGGAACATTTGTCTCAAAGATGGAAATGGTAGAACCATTTCAATATTCTCAGTTCCTCTGGGTTTTCTCCTTTATACCCAGCCAGCAGAAGCAGGTTGCATTATTGAAAGATGGCTGAAATCAAGGAAAATTGAATCAATGTAGTACAACAAATTTCTAAACCTGTCATAGCAAAAAACAAGACAAAAAAGTCCCCCTTTGTCTTTGATTTCAGCAAATCATAAAAACCAACCTGATTGTCATCTGTAGGTTTCAGGGGTGGGGGATGTGGGGGAAAGAGTGGCCGGCTCCTACATTAGAGATCCTTATGCCCATGGAGCTCTGTGTCAGCCCTTCTCCAAAGCAAGGCAGCCATAGATGGTTCTACAGACAACCTTCACGTGGGGTCCTAGGTGGGGTGGCGTATGTGTAGAAGGCCTTTGAGAGTGGCGTATTGCAGCTGCAGGGGTAAAGCCAGGGGCACAGCCTATGGCCCCTTTCGGATGGACAGGGTCATATGGACTGATGTCCAACTCAGCTCCATGCTGACTAGGGGCAAATCGTCCTCTCTGTGTTTAAAGCTAGGATAATAGGAGAATGTATCTCCTAGGTTTTCAGGAACAGTATGTGAATATATGTAACCACAGGTGCCCAGCATCGCGGGTTGATGATTGTGAGGTAGCGTGTGCTGGACCAAGCAGACAGCTGTCTGGATGTTGTGCTTTCTCTTATCTGCCATCTGTCCATGTTTTATTTTAGCACCTGCTATGTGCTCACCTTCAGCTGGGGGCTCTCCCTACATTTCCACAGGTTCCCGCTGGCCGAGTGGGTACCATTCCTCCCCATCTCATGGGGCAGAAATTGAGACTCTAGAGGCGAAAGGTCTTGCCCAAGACAAGATTGAGACCTGTGGTCACACTCCAAACCCTGCCCCTTATGCCTGGAAGCCCGTGGTTCCGTATCCCTCCAAGGGGCTGATGGAGACAACCGTGCTGGGAAGGCTGGTCCACCTGACATAGGCTGGGCCTTTGAGTTCCTGGGATGGGGCAAAGTAGGTGAGGCCTGTGTCAGGCTCAGCGCTGGCTGCAGAAGCCACTAGAAACTGACATTCTCATGCTGAGATCTGAAATGCCATTCAAACGTGCAATTCTTTAGAATGTGTTGTCTTGATGTCCGGCACTCTGAGAGAGCCTGGCAGGGTACAGATGGATTCTGGACTTGGCCACCCATGCTTGGGTCTCAGCAGAACCACTTAACTGCTCTGAACCTCTGTTTTCCCTTCTGTAAATCAGGAGAGTAATGAAAATACTGCCCGCACGGCACTTATGAAGTTTGACTGAGATGGTCGTGTAGAGGGCCCGGGACAGGGTCTGCCGTGCTGCTGCTCAGGGACTGCCAGCCGTGGCCACCGCCTCGGTCGTGATCACCATTATTACTGTCCTGCAGGAAGGGGGGGCAAGTGAGCGCACATCTGACCTAGGTCAGCCTGGCTGGCCACTCGGCCACTGGAGGCCAAGCAGTGACATCCCTGATGACCATGCCTCACTTTACTTCTTGTTTCAATGATGGCTAAAAACACAGGTCTTGTTCTCTGTTGAAGGAAATTAAAGTGGAGTTAAAAAGTCAGGGAACAGAGAAGGTTAGAAACGTTAACTAGGCTGTAAAACCATCCCAGATACCACCACAGTCGAGGATGCCGCGGTTCCTCATTTAATCTGAGGATTTAGAAGTTGCTGGCCCCTGCCATCGGCGTGCATTTCATGGTGATTAGTATGTTGATATCACGCTCTGGTGAACGGACTGCTGCTTCGGCAACAATGGCAGAGAATTTTCTCCATAAATAAACATGAAGTTCCTCCTTTTCGCTGCTGATCTCTACATTGCTCATGAGCCGGAGGCCAAGGAGAAGCCGGACCCACCATCCCCCAGGCCCCAGCTCTCAGCTCCAAGGGTTGGGCCTGAGTAGCTGGATGTCCCTTGGGTCAGGATGATTTTGCTCCTTTCCATCTCCAGCAAGTCTGGTTGCCCTGGGGGCGGGGCGGGGGGAGATGGGTGGTGGTGAAGGGGATCTAGGCGAAGGCCTTTCCTTTGCTCACTGTGTATTATTTTGTCATATTTTACACTATTAAACCAAACCCCTTCCCCACAAAAAGGCAGAAGACTGCCTCTGGGTTCAGGGGCAGACATAAGACCAGAACCGCATCTCTCTGCCCATCCTGAACACCTCCTGGGTCTCTGAGATTCCTGAGCAGCAGGGAGAGGCCAGCGTCCACGGAGGCTGCGTTGTGCTAGGCAGGTGCTTCCCTCCCCCCACCCTGCATGCACCCTGTGTGGAGAAGTGATACTGCCCTGGTTTACGGCAGAGACCTGGGCTCAGGTGGTCCCATCCATGGAGGAAGTTGAAGTGCATGCTGCTGATGCCTGCCAGCACGTTGCTCTGTCTGCCCAGAACTGGGTAGTTTTGCTTTCCTGCCAACTTTACTGACCATGCTCTGCCTGGGGGATGATTCTGAATTTAAGCCTGTGCCCCATCACCCAGTGTACTCCATGAACGAACCCCGTGCCCCTGCCAGCCTTGAGTTTGGTGGTTAGGGATCAAAGGGAACATGCCAGTTTAAGAAGGGGCCACCCCACAGCAGGGCCCCACAGTGCACCTCAGCCTGCCACACCCAAGAATTGCCCAAGTAAAGATGGAGAGAAACAAAGTATCACCCTAGGTGTGGGTGGGCAGTACACCTCCAGGCCCCCCAAAATCAGGCAAGCTTCAGAAAAAGCATGACCCTGGGCCCTGCCAGTAGGAAGACAGGACGAGGCCGCTGGCAGTGTGGACCAGAGCCACCTGCCACGTTGATGGGCACATACTGGGTGCTCACAGGGATGTTTACGGACCATGTGGACGATGGAGGCAGCAGGGTAGGTAGAGGACACACCTTGAGCCTGGGCGCCTGAAGTAGCACACCAAATCTGCCGCATAAGTTCAACTCCAGGCAGGTGCCCTGGCTCCCTGCTCCACAGGCCTGATGGCCCCAACCCCTCGTGGAGCACTCCTCCTGGCAGCTGCTGCCCCTGCCTTCACGGCAATCCCCCCAGAAGCTATGGCGTGTGGCACTTGGTTAAGTTTCTTGAAAGACCCCCAAGGAAAGTCCTGTTTTAAGGTTGTGATCAACATCTCTCTGCCTGCCATTGAGCAGATTGCAGAGGGAATAGATTCTTGACAAACGTGAAACCTCTCACAACTGAGAAATACTCTAGGGTGTGGGGGTTGAAAATAAGCAAAGCTGTGGCTAATAAAGAAATTCCCCCCCTTGAATGCTGTCACTCTCGTGGCGATGGCAGCCTCCTTCCGGCCCGGCCTGCCCTCCCGCAGCCCTTGTCCGTGCCACCCGCGTCCGTCCGGGCTCGGAGCAGGGCCTCTGCCGCAAAAACGTGCCCGAGGTGTGAGAAAGTGAGTTTCCTCACCTCCCCTGGGCCTCGGGAGTGATGGGGAGGCTCTCTGGCCCCTGCCCTTCCCCCACAGCCTGGTGGTGACCCCGGGGACCGTGTCCCGGTGAAACCCTCATTGCCTCCCCACTGCCCAAACAAAAGGTTCTCTCCGTCCAAGAGTCAGGAAAAGTGTAATTTTGCAGCCGACCCCTGTGATGAAGCGCCTTCCCTCGGAGTGAGGAGATGGGCATATAAATATTCTCCGTCTCTGCTGCTCTTGATTTCCCTTGTAAGCAGTTGCCCCGTTTCTCCCTCTGATGAATTCCCCGTCACAGCCAGGGTGGGAGCCCCCCACTCCACAGCCCAGGCTGCAGCTGCTAAAATCATTCCGGTGTCCCTGTGCCCTTTGCCACGACTGTTTCTCCCTCCTCCCCGCCCACCGCCCCACCTGCCCCGTCTCACCGTCCCTGTCCCTCATCTCAAGGAATAATGGCCAAGAGACAGCGGCCTTGATTGTGGATCTCACGCCGCATGCACCTAGCACCCTGCAAGCTGTTAACACCCAGAGCCAACGATGCCTGTGATGAAGCGGCCCCAGCCTCCTAGCGCCTTCCCCTTCCATCTCGGGACAAAGCCATCTCCCCACCTGCCGCGGCCTCCCCCAGGAAACCACATGCTCGCCCTGCCTTCTGTGGGTGCCACGCTGAAAGCTCAGCCTGGCAGGGGGAGCATCATTAGCCCACCGTGCTTTCTGGTAGGACACAGCCTCCATTTTCACCCGACTTTAAAGCTGAAAGACACGGGAGAGTCTAATTAGTAAAGGGACGATCTAATATTAATCACTCCCTTAAAATTGACAAGGGAGGCAGTTCATTTAACCACTTAATTGCTACAGGTTTTTATGGGCTGCTGTTTGCAGACATATTTAATGAAGAAGTTATAAATCTAAGAGAGCTTAAAATTTTAATTTTATACCTAAATATTTTCCTTGTTCTCATGTTTGTAGTCAATCCTCAAGAGTGTAGTCACGTGGAATGTTCTTTAAATGAACATATTTGCTAACTGGCGTGATTTCAGTTTTTAAAACATTGGTTCCAGCAATTAGGCATTTTTCTCAGTTCCCAAATGACTAGAGAAATTCGTCTTGATTATAATTGCTCTTAGCCACGCATATCTAATTTGTGTCTTTTTAAGTGTTAATTAGTAAACAGTTTGAGCTGACATCTTTATGTGTTTGTGTGTTGAAAAATGGGGCTTATTGCTTATTTAGCTTGGGGCCGATTCCACTAGCATTTACGTCACGACATTGAGGTGAAATTAATGGAAACACATTTGGCAGTGCAAGGTAAAAAAAAAAAATTCAAATTCAACTTTTGGACAAGCACTTTGCAGGGGCTTCTGGGCCCCTTCAGATGCAGGAGATGAGAGTAGACTTGGGACCTGCATATGCGGGAAGAAAGTGAAGCGGAAGATTTTTGTATCAGTAATGAAGTGGCAGAGTCCCAACCTTATAAAAGCAGAATGTTCATGTCCCAGCACAATTGTTCATTCTTTCTACTTCTGGAAAGCTTTCATTGTGCTTATTAACGTTAAAGAATTTTGTGGAGGGAGAGGTCGCAAAATTCGTGGTCCCTTTGCACCATCTAGTGGTCAGGCCTCACACTGCAACGGGAATCGGCAGCCTTCTCTCCGCCCAGGTTGACCGTTTTCACCACCTAGAATCCTTTTTATTCTTCAGTCAGGAAGCGGATACGTCTGGGGAAAGACACTTGCCTAATTTATCTATTAAATAAACGTTGGCTAAAATATCGATGTTAACCTATCATGCGCCCCTCTTTTATATTGCGCAGAGGCACCGAGCTGCCACCGCAATCCTTACACACTCGGTGGAGATCATCCCCGCCCCAAACAAAGAAACCTAATGACTTAGTCTCAGGGATGCCCTTTCTGAAGGCCCAGGAGGAGTGTAAGGTTTCTCTTGAAATATGGGCTGTGGCCTGGGGACCAGCACTGCAGGACCCCTCAGGAGTATGACCACAGACAAGATTAGTTCCCTCCCCTGTAAATCGTAGCGGGTCTCTCGGGCAGTTTTATCATCTGAACCAGCTGCCCTGCCCATCAGAATCGGCTATTTAAAATTTAGCGTTTTCCCCTTGAGTTCGAAGGTTGCACGTGTTTATCAGACTTCAGATGTCGCTGAAACATGTGAAGAGTGGACACCTGCACACGTGTAGGCGTTAGCTGGCTCTTGCCGTGCTGTTCACTTCCACAACCTTCTGCAGCATGTCGCACGGACCTGCCTCATTCTTTTTAATGACTACACGTACTTCCCTTTTATGATTATGCCAGAATTTATATAAGCAGTCCACTATTGATTGACTTTTGAGTTGTTTCCAATGATTTGCTATTACACAGCCGCAGTAGATTTCCTTGTACACGTGTCTTTGCTCCCCGGGGTCTGTCTTTAGAAGAATATATATGACCCATTTTGGGTTCTGCCTTCCAAAAAGGGCGCGGACACTGAGACCTCCCCGCTGCCCCCCATAGTGTACGAGGGGCCCTGGCTTCCCACGTTCTCGCTGTGGCCCGAGCATCACCAGCATCTGAAGGTGAACATTCTTTCGTATGATTATCAACCACATGTATTTATTTTGTAAATCTCTTCTGTTTGGGCCCTTTGCCATGTTTTTTTTTTTTTTTCCGTTGGCATAGTTCATGATTTTTTTCATGTTTTTTTAAGAATGCTTTATGGTCTTTATAACAACGTTCTCCCCGTCGCAGGCTAAAGAACACTTTAACCAGTGGCTTTTATTCCTGTTAATGATGTGTCCTGCTATACAATTGTTTTCATTTTTTCATGGACTCCTTTGTCTTTACGTTTTAACATTTTATTTATTTGGGGCTTTGTGTCAGAAGTTCGTACAAATAATCAGTCCCGTTTTCTTATATTCTTTCATATTTTAATATATTAATATTCTTTTCAACTACTTAATCCATCTGAAGGTAGAAGCCTTATTTTCTCCTAGAGCATTAGCCAGTTTTCTTAACACTGATTACTTTCTTCAGTGAACTTCAAGTGCCGTCTTTACCATATTGTTCTCTTATGTAAGCGGATCCGTGGACATTTCTCTTGACTCTGTTCTTCTCTGCTCTTTTTATATTATTGCCACACTGTTTGGAATCCTATAGCTTTATAATAAGCTTTAATATACAACAGAGTTCTTTCTTTATAACCCCCAGTTTTTCTAATTATATTCACATGATTATTCCTCCAGCTTCACTTTAGAACCTTTTTTTGGAAGAGGGTTCCAAAAGCTCTGTTCTAGATGGGTTTTTTTTTTTTTAAGATTTTATTTATTTATTTATTTGAAAGTGAGTGAGCAAGAGAGCACAAGCAGGGGGGCATGAAGAGGGAGAAGCAGACTCCCCGCTGAGCAGGGAGCCTGACACAGGTTCAATCCGAGGACCCTGGGATCATGACCTGAGCCGAAGGCAGATGCTTAACTGACTGAGCCACCCAGGCGTCCCCACTAGGTGTTTACTGTAACTGCAGTGACTACATAGGTTAACAGAGGAGCTGTTGTGTCATTTAGGTGAAGAGTCTCCATCTGGAGGTTTGTTCTGTCACTGAGCAGGGTAGACTGAGTAATTATATATCAAGTGATTTTATATCAAGCTCTTCACCTATTTCTGTTACTGTTTTTCTGGTGTTTTTCTCAGTTGCTTTGCTTTGGTGTCCCTGGCAGGCAGTTATGTCATCTCCAAACCCTGACGGGGCCTCCTATCTGGAGTCTGTCCCTTCTCCCACTGCCTCTGCCCGCCACCTTGCCTGGCGCTTTCCAGCCACAGAGCCTCCTTGTCTTACCTGTGCATTACTAGAAGTTTCTAATTTCAACATTAACCCATAATACCGTGTCTTGGGTTGTTATATATAGACCTCTCTCTCTCTTTATCCTGCAAAAGAATTAGCCATCCGTTTCTATTTTTCTAAATGTTTTTTATCAGGAATGGATGGTGGCTTTTGATAAATGCCTTTTAATCATCTATTGAGATGATCATATATTTTCTCCATGGGCCTATTAATATGCTAGATTATATTAAGACTTCCTAATTCTGAGAGTCTCCAAGCCCCCCACTGCCCCTTTGGTTCTGCAGGCAGCAGTGTCCCCCCAGCAGCAGCATCACCCCAGTGGCGGCCACCCCCCAGCCTGCTCCCACAGCAGCCCAGGGCATTCATAATAGAAATGAGAGAAGCAGGCTGAGCAGGTGGAAATAAAGCCGAGGCAGAGGTGATGTTTGGCGGCAGAATCACCTGCCCTGGTTGCCATCATGAGTCATACACTCACTCCCACAGACCGAAGTCAAGATAAATAAATACGTGGTCCTCCACAAGTTCTTCATGAAAGGATTTTTCCCTCCTCATGTTTTGGGAACTCTCACCCCAAGTTTTAAAGTAATACCTCCCCAAGCTAAACTCTTAGAAGGCTGCCTCTCACATAGGGAAAAAGCATAAGGATGAAAAAGAATAAGGAAGCACGCTTTCCCAGAGCGACCACGCTCCTCGTTCTCCAGCGCCAGAAAGTGGTGGTGGTTCCCATATTTCCTACAGAGAGGCTCAGAGAGGGAAAATACACATATCCATTTTTTGGGGGGGGAGGGGTAATATTCAGGTGAGCTCTAAAATGCTGACCCAATGAAGGGGAAGCCCCCACGGCTGCTTGGAGACATGGGGATGGCAGCCATGCCCACAGCAGAGCAGGCCAGCTGGGGGCACAGTGAGGGAGAGGCCAAGGACAACAGGACACCCCTGTCCTCAGCAGCCACCCAGCCATCTTCAGTTCCACCACGAAATGTGCCGTTCCCCATTTTCCTTAAAATTGCACGACCTTCTCACTCTGTCTTCTGTTTTCCTACTTTTGATAGTCACGGATACAGGAATATTTCACTTTCTTGCTTACACAGTTCCCACTGCCCCACACACTCACAAAATACAGTTGTGGTGATAACACGGCAGTTGATGCTGCCTGGTTGGACAGTTTCTAGGGAACGGTGGGGAGTGTGGCAAATGGGAAAGCACATGTTCTCTAAAGGAAGTAGTCTCCAGACGCAGGAATGAACATCCAGAATTGCCATAGCCTCCTATTTTTTTCTGGAAAAGCTGGAAAATGTTGGCATTTTATGCAATCTCTCAACTTTTCAGTGTTTATTTTTAAACACCCCACAGGTCAACAAGGTGTGAACACCCAGCTGTGTCTGGAGATACACAGTGCACTCAGACTCATAATCTTGCATTCACAGGGGTGATGTGGACATGCACTGGGCTCAGGACTGTGAGTTAGCTCATGCTGAGTTAAATACCACACAATAGGACTCATCCCACCATCATGCCTCAAAGGCTGTGAGATGTCAGAAAACACAGGGCTGAACTGAATGCTGCTGCCACAGAGGACTGAAAATCAGAATCACCTACCACCTGCTCCAGAATGTAGCCCTTAAACTGGCTGCCCTCTCTCCTTTGTGCTGAGCTGTGCCCAGTGTTCTCTCTCCTGCACTGTCCGTCCACCCATCCATCCGTCCATCCACCCACTCATACACCCCATCTGTCCATCCCTCCATCTATCCATCCACCCACTTGTCCATCTGTCTGTCCACCCATCATCCATCCATCCATTCTAGGCCACAGCCTCCACCAGGCTCTGGAGCTACAGAAGTGGCCACGGCCCGTCCTGACCACGCACTTAGGATATGTGAAATGTTGTGGAGGGGGTTGTGATGAATTCTCCCCAGGGGAGGAGGGAACATATCCCAGAAAAAGTGCCCCTTTAGCTGGGCCTTTAAGGACAGTAAGGTTTTATCCATCCAAGGGAGAAAGTGTTCTAAGGAGAACAGCATCTGGAAAGGCACAAAGATTTGGCCCAGGCCCATTTAGGACTCGGTGCTGGGCAGGGAGGGAGGAAAGATCCACAAGCCATGGCATGGGGAAAGGTATTTGCAGAACCCATTCAAACCTCAGTCCAGAGGAGCGGAGGCGGTGGGGGGAGGGCCTGGGGCTCTGCCACAGGGTGGACCAGGGATGCAGGAGTCACTCCACCATCCCAGAAGCTCTTGGATGCTCTTCAGTCCGGGTCCTAGCTGGAGGTGCTTTGTGAGCTGAGGGTGCCCTGACAGTAGGGGGCTCTCCTGGCACTGAGCCCAGGAGGCAGACCCTACAGGGCAGCTAGTAGGGGTCGCCATCTCGTCCTGGGAATTCCAGGCTTAGAGCTGGGTGCTGAGGATCCCCGAAAGGGCCTGGATGCCCCTGGGAGTGGAAGGATACAGGGGCTGAGCCAGCAGAAGGCTATGAATGTCATGAACTGAGCAGTTGCTTTCGAAGCCAGGTACGGTGCCCAGACAGACATGGTTCCTGCTGGAGCAGGTGGGTCTTCAGCAAAAGGCCCAGCAGTGGACCTAGGTGGGGCTCAGGGCCCCGACTGGGGGTTACTTCTCTCAGATTCGAGCCCAGGAATCCAGTGGGAAAGCCAGAATGGAAATCAACGTGGCTTCCCTGAGGGCTTGCAGGAGCCATGCCAACTGCTCTGTGCAGTTGTGTGAAATGAGAGCATCCCTATCTGACTGTGGCATTAAAGACGTGTTCCTGCTGTCCTCTGACCCCTGGTGGCATCAGAAAGCTGCTCAGCCTCTCACAGCCCTGGTGTGCTCACCTGTAGTGGAAAGACAGCAACACCAGCTTCACGGGGTGTACAGATTTGGTCCTAGCAGGAGCCACCTCACCTTACTAGGGACCACTGGGGTCATGGGCTGTAGAGCTCCAGGCCTGTACCCCCCAGCTATGGGATGTTCTAGAACCTCCTGTGGAATGGGAAGGGCACCCCTGGCATTCGCCGTCACTCCCCTGAGCTCCCATGTGCATGTGGACAGACCTCCTCCAGGTAAAGCACTTCTACATGCTCGTCTGGACCCCAGCACTTCCTCCATTCACCCAATTTTTCAGATATCTCTGTGGAACCACAATCCAAGTATGAAACAAGGACTCCCCAGGGGTGGGGGGAGTAAGAAGCCTCAGATCACAAAGTGTCACCAGTCTTAGCTTGTCCAATGAGGCGTTAGTCTTCAGTCCCCCACTTCGGGAGCTTAAAGGGGGGGGGGGGGTGTATTCAAATCAGCAGACAGGCCTCTCCAGGTGCACAGATGAGGCTGCCCTCTGGGGAGGTGAGGTCCTTCTGTGGCCGCTTCTTGCAGTGGCACTGGCTCTTCTTCCCCAGGGGCCGAGTTCCAGCAGCCAGGCTTCTGCACACCGAGAGGGAGGACATGGAGCCCTCCAGGGAGGAGTGGAGGCTTCCCACAGCTGAAATTCCGGAACAGGTTAAAGCGCAGCTGATAAGCAGAGCCCAGGCCACAGCTGGGGCTGTGGGGAACTAGAGCCAGTGCAGGGCAGGCTTGAGGGGGCAGGCTCTGGGGAAGGCAGGGCCATTAGGAACCTCACCTACCTTCCTAACTGTATGGGGCCAGGCCCATCTGTCTGCCTGGAAGACCCTCCTGATGGCCAAAGCCCACCCTTCAGTGTCAGTACACCCCTGAACCAGACTTCTTGTGGACCTAAACCTTGGCCCCTTTACTTCTCCTCCATCTATTCTCACCCAGCCTGGCCCCTGTAGGCCTGCTCTTGACAGCTTTCCAGGTTCTTCCATGATCCACCGCAGGGCCAACTTAGGTCGACTCATTGGCTCACATCTGTCTGCCCCCACCTCTGAGCTGCACCTGCATGAGAGGTGGGTGCAGACTCTCTCCTGACACTGACTGCCCCCCACCCCTGGGACCACAGTGGGCCTAGTCCAGCTTTGCCCTGGCTCCCTCCAGACCTTTGGGACGTCTGATCCTGCCCCAGGGCTCAGCTTCCATGTCTGTAAAACTTGGGTGATGGAAATAATCCCTTACTGCCCTTTCTCCTCCGGAGTCCCTGATCTGATCATTACCAGATCCAGGGAGGGAGGGTATATGCTTGGCCTTTTTCCCCCCTCTGCAGACCTTCCTCAACTTACAGTGGGGTTACTTCCCAAGAAATCCACCATGAGTTGAAAACACTGTAAATTAAAAATGCATTTAATATACACCTAACTTAACCGAACATCATAGCCTAGCCTGGCCTGCCTTAAACTCCCAGAACACGTACAGTAGCCCACTGGGCAGGAACATCTAAGACAAAGCCTATTTTATAATAAAATGCCGACTATCTCATGTAATGTACTGAAGACTGTACTGAAAGGGAAAAACAGGATGGTCGGATGGGGCCAGTAGGGCTGTCAGCATGTCGGTTGTTGATGCTCACAGTCACATGGCGGCCCGGGGGCTGCGGCTGCTGAGCCTCACAAGACAGTATCAAATGCAAAATCTGAGGTCTGGTTTCTACTGAACGTTTGTCGCTTTTGCGCTGTTCTAAAGTCGAAATGTGGTAAATCTGGGACCATCTGTGTTCTGTTTGGTTAAAGTTTTCAGACAGTGCTTCTCACTCGCCAAACCAATAAGATCTCCTGGGCGTTTTGAAAACTGTTGCCCCGCCAGGTGAGCCAGAACCACCCCACCCCAGCCAGGGCCCCAGTGGCTTGGTTAAAAACCCTGATTCTGGTGCATAAGGAGGGCTGGGTCTTTCATGCAAATTGTCTCCGGTGTCTGTGAGTGGAGGAGGGTTTGATTGCCCCCTTCTAACCAGTCAGGCAGAGTCCAAGCGACCACAGTGCAGCTGGAAGCTAAGGTCCACATGTCGCCCTTACCAGGACAACAGTCGTGTGGGAGCTCATACCCCAGAGCTAGAGAGGCCCGATGTGTCAGTCGCAGGGTCTCTGGGCTGGAGGGACAGCCCCAGGCATAACCCCTGACGGTGACATCTCCTGGAGAGACCGCCAGGCCCGGCTGCTGTGAAGGCTAGTGTCCACCAGAGGGCGCCATGGCCCAGACCGCTCCGCTGGGCCAGGCTCTGCGAACCCAAATGCTTTTTAATTGAAAATTTTTTTAATTCAAAAAGGATTTGCTGTTTGTACGCGAGTGCAGGTTTTCCTTATGCAGGAGACTAATGTCTTGAGTAAACAGATCCGGGCCCAAATCCACCTTCAAAGGTACTCGCTGTTTGCCCAAGGGAGTGAAAGGCCTTCCAGAAGCGGCCCTAGTCTCTTGGGCAAACACTTTGGGGCCGGCAATCCCGGGCAGAAGACAGTGTCTGTGGGAAGGGTTATCCGCAGCCTAAGGGGGATTATGTCTGGGGACATATGTTGAAATTTCATTTGGGGAGTTAGAGAAAACAAGAGGTGGGGGGGGGTGGGGAGTAGTGCTTTTCTGCAGCCAAGATAACCTAAAAAGGGAAAGCTCCCAAGGGTCGGGGGGGGGGGGGGGTACTGCAATCTGTGCCCCACGCCAAGAGTCCTGGCCATGGGGGGGTGCGGTGCAGGGGGCGGGGGCAGAGGGAGGACTGGGCTCAGGCTGTGTGTCCGGAAGAGGCAGTGTGTGCACTCGGGACTTCTTGCAGCTCCATTGGAGAGGGGCCTTCTGTCTGCTGCCCTAGGCAGGATCTCTCAGGCCCAGCCTGAGAGCAGCCAGGGTAAAGCCCCCCAGCCCCCTCCAATGCACAGCTGCCCCCAGCCCTCATGCCTCTAGCCCTCTGCCCACTCCCACCCACATCCCACCAGTTGGGCCACAGAATGGTCTGAATCGGCCTTCTGAGCAGCAGCAGCAATGTGCCCGGGAGGTGCTTGAAAATGCAAATTCTTGAGCCCCATCCCACCTTCTGAGTCCAAATCTGCATCTTACCACGACCTCCAGGGACTCTGTGCGTTAGGGGTGGGTCTGCCTGCTACCTCTCTTTCCCTTGTGCCTCCTCTCCCCACCCGAGGGGCGGCCGCACCACCCCACTCCGTTCTCCTAGAACGGTCCCCGCTGAGGCCACGAGGTGGTTCCACTCCAGCAAGCTGCCCTCCCTGGCTCACATCTCCAGGTCCTCCACTCTCTGACCCTGCGCGCTCCTCCTGAAGCTTCTCTCCATCCATCACTCCAGCTAGCCTTCCCCAGATGCTTCCAGTTCCCAACCTTTTACCCCTGGTTCCCTATCGCCTCAGCCAGGCAGTTGCCCCTGAGCCACCAGCAGAAATGCACTCACGTT
Source organism: Canis lupus dingo (assembly GCF_003254725.2). Lineage (NCBI taxonomy): Eukaryota > Metazoa > Chordata > Mammalia > Carnivora > Canidae > Canis > Canis lupus. The sequence goes on along the minus strand of NC_064251.1, from coordinate 57,995,269 downwards.
CCACCCCCCAGCCTACCCTTGCCTCCTGTGTTGCTCGTTTGGATTAATGGTGGCGGCCTGCCCCTGCCCCTGCCCCCGCCCTCATGCGCCGCCCAGGGTGCGCTTGGCAGGTGCGCTTGGGTGCGCTTGGCGGGTGCTGATGGAGCGGAGGAACCTTTCCTGCCGTGATGCGCCCGAGCAGCCACCAGGTGGCGGTATCGGCTCAGATTTGGCCTGAAGGCCGCCGCCTCTAGGGATGCTCCCCTGGACCGGCCTCCCGGAGCGGGGGCCCAGCCGTGGCCCCTGGGAGCGGAAAGGGAGCAGGTTGGGAGCCGCCTTGATAGATTTTCCCAAGTAGACAAGAAAAGTGCAGCGGGTGCTCGCCTGGTGCTGGCGATGTGCAGGCCCTTCGTGTGCTGTCGCTCACCCCACCCTCACAGCCAGCCCTGGGAGTGCAGACTGTGACCCCTGTGACCCTTTATTACTGAAGTATAATTGACATGTAACATTAGTTTCAGGTGTACAACATAACGAATTCATATTTGTCCGTATCGCAAAATGATCATGATGTCTAGTTAACATCTGTCACCATGGTTACAAAATTTTTAACCTTTAAGATTTACTCTTAGCAACTTCCAAACATGCAACGTAGCGTTAGCTGTGGTCACCTGCTGTACATTACATCCCCACGACTCTACAACTGGAATGTTTACCTTTCGACCCCCTTCACCCATCCAGAGCCCCTCCCCTGGCAACCCCCAGTCTGTTCTCTTTAACTATAGGGGTTTTTTAGACTCCACATATAAGTGAGGTCACGTGGGTGTTTGTCTTTCTCTGACTTATTTCACCTTCACAAAATGCCTTCACCATCCATCCACGCAGTTGCAAATGGCGAGATTTTGATTTTTCAATGGCTGAATAAGATCGCACTGTATCTCTATGCCACGTCTTCCTTATCCCTTCACCGGGCATCAGAGCCCTAATGGACTCCCAGGTCTTGGCTGTTGCAGACAACACTGCAGCGAACATGGGGGTGGCAGGTAGCTTTCTGAGTTAGCGTTCTTGTTTTCTTCAGATAAATACCCAGAAGAGGAATTGCTGAGTCCTAGGAGAGTTCTAGTTTTAATTTTTGGAGGATCCTCCATACCACATTCCACAGCAGCTGGGTTCCCAACAGGGCACAAGGGTTCCCTTTTCCCCACATGCTCGCTGACACTTGTCATCTCTTAACATAGCCCCACTTCCGAGAGGAGTTCACGGAGGATCAAGGAGGAGTTCACAGAGGATCAGGGAAGGGCGAAGACCTGCCTGAGGTCACCCTCCAAAGTCAAGTCCTTCCCTCCTGCCCCTTCTGGTGGCAGTGTCTGTAGGGACCACAGTCATATCTGCGTTGCCGGGCCCTTTGGCTCTGGGCTCAGGGGTCACTTGAGGCTATTTGCTCCTTTTGTTCACACAAAAGGCCATGGGACGGGGCTGGCCCAGATCTGTGTCTGCCTGTCCTGCGTCAGCGCTGTGGGGCCCTCGGGCAGGGGCGACTGAGGACACATGCTGGGCAGTGGTGGTCTCTTGGCTGCCTCTTCACCATTTCTGCTCAAGGGAAAAAAACCTCTCCGAGGTCTGCTGCTGCCCCTCATTCCTGGCTGACCCCTGAAGCCCTCCACTCTTAGCTGTTCTCCTGCTGCAGGCAGCTCCCTTCGGGGTTGGGGGGAGCAGGCAGGCCAGGCTTCCTATCAGCCTCCTCCACCACCACCACATCCCTGAGGAAATAGCTTCAGCTGGTGGCCAAGTTTAACCAGGGCAGTTCCACGTGGTTCTACTTTACATGGAGGAGCCCTTTTTTTTTTTTAGGATTTTTTTAAAATATTTTTTTATTGGTGTTCAATTTGCTAACATACAGAACAACACCCAGTGCTCATCCCATCAAGTGCCCACCTCAGTGCCCACCACCCAGTCACCTCCACCCCCCGCCCACCTCCCCTTCCACCTCCCCTAGTTCATTTCCCAGAGTTAGTCTTCCATGTTCTGTCTCCCTTTCTGATATTTCCCACTCATTTTCTCTCCTTTCCTCTTTATTCCCTTTCACTATTATTTATATTCCCCGAATGAATGAGACCACATGATGTTTGTCCTTCTCCGACTGACTGACTTCACTCAGCATAATACCCTCCAGTTCCATCCACGTTGAAGCAAATAGTGGGTATTTGTCGTTTCTAATGGCTGAGGAATATTCCATTGTATACATAGACCACATCTTCTTTATCCATTCATCTTTCGATGGACACCGAGGCTCCTTCCACAGTTTGGCTATTGTGGACGTTGCTGCTAGAAACATCGGGGTGCAGGTGTCCCGGCGTTTCCCTGCATCTGTATCTTTGGGGTAAATCCCCAACAGTACAATTGCTGGGTCGTAGGGCAGGTCTATTTTTAACTCTTTGAGGAACCTCCACACAGTTTTCCAGAGTGGCTGCACCAGGTCACATTCCCACCAACAGTGTAAGAGGGTTCCCCTTTCTCCACATACTCTCCAACATGTGTGGTTTCCTGCCTTGTTAATGTTCCCCATTCTCACTGGTGTGAGGTGGGATCTCATTGTGGTTTGGATTTGTATTTCCCTGATGGCAAGTGATGCGGAGCATTTTCTCATGTGCTTGTTGGCCATGTCTGTGTCTTCCTCTGTGAGATTTTACTTCATGTCTTTTGCCCATTTCAGGATTGGATTGTTTGTTTCTTGGGTGTTGAGTTTAATAAGTTCTTTATAGATCTTGGAAACTAGCCCTTTATCTGATGAAGTCCCAGTAGTTCATTTTTGCTTTTGTTTCTTTTGCATTCGTGGATGAATCTTGCAAGAAGTTACTGTGGCCAAGTTCAAAAAGGGTGTTGCCTGTGTTCTCCTCTAGGATTTTGATGGAATCTTGTCTCACATTTAGATCTTTCATCCATTTTGAGTTTATCTTTGTGTCTGGTGCAAGAGAGTGGTCTAGTTTCATTCTTCTGCATGTGGATGTCCAATTTTCCCAGCACCATTTATTGAAGAGACTGTCTTTTTTCCAGTGGATAGTCTTTCCTCCTTTATCGAATATTAGTTGACCATAAAGTTGAGGGTCCACTTCTGGATACTCTATTCTGTTCCATTGATCTATGTGTCTGTTTTGTGCCAGGACCACACTGTCTTGATGACCACAGCTTTGTAGGACAACCTGAAATCTGGCATTGTGATGCCCCCAGCTATAGTTTTCTTTTTTAAAATTCCCTTGGCTATTAGGGCCATTCTACTGCTAAAAGTCCTGAGATATATATATATATTTTTTTTAATGTTAACCCACCCCTGACCTCATCTAAGCTCCTCATTCCTAAACCCCTAGGACCACCTGGCAGCTCTGGCAGATGCTGGACCAGGCTGCTCCCCCACCCCACCCCACACTCGGGCGGTGCCATCGCACCCGGCCTTCTGAGAGGCAGGTGCACTCCCCCTTCCCCAACAGAGGTACCCGCCTCTCTGAATTTCCATCAGACTCCAAACCTACCTTTACACAGTGACCTAGGGTCAGATAAGCTTCAGTCTTACTGAAGGTGGGACAGGGGACAGGCATGCCCCTCCAGGTACCTCCCTGGCCCAGGTAAGGTGGGCTCGTGGGGTGCTGCCTCCCGAAGCCTGGGGCCACTGTCAGTTAAGGAAGACTGTCACACCCACTTCAGGGAGCGGCTCTGGGAACTCAGAGGAAGGTGTACGCATGCGCAGGGTACGGCAGGAAACACAGAGTCAGAGGGTCCCCTGGGCCTGGTGGCTGTGGCTGGCCTCAGGTCAGGTGTGGGATGGAAGTCCAGAGCTGTCCTTCACCATGTACATGACCCCACTCCTGGCAGGCAGCTTGGCCCATGGTCACCCGGTGGCTTTGAGCACTGCAGTCCCCCTCAAGGAAAACAAGCAAGGACGGCACATAGCATCCATCATCACAAACTGGCCTGCCGCCTGCAGCAGCAGAGGTGCACCTGTACACACACCCCGCACCGCACGTGTGTGCCCAGAGGGCACCGTGTCTGCGTGAGCACGCTCAGTGAGGTGGCACAGGGGCCGCTGCGGGCTCGGCCTGAGGCCTTGGGATGGTTTTCTCTGCTGTCCTCATGCACTGACCACGCTTCTCTGTCCCCTCCCTCCTACAGTATGAGTACAGCTTCCGCACGGAGCAGAGCGCTGCGGCCCGGCTCCCACCCAGCCCCACTCGGTGTCAGCAGATCCCCCAGTCCTGAGGGGCCAGCCACCACCCTGTCCCCGTGGGGAGAAGACGCAGCTGCCCAGACTACTGAGCGCCCCTCCCTTGCCCGGTCCCTCCTGCCCTCCCCTTCTTACTGCCCCACGGTGGGGTTCATCTGGGAGACTCTGGGCAGCTGAGCTGTTACCTCTTCGGCCATCGGCTTGCCTGACGTGACACCCCGGCCTCCCCGGGGATACTGTTCATAATCTCAACTAATCTGTGTTTGCTGTAGTGACCAGCAGCTCCTAACGTGTCTGTGTGATGACCAGCCCTCCTACAGACAACCCTACCCAGCACGGGAGTCACCCCTGAGGGCCCTGCACAATTGTTGGAGCTGCCCAGCGATGCTACGGGCTCCCTTCCCTCCTGACTGTGGCCTGCCTCTAGCTATCCGGTTCCTCCTGGAGGACCCAAGGCGGGTGACCGCTTTGCACAGCACCCTCCAGGACTCACTGAGTGCCCCATACAGGGGCTGCTGTGAAGCAAGTCCCCCACACCAACAGCAGCAAGCGCCCTGAGCGTTTCACGGCGACCCAGAGGACACACGGGAGGAAGAAGCCTGTGGTCCCCCAGGAGCCCTGAGCCTGGGTCCCCGCCTCACTGGTGGCCATCCCTCAGACTTCTCCCCCGATTCACACACTGGACATGCTGGGGTCGGGGAGCAGCCGCCCGGCTGCCCACACAGAGGACTTGCCTTCTGGGCAAGAAGGCGGAGGGACCTGGTGCTTGCTTGGAGGGGAGTTGTGCTGCCCGGGACATTGTGCTCAGCCACCACACATCCCCATCCCTCCCAAAGGGCTCATCTCTGCCATGCCCACGTGCCAACTGCCACCCCAGCTGCCTCGGCCGGTGCCCTGACCCAGGGATGGGCCCACTCTGGGCCACAGGTGAAGACTCTTGGCCAGTGCCCAGCCCCAGAGGGACATGGGCATGTGGTCGTCGGCTTCTCAGAGCCAGGCTGTGTCTCACTGGGTTCTGCTAACAGCACAGTTGTTTTAAAAGTCCACATGAGCCAGGTCACCAAACTGGGGCCAGCATGGACATTTGTACCACGACCAGCCAGTGGACGTACTGGTACTTCTCACGATGCTGGCTGCCAGGTTCAGCTCCAGGCGTGTTTGCCACGAGAACAGGGCTGCAGCCCTCCCTGGGGGCTCAGGCCCTCACCCAGGGGCCTGCCTGGTCTAGCTTTCGAGAGTGGTCTTAATTCCACAGAATGTTGGCACCTCCCCTCTTGGGGGTCCCCAGATGGTGGGAGCTTTGGACTTGAGGCTTGACTGTGTCTGGAGGGTGGGGGGGGAGGCATGGAGAGCAGCGAGGGTCCCCCACCACAAAGGGAGCCCAAGAGAGCCACAGCCAGGCACGGACCCTGCCTCCCCATGGTGCCTGGGGCAGATCGGGCCAACGCCACGAGGAGGGTGGCTGCCAGCTAAGCGGCGGGGCGGGCAAAAATACCTCATGTACCCTCACGAGCCCCGCCATCTCCAGCAGCTCCACTCTCCTCCTTGGTTGCCCCACGATCTTCACTCGATAGCTCCTGATTTCTGCACATTAGGGAAGCGGTCACCTCTCCCTACCTTTGCCCAGACAGGACATTTTGGGGTGGGGGGTGGGGCTGGCCTTCCTAGGCCTTCCACACAGCAAAGGGGTAGGAAAAGGCAGGTAGTTGGTGGAATCCCTGGGGCCCGGGGGTCATGGGCTGGAGCCAGCAGTCCGTCTGAGGACCTTGGGGACTGGTGCTTCACCAGGAGAGGAGACAGCTGTTGGACGGGTCTCACCTGTACCCACTCACCTGTACCACTCACAAGCTAGTTGTGTCTCTGGGGAATCGGAGCCCTGTGGGGCCCAGAGAACCTGTGTCTACTGCTGCTTTTTGGATGGGTGGCTGGTCCAAAACCAAGTGACCTGTGTGACCCGAAGCCCAACATAGAGGGGCAATTCTGATTACTTCTGTTCACTTGGTTTGGGCACTTGCTCATGGCCTGACTGAGATTATCATCTGGCAGGTAGCGCCCGATGGCCCTTGTCCCTTGACTGACAACCAAACATCTTTGGGGAGAGCACTTGCGACCAGAGTCAGGGTGCATGGGCGGGGAGGCAGGGGGCAGGGATAGGAAGGGAGGCTGTCCACAGAGGAGGAGCTGTACGCCCTCCCGAGCCCCCCCCCCCGCCCCCAGACTGTCCTGTCCCACAGTTAGGGGAGGACCCAGAGCAAGGCGGGGCCACCAGGAAGAAGACAGGCCAGCAGGGGCTAGGGCAGGCTGCGGCCACCTCCACTGTATCGTGTGATGGTGACCGATTGTCCCCTGATCCGCAATTAGGCAGTGACCGTGGTGGGGGAAGGCTGGTGTCTGTGGTAGATTGGAGGCTGCTCCTCGCCCTCCTTCCTTGTGACCATAGGCAAGGGGGTGCATGTGGGGGCTCATGCAGACCCCAGGACAGCCCGGACCCCTAGCTCATGCCTGGGAGAGGTGTTTGTTCAACCCCAGGACCACATGGGGAGGGCGGGTGGCGGCCTGGCCTTCATTCCCCCCCCCCCCAAAAAAAAGACTAACCAGAGCACAGCTTCCCTGTTGTCCTTTCCCTCTGGAAATGCAGCGTGTCTCCAAAGGCCCTGGAACGGCTCAGTGGTAATCGGGAGAAGCCGTGGGACGCGGTTCACTCGCAACTAAGCATCAAGGCTTTTTCCTACCCCAAGTCCAGGATGTGGTACAGGCCACAGCTCGCCTCCACTTGGAGAGCTGGGAAGCCTGGTAAGGGGGGTGGGGAGCAGCTGAAGACCCCCTCCCAGCCTGCCCTGGCCCCCCTCTCTTGCTGGGTGTCCTGCTGCACGGCTGGCAGCAGAGAGCCCCTGACACGGGCATCCCCCTGCCCAGGAAGACAGCAGGGGCAGGTGACAAGAAGGACAGCTGCGTCCCAAACCAGGCACTAGGCCGGCACTCGAAGCACATCGTCCCCCGTTATTCCCCCTTAAAATGCAAATAACCCAGAAGTGGGTATTAGACGCTCCTCGTTACCAATGAAGTGGCAGAGGCTCGTCCACGGGCACGGGGCTGCCGAGCGGCAGAGAAGATCGGGACGCGCGTGTCGTCGCCCCGGAGCCCCGTGCCAGCTGGCCCGGCGTAAGCACGCGCCTCGCCCCGACCTTTGTCGTGTCCAGCCCAGTCACGGACTCGCCAGCGTCCCGGGCCATGCGGTTCCAGCGTGCTCGATTGTGCGGCCACTGCGCGGGCCATGGTGCTCAGGGGGCGACGGTCCAGCCGCCCCGCCCCGACAGCCGGGGGGCCCGAGGGCAGGGGGCGGCCGCAGAGCTCGGCCCCCCCGCCAGCGCCCACCACCCGGGGCGACCACGAGGCCCCTCGTGCCTGGCTGCTCTGGACGCGGCCCAGCAGTGCCTGCCGCCACCACGACCGGGCTCTGTCCCCGGCCACGGGCACGTGAGCCGCCGTGGGACCCCCGGGCCGGTCAGGCTGCCGCGGCCTCGCCCTGGGAACCCCGTCCTGGCCCTATTTATTTGAGGTGACTCCCGTATGTGGCCAAGGGAAGTCTCACTGTGTGATTGTCTGTCTTAATATAATTTGTTAAATAAACGTTTGTTTTAACCTTTGCCCGGCTGGCTGCGGCGCCCTCCCGAGCGGGTGGCACCCCCAGAGGACACCGGGCCTCCAGCCTCCCCTCCAGCTCTCCCGGGGCCTCCGGGCGGAAAGCTGCCCCGTTAGTACAGAGGCCTGGCTTCAAAGGCAAGGAAAGCCCTGCCATTCTCCGGGAACAGCCTTCTGGAATGGCCCTGGAAGGCGAAAACCCCAGCTGCGGGAAAGCACGGGGACCACGGGCACTGCAGGGGTGCGCTTTCACGTGCGGCTGGGGGCGCCTGTCTGTGCAGGCTCAGCGCCCTGGGCTGCTCTGCCCCTGGGTTCCGTCCTGTCCCGACTGTTCACCCGCTTGCAAGACCCCACGCTGAATGCCGGGGAAGAAACCAAAGGGCCGCAGGACGCGGCCCAGGGCTCCCTGCAGGGCCCATCAGTCAGGCTCCATTATCAAAGCACTTTGCCTCCTTTAGAGGTGACCTTCGCATTTTGGGGCTAGACGTCACAGTCTGAGCTGTCACTGCTAAGAGCACTGTTTACGCCAGACTCCGAAGGGGGCCACCTTTAGCTCAGCTCTCATTAGGACCATGAGAATCCCCAAAGCATCTGTGTCTCCAGCCCAGGACCCCGAATCTCTGGCTTCTCTCAGGAGGAAGGAAAAGCAGCCCAGAGAATTCCATGAGAAACCCACAAAGAACAGAACATGGGGTTCGAAGAGCTCGATTCAGGTTCTGGCTCTGCCACTTCCTGACCACTGGCCCTCAGCTGGTCACCTGACACCTGCAGAATGGGGACACTACCAGTGGCCTGCCCTGGGAAGATGGGAGGAGGATGTTCGCAGAGCACTTAGCATAAGCAGAAACCGAGTGATGTGCCAGGTCTTTCCTCAGGGCCAGGGCTCTGTGCTGCCATCCACCTCATGCACGGAGTCCCTCCTAGCGCTGGGTCACCAGGGAAGTACAGATGGTGGCCTTTCACATCCAGGACACAGAGTCTGTTTGCAGGAGGCCTCACGTACTACGCGGGAAGGCAGACAAACGGATTCCCCAGGGCCGCAGGGGCAGGCACCTCACAGGCCTTTGGGCAGCAAGAAACCAAAATCTACTCACAACAGCTTAGGCCAGGGCGGGGTTAGTGGCCAGACCACACACCTGTTTCTCCTGTTGTCGCCTGCACTGCCTCATCTGCTGTACCTGCCATCTGCTCCCAGTCCTCTCACACTCCAGTCCTCCCTCTCGTGCGCACTCTCTACACCAGCACACATGGCACGCGCACTCATGTGCACTCACAGCCACTCAAGTTCAGGTCTCCATTCAAAAGATCCAGAGGTGAGAGTCCCAGGATACACTGATTGGCCAGCCTGGGCCGGGTGACTCCTGCGCCAGCCGGGAGTGTCCGGAGCAGGTCCAGATTCATTCCAGATGCCTGTCCAGATGCCTCGACGGGCATCTCCCTGTTGATAGGGGAGTGCAAGCCTGTTAGGAGAGGGTGACAGCCCTTCCTGGGGAGACAGAGAAGCACTCCATCGGCAGCTGGGCCATGGGGAGAAGACCGCGGAATGGAGGAGCATCCATCCTCCCTTCCATCTCTCCGTCCATCTGTCCCTTCCAACCTTGCTATCAGAGCACCTTCCACACATAGGGCCTGAACCCAGCTTAGGAATTCAGTTGTGACCCAACACCACCAACATCCCTTTGTGGAGCTGAGAGGCTAGCCTGTCCCACTCTACCCCCCACATCCCCTCCACCATGTCTCTCCCACTTCTCCCCCTGCTTCTGCCTATTTTTTCCTAGCCACCTTGGCTCATCCCTAAGACTGGGCTCCCTGAGCCCTTACCCTGACCTTTCCCTCCCTTTCTGCATCCTCCCCACTGCTTTAACTGTACCTAGCTTGGTCACAGGCCAATCTCCCTGAGCTCCATCAGCCACCTGGGAGGAGTGGAGGAACTACCCTGGGGGAGGGAGGTGCCACCCAGATGTCACTCTTTGACCTCAGTACACCCCCAAGCCCAGATTGCTCCCCTTCTCCTGACTCCCTGTCCTGAAACAAGCCCACCATCTCCTACAGGGTTGCCCCTGCCACCACCTGGAGCCGTCTGTGATCACACCATTTCCAGCTGGACAGTTCTCCCATCTAAATTTGCGCTCAAACTCAGCCACTCCTTTTCTTGCTGCTCCTTTTGCAATTCTGCCCCTTGACACTTTTCCCCTGGATTACAGCAGCAGCCCCTTGACCATTGCAACCACCTCAAGGGTCTTCCCCTCCCATCCACCCTCCTCACAGCCACCTAACGGTGCTGCTCCACCTACAGTGCTTCACCCCTCACCCTAAGAACGAGATCAGGGTCCCTCAGGTTTCCTAACACCACTGTTCTCGGTCTGACCCTGCCTCCTGTCCCAGCCTCACCTCTTCCAAATCTCCCTGATGGATTCTTTGTGATCCTGCATACTTCAAACTCTGTACTTCCTTGCCTTTGCATATGCTATTCCCTCTACCTAGAATGCTTCTCCCTCATTTTTCTGCTGGGTTAAGTCCTGCTCATTCTCTAAGAGTCTGCTTATACACCACCTGTGTGATGTCCCATCTGATCCCTTGGAGGCAAAGCTAATGTTCCCTCCCCCAAGCCAACAAGGGGCCCCAGTGGCACTTGTTTCGAGGCTTGTGACACCCCCGCCCACCCACCCCTGGGCCTGTGATAACCAGCAGCAGCCCTCTCTGGACAAGTCCTGACACTGGCCTCAAAGAGGCCAGAGACCAGAGTGAGAACTGGACCCTGACCCTCACCTGGGCAACCTCTGAAGCCACAGCACCCAAGAAGATCCATGATGAATGTGTGGCAGGAAGATGAATAGCCGTAGGCTGCTGGTTCTCCCCCTCATGCCCAATTTATAGGGCTGCCAGAAAAAGAAAAAAGAGGATCAATGGATCATAGGAGCTAACACTAAAGCTAAGAGGGGCTTGGCTTTGGGAAATAGCAGACTGGAGGGAAAGATAGCCAATGCCACAGATGAGAGATGGCGTGGGGGGAGCAACCTGCTGGCTATACTCATTCATCACACACACACACACACACACACACACATTTCCCTGGGTGGGTCATTTCATCCTTTCACCACCAAAACAACAGCAGCTCAGCTGACCGCTGATCTCCTTTCCTCCCCTCTCCCCATACCTTGGGCCAGGTAGAGGCAACCAAAGACATGAGTCTTAAGAAAAATGGTGCTGAGAAGAGATCTTGGCCATTTCCATGAGGGTCTGGATCTCCTGAAGGGGGAGAGCACATAGGTAGACATTGGCACGGCTGAACACCCAAGGCACATCCAACCCCCCTGCCCTCCTTGTCCTTCTCTGGAAGGGGCATGAGGGTTCATAACCTTAACTGCATGATAGAACCACCTAGAAAGTTTTTAAAACTTCCTGGGCCCAGACCACACCTAAGTCCATGAAATCAGAGTCTCTGGAGGAGGATCCATGAGCCAGTCTTCTTTAGTCTCCCAGGGTGATGCCAGTGTACAGAGGAGATTAGGAACCACCAAGCTGACTTCTGGGCTTTCACCACATCCCCCAGTTATGTGTTACCAGCAATCAAGCTTAGAGTCCCCAGGAATAAACCCACAGGAGAAAAACAGACCGCAGAAGATCTGGTCCACCAAAAAGAAGACAAAACACTGACCAACACCAAAGGAAGAACTGACAGACCATTCAGAACATGAGTTTAATTATAACAAAAAACTAGCCCCTCAAGAGAAAGGATGACACTGGAAATATTAGAGTCTTATTCAAAACAGCCTTCCCCTGTCCATCAGCCTTGAATACTAACAGACCAGAGAGGAAAAGAAACTGATAAGTCAACAATTGCACTTGAAGATTTTACTATACCTCTCCTAGAAACTAACCAAATTGATAAAACGTGAGCAAATATGAGGCCAGCATGACCTTGATACCAAAACCAGACAAAGACACCACAAGAAAATTACAGACCACTATCCCAGATCAACATAGATGCAAAAATCCTTAACAAAATATTAGCAAACCAATTTCAGTAATGCACTACTAGGATCACATACCCTGATCAAGTGGGATTTATTCTAGGAATGCAAAGATGGTTCAACATCCACAAATCAATGCTACACCACATTAACAAAGGATAAAATAGATGCAGAAAAAGCATTTGACAAAATTCAACATCCACTTATGATAAAATAGAAAAAACACTTTACAAAGTGTATATAAAGGGAATGTACCTATATGTTCCTACACATTCTCTATAACATAATAAAGGTTTTATAGGACAAGCCCAGGGCTGACATACTCAATGGTGAAGAGCTTTCAGGGTCAGGAGCCTAACAAGGATGCCCACTCTCACTACTTTTATTCAACATAGTATCAGAAGTCCTAGCCAGAGCAATTAGGCAATAAAAAGAAACAAAATACATCCAAATTGGGAAAGAAGAAGTTGTCATTATTTGCAGACAATATGATATGATAGAGAACCCAAAAGACTCCATCAAAAAACTGTTAGAGCTAATAAATTCAGTAAAGTTGAAGAATACAAAATCAATATACAAAAAATCAGTTCCATTTCTATACATTAATAATGAGCTATCATAAAAAGAAATTAAGAAAGAAATCCCATTTGCAAATTGCATCAAAAAGAATAAAATACCTAGGAATAAATTTAAACAGAGAAGTGGGAGGCAAGTACTCTGAAAATTATATGACACTGATGAAAGAAATCAAAGACAGCACAAATAAATGGAAAGATATCCCATGTTCATGGATCGGAAGAATTAATATTGTTAAAATGTCTGTACTTCTCAAAGCAATCTCCAGATTCAATGCAATCCCTATCAAAACTCCACTGACATTTTTCACAGAACTAGAAAAAGTCTTCTAAAACTTGTATGGAGCCACAAAAGACCCAAATAGCCAAACAATCTTGGGGGGGAGGGGGGAGAACAAAGTTGGAGGTATCATGCTCCCCAGTTTCAAACTATATTACAAAGCTATAGTAATCAGAACAATATGATGTTGGCATAAAACAAATACATAGATTAACAGATCACAATACAGAGCTCAGAAATAAACCCATGCATATATGGTCAATTAGGTCAAATGACCAATAATATACAATGGGGAATGTACAGTCTCTTCAACAGTGTTGGGAAAACTGGACAGCCAAATGCAAAAGAATGAAACTAGACTTTCTTCATACCACACACACTTTCTTACACCATACACAAAAATTAACTCAAAATGAATTAAAGACTTAAAAATGTAGGTCCTGAAACAATGAAACTCCTAGAAGAAAGCATAGGCAGGGGATGCCTGGGTGGCTCAGTGGTTTAGTGCCTGCCTTTGGCCAGGGCATGATCCTGGAGTCCCGGGATTGAGTCCCACATGGGGCTCCCTGTGAGGAGCCTGCTTCTCCCTCTGCATGTGTCTCTGCCTCTCTCTTTCTGTGTGTCTCTCATGAATAAAATCTTTAAAAAAAAAAAAAAAAAGAAAGAAAGAAAGCATAGGCAGTAAGCACCCATGATAGCTGTTTTTGCGTTTGAATGCAGATCAGAAGAGGCCTCACCAAGTAACAATAATATACAAGTGGACTATGTACACGAAGAAGCTCCTGCACAGCAGAAGAAATCAACAAAACAAAAAGGCAACCTGCTGAACGGGAGAAAATGTTTGCTAGTCATGTATCTGATAAGGTGTTAATATCCCAAATATATAAGGAACTCATACCTCATACAACTCAATAGCAATAAGATAAAGTAAATCTGATTTAAAAATAGAGGAGCTGAATAGACATTTTCCTAAAGAAGACATCCAGATGGCCAACAGACATGTGAAAAGATGCTCAACATCACTCATCAGGGGAATGCAAATCAAAACTACGAGGAGATATCACCTCACACCTGTTAGAATGGCTAGTAACAAAAAAGACAAAAAATAACAAGTACAAGAGGGCATGTAGAAAAACCCTCATGTACTATTGGTGAGAATGTAAATTGGTGCAGCCACTGTGGAAAATAGTATGGAGGTTCCCTAAAAATTAATAATAGAACTACTGTATGGGCCCATCAATTGCACTTGGAGTATTTATCTGAAGAAACAAAACACTCAAAAAGATATCTGCACCTCCTTTGCTTATTGCAGCATTATTTACAATAGGCAAGACGTGGAAACCACCTAAGCGTCCATCAGTAGATGAATGGATAAACCAGATGTGCAACGTGGTGAATATATATACACACACACAAAATTATATATGTATATATATACAAGATTATATAGGTATAATACACACACAACTTAGTATTATTCCACTACAAAAATAAAATCTTGCCATTTGTGATAGCACAATGCTCTTGAGTTCCATTTGTGTTAAGTGAAAGAAGTCAGAGAAAGACAAATACTGTATGATTTCATTTATATGTAGAATCTTTAAAAAAAAAAAAAAACAAGCTCACAGATACGGGGTATAAGTCAGCAGCTGCTAGAGGCAGTGGTAGGAGGCAGTGGGTGAAAGAAGTCAAAAGGTACAAACTTGCAGCTGTAAGATAGTTAAGTCATCGGGATATAACACATACCATGGTGACTATAGCTAATGATACTGCATTTTGCTAATGATGCTAATGATACTGTATTGCATATTTGAAAGTTACTAAGAGGATAGATCTTAAAAGTCCTCAACACAAGAAAAAATATTTTTGTTGCTATGTATGGGTGACAGATGTTCTCTATATTTATTGTGGTGACCATTTCCCAAGATATACAGGTATCAAATCATGTTGTACACCTGAAACTACTATGTTATATGGCAACTGTACCTCAATTTAAAAATATACATGAGCAGACAGATTAAAGATTTGAGTAATTTGCCTAATTAAGAAGCACAGCACTTTTGATCCAACATAGTTCTCATATCCTTTTAAAATTTATTATGTGCTAAGCCACTGGGGAAGTCTCAATAAATTCCAAAGCATCAGCAGCACACCTAAAATCATCTCTGATTGGGGTGCCTACATGGCTCAGTTAAGCATCCGACCCTTGATTTCAACTCAGGTCATGATCTCAGGGTCGTGAGATCCCTTGTGGGGCTCCGCACTCAGCGCAGAGTCAGCTTGAGATTCTCTCTCCCTCTGCCCTTCCCCCACTTGAACTATAAATAAATAAATATGACCTTTAAAATTAAAAAAAAATCACTGATCATATGGTGGTAGGATTAGAAATTTATAACAAAATGATAGCTCTTTAAAAATCACATACAATTGGAAAAGACAAAACATAAAACTGAATAAGCAGATTGTAGTCCACAGTGTGAATATAAGGGTTTATTTATCCACCCTACTGCCTGTGGACTTTTGAGTTGTTTCTAGTTTGGAGCTACTGTGAGCAGTGCTGTAGACTTTGAGCACGTATGTCTTTTGGAAGATGCACACACACATCGCTGTTAGATCAGAACTATAAGGAGCAGGATTGCTGGATCACAGAGGAGGCATATATATTCAGTTTAGGTAACATTTCCAAATAGTTCTTTTAAAATGGTTGTAGCAAGGGGTGCCTGGGTGGCTCAGTTAGTTAAGCGTCCAATTCTTAGTTTCAGCTCCAGCCATGATCTCATGGGTGGTGGGATGGAGCCCCTGCATCGGGCTCCTCACCCAGTGGGGAGTCTGCTTGAGATTCTCTCCTTCTGCCCCTCTCCCTAGTCATGTGCTCTAAAATAAATAAATCTTTTTTTAAAAAATAAAATTGTCATAGCAATTTACTCTCACACCACTAATGCACAAAAGTTCCAGTTGCTCCATATCCTTAACAAAACTTAAGACTTTGAACAATTTGCCATTTTAGTTGGTGTGAAGTAGTATCTAACTGCATTTGAAATTTGCATTTCCCTGTTGACTAACAGGGTTGAGCACATGTTCATTTGTTTATTGGATATTTGAGCATCTAACTTTGTGAAACCCCAGTAAGTCTCTTGCCCATTTTTCTATTATATGGTCTGTGTTTTCCCCATTTCTTAAATTCTGTAATATATTCTCAAAGTGAGTTCTTTAACATATACATGTGCAAATATGTCCTTGTACTCTATGGCTTGGCTTTCCTCCCTTTTAATGGTGTCTTTTGATGATCTGAACTTATACTCCCTCCACTCAATAGCAAAAAAAAAAAAAAAACCCAAACCTCTGATTTAAAAATTGGCAGAGAGGGACACCTGGGTGGTTCAGTGGTTGAGCATCTGCCTTCAGCTCTGGGCATGATCTAGGGACCTGGGATCGAGTCCCGCATCGGGTTCCCCTTGGGGAGCCTGCTTCTCCCTCTGTGTGTCTCTGCCACTCCGTCTGTGTCTCTCATGAATAAATAAAATCTTTAAAAATTAAAAATCAAAAAAATAAATTTTAAAAACACCAGCAGATCTGAATGGATATTTTTCTAAAAATACATACAAATAGCCAACGCATACATGAAAGGATGCTCAACATCACTCATCATCAGGAAAATGCAAATCAAAACCACTAGGAGAGATCACCTCACCTGTTAAAATGGCTACTACCAAAAAAAACAAGAAATGGCAAGTGTTAGCAAGGACATAAAGCAAGCACTGTTGTTGGGAATGAAAATTGGTGCAGCCGCCATGGAAAATAGTATATAGAGGTTCCTCAAAAATATTAAAAATAGAACTACCATGTGACCCATCATTTCCACTTCTAGGTATTTATCTGAAGAAATGGAAGCATTAACTCGAGAAGATATCTGCATTCTCATGTTCACTGCCGCATTATTTATAATATCCAATACATGAAAACAACCCAAGTGCCCAGTGATGGATGAATGCAGAAAGAAGATGTGGTGTGTATATGTACATACAACAGAATACTATTCAGCCATGAAAGGAATGAAATCTTGCCATTTGTGACAACCAGGATGGATCTTAAGGGTATTATAAATATCTGAAGTAAATCAGATAAAGAGAAGTACCATATGATCTCACATCCATGTGGAATCATAAAAAAACAAACACATAAAAACCCAACTCATGCAGTTGCCTGAGTGGCTCAATGGTTGCGTGTCTGCCTTCGGCTCAGGACATGATCCCGGGGTCCTTGGATCAAGTCTCTCATCCGGTTCCCTGCAGGGAGCCTGCTTCTCCCTCTGCCTGTGTCTCTGCCTCTCTCTGTGTGTCTCTCATGAGTAAATAAAGTCTTTAAAAAACAAAACCCAACTCATAGATACAGAAATTGTTACCAGAGGCAGTGGGGGTAAGGGGTGGGGGGGTCTGGTCAAAAGGTACAAACCTCCAGTTGTAAAACAAATAAGTTGTGGGGATATATCATACAATACAGTGGCTACAGTTAATGATATTGTGTTGCATATTTGAAAGTTGCTAAAAATAAATCTTAGAAGTTTTCATCACAAGAAAGAATTTTGTAACTATGTTCGGTGATATGTTCACTAGCCTTATGGTGATCCTTTCACAATAAATACAAATTCAGAACTGCTGTGTTGTACACTTGAAACTAATCTTATACCTCAATTTTAAAAATAATTTTTAAGGCATTATTAATAAAGTCCATCTTTTTCATTTGCGGTTAGTGCTATGTCTTGCTTTAAGAATCTGACTACTTCCCCTCCCCCTCACCAAACAGGTTCAAAGACAGCTTTTCTTTCCTGCCAGTACCTTCCCTTAGTAGAGCCCTGGAAGATAGGAGAGAAGAAGCCCCCGGGGGGAGACAAGGTGCACACAGAGTCTATACAAGGTCCACCAGGATGGAGGATGCTCCTGGTGAGGGGTAAACAGGTGGGCGGTGGGGGCCCTCACATCCATCCACCCAGCATCCACAAACACTGCCAGGGAGGCACGCTTCCCCTGTGTTACCACCACACCCCGGCGCTCAGGGATTCCTGGCTAAGGAGAAAGAGGCTCCAGAGAATGCTGAGGAGCACACAGCCAACCAAACCAGAGCCAGCGTGGGGGGCGCTACCCAAGAATGCCCAACTCCAGTGCTGTGCCTGACCGTCCCCTGGATGGAGTCCACCCAGAAGGAGGCGTCCTGTCATGTGGTGGTTACAGCCGGGAGAACCCCGAGAGGTCAGATGGGCCCTGCTCAGTGCCCAGCCCTGCCTCCTCTCCTGAATGTGACCCTGGGGCTCTGGGATGACAGCAACCAGCCACCCAATGCCTTCCTGAGGAACTGAACTCAGACCCATAACTTGCTTCGCCCAGGGCAGGGCTCAGTGCTGGGGAGGGGGACGACCCAGAGGCATTGGCCATGGGGAGGCCCCAGAAGGCAAGAAAGGGGACTGAGTTTCTATAGTGACCGTGGCCCACTCCAGACCTGTCCACCTAGGGTGGGAAGCTCCCGCCTAGCACATAGTAGCACCCCATCCATGCTCCCTGGCTGATCTTGCCAGAAGGCCAAGCGCTCCGAGTTTGGAATCGGCTTCCAGGCTCAGCACTGGCCTTGCTGTATGAATCTGAGCTTCCTGCTGGGGTAATGAGCTACTATGGGCTTGGCAAGAGCTGCCGAGCTGGAGTCCTAGCACCCCAGCCTGCTGGCTGGACCGGCTCCCCAGGGGCCGGGACAAACTCTTGCAGCGGCTCCCAGGAAGACCGCACTTTGCAGGGTTGCAGGGTTGCAGGGTTGCAGGGAGGCAAACCCCTCTGCGAGTTCCATTTCCCGGCGGGGGAACCCGGGCAGTCTCTTGCACTTTGCTCTGCTCTGCAGAACTAGGGCCGTCCTGGCAGCTCCGTCTCAAGGCTGTGGGCAGGGCCCCGGGGAAGGCGAAGGGCCTGCCGAGCCCCCAAGCCAAGGCCCCTCTGCTCGCAGCGGCCGGCGAGGCCCGGCTGCCGGGGCGCACGCCCGAGAACGGCCGCGCGGGGGCGCTCTGCTGCGCCCAGCCGGGCCCCTTCCAGAAAGGACGCTGCGCTCCACGAGCTCCCCGGACCGGACCGCCGCAGGTCAGTCCTGCAGCGTTGCACCGCGGGCCTCTGGTGGGGTGGCCGCCAGCCCGCAGCGCCAGGCGCCTCCGCGTGCCTCTGGGACCCCACCCTGCCCCTGGGGCGACGGGCAGCGCTTGCCCTGCTCTGGAATCCGGAGGAGCTGAGGGCCTGAGCCCCAGCCCAGGCTGCACAACGGGCCGGGAAGCCTCGGGCGCCACCCTCCCGCGCATGGGCTTGGACAAGCCCCATCACCGAGCCTCCACTGCCACAGGCCTAACACAGGGACGTCAGCAATCCCTACTTGGGAAAGCTGCTGAGACGGCTAAGAAGGAGTTGTATCACTGTCCTCCAGCTCCCCAGCCCCATGCAAGCCACCTGCACCCACCTCCCTGAGCCTCAGTCTCCCTAGCCATAAAATAGGGATGAGAGAAGTCCATACAGGGCTCCCCACAGGAGATCTCTCCACGGAGGAGACGGCAGCAGCTGCCTGGCACCCCTCAGCTCTCAGGAAAAGCAGCTCCTGGGGTTGCCATGAAAGCTCAGCAGAGCGCCCCAGAGCCTGGCCCCATGCCTGTGTTCCAGAAGCCCACAGCTTGTCGCAGCCCAGTTGGGGAGCTGCTGGCCTACAGCTCAGCTGGAGCTCCCTGTCACCCCTGCCTCCAATGGGGCACTCCCGTGCAGCTCACAGGTGACTACCAGACAGTGCCCACCTCCCCCCCCCCCACACCGGCCTCGGCGCCCTCTATGCTTGAGTCACTGGGCAAAAGCATTCAGCTTTCTGACCCCATCCAAAAAAAATGAAAATGTCCCAGGCGTCTAATCCTTCCCTTCCTTTTGGCAACTGATACCGCCCTGAAACATAACCAAGGTACTGAAAATGCAGCATGGGGGTTCCACCCGGGAGTAGTGGCCTCCTACAAAGCCGGCCCTGGGACTTGGGGAGCAAAGCAACACCTCGGGTCAGACTCAGCCGTGCCAGGTACGAGATGGCCCCTGACTCCCACCAGCCCACATCACAGCATGTTCCCCAACCGGCCACAATCTGAGGGGCACACCAAGAACCCTGACGTCCTTCCCAACCAGGGCTGCTGCCTGCCCCCAGAGCCACCCCCCAAAAAAGATTTGGAATGGTCTTTGAAATGAGATTAATCCTCAGTTCTCTGACAGTGTCTTTGGGCATGTGTTTTTATAACCTCTCTTTCAAATGAGAACCATTTGTCGCCGGGAAGCTGGGGAGGCCCAGCCTCAACCACTGGGCCAGACATCACTGGCACCTGATTGAATGTCAAGGACAGTGCAGGGGGCGGGGCTAAAGTGAGGGCAGGATGGAAGCAGCAGCCATAACCTGTCCTCTGCTGATCTCTGCCCCATCCCCGGCCCCAACCCTGCCTGTCCCCCACACCAGCTGCATAGACTTGAGCTAGTGACTCGGCCTCTCTCGACCTTACTTTCCTCCTCTGTAAAATGGGAGGGGTGGTGGCACTTATCTTCCAGGTCATGTGCCCAGCTCTGTGCCTGGAAGACAGCAGATCCTCGATGTTGAAGGAGGCTTCTGAGCACAGGCTTGCCCCCCACCCCCAGCCTTGCCCTGGGGACTCCTGGTTGGAAGGCAAGTGCTCCTGGCTGGGGCCTTCCAGAGGCCTGCACAACTCCACGCTCAGTGTGGCTCCAGCCTCCTCCACCTCCCAGGCTCAGCCCCAGGTGAGAGGGCATCCCCATCCCCGCACCAAGCTCAAGCTGCTGGTGCTTTAATATGGAGAGGGCTGAGTTTATAGGAACCCACAATGCAGCCTCTTTAATTAACTTGCAGCCCTCTGTCGGTGGCCTCCCCCCTCAGCAGCCTCTCCCCCAAGCCCAGGTCCTGTTTGAAGTTTGCAGCCACCACCACCCACCCACCCGCAGCCCCCCTTCCTGCCATCCCTGCTTTGCCGAACCAACTACAGGCCCTCCGGGCTCAGCTGGGAGGGATTTACTGGAGAATTTCAATCATGGGTTCTTGGCTCAAACATGTTGCTTCCCCCAAAATCTCCCCACAGGAGCTTGATGCTTGTGGAACCAGGGCTCGAAGGAGGGACTCGGATGAGCTCAGAACTCAGAATTCCACCTGGGCCTGTCAGATTCCGCAGCCCCGCTGGCAGGAAGGGAGCAGGGGACAGCAAGCCGCAGGTTCCCGAGACCATGCCTGCCGCGGTCCCCGAATCCGTTCACTCCCAAGGAGCTGCTTAGAAACAATGCCACCGTCACCAGCACCCCCTCCCCGGGCAGGGCCACGCTTGTCCAGGTGTGTGGAGCTCCGGTGTAGGTCCGCATGGGTCTTGGAGCTGGGGGAAGTCCAGGAAGGACTCGGAGAGCCCGATCGGTGGGATGGGACGGAAAGCCACGGAGACATGCCCATTTTTCTTAAGCTGTGTGGCTTGCCGCCCCCAAGGCGTTCCCTCGCATTTTTCAGATGAAGGAGCCCACGCCCTTGCACGGGGCGAGCCAAGAAGGTCCTGGGACAGTGGGCCCCAGGGCGGCTCGTCTCTCTGCACACCCCGCCCGCCGCCCCCCAGGCAGGGCCATCTCCGCAGGGATGGGTAAGCCACGGGCCCCAGCTGCTGTGGCCCTGGGGAGAAAAACACAGCTTTTGCAGTTTCCACTGAAGCCTCCCGCTTCTCACTTAATAAGTGGTGAAAGCGGCACAAACAGAGAGCGCCCCGGCCTTGCGTGCCTAACCCGAGGACCGCCTCGGTGGCCGTGGGGGGATCAGAACGAGCCGGCGCGCGGCCCTGGAGCGGGGTGTCCGGTTCCCTCCCGGCCGCTCCGCCAACTGCGCTTTGAAGCCCGGGCTGGGGCTGAGCCGGCCGAGCTGGGCGCAGGCGGAGCGGAGGGGGCCGGGGCCGGGGCTCCCTCCTGCACGATGGGCACAGATCGCCCCAGATAAAGGAACCGCAGCTCCATCCAACTTGTGCTGATTCGCTCTTTTCAAAAGCCCTTTCAGATGGTTTCACTTCTCTGCGCGCTTTGTTGAAAGATGTAAAAATCTCAAACCACCACAAAGTAAACATTTCGAAACTCACCCTTTTCCAAAATCAGTCACATTTTCAAAAATCCCCTGAATTCCATCTCTCCGCACCCCACCCACCCCCCCAACCCATACACACTTCTTTTGCTCTCTTCGGATTCGAGTGTTTTTCATTAATTTAGGAGCGGTCCAGGTAAAGCCGGTGCTTGCGAGCCGTGTTTTACGGGCGGGAAGTAGCTTTGTTATTTAGGAGATGTATTAGATAAGTCGGTGTCTTGTCAAAATCAAGCAGGTTTTCTTTATTAGGGTGAAATCGTAATGAACTCATCTGCTTCTAATATTTATAAAGAGAAGAGAGGCCATTAATTCTACTGCTTGTGAATAAAACCATCTGTGATTTCTTTCCATTTGATGGGTTTTGGTTTTAATATACATTTTTCACAAATAAGCGCAGGGATTTTTTGGTGAAAATGTCACATTCAGGATCTCATAAAGAAAGAATGCAAAGAGAGGAAAACGAAATGTTTTGTTAGCTAAGTAATTTCTCACCTTGCAGAGTGGGGAACATTTGAGCCAACTTTAGCACATGAGGTGATAGAGTCGCCCGTTCAACGCTAATGCAATCCATGACATGTTACAAGGCAAACCGCGTCCGTTTTGAAGTTTGTTTTCCTTCGGGAATTACACAGTTCATTTAACCTAATCTGTCCTGACACTTGAATTATAATATTATGAGCTTCTTCAGGGAAGTAAAACAGTAGTTGCCTGCTTAAAAGCAAAGCAGAAGTTAATAAAGTGGGCAAAATGTCAAGGAAAGGGGGCTAATCGAATCATGGTGTCATTCTCTAGAGAAAATACAGTCAAGTTGTATTTTTTTTTTCTAGTGGAAATCTTGGACGCCTAATGACATATTTCTGTCCGGGAAGAAATCTGAACTCTGAAACCGAACTTGATTAAACCCCAAACTGCAAGACCTTGCCCGATGGGACCACTCGCGGACTTTGACTTCTGGGTGTCAGAGCTTAATTAAAATATTCATCCAGCTGCTCTCCCCTCACCAAGGGGGCCCAGAGGAATTAAACCAATAAGCTTAATTCTATTATTCACCTGCCTGTGTACACAGAGATGCAGAAGACCATTTACTGGTTCAGAAAAAAATTATCAGACGCACCCTGCAAATGCAGCGTGGGCCGTTCCTGAATCACGAAATGGTCCCCTAAACAGAGGTCTACACAGCACTCTGGAGTCTCAGCCCCTGACTCCACACGCACACACAGCTAGTTTTAATCTCCCTTCCAAGCAAACAAAAATGCCAAGCAAGTCACTGTAAGGACTTCTGTGCGTATTATGATTTATGTATCATTTATAACAACACGTAACATTTACTGAATTCTCTGTGCCACTGTGCCAAGCCTTCCCCATTTGGCTCTCACGGAAATCTTCATTTCCAGTCCACAAAGTGAACACCACTATTACCCCCACTTGGCAGATAAGAAAACCAAGGCTCCGTGAGATAAAGGGACTTGCAGCCCTGAACTCCCAGGCCACAAAGTCTGAGTTCCTAACTCCTGGAAATGAGGGCTTCACTGACATTTTGATCTTTCTGCATTACATTTTAATTAACTTATCTTCTATCCACACACACAGGATACAATGCAGAAGGTACAGAGGCCGGGAAGGCCAAAGTCATTCTCAGGCCCTCCCTTCCTCAGCCCCCTGGTTCCCTCCTCAAAGCAGCCGCTGGGGACAAATCCCCGTGTCTCCTCCCAGAGCTGAGGCTTATTCCAGCAAATACAGGTCTATTGGTTTGTTTGTTTTTTTTGTTTTTTTTTTTTTAAACCGCATGTGGAGCATAACAGGTACGCTATTTTGCAACTTGCTTTTTTCGTTTCATAAAATATCTTGGAGAGTCCTCCACCTCGTCCCTGACGGCATGCCATTCCATTCAATAGACATAATAGACTGAACCGGGAGATGGTCAATATCCAGCCAGGTTTGACCAGCAAAACCAGTTTGCCAGTTTTGCTGGTCAAAACTGGCCACTTAACATGGTTCTGCTTTATATAGATATTTTTTAACCTAGTTTCCTGTGATCCATGCTTAGATGGTTTCCTGCCTTTTGCACCTAAAACGGCGCTGTGTTAAATATCTTCTCACACACAGGTATTCTCTGTAGGACAGGTTCCTACAAATACCACTACCTGTGATGTGGGGACGGCAAGTCCCCGCTCTTGGCCTGAAGTCTTCGAAATGCAGCGGCCACACTGGATCATCTCTCAAGCCCTGGCAGGCTCCATTGTTCTGCCAGACGGTACCCCCCACGTCTGTAACGCTGCATCGGAGCGGTCACCCACCACCATCCCATGGAACACAACCACGGCTTCAGCTCAGGGTCCCCCCCAAATCACTGTGAAAACAAATGTTTTCCAGCAAACACGAACTCCCTCCCTGCTGACTGTATTTGTCAGCCAGGGAATGAGACATTTCCCCGTGATCAATACAAATGGAATAGAAATCTATCCCAGGCAGCAGCAGCAAGACTTGGTTTTTTTTAATAAGGGGACCTCCAGAGGATATTGCATTCCTATGACAACAGCCGACAGACCTTGACTTTTAGTGTCAGAACCTGTTTAATGCAGAGGTCTGCGGCTGGGGCCCAGCCGAGCCGTGGGTGGGGGTCTCAGGCTCAAAAAGGACTGGTTCCTGAAGGCTGCTGCAGAAACCAGCCCACTGCCCCGGCCCGGTGCCTGGCCTCGGCCCCCGGGCCACCTGTTCACAAAGGCAGCCGGATTTGCCAGCTGGGCTGTGGCGGAGCTGCTGAGGCCGCTGGGCTGGGCTGGGCTGGCCGGAGGTGAGCTGCAGCCACAGAGCCGGTTATTTACGGCTCGCCAGTGGTCCCCGACGACTAGGCATCTCCGGGATGATGGCAATTCGCCTTAAACAAGACCAGGTACCTGGCCAAAGGTGGCAGCGAGCATGAGCAACTGTACTGACCTTGTTGTAAATTAATCTGGTAATAGAGCGACTCAAAGAGACACCCTGAGTTGGTTACTGTGTGAAAAGACTTCGAGACGGGCCAGGTATGAACTGTCCAGGACAAAGTAGAGGTTCTGTAAACACGATGCTTGCCCAAACAGCCTAGGTGCCTCTGAGTTGGGTCTCCGGATTCTTCTGCCTCTTTTAAAATTATCTGCTGATAGAGACCAGGCAGAAACAGGAAAACAGCTGGCATGTAAGGGAGATGGGATCGGCAGTGATTTATTTCCAAGGATCTGATATTTTAAGTTATTGTTGTTATGTGCATGCAATAAATCATATTTTAAAGTATCCACTAATAGTGTTTTCCTAAAAAAAAAAAAAAAATTAAAAAAATTCTTTCAAGTGGATGGGTTGTTTCTGGAGGCCAAATCCTTGGGTTTTATTAAAAGATGTGACAATAAGAAGGTGTCAATAAATTTTTCCTCTGGGAAATTTTGCCACCCGATCTTATCATCTAGAAAAGGTCTTGTCCTTTAAAAACTTAGGGGAAAAAAGGAAGCCTCAGATGGTATTGCTTCAAACACTTTGAATATATGTAAATGTATTTAGTCCTTTGGCTTTTTAACCAGTGAATTCATGTTTAGGAATTTTAAACACCGTGATGGGCGCTCTCTGAGTTTCAAAAGGCAACTCTCAAAATTACATCTACCAAAGCCCTTAAAAATCAGCCAGAGGTCCCCCAAGGAAGGACTTGGGGGATGATTACAACATTCCTTTGTGTGACACAGTAACACCCTGCTTGTGGGCACGCTCAGACCCTCCGTTGAAAGTAACTAGCTGGGCTGCGGCTTAAAACTAATCTTGTCCACGGCTCCCTGGCAAGAGGTCAGGAGGCGACTCTTTCAGAATATGATCTCCGACGAGATCTGAGGGGCTCCAAGAATATAACAAGTTGTAAAAGGGCGGGGGGGAATGGAGGGGGAGGGGGAGAGAAAGCAAAGAATAAAAGCAAAATTAAATTTTTACAATTAAGTGTATATTTTTTTCATTTAGTTAATTTCCAGCCGCTCACGTTTATTGCACATTAATTATGCATACAGCTTTTGTGCGGCTTAAAAAGTGAAGAATGAGATCCTTATCCTTTTATGGAGGATCAGGCTGCCTTGCTGGAGGCCCCACCAGCCAGCGGCTGGAGAAGCTTCGGGTCAGAAGGGGTGGGAGCTGCCTCCCTCCCCTGCCAACAGCCAGCGGCCAGGGCCAAGACACTTCACTCCCGGGCCAGTGCTGATCCCTCCAACCCTGCCTTTCTCAAAAGTGTTTTCTACAGCAGGGCTGGCAACCAAGGGCCCTAGAGGGTGGCCGGACGTGTTTCTGGGCCAAATCTAGGGAGAGGACCCCAAACTAGCCCCTGGCTGGCCCCCTCAGCTTGTCCTAACCAATATCTGTGTTCAAAGCCACTGGCTCAGGCCCAAGAACAAAAACAATGTTGACAAAGCCTTGGTGGGGAGGGCGGTGGGGGAGGGCACACTTCCTCCTTCCAACCCCTCTCCCCGGAACATGCCAAGGGGGAAGCAGAGGACACAGCTGCCCTGTGTGGGAGCATTAACTGTCCCGAGCCTCTGTGGCCCTACCGGTGGTCTCAGGAAGGGCTGGGCAGGTGGACCTCTGTCAGAATGCCATGCGACAATAGACAGGGCCGCCCTGGCTCTGGACCTACACGAGAACTCCTCTGGCTGACAGCAGGTCCTATGCTGCTCTCCCTGGGAGGGCTCCCTAAACCTGCCGCCCCCACTTTGGCTTCCCAGCCCCGGGCCCCCACCACCCAAGCAGATGTGGATCCATCCATGTTGTGGGGCCCAGGCAGTCCTCTCACCAGTGGACCAGACCTGGCCGAGAATACAGACCCAGGAGCCCGAGGCCCCGAGATCCAGCAAGGGAGAAACCCTCAAGGGCTCAGGTTGCCCACATTGGGCCAGGACCCTTAGGCTCTGCAGGAGCTGGGCTCCCTGCGTCTGTAGAAGCCTGCCCTTCCTCCTCGGCCCGAGACCAAGTGCCAGGTCACCGCACGGACACCAAGTGTCCACCCTGAGACAGCCAGGGCACAGCAGGCACCCTATTCCCTGCACAGATTTGAGCAGACTCAGAACCTGGCCCAGCCCCACCCTCGCTATTGGACAATCGGGAGAACAGGTCTCCCTCTCTGAGCCCTAATTCTTCATCTGAAAATGGGAATCAGAACTGGACACACAGTTGTCCTGGGGTTTGAGTGGAATACTCCCTCCGAAGTACCCAGCCCAGGGTGCACACCCTTGAAATGGGAACTCTTGGCCCCCAAGGGTGGGTATGGAGACCCCATTTCACAGATGAGGAAACAGGCTTTTGGAGGGAAGGTAGCAGGAAGGGCCAGCTGGACGACCTCGGTATCCTTTTGGGTCCCCCTGCCCTCAGCTCCGGAGGGGCTGGAACCCGACCCCTTCTCCAGCCACTGAAGGTAAAGACCGGGGGTGGGGGGCGAGGGTAGTAAAGGAGACTGCAGCAAAGGGAACATCTCCCCACCAGGATGGCTGGTGTGCCGGGCCATCCACGCCCCACAGGAGGAGAGCCTGGCGGAGGCTGTTGGCCCCAGCACCCCCCACTTCCAACCACAGCAAGAGCCCCGACACGGGGGAGATAGCCAAGAGAACAAAGACCCAGGAGCGGCAAGGGGCAAGGCTGAGGGGCTCTACAAGCTGGGGCCTGCACGAGCTCATGGTGACCCCCAGAGTCCAGCGCCGGGAGCCCACTAACCAGGGCCCGAGCACAGGCACCAGCACACCCGCTAACCCCCGAGTGGGCCTGGGCCACCTCCTTTCTATTAATAAAAAGTGCTCTCTCGATAGTCCTGCAGGGATACCCTGTAAAGTGTCCCTCGGCCCTTCTATTCTAGATTTCCCCAGCAGTCCTGCAGTGCCTCTAGGACGAACTTTAAAATAAAATTGTCATCATAAAGAAATCAACCATGCATAATAATAAACAACATGTTTAACATTTATTGGTCTGCCTTCTGACAAACTGAAATGTGAAAACATGCCAAAATTCGGGTTTCATAAAACAATTTTTCATCAAGTTCTTGCCTTTGACAAAATGCCTCTGTTTCATTCCTGGCTGGCGAGATTCGCTTCAAATGCGGCACCATTTCCACAAACAGGTCTTGGGTCCGATATTCCCAAGTATCTCTGGCTCCATTAGACTTCGTCTGAGTGACAGCACTCTGGCTTTCTCCGTGAACAACAGCGAGCAGCCGTGCTCCCCGGGGGAGGGGCAGCTGGGTGGGGAGCATCATCATCCTAAAACAGAACCTCACCATGCAGCGGATCACAGGCGCCAAAACCCCACTTTTCTTTCTTGTGGTAAAGTACGCATAACATAGACTGCGCCACCTTAACCACTTTTAAGTGTGCAGTTCACTGGCATTAAATCCGTTCACATGGTTGTGCAATCCCAGACCTGTGAAATATCTCCCCACCTCTCCCTCCCCCCAGAAACCGCTCATCTACTTGGATCTGTGATTTTGAGTCCTCTAGCTGCCACCCGTATGGGACAGCGTACCGTCTGTCTTTTTGCAACTGGCTTATTTCACTTGCTGTCCCTTGCGTTAAAATTCCAGCATGCATCAGAGTGTCCTTCCTTTTTAAAGCTGAATACTATTTCACGGTAGCAAAGCTCTTCTTCTAACTTTCCACAGGGACACGGTCACAGTCAGAGATACACATTAAAATGCTCTCCCTGGGGATGCTTGGGTGGCTCAGTGGTTGAGGGTCTGCCTTTGGCTCAGGTCGTGATCCCCAGGTCCTGGGATCGAGTCCCACATCAGGCTCCCCTCAGACAGTCTGCTTCTCCCTCTGCCTGTGTCTCTGCCTCTCCCTCTCTGGGTCTCTCATGAATAAATAAAATCTTAAAAAAAAAAAAAAAAAAAAAAAAAAAGCTCCGCTTCAGCAGGGTAAAAAGAGGGGGCCGCATAGCACCCAGGAAGATGCCACATCTCACTCTCAGCCCAGCTTTTTTTTTTTTTTTTAATTTATGATAGTCACAGAGAGAGAGAGAGAGAGAGAGAGGCAGAGACACAGGCAGAGGGAGAAGCAGGCTCCATGCACCGGGAGCCCGACGTGGGACTCGATCCCGGGTCTCCAGGATCGCGCCCTGGGCCAAAGGCAGGCGCCAAACCGCTGCGCCACCCAGGGATCCCTCAGCCCAGCTTTGATGGCCCGGAGGGGAGCTGGGGACTCAGGGTCACCCCAGTCAGCCCAGGCCTCACAGAGATTAAAACCCAGCACCAGTCTGCCTGCCAAGCCCCGACTCTTTCTCCACACGCCCCTGTCCTCTGAGCATGGAGGGAGCTAGAACAACAGGCTCCCCACACTCCAGAACTTGAGGGACACCCAGGGGTGGGCCCTGGCCTGGCACATGGTCAATCAGCGGATCACTCCCCGAGCACCTGCTGTGTGCCAGCACCCTGCGCTCTCAGAACTCACAGACTTTGTCCCCAGCTGTCACTCCATCCTCCTGGCTGCCCCGTATGGAGACTGAAACCAAAGGAAGCTTTTAAAATGATCACAGTCTGCTGTGCCTTTTGTTTTTCTGAGGTACCAGTACTTATATCTAACTACGAAAATCTCACCCTGTCAAATTACTCTTATTTTTCTTCAAATGGTCATGTTGTTATAGTTATGGAGGAGGCTATTCTTATGCTCAGAAAATGCACACTTGAAATATTTAGGGATGACATAGGAAACGGTCAACCTTACAGAAAAAAAAAAAACATACTCTTAGATAGATGTATACATAGATAAAGCAAGTATATGGTAAAATGCTTACATGGGTCAAATCTAGGAGGTGGGTATACGGGCATCTGTGTATTTTCACCACAAATGTGACCCAGAGGTACAAGGGAACACATCCATGAGGAGACATGGAAAGAACAGTGTGCCAGGTACACGAGCAGGCGTGCTCAACTCTCCATCTCATAATGGAGGGTCACGTGGCTCTGCCACAAGCTGCCAGAAGAGTTGGTTCAGACAGGAGCACAAAGCTGCGGAAGTGTGACTGTCCCATCATACACCGAAAGGTCCCCAAAAGGACCATGGCCGGGACTGTCATCAGACACCAAGTATGCAGTAGTGTCCATAGTTTTCTCTCCTCGTGGCGCAGCCTACTCTGGGGGTCCCAATCATCCATGAAGTGCATAGCACAGAATCCACAGCTCATCAGAATCAGAAACCCCTCCATGGGCGCAGGAAACCACATGCACCTCACTCTCTGCTGGCTCCTGGCGCCAGCCCAGAGCCAAGCCACCGAGTAGGTGCTTGATGGAATGAACTAAGTGAACGATCGAGGTTCTCTTTTCACAACTTAGACTAAGTTAAGGTCCTTCCTCCCAACCCAGCTGACCAGAGGTCAGGGTGAATGGCTGGCGGTGTGTGGGAACTGCACACACCTGCTGCCTGCCTTTCTGGGCAGCTGCAGTGGAGGGTAAGCAGGCGGCAGGCCTGAGGAGTCTGGAGGTCCGGATGGGAAAGCCAGAAGAGCGGGCAGCTGGGGCCAGAACATGGGGTGGTGGCAGAGAGGCTGCTAGACTGGAGACAAATCTGACCTGGCCAGAACCAGGTATCCAGGTGAGCTTCCCCAGAGCTGCCTTAGAAACCAGGCCCTCTCCCACGTGAAGGCTCTGGGAGGGGACAGCCTTTCTCTGGCTGCTCAACGTCTGGCGTCCCTCTCTGATGAGGAGGAACCTCTTGAGAGGGTATACGGTTATAACCGCTAGAGATCACAGACAAGTCCCACTGGGCTGGGGGAGGGGGTTCTCCTGGGGTCCTGGGTGGCCAGCAGGCAGCCAAGAAGGGCCTAAGCAGCCTTTTCTTCTCCTCCCACCCAGTGTGCCTGGTTCAATGCCCCCTTCCTGCCAGGGCATTCAGGCTCCTCTGGACCCCTGGAGGAGTCAGGGACCTCAGAACTGAGGTCTTGCAGACTCTATGGCTGTGGCCTCAGAAACCCATCACCGGAGGAGGAACTATGCAGCCCGAGGGCCAGCTGAGGCTCCCGCCCCTTGGGCAAGGCTAGTGCTTCAAAGCCAGACTGTGGGATGACAGATTCGGTCCCATGCTGCCTCTGACCCGCAAGCCACCTAACTCCTGGAGCCTCCCTTTGCTCTTCCGGGAAAGGGGCACAGCAGTGCTACTGCAATAAATGATCCTCGTCAAGCCCTTGGCACCGTGCCTGGCACAGACTGAGCGCTCAGGGAGCGGCGAGTGTCATGAGCGCGGCCGTGGCTGTTCCTGTTGGCCTGTGCGCGCTCCCCACGCCTGCGAGCCCGTGGCTGCCAGGCCTTGCGGAGACGCGTCGAGGGCAATGCTCACCCCAAGGGCCAGCGCCATGGCCAGTGGGTCTGAACAGCAAGTCTAGAGCCCCTTCCCCGCCCACTGCCTGCGGCCTGGGCCAGCGTCCCCCATCCAGGGACTGCCATCTCCCTGCGCCCCGAGCCAGGACGTGGGATGGCCTACGTCCCCCGAGCACAGAGGCCAGGGACTTTGGCCCTGCTCTATTGCCATGAAAGGGCGAAACCGCAGCAGGGTTCAAAAGGAAGAGGGGGAAACCTGGTAACTCATCCCAGACGGGTCCATCTGCTTTATCAAAGCTGATTCCAAGGATCAGTGTCCCCACTGAGAAAGGCCACAGACAGTGGCCTTATTAGAGAGTTCTGGGAACCATGAAACGGCCCGGCCCGCCACGCGGCCCCTGGACAATCAGGCGGGGCCCTCGGCCTCCAAAGGCAATCTCCATGCGCGTGAGCGCGTGTGCACGAGCAAGCCTGGATACAGGGGTCATCTCCCTTCTATCCTTTTGTCTTGTGGGGCTGTTTTTCCTCCTGTTTTCACCCCTCTGGGCAACAGCTACCGTGTGTGTCCCTAAAGCTCCATCTTTGGCCCCCGGGGCACCCCCAGATGTCCCAGACCAGACCAAACTCGTCGGGGAGGGTGTGCCTGCCTGCCTGCCCTTGGAACGGGCCCCAGGACACCACCCTGAGAACACCCAGCTCGGCCAAAAGATGGGAATGGTGCCATCACTCCAGCCAGTTCCTTCTGAACTCCAGCTCCCCCATCATGAGTACAGAATGCAAACTATTCCCCCAGAGCAAACTCCCGGCTCTGGTTTCCGGATGCCTCCCTCCGATGCAGCAGTCTTAGCCGAGATTCTTCTCCAAATCCCGAGGAGCACCTCCCCCGCCCCTTCCCTGTGGAATGTTTCTTACCCACGTCAGGAGTCATAAGCAGGGACTGTAACACATTCCTCCGCACCCCTGGATGCTGCCGGGGCCTTAGTTTGAGAGGCGTCGCGCAGGCCGGAGACACGGGCTCGTTTCAGGAATGCCCCCCAAAAATGGATCCAGGCCCCATGCGCGACACGGGCCTGCCCAGTCCTGCCAACGCTGCCGCCCACAGCCCAGGCCCCTGGCACCATGGAAGTTTCCTGTAACCGACGACACCGCTTGTGAGATGCAGGTTCTGACATCAGGCAATTATTTGAGGGGACCGGCATGTTGCTTTAAGTGAGAAGGCAAATTCTAGATACTTGTTTTTGTCATAACACCAGAGGAAGCAGGCACAATATTTGCAAAATTAGAAACAGCCTTGGGTCTCAGCCCCTCGCTGATGGCACTCGGGTATTAATCCATTAAGGCAATCAAAAGAGCTTAAATAAAAGTCTGAAGCCTGCAATATACATGTCCATGAACAAGCGGTAAAACTTCCTGAAAAGGTGATTTCAAAGCCATATTGCCCACGCTTGGCAAATTGCATATTTAATTATTTTGTCAGTCCCTCTTTCTCCTCTAATCTTTGGGGAAAATGCCCGGAGACATACGAAACCAGTTAGGATAATTAAGGTACGATGGAATTAGGTGTCGGCTGATTTCTCAGAAAGATGCCATCCTCTAAACTGGTATGAGATGTGTGCAGGCCCCAAAAGGCAGTAACGTCTGTAAGGTCTGCCTTTCTATAGAAAGATCAAAGGTCTTTTGCCCCTTTCAGGATGTTTGTAGAATTTGTTTCCCAATTATCCCACATTTGCGCACTGGGACATCCTAGTTAACTCTTTGATGGCACCTCTGGAATTGGCCCATAATTGACATCAAGCTGCACCTCCAGGCTCCAGACTGGGGGCCACGGTTCTGATTTGGAATCTATGCTCCCAGAGGGAAGAGGGTGGATGGGAGATAGAAAGGGGATAAAGGCTGAGGTTTGGGTCCCTTAGAGCCCTCCTGCAACCTTCACTCCATGATGAAGGACTCTCCCCATTATTCAGGCTTGGCTGAACGTTGGTAAACACTCCCCTGCTCCCATTCTGGTGTGAACTGGAGCTAGGATTTTTGTCTTTGCACAATTCTGCCATCTAAGACCAGGGCCCGACTGCCCGCCTTTAAATACCATTCTAGAAAGGAAATACACCAAATACATTGTTTTCCCGCATGGGGTATTTCTTCTGGTCCAGGAAGAAGATTAAAAAAAATTTAAAAAAAGAAAGAAAGTAAGAAAGAAAAGAAAGAAAGCCAAATATTTAGAAAAAGTGAGCAAAACTCATCAAGACTTGAAATTTTAGTTTTGGCGCTCCAAATAATATGATTAGGGTACTATGCAAAGATATAAAGTCAAATATTAAAAATTTTTAAAGAAAACCTTTAGCAGGTCTTTTATTTCCTTTTTATCTATTTCTTCTTTCCACATCTGTCAGTCTTGACTCTGCAAAATTTTTTCCCTGATTGCTAAGTCCAAACAATTTGTCTTTAACATTTTGTCTTAGCTTAAGGGGAAAAGAACGAGACTTAAATCTATTCGTTGGCAAATACAATGGCCCTTTTGTAAATAATTTTTTTTAAAAAAAAGCCCTCAATAATTTGAAAAATGAAATACCACTGATCCAAGGAATTGCATTCCAAGAGCTGCCCCCGAGAACTTGTGCCGGTACTTTGCCTTTTTCTTTCCTTCCATTTTACCTCTTAAAAAATCCACCTGTGTCCTAGCAAGTTTTAAAATCAAGGAGATAAGCTCCCAGAGCATCAGAGGGAAAAGTATCCCGTACAGCGGCTGTTTTCCATATTCTCGCAGAGAAACCAGAAAGCACAGAGGCAGCCCGCCGCCGGCACTGCTGTATTCTCTGCAAACAACGAACTCAAAAATGCTTCATTTCAGGGACAAATCATTCTCGTTGTGAGGGAGCTCCCCAAAACCTCCTTTGCAAAAATATACATTGCAAGAAAAGGAACACAAGGAAATGCATTTTCTACTCTTTGCAACAGTAAAGGGGTGACTACGGTCTCTGGCGTTTCTAAATGTTAAGAGCAACTGCTTTCAACCCGGGTTCCTGTTGCCAGAAAAGGCCCTGGAAGGTTCTCACGTAGGAGGAAACAGGCACCCAAATGGAGGGGGAGTCCTGGGTAGAATTTTCAGATTTAGAAAGATGCAAGTACAATACAAAAAAAAAATTATATATATATGTATATGTATATATACACACACACACACACACACACACACAAAATGCATCATCCAGTTGAAATTTCAAATAAGGAATAATTGTTTTAGTAGGTGTCCCAAATATTGCATTGGATGTATTATACTGAAAAATTATTCCTTGTTATTTGAAATTCCATTTGAAAGGAGCGCCCTGTATCTTATGTGATAGCCCTAGCCAGCCCCGAGTTCCAAATCAGGGTAGAGGAAGCTGAGCAGGGACATCCGAGTTTTCCCATCCAGAAACAGCATCAAGTCCATCAAGAAAACACTGCCTCAGGTTGCACCGGGAACGATGCCTGGCTGCCATCATCCCGCTGGGTGACCCCCAGGGGCCTCTCCTACCCTCTCTCAGTACCCTGCCTTTCCCATCCAGGAGTTGGGAGTTGGGGTGAGGTCTGAGGTCTGCAGGAGGGAAGCGATCATCTCTCCAGCAGCCTTCGGCAGGACTTCTAGGGTCTCACCCAATCCTCCCTACACCAGCACCCCCAGGCCAGTGACCTTGTTCCTGATCAGACGGAGGAAGCACCAGGCTGGATCACCAGTAAGCAGTTGGAGCCTTTGCTTAGGGCACCAGCTAAATGGAGACACTTGGAAATTATAGCCAAATTGTTTTAAAGCACCAATGTATTCACTGCGGGAAGAACTGAGACACTGTGGATCTTCCTAACACTTTATTAAAATAAATGGCACAAAACTGTTAACAACGTGGGGGTGGGGGCATCATGACAGTTCAGGGGCTTTGACAGCTGAAGATCTTGACTTCTGGGTCTGGCTGTCTCTGACCTGTGTGGGTCCAGGCCCCCAACACAGGGTTCCCCAGAACCCCTGACTGCTCACTGAGCTTCGGGAAATGGCCTCAGAGGCTCCGGAGGCCTGAGAGCTCAGAATGCCAACACTGCTGGGGGATTAACTCAAATCCTGTCCGTAGAGGAAGAGGGTGCAGCTCCTCAAGGCTAAATTTCCACGTTCTCTCCACTTGTTCTCTGGCCATCCAGTTTCTTCTTAGAGCTCCTCAGAGGACCGCCTGCCGCCTTCAGCCCAACCATCCCCTGGCCAGTTCTTTCTCCTATCCCCCCTAATTCCCTCCTGCTGTAGAAGCCCTTCTGGTCCTGCTGGGCCTCCAAGGAGACAGAGCACAGCTGGTCAGCATCTGGTGCTCTCCATTAGCCAGGGCCCCTGCCCCCTGGGCCTTCCGCTCCCCAGGCGGAATAATCCTGCTTCCTCTAACCTTTCGGCTGGGTCCCGCGCTCCAGGGCTTTCATCATGTCCAGTGTGGCCTCTGATGCCCCTCCAGGTTCCTTAGCCCTCCAATGGCTTCTGCTGGGCCAGGTCAGGCTGACCGGCAAGGGGAGGGTCAGGGGGTGAATGACCCCACTCTCTTCCCAGCCCAGAGGAGTGGGGGGTAGGGGCAGCCATGTCCAGGGGAAGGAGGCAGATGTCAGGGCTATGCCAGGTTTCCCCACCACCAGGTGAGCCACATTTTTTCATCTAGAAATTGGGGACTCTAGGACCTCCCCTGAAGGTTTGGTGGGAGGACTTCAGGAGGGGACATGGGTAGAGCCCTCCACTTCTGTTCCAGGCCTTCCTGAACTCCTCCTCTTCCTCTGTTGGGGGACTTTGAGCCACTAACCTCACCTCTTACACCTGAGCTTCCTCACCCATAAAGGAGCAGTTAGGAAGATGCCCCTAACGTGCCTGGTCCTGGCCCACCTCCAGAGCTCAGGAGTGTTAGGACGGGTATCGTCGGTGGGCACTGTGGGCAACGACAGCATCGTTATTATTTGTCATCCCAGACCAGGAACGTGCACATCCCAAAGGCCTGGCTCTGCCTCACCTCCCAGTCCTGGGTCCCGGGCCTGAGGGATTCTGCTGTCGTCCCTGGCTGGGAAGGAGGGGGTCTACACACAGTGGAGTTAGGCTTTCCACCTCAGTGCTTCCAGAAAGATTCGAGGAATCTCCCCTTTCCTAAAGCCTCTATGGCCCCAGTGAGGTGCTTCTACAGGCGTGGGGGTCACAGGAGGGTTGAATCTGGTGGTCCTCTTCCTGCCCTCCCTCGCTTGGGCAGCTTCCCTGGGGCGAAGTGTGTGCCCCAAGCCCGCAAGTCCAGTGCAGCTGAACACCAACGCTCAGCATTTACAAACTTGAACAAAATACAAGCTCACAAAAGTTTCGGGCCACCATACAGATGTTGGGTCATATACCTCAGAGACCCACCACGTGTCCCACAAATGCCAGTTATTCAGTGTCCAGAAGCAGCATAAACTGTCAGATTTAGAGACAAGCCCTCTGGTCCTCAGAGGTGGTTCGTCCTGGACAGGACTGCAGAGCCATGCCCTACCCCTCCGTCTCCCCCTACACCCCGTGGGCCTCTGTGGACCCCCGGGAGCCTGGGGCTTGCTCTCCAGCTCACACCGAGGTTGGGAAAGAGCCACTGGCAGCGTCCCCAGCTACCCTGCCACATGTCATCATATCTGCAGGCACAGATCTGTACCTAGCACATACCTCACGATTAATTTGGTGATCACAACTTGGAAAGAATCCCAGAGACTAGAGTGATATTTATTAAATGCAAACTTCTAATTACTTCGCGGAATGCTCCTTAAGTAATCTTTTTTTCTAGCAACTGAGCTGCAACGTATTTTTCTAGCAATTATTTTTAACACCCCCCCCCAAATTGCCCTGAAGATATGCAAAACACATTTCGTATGAATCGCACTTAAGAGAGACAAGTTCTCTTTTCCCTCCAGCTCCGTTATTAAGAAAATGGGAAGTCAAATTTGTCGATCATCACATTACCCGCAACAGATCCTGTTGGGGGTGACGCCCCCACAGCCACCAAGAAAAGGAAACCAAGGAACATGCCTTCGCTGTCTCTGGGTGTTTGCCACTCCCGCCAAGGTGTGTCAGTTCCAGGGCAGAACTCTCCTGGTGCCACATGGCAGCGAGTCCCCGGCTCCCCCTCCCCGGTCCTACCCACCCCCAGACTCTGCAAGCTGGTGGGGTTGGATGGAGTTTAGAGCCCTAGGAACCTACCTGCAGGCGTCCCGAGGGGCAGGCTGTCTCCGAAGCTGGCCGTGCCAGGGCTGGGCGACCGAAGGTGGAGGTGCGGCGTGCGGAGGCCCTTCGCGGACAGGTGCACGGGCCCATCCCTCTCCGAGGCGCTACCTGCGGTTTACTGGACGTTTATTAGAAGCCCACGCAATATCATGAAGCACCTGCAGGCAGTAAAACCCCTTACATGTGTGAGGCCTTGAGGAAATTAACGGCTCCTCCCTGGGGATGCATATTTTGTGAAGATGTTTATTACAGATGAAGTGCTCCCGGGGTGGAACATTAACAAGTTGTACAGTGATAAAAGGATTTTTATCCTTTCTCGGTGACAGAAGTAGGAAGAAGGCTTTAACGGAATCTATAAAAGGCCCACTTCCTAATGAATTTTCTTAACTCTTTATTAATAGGGTCAGCTGAGTGGAGTCAGAGTCCTTGGACTGCTGGACCACTGGACAAGGGGGATGGAGCCGAATGGGGGGGCACGCCTGGATGCTGGACAGAACTCGCGAGAAGGGTCTGGGTTCAAATTCCAGGCACCAAAGACCATCTGAGAGGCGGGTGCATGAGGAATGAATTCTACCCCAGGAAACTCATTTGAGAGGCCCCTCCAGGTGATGGGGTGAGTCAGGCCAAAAGGCAGGTTCCAAGCCCCTCTTTTTAACCCCCTGTTTCCCACTCCGGCCTGCAGGCCATTACCGAGATGAAAGCCCAGAGAATGCCTTTGGACCATGACTGTGGAATCTAATTGAATTATATGAACGCAGTTAAACGTCTGCTTCAGAGAGGCAGGGCTTGCTTTCAAGACTGGATGCTTCAGGAGTTAATGGGCTATTTGAACAATATAGGCCAAGAGCCGAACACAGGTGGGCTGTGTTAATAACTTTATTTAGACCCGCTTTTTTTTTTCCCTTTGAGGCGCACAAGTCTTCCATTAATGCATTCATTAGAGTTTATGGCCGGGCTCTGGTTTTCTCCTAATGACACTGTCCAGACCCAGCTCCCCAGCTAATTGAGGCCAGCTGCCCGGCTGCCCCGCCCCGGCCTTGGGACCCAGTGTGACCAGGATTAGCTGCTGGAGCTGGACCTGGGCCTGGACAGGGCTGGGGATGATAGTGGTTGAGGGAGGGAACCCTGCTGCTCACCTCCAGGAGCTATGGGAGAGGAGGGGTCAAGGGAGCCTGTGTCTTTGGACACCCCCTCCCAAGCCCCACCCAGGCACAGAGAAGGAGCCCAGATGGGTGAGCTTCCATTCCCACCACCCTATCCCACCCATG
The DNA here is from genome assembly GCF_003254725.2 of Canis lupus dingo. NCBI lineage: Eukaryota > Metazoa > Chordata > Mammalia > Carnivora > Canidae > Canis > Canis lupus. Next base: position 57,956,655 of record NC_064251.1, on the reverse strand, counting down.
GTCAATGCCACCTTCCTTCCTGCCCCCTCCCGGCCCTCCTCCCCACTGCAGTCACACTGATATTCCAAGAGGCCAATCAGATTCCCTCAGGCCCTGCTGAAGAGCCACTGGGACTCCCCACTGCCCTCAGGGGAAACTTCAGACTTTGTCTTGGCATATATGTTCCTTTTGTCACCCCCAGCCTCATCTAGCACTGTCCCTGCATCCTGGGTCCATCCTCTGCTTGTGGTGAACCATCAATCAGGAATGCCTCCCCTTCTGAACCCAATCTGCCAGACTCCGTTCAAATGCAGCCTCCTCCAGGAAGGCTTCCTTTTCTGCCTGAATCAGAATCCTATGAACATGTGTAGGTCTTATCATTGGCCCCCTCCTTCCACTAAACCATAAATATCTTAAGGGTAGGATCCATGTTGATTATTATCAAAATAACTATAACGCCTGGTGATTTCTACTTGTCCGCTGTTTACCAAGTGCCAGGTGCTTTACAAGCATTATTAGTTACATTGAGACTCCGTAGTTTCTTAGGAGACACATTACTTGTCCCCATTTTACAGGTTAAGAAACCAAAGAAGCTCTAGGACAAGAAGTTACTTGCCCACGGATACTCAGCTCTCTCCTTTACCAGACCTCACTTCGTCTCCCTGATCCGTCATGAGACTGTAGCAGCAATGTGCTGGCATTGATTGATACTTGCCTGAAAGCACTGCTTGTTAATTTTCAGGAATCCATTTTGTGAGCCGGTTGTTAAAAACAGCCACTATTAGAAATTAAATTATATAAACTTACAATTCAATAAGTGATATTAAAATCAAAGGTAATAAATACTCCAAAGTCATCGATTTCTATAAATTTATTTCATTTTACTCTCACCAATGCTCTTGAGGTTGTCTCTGTGTTGTAAAAATACTGTATGATGCTGAGCCACTGCACATCCCTTCCCAACTCCATGTCTGGTGACATCATGTTGGTAGCTTGAAATCAGCCATGGCGGGAGTGTTTATACCACGAAAACTGGTGGACCCTACAAATCAGGGTTGGTTGGTTTGTTCTCCAGAGAGCTGGTGGAAAGACCTGTGCCAGCATACCACCAGATTCTAGGGGAAAATCAACAAAGAATCTACCTAGAGCCCTGAGCACAGGGTCTGGTACATACTAGGTGACCCAATTAAAAGTTGCTTTGAAGAGTGTAAGTGGTGGTGATGGCAGCCAGGCCAGTGACATCATGCTCCCCATGCTCCAATCCCCAAACCTCTCTCAGTCCAGGCTACTCTCTGAGCTCTAGACCCACCTGACCTCAGTTTCCTGAATACCCCCACTAGCATGCCCAGGAACCCCTTGGATGTGACACACCAAGAATGGAATCTCTGCCCCACTCCTGGGACTCCCCAGCTCAGCAAGTGGCATCTCCACCCCCCAGCAGCCAGGCCATCCATTTCTCCTGCCCCCTCGCTGTCTGCCATCCTCACCGCCAGCCCTTTAGCACTACCTCTTGCCTACACTGAGATAAGATAACCAGCCCTCGGTGTCTGCCAATTCACTCCCTCCAGTCCCTCCCTTCCAATGGGCATATGCCTCACCCTGTTACCCTTTCCTAGTTCCCAGCTACCTCCAGGAGAAGGTCAAAGCTCCTCACTATCATTTGAGGCTTGCCTCAGCCTCCTGCTGCTAGCTACTGGTCCTCACCTCCCACCTCCTCCCTCATTGCTCCCAGCAATGCCAAACTGCTTATGTTTACTGAGAACATTCTTCTAGATGGTGTTCTGGGTAACTGGGGCTAGAAGACTGAGCAAAGAAAATCCCTGTTCTACTGAAACTCTCATTCTAGCAGGCAAAAAAAAAAGTTAAAAACTATATACATATCAGGGACACATGGGTGGCTCAGTGGTTGAGAGTCTGCCTTTGGCTCAGGTCGTGATCCTGGGGTCCTGGGATCAAGTCCCACAGTGGGTTCCCCATGGGGAGCCTGATTCTCCCTCTGCCTGTGTCTCTGCCTCTCTCCATGTGTCTCTCATGAATAAAATCTTTTTTAAAAAATTATATACATATCACAGGCTATGATATATACATACATATAGGTGTGTGTATACATGTGTGCATATGTAAACATGTATGTGTATGTGTAATATCAGGTGGCTCTGCTAGTATGGAGTTAAAGCAGGATAAGGACAGAGAGTAATTGAGGGGTTGTTTTCCATAGGGTTAGAGGACAGCCTCACCAGTTGGTGACATTTTGGCAGAGACCTGGACAAAGTGAAGGTGTGAGTCATTAGGCAGATGGCACAAACACACAAAGGGCTAGGACTGTTGGGGCTATGCAAGGAACAGGAGTGGTTAGAATAGAATGATCTGGTAAATTTGGAGAAGCATGGGGGCCTTGTTTGTGCCAAGGACTTAGAATTCATCTGGAGTAAGCTAAGAAGGCATTAGCAGATTTTCAGCAGCGGGAAGGATAGGATATCCTAGCAGACAAGTGCTATTGTCACAAGGAGATGATGTGGGCTGTGCTGGCTCTTCCTTCTCGTCCTTGGCTCATGGTATCCTATTGACCTGTAACAGCCTGTCTCTGCTTCTCCTTATCAGGTAAGTCTAAATCCAAAGCTACCTCCTCCAGAAAGCCTCTTTGATTTCTCTCCCCAGGCTGGGTCAGGTAGCCCTTCCCAATTCTCCCTGGATGCCCATTCATGTCCCCCTCATTGCAGTTACCTCACTGTGCGTAAGGTCTTTCTACTCACCTGTTTCCCCAACAGCCAAATGGGAACTTGAGTACAGTGACTGGGATTCTTTCTTCTCAGGGCCAACATATAAACCCGGCACAAGGTTGATGCTTAGTAGACACGTATTGACATAAACTAAAAGATACAGCAGTATTAAGAGAGTGAATGCCACTCAGTAAGACCTCAAAGAATATATTTTAAATGGAAGCTTCTACAGGGTGTCAGAGATCTTGCATTGAACAAAACAAACATGTTCGTACCCTCTTGAATCTCCCACTGTAGGGTCTGGGGAATTTCCAGAAGTTAGTTGTACCGGAGTATAAGAGAGGGAGGAGAAATGATAAGAGCCAATGCAGAGTTGAATCATACTGCATCTTGAATGTCAGGCTGAAGAATTTGCACTTTATCCTGTGATCAATGAGAAGCTGTTGAAAACATGTGCCCTAGCCAAATTTCAGTTTTGGAAAGATGACCCTAAAATGGCATCAGTCCCACATGGCTTTACGAGCTCTCACAAAGAATAGATTATTCACATGCAATTAATATTTTCCAGAGAATAAGAAAGGATGGAAAGTTTCACTTATAATCCTGTGAAGCTAGTATAAATCTCATGCCACAATCCAACAAAGACAGTGCCCTAAGCTCTGTAGATCAGTCTCTTCTGAAATATTGATGGGAAAATATGAAATCAAACACTATCAAAGAGAATCTAGTAGAACATTAAGAGTATAATACACCATGATTAAATGGCACTCATTAGGGCAGCCCGGGTGGCTCAGTGGTTTGGCGCTGCCTTCGGCCCAGGGCGTGATCCTGGAGACCCAGGGTCGAGTCCCTTGTCGGGCTCCCTGCATGGAGCCTGCTTCTCCCTCTGCCTGTGTCTCTGCTTCTCTCTCTCTCTCTCTGTGTCTCTCATGAATAGATAAATAAAATCTTTTTTTATTTTTTTATTTTCTTTATTTATTTATGATCACACACAGAGAGAGAGAGGCAGAGACACAGGCAGAGGGAGAAGCAGGCTCCATGCACCGGGAGGCTGACATGGGATTCGATCCCGGGTCTCCAGGATTGCGCCCTGGGCCAAAGGCAGGCGCCAAACCACTGCGCCACCCAGGGATCCCTAAAATCTTTTTTAAAAAGGGCACTCATTCTAGGAATGCAGGTCCAAGAATGCATGGTCAACATGAGGAAAAGCTACTTATATTGTCCATTGCATTCAATGCCCATTCTCAATTTAAATATTGTGCACACTACATACCTAAAAATGAAATGCCAGCAGCACACAATGCAAGCAGCACAGGTTGCTGACAAGGACAGCTGTGATGGCAACATGCTGCCACATCATCCCGGCTCTCCTGGCTCAGGTGTCCTCCTTTTGTCTTCACTACACAGACATACTCTCACATACCCTTCTCTTCTTGGCCACCCGCAGGTGTTAAAAGTGGTGCTCAGCTTACGAAGCCACACCTGAGGTTATTCATGATTTTCAGTCCACAGATGTAAACCACCCCCTTCAAATAATCACGACATATCAGGGAGCTGATGGGAAGTAGAAAAACACTGGGAAAGAACGTATCACCACTTTCAAATGAAGATGATGTTTGCCTACAAACGCTCAACACTCAAATAAAAAATTAAATAAAATTTAATTCATTGATTAAATTGAAGTAAATTGAATTTAAATAAAAATCGACACTTAAATGAAAAATGATTAGAACTAAAAAGAGAGTTTGGTAGAATAGCCAGTGGTTAGATAAATAGAAATAGCTTTCTATATTTCAGTGACAAGCAGTTAGAAAATGTAATGGAAAAAAATCCCATTTATATAAGCCATAAAAAGTACCAAATACCTACAAATAAACAACCAGAAATGTATAGGACCTCTACAAATAAAACTAAAAAACTTTATTGAGGGATATAGCACTCTTGAATAATTCTTGATGGGAAGATCAATTACTATAAAAATCTATAAAATGCTTATTTTCTCTAAAGTAATCTACAAATTTAACCCAAATACAAATGAAAAGCAGTGGAATTTTTATTTTTTTAGTTAAATAATTCTAAAGTTCATCTGGAAATACAGATGTTTGAGAATTACCAAAATTTTTTGAAAAAAATTAATGAGAGTTTGCTTATAAGATAACAAAACATATTGTAAAACTACAGTCAATAAATCAAGGAGACACTGGCAGAGGAAGAGAAAACCATGTCAACGAGACAGATCCAAAGACAGTAAGAATTAAATACAGCAAAATATAGGATTCAAATCTATCAGGAAATAGCGGAATTTTTAATAAATAAGTGAAAACATTAAGAGAACCACTGGGGAAAAATTAAGTTCAATTCATACCTTACACGAAAATAAATTCCAGATTTATTAAGGATTTAAGACTTTAGAAGGGAATTTACTTAATTACCAGAAGAAAATATCAGCATTTTTATAATCTTGAGTGTATAGATCTTTCTAATATGACTCCAAAGACCAAAAATATTTTTTAATTGCTATATTTAACTACATAAACGTATTCCAAATGAGCAAAATATAAAAGATACACTCTTATTGGAGGGAAGAGGGATATTTGCTAGGTAGATGACAGAAAGAAGTGAATATACTTACATATAAGAATCTCTTACAAATCTAGAAATACAACAGAAACAATTCACAAAGAAAGAAATTAAAATGGTCTGTATATGTAAGAAAAAGTGCCAACCTCAGCCATGGTCAAAAAAGGCAAATCACTATCACATGAAGATAGCACATTTTGTTTATCAGCTCAGTCAAGATTCAAAAGAGTGGTAATACCCAGTGCTGATGACAATGCAGGGAAAGAGGCGCCCTGCACAGCTGGCGGGGGAGCCGGCGGCGCAGCCTTCAGGAGGAGGCAGCACACACTAACAGCCTTCCAGTACTTTATCATGAAAGATAAAGTACTGGGGCACCTGGGTGCTTCAGTTAAGAATCTGCCTTGGGGTGAGGGTGGGGGCAGCCCGGGGGGCTCAGCGGTTTAGCGCCGCCTGTGGGACCAAGGAAATTTAACAAAAATCCCCTACCCCTGGACAAGCAGAGCAGGACTGACTCTATTTTGGGCTGCACCCGCCATGTGCTGACCTGCTTATTACTTAGGGCACTGCCCCGCCCTAATCAAAGACCAGGGCACACCCTAAGGAAATCCGGCTCATGACAATGTGACCCTGCTTTGTGCCCGCCAAAACTGTGCTCCAATTCTGACCAAAGTAATAGGGCAGCTCAAGTGGATACTATAGGGTAAGGTGTAATTCAATCGGCCACCTGCGTGTGGACCGACATGACTGTGCAACTTTCTGCGTATCCCATGGGCCACTGGCCCCTATAAAGCTGCTACGCCTCTTAGTCTCGGGGTCCAAGTCCCTGCTCCGTTGTGTCGGGTACACTTGGACCCAAGCTCGAGCTTGTAATAAACCCTCGTGTGATTGCATCGGTGTCGGCTCCGTGGTGGTTTCTCGGGTTCTCAATCTTGGGCACAACATCTGGGGGCTCGTCCGGGATCCGAGAGACCCCCAGGACCCTATCCGGCGGGTTTCATGCGTGGTGAGTGCACTCCACTTTTTCCACCTTTTGCGCGCATGTTTCTGAGAGCTCTAACCTGAAGGAATTCCGATCTGTATTAGGTCGGCATTGGCTTAAGCGGACGCGCTGGCGGGCCGTGGACCGAGGGTCTTGAGGAGACGTCCCTTGCCCCCACCGGGAGGACGGGGCCCTCACCTGTAAGGAGGACGGGCTGCCAGCCCTTCGGGTTGCTTTCTGTTTTGTCTCTGCGGCCGCACTGGAACGTTGGTCTGTGTTACTATGTCCTTGTTAACTTTTTTTGCATTTGTCTGGGTTGTTGTGTCCTTGTTAATTGTCTTTACTGTGTGTCTTGGTGTGGATTGGGGACATAATGGGGGAGACAGAAACCACTCCCCTGTCTCTTATGCTCTCCCACTTCTCGGATGCTAGGGAAAGAGCTCGTATTCTGAGCATAGACATACGGAGAGAGAGATTCCGAATTTATTGCATGTCAGAATGGCCAACCTTTGACGTGGGATGGCCCCGAGAAGGAACTTTTCACCTACCTATTATCTTACAGGTTAAGGCCGTGATCTTCAGGGACAAACCGGACGGCCACTCTGACCAGGTGCCCTACATCCTGATCTGGCAGGACATGATCGAGAATCCCCCTCTTTGGCTAAAACCATTTTTACCCCCCAAAGCAGGACCCACCGAGATTCTAGCCCTGCGGAAAGCCGAGAAGGAGACCGACTCTACGCCCCAAGCGCCCCTTTATCCGGTCTTCCAGGATTCCTCTCCGGAGGACCTGATTCTCCCGCCGCCCTACCAGGCACCCCCTCCCCCTTTCACCCCTCCATCGGAGACACCGGGGGCTGCAGAAGGGGCGCTACCCCTCCCTGACGAGGGAGGCCCTGTCGCGGGCCGGCAGCGGGGACACGCGGTCGGACCCCGCGGACGGCCCCACCTCTGAATGCGGGGCCAGCCGACTCCACCGCCCTTCCCCTCCGTGCCATGGGGCCCCCGATGAGACTGGCGAACAGCTAATGTTATATTGGCCATTCTCCACCAGTGATTTATATAATTGGAAAACCCAAAATGCAAAGTTCTCTCATAATCCGAGAGATCTAATCGGGTTTTTAGATACTGTTCTCCTTACCCAGCAGCCTACTTGGGATGATGCCGACAGCTCTTGCAGGTTCTCCTCACCACCGAGGAGAGAGAACGAATTCAGGTGGAAGCCCAGAAGTCTGTCCTGGGAGAGGACAGACAGCCGACTCAAAACCCAGACCTCATAAATGCTGCCTTCCCTTTATCCCGCCCCACCTGGGACTACAACTCGCCTGAAGGTAAGGAGAGACCCCGGGTCCACCGCCAGACTCTAATGGCAGGGCTCCAGGCTGCCGCGCGCAAGCCCACCAATCTGGCCAAGGTCTATGATGTGAGGCCGGGTAAGGGTGAGAGTCCAGCAGCCTTCTTAGAGAGAGTCATAGAGGCTTTTAGGCAGTGCACCCCTATGAACCCAGAAGCCCCAGAAACAAAGGCCACAATTATCATGGCTTTTGTTAACCAGGCCGCTCCAGACATTAAAAAGAAATTGCAAAGAGTAGAAAGACTGGGAGAGAAGAGCTTGCAGGACTTAGTGATAGTAGCAGAACGAGTCTATAATAATAGACAAAGTCCGGAAGAACAACAAACCAAACTAAGTGACCGGCAGACCCGAAACCTGGCCAAGATCCTGCTGGCCACAACCATGGACGACCCACAGGAAAGACGGAGGCACCTCAAGAAGCTGGCTTCAGGGACCGGTAAGGAGGATGGCCCTGGTCCCCCTTGGGAGTGCCCTAAGATGAACAAAAACCAATGCGCCTATCGCAAAGAGGAGGGCCATTGGGTAAAAAGCTGCCCTAACAAAAGATCTAAGGCCCCTGCCAAGATCTTGGAAATGGAGGACCTGGACAATTAGGGGAGTCAGGGTTCGGCACCCCTCCCCGAGCCCAGGGTAACTCTTAAAGTGGAGGGGCAACCTGTTGAATTCCTAGTGGACACTGGGGCACAACATTCGGTTTTATTACAACCCCAAGGGAAATTGACAAACAAAACTTCATGGGTGCAAGGGGCCACGGGCACCAAACAATACTCATGAACTACCCGAAGAACTGTGGATCTCGTCAAGGGTCCCACTCCTTCATGGTCATCCCTGAGTGTTCCTACCCGTTGTTAGGTCAGGATTTGCTCACTAAGATGGGGGCACAAATTTGCTTCCACCCCGAAGGGGCAAAAGTCCTAAACAAGAAGGGGCACCCGATTCAGGTACTTGTCCTGAGTTTAGAAGACGAATATCGTCTCCACCAAATGCCCTCAGCCCCAATGACTGACATTGACCATTGGCTGCGGGAATTTCCCCAAGCGTGGGCAGAAACTAGGGGAATCGGGCTGGCCCAGCATCGACCAGCCATATACATAGAACTAAAGCCGGGGGCAGACCCTGTCAGGGTCCGCCAATACCCCATGCCTCTAGTAGCACGAGAGGGGATCCCACCCCACATACGGCGACTACTGGACTCTACGAGGCCACCAGGCACCAGCAAAATTTCAAATGGACAGAGGCCATGAACAGAGCCTTTAATGACCTTAAACAGGCCTTACTGTCTGCCCCGGCTCTTGGGTTGCCCGATCTAGCCAAGCCCTTCTACCTATATGTGGACAAGAAAGACGGGGTGGCAAAAGGGGTCCTTGTCCAGTACTTAGGTCCCTGGAAGAGACCCATTGCCTATCTCTCCAAAAAGCTGGACACGGCCGCTGGATGGCTCCCATGCTTAAAAATTATTGCTGCGGTGGCCACTATGGTCAAGGACGCAGACAAACTGGCCATGGGGCAAGAACTGCATGTTACCACCCCCCATGCTATTGAAGGGGTACTCAGCCCCCAGACCGCTGGATCAGCAATGCCCGTCTGACCCATTATCAGAGCCTGCTGCTAAACCCCACCAGAGTTTTATTTAAGCCACCGACAACCCTGAATCCGGCAACGCTACTCCCTAACCCAGACTGGGACCCCCCCTCTGCATGACTGTCAAGAAATTTTGGCACAGGTGCACGGAATCAGAGCTGATCTCCAGGACCAGCCACTGCCGAATGCGGACGCCACCTGGTACACGGACGGCAGCAGTTTTGTCCGCGAAGGAGTCAGATATGCGGGAGCAGCCGTAACCACGGAGACAGAGACCGTCTGGGCGGAGCCACTGACAGCTGGACCGTCGGCCCAACGGGCAGAGCTGATCCCACTAGCCAAGGCGCTGACCATGGGGGAAGGTAAACGAATAAACATCTACACCGACAGCGGGTACGCCTTCACCACCACTCACATCCACGGAGCCCTTTACAGGGAGAGAGGGGTCCTGACAGCAGAGGGAAAGACTGTTCAAAACAAAACGGAGATCCTTGAACTCCTGAGGGCCCTCTGGCTGCCCAAGGCCCTAGCCATCATCCACTGTCCGGGGCACCAAAAGGCAGACACACCAGTAGCCAGGGGAAACCGGCTAGCCGATTTAAAAGCAAAGGAGGCAGCCCTTGTGGTGACCCAGGTCTTAGCAACCAGACGACCTGATCCGGGGGCACCGACCCTGCCTGACACCCCCAACTATACTGATGCTGATTTACACTGGATCAAACGCTTGCCTATGACCCAGTGCTTGCGTGGCTGGTAGAGAGCTGCAGACTCCAGCATCATCTTGCCAGAGGAACTGGGACGGCGAGTCCTACCCAAAATACATCGGAGTACTCACATGGGGACAAGGAAGACGGAAGACCTCATACGACATGCAAAGATCACTATTAAAGACTCTCGAGCAAAGATCGAGCAGATTGTGGCGAGCTGCCACACATGCCAGTTAACTAATGCCACCGCCCATGGATCTAACCCAGGCACCCGGCTCCGAGGGAACCGCCCAGGAGCCTACTGGGAAGTGGACTTCACTGAGGTAAAACCTGAAAAATCCGGGTATAGGTATTTACTAGTGTTTGTAGATACTTTTTCAGGATGGACAGAGGCATTTCCCACCAAACATGAAACGGCACAGACCGTGACCAAGAAACTGCTGGAAGACCTCGTGCCAAGGTATGGTTTTCCCATTAAAATTGGGTCAGACAACGGCCCAGGATTCGTCTCTAAGGTAACACAGGGAGTGGCACTAGTACTTGGGGCAGATTGGAAATTACATTGTGCATATAGGCCCCAGAGCTCAGGACAGGTAGAGAGGATGAACAGAACATTAAAGGAGACCTTAACTAAATTAGCCCTGGAGACTGGCGGGGACTGGGTGACTCTCCTCCCCTTCACCCTATATGGGACTGACTCCCTACGAGATCATGTTCGGTCTTCCTCCACCTGTTATCCCCAATTTAAAATCTGAGGTGCTTGCTGAATTTGATGATCACCAACTTCTTTTCTCCCTCCAAATGTTACAATGAACCCATGAGCAGGTGTGGCCTAAGCTGAGGGCCCTCTATGAGGCTGGGCCACCCCCGGACCCCCATCGATATCGGCCAGGTGACTGGGTGTACGTGCGGAGATACCAACACCAGACACTTCAACCTCGCGGATTGAAGGGACCTTACATCGTGATCCTGACCACTCCCACCGCTCTCAAGGTCGATGGGATTACTCCCTGGGTCCACTACACCCACGTCCGGCCAGCTGACCCACACGCCGTTCTCAAGGACTTTGTTCCAGAATGGAAAAGCCAACCGGACAAGGACAATCCCCTAAAGCTAAGACTGCGCCGTTCTCACTTATTTCCCACCTCCAAGACTCCCTAGTCCGAGGTTGTCCTTCAAAATAGGAGATTAGAATTAGTCTTCTTACAACAAAGGGTTGGGGGGGTTATGTGCTGCCTTTAATGTAAATAAGAGAGAGAACAGCAACAAGGTTGGTGAGAATCCTGGTTTAATCATTCCCCTGGCTCACTCTGAGAGCAACCTGGACCCATGATTGGGTCCTGCATAGGATCCTCTGAAAAAGGGGTGAATGTGGGACCCAGGAAATTGAACAAAATCCCCTACCCCTGGACAAGCAGAGCAGGACTGACTCTATTTTGGGCTGCACCCACCTTGCGCTGACCTGCTTATTACTTAGGGCACTGCCCCGCCCCAATCAAAGACCAGGACACACCCTAACCGGAAATCCAACTCAGCGGACCAGCATGACTGTGCAACTTTCTGCGTATCCCATTGGCCAGTTAAGAATCTGCCTTAGGGGGATCCCTGGGTGGCGCAGCGGTTGGGCACCTGCCTTTGGCCCAGGACACGATCCTGGAGACCCGGGATCGAATCCCACGTCGGGCTCCCGGTGCATGGAGCCTGCTTCTCCCTCTGCCTGTGTCTCTGTGTCTCTCTCTCTCTCTCTCTGTGTGACTATCATAAAAAAAAATCTGCCGTGGGGTGAGGTTGGGGTCAGCCTGGGTGGCTCAGCGGTTTAGCACTGCCTTCAGCCCAGGGTGTGAACCTGGGGACCTGGGATCGAGTCCCACCTCGGGCTCCCTGCATGGAGCCTGCTTCTCCAGAGCTCTGTCTGTGTCTCTCATGAATAAATGAATAAAATCTTAAAAAAAAAAAAAAAAAAAAAAGAATTTGCTTTCAGCTCAGGTCCTGATGATCCCAGGGTCCTGGGATTGAGTCCTGCATCAGGTTCCTTGCTCAGCAGGGAGTCTGCTTCTCCCTCTCCCCTCGCTTTTGCTCTCTCTCTCTCTCTCTCTCTTTTTCTCTCCTCTCTCTCAAATGAAATCTTTTTCTTTTAAGATTTTATTTATTTATTCATGAGAGACACAAAGAGAGAGAGGCAGAGACACAGGCAGAGGAAAAAGCAGGCTCCATGCAGGGAGCCCAACGCAGGACTCGATCCTAGGACTCCAGGATCTCGCCCTGAGCCACCCAGGTGTCCCATAAAAATCTTTTTTTTTTTTTTTAAAGAAAAAGGATACAGTACTAAACAAGTTCCATGCACAAGAGTATTCAGTGAAGCACTGTTTGTAAATATGTGTAAAATTGGATACAAACTAAACGTTTAGAGAAAAGGTTAAATTTTTACACCCCCATCCTAAGCAGCAAAAATGAGAGGAAAAAAAAAAAAAAGAATGAGGGAGACCTCTGTGTGCTAATGTGGAACCACCTGCAAGACTATGGTTAAATATGAAAGGCAAATGCCAAACAGTATGTATAGGATATTTGTAGTTGTGGAAAAATATGTATATTTACATGCATAGGCACAAAAATTCTAAAAAGATGCTTCCCCCTAAATTGTTAACAGTGAATGGTGATGGGGGATGAATATAAGCCATTTAGACTTCCAAATTTTTTATTTTGTGATGTTTTAATATAAAATAAAACAAGAAAGTTATGCCAAATACGTGTGTATATTTCCACATGGAAAGCTGTCAGTTTACTGAATAGCACAAATAGCATGATCCCATCTTAAAAAAAAAAAAAGGAATGTGTGTGTTGTATTATCTTGCTTATTCATTACTTCATCTCACTTGTTGGACACAAATTTGGGGCTTAATAATCATTTGCTGAGGGGCACCTGGGTGGCTCTGTTGGTTAATAAACTGTTTCTTGATTTCAGCTCAGGTCATGATCGCAGGGTCGGGAGATTGAGCCCTCAGTTGGGCTCCACACACAGCATGGAACCTGCTTAAGGTTCTCTCTCCCCCTCTGTCCCTGTCCCTCACCCCCCTCATGTGCCCTCTCCCTCACTCTCTCTCAAAAAAACAACAAAATGAGACATAAACATTTGCTGAATAAATTAAGATGTATATTTCCTGGAAGATATATGTTAATATCTTAAATGGTGCTGGTTTCTAGGTGATAGGACTACAAATAGTTTTTATTTTCTTCTATTTGTCTTTTTCCCCTGAACTTTAACAGGTATTATGTGCATTACTTTCAAAACTTTGATTAAAAAAACAGAATTTAGGGCAGCCCGGGTGGCTCAGTGGTTTAGCGCCACCTCTGGCCCAGGGCCTGATCCTGTAGCCCTGGGATCAAGTCCCATGTCCGGCTCCCTGCACGGAGCCTGCTTCTCCCTCTGCCTGTGTCTCTGCCTCTCTCTGTCTCTCTCATGAATAAATAAATAAAATATTTTAAAAAAATAAAATAAACGAACTTAATCATTTCTCTAGAAAATTGGTGACTAACAGGCTGGTCAATGGGCCAAGTGGTTGAGGTCTGGGGACATGGTGGAAGAGGGCGGTGGAGAGGCCAGACGTGCTGGCATAATCTGTCCAGGGCACACTCCCAGTAAAGATCCTTTCCCCACCGTCCTGATGTCCATCCCAAACAAGCATCGCACTCACCTGGAAGGTTATAAAATCAGCCACATTGCCAAGCCCCGGCCCAGAGGTGGCTGAGGACACTGCGGTCTGGAGCCTCCAGAGCCTGGTATAGTACCAGGGTAGCCCGCAGACCAGGGCTGGCTGCTACTGCTTCTTTGACATCCCAAAACATTCAAGGCCTGTTTACCACTCCAAAGTCATACTCCCCATTTCTCTTGAACCACACATTCTCCTTCACCGCCATTAAACTTGTCACTCTTCCTGAAATACACCTCGCCCCTCACACCTTCACCTGTGCAACTCCCCAATCTGGGATGTGGCACCCACTTTGCCTCTTGGCACACTGTTTCCCATGGGAGCCAATCCTGAATGCATATTCAGAGTCACCCCCACCAACAAATAGGGTCTGGAAACAGCCAGCAGCCACCCTGTACCTGGAGTCCCAGGGTCTTCAGAACAACTCACCTTCCCTGGACTCTGATCATCCCTCCCAACCCCATTCTGGGCAGATGGCCTGCAGCCCTGAAACTGTGGCTGGCATGCCATGTCCACCCTGGAGACAGGATGCTCAAGCAGAATGCTCTAGAACCTTCCTCTCTTACAGATGCCCAGGGAGGCTGGTAGTATCCTGACCATCCCCTCATCTGCTGGCTCATAAACAATTCTTAAACATCAATAAACAGTCCAACACCCCATTAGAAAATGCTAATCTTCCAACCAGCGCATAGAGTAAGGGCTTCCCTATTGGCACAGAATCACCAATGGCTCAGGAATCTCATCTTGGAACTGAGAGGGGGAGCTTCTGGCTCTCCTCCCTGGCCCCTCACCCAACCCAACACCAACCCAAGCTTCTCCAGCTGGGCTCAGTACCTGGCACCTCTGCCAGGCCTCATAACCCCGCAAGATTCCTTGTGTCCTCTTCCCCACACCTCACTCCCAGCAGGTGGGGGACGAGCCCTGGATGTCCTGGTGCAGGAGGACTGGAGTAAAGTGTGACATTTGTTGGGAGAGGAGACTGAAGGCCCCTGGAGTCTGCGTGGGCTCATCCCAGGCACACACATTTGCACACCCCATTTCTCATAGCACCCTTCATTCCCTGTCTTTATCAAACTCCCCACTCCCACATTACGACGGGCCTCTGGATGCTGAGGATGGGGTGAGGTAAACCAGATGACACAGGTCCTGTTCCTGGAGTTCCAGTTCTGCTCACTGTCCCTCTGGTTTGGATATCAGTGAGTCCGTGGCCCCAGGTGAGGGGTGGAAGAGCATCCCAGAGCACTTGGCATGCTAGAAACCAGACCTCAGCATCGGGCAGGGCCAGAGTGGGCAGGGAAGCCCAGCTGGTATCCCCTATGATGCACTCCACATCAGAGGAGCACAGTGAGCCCCTGGGTGAGCCTGGGTCTGATCCCCTCTGCACCTCCAGTGCCCACCCCCACTGAACACAGGCTAAGAGAGAGCAGAAGGCTGAGAGAGCAGGTGCCAAGGCCCATGCAGAGCAGTAGGGTCCTCCAGGACTCTGTCGTGGGTGAAAGGGACCCTGTCCACAACCTGGCCTCTGGACATCAAATCCCACCACTACCTGTGGCTGGCTCCTCAGCTGTGTGGCTTCGGGCAAACTCTCATCCTCTCTAACCTCAGATTCCTCCTCTGGTAAATGGGCATCATGGTCATGCCTCATCACTGGGTTGCCGCATGGATGAAACGAGAATGTCCATGTAAATGCCCTCAGCTCAGCACAGGCTCCGAGTGAGCACTCACCTGGTGACGGGGGGATATCGCAGGGGCCATCTGGTCCTCTCCTTGGGCCCCCCCACCAGGCCCTGACCTGCCAGCCAGCCCCCAAAAAGCTCCTCTTCCTAAGGCAGTTGGGGATCCAGGTGGGATGTACTCTTGACTTCTTAGGGCTTCAAACAGAAGATCCCCCACCACAGGGCCCACTTAGCCTGGGGCCAACCTCTCCTGCTGGGCTCTGCCTCCAGCCTCTTTATCGGAAGCCCCTTATCTTTCCTATTCCTGTGGCCCTAACACTGCCCTGGTCTCCATGCTTAAAGGAAAAATCCTTGGACTCCCCCTACCAGCATCTGGGCCCTCTCATTACTCACCCCTGTGCAGGCAAACTCCTTAGCACCCCTGCTCCTCACATCCACCCAGCTCCCCTTACTCACCAAAGCCACCCCCCATTTCCAGGTGTGTCTCTGTCCTGCCCCAGCTTCTTGACCCAGCCTTCCTTTGAGACTCTTCCTTCTCTCTTAGCCAATCTCTCCCTCCACACCCTGCACCCCTACCACTCTCAGGTCATCGGGCGCAACATCCATGTTGGTCCTTGTAGAGTGTGCCTGGCACAACTGAATGAATAAACAGAGAGAAGCCAG
This sequence comes from Canis lupus dingo, assembly GCF_003254725.2. NCBI lineage: Eukaryota > Metazoa > Chordata > Mammalia > Carnivora > Canidae > Canis > Canis lupus. Next base: position 57,940,709 of record NC_064251.1, on the reverse strand, counting down.
AGCCCAGCAGAAGGGAAAGGGATTGAGAGGGCCGCAAAGGCCATTGTGGTATAGGAAAGGAAAGGCCATTGTGGCGGGCAGAGGGGGCGCATCCCTATGCAGATAGGGACCTGCAGGTGGCTGAAGAGGCTGATGACGGATGGAGGGTAAGGATCATAGATCCCAACACTCTGGACTCCAAACCAGACCCTGCCTCCACTTGCTCATGTGCAAAGTGAGTGGGGCCAATAGCCCACCCCAGAAGGTATTTGGGGGGATTAAGCAGCATATGATGCCAGCCTGCTCCTGTTTCGTGCTTGCTATAGTGGCCTAAGATCACCTCTTTCTCACCACGAGCCTGGAAGCAGGTCAGATTACTGTCCCCATTTTTCAGATGAGGAAGCCAAGGCCAGAAAGCTTAGGTGGTTTGCCCAGGGCCACAGGGTTCAAAGGTGATGGGATGGGCTTTGAACCCAAATGGTCTGACCCCAGAGCCAGGGCTCCCAAACACAGCCCAGCAGCCCAGCACACCACAGGTGTTCCAGTAGTAAAGGTACCCACCCAGCTTGGGGCTTATTCTCTGGGGTTGCCTAGAGGTGAAGTCAGTAAGGAAGCTTTGGTGAAGGCTTTGGCTGGAAAAATAAGGACACAACAGGCCAGATGAGAAAGGACAGAGAACCTCGCCCTTTGGTCTGGGAATCTGAACGTGAGCCAATAGCCATAGGGAGCCAAAGCAGGTTCTTGAGTGAGAGGAGCCCTCCAGCATCAGTGGGCAGGGTGCGTGGAGGGCACCATGTCCATAGAGCAGAAGTCCTATGTCCTCTAAGAGGACAAAGATCAGACCTGGCTCATTCAACCATTCAGCCCTCTGCACCTGGCTCAGTGCCTGGCACATAGGGCACACTACTGATGGATAAATGAATGACAGACTGCCTGAGTTGCCGCATTGAAATGGATTACACCTTCAACCCAACAGGTTCCATTCTGAGACTTGCTCTACAGACAACCCAATGATGAGTGTACAAGGTTCTCCCACACAACAGTTATTATTTTGTTAATAATAACAAAAGATAGACCACAATCAAAATGTCTGTCACAGCAGGCTGGTTAAATACATCAAGGCCATCTGCTCAGCAGAATGCTATGCAGCTGCAAAAAGATGACCACCCTGCCACAGCGACATGGAAAGATCTCTAGGACCCAAAAAGTGAAAAGAGTAAGGCAGAGACCACAGCACAGAGCTTTGTTCTGTTCGCTTCTTATGATCCCATCAACTGTCTGTGTGCCTGAAGAAGCCTGAGAAGGGCACCCAAGAAGCTGACAGCAGTAGCTCTCTGTGGCAGGTGGAGGCAGGAAGTAGGAGCTTCACCCTGCTGTCTACAAATAACTTTGAGCTGCGTGGATTGTTGCATATCAAAATAATTAAATTTAAAATACTTTGTAATGGATTCCAGGGTGAGGCAGGGTCCAGGCAGGAGATGGTGAAGAGAAAGATTTGGCTCAGCCCTGCTATCTGGCCTAGGGGAGGCAAGGCTGGGACTATGTGGTGCTGGATGTGTCACAAGAACACCCCTCAGGCCCCCACTGAGGGGTGACTGGGGCAGCAGCAGGAGGTAGTGAACTGGCAGGGATCACACATCTTCCTCCCACAGGGCAGCCTGCCTTTCCGATGGGTGCCCCTGATGTGCAAGGGAGGCAAGTCATTTGCCTGCCAGGTCGCTGGCCTGGTAATAAGGAGACGTTGGTATAAGAACTCCTGTACCAAGCTCAGACTTGCTCACATGCTTCACTCCATTCATTCATTCATTCATTCACTTATCAGACAACTCTTGAGCTCCTGCTCTCTGCCAGGCTCTGCATTGGATTCTGGGGGCTTGCATGTAAATCAGAGGAGGGCTAGGAAGACACCGAGGGCTGGGATTCGAAGGACTAGTCAGGATCCGTGAATGGGAAACCAGGCAGAGGGCAGAGTACAAGCAAAGCCTGGTAGGTGAGAGGGGAACAGTACCACTAGGATGCAGACGTGGGTGCCCAGGCTCACCCTTCCACTGTTGGCCCAGCCTCCAAGTAGAGCTGGACACCTGCCCATTCCATTAACACCCAAAACTGGACACCCCAGGCTCAATGTTGGAGCACGAGGGGAGGAGCAGGAGAAAAACAAGACCTCGGCAGCTGGACTGGGGGAGTAGGTGTGAAGGCAGAGGGCTCAGACCCACAAACGGAGCAGCCCAGCAATGTGCACTGCAGGGGTGAGGGGTGGGTGGGGGTGGAGGGGGCGGCAGCTGCTGTCCCTCTCTGGCTGGGCGATGGGCAGGGCTGATAGCAACAACACTGGGCCAGCTGAGGGGGCTCACTGTGGCCTCCCCACAAAGTTCTTTATCAGCAGGATGCGCCGTTGCCAGGGAGCCTGCCTCAGACCCTGCTCCAGCCGTTGCTGGGAGGATTATCAGAAAGATTTGAGTCTTTTTAATTAAATCTGAGCCAAATGCAATCCTGTACCCGCCGCTCAGAGAAGCCCATTCAGTATCCTGTTGACGTCTCCGATAGCTTTGTCTCACAGACTCCGCTATCAGGCCACCTATCTGGTCGCAAGGCAGGCACCCCCCTCCATCCCCAGCCTGACAGTGGCGGGCACCTGGCGAGTAAATGCGTGGAAGGGCCCTCTCTGCCTATGAGCTACTTGGACTCCAGAGAAACTGTTCTGAGCCAGGCAAGAAACCAGGCATCTCTGACCCCTCCTCTCGGCCTTCAAAGTCACCTCCCTGGGACACAGTGCTCAAGCTCACATCTCTTGAGCTTTTACTCAGTGCTAGGTATGGTACCCAGTTTGTGGATTCCTCAGGCTACAACCCAAAAGGAAGATTCTGTTATCATTTCCATTTTACAGAAGAGAAAATGGAGCCCCAGAAGGGGAAGTCACTCACCCAGGTCCACACAGCTAGAAAGTGGCAGAACCAGGATTCAAACCTGGATCCTTCAGACGCAAAAGGCTCCACTCATTGGCTACATCTACAACTTTGAGTGCCCAACCTGGGCCTCCTCGACTATCCCAGCCTCCCTCTTGCCAAGGCCTCCTGGTCTCCTTCCAGAAGCTCTTTCCACCAGTGGTCATAATACCAACAATACTAAGAACTCACACTTTCCGAGTGTCCACTGTGTGCTCATTTGGGCCTCACCCAACCTCAGGAGGCCGACTCTATTTCTTGATGGAAGAGTGAGTCACTTGCCCGGTATCACAAAGCCAGGGAGAGTCCCACCGGGGACTTCCTCCTTTAAAGCTAGCCATCTCAGCCTGACTCCTCCCCAAAGGAGGCAAGTCCTGGCCTGGCACAGACAAGGAACGGGAGGCAAGTCAGGGTCGGGGCTCAGAGTTGGTTCACCCTGTGGCCACAGAACAAAATTAACTCGATAAATAATGTGGGCATGTGGGGGTGGGGTGTTCTTTTTAGAAGACACGGCAGCTCCAGGCACCCATGCCTATGCGCTGACTTTATAGAGCTAAGTTTTAATTGCGAGCCCCACACCCTGGCTGTAGCTGCCCTGCAGAGGAGGATGTGTGTTCTTTTTAATTAAATCTGTCTGTTATCTCAGTGTATTGTTATATGAAGGGAAGCCCATTTGTGGCGCGTGGGTTGCTGGGAAACTGCTTGCTGCACTGGACACACAGTCCCTGCAAAATCCCCCACAGGGCCACAATCGCTGACCCCTCCCCTGTCCATAATGTATCTCCAGGAAGAAGCTCTGGACAGAGCCCTCTCACACTCAGCCCTAATACGCTCCACACAGACACCTGCCACCCAGAGCTCTTGCCAAGCAGGGGAGCTCCTCACACCAGGAACTGGACAGAGCTGGGCTCTGGGGTCAGAGAAATCTGGGCTAAATCCTTGCTTGGCCACTTGTTTGCTGTGTGACTCTAGGATGGTAACTTCACTGCTTTTGGTAATAGTGATGATGGGCAGCTTGTATTTGTTGGACCATCCTGGTAGGTAGTCTACAAGCTTTATGTGCCCAATGCTGTTGACCTTACACAACACCCCAAGAAGGTGGGACTATTATCCCATTATACATATAGGGAAACGAAAACTCAGAAATTAACTACTGGGGATCACATGGCTTATATTATGGCTGAGCTAGGATTTGAATGGACCACTGACTCAGTTTCCCCACCTGGAAAATAAAGATAATAATCCTTGACTGGAAATGGGGGCATTAAATAGGACAGTGAAAGGACATGGAAGATGTTTCAATAAATGATGGCTATTTTCATTTGACCTTTGCAATTTAAGTACAGGAGTGACTATTAACCCCATTTTCCAAAGGGGAAACTGAGGCTCTAGTCCCCGTAGTCCCTTGTTGTACACACTCCCCTAACATCACCCCACACTTGGACATCCCAGCAGCTTCCTTATTAGGCTTCCTGTCCTGATCTCATGCCTTTCAATCATGTCTCCTCTGGGCACCCAGAACTGTCTCTCATTCTGCCATTAAAATAATGTATATTTAACTTTTACTTGATTATATAATAAATTCAGGATAAATACATATAAAAGAAAAGTATAAAAAGAAAAAAAATTTTTAAGATTTTATTTATTTATTCATAAGAGACAGAGAGAGAGAGGCAGAGTCACAGGCAGAGGGAGAAGCAGGCTCCATGCAGGGAGCCCGACGTGGGACTCGATCTTGGGTCTCCAGGATCATGCCCTGGGCCAAAGGCAGGTGCTAAACCGCTGAGCCATCCAGGGATCCCTAGAAAGAAAATTTAACTCACATGTAATCCCATACCATTATCTATTTGGGTTAACTTCTGTCATTTTATGATTTGCTCATTCATTCATTAATTCACTCATTCTTTAGAGAGCCCCTACTCTGTGCTAAGCCTTATGCGTGATGCTGCGGAAAAAGTGGTGAACAAGACTGACCTGGTCCCTGCAGGGGACCCCACAATGAGCTCAACATAATGGAAAGAGATTGATATCCAACAGATAAGCACATCTATAATATTGAATCTCAAGTATAAAATGTGCTGCACCACATATTTAAAGGATTATACACCATGACCAAGTGGAATTTTTTCCTGGAATGCAAGGGTGGTTTGATTAAGAATCAAATGTGTCAGGGATCCCTGGGTGGCGCAGCGGTTTGGCGCCTGCCTTTGGCCCAGGGCGCGATCCTGGAGTCCCGGGATCGAATCCCACATCGGGCTCCCGGGGCATGGAGCCTGCTTCTCCCTCTGCCTGTGTCTCTGCCTCTCTCTCTCTCTCTGTGTGTAACTATCATAAATAAATAAAAAATTAAAAAAAAAGATTTATAAAAAAAAAAAGAATCAAATGTGTCACATTAACATAATGAAGAGGGAAAAAACACACATGATCACCTCTCAGTTGACACAGAAACAGCATTCGACAAATTCAACACCCTTTCAGATTAAAAAACAACACTCAAACAACTAGGAATAGAAAGAAACTACCTCAATATAATAGAAGCCATATATGAGAAACCCACAGGAAGCATCATACTCAATGGTGCAAGATTGAAACCTTTCCCCTAAGATCAAGAACAAGGCTAGGAAGCTTGCTTTTGCCATTTCTATTCAAGATAGTACCAGGCATGCTAGCCAGAGCAATTAGACAAGAAAGAGAACTAAAAGATATCCAAACTAGAAAAGAAGAAGTAAAATTATCTCTGCTTACAGGTGATATGATCTTATATGTTGAAAACCCTGAAATTACACATATACACAGGCAAAAACACGGCTAGAATTAATAAATTCAGCAAAGTAGTAGGATACAAAGTCAACACACAAAAATCAGTCGCATTTCTGAACATCAACAATGAACAATCTAAAAAGGAAACTAAGAAAACCATCCCATTTACAAAGGCTTTCATAAAAGAATAAAATATTAGGAATTAACTGAGAAGATAAAATTTTGTACAATAAGAATTACCAAAACAATTCTGAAAAGTAATTAAAGATGACAAATAAATGGAAAGATATCCCATGTTCATGGATAGGAATAATATTTCTAAGATAGCAATACTACCCAAGACAATCTACAAACTTGGTGCAATCTCAACAACCTTTTTTAGACATAGGAAAAGTCGTCCCCCAAAACTAAAATTCATATAGAATTTCAAGAGACCTCAAATAGCCAAAACAATTCTGAAAAAGAAGAACAAAGTTGGATTCACACTTCTGGACCTCAAAATTTACTATAGATCTACACTAATCAAAACAGTGTGGTACTGACACAAAGACAGACATATATGGCCAATGGGATAGAATAGAGGGTCCAGAAATAAACCTTCATGTGTAATGGCCAAATGATTTTCAACACAAATGCCAAGACTAGTCAATGGGGAAAAGACAGTCTTTTCAACAAATGGTTTGGAGAAAACTGGGTATCTGCATGCAGAAGAATGAAGTTGGACCATATGATCCAGCAATTCCACGTCTGGGAATATAATCAAAATAATGAAAAACTAAAAGGCAAAGTGCAATAGGAGAAGGGAAAAGAAGACATAAACTTTAATGTTATTTTATACCACTTTTGAATTTTGTTCCACATGCCTTTTATAACTTTGAATTTCTTTTTTTTTTTAACAGAAACAGTCTTTTATTTATTTATTTATGATACGGAGAGAGACAGGCAGAGATACAGGCAGAAGGAGAGGGAGAAGCAGGCTCCATGCACCGGGAGCCCGACGTGGGATCCGATCCCGGGTTCCCAGGATCGCGCCCTGGGCCAAAGGCAGGCGCTAAACCGCTGCGCCACCCAGGGATCCCTAACTTTGAATTTCTTTAAAAAAAATAGATCACTTTCAAGAAATAAGTCATGTGCTTTTCCAAATATTATGGTTTAAAAATTTCTCTTTGGGACAAAGTTTTGCTATCTCTTCACCTGGAATTAAAATCCTAAAAGTCATCACTTCCAGCTATGTGAATTTAACAAGTGGCCTCAGGTTCTCTGAGCTCCACATTCTTCATCTACGCTATTCAGTTGGGAACAACCCCGTGAGAAATTAAAACAATATGTATTTACTGCCCAGCATGCAATGGGTGCTCAGATCTTCCCACCTGAACTTGACCAGGGCCCTCATGCTCAGCTCAGCCTGAGCATCCTCACTCTCTGACCACATCAGAACCACCTCGAGCCCTGGCATCAGTTGAGACTTCTCCCTCTGGGGATGACCCTGAACAGATCTGGCCCCAGGTGTGGCTAGGAAGTCCCCTCCACAGGGGACAGGAGACTGAAAATGGTGGCCTCAGGGAAGATGTCCCTCTTTGGGGCTCGAGTCCTGCAGCCCCCATCCATCCCCTGCCAGCCAGCCAATGCATCTGACGCCCATGTGTGTGCTTCTCCAGCCAGAGGTTTGGGTTCCTTGTTTTATGGCTTTTTAATCCTTACTTGGCAGAAAGGAAGTGGTGGGTCCGCCCGGCCACGCAGAGAGTGGCCAGAGGATCTGCAAACGAAAGATTCATGGACCATCAAATGGGACCTGGGCCTCTGAGGCTGCCCTAGCCCTTCACATGGAAATAAATCACCACCAGGGAAGAAAGATAAAAGGTGCCGGGATTCAGGATCCGTCTTATGAGAAGCAATGTGCAGAGGGGGACTTTTTCCCTGAACTCCTGCAGAGCTGGGCTGACGATGTCCCAGAGGCTCCTGAGACCTGATCCTCATACACCTTGCCCAGACCCAAAAGGCATGCAACCTGTGCAGTCACACACAGCCTCATACCTAGAAGGTTCCCATGCTTGGCCTAATGCTCTGCTGTTGCCACCTTGAAATTTGTACTAACTTTTGAGCAGAGGGCCCCACATTTTCGCTTTGTGCTGGGTTCTGAAAATTATATATCCAGCTGTACCTGGCCAGGAGTGGCTTTGGGCACTCACTGGCGGGTACTTATCTGGCACAGCTTACACCTCCAGAGACAAGGATGGCCCTCCTCCTCCTGGGGTAGCCTCTGAGTCTGCTAACAGGCAAGTAAAGCTCAGAGATCTTACCTCATGTTGTTTGACAGAATGACTGGGGTCTAACTGTCCTGGCTCCCCACTAGCTGTGTGACCTGGGGACTATTACTGCACTTCACTTTCCTTGTCTGCAGAATGAGGGTAGTAGTAGTAGGGCTAATGTGAGGGTCTGATGAGATGATGCATACATGGTGCCTGGCACATACTGCTTCTGTACCTAATCAACAATAGCTGTTATTATACATGATTGGGAAAAGCTTCTTTCTATTGGGTTGGGATCTGCAGGCTTGAAGATTGGTTAAGGAGAGGAGATAGAAGATGGTACATGCAACACACACACACACACACACACACACACACACACACACTATAAAGTCAAACCTGCAAACTTCACCTGGGCTCCACCCATCATGTACCTTGTTCTCTGCTGCCATCTGCTGTCATGAATCAGGCATTGCATCACCACTGGGGCTGCAGGACACCAAGTTTCATTTGTTCTTATAATAATTAGAAGATAATCTAATCATCTGACAGTTCACTGAAGGCCTGCTGTGCAGGCATGGGGACTCTGCAGTGAACAAAAGACAAAGCCCCTGCTTCTTGGAACTGGTATTTTTGTGGGAGAAATGGATAATAAGTAAGAAAACCAATACTTTGATGTCAGCTGGTGATAAGCACACTGGAAAGAGGGCGGGGAGGCAGAAGGTGGGGAACAGAGCCAGTGGGCTCTCAGTGGAGCCAGAAGGACAAAGTCCACCATCCTGGGGCAGGGGCAGGAGGGTGACAGGCTGAAAGGCAGTCAGGGAAGGGGACTTGGGGTAGGCTCTGTGGCTTGTCAGGTCCCATCGGCCTGGCTCCTCAGCCCTACCCCATTTCCTGCACAGCTCAGGGCAACTTCCTCCCTGACCAAAGCCTTAGTCTCCACATCTGGAAAATGGGGAGAATAGCACCCACTTCTCAAACTAGTGCTGTTGTGAGGATTCCGTGGGATACTGGAGGGAGAAACAAGTTGTGAATTATACTATTCTTATCCATTATAATCTTCTCCTTGTTAGCTAACACTGCTATGTACCTACTAAGGAATCTGCTAAGCTCTTGCATAAATTACCTCAATGAATCCTAAAAAAAAAAAAACAAGAGACACCTGGGTGGCTCAGTTGCTCAGGTCATGATCCCAGGATCCTGGGATTGAGTCTCGCATTGGGTACCCACAGGGAGCCTGCTTCTCCCTCTGCCTATGTCTCTGCCTCTTTGTGCATCTCTAATGAATAAATAAATCAATAAAATCTTTAAAAAAAAAAAACAACGCTGCTATGTAGGTACTGTGATTACGGACCCCTTACAACAGAGAAAATTGAAGTCCAAGAACGCCCAGCACAGTGGCAGCAGAGGGGTTTGGGAAGTGTGTTTGGAAACAAGGCCTGTCAGCAGGAGGCTGAGTGTCTGGCCCTCCTCCAGAGTGGCACCTGAACCACCCTCTGGTCTTCACCACCCTGATGAGAGACAGCAGGGGGAGAAGGAAGGGCGTCCCTCACGGCCAGCAGACCCTGGGCTCCCACCTCCACTATTCAGGGAAACGCCACCTGTGGAGCATGACTCACAACAGTGCCACCCTCCAGATGCAGGGGTGACTTCCTGGACCTGTACAATTAAGTCATTCACTCTAAGCCACCCCGTCTGACCCTGGATAAGCTGCCTGTTCTCTCCAGCCTCAGTTTTCTCATCTGTAAAGTGGGGGGGAATAAGCAGGATCACTGGCAAGCTTGGGAAGCGACAGAGTTAGGTGATGGAAATGGAGACATGCTGTGCACACAGGCCCAGCCATCACTGCTCTTTTCTAAGCAGCAACGTGAGGGACTTTTCATCCTCACAGTACTCAACTCAACCTGGTATGTTTGGAAGTTTTCAGGTTTTAGCACTGAAGGTCCAGCATCACAGGAAATCCCTCAGTTCTGGGCAAACCTGTAAGGCAAAGAATGTTTTCTACGAGTTCTGGGTGAGGAAACGGAGGCTCAGTGTAGATATGTGCTTGCTCAGCATCCCACAGCCAGGAGGGGGCCCGGGTCTGTGCACTTCAGAGCTTTCCTCTGGCTAAGGCACCTGGCTGGTCCCTGTGGAAAGTGGAAGCCATGGAAGGTTCAAGCTGTGGCAGGCTCATGCCCAGGAGCTCACTGGCCACCCAGGCAGGCCTGTACTGTGCAGCCACAGAGGAGTCAGCCAGTGATACACTTCAGAGAAGGACAATCTGAATGAACAGCAAAACACCCTGTTACACTCCCTTTCTTGTTTAGGTTTCAACTTTGAAAACACAAATGCCTCAAATAAGTTCAACATGGGCTGGAGGCCCAAGAGACTCAGGCCCCAATTGCTTCCAAATGGAGCAGTAGACCTCACCTCCCAGAACCTGTGATCGATGTACATATGGCTTCAGATGTCTGAGTGTCCCTAGCAGAGCAGGATGGGCCGGGCCATGAGGTGGGAAGGGTAGGCTCAGACTCACAGTTGACAGACCAGGGGCAAACCCCAGCCCTGACCTCCTACTGTCAGCTACCACTCACTGAGTGATCACTGAGTAAGCCCACAGACATCACTGGATTCTCACTGTGGCTTGGTGAGGTAAGACCAAGTATCCCCATTCTACATATGGATAAACTATGGCTGAGAGTCCACACGACTGGTCCCAGGTCACACCCAGTGGTAAGTTCCTGAGCCAGGGTCCTACAGCCTGGAAGCCCCACTGTTGGCCTGCATATCCTACCTCGTGCATACCCGAGGTGTGACCTGGGTGGGTCTCTGCCCTCTGTGTCTTGGTTGCTCATCTGGAAGGTGGGAGCAAGAGTCCACACCGCCAAGTTTGTTGACAAGACTCAAAGAGACTGAGGTTGGAAAGCACTCAGGGATGGGGTCAAGGTGAAGGCATCACTGGTATCTGGGGACAGTTACCTGCACATTCAAGTACACGATTTTCTCCCACATTTTTGCTGCCACTGTGGCATGTGAGAGCAAGGAGGGCTATTCACTGAGCACATACTACACGCTGGGTCCTGCTGCATCATGTTTTGTGCACATTAACTCATGTAATTCTCACAACACCCCCAAGATAGGCACCCTCATCACCCTCCTCGGCAATTTACAGGTGCAGGAATTGAGGCCCGAAGAAAAGGAACTTACGAGCCAGCAATCACTCAGTGACTACGTGGCGGGCCTGGGATCTGAATTCAGGCAGGCTGGGCGGTTTGATTTCATAGGATAGAGACTTCTGGAGGCAGCAGGGGCCCCCGGGGACAGGGGCAGGATGCTGGAAGCCTCTGCCGGGGCATCTGGGGCACAGTGGACACTCAGGTCGGCCCCCAGGAGGGTGAGGCTAACCCCCTTCTGTTTTCCCTGTAAAGTGGGTGGTGAGGCCCCAGAGGAAAAGAAACTAGGGTGCAGGGATGGAGGGTGCGGGGGCACCCAGAGTGGGAAGGAGCCGAGCTACGTCAAGCTGTCAGGACAACCTCACTGAGGGGCAGCCTAGACCAAGGAAGCACTGGGGATGGGGTGCCTGCTTACCAAGCCTCAGTTTCGCCATCTGTAAAGAATGCGGGTGGAGTCCCTGACCTAGAGGAGGTCACAGACTGGAGACAGAACCCTAGGTGAAGGCTAGGCTGGGCAAGTTCAAGGACAGAGGGGGCCCTGGGGACCCAGCCTTCAGGGAGCTCGAGCGGTTGACCTGGGAGTGTGAGGGCCTGAGGGCTGGGTGGGGGCCAGGGGAGAGAAGGAGGGCCCAGACAGGGGCCTGGGGCTGAGGTTCAGGGCGTGCAGGAGGCAGCAGGCAGGGTCCTCACTCACAACTCTGAAATCTCCCCTGGACAGGCAGGGAAGGGCTGGATCCGGAGCCGGGAGGACAGGACAGGCCAGGCCAGCACGGAGGCAGTGGTCAGCGGGCAGGGGCGGGGGAGGGGCCACAGATGGGAAGCAGGTGGGGGGTGGGGGAGGCAGGAGACAGATGAGGCCTGGACAAGGAGGAAACAGAGAACAAGATGAGAGATAAGATTTCAAAGGCGCGTCAGACGGTGGCAGCCGCAGAGGAGCAGCTCCTGGACAGGGTAAGGCAGGGGTGGGGGGGGTGGTTAGGGCTGAGAGACCTGAGGAGGGGAGGGTGCAGGGGGCCGGGAACAGCTCTAGACTCGGTGTCCCCTGGGACTGCCCCACTACATCTCCTGTCCTGCCTTGCCGTCCCCAGCCATAGTCTACTGTGTCCCTGATTCTGTCCGGTTGAGAATTGTGCCCACTGTTCAGGGGTAGGCCTGGTTACCGCCCCCTGCATCCTCAGCCACCGTGTGGTCTCAGCCTCTCCCCGGCTGTGCCCCTGTGGCACCGCCCTAGTCTGCCCATGCCCGGGGACGGCACTCTTGCTCCGAGCAGTCAGTATCCCCATGGAAGGGCCTGAATGTACCTTCGCCCCCACCCTAGCCTGTTATTCACATCTCATCCTAGGTGGCCTGCGGATGGCTATGGGGACATGGGGCATGCAGATCCTGCAGTAGCTCCTGACCTGCAGACATCAGCCCAAAGCCCCTGCTTCCCCCTCCACCCCTCTGCACCACAGGTGTTAGCACCTTGTGTCCCGGGTTGACAGCCAGCTCTACCTCATACTTGCTGGGAGCCCTTGGACAAGTTGTCCAGTTCATAGGAACTCAAGTGTGGAGAGATTGATGGCACTACCTGCATCCCAGGGTTGGTGTTAGGAGCCAGTGAAGAAATGGCACATGATAGGGCTTTGTTGAATTGTTATATGACCCCCTCCTCACAACCCTACAATCTCTGTGGCCCTACTAGAAGTAATGGGGTACAAAGAACCCAACTGGAGGGTAAGACCCTGGGGTATCCAGTGGCATCAGGCAGTTGGAACCCAGAGTGGTTGGCCTGGGTTGAATGACAAGTGTAACTGTCCCACTGGTGCCAATTTTTTAGCCAACCAGTGCCAAATCCCTGAATGGGTACCGGCTGGAGAGAGACCCACATCAAGGGCCACTCTGGACTCTTGGTAACCATGACAATGATGCAGGGAGTGAGCCCAGTGTATGGAGCTGGTGAGGACCTAAATCTTAGCCAATGAATCCAATGTGGGTCAGGAGTTTCACTTGTGTGTTATGACAAGCAAATCCAGCTTGTGCCCCAACAAGCACAGCCCAAGCCGTGCATGCAGAGGGATGCAGGCCTTCAGGAAGCATGTACCTGGCCCTGTAATGCAGCAGGCATTATTCTAGGGATGCAGCAGGGAGCAATTCTGACCCATATCCCTGTCCTCGTGGCACTCAGGTTCTAATAAGGCGAAGACAGGCACTAGACAAAATTAATAAGCAAAGAATACAGTAGGTTAGATGGTGCTGAGTGCTCCAGGAGAAGGAGGTGAGGAGTGCTGGGGTGGGGAGCAGGGTGCATTACAAAGAGGTCACAAGCATGGAGGCCAGTTAGGAGGCCACTGCTGTCATTTGAGCAGACAGTGATAGTGCCCTGGACCAGATACATGTGAAGGGGTCAGGGCGTGGGAGATATGCTCAGAGTCAGGATATACTTGGGATTGCTGAGAAGGTTTCCCAATGGAGTAGAGTGTGGAGTGAGAGAAAAAAGCAAGGTCTTTGGCCTGAGCAAGTAGCTGGAAGGACTGCCCTTTACAGAGATGGGACCCGGTGGGGTGGGGGTTCCATGTTGATCTTGAACTTCTGCACAGAGGAGCAGGTGGGTGAGGTGGACGGCAGGCCTGTGCGGTGGGTGGCAGTTTGCAGTGTTTGCAGAAATACCACTCTGTGCGGGTGGGCAGCATGGGCAGCACATCACAGCAGAGGGGATGGAGCACAGGTGGACAGAGAGCAGCTCCTGGCACAGCAGGTTTAGGATGTGACCACCCAGAGGGGCAAGAGAGAAGAGTGCAGAGGAGTGCAGAGCAGGCGCTGAGCTGGGTGGGTAGAGCCAACAGGGCAGGTGTGAGGGTGGGGAAGGTGGCCTCAGCATGCTCCTTTGAGAGTCCTAGGACACATCAGGCCAGCAAGGATGGTCTTCCACAGCCTCTGACATCAGGGCAAATGGAGCAATGTGCAGAACCTAGAGTCAGGCCAAATTTGAACCCAGCCCCTCTACTTCCCAGCAGGCAACCCTGGGCAACTCGGTCTGAGACCTCTACAGTATAGTGAGACCTCAGGGATAGCGCACTGGGAGCTCTCAAGCCTCTGCTTTCTGTGCGTTAGAGCAAACCCAATTCACTTTTGTAAATAACTTTATCTTGGTTAGTGTTTAGCAGATTACTTGCCAGGTATTCTGCTAAACACTCTATGGATTATCTTGTTTAATCTTTATCCTAATCTTAACCATAACCCTCTGTCATTTAAATGCTAATCACTGAATAGCAGTCAGGGCCTGCCTGGCTATAAGCCATGGGACTTCTATTCAACCCTCTGAGGTAGAATGGCCATGAAAAGGGCACACTGTGGACACAGGTACAGCCCCTGGCTGCATGAGGTTAGGAGCTATAGCACAGGATGTGGAAAACTACTCAGCAATGAAGAGTAAGGAGCTACAGATAAGGACAATTATTTGGATGAGTCTCCAGGGAATTGTGTGGAGTGAAAAAAGCTAGTCCCACAAAGTCACATATCGATTCCATTTATATATTTGAAATGACAACATTTTAGAAATGAAAAATAGATTAGTGGTTGCCGGGGGTTAAAATGGGAGGGGTAGGTGGGAGAGGACATGGTTATAAAAGGGCAAATACCAGGAGGGTCCTGTCACAAGGAACTGTCCAGCAAGTTGACTATGGTAGTAGGTGTATGTGTATGTGATAAAATTGCACAAAACTAGACACACACACACACACACACACACACACACATACACACAAATGAGCACAAGTAAAATAGGGGAATCCCATCAATATCAATTTCCTGATGGGGATATGTTACCATTGGAATAAAACTGGATACAGGGCATAGATAAATTATTATTTCTTACAACTGTATCTGAATCTACATTTATCTCATTAAAAATGTTTAATTAAAAAAAAATGCCTGGGGTGCCTGAGTGGCTCAGTCAGTTAAGTGTCTTGCCTTTGGTCCTGGGATCAAACCCTGCATGGGGCTCCTTGCTCAGTAGGGAGTCTGCTTCTTCCTCTTGCTATGCCCCTCCCCCTGCTTGTGTGCACTCGTGTGCTCACACTGTCTCAAATAAATAAAATCTTTAAATAAAAATTTTAAAAAACCCAGATGTCCACCAAAGACATAGCGCCCTGGCCATTTATTCCTAGGCCAGTCATCGCCAATGGGCCAGTGCCCATGAAGACTCTTCAAGCTTATGATAAGAGAAACAGATTATCTGAATACACAAAATAAAGTACACTTCTAATGTCTAGAGTTAGGTTGTCCAACAGGAGCCACTAGCCACATGTAGCCACTGAGAACTTGAAATATGGCCAGTACCTATTGACATGTCCTGCTAGACACATCACATTACATACCAGATTTCAAGCACATAATATGAATGAAAGAATATAAATTGTCTCATTAATATTTTATATTGACTACATATTGAAGTGGCATTTTTATATACTAAATTAAGTAATATATTTTATTAAAATGACTTTCATCTGTTTCTTTTTTAAGGGACTCCTAGAAAACTCTAAAGCACATGTGTTTTATGCATTTCTATTGGACAGCACTGCTGGAGAGCAACCAGAATTATCTGCAAGTATCATCAAATCATGAAGATTCTGACCGGAGCTCACCCCCTGGCTTATGTCATTGGATGTTTTTTCTGACTTCCCCAAGAAGCACTTCGTATTGGCTGTATCTCTGCAGGACCCAGAATTGGTTCTGCGTGGTATCAGAAACCAGAGAGCCTCACAAGGCTTGGCCCCAGGTCTCCACAAAGGTCAAGACGCAACCAGTAGGAGCCACAGACTCATGTTCTGTCTGATGTAACACACTTCCAATGGTGACCACTGCATAGTGTAGAGAATCACTATGTTATATGCCCAAAAATAACCTAACATTGTGTGTCACCTGTACTCCAATAATTAAAAAATAAAAGATAAAATACTCTACCTTTCTGAAACTTGTGGCTAATAAAAAAAAAGAAAAGAACACTTTTATTTCTTTCTTTACTAAAAGAAAAAAAAAACCCTATAAGCATATGTTCTTTCTAGGTTTCGTCACAGGGGACCTAGGGGGTCAGGCACAAAGGTCATTCTCACCTTGGGTCCCAGGACAAATGTCACCTCCTCAGAGAGGAGGGTGTCTGTATGGACACACACACACACACACACACACACACACAAATGAGCACAAGTAAAATAGGGGAATCACATCAATGTCAATTTCCTGATGGGGATATGCTACCATCGGAGTAAAACCGGGTGTCTGTATGGACACCCTTAAGCACTCTGCTGCCTTGATTCCAGCCAGACACAGGGGTGATGGGACAATGCCTCCCTTGGACTGGACCATGATTAGCTCATTTCCAGCATTAGGGCTTCTCCCTACATACTACACAGTGGAAACCCCCTTGGAACTCATGCATTTGCAACCCAAATGTGCAGGAAGAGATAACCACTGAGAGGGATAACCACTGAGTAGTGAGTGGAGTAAGCCTTTGACCACAAGAGGACTAATCCAGGGGGCAGACACCTGTCCTACAAGACTGAGCACACACTGTCCCTTGATGGCAGTGGCCAACTTGATGACACATCTTCATGCTGGCTCTCTCTCCTCCCTGATTCACTCTGCGTCCCTTATTCCCATAAAGTACTTATGCTGCAGCTTTGTCTCAGGCCCTACTTTCTTGGGGAGCCCAGGCCAGGACAGAGACCCCATCCCGATCCTGGCTGCTTGGTCCAGAGTGGCCCTCCCAGCCCCAGCCCCCGAGTTCCCCCAACTCAGCACTTGCATCCTCTTTTTACAGCATCTTCTATGCTTCTATGATCATGCTCAGGTTCCATGTGCATTCCATCCCCAACACCTAAAACTGGGCCTAGTACATACTTGGTGCTCAGAAAATGTTTGTCACTTGAGGCCCTGCCCAAGCCTGACTGTTCCTCTCAGAGCAGGAGTCTGGGAAATTCAGACTGTTTGTCAGCTGGCACCAGGTACGCTTAGCATAGAACATTGAGTAAGCTCTTAGGCCTTTATTCTGGGGAGAAAAGATGCTACCCTTCTTAAAAATAAGATTTTACTGGGTGCCTGGGTGGTCCAATCGTTTAAGTGTCTGCCTTCAGCTCAGGTTATGATCCCAGGGTCCTGGGATGGAGACCATGTCGGGCTCCCTGCTCGGCGGAGATCTGCTGCTCCCTCTCCCTCTACAGCTCCCCCTGCTTGTGCTCTCTCTCTCTTTCTCTCTCTCTCTCATCAAATAAATAAAATATTTTTTTAATAAATTTATTTATTTTTATTTTTATTTATTTACGATAGTCACAGAGAGAGAGAGAGAGGCAGAGACATAGGCAGAGGGCGAAGCAGGCTCCATGCACCGGGAGCCCAACGTGGGATTCGATCCCGGTCTCCAGGATCGCGCCCTGGGCCAAAGGCAGGAGCTAAACCGCTGCGCCACCCAGGGATCCCAAATAAATAAAATATTAAGAACAAATCAAAGGTTTTACTTTTTGGATCCACCCAGACAGGTGCCTTGCTCTTGAAGGTCAACAAAGAAGCAAGTATTAAAATCCATCGGTCAGCACTCAGACCAATTCTGGGTACAGTTAATCCCCCCTGGAGCCTTGATTGTCAGGAGCTTCTGAACCCCGGGGTCATTAGGAAGGATCACCAGGCCTCAGGGAGCAGCCTGGGGGAGTTGACAACAGGGGCTTTCTTTTGCAAAGCGCCAAAGGTAAGCGTCCCAGGTGCTGAGCTGCTGTGATCTCCTTCACCAGCCTCACAGCATGGGTTCCTCAGGGGTTGGAGAGGGAAACAAATAAGATGCCACAGGCAGGGGCGCCTGTCGCATCCTTTGTCATCATCATCATCTCCACTGTCCCTTCCCCTTATGATCCTGAACCTGTCACACCTAAGGGGCAAGCCTTGTCCTCTCACACAGACCACATCTGCCCCAAAAGGAGTAAATCCATAGCAGTGTCTCTCTACAGAGGGCAATGTCACACCCCCACCCAGGGTGCAGGTGGCATTATCCAGAGGAATTTTTGGTGATTGCAACTGCGGGAAGTTCTATGGGTTTCTAATGCTAGAGGCCAAGGATGCTTCATCCTTCAATGCATAGGACAGCTCCTCACAATAAAGAATTAATCAGAACAGTAGTAGATGAATGGATAAAGAAGATGTGGTGCATATATGCAATGGAATATTACTCAGCCATAAAAAATGAAATCTTGCCATTTATAATGTCATAGATGGAACTAGAGGGTATTATGATAAGTGAAATAAGTCAATCAGAGAAAGACAATTATATTATGTCACTACATGTGGAATTTAAGAAACAAAACAAAGGAGCGTAGGGGAGGGAGGGAAATATAAAACAAGACAAAATCAGAGAGGGAGACACACCATAAGAGACTCTTAATCATAGGAAACAAACTGAGGGTTGCTGGAAGGGAGGGGGCGGGGGAGGGGGTAACTGGGTGATACATTAAGGAGGGCACATGAGGTCATGAGCACTGGGAGTTTATATAAGACTGATGTGGGACGCCTGGGTGGCTTAGCAGTTGGGTGCCTGCCTTCAGCCCAGGGCATGATCCTGGAGTCCCGGGATCGAGTCCCACGTTGGGCTCCCCACATGGAGCCTGCTTCTCCCTCTGCCTGTGTCTCTGCCTCTTTCTCTCTGTGTGTGTCTCTCATGAATAAATAAATAAAATCTTAAAAAAAACAGACTAATGAATCACTGACATCTACCTCTGAAACCAATAATATGCTACATGTTAATTAATTGATTTTAAGTTAAAAAATAAATTAATTTTAAAAACATTTTTAAGGAATTAATCAGTCCCAAATCTCAATGAAGCCACAGTTGAGAAGCCCTGAGTTAGAGGATGTGGAGTATGTGTGGAATGTGTCCTCAGCTCCCTGCTGCACAGGGCATAATGGTGGCAGGACTCCAGTAGTCCTGGGTTTGAAGCTCGGACCCCCTTAGAGTGGCTGTGTACCCCGGAGCAAGTGAGGCGCCCCCTCTGAACCTCAGCTGTCTCAACCAAAAATGAAGAGGACACCGACCACTTAAGTGCTCTCGGGAGAACTAAATGAGGTAATGTACCAAAAGGGTATAACGGGGCGCCTGGCGGGCTCAGTGGTTGAGCATCAGCCTTTGGCTCAGGTCATGATCCCGGGGTCCTGGGATAGAGCCCCACATCAGGCTCCCCACATGGAGCCTGCTTCTCCCTCTGCTTGTGTCTGTGCCTCTCTTTCTGTGTCTCTCATGAATAAATAAATAAAATCTCTATTTTTAAAAAAAGGTTTAACTGTGTTCTTCACAAAGAGAGCTCAAGGAGTGGGGGCTGTACTACTGGGTTAATAGTACCCCCGAATTCATGTTCAGCAGGAATCTCAGCCTGTGACTTTATTTGGAACTAGTCTCTGCAGATGTAATTAGTTAAGCTAAGATGAGGACACACTGGATTATGGTGGGCCCTGAATCCAATGACTGGAGTCTTTGTAAGAAAGGAGAGGGACACAGACCCAAACGAGACACACAGAGGGAGAAGGCCATGTGCGGACAGGGGCAAAGATCAGAGTGGCGCAGCTACAAGCCCACAAGCACCCAGAACTGCTGGCAGAACCAACAAGAGAGGCAGGAAACAGATCCCTGGCGGCCTTAGGAGAAACCAATCCTGGGGCACCTGGCTGGCCCAGGTGGAGAGATGTGTGACCCTTGATCTTGGGGTTGTGGGTTTGAGCCCCATGTTGGGCCTAGAGATTACTTAAAAATACATAAATAAATTTAAATAAATAAATAAATAAATAAATAAATAAATAAATAAATAAATAAAAGAAGAAGGAACCAGTCTTGGCAACATCTTGATTTCAGACCCTTGGTTTCCAAGTACTATGAGAGAATAAATCTCTACTCTTTTAAGCCACCTAGTCGGTGGTAGTGTCCCACGGCAGCTGTGGCATGCTAACCTGGAGTGGTGGCCACACTGTGGCTGTCATCTGTAGCACACTGAGGAGATGTACCCAGAGAACGAGGTCTCCAGGATGCTAAGAGTCCCTGCACGCATTTGCCCTCCAGCACGCTGCACACAGCTCAAATACCCAGGACGTGTCTGGAGTTCAGGGGCTTTCTTCACGCATCGGGAAGAATGTCTATGTCTCCAGGTGCCCAGTTAAAGTGCACAGACTGTGAAGCCCAAAGAGGATCTCTCGAGCCTCTGGGATTTACCTACGGCATGCTGCATGCACCATCAGCGTTATCGGTGTGCCCCACCCCCAGGGTGTGTCCAGGGTGGCATGGTGAGTGTACCACCCAGCTCCCCACCGCATGTATCTGAAAAAGGCAAACAAATGTGGAAGGACCCAGCCACGGCACACAGAAGCCTCTACCACATACGTGTATGGTGAGAACGGCAGGTGTGACCCACCGACTGCATCCCTGGATGGAGTTTACAGCGTGAGGCGAATCTACGCCACCCTGGTGCATCCACAGCAGGCCGGGGAGGATGCTTCCCTGCAGAGATGGCTCCGACGACATGGAGCAGCTATGGCACATGGAAAGCAGAGAAGGAGGAAAATCCATTTGGGGCCAAGAGCTCTGTCTGAACTTTGTCCTTTTCTCAAGCAAAAGAAAATATTATTTCACCCTCTAAAGAACCACACATAATAACAGGCGAAATGTCAAGACCAATGTTGATATAAACCCCCAAGGAAAACAAACATCTCCGTACCTTCTCTGCGGCCTCCCCACCTCACCCTGCTCAGCTAGTTTAAACAGATCTAGCAGTGGGCAGAGGGGAGGCGGGGGGAGTGGGCAAAGTCTGCCTGGCTGGGAGAACTATGAAGGAAGCTGAGCCTCACCAGGACCAGAAGCAGAGCCTGGCCTGCTTTCAAATCCCAGCATCCATCACTGCCTGTGTGACCTTGGGCAAACAGCCTGACCTCTCTGAACCTGAGCTTCCTCATTGGCAAAGGAAAGGACAGCAGTATGGAATAATTCAGGTAGAGCACTTGAGTACAGTGCCTGGGACATGTAGGAAGTAAAAGTAGCTACCGTTGCTGATCACTACCCTCTGTCAAGCCAGGTCTCCCCGGGAGAGGAATGGGGGCCCCAAGACTGCACGACTGTGTGAAAGAACATTCTCCCGAGCATCCACTAGGTGTTGGCACTAGTCTAGCTAGCTACCTTATTAGAATCAGTGCAGTCCGGAGGCAGTTACAATCCACCAGCTGCAAGAGAGGAGACAGGTTTAGAGAGATAAAGAGACTTGCCCAAGGTCATAAAGCTGGGAAGAGGAGCTGAAATTTAAAACCAGGTCTGTCTGACTCCAAGAGGGATGACCCCTGAACTCACCCACGAAACTGGGGCCCCATTTCCAGTCCAAGACTCTGTGGCACTCTCTGGACCCCAGATTATATCACCAAAGAGACCCAAGTTTGGTTCCAGCTTGAAGCCCCCAGTACTGGCCCTCCCAGCTGGTCCTCCAAACTTCCAGTCCAGCTTCCTTTTTGTTTTTTTATTTTCTGAATTGGGGAGAACCCAGCAAATACTGTCAAGCTCCTTCTCTGTGCCAGACCATCAGCTGAGCCCTAGAGACTCAGAATTAAATCCTCCCTGAATCCAGCACTCAAGTCATTCCCAAATCCAGCGGAAGCGTGGGGTTGGGGGAGATAAACAGATACAACAAGACTCTTAAGATATAAATACTCACTTTCATTGGTGCCTGTATAGGCTCCAGTAGGACTGAGAGAGGGGCACCTGCATGTCCTCCGGGGGAATCCAAGGGAGGTAGCACTCGGCATAGGAAAGAAAGACTCAGCTATGAAGAGTAGTTTGCCTGGAAGACCAGAGAGGAAATGTGTTTGAATTAGAAGGAACAGGTATTACAAGGGCATGGAGGCAGGAGAGCCTCAAGTGATGGGGGTCTCCATGTAGTTCCTGTGGATATCAAGCGTGTGAGATTGGCAAGAGAGGGTAGTGAACTGATCTGAGATTCCCTGGTGAGAATGTAGGATGGAGAGGCTGGCAGGGGCCACATCATAATGGGTTCTATTGAGGTAAATTTTACTGTGAGAGCAATAGGGAGCCACTGAAGGCATATAACCAGATCACATTTGCATTTGGGAAAGATCCTCCTGTGTGCAGTGGGGAGAAGAGTTCAGAGGGGAAGGCTGGAGACGGGAGGAGGCAAGAGACTATGGCAGCTGAACAGGGGCAGTGCTTGGGGGATGCTGAGGAGAGGGGATGTGTGTAAGGTAGATCCACAGGACTGGGTGCCCAATATGGAACCTGAGGAGTAGAAAATAAAGGAGAAGAGGGAGAAGTCTACAAAATGTCCCGCTTCCACCTTCTGGTAAGCAGACAGACGAGGGCTCATGAGGAGTTCCAATGGGGACGCACCCAGTCTGAGGGGCAAAGGGGGTGTCCCAGTGAGGACACCAGGACACCAGCAGGCAGTCGGCTATGGCCTTCTGGAGGGAAGCCAGGGCTGGGGTGCAGGTCACTGGGGCTGACACTTCCCAGGGAGGATGGGGCAGTGCAGGGAATGTTGTGGGCCTGATGTGGAACTCTAGAGCATGCCAGTATTTAAGACACAGAGCAAAGGAAGAAGTGTCAAAAAGTAGCTAGAGAAGGAGCAGCTGGAAGGTGGTGAGCCAGAGAAGAGATGTGAGGTGAAGGCCTGACAAACGGGACCGATGAGCCTACATGGAGGCCATCCATGTGTCACTGCAGAGGAGAGGTAGGACAGGGGACAGAAGGCCAAGAGCTGAAGGCTGAGTGTGCGTGGGTGAGGAGGCCAGCAAGGACGGGGCTACAGGCTGGCTTTTTATTATTTAAGATTTTATTTATTGATTGATGAAAGACAGAGAGAGACAGAGACATTGACAGAGGGAGAAGCAGGCTCCCTGCAGGGGGCCCGATGCAGGACTCAAGCCCAAGACCCTGGGGATCATGACCTGAGCAGAAAGCAGATGCTCAACCCCTGAGCCACCCAGGTGTCCCCATGCTGGTCTTTTAAAAGCTTGGCAGGAAATGGGAACAGAGATAGAAGTTGGTGTCTAGCAGGAGGCTTAAGGTCAGGGAGGGTTTTTATTTCAAAACGGGACACTTGAGGCCCTGCTGCTGATTCAGAAGTTCAAGTCCCAGGAGCTGGTGGGTTGCTGGAGGCAAGGAGGTCCCTCAGAGGACGCTGCCGAGTGAGCAGGCGGAGGTCTGGGCCCAGGGGTGGGGTGGGGCTTCTGCCCTGAGACAGGGACAGAAGTGATGAGCGGGGGGTCAGCCCAGGGAGGGCGGTGGGGGGAGAGGCAGCGTGGCAGGAGATGGGGCGATGTCAGCCGGGCAGGGGGCTCTTCCAGGGTAGGCTGAGGGATCCAGTGGTGCCGAGGTGGAGGGGAAGAGGCTCGGGATTCAGACTGACCCAGGTTTGCATCCCAGCCCCAGCACTCGCCAGCTGTGTGACCCTGCAGTCCCCCCACGTGGCCGTGCCCTCCCGGCCGGAGACCCGGATAGCAGCAGTCCCTGCCCCGCGGGAACACATGCACGAAAGGCATTCGGCAGGGACCGCGGCAGAGGACCGCGATCAATGTTAGTGAAGAAGAATAATAAATAATGAGGAGCTATCGAGGGGTTTTGAAGCCGGGAAGTGACAGGGTCAAATCTGTATTTTAGAAAGACCCCGCTGGAGGAGGAGGTAGCCTTGGGGAGAAACTAAGAGGTCGTGCACTTCTGGAGGTATTTCTCTGAAGTCTGTGGGAAGTTTGTAGTGTCAGGTTAAAGATTTTATTGGTTCCATGTTTGGTTTTTGATTCGCCTGCTTCCCCGGGTCCTCTGGCGTCCGATGCCGGCTTACTGGCAGGCTCGTCACCAGCCCAGTGAATTGGATCGATCTGTGCCTTCAAGATGTATTTCGGAAGTGAAATAAACTAAAGGAGAAAGTAAATATGGAAAAATAAATAAATAACGTGGAGGGAGGATGTGAGGGCAGACCTGGGCCTGGGACTGGCAGGAGAACCGCTAGTCGGTGGTGGCCCGTGGCCCCGTGAGGAGGATGCAGGGGGTAAGGGGTGATGCCCAGCCGGGAGGGGCCGGGGGTGAGTCCCCGTGCAATCCGGTCTGTTCCTCAGGGAGGACCAGCAACAGGCTTTCAGACACGGCTCAGCCCTTCTCTCACATCCCCTGCAGCCCGAGCAGAAAAAGCCTCCATCCGGGAAGAGCACCGACAGGTCTTCTAGGAGACTCCTGGAGCCCCTGGTGAGCCTGATGGTTTAGGACTGGGTACGATGGAAGAGTAGCAGTGATAATAATATTAACAATACTTAAGAGTGAGCTCTTAGTCCTAATGGGTATGCACAGCCCTCTGATGAGACAGACACTGTAATCAACCCCACTATGCAGAGGAGAAGACTGAGGCTCAGAGCATGCTGCTTGCCCAAGGCCTCAGCTTGGATGGGAGCCCCTCAAAGGGACACCCCATTCTTACCTACCCTGTTTCTCAGACCCTGGCCTGTGTGAAGCCCTAGGCAGTACTTCCTCCAGGAAGCCCCAGGGAGACTGAGATCCTTGGCCTCTAACTCAGGCATAAGGTAGAAAGAAAGCCCAAGGGAGCAGTGGCCTCCTCTTCCAGTTCTCTACTAACCTGCTGTGTGACCTCGGCCAAGTGGCTTCCCCCTTTGTACCATGGCTGCCTCCTCCTCAGTCAAGTGTGGTTCGGTGTCTAATCCCTGGGGCTGCTTTGTGGATTCCACTGGCCCCTGCCTACCGGGTCTAGCACGTAGTAGGCACTCCACAGAGGCCTGAGCCCTCTACCAGGGCTTCCCTGTCAGGGCCGATTATCTCCATGGAATCCACGCTGTGAAAATAAACATGAACTCAAGTGGCCCCAGTCTCCGTGGCAGCCAAGGGGAAGCTAGGTCCCCAGCCTGTGTCTGTTCTGGGCAAGAACAAAAGTTTCCCTGTGAAGTTGCCCCCACCCCCGCTTCCCTCTGGAGCCAGCTGGGATGGGGGGTGGTGGTAAAGGAGGTGGGCCAGGCCTGCAGCCCAGTGAGCCCAGCTGCCTGTCAAACCCCAGCCGCCCTCCCATCCAACCCCATCCCCACACTACCCAGGGCTGAGGCAGGTGAAGAGCCTCCAAACTCAGGAGCCCCAGGGCAGAAAGCTGGGTCTGGCAGTAGGACTTAAAGGAGAGAAGCTTCCCCTGGATGGGCCCTGGGGACAGAGTGTACAGGGACTTGAATCTAGGCAGGTGAATGGGAAAGCTTAGGTCTTTCTTCCAGAGCTCCACGCCATTCACTCACCAGACACCCTTCACCCCCAGCCTCCCTGCTCAGAGCTTCTCAGACTATGGGTTTTAGGAACTGGCAACAAGGGGCACCTGGGTGGCTCAGTGATTGAGCATCTACCTTGGGGCATGATCCCAGGGTCCTGGGATCGAGTCCTGCATTGGACTCCCTGCATGGAGCCTGCTTCTCCCTCTCCCTGTGTCTCTCATGAACAAATAAATAAAATCTTTAAAAAGAAAGAAACAAACAAACAAACTGGTGGGAAATGGTTGGTCCTGAAAGACGCAGCAGAACCAGCATAAAACTCTGTGTCAGAGAGAAATGGCACCAATTCTGCCTCCATCATAACTTGCCGTTAGGTGCAGGTTAGGTGCTCTCTGAACCTCCAGCTCTGCATCTGTGTCACAGAGTGGACCACCTGACTGGGGCTAAGGGGTCACCACATCCAAGTTCAGCAGCCATTTGTGCCCAATGAGGACCAGGCAGCATCCTGGGGTGGATGCAAGGGACACCCATGGCAGGTTCAAACATGTGACAACCTGAGGGAACAAGGGAGTCGGGCAACAGGAGCATGAGGTCAGAGAGGAGCAGTGACACCTGCGGGCCCCTGAGAGAGAAAAGGAGCCAGAGCCAGACTCAGCCCGGAGTTTGAGGAGCAGAGGTGGGCGTAGTCAGGATGTGGCTGCTCTGGACGGCAGCGTGGCAGTCCACGAGTGTGAACACAGCTCTCCTGCCAATGTGCAATGTGACTGCTCTCTAAGGAGGCTGAGGGCTGTGTGGAAGAAAGCCCCTCTTGACTAAACCCTAGCCTTTCCTGTGCCCAAGCAGCCCTAACTAAGCAAAAGCCAGAGGAGTGACCTCTCCTTCCCCTCCAGGGTCATCAGAGAGGGCTCAGGGAAACCCCAAGGAGAGTGGACAGTGGGCCATGGTAGAGTCCTGACATGGCCAGGGGTTACAGTAGTTTGTTCAACAGGACAGAGGCATAGGTGAGGGATGATAGAGGCGTTGTCAAATGATGATTGGGACTTATGTGAATTACAGCTCAATTACAGTTTTAAAAACTTAATTTGTGGAGCAGCCCGGGTGGCTCAGCGGTTTAGCGCCACCTTCAGCCCAGGGCATGATCCTGGAGACCCTGGATCGAGTCCCATGTCGGGCTCCCTGCACGGAGCCTGCTTCTCCCTCTGCCTGTGTCTCTGCCTCTCTCTCTCTCTCTGTGTCTCTCATGAATAAATAAAATCTTTTTTAAAAATTTAATTTGTGATTGTTCATTGCTACTTTGTAGAAATACAATTGATTTTTGACCTTAGCTTATATCTTGAAATCTTACTAAACTCACTTACTAGTTTTAGCAGCTTTTTTGTAAATTACCTTGGATTTTCTGCATAGATGATCATATCATTTGCAAACAAATGCAATCCTAGTTTTTCCTTTTGAAATAAAATGACAGCCAGGACTTAACCTGTGGGTACATGTTACACATCCCTTGGGTCTCCCTGAAATACCTATAAAAATGGGGTTCTGCAAGGTGCTAGGTCTCCTGAGTGAACAGGCTGGTGCTCAGAACTAGCAAGATCCAGCTTATTGTCATCACAGGCTGATTAATTCAGTTATGGAGATCACAGTCCCTTTCCTACAGGAGGATCACGATAATTCATGATCTGTAATCTATCTGCTGCAGAGCAGTATTTGGAGCCCACAGAACTGCACTCCCTATTGTCTGGAACAGGCATTTAAATGTTTGATCCTGGGGGCACCTGGATGGCTCAGATGGTTGGGTGTCTGCGTTTGGTCAGGTCATGGTCTCCAGGTCCTGGGACGAGCCCCACATTGGGCTCCCTGCTCGGTGGGGAGCCTGCTTCTCCCTCTCCCTCTGCCTTCCATCCTACTTGTGCTCTCTCTGTCTCTCTCCAGTGAATAAATAAAATCTTCTAAAAAATGTTTGATATTGTATTGCTATGGACTGAATGTGCCCTCCCTCAATATTCATATGCTGAAGGTTAATCCCCAATGTGATGATATTTGAAGATGGGGCTTATTGAAGGTGATCAGGCCATGAGGTGGAGCCCATGTATAGATTAGTGTCCTTATAAAAGAGACCCTAGAGAGTTTCCTACTCCTTCTACCTTTGGAGGATAAGGGGTTTATGAATCAGGAAGCATGTCCTCACCAGACACCAAATCTGCTGGTGCCTTGATCTTGGACTTTTCCGCCTCCACAACTGTGGGAAATAAATTTCTATTGTTTATAAGTCACTCGGTCTCTGATACGCTGTTTTGGCAGCCTAAAATTACTAAATGAGACATGTATTTTATTCAAAACAAGTATTTCAATAAAACTTACAAATGTAGTTTTTTCAATCTGTAAAAGTGACTTTGCAATCTTAGTCTTAGAAACTGATCATTAGAGGTACACCTGGGTGGCTCAGTGGTTGAGCATCTGCCATTGGCTCAGGGCGTGATCCCGGAGTCCTGGGATCGAGTCCCACACCAGGCTCCCCGTAGACAGCCTGCTTCTCCTTCTGCCTGTGTCTCTGCCTCTTTTTGTGTCTCTCATGAAAAAATAAATAAAATCTTTTTTAAAAAAATAAAAGAAACTGATCATTAGAAAATTACAAAATGCACAAAGGTACAGACCAATTGATGGACAAATAATGGAGAATGCCTTCACAGCACCATTTATTCAAAAATAACTCAGGGATAATCTGAGTACTCAGCAAAACCGTGAAATGCCATGCAGCCACCACGAATGACAGCATTGTGCAGAGATATCTTCATGATGTGTTTGATTTGTATCTGAGTGAAATAAGGTATGATACAGTATTAGAGGAGAATCTCATTGTGGATTTTATAAATACATACACATAGGAAAATTTTCTGGAAGAAAATGTCAAAATATTTACTTGATTATCCCTAAGGGGTGAAATAAAGAATAGTGTGCACGTTTCCCTCTTGATTTTCCTTTTTGTTTTATCTGCATTTTCTTGCAACTATATAAACAACTACCATTTATTTAGCACGTACTTGGTGCCAAGCACTGTATCAAGGGCTTTCTATACATTTCCTCATCTAATCCTCATAACAACTCTGGGACACAGATACAGTAGCTTTGTAGGCAGGATTCTGTCCTTTGAAAGGGACAAAATACCCAACTCAAGCTGATTTAAGCAAAGAGTATTCATTACCTTGACATGACTAGCATCATGAAGGGCCCAAAAGTTGTCCAGCACAACTGGTTTCTCTTGGCTCTACTCTTCTGGAGCACATCCTCATGAAGATGCAAAAAGGCTTTGCAGCAGGGACCAGTCCACCCTCACAACCACAGGGCTATGGAAATGAGGCGGTTCGCACAGCCTGAGGGCAAGCCATTGGCTGGGCTTGGGTCCCATAACCACCTACCAACCAGTTGCTGGCCAGGTGATGGGTGCACTGATTGACTTAAACCCAGGTCAGGTGCCCCAACAAGCAGAGCCTGGGAGTAAAATCGTGATCCAGCATCGGAGAGAATTGGTACCCTAAAGCAAAAGCAGAGAAATGGATACTGGCGAGGGGTAGACAAAACAATCATCTGCGCAATTATCTCCAACTTGCTGATGAGGAAGCTGGAGTTCAGAGATGGGAAATAGTCTGTTCAGAGTCATCTAGATAGTAAGGGTGGAGGGGGAGTTGGAACCCTCATTGTCTCACTTGAGAGACCATAAACTTATTTATTACATGTTATTGCTTTCCACGATGGCTTTATACATTATTTTTATTAATTCAGAAACAAAATGAAATCATTAGCCCCCATCAGTGGTTTCAGGCTACCTGGCTGTGTAAGGTGCAGATGGGGTCAGAGCACACCTGAAATGCTGGTGCTAATGCTTCCTTCCAAGATGTGACCATCCAGATGCTTCCTATCTTTCCATCAAGAAAAGTTGCCCAGAGTAGCCCTGACACTCACAAATGGCAAGTGCAATTCAGAAAAAAAAGAGAAGATGCTCCAAACATATAAGTTATAATAACACTATCTGATATTTATTAGCGGCTTATCATATGACAGGCATTTTGCCTTTGATTCCTCATGACCACCTGTGGAGGTGGGAACAGTTGCTATCTTGTGTTAAGAATGAGGGAACTGGGGATCCCTGGGTGGCTCAGTGGTTTAGCGCCTGCCTTCGGCCCAGAACATGGTCCTGGAGTCCCGAGATCGAGTCCCGCATCAGGCTCCCCGGGGCGGGGGGGCCTGCTTCTCCTTCTGCCTATGTCTCTGCCTCTCTCTCTCTCTGTGTCTTTCATGAATAAATACATAAAATCTTAAAAAAAAAAAAAAAGAGTGAGGGAACTGAGGGATGCCTAGGTGGCTCAGTCATTAAGCCTCCCACTCTTGGTTTCGTCAGTTCAGATGGTGATCAGGTCCAGATTGAGCCTGGCATTGAGCTCCACGCTCAGTACAAGTCTGCTTGAGATTCTCTCTCCCTCTCCCTCTGCCTGCCACCTCACCCCATCATTAAATAAATAAATCTTTCTTTTAAAAAGAGGGAACAGAAGCATAGAGAAAGGAAGTTCCTTCCCAAGGTCACACAGCCATCTCGGGTGCAGCCAGGCTTAGATTGAGTCTGACTCCAGAGCCAGCCTTTAATCACCTGTTCTGATGCCTATCATAGTTCCTCTGCAGCCAGGAGAGAATTTTAGTGATACCTACAAAGATTGGAACTGTAAAACACAAATGATAATTTAACTCCAAGTGTTAAAGGAGCCAGATAAGGCAGATGCCTCATCAGCAGCTAACATCCTCATGGCATTTCCCTGGGCATCTGCCAGGGAAAGATTGTGCAGCTGAGGCTGAGCCTAGTGCACAGTGCACAGCCTAGAAACCTGCTAAATATTCTTGTTGTGAATTCAGCCTTAATCTTGAATTTATAATTATTGTGTAGAGTAAAGAAAATCATCACTGGTAAAAATAAATCCAACCTCTAAGTAGACACTTAGGTTTAAAAGGATGTTCAATTAGGAGAATGTTCATGATACATTGTTAGTGATTTACTTAAATGCAAACTTTTTTGCATTTTAAATGCAAATTATATATATATATATATATATATATCAGGATCTAAATGTTGTTTCTTTTTTTTTAATGTTGTTTCTTTAAAAAAGATATCCATACATTAAAAAAGACCAAAGTATTAAACAAAAAGGCTAACTCTGGGCACTAGTACTATGGATTATTTTTATTTTCTCATTTGAGCTTTTCTATATGTTCCAAATTTTCCAAAATGAAGTAGATTATATCCGTAATTTAGAAATTATTTTTTTCCAAAGGTTTCTGAGTGTAAGAGGCATTAGATTTCCATAACAACCTCAAGTTTTGTTTTTAACTTTCTTTCTTCATTTATTTATTCATTCAACAAACACCCACTGGTTTTACTGAACTGGGCTCATGCTCAGAGTGGACCAGATGCAGATACCCTTAAGGAGCTCCCAGGGCAGCAGGTGGACCAACAACTGGACAGACAGACAGTCCTATACCATAATTGTGGTTCATCTCTGTTTCCCAGTTCCTGGGATGGGGTCCAAAATAGTTAGGGGCTCCAGAAATACTTGTGAACCAATAGAATCAGGGAGACCCGAGTTCAAATCCCAGCTCACTGAATTCCTGTTTTGGCTTCTGCAAAATGGGGGGGATAATTCCTACCTCATAGGGCTGTCTGAAGGCTCAGTTAGCATGTGAAAAGTCTTCTATACAATGGCTGAGAAGTAGTACTAGGCCCTCAACAAAGAAAAGAAATACTTTATTTCAAATCGGGTAGATTATGATGGTGTACCAAGTCTGGAGTCAGGCCTTCCTCTGCAACTATCTGGAGCTTGACTAGAAAGAAATTTGGTCTAAAATTTGGAGAAAAGTGTGCAGACTAGACTTCTACTTATCTAAGAAGGGGCATTATATTTTAAAATGAAAGGAAAAACCAAAAAGTTGAAGCAGCAAAAGTTACTGAAAGGTAGAGGAAGGAAACAGGGTTGATGGGCAGAAACAGAAGTCAGGTTGTTTCTAATAGCCCATGTTTTGTAGACCTGATTTGGAAACCAGGCAAATATTTCACACAATCATAAAATAATGTCAACTGTTTCAAAAATAATTCCAGATATAAAAAAGCAAAACAAACAAAAAGCTAACTTATAGTAAGTTGTGATAACCACATGCTGAGGAATCACTCCATGACTAACGCACAGTAATTTTAACTGTCTATCCCTAATAAGGTATTTCCTAAAGGCAAAGCAAAAATAAGTAAACTGCAAAAGAAAAAAAGACTCAATAATTACATTGTTGGTGCTATTGATGTTCTTATCGGAGAACATTATGTGGAAGTGGGGCTCAGCAAGTAAGTATATCTTTCACTGGGAACTGGAGAAAAGGACACACCAGCATGAAAGGATATACAGATTTAAAATAGATGAAGCTAGGGACACCTGGGTGGTTCAGTGGTTGAGCCTCTGCCTTTCACTCAAGTCGTGATCCTGGGGTCCTGGGATCAAGTTCCACATCAGGCTCCCTGGGGAGCGGGGGAGCCTGCTTCTCCCTCTGCCTATGTCTCTGCCTCTCTCTGTGTGTCTCTCATGAATAAATAAATAAAATCTTTTTAAAAATAATAAAATCAAATAATAAAATCAAATAAATGGATGAGGCTAAGTGGAAACACTATAGTCCTGGATTTGAAGTATCACTATGAACCCGTGAGATATTTTTTAATAAGTATACTTTATTTTTTTGAGCAGTTTTAGGTTTACAGGAAGGACAGAGAGTTCCCATATGCCCTTCCTCTCCCTCTCTCCCCCTCGTTTCCCCTTTTATTAACATCTTGCCTTACTGGGATACATTTGTTACAACTGATAAGCCAATATTGATACATTATCATTAACTAAAGTCCATCGTTTACATCAGGCTTCACATCTTTGTGTTGTACCTCCTGTGGGTTTGGACAAAGGTAGAATGACATGTATCCACCACTGTAGCATGGTACAGAATAGTTTCCATGCCATAAAAATCCTCTGTGCTTGGGGTGCCTGGGTAGCGCAGTTGGTTAAGCATCTGATTCGTGATTTCAGCTCCTGTGGTCTCCAGGATCTCATGATCTCCAGGTCATGAGATTGGGCCCCGACATCAGGCTCTGCGCTCATCGTGGAGTCTGCTTGAGATTCTTTCTCCATCTCCTTTTGCCCATCCCCACCGTGCTCTGCCTCTGTCTCTCTCAATCTATAAATAAATAAATAAATAAATAATAAATAAATAAATAAATAAGTCTTAAAAAAAATAAATTCCTCTGTGCTCTGCCTTATTCATCTCTTCCTCTTCCCACCTTCCAGCTGCTGGCAGCCACTGATCTTTTTATTGTCTTCATAGCTTTGCCTTTTCAAGAATGTCATATACCTGAAGTCATACAGTATGTGGCCTTTTCAGATTGGCTTCTGTCACCTAGCAATATATATTTCAGGTTTCTCTATGTCTTTTCATGCCTTGATATCACTTTTCTTTTTAGCACTGAATAACATTCCACTGTGTGGATATATCATAGCTTATCTGTTCACCTACTGAAGGGCACCTTGGTTGCTTTCGTGTTTTGACAACTATGACTCAAGAAATATTTTATCTTTAAAAAAAAAAAGCTGTATTCCCTAGCTCCATCCACTAAAAATAGAAATATATCAGAAATATATATCATATCAGAAATAGTGACCAACCTGATAGCAATGAGCATTACTTAAACCTCCACTGTGGTCTCTACATACCACCCCCCACTCCAAGAAACCCTGGTTTCTTGGAGAAATAGCTGATTCCAGGCAGAATATATACAAGATGAGTCTAGGGCATCTTGTTATTCCAAAAAGCAAGGAAGTTATCAAAGTCTTCTGGGGTCAGAAGTCCTCGGGGGCCAACCTATGAGGCTCTTTCTGGCCACATGAGATCATTTGAGCATCAATAGGAACAATAATTGCAGAGGATTAAAAAAAACAGCAAATAACATTAAATCCCTCTGTTCGTCGTGATACGTTTAAAACTCAATTAACAAAAAAATAACAAAAAAATAACTCCAGGGACACCTGGGTGGTTCAGTGGTTGAGCATCTGCCTTTGGCTCATGATCCGGGGTCCTGAGATCAAGTCCCACAGCAGGCTCCCCATAGGGGAGCCCTCTGCCTGTATCTCTGCTTCTCTCTGTGTGTCTCTCATGAATAAATAAAGTCTTAAAAAAAAAAAAAAACTCCAAGGTGGAGAGGTGTGGACAGAAAGAAGGAGGGAGAGAAAGAGAAGGAGGGCGGGAGGGAGGGGGAGGGGAGACTACAGATTGAAAGAGGCTTAAGAGACACGTATGGTCTTTTCTGTAAGGCATAAAAACATTTACGAGACAATCAGGGAAATGTAAACATTGACTAGGTATGTGAGATGATAATTTCTACAGGTGTGATAATGGCATTATGGCTGCCAGCTTTAAAAAAAAAAAAAGATATCCTTATTAGGAGTGGCTAAGTGGTTCAGTGGGTTAAGCATCTGCCTTGAGCTCGGGTCACGATCTCAGGGTCCTGATATCGAGTCCTGCATCAGGCTCCCTGCTCAATGGAGAGTCTGCTTGGCCCTCTTCCTCTGCCCCTCAGCTCATGCTCTCTCTTTCTTGCTCTGCTCTCTCTCAGATAAATAAATAACATCTTTAAAAAGAAAAAAGGCATCCTCATCATTTGAAAAGATAAACCAAAATAGTTATGATTGAAATATTAGAGAGTCCAAGATTTGCCAAACAATCCATTGGTACATTATACTCTCTACTTTTATATATGTTTGAAATTTTCCAGAATAAAAAACCTTATCAAAAATAAAAAATAAAAGCACTTTTTACCAAGGCAGAAGCAGGATCTCTTGTGTCTCTGATGTTTTTATGTGGTCACCTCTGTGTAAATGTGGCCTGAATGGATACTCACTTTCCAATACTCCTTCTTTCTTCTCCGTACCTTATGGTGAGTTGGTGTTAACCTGCCTGAGCAGGAGGGGACATGGGTGATGCCCTCTCCACATATCAGCTGCACCCTGGGAATAAGCACCAACCACTGGGTAGAGGGAACCAAGCTGAGTTTGGAGCCAACTTTCATGAGCGAGGTAGGAACATTATAAACCCAACATTTCAGGGCGGGCTCCTCTCTGGGTCATGTGCAGCACTGGGTGCTCACAGACAGATACAAGCCAGGTGGATGAAAGCAGGCTCATGTAATGATTAAGAGTCTGGGCTCTGAAAGACATGGATTAAAATCTCAGCTCTCCCAGCATGTGCCTTCACCTGTCTGAGCCTCAGTTTCCCCATCTGTGGATTGAGAACAATCTGAGTACCTTCCTCAGAGGCTGTCATATGGATTCAGCATTAAGAATGGTGGCGCACTGAGCTCAGCCAGGCTGGAGCAGTACCCAACACATGGTGGTCACTGCTGCTCCTACTCCTGCTGCTGTTATTGTATATTAATTATTAGATAGCCAAAATATAAAGTAGGGTTTTTCCCCCAGAATTATTCCTTATATTTGCTTCCTTACAGGGTATGCTGTGTTATGGAGCACTTTCTCAATTATTTCATTTTGACCAATGCAATGCTATTTGGGAAAGATGCATTATCCTGAAGTGACCTCAATTCACGCTGATTTTGGATGTTAATCACAGTAACCTGACAAATGGGCTAAAAGAGATAAAGTAATTTTGTGTAGCTTTAGAATCTCTCCTGGGAGTGTGGCCTTGCACACACAGGGGCTGGATGCTGTTTCAAAGAAGCCTTTTACAGTCCACTTTATAAATGCATTATAGAAGCTGTACAGATTATGAATTTATGCCAACAAGCAGAGTAAGTATATAACCTGTGGCATAATGTTTGGCAAATAGGTATCTGCGCTGAGGGACAATTACAGCACCACATGTGAATTTGTATGTCAAGCAACTTAGAAGTGGACGCTGATGACAAAATGCAAAATGATGCTGGGCATCTTGAAAAGTGGTTTAGTCAAGACAAAGGACACAGATTCAAAAATGCAGGCGAAGCAAAGGCAACACAAGCAAAAATAGATACATTGGATTTGAAGATTAAAAACTTCTGCTCAGGGGTGCCTGGATGGCTCAGTTAGTTGGTTAGGAGTCTGCCTTCGGTTCAGGTTATGATCCCAGGATTCTGGTTTCAAGCCCCTCAGTGGGGGGGTCTGCTTCTCCCTCTGCTCCTATCCACACTCATGCACTCTCTCGCTCTGTCGAATGATTAGATAACATCTTTAAAACAAAACAAAACAAAACAAAAACAAAACAACTTATGTTCATCACAGGGCACAGTCAACAGAATGAAAAGGCAACCCAACTGTATGGGAGACAATATTTGCAAATCATAGACCTGATAAGAGGTTAATATCCAGAATATATAAAGAATTCTTACAACCCAACAACACAAAGCACCAAACATGGGCAAAAGACTTGAACAGACATCTTTCCAAAGAAGACACACAAATGGCCAGTGAACACATGAAAATATGCTTTGCTTCACTATTCATTAGGGGTATGCAAATCAAAACTGCAATGAGATACCTCCTCATGCTCATTAGGATGCTACCAGTAAAAAAATAAGAGGACATGGAGAAATTGGAACTCCTGTGACCTGCTGGTGGGAAAGTAAACTGGTGCAGCCACAATGAAACACAGTATGGTGGTTCTTCAAAAAATTGAAATATAACTGCCATATGATCCAGCGATCCCACTTCTGGGTATATATCTAAAAGAATAGAAAGCAGGGCAGCCCAGGTGGCTCACCGGTTTGGCGCTGCCTTTGGCCCAGGGCATGATCCTGGAGACCCAGGATCGAATCCCACGTCAGGCTCCCTGCATGGTGCCTGCTCCTCCCTCTGCCTGTGTCTCTGCCTCTCTTTCTCTCTCTCTCTCTCTCTGTCTCTGTCTCTCATGAATAAATAAATATTAAAAAAAAAGAATAGAAAGCAGGGATTCGAAGAAATATATGTATACTCATATTCATAGTAGTCTTATTCACCATAGCCAAGGGATAGAAGCAACTCAAGTGTCCATCAACAGATAAATGGAAAAACAGAATGTGGTATATATGTACAGTGGAATATTATTCAGTCTTTAAAAGTAAGGAAATTCCAACACATGCTATAACATAGATGAACCTTGAGGACATAATGCTAAGTGAAATAAGCCAGTCACAAGTGAACAAATATGCATGATTCCACCTATCTGAGATATCTAGAGTAGTCAAACTCATAGAGACAGAAGTAGAATGAAGTGGTTGCCGGGGGCTGGGAAGAGGAGAGGATAGGGAGTTAGTGTTTAATGGGAACATGATTTCAGTTTTGCAAGATGCTTAGAGCTCTGGAGATGGATGATAGTGATGAATGCTCAACAAATATAACTCTACTTAATGCCGCCAAACTGTATGTTTAAAAATGGTTAAGTGGGGAGCACCTGGGGGGCTCAGTTGGCGGAGTGTTAGACTCTTGACCTCAGCTCAGGTCTTGATCTCAGGGTCCTGAGTTCAAGCCCCACATTGGGTTCTGCACTGGGTGTGGAGCTTACTTTTTAAAAAAAGGTTAAGATAGTAAATGTTATGTGTATCTTATCACAAAAATAATAAAAAGGAAAAAATACAAGAGCTTGAAACTAAACTGTCTCAGAAATTACATGAAAAATAGTTTATTTATATTTATTATCTTTTACTCTTTTTTTTTTTTTAAGGCGGGAGGCAGAGGGTGAGGGAGAGAGAGACTCTTAAGCAGTCTCCATGCCCAATATGGAGCTCAGTCTCATGACCCTGAGATCATGACCTGAGCCGAAATCAAGAGTCAGATGCTCAACAGACTGAGCCATCCAGGCATCCCCTATGCATTATCTCTATTTCTCTCTCTCTCTCTTTTTTAAAGATTTTATTTATTTATTCATGAGAGACACAGAGAGAGAGGCAGAGACACAGGCAGAGGAAGAAGCAGAAGTCTCCTTCTCCCTATGGGGACTCCAGGATCACGACCTGAGCTGGAGGCAGATGCTCAACCACTGAGCAACCCAAGCATCCCTATATTATCTCTTTTTAACCCATCTGTCAGGTTACTGATATAAATATCTAAAAGTATAATAAAAATTGTGATTGGGATGCCTGGGTGGCTCAGCGGCTAAGCGCCTGCCTTCAGCCCAGGACATGGTCCTAGGGTCCTGGGATCGAGTCCCACATCAGGCTCCCTGGGGGAAGCCTGCTTCTCCCTCTGTCTGTGTCTCTGCCTCTCTCTCTGTGTCTCTCATGAATAAATAAATAAAATCTTTAAAAAAAATTGTGATTGTAATTTTGCAGGTAATACCCACCTTGTAAATGTAATATTTTAAGTAGGCATGTGACAGTTTCAGCATCTTCAGTTTACATACTCAAACTGGCCAAATACATTTGGGGGATATCTTCCCACTAAAGAAATATGAGGGTGCTTCCCATCCCTTCGCATCTCTTCTCACATGCTCAGGGCATATGTGGAATCCTCTGGCATCAGGACTGTTTCTCCCAGCCAGGCTCTCCTTGGGACAGCCTGGCCGTCTCCAACATTCTGGGCTCCCCTACAGCCTAGAACCCAGCATTCAGGGCCTTAAGACTCTCACAAAGCCTGCCCTACTCCCCAGTGGGATTCTTCCTAAATGCAGAAAGTATTTGGTATCTAAAAGGCTCGTGTTTGTTGTGTACCTTTTAATATTCTTGTAAAAGAAATGGCTGGAAATGAAGTTTTAATTTTTTTTAAGTTTATTTATTTTCAAGTAATCTCAACACCAACAGGGATCCCAAGATCCCATGATCCCAAGATCAAGAGACGCATGCTCTCCCAATTGAGACAGCCAGGCGTCCCGGGAAACAGATTTTTACATTTGTTCCTGTATCTCAACACTCTGAAAACAGTTTTCCTTTCACAGGGTCCCCTTGGGGCTGTCATCTTCCAATTGGCCCCATAGTGAGCTCCCAGGATGGGAAGCTGGCCTGCCGGTCCTCTGCTCACAAGTGGCAGACAAGGTAGCCTTGAAGGTGGAATTCTGACAGTCACCACTAGGCACTGGGTGCTTATGAACGGGACCAGGGCCCTGGCCGCATCCGCTTGTCCCCTTGCACTGTGAGACCATCACAGCCCCCCCCCCCCAGAACTGCCTTTATGGCTGCCTTCAAGACTCCCCAGAGATCATTCCCTCCTTTCCTCACATTCTCTCATCCCCACCTCCAGCCTCTTAGCTCCTCCCAGTCTCTAAGTCTCTGCTGCCTTAATCTTCCCAGACTGTTCCACCCTCCCCCAGAATCTAGCAGGCCCAAGTCTTCCTCTGCATCTTCTCTACCATGGGTTGTGAATCCACGCATCTTCAATCTTATCCTTAGTGCTCCTGGGTAGAAGGGAAGGGAGTAAGGGGGATGAAGGAAATAAGATGATCATTCAGTACAATCAGATTCATCTTCTGCCATGAGAATCCGTTTCTTGCCTGGCTGGAGTCCCCAGCTGCTCTACATGGGAGAGGCAGATCCCCAACCATCAAATGAGCACAATGTGGACCATGTTAT
Organism: Canis lupus dingo; assembly: GCF_003254725.2. NCBI lineage: Eukaryota > Metazoa > Chordata > Mammalia > Carnivora > Canidae > Canis > Canis lupus. The sequence continues at coordinate 57,901,774 of NC_064251.1, read as the reverse complement.
ATTTCAAGGGCACTTGTCCCCTCTGTGTCTTGTAGAATCCTTTCCATTGCTTTGACACTGAGTCCTACCCTCCCCATCACTCCTCTCTGATCCTTCCTGGGTTTCTCCTTGAGACTGTGGGGGGCGGGGGTGGGGAGCTTCCATCTTATCCTGAAGGAGCCACACGTACTGCTGTAAACACTGAGGGGGACCGAAGCTGGTCCAGGGGGCAAAAGAAGGCTTCTGGGAGGCAGTGATGCTTACACTGAGGTGAGAAGGATGAATAGGAGTAAGCTAGGGAAAAGGAGCAAAGACAACCTTCCAGGCAAAGGGAAGAAACAGCCTGATCACACGCTGCAAGCAGGAGAGAGTATGCGCTGCTTGAAAAGCTAAAGTAAGCACAATTGCTCTGTGAGTGACACAGGGAGTAAGGGGGAAGGAGGTGGAGATGAGGCCAGAGAAGTGGACATGGGCCAGGAGGCCTTAGAGGCCTAGACTTGGAAGCTTTTCCTGGGTTTGGAAAAGCTCTTCTAGGGAGAATAACTCTGCCAGGCAGATTGTGTGGGCTGATGTGTAGATGGATGTCGGGACGCGGGGACCAAATTTTCTGCCTCCTCTGTGCGCTGGGAACAGTTGCAAGGCTGCCTGGATCCCACAGAGCTCAACAGCACGCCCAACTCACCACCCTTCTGAGGCTGCTCAGCACCCACAGGTGAGAGTATAAGGGCAGTAGCTACTGGCCTGGCTTTGCCATTTAATGACCTTGAGCCAGGCATTTCCCCCTCTCTGAGCCTCGCTTTCCCCATCTGCACAATGGGCATCGATGCCAGCTACCTCACAGGCTTTAGAACTCTGTAAGATCACAGATCTTGCAGGCTTCACCAAGGGCCTGGTATCACAAGTCATCAATAAAGGTGCGGTAGTATCGTCGCTACTATTAGTATTGTTGATGCTTGCAGCTTGTCCCAATTCCTGAGCGCTGTTCTGTCCGTTGCTTGCTGAACTGTCTCTGGATCAGATACTGCCAAGCCCTGGGACTGGGATGCTCTACTTCTTTGCATAAATGTGCATATTGCACTGAGGAGAGCCCCTCCTTCTACGGAGGGTCCAGCGGGGTTGCTCGGGGGACACATTCCAGAAAGAATAACCGTGTAACATGAAACCCTGAATCTGGAAACACAACCTCTATGGGAAATTAGAGGGTAAGGTCTGCTCTGCGGACCGCCCAGCCTCATTCCATACAAAAGGGATATTGAGACCCAAAGGCCTGGTCACTTGGCCTCCTGCCGGAGGCCTTACCACAGTCAGAGAGATCTTCCTAAAAGAAATCAAACTTGGCCATGGCACGGTGCTGTTGAAACCCTCCTGTGGCTCCCCACAGCCCTCAGGTTCAAGCTTATTCTCTTCATCATGACCCACAATGCCACGTGGTCAGCCTCCTGCCCACACCTGTAGCCACATCCTTGTTCTAACCTAGCCATACATGCTTCCAATAGAGCAAGTTCTTTCCTGCCTCAGGACCTTTGCACACCAATGACCCTCTTGCCCTCTCTATCAGGTCACTGCCAATTCTTCCAGATTCAAAAGCCCACAGACCTTGTTGAACCTCCAAATAGTAGTGGGAAGTAGTAATATCATCCCTATTTGCTAGCTAAAGAAACTGAGGCCCTGAGAACCACCACGTGGCTCCTCAAACTAAACTCCAAACCATGTCAGCCAGACTCCAGAATCTTTGCTCCCCCAAGAGGAAGCACCTGGTTACACCTCCATCATAACAGAAGAGTGAAAGTGGCTGAGCCACTTGGCTCCATTGAATCAGAATAGGACCAATGTGGCACAGAGCAAAGACACTGAAGTCACAATTAATGCATTCAAAACCCAACATGGCCACTCATCCACCTGTGGTTTAAGGCGAGACATATGACCTCTCTGAAGCTCAGTTTTCTCATCTGTGAAGTGGGGCGCACTGTGAGTATTCAGGAACCACACATGGGAAGCGCCTGGCATGTGGTACATTCTCAGCGGATGGCATGACACCACCCTTCCTTGATGCATCTGGGGAGGCCGCACCAGTCCAGACCAGCCCATCCCAGATGAAACTTGCATCACCCGAGGTTAGGCTGCTGGGGCCTGGGAACCATCCCTGCCCTGTTTTCTGTTTTGGGTTTTGTGTTTCCCAGCGTTTCCTTTGGAAAAAGTCCAGCTTCCTCCCTGCTGGAAGGAGGCAGGAGGGGATTGTTCACGCCTGGGCCTGGATGCCCAAGGGAGCTGTGTGGGGAGGTGACAAGAGCCTGGGGTTTGGAGTCCAGCCAGTCCAGGTCTGAATCCAGAATCTGACACTGAAAGGCTGTGTGACCCCGGGCAAGTGACTTTACCTCTCTGCAGAAGATCTCCTCACCTGTTAAGAGAAGTCTCAGGACTTCTACCTCAGAGAGTATTGAACACAGATGAGGGACTGAGATGAGAGAAGATTCTGGATGTACTTCCTCAGTGTGCATACAGTGATTCCTTTGAGGAGGTGTTGAAGATGGGGAAGGAGCTTACATCAGGAGTTACCACTGCTAAACAGAAGAGGGTGGGTGTCCTGTACCAGGGGGAGGGAAAGATTGGGGGGAAGGGGGAAAGACACAATTCAGCTCTAGATTATCAATCACCCTGCTGGAATGAGGGTCCAACATGATCACACCTCTGATTTTTCAGCAGAAAAATCTATATTTTCACCCAAAATCTCATGACATGATAAGGAGTATATCCTGTATGATTCCACTTATATATAGTTCAAAAATAAGGCAAAACTCATGTATGGTGCTGGAAATCAGGATAGTGCTTTCCTTGGAAGAGGGATGGGTAGTGCCCTGGGAGGGAGCACAAGGAGAGATTCTGGAGAGCTGGAAATATTCTCTTGATCTGGGTATTGGGAACATGAGTGTGTCCCCTTAGTAATTTTATGCTTTGTGCACTTCTCTATGTGGATATTATACTTCAATAAAAATGCTAAAATAATTTTAGAACAAATAAATCAAGGCTGCAGTCCTGGGAAGAGAGATAGTATGGGCCCAAGCTGAATGCACCTGCAGGCTGCATCCTGCACACCAGCAGAGCATGGACGCTCTTAGCCCGACACCCCGAACTGAGTCCTCACCCTTACGGAGCACTTCTGCTTTCCCAGACACCCAGGAGGACCGCCTGTTCTGCCCCGCCCCAGCTGCCTCAACAGAGCGGGAAGCCACATCTCTGTTCAGTCTGCCTGTTTGGCCAGATCCTGCTGAGCTCAAATTCTAGAGAAATAGGCATAGTCTGTCACTTCAATGATAAAGCGACACCCCAAGACCACCTTTATTTATTATCCATCTCACTTCATTAAGAATACCCAGGGCACAGTAACCAAAAGGCAGGCATAGTTCTGTTTCCAAGAACACCTTTCTAGAATCTGGATTTCACAAAGCCTGCCTCCCAGCCCTGAGCAGCTCCCAGTCCTGAGTGGCAGCAAACTCAACTGGCAGCATCCCTGGCGCCCACAAGCCCTGGTGTGAGAGGGTTGGCAGTGGGACTGCCCCCGCTCCGCCCCTCTGCCTGGTCCGGATATCTTAGTTTTATTTTTATTTCCACTCTCATTCTTTTCTTTTCTGAGGGCCAACAGAAGAAGCACACGCCTCCTATATAAAGCGGCACTCGCCAAAACAAATGCACATCAAATGCATTTATTTGCACAGACACTCATAAAAACTTTACTAGACACCAAATAATTACAGGAAGGGGCAAACCTCCAACTCCGCCAATCCCCAGCGTTTTGAAGTGGATTTAAGATAAAGATCAAATAGGATGGGTGCTGGCCTCAGCATCACACCCAGCCCCCTTCCCAGCTAGAGACCCTCAGGGTGGAGACGGATGAACTTTTTTTTTTTGCTTTTGTGAATTTGTGTCCAATTCATATAAAATGTTTTTCTGAAAGTTATTCTTAGTGTCCTAATGGGACTTTTATGACTTCATATACAGTTCTTGGCTTTTTCTTTGTTCTGGCTCAGGTCCTTGGTAGGGGAAGCCCCTAGTTCTAGATGGGTTGCTGAAATAACCCAGCCCATCCATTTGGCAAGAAAGGCAAAGATGCTTCAGGAAAGTGGCTTTTAAAAAATAAATATAAATGGCACCTTGAGAGTCCCTCCCACCTGGTCAGTTTTGATGCACTAGGCTGAAACCCCTAATTCTGTTGCCTTCCAAAGCAACTTTCAGACCCAGGCTTCATAGCCAGGGCAATCGGAGAAGGCTGAGGCTGTCTGTGCTGGACATTGGGGCACCCCCCTGCCCCCAAGCCTCCTGCACCCAGCCCACAGCTGTCTGGATCTGAGTTTTGCCTGCCCTAAAGAAAAACAAATGGCTGAGCTCAGCATGTGTCTGAGGTCCTGATAGGGAGGGGAGGAGGCAGCTGTGATCTTCCCAAGTCCCAGGGACTCCTTTCATCCAATTATTTACCAAATATTTATAGAGGCCTACTATGTGCCAGGCACCGTGGTAAGCACTTATATTTCACCATCTCAACAATCCTGTGGGAGAGATGCTACTACTCTGCCCCCTTTGCAGATGAGGAAGCTGAGGCACAGACAGAGGGCAGCACTTTCCAGAGTCCCACAGCCAGATCCTGAACTAGACCTTGGTGACTCCCCAAGACCTGCTCTTGACCACTCCAATGTACTGCCTGGCCAGTGGAAGACCTTAGCTGTGAGCCACCTGGCCATGGCACTGTCCTCTCCTGTCCTGAGGACAGACAGAAGGCTTTAGATCTGAGCCTGAGCTCTTAACCCGCCAGGGAGGAATTCCATGACTAATGTCCCACACTTTGCACTTGAAAAGTCATGGGCCTGTAGCCAGAGCCCCCACTAGCTGGTTGAGGTGGGACTGGGCTGCAGGAGGATAGAAGGACTCGGCCCGGGGCTGGGAAGTCCTCCACACTGCACACAAGCATGTACCAGCACAAGGCCTCAGAGCCACTACACTGTATCTCACCAACAAAACGCTGCCTAAAATCCTGTTCTCTGCCACGTCCTTCTCACTAGCCTTAGAAAACCCCGGATGGGAAAGTGAGAACCCACACTCAGCCCTGGGTCAGCAGGACCCCAGCTTGGGCCTCTCCTCAGTCATCCCTCTTTTTTTGACCTCCACATGGTTCAGGGGCTCTGTGAGCTCTCCACAGGCACAAGAAGACCACAGAAACCTTTCTCTGGGCTCTGGGAAGATGACCGGGTTACTTATCACACACACTCTTCTCTCTGCTGGCTGAGAAGAGGCCTGAGCCTTTGCTCCACATGTCCTGGGGTCAGGCCTGCTGTGGTCCTCAGAAGAGAGCATGGTCCCCACTGGCTCTGAAGGTGGGGGCATTCCACCTCTGATATTGCTGTCCTATTCCACTTCCAGAGCTCCTGGATTCCCAGATCCCAGCTGCCACCAGGGAATAGTGGGCCCCAAGCCCGGCCATGTGTTGGGGTGGCTCTGGTCCAATCTGCTTCCAGCAGATCTGAGGATTGTCAAGGCCAATGGTATGGGGGGGGGGTGTCACTGGACAGGTCCAAGTGCTCACTCTGGCAACCCTGACAGCCCTGACTCTCCTGCAGGGTGGAACTGGGCATCTGTGCAGCCCCTCCTCCTCGCCTTCATGCTCCCCAGCACTCACTCCGCTGGGCATTGGCGGGTACTTCATCCCTGCCCAGGATCCTTGCTTCTAGCTGGGGTTGTAAATTGGGAGGGGACTTGGGTTCGGCTCTGGTCAGAAGCACAGATGGGGAGGATGGACAGGACTCCACTGTGGGGAGGGGGTGGTCATAGGGCCGCATTTGGAAGGCCAGTAGCAGAGGCAGGCGCAGGGAGTGCAGGGCCCCAGCAAGGGGGTATAGGGAAGGGCTCCGTGGAGATGAGGCATCAGCAGGATTGTGAGAGCTGTGACTCCCGCCTAGAGCTTCCCTCTCAGTTCTTGCTTCCTTCCCAGCAATTCCAAAGAGCCAGGCTGGGTCTTTCCTTAGGTGGAGAAAATCTGAAACTGTTTCTGCGGCTGAAGTCCAAGCCACAGAAAATCCCAGACAGGCGGGAGCGCCTGGGGGTGAGCCGCTGGGGGCGTCACAGGTCCGTGGATGCCCCGGGGGGTGTGGGCGGTCGCCAGATCCTGCTGGCTCTGTTGCACCGAGCAAGATGCCGCAAGCTGCCTACAGATGGCACCTGACGGGGCCTGGGCTCCCCATTCTACCGTCCAGCCAGCCACTTCTTCAGCAAGGGAAAGGGTTGGGAGGGCAGGAGCCGGGACTGTGCTTGAGAGAGACCTGGGTGTTCTGCGCATCTGTGTTTGGAGGAGCCAGACCGCGGACTCAGCTCGGAGAAAGAAGGACCCCGGAGCAGGGACAAAGGGCAAAGAAAAGGACTCACATGGCGATGGATCGGAGCGTGGAGGTGTGGCGAGGGGATGGACTGACACAGAGCAAGGGGGATGTGGAGCGGGATCCCAGGTTTGTGGGCTGAGCAGCCCCACTCCCAGACCAGAAAGAGCAGCCGCTGCCTGGGCCGGACATGTACCTAGAAGCCTCGGGGGGTGGCTCTGAGCACCTTCTGTGGCCCTCCAAGTGTGGGCCCTGGTGGGGTGGGCCGTGACTCCGGCAGGGGCGTGGGGGTGAGGCACCAAGATTGTATGTGCCCCAGGACAGACCAACCCAGGGCACCAGAGCAAGGCTGCTGGTACGTTCTCCTGCTCTGAGAACTTGCTTTTGGGTGGCCCTAGGAACGCGACCCCAACTCAGCTCTGGACATCAGACCCAGGGTCACAGAAGTCACAGAGGCCGGGCCACAGGGGCCCCCATTTGGCTGAAGGGGAGAAATGAGAGGAAGAGGCTGGTTGCAGGGAAGGCGGGGGAGACGGGAGGAGGATGGAACGCTGCATCCAGAGCGTGGGGTCCGGGATGAGTGCGCAGGGCCTGAGTTGGGAGCGGATTCCCAAGTGCGCTCTGAAGGTAAAAGCGAGGGTCTGGGCCTGGAACCGGGCCGGACCTCTGGCCCACAGGCAGCCGGTGCAAGAACGCAACGCTGCCAGCAGAGGGCAGAATGCGCCCGGTCGGTTCGCCAGTGCCGCGCCGGGCATCGCGCGCCCGAATTTTGCCTGCCCGGCTTCTCCCACAGCTCGCGCCCCGGGTCCCAGTTGCCCGAGGAAGGCAGCCCGGGCCCAGGCCCAGGCCCAACCTGGGGAGCTCAGGGCCTTCCAGGCTGCACAAGGACAAGGCACCAAGGGCGTATGAGAGAAGCCACATAGCCCCTCACCCCCCGTCCCGGAGACAGACACACAAAGACGTGGAGAAATACCCGGAGCAGCCACCAAAAGCCACGCGCAAACACACACATAACACCCCCCCCCAAAAAAAAAACTCTAAAAGACACGCAAGCCCACAGAGCCATTCAGAAACTCAGAGACACACTCAGACACACAAAGATGACACGAAGACACATAAACAGAAAAGTGCCCCAGACACAATACAGTGGCTGAGAGACACACAAAGCCGTCGGCACCCACGTACAACGACACCGACACCGGGACACACAGAAAGGCCTAGAAACGTACAGAGGATACAGGGGCGTGTTAGGACCCGCAGATGCACACGCACATGTGCACGGGAATCACACCCAGATACAGATTCGCACACTCCGAGCCCAGAAAGTCTCGGGCACACGGAAATACTGCATTTGCGCGCAGACACGCGTGCACAGGCACGCAGCCGATCCGAGGAGGGCGCATCGACGCGCACGCACACAGGCACCCACCGACACACACGCAGGTACCGGGATGGGGCGGGAGCCTTCGAAGCCTCCACAAAGCCGGGCCCCTCCGCGGGGCCCGGCGGCACAGGGGGCCACTTCTGATCGAGCCTCCGGCAGGCTCCAAATCCGATCCGCCCTCTCGCCTCCGGCGGGGTCAGGGGACCCGCCTCCCGCGCCCTCCGCCCCCGCCCCGCTCCGCGCCGCTGCTCCGTTCCGGGAGGGGTCGGGGCCGCCCCGCCGCGGCTCGAGGGGCCCCCCAGCGCCTGCCCCGGCCCGCACCGGCCCCCCTGTTCCTGGGCGAGCCGCGCCTCCGTGGACTCCCAGGAGCCGAAGACACAGCCAGCCTAGGCGCGGAGCACTGCGGCCCGACGCCGCGGCCTGCGCTGGGAGCGAGCGAGCGCGGGGGCCGGGCCGGGCCGGGTGGGTGCCAGGCCTTTCGCTCCCCAGCGCCAACGCCCACTTTGCCCGGTCTGACCAGGATGCTGCCCCGGCCAGGTGCCGCCTACGGACCCCTAGCCGGGCTCCTCGGCCACCAAAAGTAGCCTCTCCCGGCCGCCGATCCCGTTTCCATCGAGCAACCCAACACACATCGTCCAGGGCCTCGGGTTACCGACCCCAGGGCCACCCCCACCCCGCACCCGCACCCGCACCCCCGCCCTGCAACTGCAAATTCTCATCTACCGCCCCAACCCCTGACCAAGGACCCCCTTCTCGGACCTAATCGTCCTCTAACCTCTCCGCGCCTAACCTGGGCCTGACCCTCCTCGCCTGCCCAGCGGAGACATCTCCCGTCCTTGATCGCAGCGCTCTTCCAGGATCTTCGCCCACCCCTCCACCCCTCCACCCGACCTCTGCCACGCCAGAATCCTTTCCCGACCCCTCACCCCAAATCCGGGGCCCAGCCCCTTCTCCCCGGGCCAGGACCCCGTTCGGCCATCCCCGGGCCAGCAGCCCTTCCCTCCCGACGGTCCCCGCCCCTCAACCCGAGCAGCCAGCCTGTCCGCGGACCAGAAGGGTCCCGGGAAGGGCGCCGCCGCCCAGGGGACGTCAACTCAGCCCGGAGCGACCTACCTCGGCCGACAGACGGGGTCCCCGGGCGGCCACTCCGGGCGGCGCCTTCCCCCGGCGAATCGGCTGCGCTCCCCGCCGTCCGCGCAGCCCGGCCTCGCTCGGGGCCACTCCTCTTAGCGCCGGAGCTTTACAAACACGCTAATAATAAAGACGGCGGGAAAGAGAAGAGGAAGGCTCAGTCCCCGACTCCCAGATCAGTTTTTCCAAGGGGTGGGGCAGAAGGATTGGATTCGAAGGCGACCCAAAGTTCTTGCAAGGGGCCAGCGGGCGCTCGATCTGGCCGGGGCGCGGGGCGCGGGGCGCGGGTCAGGCGCGGAGCGGGGCGCAGGCTGGGGGCGCGGGGAGCCCTCCCGCGGGGGGGGGCGGCGACCGCACTATTTGACGTGGAGCCGCCGGCTCATCCCGGCGCAGGGATACGAGGCGCACCAATGAGTTCAAATGTCAGGAAGTTTGAGGAGGGGTGAGGCGGCTCCCGGCCGGAGTATCCCTCCGCCGCCAGCCCCAGCTCTAAACCCGGCGGCTCCACGGGCGCACCATGGCACTGGAGTAGCGCGGGGAGCGCGCCTGGAGCCCCGCGGCCCGCTGCGCCCCGCCCGGGACCCCGCTGCGCCGCCCGCGCCCCCCCAGCCCGCGGGGCCGCCCCTGCACCCCCGCCCCCTCCCCCGCCCGCCGCCGCCGCCGCCGCCGCCGCCTCCTCCGCCTCCTCCCCGCGGCTCCGTCTGCCGCCGCCGCCGCCGCCGCAGCCCGGCTCCGGGGCTGACAAGCAGGTGACAGAGGAGCCGGCGCGCGTGGCTGCGAGTGCCCGGGAGAGCGCGGCGCGGACTGCAGCGCCCCGGCCCGCCCCACGACGCCGGGGCCCGGGGCCGGCGCGCCCGCGCTCCACGCTAGCCGGGGGCGGCCGGCGGCCCCTGCCGCAGCCCCAGCCCCAGCCCCAGCCCCAGCCCCAGCCCCAGCCCCAACCCCGCGGGGGCCGCGCCTCCCCGGCTCCTGGGCGGCGCGCGGGCGGGCGAGCACCCTGGCCGGCGGGGCCCGCGGCGCGCCCCGCGTCCCATGGATATAGCAACAGGTCCCGAGTCGCTGGAGAGGTGCTTCCCCCGTGGGCAGACGGACTGCGCCAAGATGCTGGACGGCATCAAGATGGAGGAGCACGCCCTGCGCCCCGGGCCCGCCACTCTGGGGGTGCTGCTGGGTGAGTGAGGCATCAGAACGCCCGAGTGGTCACGGGCAGGGGACAGGGGCACGCTCCCGAGATGGACGCGGGGGTCCGGACCAACGGAATAAGGAGACGGTTTGCAGGACATGGGGGTGCGGGGGACACAGAACAGACTCCTGCAGTGAGGCACCCCTAAACAGGCTTGGTGAGGAGGCAGAGGTTGGCAGGGACAGCTCCAGCGGCCACCCACCATCCTCCCTGGGCCTTGGTGCTAGAGCTGCCACTCCCGAGGGGGTAGGAGGCGGGCGGCAGGAGTGATGGAGGACTCAAGTGGTCACCTTAGCAAGCTTGGGAGTGCTGCCAGGTCACTTGGTGGGGGGAGCTTCTAAGAGAAAAATGTCCCCTGGGCCACCCCAACTACAGGTTTTGGGGAGATTGGGGACAGAAGTCCACGAACGCCACCGTGGGGCGTGTCAGCCAGCAAGCGCCCCAGCCTCACCTCGCCCGTCTTGGTCCCAGCCGGCTACTGCACGCCGAGCGGGCTCTCCTACGTAGTCACACCGAGCGCTGATCTCCGGAGAAAGGGAGAGTGCAGCGCCGGGCCAAGGCTCCAGACCTGTGGCCTCCCCACGCCCAGGCTCCCTGGCCCGAGCCCGGGTGCGGCGACCGGTGGAGCGCAGGCGGCGGATGGCGCTCCCGGGTTGCCCTCGCCTCTGGGGCCCGGGCTGCAGGAACGGAGCGGCCGGGACGCCGGGGCCAGGCTGGTCGGCGCTGACCGCTCCACTCTCGCCCTGTGCGCTGCAGGCTCCGACTGCCCGCATCCCGCCGTGTGCGAGGGCTGCCAGCGGCCCATCTCTGACCGCTTCCTGATGCGAGTCAACGAGTCCTCCTGGCACGAGGAGTGTTTGCAGTGCGCTGCGTGTCAGCAAGCCCTCACCACCAGCTGCTACTTCCGGGATCGGAAACTGTACTGCAAACAAGACTACCAACAGTAAGCGCCTCTCGTCCTCCTCCTTCCCTGCCGCCGCCCGGCACTCGAGCCCGGCCATCCCCACGGCCTGGCCAGGCCCGTGGCCGCCCAACTGCCGGCTCTGAGCGCCGCCGGGCCCATCAGCTCTGAGGGCTGTGCGGGCTGCGCGACTCTCGGCAGGGACGAACCATCCCCAGCCTGGCTGCCACTAGTGGGGTGGCCAGGAGCCTCTGGCGGTCTCTAGTTGCCATCTTTTGTCAGGAAACTTGCATTGGTTGGGGTACAGGAGAAGGCCCTCGGCCAACTAGGAGTTACCAGTTCCTCTGTCCAGGGACAGGGCCTGACCTCACTGAGGCCTAAATTGGGGACCAAGAATTGATTCCCAAATGAAAACTTTTAGGGAGCCAGGCTCTGGCGGTGTGCTTCCCCAAAGTAGGGTTTTATGGAGGTTTGGGGTTTCTGGAGCAAGGAAGTAGAGTTGGCTGGGGGGGTGCTGCACTACTTGAGCAGGTCAGGATGCCCCCCTCCTGCCATGCTCCCTGTCGTACTTTCAGTCCCCGCCAGAAAACAAGTGTCCATTCTCTGCAAACCGTTCCATGCGGGAATTTTGCGCTTGCAGTTTTTGCTGGCTGGAGGAGCTGTCTAGGAAGAGGACCTCAAGAGGTGGCAAACCACAATTTGGGGCTCCTGGGGGCAGGGGGTGAAGAACTGCCCAAGTCAGCCTTCCCTAGCAGGCCCTCTTTCTTGCATAGTGTTTGTGTTGGAGAGGGGTTAACTTGCTCTGCCCTGGCGTAGCCTAAGTAAGCCTCCGGGTTGAGTTCAGACACTATGGGTTGAGCCCTATCTGCTGACTTGTTTTTAGCTGAGACTATGCATTTGTCTGGCAAGGTGCTGGGACAGATGAGAGCAAACCCTCTGGGTTTTGTGCCTGGCAGTGTGATTGGGAGGGAGGCAGAGGAGCAATAGCAGGAGGAAGGGTGTGGGGACCCCAGGAAGGCATTGTGGAGACAAGTGGGTACATTCAAAAACTTTCGAGTGAGGCCCAAAAGACCCTTTTATATGGGACTTAGAATGAGTAGGTTCTCAGGCGGTTTGGGGCTCAGAGGGAGCTGTGTGTGCCCAAGTCTCCAGGAAAAGGTTGGGCTGCCAGTGCCTGGTGATGATTGCAGCCTACCTGTGCAGGCCCTGATGGGAAGTGGAGTAGCTGGGATGCCCCATCTCCATCTCTCTAGCTGCTTGGCTGAGGCCTAGAAATAGTGAGGCTGTAGGCTAGAGCCCTGGAGAGAGTATTACGTTCTATTCTGAAGGGTTCTGGCTGAGCCCCACAAAAGCACCAAATTTGGCTGTGCTCCCCCCTGGTCTGGAGGTCCGATAGGACCTGCTCTTTGCACCTTGCTCTTCGTGCCCACTGGGAACTCTGCGGGCAGGAATTGGAGTACATTTCAGAGTCAGTTCTTTTGTTGATCCCAGAGTCTTGCTGAAGCTTCTCCCTCTGTCTGGTTCACCCCAAATTAGGCACACTGCTGTTGGTAGGGTTTTGTGCTGTGCTCTGGACAGATATGATTCTAGGTCTAGGACAAAGTGTGGCCGCCAGTCAGTTCGGCCAAAGGCAGGCGTAGAGCAGCACAAATAAAATGGGGAAAGTAGTTTGGGGTAGATGTGGTTGGGGGCTCTGGTCTGGCCAAGGGGCAGGGCTCACCAACTTCCAGCCCACCCACGTCCTGCCCTCCTGCACCTCTGCCTGCCTGACCCTTAGATCAGCTCTGGCAGTGCCACTTCCAACTTAGCCACCGGCCTGGATGACTCAACATGTGGGGGCAGGAGGCCCAGGAAACTGGAAATGGGCCTCCAAGTCATTTGGAGATTGGCAGATTTTTGAAAAAAAAATTTTTTTTTTTTTTACATATTGGAGGGACCCTTTCCAATATCTTGTACGTATCTGCCAGGTCTCTTCTCCTATCTCTCAGTCCTTTATGGAGCTTCTGTTTAAAACAAGGAGAGGATGCTCCCTGGTCCTTCGGAGCTCAGAACTGTAGTCACAAAATTTGAGCTGGGTATTTCCTTACAGCAGAGCGGCCAACCCCCTAATTTTACAAAACAATTAAACATTTGCGTTGGCTTTGTTGAAAGCATATTTGTTTAAAAGAAAGAAAAAAGAAAAGAAAAAAGGCGCCTGAGAGCTTGATGCTTCACTGCAGTTGGGATGTGTTTGCCCGTGAATTTTGGCGCTGGGCAAATCTCAGGTTCTGAGTTCTGGGTCGAGGTCCTGCAAGGCAGCAGCCTCCAGGCGGGCATTATTCACACCTCCGACGGTGCCCTCCTCCTCCCTCGCCCCCTCTTTCTTCCGATAAGGCCAATTAGGTATCTGCACTAGGCCGGCTGAGGGCTGAGGAGGGGTTGTTATCAAGACAATCCTATGGACAAATATCCCCGGTAGGTCTCGCCTCAGCGTTTCTCAGGGAGAGCCAGCGCTGTAAGACAGGCAGAGACTCACTGGGGAGGCGACGTTCTCTGCAAAATAAAAGTGTATTTCACAATTCTTTTTTCTTTGAGGATCGCAGATGCATATTTATTGCATCTGTGCATAAATGCTTTTCAGACAAGAATCCAGGCAAGTGGGCACAGAAACGTGCCTTCTTGATTTTATAGAGCTTTTGTGTCAATGGTATAGGGAAATTAACAACCTCCCCCCGCCCAAAGGAAAAAAAAAAAACTTGAAAAATGTATCCTTGCCCTATGAGGAGCTTGCCGGGCTTGGTCCTTAGAAAGAGGTTGCTTATTTTTATTAAGCGTCTCTTCTTTCGATTTGTTTTAAAGACCCGGGACACCCAGAAGCGCAACGTGATTTTACGCACCATGGGGGTGATTAATTGACGTTCGGGCACATTTAATAGTGTTTGGTAAAATCCAACCACACGTCCTGGACAGGAGAAGCAGAGCGCGGGCCTCGGGATTTGGGCATTTTCACGCGTAACTCGAAAAGTTTACTTTTTCTCCATACGTGTTTTTTGGGACTCCTTTAAAAAAAAAAAATCATCCGATCGTTCTGCGCCCGAGGCCCTGGCCCCTTGACGGCCAGAGCTCCTTCTGGATCTGCAAACCTGGTTAGAAAGCGGGAGGAAACGGGGCCTCCAAATGCGAAATCACGAACACCTCTCTCTCCTTCCTCCACCGGAGAACATATGAAAAGAAAATTGACAACATAATTCCCCCCCCCCCCCCGCCCCGCGCCCCATTTTTTTTTTCTTGGTGGCTTGGCCAAATAGAATTATGTAAGTCTTTTTTCTTGCCGTCTGTCGCTCGTCTGGAAAGCGTTTCTATCCTGAGGAGGTGGCGAATTCCTGGAGGAGGCTCCGGAAGGGGGGAGGGTCGGTGGGAGAGTCCAAAAATCTGTCACAAAATGGAGTCTAATCGCTTGTAAGACAGCTCCCAGGCCTGGCAACCTGGGACCCGTTGGTGTGCAAGTGGGAGCCTGCGTGCCCCAAAGACGCGGCGCTCCTGCTCGGGCCGTGCTCCTGCCGCGGTGCCGTGAGCTGGCGGCGCCCTTGCACCAGCCGGGCCTGCCTGGGCGGCCTCGCCCCGCGGCAAGCAGAGCTGCAGAGCTCCGCTGAGCCCGTGAGGGTCCCCTGGGGCTCGTCTGCCCAGGTAGGATGCGCCCACTCGCAGAAGATGAGGGGGGAGCAGTGAGACTTTGATTGAGTTTCAGGAAAAAAAAAAAAAAAACTGATTCCTGGGGTGATTTTTTTTTTTTTTTTTTTTTGTAAATCTACCCCAGCTGGCTGAGGCTCCAGTGGCCCAACCTGGCTCTTCCCAGCACATTCCTTTCCTTCTTTCCTTGGAAGTGTTTACACCGGGAAAGGCCTTCCAGGGAGGCTCACCTCTCCTCTGAGCGCTCCGGCAGAATAGGGGTGTGGCACCGGGAGAGCAAAGCAGGCTCCAGCCTTTTCTGCCTGCTGTTTCTCCCAGCTTGGAGGGCCTCCCATAGGCCTTACTGCAGGGTGCCAGTTACCAGCAGCACCTTCTCTACCAGCGGGTATCCCAGCTGGCATGGCCCCCATCTGTCTAATCCAGAGCTGCACACATCCCTGCCCACAGCCTGAGCTAGAGGGTCTGTCCTGGAAATGGATTTGCTTGGGAGGAAAAGCCAGTGCTTTGCCTCATAGAAAGGCCTCCATAGTGCTCCCTCTGGGGATTTGAGGGCTGAAGGGCTCTCACTCTGCCAGGCCAAGTCTGAGGACCCTCTGGCTCCTGGGATAGCACCCTCCTTTTAACCCTGGTACATCGGCTGCAGGTAGAAGGGTAAGCAGAGGCCTTCCTGAGGCTGCAGTCATCTGCTGCTGAACGGAGGCATTATTCACAGCTGACTCCTGGCTCACCCTGTATTCCCCAGGCTCTGGGCTAGTGTAGCCTAATTTGTTTGTCGGATTTTTCTTGAGTCGGGGAAGAAGGCTGTGAGGATTTCCTCTGGAGTAGGTGATTGTCAACCCTCAGCTCCCTCCTACCCCATCCATTGGAACCAGGCTTAGGACCACACAGTCCTGGCATCCACCTGAGCCTCTTCTGTAAAATGGGGACATATCCACCTAGGGGAAAGGATTCTAATAAGGATTTGAGATAACATGCCCCAGAGGACCTGGCATCTCGCCTAGCATGTTGTTAATACTCTGGAAATTATTGTTACCAATACCACCAGCAGTATGGCAAAGAATGCCTTATCTCCAAGGAGACACCAAATTGCCCATGGGTTCTGTGTCAGAGAAAGGTGCAGCTGGCATGATAGGCTTGACATTAGCTTCTCTGTGCGGGGAAGATGAGGGGTACCCCTGAGAAAATCATTCCCTTTGCCTGAGTGAGGGCACTGTGAGGGCCATGCCTCCTTTAATGAGGAGAAAAACTCTAGGCTCTGAGACAGAGCTGGGTGTACCTCCCAGCCCCACCATTCAGCAGCCATGTGATCTTAGCCAACTGACTACCTGTTTCAGAGCCCCAGATTCTCCATCAGCAAATTAGGGGTGATGATAAAATTTCCCAGGATGGTTGTGAGGATTACACAGGGTACCTGGTGGGGCCTTAATAAATGATCCACAGTCCATGGGATCCAGTATCCTCCTCATTACCTTCAGCTGTGAGAGGCAGAAAAAACCTTCTGATTATATAGGTAAGAATAAATGCCAACTATGCATTATTAGGAAGGGCAGGTAGCAGGATGGGCCTGGTGTTCTGGCCTATTTCTCCTCGGGCTGAGAGAGGGAATGGAATTGATCCACAGCAAATATCTTAACAACTGGGGAGCAATTGGGATCTTCGGGTTCTGAGAATAGCTTGAAAAAGCTTACTCAATAATATAATTTCTTATTTAGAAAACCCTTTGGGCTTACTGTTTTTGTGACTCAAATGACAAGGGGAAAAAGGCTCAACCCAACACCTATGAGGATGAGTGAGAATCCATTAGGAAAGGGCTGTGGCGGGGTTGGGGGGGGGTCGTGTAGAGAGCGAAGGATCTGTATGTTTCTCTAAAAGAAAAGGTTGAAAAGGTGGAGAAACACCAGCTCAGGTGGTCAGAAAGATCCTTCAGCCCACAGAGGTTTGTTCTGTCCACGATGGGCTGGCTGTGCTCCCCCAAGGAATTTCCTCTGTCCTGTGGCTATGAGGTTTTTAAAACAGAAAAGGGGAAACAAAAAATCCCAGTCCTACTTTGGCATTAGTTAGGCTGAGAAATGGAGGATACGTTCAATGACATGAGTTATAACTTCCAATTTGTTGGACACCACAATCAGGCCTCAGCTTCAAGGGAGGGAGGAAGAAAGGGATGGTCCACTCATCCACGGAGGAGCTCATATGAGCTGTCAGTCAGCTGGGGCAGGAGGACCCAGGGCCCTTGGCTTTGTGGCTGACCCAGCCCTCTCCAACTCCCAGATTCTGTGCTGATGGCAGCAGAGAGCAAAACCAAAATTATATATATTTATTGCTACTGCAGTCAGAAGTGGGGAGGTGGTGGTAGTGAAGGGAGGGTAAGGCTGAAAACCAGATTTGAAAAAGTTGATTCACGAAAGCAGAGGAAGCAAAGTGGCAGACGTTTGCCATTTCATCGACCGGCTGGTGTTCTCCATTCATGTCATAAATGTCTCCTGTCATTTGAAGCCAAAAGCAACATGATTTGGTTCCCCGGTGGCCTATAGGGTTTTTCTCTTTTTTTGCAGTAAATGTTTATTTGTTAATAATATACTTTAAACAGCCTAGCTTTGACCTCAAGTCTCCCGAAGCATCCATCTTCTCTCAGAAAAATCTTTCAAAGTTTGTGTAATTTTGGGGGGAAGGTGTAACTGACAGGGCAGTGAAGGGTCTGTGTTTGCTTTAACTACCGCTGTGTTGTGGAGTGGTGGGGTATAAGGGGCCACTGTGCTCAGAATGGCAACTTTCTTGGGTTTCAGGCCTGGCTGACAGCACTTCCTCGCTGCCCTTTACCTTTGCTTCGCCTGATCAGAACAAATAAATTTCTGCGTGGGCCCTTCCTTTGTTATTCCCGGGGCAATATTGTATCCATTTCTGTTCAGCTGCTTGACTGGCAGCCACTGGACCTGCCCTGTGGACCCTGGGGCCCCGAAGGGGGGTTGGGGGAGTAGAGGGGTCCCAGGGATATGTGAGTACATTGGGTGGGGTGGGGAGGGGGCTTTGTCTCCGTCCAGAGCCTGGCTCAGACTGGCCTGGACCAAGTGTGCTGGCTGATTGCAGAGCACCTGGCTTGCCCAGCACTTGGTGAACTGCAATCGTGCAGGGGGGTGGGGGGGGGAGAGTGTTGCTGAAGGAAAAACCTAGTTCCTGGAGTTTGGTTCCAGAAGAAACAAAGATGTTTGCTTCCTGGCCCCTGCTTAAGAGGTTTCCCTGGGAACTGTTAGGTGGTTGCCAGCCGGAGAGGGTTCTGAGGGCTGCCCGGAGCAACAGAGGTGCCCACCGGGGCTGGCAGAAATGAGACCACAGAGCTGCCGGCTAGATGCAAAAAGCTGAGTTAGAATGCTGGAACACAGGACCGCCAGGGGCTCCTCCATTCCCCAGGTGCCTCTGTGGGGTGCTGCAACAGCAGTGACAGGAGAGGAGGTCCAGCAGCCCTGGGTCAGGACAAGCTGGGTGTGACTGCTGTCCTCCCCTTTCTCCCACCTCATGCCCTGCTTTCCACCGGGACTCAGTGACTGTTGTCATGTGATTCCTGAATTGCCATAGTTACAGGTCTGGGGGGCGGGTGTGGGCTCCCGCCCAGGCTCAAAGCTGCCCGAGCCTGTGGAGATGGAGAGGACCAAGGTGCTCGGGAAGCCACCTCCTAGGAAGGAACGAACGAACGGAGGGCCTCCTGGGCGGGGCACATTTTCTCCAAGGAAAGAATAAAATTCCAAGTACAGAGCTGAGATGGAGAATGTCCCTGGCCAAGCTTTAGGGGCCTTTAGGGAAAGGCACATAGCTCCTCTTGAGCCTTAGTTTCCTCCTCTGAACTGGGGGTACTAGTTACAGTTTCCCAGGATAAAGTGGATCAATCTCTGAGGATAAAGTGAAACAGACCCAAAGGTGCCTGCCTCCAATGAGCATTCAGTCGATGTATGCTTCCTGCCTGCCTGCCTGGGAAGTGAGCTGGAGACGCCCTGCCTGGCAGGAATGCATTGTCTGCCTTTCATACAGAGCGTGGAGCCTCCTAAACAGGCCTCCTGAAGTGGCCTAGCCCACCCTCCTGCCCCTTGCTCAGGTCTGGAGCCTGTGTTTTGAATTTTTCCCTTGAAAGGGGAATAAGGCAGGTCCCTCGGTTCTTGGAGGCAGGCAGGCAGGCAGCAGCCTGTGAATGGCCCCCCATTATTACTGAGGGACAGAGGTCCTGCTTTTTTATCCAGCCTACTCTTGAGCATGGCCAGGGTAGATTAGATAGGAACTCAAAGGAACAGAGTCCTATTGACCTAGAGGGGCAGGTCACAGTAGTACATCTAGAAAGAAAAGGAATGACATTTCTGGAGTACTGCGATGTCTACTGGCCTTTATTGCTTTGGGTCCCTGTATAGGTGAGAAAACTGAGGTGGAGGAAGTTAGGTAACTTCTCTCAGGCCCAGTTACTATGTAGCAGATTTTTCCCAGGTGGGTCTAACTCCCAAAGCTGATGGGATCCCTAAGTCCTGGAGTTCTGTTCCTCCCAAAGCCCCAGAGTCTGCTCTGGGCAGTTGTGATTCTCCTTAGAGCGCCCAGACTGAAAGGTGAGTGGGGGGGGGGGGGCTATTGCCTCAGGGTTGGGAGGGGTGAGGGTGGAGGTCACTGCTGTCTTCGCACCAGAATGTCGGTGTAGGGCCAGCCCTTGCCAGAGAAGGAAAAAGGTTAGAATAACTGCCTTCCCCCTGGCAGTGAGCTTCCTTCACTGCTCGAAGCCCGCGTGCGCGCGGGGCGGCTCTCAGAGGTCTCCACCCGTGCCCTCCAGGCCCACCTCTCGGATGGTCCCTGCTCCTCATTCTTCCTTCCCCCGAGTGGAGCAGCGCGGTGCACAGGCTCCTCGGCTGCGCCACGGGCGCCGGCAGTGGTTGATGAATTTCGGTGTCACCAGGGGTTTAGCCCGGATTTGGGAACCGCGCGCTCTAATACGCGCACACGGTCCTGCCCTTTCTAAAGCGCAGCCCTTTCACCCAGCGGCTGATTTATGAAGGAATCCGATCCCGGGACGGGCCGTGCTGGAGCCGGGAACCGGGGGCCCCGCCGCAACCTTCGGACTCCTTCGTGTTTCGGGGGCCCCTTGGCGGCTCCGGGTGCTCTCTTAGGCTGGACTCAGGGCACCCTGCTGGGTCGGGTCTCCCACGACCCAGGAGGAGCGAGTCCTCTTAGAGTCAATCAAACCTGCCCGAGGGGAGAGAAGCGGGTGGAGAGAGTTCACATTTTCTTTTGGAATGGAGCAAAGACTTCGCCCTCCACAAACCCTCCCACCGACCCCCTAGGGCAGGCCCAAAAGCAGCAGGTTCGGGAGGTTTGTTTATCGAGAGCACAGAAAATTGAAAAAAGAACCTAAGACCTTTCTTCCGCCTGAGAAATGTGCAAAGTCCCTGGGCTCCGTCCGAGAGGAGGCAAGGCGACCCGAACGCAGGGTCCCCGAAGCAGACGCTAGGGCCGACCCCGGCCCCCTCCCTCCTGTGCCCTTGCCGGAGCGCGGCGGGAGGGCAGATTTTTTTCAGATTTGGTTTGTAGGGGGGAAATGTGGTTGTATCAATCCACAAATATTTACTCTTAACAGACTTGTATCTGTGGAGATTTCGAACAAAGACAGTTTAGGGGGATTACAAAAACCCTAAACCCAGTTTTTCTCTCGGACTTGGTGCTTTAAATGCCAATTACAGGCGAGCCATATCCAACAGCAACGGGAGGAGGCGGGCAGGGTCGGGAGGGATTGGGGGGCGAGTCCAGCCATTAAATGTAACTTTTCATTATGGAAAGGATTTCACCGGTTTTATCTTCTAATAAGATTATGTCACGAACACAAGTACCTAGGATGGTGCTGAGTGACAGGGCTCTGTCGTTTAATCAGAGACTGTGCCGCTCTGACCGCGGGGCCCTTTGTCCGTCGGACTGAACGACGGAAACTTGCCGTCCTAATCCCCTTATTCATGTCAAGCAGAGAAAAGAAGCGGAGCACCTTACAACCGTGTCCCCTCCACCCCTTCCGAGGGCGGCGGGAGGAGGGGAGCTCCGGCCCTGTCACCCCCCCCTCCCCGGGGCGACTTTCGTTTCCGAGGGCGCTTGGGTCTCCTGAGCCCGCCAAGCGTTGCAGCGGGGATGGGGGAAGGGGTTGCTTTTCGGGAGCCTCAATTGTCAGCTTCTGGAAAATGGGGGCAACGGCGTCACAGCCAGAGGATGCCAGTTGGGAGAGGGAGTGGACTTTTTGCCTCCACCGACTGAAAGCACCGGCCGCTCTGTCCCCTCTTCCCAGGAAAGGTGGCGCTGGGGGGTGCACACCCACCATCCCCATGAAAGCGGGATTGACCAGAAGGGAGAGGCCGAATGGAGATGCCAGGCTGGGGTCCTGCGCGGGGCAGATTTCGTTGGATCCCTGGGACTGATGTGGCGACGCTCGTACTCCTGCGAGTCTCCGGGCTTGACCATTCCCGGCTGCTCGCGCAGCCCCTTTCTTCTGAGGGCGAATTCCTTTGTTCGACCCCCGCGGAAACCCGCTTCTCCGCCGGGCCCTGGCGCCTTTATTCTCGCCACCGCTGCTTCCACGCCCCGGTCCCACCGAGCGAGCGCAGCTCCGACCGGCGGCCGCCCGGGCCCCTTCCCCCGGCCGCGTAGACCCAGCTGGGTCTGCCGACCGGCCCCTCGACGTGGCCGCCGCCTGCCCCAGCCCGGGCTGCTTTCTCCGACAACTGGAACTGCAGCGCGCACAGCGGGCACCGCCGGCGCGGACTTTAGCCACCGGCGTCCACCTCCCAGCCCAGTCGGAAGCGGCGGGCGTCGGAGAAACGGCTGGGCGCGGTTCCGGGTCGCTGCACCGGCTGAAAAAACCAAAAGCAAAACCAACACCCAGCAAATGAAACCTGCGCGCCCCCAGGCCTCCACTCGGCACCTCTCCCGAGGACCCAGGCCGGCTACCTCCTGGCCAGTTTCTAGGGTCTCACTCCCAAGGCCTCAGAGTCAGTGGAGTGGGAGAGGAGACTTTGGAGGAATTTGTCTCTAGTGTACCCCGCTCTTTAGCCTCCTTTTAAAGCTCTGTCTGTGCTCTGGGGCAGCCTCCCAGGGATCCCAGTGCGTCCTGGGAGCTCTCTGGAGATGCCTGACTGCTCAGTCTCCTCCCTCCCGAGCCCAGGCTCCAGTGCGGGGAGGATGGGGCTGAGAGCTGGGTGTCACCTCGTAAAAGCGACAGGCAAAGGCTGTTTTATGGGGAGGGAGAAGGGGCAGGAAGTGATGCTTCCATCTCTGGCCCCACAGGGATGGAGAGCCACGATGGGCAGGGGACTATCTGGGCAGGGGACCAGGGGGACAGGGCAGGGTCAGAGACAGTTGGGTCCGTGACCATTAACCTCGGGAAGGACCAGCAGACCTGGGAGCTGGGAGCTCACCTCCCGCGGGTTCCCTCCCAGAGCCTCTCTGCAATCCCCAGCTCAGCCAACAGCTCCGGCCCTTCCTCCCAAGCTGGGGCGGGGGAGAGACTTTCTCCCTCGAAACACTTGATACCAACTTTGGTTTTTTGGCAAGAAAAATAAGCCTTGTTTGGAAAGGGGAGGGGGGTGCCCGAGTGAACGAGGGAAGGAGTGAGCCGGCGGCAGAGCAAACTTTGCGGATTAGGTTTCAGCGCCTCCGCCCCACCCCCAGCCCCGCGGCAGTGATTTGTGTGCGGGGGTCTGTGACCCTACGAGGCATCAAACGGCCCGCGGGAACCGGCCGAGTTCAGAGGGACAGTGGGCAGAGGGGCGGCCTAAGACAACGCAGATGGTTCATATCAGCCCGGCTTGGCCAAGCCCTGGGCCCACCAGCCTGGGCTGCTCAGCAGGGAAGAGGTCTGGGGTATTCCGGGGAGACCAGTGCCTGAGCGGTAAGAGGGGGCCAGAAATGCGTGGGTCAATGCCCAGTCCATCCCAGCTGAAAGGAGACAGGGGGCTGGTGACAGAGTTCTTCCCCAAAGTGGTCCTGACCACATCCAGATTAGGAGAAGCCTGACCCTCCTTGTCTCCCCAGAGGAGCCTCCGGTCCAGAAGGGAGACCCTCCAGCCTGTGCCAAGTGGCCAGAGTTTACCCCACCCCTGCCCTGGAGGAAGCCGAGGCTCATCCAGGTCACGGTACCCCTCCCCCAGGGACCCTCTAGTGGCCCTTTTCTTCTCAGGGAGGTACCCTGCCCTCAGCCTGCCTGCTGTGATGGGTTTGGAGGCCCTCACCTCCTTCTGACATACATTCATGTATTCGTTCATTTGTTGATTCGTTCATTCATTCATTCATTCATTCATTCATTCATTCTACCACAGTCGTAAAATGTCCTTCCCCTTTCTGTCCACTTGAGCCCTTCTACCTGGCCTGGGCTAACTGTGAGGAACTCCTTCTTTCTCGCTCCTAACCACCCCCCCCCCACCCCCGCCCAAAGCTAAGAAGTAGACTCATTCATACCTTAATCCAGAGCTTTGCTTTGGGGGCAGTGGGTCCTGCTTGGTTGGGCTGGCAGGTGCTCTTGCCTCAGAGATTGCTGACCCGTCTCCCCAGAGCTGGAGTTTGGCTGATTGTCAACAACAACAGGCCCAGGCTTCCTTGCCCTATTTCCAGGGCCTGGCTTTCTCTGCGGCCTCCAAGAACCCTCTTCAGTGACCACAGAGGGTGTGCCAGAGTGATACCCACCACCCAGGCCTTGGGGTGCTTTAACAGGTCCCAGCTGAAGAGCTTTTCAGGCTCCCTGTAGAAATAGGAAAACTGAGGCCCAGGTGTGGCTAGTTAGTATTTGCCCTAAAACTCACTCAGTTGTAGCAGAATGGAGACAGGAACTCCAGTCTACCCACTGCCAAGTTAGGGGTCTGTGTGGCAACTACACAATTCTTTCTAGAACCCGCTCCCAGACTCTGGCTTTAGCACTGGCTTACTCTTTTCTCCTGAGGCTGAGGTCACTGGGAGGAGAAGGTCCTTCAATCCTGGTTCCTGAGGAGGGTAACAGGCAGGTCTCCATGATGGAATGAGTTTGAGAACTTTCCAGATAGCATGGAACCATGCACAATTTGGCAATTTTATCTTCTAAATTGAGACATTGAAGGACAAGAACCAGGTGACCATATCGCACCTTCCTTTGTCCTTCTAGTATCTGACTCCCCAGACACCGTGGGCTTGGCCCTTCCTCTGTACAGTGGGTCACGGGGAGGCCAGGGCCACAGAGGGCCAAGGGACTGCCGGAACCTCTCCGGGTTCCGTCTCCCAGGGTCCCTGCCTCAGGGGAGCAGCCGGCTGGGTCATCTGTACACGGAAGACACATCTGTACTCCACATGTTGGCGGCCAAGCAGAGGACACGTGGTTTGGGATGTGTTATCTTAATCATATTTATTAGCCAATCCTGAAATTAAAAAAAAAAAAAGTTTGGTATTCACATTGGGAAAAGATCCCCAAATCTACACGGCGACAGATCGGCAGAGGCCGCCGGCAACAGCCAGGTTTCTTTCAGCTGGGATCAGGATGCAACTTTGGAAGTTCTTTGGGTTGTTCTAGTGCGATGGAATCTCTGTGCTGTGAAACAACACTTACTGCTTTCATTTTCCCAAGCAGAGATCTGAAGCAAAATTAATTACCCCGCCTTGACTGATAGTTGTTCTGTTGGAGTATGGTTCTAATCCTTATTAACATTCTCTAAAGTCAGGCATGAAATATGACTTTTACACCACACTCTTTGGCATATGTTTTTCTTTTCCAGGATATTTTTCAGACTATCTCCAAGCCTCACTGCTGTTCATTATTTTTGCCATAGGTCTAAAGTTGCCAGCCCCAAAACCAGTCCCGCACAGAGAGCACAGCCAAGGGGGTGGGAGTGGGAGCGACATCTCTGCTCACGATGCAAATTGCTTCTGATTATTGAGCTTTGAATGTTTTCCTCCATCATGTTTTTATTAAAAACTCCAGCATATTTACGCTTGATGGTGTCTTCAGTTAAGTTAAAAAAAAAAAAGTAGGGGGTTCCCCTTTCTATAGCAGTATGTAAAGAAAATAGTTGTTATGACCACAGAATTATCGTCCAAAGCTGGTTCTAGTAAAGCTGGCCCTGCTTTGACAAGCCCAGCAGGCTGGGAGCTTTTTTCTGAGTGTTCCAGCTGCTGGGGAAACAGACCAGAGAGCAAGCCCACAGAAACCTCCGTTCTGCAGGGTACTCGCCGCCTTGCAGGAGCTAACACTTCCCAAGTTTCTGAGCTGCAGAAGCCTACCACCGCCCTCCCCCCGCCCCCAAGGCTGCAGGGGGCTTGCTGATGGGCAGGCCCCGCCCAGGGAGCACACAACAGCAGCAGCCACAATAAGAATCATAGCGGTTGCTTGAGTGCTCATGGTTTGTCCAGGCACTGCTCTAAGCATTTCACAGTTTTTAAAGATTCTGTGACGGTGTTGTGATCATTTACAGATGAGAGATGAGATGACTGAAGCACTGAGAGGCTGAGTAACTTGCCCAAGGTCACACAGCTAGTGAGCAGAACTGGGATTGGAGCCCAGGCATTACGTCCAGAGAAAACTTTCAGCGATCCTTTGGGAGGGCAGAATCTGGCCCCTGGATGGTTTGGCGTCCTGTGGTGGCCAGGCACCAGAGCTCAATGCTATTTGTTGAATGAATGCCTCATAATTAATGGCCAGTGCTTATTATACACTACCTCTGGATTTGATGGGAATTAGCTCATTGAGTCTTCTCACTGCCCTGGGGCAGGAGTTCTTATTATCATTTCCCATTCTGCAATATTGGAGCTTGACCTGAGAGGTGCCATGATTTCCCCAAGGTCACACAGCTTAAGGAAGCAATGATAAGCTACCATCTACTGGTCACACATCATGTCTAAGCTCAGGGCTAAGCCCTTGGCACCCCAGACCTCAGTGAGAGTGCCTAAAAGAATCATTGTTTACCCAGGTTTCCAGGTGATAGGACTGGGGCTCAGAGGGGTAAGGCCATACACCCAGGATCACACAGCCAGTGGGGAGCTGCACCAGCATGCCGCTATCATCTGCGGATAGTGAAGATTTGTCCTCGTGACCACTTCTCAGCCTGGAGGGTGGATGGGAGTGAGGGTTTTGAGGGGAGCACCTGGACTGTGCACCTTCTGGGTGGGTCTCACTCGGGCTGAATGATGATCCTGGCAGGACGTGGACATATTTTGGCATTGAGGAGTTGGGTGTGTCTGTGGCTACTTGGCATGAGGCATCCCGCTCCTAGCTCTGTTTTACAGATGGGGGGGAAACCAAAGCACAGAGAACTTAAATGACTTGCCCTGGGTCACACAACCAGGGAACAGCTGATGGGAATCACACTCAGGTGTTACTGCTTCGGGCTATTGTTTCTCAGAAGACTGAGTCATCATCTTTATCGTCCGCATTGTCAGCATCATGCATGACCATCCCTGAGTGCCTCCTGAGTGCTTTGCAAATATGCAGAGTGACAGCAGGGAAGTTCAGAGAGACAAGGCGATTTTCCCAGGATCACATTGCAAGGTAGAGCTGCTGGTGTGTGTCCTGCTCTGAAGAGGGCACAGGGAAACAGGCCCAACCCACGGATGGGAGTTCACCAGCCCTCACAGGGCCACCTTTACCCCTGCCCTGCG
Organism: Canis lupus dingo; assembly: GCF_003254725.2. Lineage (NCBI taxonomy): Eukaryota > Metazoa > Chordata > Mammalia > Carnivora > Canidae > Canis > Canis lupus. The sequence continues at coordinate 57,875,552 of NC_064251.1, read as the reverse complement.
GGTACAGCAGCTCAGGGCAGGCACTGTCTGCCCTTTGAAGGGGACAGCCCTGAGTATGTCACTTTGAACTGCAAAGGGGCCTGTGGTGAGGGCTTGGCCCCCTCCCACAGGCCCCCGCCTGCCTACCCCTCCAGGTCTGGTTCCAGTCGGCAGGCCTGGAGCCGGAGGGGCGGGCAGGGCAGCGGCACCCCTGTGGGATGTCAGCCTGATAAGTGAGCAGCGGCAGAGCCCTGAAGGAGGACGGAGCTGGCCGCCCACTGGCCCGGCCATCCCACGTGGCAAGAGTTCAAGCCAGTCACCGGAGTGCCAGCCTCCCACAGACATGCCCTTGTGGCTGCGGAGAAACATCTCCCTGAATGTCAAAGATTTAAATTAAAATAACAGTAATGATAGTAATAACTGAGAACTCGTAAAAGGAAACATCTTGCCCTGGAGCACAGGGAGTATCATGGAACCGAGCATGTGCTCCACTTGGTGAGTGCTCATGGCACGAGGTAATGAGGTCTGTTAGGTAAGAGACTGGTACATCTGGGCAGCTGGGGAGCTTTTAGTTGCTCAACCAGGGTTCTGGCTGAGTGGGGCTAGGATGGGGTAGCCCCTGGGTGAAGTGAGTGGGGTGAAGGGACACAGTTAAGCAGAAATCAGGCCAGCTCAGTCCCCACGCTTGGGTATGTTGACCTCTTCTATTTTGTGACCCTAGAACTTATTCTTTGCGGGACCAGAAACTTAGTTCTTAGCCAGGCAGACAGAGAAAAGATGCCTCCAGTGCTTTGGAAACTCGGGGTCCAGAGTTTGATCTAGCTTTGCCACTGACTGGCTGTGTGGCCTTGGATTGGATGCTTTACCTCTCTGTGCTGCAGTTCTCTCACAGTCTGCTGAGGACCAACACCTGCCTCAGAGCAACGATGAGATTTAAAAGAGAAAGTAGAGGCAGTGTCTTCAGATTAGGTGTGTGGTTCTTGCTAATATTGTTCCTGATGCTCCCATTATCCTTTTGTGGGCCTGAGCAGGTGTCTGGCTTTGGTTGTATGTGCCAGGCAGTATCTTTGCTAGGGTTCCCTGTGTGCACCATGCCTTGGCTAGAACAGGGCATGATACCTAATAGGTGCTCCATTTATATTGAAAGAAAAATATGGAGAAGTGCTCAGGAGCTCAACTGTCATGGCTGGACACTAGGCCCCTTTCTAACTGGGCAACCCTTAGCAAGTTCCTCAACCTCTCTGAGCCTCTGCTCCCACATGGAGATACTCCAAGAACCTGGTTGCGAGGGTTGTCCTGAGGATTGGACGAAACAGTGGGTGTCAGGAACCATACTGGTCCTTGTGAACTGTTTTTGTTAGTGGGAAGGGCTGTGGGCAGGGGTCTGGTTAATAACACGTGATAGCAAGAGTCTATGCTGGGTTACCTGAGGCAGGTGCCTGTGAGATGGGAGGCAGGAACTGAGAGGATCTGGGGAGGGCAGTCCAGGTAGGGGCATAGGAAGCTGGAATATTAGGGGTTAAACTGGTGGGCTGGGACAGTGAGTCGGCTGGAGAGGCTGCCTAGGGGCTGCTGGGATGCAGGGCTAGAGAGGCGGGGCAGGGGCCAGTAGCTATGCAACAGGGGTTTGGCTTTTATCCTGTGGGCAGAAGGGAGCCATTGAAGATTATTGTACAGGTGGGTGACAGGATGGGAGAGGCACTTTATGGAGCTGATATTGGCAGCACATGCGTGAGATTGGGGACTGAAGACTGGCATGGGGGCGCTGCTGCCTCATCGGAGGTGAGGGCTGTAGAGTGGCTGGAGAAGGAATGGGTTCAGGCAAAGTTAGGAGGCAGTTCCGAGGGTTGAGGGGTGGGGATGGGGGGCAGAGAGACCTGGGGCGTGGAGCTGGTATGACTGGAAGCCCCAGGTCCTGGGTGGCCTGGCTAAGGCCTTGGGGTCCTGAGCTCTCTGGGCTTGTCCCAGCAAGGGTGACCCACTTGTCTGGATTGTTGACAGGCCAGGTTTCATGGGCAAGTGACCTATGCTGGCCCACAGGACCTCATACTCAGAAGGGGCCTGTGCTGGGTTTAATGCGCTGCTGTTGCCCTCTTGAAATTCTTTTTTTTTTTTTTTTTAAGATTTTATTTATTTATGAGAGACAGAGAGAGAGGCAGAGACACAGGCAGAGGGAAAAGCAAGCTCCATTCAGGGAGCCTGATGTGGGACTCAATCCCCAGACTCCAGGATCACACCCTAGGCTGAAGGCAGGCACTAAACCACTGAGCCACCCAGGGATCCCCCCTCTTGAAATTCTTAATACAATATGAACAAGTACCCTGCGTTTTCATTTTGTCCTGGGCCCTTCAAATCATGTAGCCAGCCCCAGACCCCGAGTCTCTAAAATGGAGGGAGGCCAAGGTGTCTGAAGCTGGAACCAGGCCTGCTGGGATTAAGGAGACCTCCTCACTCTACCATTGACCTGAGGCTTGTCCTCAAATGGCTTCTCCCTCTTGGCTCTCAGCTTGGCCTTCCAGGCCTTCCTTAGGCCCTGTGCCCTTATCCTCTGCTCAGCCAGCAGCTCACCTGCTTTTCCCCACACATTCAGACACTTGTCAGTATCTGGGTCTTACTCATGCTGTGGCAGTTGTGCAGGATATATTTGCTGGCCTCCATCATCCTCCTTCTTCTTCTGGAACAGTCTTCCTCCTCTGAAGCTTGGCATAAAAATCATTAGCTTCATGAAATCCCACTGGGTGGGATCTGTCTTGCAGTGCTTGTTAAACATGCAGATTCCTCCCGCACCTCCCAGCCTGGGTCTGTCTTGCAGTGCTTGTTAAACATGCAGATTCCTAGCTCTGTGCAAGGACTCAGACTCTCAGGGTGAAGCCTGTGAATCCTCATTCCTAGCTGCCCCCCTCCAGGGATATCTGTGTACATGGAGTTGTGAGCACTCCTGCCCAGGATACACCCAGGACAGGTACATGGCCTTATACTTGGTAGGTGCTCAGCATGCATGTACTGAATGAACAAATGAGCTGTGGCCATCTGTCTGTCATGGTGCATGCAGCCTCCCCACAACGTGGCAGACTGCCTGGCATGGAGTGACATTGGTGAATGGGTAACTGGATGGATGGCAGGATCGCAGCACGTGTGGACTCTGGCTAGGCCAGGGTTCTTCTCTCCCTGAAACCCCAGGATGTAAGGGTCAGGCTGCTTACAGTGGGGACCAGAATGGGGGGTGGGGGGCAAAATTAGTACCCTCTGGGAGGCAGGAAGTGAGCCAACGTTGTGGGGGTACAGCAGCACATCCTCTCTCCTGCTCTCTCTCTCCCTTTGCTCCTAAAGGGCTGTCTGCTCCAAATGTGGTTCTCCCTGCATACAATTATAACAGCACAATGGAAGTAAAGGGTTTTATTTATTTTTACTTATTTTTTATTTTTTATTTTCTTATACTGTGTAGGCACTGAGTTAAGGACTTGAGTTATCCCCTTAAGCCCATGTAAGTCTGCGAGGCAGGGTCTGTTATCATCCCATTTCAGAGATGTGGAAACCGAGGCACAGAAAGGGGAAGTCAGCTGTCCAAGGTCACATAGCTTAGCTCAACCAGTCCACCAGGTGGCCTCTGAGATGCTTATCGTTCTACAGCTCCTGCTCAGAAGGCCTCAGGTAAGTGTTCAATATGCGCTGAAGGCAGGGAAGGAGGGAAGAAGGAAGCCCAGCCCAGCAACCAGAAGGACCCCTGCTCCAAGCCAGGCCAACAGGCCAAGGTGAGCAGGATTGTTCCAGCCATGTATTCTTAGGGATGACGAGCAGGCAGGGGACCTCAGAGGAGAAGCTGCTGACCCTGCCAGAATGGGCTGAGAAGGGGCATCCAGAAAGCTCCGCGGTGGAGACCAGAAATGCCTCTTTGCCCAGTAGTGATGGAGCTGTTTAGAATCCTAGATGGGCTCATCTCCAAAGGTGGCATTCCAGAGTTAGGTATGGAGCCCCCTCCATGTCAGGCCTGTGTGGGCATTAGGGAGGCCTGGGGAACAAGACGGATGCAGGCCTTGCCTTGGGGAGCTCATGATGAAGGACGCAGGCCACAGGGAGGAGACCCAGCCAGATGGGTCCTGGGGTGCTGAGCTGGGTGGGGTCTAGCCAAAGGAAGACAGATACTAGGAGCAGGCCTGGCACATAGTAGGGGCTCAGAGAATGTCTTCATCATGATTTCCAGTTGCCCACCTGCTGTAGCACCCACCCCTGTTTATCAGCACCACAGAGTGCCAGGCTTACCCTAATGCTATCTGTGAGCTGCTGTCTTGGATGAGTTCCTCAACCTCTCTGATTCTCAGTTTCCTTATCTGAAAACGGGTACAACTATTTCTTCTCTCCAGGTCATTGGAAGGATTAACAGTAGGAAGATATGGAGCATTTAGCACAAAGCTCATTACTCATAAAACAGCAAGGGAAAGAAATGTGTCCTATACAGCTCTTGTTACTATAGTGGTCATTAGTTTTTTTGTTACTAAAAGGAATTCTGACAGAAAAAACACCAGGAAGGCCAGTTGACCCCTCCAGGCCTCCAGAGCCCAACTTGCCCCCTTCTCTTCCTCTCACCCACCTCCTTGGGGCCGGCCCTGCCCTCCGCCCTCCTCCACCCATTCCATAGGGAGCGGGAAGCAGAGGTGACTCAGCTGGCCCAATCTTGTTGGAGCTCCAGCCTCACAGAGGACAGAAGCAGGGAAAGGCTGGGGTGGTGAGGATAATCCCATGAGTGGAGAGTTGTGATGGAGGGAAAGGTTCTTAGGGAGGGGATGCCTGGAGGAAGGGGTAATGAAGGCTGTCTGGGAAGGCTGAAGAGCTTTTACCAGGCAGGGGATGCTTGGACAGAGTCAGGGAAGGCCAGGAGGAGAGTGTGGACCTGCTAGGAGAAACCATGTTTCCTCGTCCCCTCCCCGCCCAGCTCTGTCCCTGGCTGTGCTCTCCTCAGGGCACTGCAGTTCAGCAGACTTGTTCAAAGTCCTAGCACCTGCTACATGCCAAGCTGTGGCTGAGCTTGTCACGCGCACTGCACCGTGTGAAGCCCCCTGACAGGCCTGAGGCGTCAATGTGATTATCATTCCCATTTTACAGATAAGGAGACTGAGGTTCAGAAGTTGGAGGCAACTTGCCCAAGGCCACACAGCCATACCATGACCAGGCCTGACTCCAGCCCCTGTCCCTTGCCACCTCACCCCCTTCCAGGCAACTGCTCGTTATCCCCTCACTCATCGCCCACATGTCACATGGGGAGCAGCAGGCAGAGAGCATCTTGGGGCTTACACAGAGGCAAGGGGGTGGACTGCTGGGGCCTGGAAAGACTGGGCACAGGTACAAGGAAGGGGGCATGAGAAGATTTTCACAACCGTGAGTAATCAGGAGATGCTGTGGCCAGGGCATTCCAGGCTTAGAGGCTGATACACCCAGAGGGTCCTAGTAATTCTTAACGTGACTGGTGACACAGCAGTCACACCCATGACCTTGGAGGGTCAAAGGGATAAATGTGTGCTTCATTTTTTTTTAATTCATTTATTTATTCATGAGAGACACAGAGAGAGAAAGAGAGAGGCAGAGACACAGGCAGAGGGAGAAGCAGGCTCCCCACAGGGAGCCTGATGCAGGACTCCATCCCAGATCCTGGGATCACAACCTGAGCTGAACAAAGGCAGGAGCCTAACCACTGAGCCACCCAGGCGTCCTGATAAGTGTGTGTTTCAGAGGCTGTTGGTCCCAATCTTGCATCTATCTCTTTCTGCCACTTAACCTCAATTTCTTCCCGTATAAATTGGGCAGTCTGAACACCTAAACCAAGATTTCCAGCAAATGAAGAAATAGAAGCTGCCATTTGTCATTTTTGCTCTTATTCTATCATTGCTCTGAGGTCACCCAGCTTGGAAGTGGGTGGGTTAGACTCGAATGCCCAACTGCTGGTAGCTCCTTAGTGCCACACTGCTTGGTGCTGTGGGCTGCTGCCTCCTGAGGGGAGGGAGGGGAGGGCCCCAGCCAGAGCCTGCCCCATGGGCTGCCAGCCCTTCTGAGCTGGACTGTGGAGAGGCATCCCACTCCACAGCCCAGGGACAGGTACTGGGGATGGTGAGTGACAAAGTGACAGCCACTTTCTGCAGAAGGGCAGCCTGATGACGGCCTGAGGGTCTGCTGGATGTCCTTGATGCCAGCGCCTTCTCCAACACCCCAGCCCGTCTCAGGCCTTGGTCTCACATAGGAGCTAGGACCACAGGGCTTTCTCCTTTCTGGTGTTGACTGCAAGGCTACTGTGTCCTTGTCCCAGGTGCTGCAGACACAAGTCAGACAAAGCACTGTTCCCAAAGAGCTCACTGTGCAGTGGGAGAGGCATGTCCCTGGTGGTACCTTGGTAAAAGCTCTGATGGAGGAAGCATGGAGAATTATAGACCACAGGAATGGGGCTCCTCTCCCAGACTGAGGTGTGGAGGAGAGCTTCCATGGAAGCTCCATGCTGAGGGCAGAGGGATTATCCTGGCAGAGGGGAGTGGAGCAGTTTTTGGGCAGAGGGACCAGCATGTGCAAGGCCTGGAAGCAGACTATGGTGGGGGTGCAGAGAGAGGTCAGATCATGCAAGGTCTTGAAGATTGTGCTGGAGAGCCTGGCCTTTACTCTAGGGGCCACTGGAGGCCATGGAAGAATTCTAAGCAGGAAAGTGTCAAGGTCAGAGTTGAACATGAAATTCACTCTGCTGTGTGGGTTGCAGGGGGAGTAGGGCAGGACCAGAGAGGAAGGGGCCCTATGAGGCTGTGTTGAGTGCAAATGGCTGTAAGTACAAGTGTGCGTGGGTGTCTGTGTGGGTATCACCAGACCTGAGCTCTGTGAGGGCCTGGCCGATGGCGGGGGCTCACGTCAGTGGGCCTTGGGATCCATGTGTGTGTCTCTGTTGTGTGCATGTGGGCACACATCTGTGTGGGTCCGTCAGCAATGGTGCTGTATGTCCCCATGTGTGTCTGTGTCTGCAAGGATATTTGTGTGTGTGCGTGCACGTGGCAAGCTGTGAGGTGGCAGCTCTGTCCAGCTGTGCTGCCCAGCAGAAGCCCAGGGAGCCTTGAGCAAGAGGGCAGGAAGCTGCTGGCCACAGCTGGACCAGCCCAATCTGGCATAGATACCACCTGGTCTTGACACCCCATCCATGGCAGGGGGCTGCTGTCCCCACCTCTGCCTGGCTTCCGTGCCCGGGCTGCCAGGGGCTTACCACTGCTGTCAATCGGCATCCCAGTCTAATCGCTGCAGTACCTGCTCAGCTCACTGCGTCGGAGCCCATGGCAGGCGGGTGGTGGGCGCAGCGCTCTGGAACAGGCAGCATCTGGAGAGGCAGGTTCAGCACCTCCTTGGGGAACTGTGGTTCATCCTCCTGCATTTGAATGCCGGAGCATCCGTTGGAGGGCTGGTGCCAAGAGGGACGGTGCCTGTGTGAGCGTGTGTGTCTCTGCATGTGTTCCTGTGTGCCTGGGTGTGCTGCTGCACCGTGGGTGTGTCTGTGTGTCTGGACATCATCCATCCTCTGTGCCTAAGACAGAGTGTGTCTGCTTGTCAGTGAGCTCACGTCTCCGTGCACATGCCTGTTTGTACCTGTTTGCCTGTATCTTTGTGTGTCAGCGTGGGAGGGTACGCTGTGCGTGTGTGGACATTGGTAATTCCATGGATGTGGTGTGTGTGGATGTCCGAGTTAGGGTCCCTGTGTGTGTGGGGGGGCTGTTGGCCATTATGTGCTGATAATAGCAGGGCATGGAGGGTGTATACACATGTCAGTGGGGGCACTACGTGTGTGCATGTGTGTGTGGGGGGGGTATGGACAGAGGGGTTGGGTGTGACGAGTGGAGCTACAGATGGCTCCTCCTGGACTGTGACATCGTCCGTGGCCACAGCTCCAAGAGCCCAGCCCAGGTTCCAGCAGGAATCTCCTCTCACGGGCAGCCCCTGTGGCTTAGCAGTTTAGCGCTGCCTTCAGCCCAGGGTGTGATCCTGGAGACCTGGGATCAAGTCCCATGTCGGGCTCCCTGCATGGAGCCTGCTTCTCCCTCTGCCTGTGTGTCTCTCTCTCTCATTCTCTGTGTCTCTAATAAATAAATAAAATCTTTTTTTTAAAAAAAGGAATCTCCTCTCACCTATATTGTAGAATGGTGGGTGGAGGGTGCACGGGGATCGTAGGTGACTGACTGCTCTGTGGCTGTTGCAGCAGCAGGCAAGCCAGCCTCCGCCCCACTCTCTCAAAGGTAGGAGCTGGTGATAGGCCCTCCGCATCCCTCCATCCCCCCTCCTCTCCTCTACCTCCTTATTTCCTTCTCTCCATCTTCTCAGGTGCTGGGGCCAAGCTTAGCTTTAGGGCCAAACATGTGGATACTTAGGACACCCTCCCTCCCAGCTTGAACCCAGAACCTGGGAGGAGACAGACACTTCCATGGCCCCTACTGGGGGTCTACTGTGGGCCGGTGGTCAAGGAGCCTCATCATTGTGCCCAAGCTGGAGTCTCAGGGCCTGGAAGCTCATGAGGAAGGGGCCAAGATGGTCCAGTGCCGGGTCAGGGGAGCAGGTTCCTAAAAGCCGGAGGAGCCCCCAGCCCAGGTGAACCCCTGCTGGTGTCCTTGGCAGGTGGGTGTGCCCCAACGCATGGCCCCCAACAGGTGTACCGGTTTTCCTGGGAGGAATGAGCAGAGCTGGCTCTCTGGGCCCAGCAGGGGGCAAGTGGCGGGGGGCCTCCACGTTCCTGCGGGCTCCCTACAGACTGCACCCACCTCCAGGCCGAAGGCCAGTGCCCTGCCGTCCCTGCCAGTGCCCTGCCGCACCCCCCTCCTCCCGGGAGCTGACCCCGACCCTGCCTGGCTCCCCATGTCTCAGCTTGGGGGCTCACAAAGAGGAGGGAAGAGAAAAATCGCAGAGATTTGTCTTGTCTCGGGCTGACAGCGGAGCGAGTGATTGCCAGGCCCGCTTGGCAGTTTTTAATCATTTTATCTCTGTTCTCGGCTCTCCGGGGAGACAGCCAGTGCTTAGCAGTCTGCTCAGAAAGACCTCGGGGCGCGTGGCGCAGCGGCGGCTCCGAGCTCCCATTATTAGCTGTGCTCTTCGGAGCGCGCTCCGATCTCTCCCGGGGGAGCCGGTGAAAAATTAACACGGGCCGGCGGCGCGGGCGCCCGATGTAACTGTAATTACTCCATTGATATTCCTCACACAATAGCGCTGTCATCAGTCATTTACATAAACTTTCTCTCGCTAAGACGGGCGGAGGTGCCTAATCCTATTGGGTGCTTCCACTGCATGCATTATACATGGCAGCGAGGCTCCTAGGTGAGGAGGAAAGGGAGGGGAGGGAGGTGGGAAGGAGAACCGGAGAGGGAAGGAAGGAGAGGGGAAGGAGAGGAGCTGAGGGCCGAGCTCCGGGCCAGCCAGGTGGGCGGGGGCCAGAGCCAGCAGCCACCCTGCCGAGGGTGGGATACCCGTGGGCTGGGGTCCCACTGGATCGGGCCCACCTGCCCCTCCACCGTTGTCTGTCGTCCTGGGGCAGGTGAGCCTGATGCCTGATCCTGGGTGGGGGGCTCAACAAAGCCTTGCTCCCATCCCCTGCCCCCGCCCCTTTACCCACACCACCCCTGGGGGGCCCAGGCCCTAGCCCCACCGGCTCTCTGGGCTCTGGCTGGAGGCTCTTCAGCTGCTAAGGAGTTAAAACCTCTCTGGAAATTACCCCCTTAATGACCTAATTAAAGACTTCAGGGCCACCTACTCCAGGGTGAAAGCTAATAACAGCCGCCCAACAATAATAACCCGGTGGAGCCCCCTCCTCTTCCCACCACGATCGCCTGACCCCCTCCTCTGGTCCTGCCTGTGCAAGCTGCTGGTGGCTGGGGAGGGCCAGGCCCTGAGCCCCCAGCTGGGCAGAGAAGGGCTCAGGATGGGACCAAGGGGAGAGGCCTGAGATAGTCAAATTTCCGTTGCTGAATATTTAATGAAGCCTGCACGGTTTATTTGGTTGGCCTGTCGATTTTTATTCCTCTGTCAATAGCTTCTCATATGTGGGGCTGTGATGATCTTTAGCAGGGCCTCTCCAGGGACGGCTGCCACTAAATGCAATTATGGATTTTATACCTCAATGTGTTTGATATTTCCACTGATCTAATTTGCAGCCTGGTAGTTTATTGTTTGGCATTTTAATGGCGTTCAAATGCTATGGGAAATTTGATTTCTTTTTATAATTCCTCCTTAACGCAGTTAATGTGGGTGGCGGGATGGCCCAGATTTTAGAGCCCAATGTATAGAAAGGAAAAGTGGGGGGGGGGGGAACATACCCTTGTATATATTTAAGGATGTGTCCATTGAAGGGAGATCTCCCCATGAGCCGCGGGGCCCAGGTGCCAGGCTGCCTGCCTGCAGGTTGGGGATCTCTGATGGCTGGTGTAGGAGCTGGGGCTGAGGCATGGAGAAGCTGATTTGTGGCACCCAGGTCTAGGCAGAGGGACCAGCAGACAGTCTATTGCTCCCACTGTCTTGAGCTCCATGGCCTATAGACCTTGTCACAGGACCTCTCCAAGTGGCTTTTAAGTCACTGCCCTGTCCTGTTTTGAGCAGCTGCAGAGTCAGGGAGGCCAGCCCTCCCACTGCCTCTGGTTTTTGTGGCCTGTAGCTGAGGGCAGGGGCTACATCAGTCCTGGATCTTTGAGACTGGGGATGACTTTGACATGCTTGTCATCTGTGTGACAAGTTCTTGGGGGCCTCAGCCACATTTACCAAACGCATCTATTTCCAGGTCCCAGGTCAGGAATGTCCCCACCACTCCCCTGCCTGTACCTTTCTTTCCCCTTCTGTCCTACTTGGAAAGGCTAAGCATGGGGGCATGGCCAGGACAGGCCTTGGCTGCTCCATATCCCAGACTAGGGTTTCTGGAGGCTGTGCTGTTGCTTTTCTAGGCTGTACTAGAGAGCAGAGAGTAAGCTAAAGTCCACAGAGCAAGGTGGAGGGTCCCGCACCTCCTTGGGACAGCTCCCCTGAGCTGAGCCACCTTCTCTGACAGTGAGTCCACAGGCTGGGCACCCAGCCAGGACTGGCCTTCTGCCCTTGGTTAGCACGGAGGACACTTGGAGAGCCTACTCCCGAGGCCCGCCTGCCCATGGCAAGACAACTTGGTCCTGCTCCCAGAAGCTCCAGATTTTTTCTTTTTTTCTTTCTTTTTTTTTTTTTAAGATTTTATTTATTCATGAGAGACACACACAGAGAGAGAGAAAGAGGCAGAGGGAGAAGCAGGCTCCACTCAGGGAGCCCGATGTGGGACTCGATCCTGGGACCCCGGGCCGAAGGCAGGCACCAAACCGCCAAGCCACAGGGATCCCCCTGTTCCAGATTTTCTAACATCTTCTGGGAAAAAGGAGTACAGCAAAGCTCAGGAGACTCTTCCAAGTGGCCTACCTGGAAGTGAGCAGGGGAAGCGGTATAAGGCAGGTGGACTGCATCTGTCTGTCCTGAGTCCCTGGGTTCCACTGGGCAGGCAGCCTGGCATGGAGCATAAGAGGGAGCTCATCTTCAAGACTTCCCGAGAGGGTCTGTTCAGGCTCCCTATGGCCTACAGCCCCCGAGTTCTGGTTTGGAAACTCACCTTTCCTGAACACAAGGGAGCTTAGAGTCCAAGACTCTGGGGGATGCAGAAATAATTCAAAGGGCTCTTTACTGGACACTCACTATGTGCTCGGCAGCATGCTAAGTGCTTCGAACACATTATCTTTTCGCATTCTCAGGAAGCGTAGATGCATTATTATGCCTATTTCACAGACTGAGGTTCTAAGAGTTTTACAACACTTGCCTTGGGTCAGAGCTAATGGCAGGGCAGGATGTGAACCCAAGTATGTGTAGCTTCAGAGGCCCTGCTCTTTTTTTTTTTTAAAGATTTTGTTTGTTTATTCATGAGAATACATAGAGATGATAGAAAGACGCAGAGACACAGGCAGAGGGAGAAGCAGGCTCCATACAGGGAACCCGACATGGGACTTGATCCTGGGTCTGTCTCTAGGATCAGGCCCCGGGCTGCAGACGGCGCTCAAACCGCTGAGCCACCAGGGCTGCCCCAGAGGCCCTGCTCTTAACCATGGTGGCTGATGGTATGATCTCAGGGATGCGCTAGGTGTGCCTGCTCAGAGAGAGATGGTCGGTCACTCCTTAGCTGGGACTCCCTGCCTTCTGCACCCCCTCCTCAGTATCACCGGTCCCAGTTTTTTGCATCTCTTAGAAAGGAATGGCTGTCCTTTCCATCTTCTGGGAAATTCTTACCCTGCCATGTTTCCCAGGCTTCTGCTGTGTCCAGTCCATTTCCCACATGGCTGCTATTCTTGATACCAGGCCCACCAGCTTCTTGCTGCCTTAAATATGAGCAGTTGTGGTAACTGCTCACACTCCCAGGCCAGGCCCTGGGTGAGCACTTCACACACATGCTCTCACAATTCCATGAGGTGGGGAACACAACCATACCCATTTTATAGATGAGGAAGCTGAGGCTCAACACACATTCTTGCTAGGGTCATGGGGAGACTCAGAGCTTCCCCCTGACATCCACCTGCCACTTAACTAGAACAGTTCTATTATCCTTCATGGCACCTAATGCCATGGCCGTATATGTTCATATGTGTGTCCCCCAGCCAGCCCAAGGGGCCCGACAGGGCAGGGGCTAGGATTGTCCTGCCCATAGCCTGTCTTCTGCTGCAACAGGGCCTGGCATCTCCTGGATCCCAGAAAGACTGGGATCAAATGCCTGAGTGAATGAGTGAAACCCCAAAGCCCATGCTTGGACCCCTCCTTACAGCCATTCTAAGATCATCTGGCCCCTTCAGGAGAGATTCCAACCTGGATGCCAGGTGTCAAGGTATTTCACAGCTTTCTTCCCATGTACCCCTCAGGTACCATCACCAGATGGCCAGTTCTCCTGATTTTCCCTTTCCCTGGACGCTCAACTGTCTTTCTTGCCTCTGCGCCCCTGTCCACACTGTCCCCTCCACCAAGAATAGCTTTCCTTTGCCTTCACCAAGCAAACTCCTCCCATCCTTGTAAGACTCAGCTCTGGGGTCATCCCCCTGGCAGCCTCTGCTGTCGTGCTGCAGGGCTGGCCCTGCCTTCTGGGGCAGTGGCGGTATGGGGGAGCTCTCTGTGTCATAGACACTGGGGAAGATCTGTTGAATGAATGAATGAGTGAGGGAAGGAAGAAAGAAAGGAAGGAAACGAGAAGGAACACTTCTCTTAGTCATCTCAGGTAACTCCCCTGTCCATCCTGGAGGTTTGAGACAAATTGGCCTTTTGCTTACTCAGAAACTCCCACCCTAGCATGGAAGGGACAGTGGAATGAGGATGAAACGTTGTCAGAAGGTGATGGATAAGCTGCCCCCTCAGGTGGCCTCACTTTGTCCTGAGAGCTGAGTGTTATGTCCTCCCCCTTCTCCTTGCACCCCCACCCCCACCCCCGCCAATCAGCAGTGAAATCAGACCTGAGTAATCTGATGTTCCACTTAGGAAAGAAAACAGGATTCCCCAGCGTGGGAGGAGGCTGAGGCTGCAGTGGGCAGGGGGACAGCCCGCTAGCAACAGCATCAGCCATCAGGGGCCTGATAAGATCTTCACAGCTTGTTATCCCGGGTAGGGCTGACTTATGTGCATGGCTGGCAGGGAGCTCTCCAGGTAGCTGGGTCTGCTCTCTGTAACACACCTGTGCAGAGGCGAAGGGCTGCATGGGTGTATGTAGACAGCTGCAGGAGGGACTTTGATCCCAAGGCCTCTGTCTGCTCCCAGGAGTTCTAGCTTTCCATTCTTGGGCCTTCCTTCACCTGCATGTCCCAAAAGAGCCCAGGAGAATGGCTGAAGGTGGCAGTACAACAGGGCCACACAATCCTGGGATCAGCCTGAGCCCAGCTCAGTCACTTCCCTGCTGTGTACCCTTGGGCAAGTCACATACCCTCTCTGAACCTCAGTGTAACTGGGGAGAACAGCCCCTACTCCTGGACTATTGACAAGATCTAATGACATCTCATTTGTCCCAAATACAGATGAGCAGCTCTACGAAATAGGGGACTGTGTCATCCACTGTCCAAACCAGGGATGCTTTCAAAGTAAAAGAGTATGTTATTAATAATGATGCTGTGACCACAGATCTAAATCAGGATTGTCCCAGGCATTCTGGGATCTACCATCACCTGTCTGCAGATCAGGGACAGGTATGACAAAGTGTGTCTTGGGTCCTGCCTTTTCCTTCTCTAGTGCTTGTTGGTAGACAAGGGCTCCTGGGTCTTTTTTTTCCCTGGGATCTTAAAAAGGGATTAACTAGAAACAATACAATGTAACATTTACAGAGCACTTAATGCATACTGGGTACTGTGTTTCCTCATGGAATTGTCCTAATAGTCCTATGAGGTAGACACCACTTTTATGCCCACTTCACAGATGAGGAAACAGGCTCAGAGGGGACAAGTGACCTGCCAAGGTCTCCCAGCCAGGAACTGGGACTGGAAAACAGGTCTGCTGCAAAGCTGGAGACATAGCCACTGGCCTGCGCTGCCCACTTCCCGCAAGGGGAGGCCAGGCCTTCTGTCCCAGCCGCACAGAGTAGAGGAGGCCAGGTGGGAGCCAGCTCACCCTGCCAGGTAACGGCTGCTGGCTCTGGGTGTTCAGGCCTAGGACCTTCACATCCTGCATCCCACCAGCAGGGCATCTGCAGAATCAGTCTCCCAGGCTGGACAATTTCCCCCATCAGTTCAGCAGCTGTCAGGATTAAAGAATGAGATGAGGAGAGAAATCCATAAACTGCAGTTTTGAAAAACCTGTTTGTTGGGTGAGCTATTGATTGACTGGAAGGCTCCTCCCAAGTCACCATTTAAGCTAAATGGCAGACAGAGGATGGTAGTAAGGTCAGACACAGGAAAGGGAGGGGGAAGATGTATGTCCCACCCCCCACCCCCACCTCTGCCTCCAGCCTACTGCCCTTCCAGAATAACTTGCTTGGGCCTCTGTGGCAGTCCCCTTCCCTGGGGGCACTGCCCCTACAGCCTTAAGACTCTTCTTTGGGGATCCGCTGTTCCCTAAATCTGAAGCTCCCAGTTTCCACCTCCTGCATGGTGAGATTGTGGTGTGAAAGACACAGGGTGGTGCCCCTAATGAAGCATCAGGGGGAAGAGAGTGGCTTGCCCCCTAGCTGAATGGAATAAGACTCCTGCCCTGCCATTTCCTAGCCATGGGCACTTGGGTGAGTGACTGCCCCTCCCTGAGCTTCAGCTTCCTCTGTAAAGTGGGACTACTAAACCCCTTGCAGGGTTTGAGGAGACTCAGATTTCCACTTGGCTGGTCTTGACACTGAGGGAAGTTCTGGGTGCATCTTTCTGAATCAAGTGCTGATGGAGACGGACATATTTCACTTGGGATTCTCTGGAGCAAGACAGGCCCTCTCAGCGATTATGCTGAGTTCTTCAGAATCCTTGCCAAGAGCTGACAGGCACTGGGAGCCAGGGGGCTTCTCCTGCCCTCCCAGGCCACCTGCTGTCAATCTTACCCCAGAGAGGCCCTCTGCTTGCCTCTTCCACCTGGTCCCAGCAGCAGCAAGCCTCCGACCTCCCTGTGTTCTTCCAGCTTGCTCCTGGTTTGTGTTCATCTGGCTGGGTCCCATGCACCCCACCGGAGGTCCCTGGTGAGGAGCTTTCCTTAGATCAGGGAACCTGCCTCTCAAAAAGACACCCCACACACACCACGTGGGCACCTATCCCCAGAACTCTGCACTTGACCCTTGGCAGACCCTTCACTGGCACCTGCTCTGGGCCTCTCAGCCCCGTGGAAGGGCTCAGGGAGGACTCATAGCTGGACCCTGTCCTTAGGGAGCACTCAGTCTGGTAAGGGAGAGAGACATGAACACTAGTGAATCAAACCCAGGGCAATCCCTACTGTGCTTGAGGAAAGTCCTAGGGCCTGGCAGGGAGCAGCACCACTTCTAACTCAGCCCTCCCCACAGGGTACATGGCTTGGCAAGCTAAGCATAGACTGAATTTCAACCTATCTACCCCTCTGAGGAGCATCTTATTCAGTGAAAAACCTACACAACCATACAGGGCAGCCTGGAAAGAGGAAGATGCATGGAGAAGACAATTCTGTATACCTTTTAAGTCAGAGATGGGGCTCACAAGGCTGAAGGTGGAAGAGCCCTTGAGTGCACAAGGAGAGGCAGGGGATGAAGTCACTGGAGAATGGCTCCAAATACACCTGGAAAGGAAGTGGGGTTTATCCTCAGAATTCTCAGATTCTGCGTTTGAGGGTTCTGAGTTGATGCTAGAATCCAAAGGGAGCTATGGTACCCCAACTGCTTCGTTGGAGGGTGGATTAGTGGGGAGAAGCTAATGAGGGAAGATGTTTAGAGAAATAGCTCCACTGTACTCTGGGATGGAAGAGCAGTGAAGGTGAGGCCTGCCCTGGCTTGTTCAACATGCTTAGTATAGTACCTGGTGCCCAGTAGACACTCACTAAATATTTCCTGAGTGGATTATTAACTCAGGGGGCAGAGGGTTAGAATTTTGGTTCAGTCCTCCTCATCTGAGACCTGAGCTTCCTGGTTTCTTGACCAGGGGCAAAACATTGGGCTAATCTCTTTTCTTCCTTTTGAGAAGAGAATGAGACCCTTACTTTGCTTTCTTGTGACATGGGGTGATGCCCCAGAATAGAATGTGAATGACAGAATGAAAGTCTGCATGCCTAGAAAGGCAGGAAGGTGTGTTGACCCCTCTTACTCACTTATCCACCCACCTCACCCTTTCCATTCACCCATCCATCTACCCATTCATCTAGCCATCCATCGGTCCACCCATCCATTTATCCACCCGTCCATCTGTTCATCTACTCATCCATCCATCCACCCACCCATCCATCTCTCTACCACCTATTCATCTAACCATCTATCCTTCATTTGTCCATCCATTTATCCACCCATCCATCTGTTCAGCCACCCACCCATTCTCTCATCTACCCATCCACCTACCTATCCATCTACCTACCCGTCTATCCATTCATCCACCAACTCAGGCAGCCAGCTAGTAGTCACTGAGGGTCTACTTTATACTAGACCCCATGTTAGACAGATGAAGACAGAACAGTGAAATGTATAGATGTAGCCTGCCCTCATGTGCTCATGACCCAGTGCAGGAAACAGACGAGTAGTCACATAAGTAGGTGCAGTGCACTCCACTCCAATGACACTAGGGCCAGTATGCACATTTGTAAGACAAGCCCCTTAGCTTGTCTAGGTTCCATTTGTCCTAGCTCCTAGGTTCCATTTCTGGGTGATGAGCCAGAGTCTAGCTCAGAGACAGTGTTCCCAGAATCAAACTCTTGGTCCAGTCCACATGTGGCCTCCTGAGCTCCTCCCCTGTGCCACACCCTATTCTTATGCTCCTGCTGAGCCACTGCAGGCAAGACCCTTGCACTGGATGGGGGGGGGTATGGGGACGGGGTGCCTGTTCACACTATGTACTGGATTTAGAGTTGCTGAAGTGTATTGAGCATAGTCCTAGCCTAAAGGGGCAGTGGGGGGATACACACAGAGCATGATACACATGCCCTAAGAGCTCTAGAGTCAAGGTTCAGGAGTTTGCTAAAAGGAAGGCTAACACATTTTGCTTTGGTGGGTCAGGGAAGGTCTTAGTTAGGTAAGAGGTAACAAATGAACTCACTCTTTTAAATAAATCCCCCTACTATTATTGTTATTATTATTATTACCAAAGTAACACATGCTAGGAAAAATTCAGGTTATATAGAATATAAAATGTATAAACAGAAATGGAAAACATCCCTTCCTTCCCATCACCCAACCAGGACCAGTCCCTGGAGGTAGATTCCTGCAGAAGGTGGGATAAATTCCTCCAGACATTGTTCTGCACATTCACTTTCAGCGCTATGTACATAATTTTTGGATAGAACAAGATTATGCTGCATGTGCTCTTTGGCAACTTGGCAGTTCCTGGACAGTGCTCTTCATGTCAGTGTATCAGCGCTTCCTCATTGTCTGCTGGCCCAGTTCCCAAATGATGGACAGGGGGTTTTCATCAGATTTTCACTATTACGCCCACTTCCACAGTGAGCAGCCACGCACAGTAGCTTTGCACAGATGCACAAGACCTGGCTTGGGATGTGGATTGGAAGCCCACAGGATGGACCTGAGGGCCAAGGCATTGGCAGTAGACAGCAGATGCGAACACCCAGGAATGCGGAGCACCTTCTGCCTGGTGTGGAGAGTGGTCACTGGCCCCGGGTGGCCCCAGCGTCAGGAAGCCCCGCTGGGAGGAAGCTCTGCTGGCAGGGGAGGGGAAGGCAGCTCTGCAGCATGTGGCCCTGACTCTATGCGGTATGCATTTATATTTTTTCAGCACGTCGTGAAATTCATAACACTCAGTAATGACTTCCTCACTGTAGTGGGTAAAGAGAAGGAAAGGGAAGAGAAAAAAAAAGGGCCTTGAAGAAAAATGAACCGTGTCGGGCGTGGACTCCATTTGTAACAATATGGAAATTGATTGTTGAGTCGGAGGAATATTTTGTAGTTTGCTTAGCTGTGCTCGGCACTAATAGCGGGGAACATTAGCGAACCCAGGGAATGAGTTATGGGCACATTAAAGAGGCCTCGAGGCAGGCCCCAGCCCCTCCAGTCTGCCTGCCATGGGCACCAGCCCCTTCCTGCCCCAGGAGAACCGGGTGGGGCTGGAGTTGTGCAGCTGGAGAACACAAGTGCCATCTGGGCAGAGTGGTGGGGACAGGACTTGGGTTCAGATCCCAGTCCCTCTCACTTGCTCACTCTGTTACCTTGGGCAGGTGACTTAGTCTTCCTCCGTCTTCACTTTCTCATCTGTAAGATGCTGTTAACCATCACTTGCCTAGGGAGTTTGGGAATATTGGGGGAAATAATATACAGCAAGGAGCACAGGGATGGGCAGTGGTGGCTCAGGAAGCCAGAGGGATAGGTGAATGCCCAGATGCATGGAGGGATGCCTCTCCAGCCAAAGATAGTAGCTGGAATTAGGCAGGTGGATGCCAGGCTGCCAGAGGGAGGCAGTAGGAATGAGTAACAGGCTGCCCAGGACCATAAAGGCCTCCGGAACTGAGGAGGCTGCAACAGTGGAGACCCCCAATTGGGACCAGGTAACTGGGTGGAAGGAGGCAATGATTCCAGCCCAGTCTTCACTCAGCAACCTCCAGACTCAGAGCTCCTCCTGGATGAGGCATCTGGTTCATGTGAGGGCTCTGCTGACCTGAGGTCATCATCCTCACCTGTCAAGAACCCTACTTATTTGATGAGAGGCAAGCATCATCCTCCTGGTTGTTTAGGTCAGATTCCTCGAAGCTTCTCTCTCCCTCATCTCCATGTCCTGCCCGTTTGACCCCTTGACTGTCATTCAGATCTGTCCCCTTTTCTCTGTACCCTCAGCCATCCCCCAATGTAGACCTCTCTGTCCTTCCCCTGAACAACTACACAGACCTCCTCCTAGCTTCCCTGCCTGCCAGCTGCCACTCCCCTCTAAAGTCAGAGTGCACTTTTTAAAATGTCAATCTGACCATGTCACTTTCTGGCTTAAAAGCCTTCCATGCGGGATCCCTGGGTGGCGCAGCGGTTTAGCACCTGCCTTTGGCCCAGGGCGCGATCCTGGAGACCTGGGATCGAATCCCACGTCGGGCTCCCTGCATGGAACCTGCTTCTCCCTCTGCCTGTGTCTCTGCCTCTCTCTCTCTCTCTCTCTCTGTGTGACTATCATGAATAAATAAAATCTTTAAAAAAAAAAGAAAAGAAAAAGCCTTCCATGCTCTTCAGCACTCTTCAGGGATTCAAGACCTTCCAGGAGCATCCCAGAGACAGCTCCCCTGCTAAATCCCCTGTATCCTCACAGCCTCCCACCTCACGTGTGCTCTAGGGCCAGAGTTCCCAAAGCCAAGTAGCCATCAGAATCCCCAAGGGCTTGTTAAACTGCAGATCGCTACTTCCACTTACCCAGAGTTCTTGGTTCAAAGCTAGGGTAGGCCTGAGGCCTTGGGTTTCTAGTAAGATTCTCATTGATGCTGAGGCCACTATTCTGGGGAACCTTCCTTTGAGAACCACTTTTTTTTTTTTTTTTTAAGATTTTATTTATTTGAGAGAAAGAGAGAGCATGAGCACAGAGGGAGAGAGAGAAGCAGACTCCCTACTGAGCAGAGAGTCTGACGCAGGGCTCCATCCCAGGACCCTGGGATCATGACCTGAGCCGAAGGCAGACCCTTAACTGACTGAGCCACTCAGCCACTCTGAGAACCACTATTCTAGGCACACAAAATGTTTTACTATTTTCAAACATGAGTTTTATTCCTACCTCCAAAGCTTTGCACCCTGCCATAGCTGCTGCTAAGAATGTTCTTCCTTTCTCAACCTGCTGAACTCTTGTTCATCATCTCCCCATGTCCCCAGGCAGAGGCCCACCGGGAGCCCTCTGTTACAACACCCATTTGTCCCTGTTGGTCCTGCACAGCTGGTAACTCTTGCCCGAGCACTTCTGAGTCTCCAAGCCCAGCCACTGAACGTTGTGCAAGCAGACCTCAGATAGAAGGCTTTCTGCCCTGCCCAAGCGTCTGGGCAGCTTGTCCTGGTCCTTCAAACACAAAGCCTGGCTGCCAGGGGTATGGGCCATTTGTAAGGATGCAGGCCCCAGCAGCCCTCCTGAAGGCCAGAGGGCTCAGAGGCCTCTGGGAAGACAAACCAGAGCAGCTCTGCTCTGATGGTCGGTCAGCTGAAAGACAAGGCGGGGCTCCAAGGGGGCAGCCGGGTGTTTTGTTTTAATCACGAGTGAGATGCTGACGTGGGCCTCCCCGAGGATGACGAGGGGGGGGGACTAGCCCCATAGGCAGTGGAGGCGTTTCTGCAAACAGTGAGGAAAGCCCAAGTCAGCAGCGGTGGGGGAGGGGGGTCAGCGGTCCGAAGAAGGAGAACATTTGTTATGCCAGGGGAGAGCCCCGTGGCCCTTTGGCCCCTCCCTGGCTGCCGGGGCTGCCCACCCCGGGGGCCTGACCCCGCACACCTTGCCCTACCCTACCCTGCCTGAGGACCGCGCCTCATAGGAGCCCCACTAGGAGCCTCCGCACGGCTGGAAGTTGTTGGCTGCAGCAAAACTTCTAGCGCATCCTTGCGGTGGGTGCCCTGGGCGGCCCTCGGTGGACCGGGAAACTGCTCGCCATACCTATTTTAAACACCAGTGTAATGGTTTATGGCCCATAGAGGGATAATTACGGAGTGCAGAACCCGGCTTTTATGGCCCCTCCTCCCCGGGGCGCACTTAGAGAACAGTATGTGTCATGTAGCCAATTTAGGTAATGATTCTGATAAAGATAAACGGAATTGTTTATTATAAGTAATTGGGTCTGCTAAGGCCCAGATGAGGCAGTGATGGGGAAAGATGCACTTGGATGTGGGGACAGGGGTCTGGATGAGGCTCTGGGGTGGAGACCGGCCTGCTTCCCTCTCATTCTGTGTGTTTGTCTCTCTTCCCTCTCCCCCGTGTCCCTCTCTTCTCTGGAGCTGAATGGATCCTCCTCCATCTGCATCCTGGGCAGAGGCTGCTCCTGGGCATAAATAAATCATGGGGTTTTCTGTTGAGTCAGCTGAGTGGTGGGGAGGCACCTGGAAGGAAGACTGGGAGGAGCTGGAGGGGGTTCCGACCTGCACTGGGCTCCGGGGCTGCACACCCCATGTGGGTCCCCAGACCCCTGAGGGCTGCTGTCCTCCTGGCAGGCTGCTGGCAGGTGCAGGGGGAGGTGGGGTGCAGGGAACTAAGAGGCAGAGCTGTCTCAAGGGGGGGGGATGGTGGCCCCCTGTTGGGTGTCTTTGTGAAGGATAAACAATACGAAGGCCTTCTGAGCCCACTCCCTCCTCACAACACACACACACACACACACACACACACACACACACACACACCTGAGACCTCTAATTACGCCTCAGCCCCAGGCAGGGCCATGGGAACCCTGCCCCTTTAACCTACCCACCTGACCCCTCTGCCCCACATCCCAGGTTCCTCTCCTGAGGCCTCCTGGGTCTCAGTGCCTGGCTCTTTTGAGGGGAGAGGGAGGTGAGGAAAGGGATCCTGAAGACCTGGATTCTGAACTCAGAGAGCCAAGATCTATAGGATCGCCAGTAGCCAGGCCCTTCGCTGGGGGTTCAACAAGCAGGGGTGTGCACCCACGGATCCTCTAAACCAGTACCTTTGAAGGGGGGGACCTACAAGCCAGAATCTTAGATGGAAATTCCCACATACAGGTTTGAATGGGAGCCCCACAACCAAAGCTTGAGTTTAGGTGATCCCTCAAAATAGGGGAAGCCTATAAACCAGGGTTCTTGAGGTAGAGGATCCTACATGAGACAAAAGTACAAAACCACAAGCCAGGGTGCCTGAGGTGGGGGGCGACCCTTAGGTGGATACCCTATGAGGCTTGGGGGTACCCACCAGCCAGGACCTTTGAGGCAGGATCCCCACAACAGAGGCCCCCCTATTGGCCCATCAGGCCCAGGTGTAGGGGCCCCAGCTTGGCTGCCTGGGGCTGCAGCTCCCCCGGGTTGAAATCCAAACCGGAGGAGCAACCTGTCACTGAGCCTGTGATCCACGGTGTGATTGAGAGGGGGCGCGGTGGGGCGGGATGGGGCGCAGGCCCCCAGGCAGCCCCTCTGCGTGGAGCAGCAGCACAGCAGGAGTCTGAGGAGGAGAAAAAGCGGGGATTTTCTCTTTCTTCCCTGCCTGCTTATCTGATCAGAGCAGAGGGAAGGGCTCCAGTTCAAAGGCAGTGTCCTTATCAGCTGGGATTTGTTTGGGGCGTGATAGCTGCACCTGGCAGGGAAGCCTTCCTCCAGGTGGGGGGTGGGGGCGCAGCCTGGGCAGGTCTGGGGTTCCACATCTGTTAGTGCGCATGCATCTTTGCGCACATCCACGGTCTCTGTGGACACAGGTCTGGGTGCCCCGTGTGTCTGTCCATGTGTGCACATCACCATGCCAGTCATGCGTGACTTTGTGCGTTTGGGTGGGCATAAAACAGACCTGCTTTGTTCCAGAGGGGATAAGAGGAAGGGTCTCAGATCTGGCCTGGTGGTGCCGGTCCCTGAAGCCCGCACTTCCCTGTAGGAACAAGGGGAACCCTTAACCATGAGATGGTTAAGACATGTCACAGGTCGCTCATGGGTGCAGCAGGGGCAGGGGGAGGAAGGAGGGACATGATGCGGTGGTGTGACCCTGGTGATGTTTATAGGAATGAAAGAACCCATGGGAGACGCCAGATGAGGCGAACAGGGCTAGTCCAGTCCAGGGCCAGGCAGGACCACAGAGGGATACCAGCTAGAGGGCCAGAGTGCCCAAAGGCAGGGACAGGGCAGGAGGCCCCAGAGTGCCTGGGGCCTGGCTCTCTTTGTGCTAGGGGTCGACTTAGTTTGAGACCCTTCCCCCACCCCAAACCCCTGCTCCCCCTGGGCTTTTTTTCCCCAAGTAGATGTTTTTTAATTAAACTTTATTTTGAGATAATTATAGATTCGTGTGCGATTTTAAGGCAGAATACAAAGGATCCCTGTACCATCTACCCATCTATCCAGCTTCTCCCCATGCAAATGTCTTGTATAATACCATAACTAGAACGTTGACATCAATCCAGTGTACCCATCTCATTCAGATTTCTCCCACATTATATGAATGTGTTTGTGTGTGCCCACACACATGCACACGTGTGCCTGGAGGTCTGTGTAATTTTATCTCATGCGAAGGCTTCTGTGTCCACCGCCACAGATGAGATATGGAACAGTTCTCTCATAGAGATTCCTCCTGTTGCCCTTCTATAGCCACATCCCCCAACCCCCCGCCCGAACCCCCATCCCTAACCCCCTGGGTTTTTTGTTTAATCTTAGTGAATGACCCCTGTATCTACTAGGCTCCCAAGCTGAAAATCAGAGCACTGTCCTGGTACATCTCTCTATTCCCTTCTCCAGACTATCAGACCATCCATTCATCAATGCCTGGCCATTCACCTGATCCTTTTTTTTTTTTTTTTTTTTAGAGAGAGAGATGAGAGAAGGGAGGAGGCGAGGGAAAGGAGACAGAGAATCTCAAGCAGGCTCCCCACTGAGCATGGAGCCTAGCACTGCCCAATCTCATGACCCTGAGATCATGACCTGAGCCAAAATCAAGAGTCAGGTGCCTAACCAACTGAGCCACCCAGGGGCCCCTCACCTAATCCTAATCATTTCTGGAACTCTCTCCCCTCCAATCTCCCATCACTGCCCTGGCTCCTGGCTCCTTTCTACCTGGGTTCTCCCCCCTCCAGGCTTGGCCCTACCAACCCACCCACTGTGCTGGAACCTTCTCAAACATAGCTTTAGCCATGTAAGTGCAGACCCCAGATGTCTCCCAGTTCCACTGTTAGGACAGGAACATAAAACACACTGCTCACTCCGCCTTGCCCACCTCCTCTGCCTCCACTTCCTTTTGCTCTGCATTCCAGCCATTCTGGGCTCCATGCCGGCCCTGGGATGTGTCCCCGCTCCTGGGGTCCAGCACCCACCCCTGCTTCTTCCCCTCTCCTGCAGGTTTCAGCTTGACTATGATATCCAGGGAGCCTTCCCCAACACTCTGTCTGCATTTGCTGCCCCTTGGCTAGGCTTCCACAGCCTGCTGTGCTTCCCCCGTCCCAGCCCCGATCCCATGTATTGTCATGGTCTGTTTACTCGCTAGTCGTCCCCAGAGACAGCAAATAACTCGAAGGCAGGGACTGTGTCTGTTCAGCACTGTGAGCCTTGTGTCTACATGGCAGGGAGCAGGCGCCCAAATCTAGTTTGCATGAATGATGAACACATGGGTAGGCGGGTGCTAGGTACACAGGTTGGCCTGGTGTACCCACTTGGGGTGGTGACAGACAGCCGGGGGGCTGGGGCCGGTGAAGGAGGAGACTGCTTTGCTCTTGTCAAACTGCAGTCACATGTCCCAGAATAGAGCCTTCCCCCCGTGATCTTGTCTTTTTCCCGTATCACTTGAGTGCCAAAGCCTGAGCAGCTGACTCTAGCAAGGGAAATAAAGGAACAACTATTGGGTGCCTCCTGAATGCCAGGCTCAGAGCTTGCCACAGGGAACGGGGTGGGCCAGTGGGAAGAGTAGGGGCAGTTGTGACATGGTCCTGCGTCTGTTTTTTGCCAGCTGTGTGATCTTAGACAAGTTGCTTTACCCTGTGAAATGGGAAGGTAATGATAATGTCTCCCACATGCAGTTCCTAGGAGGCAACAGGGAAGCAATAGGTGTAAGAGTGATAAAACCCGCTTCTGTTGTGAGATAGCGACCTTTTGGGGGAGGCCCTCAAAGGTGCCCTGGGCTGGAGCTGAAGCCAGGAGGGCCAGCTAGCTCTGTCATTCAGCCCTTCTGTGGTGGTGCCCTTTGATTAGAATATCTAAGTGTCCTCACTCTGCAAGACAGTGGGACTAAGCTGGTTCTCCTGAGGGGACAAGCTAGATGGGCCGTGGTGGGTGAGGCTGAGGGAGCTTGCCAGAGTGGTAGAAGTTGGGGCTCCTTCCCAACACAGAGTTGTTCTGTCCCAAGAGGGATGACAGGCAGGCAGATGGGAAGGGGAGCCTCAAGATGATGGGCATCCTCCAGTGGAATCCTGGCCCTGTCTTCTACCAGCTGGAGGCTCCCTACAGCATACACAGCACAGAGCCAGAGGTCTTTGCCATTTTGTTCACCAGTGTACTGCTAGCACCCAGAACAGTGTTTGGCACATGGTTGTCACCCAAAAAATATTTGTTCAATGACTAAATCAACCCTGAGCAAGTCCTTTGACTCTTCAAGCCTCATTTGGAAATGAGAATATGATGTTTTAGATGTAATTCACATGACATAAAACTTCACATAAAATGCACCATTTCAAAGTGTACAGTCCAGTGGTTTTTAGTATATTCACAAGGTGGGATGCTGCTGTTTTGGTCATTGAAAGTGACAACGTGGGGCAAGCAATCCTCAAAGTGGCTCATGCTGCTCTGTGGATGGTGGTATGTTCTCTATGGTTACACCTGCTACTTCTTAAAAGGGTGTGAGGCAGTTTCCAGGATATTTTTTTCCCTTTTTGAGAGAGAAACAGTACACATGCTCACACACACACACACACACACACACACACACACACACACTTGCATGAGTGGGAGGAGGGGCTGAGGCAGAGAACCCTCAAGCAGACTCCCCGCCAATGGCAGAGCCGGATGTGGGGCTCGAGCCCATGACCCATGAGATCATGGCCTGAGCCAAAATCAAGAGTCAGATGCTCAACTGAGTGAATCACCCAAGCACCCTCCAAGATTCTTAAAAACAGTGGGTCAAATTCATGGAGAGTATAGGGGAAGTAAATCAAGTACCCAAGCTAACATCTTACCAATATGAAGATTAAATTGAACTCTGAGCATCTTAGCAGCCAAGACAGAAGAGGAAATGGCACAGACTAGAGGATTCCTATTGTCTGACCACAGGAGGTTGTTGACTTCAGCAGCAGATATTTTTTTTTTAATTTCTTGTTACCAGATTCATTTTTTTGCAGGTGTCTTATATGAGGAATGGAAAACAGGCAGGTGTCAAATCCCCAATCCTTGCCTGGTGCCTGCCCATCAGAGGCTCTTATTAAATCTTTCAATGAAGTAAAATAGTAGGATCATCAGCAGAGGCTGTGTCCTCCAGCTCATGGTTTCAAACAGATAAGGACAAAGGGTTCAGAAGCTGCTCAGAGAAGACAGATGTGGGGTAACCTGCCAAGGAAGGAAAGGATATGATGTTCCAGGGAGCTCAGGGGACCTGGGGGCAGGTAGGATTTAGGAACCCAACAGGAGGGAGGTGGCATGCTGCTGCTGTCCATCCCTCAAATCTCCATGCCTTTGGCTAATTAGAGCTGAGCTCTGGCAAGAGTCTACACCACAGGAGATGGCAGTGTTGCTCAGCCCCAGCGCTATTCACCTGGCCCGAGTTATCTTGTTCTTTGGGGGGGATGGGGTGGGGCACGGGAGCTACACATTGAGAGCATCTCAGCCTCTACCCACAAGATGCCACTAGTGCCATACCCCCGGTCAGGACACTCAAAAATGCCTTCAGATACTACTGAAGTTCCCAGGGAGGTGGGGCGGGGGGTGTAGAATCATCCCTAGTTGAGAACTGCTGAGTTGGGGGGGGGCGGGGGGGGTTGGGAATGCCAGGCCTTTTGACCTTTGGCTTTAATGTGGCCACATTGGGAGATGTTATGCACCGATTCCCCCAGACCATCCTCCAACCTGGATGCAGCATTTGCCCATCACCCGATGAAAGGAGGCCTCACCCTTTTCGGAGGTGGCGCTGGCCCCTCCCAGCCCCATTGCTACCTGTCAAGCAACATGTATGCATGGTTTTGAGTATTTTATTACATTTCATTCTGAGCTTTTAAAAAAAAGTAAAATGGGAAATCGGCAAGATAAAAGCACTAGAGTGGAAGATTCCACTGAGGTAGGAATTGCCAGTTTGACAAAGTGGACATAAAACTGTCTCTGGGAAGGAAAATGAGGAAATTAGAAAGCACGATCATGGTAGTGTACAAAAAGCACCAGAGATGTTGACAAATTAAACTCCAATTAAAAAAATATACAAACAAACAAAAAAGCACCAGAGAGCATTTTTAAAGACGGGGCAGGTATTTTCTATGACACACAAAATATGCAAAACAGGCAACGTGCACTTGGGAATCTGATCAGACTTCCAGTTCTCTGCAAACAGAACTCTGCTTATAATGTGTAAGTTGCTACCCCAGAGTGACTTATTTCCAGGCTTGCCTTGTGTGTGGAAGCAGGGCTGCCCATCTTCACTGAGGGCAGACAAGAGGGAAATACCCATGAACTTTGTATTCTAGAAGCCTCACCAGGGAAGGTGGCAGGGCATGCTCACTACAGAGCCTTTGACACTTCTACAGGGACATGGGTGCCCAGTCTTGCAACTCCCAGGCCAGAGTTTTTTCGAAGTGGGATGATCTTGATGCTTTTGTCCAGTCAGTCAGGCAGGCATTCAGCAAGCAAATAGTGAGAATGTGCTATGTGCCAGCCGCTTTATCAGGCATGGGACATACAAAGATAAGTAAGGGGACCTCAGGGAACTCCCAGTTTTATGAGAGCACCTAAGACTGATTGTGTACTGTTGTTCAGGTTGTTCACTGCACAAGGGCTCCCAGCCAAAAGAGCATGTAGGAGACTGAAATCCACCTTGTACTTTGTTCATCTGGTACAGAACTATGTCTGAGTTAGAAGGGGTGCTGCCTTCATTTAGCATCAAGATCCAGCATGGGCTAGCAATCTGGTGAAGGGATGAACAAGGGGCCTTGGGGCCTCACTTGGAGGAGATAGCAGTAAGATGGGAGAAATCTTTTCAAAAGAGGGGCTAAGTTGGAGATTCTCAGATGTAGAGAGCAGAGGGAATTCTCAAAGAGGCATGAATAAGGACGCCGTGTTTAGGGTTAGTGGTGGCTGGGTTGTAGCAATTGGGAGAGAGTTAAGAGATAAGACCAGTGGGACAGGAAGGGTGAGCCTGCAAAGGGTACCAAATGCCAGGTTTGGAGTTTGGGGGTAAGAGGGTCAGGAAAGGCCTACAGCAAGGGGGGCACTTGTCCACTCTAGATCTCTTTGGCCAGGGCACAGGGAGTGGGCCCGGAAGTAAGCCAGTCTTCCAGTCTGGGCTGCCCCCTTCCCCAGGCAGCCAGGCCTCCAGGGGCCTGGGGGCACCCCGCCTGCTGACCCTCTGCCCTCCTTGCCACCTGCCAGCCCCTCCCTCCGGTCCAAATTCCCACCTCCTGATTAGATTTGGGAAGGTCTAATTAGATATAATTCATTATCCTCAAAAATGAGATCAGAAATCAGGAGCTCTCCTCAGAAGAAGGTGGCCTCGCCCCTCATCCATCATGCCTCTAAGTAACCAATTTAAAGTCAGGCGGACGCACACGGCAGCATTATTACCTTGTCATAAATAGTTAGGAGAAGGCCCCTGAACAAGGCAGCTTTATAAATGGTTTTTATCACATTAGTTTGCAGTTATTTGTCATCTACTTTGCTTAAGATAAATGCCGAACAAATAATCAAATTATCAAGCCAAAACCTTGGAAAATCATTTGCATTAATTGCAGCAGGAGAGGCCAGGCGTCCCAATCCAGAAAGCCCCTTGCCCATCTCAAGGGGTGGTAAGTGGGGAGGGAGGACTTCCTGGCAGAGGTGAGACGTCTGTACTGGGGGCCAGAGGCATTCAGAAGCCTCACCATGGGATGGGCCAGACCAGACCTGGGGCTGGGGTGCAGGATGGTGGGGAGACCTTTCCAGAGGCTAAGAGGCTCTGCTTTCCTAGGGCTGGGGCCTGAGTGAGGGTGGGTCGGCTGGGGCCTCTTCTCCCCCATATACACAGAGACACACATAAAGGCAGACAGACGCACAGAGACGCATGTAAACACACACACACACACACACAGGCATACTCCTTACTCTGTTGCTGGGAGCTGGTGCCTTTTGTCTGGTCCCAGAAGGGCCCTGTCACAGGCCTGAATGGACCCCCTGCCCCACAGAGCATGACAGTTTCAGGCAGCTCATGCCCCAGGCTTGTCTGGTTCCTGTCCTGGCCACCAGTGCTGGGCAGGTGGTAAGGAGGGTCTTGGGCCTGGGCGGAACATATCCAGGGGCGCCTACTGACCCCGCTCCCAGCTGGGCCCGGAAGCCTCCCTCCAGCAGCAGCTCCTCAGTAGAGAATGGCAATTTCACGCCTCCCCCAGGAGGCCCTCCTGTGCCCCAGCTGGACCAGGGATGGGCCAGCCCTGCAGGCACTAACCACCCTCCCTCGCCCCAGCAGGGCTAGCCCTGGCCCATCCAGCCTCCTTCACATTTAGGTCAGGACAGGGACTCAGCTCCATCTTCTGGCTGTGGACACTGGTTTCAGGGATTGTCCTGTATGTCTGCACTAACCTTAGAGGTGGTCCTGCCGTGGCTTTCTGTGGTCAGGGTAGACCCTCTTTGGAATTGCCCAGGAAGTAATTTCTGAGACCAGCATAATAGTGCAGCAATTAGTATGGACATAGGAGTCAAGCCCTAGCTCGACCGCTGAGACTTTGGGCAGGTCATGTAGCCTGTCACCTGGAGGGTGGTAACAGTACCCACCTGCACAGGTTGCCGTGAGGGTGCAGAGTGACGACTGGTAAATCGCAGATACCAAAGCCTAGAACACACGAAGCACTGTGGCAGGGCTTGAAATACGGTGGGTCAGCTCAATCACAGGGCTGCTGTGAGGCTGGGCGCCGTTCACTTAATTCTGTCTGTCTGTCCCTTCATGAACACCAGTGTTCCCTGAGCACCCATACCCAAGCCAGCCCCGGTCCATGCCTGCTGCGGCTCTTTGGGTCTGAGGACACAAACAATGAAACAGTGTTGGGACCTTTGTCACGAGCAGGGACTCACAGAGCCAGGGTGCTTAACCCGCAGAAGGCATCCCTAGAAAACCAAGACCTAAGATCTGGGTTGGGAGAGGGATAACCTGGGGAAGAGGCATAGAAGAGCTTCCCAACGCAGAACCTCTGAGGCCAGCACGGATTCCCTGGCGCAGCGTGGGGAATGACCCACGCAAGGTGATCTCCCAGGCCGGTGTGGACACAGCCATGCAAGGCGACCTGAGGCTAGCGTAGACACCCGATGCAGCTGTGCCTTCAGGGCCCTGCTGGCCCCTCACAAGGAGCTCTAGGCAGGCTGGGCAGGCTTCTGAGCAGGACAGGAGGGACAGCCCAGGATGCGGCAGGCAGACGTCTCCAGGGCAGCTGCTCCGGGTGGTGGGCGGAGGGCTGGTGTAGGGGGGCCCTGAAGGGGAGCCGAAGCACATGGTTGCTGTCTGTTTATTGGGCAGTGGGGCAGGTTTAATGGGCCAGCCCCGAGGCCATGGAGAGGCAGCCCTCAGAGGAGCCATAGACCAGGGAGCCCCCCGCCCCCCGCCCCGCATCCCAACTGCCACAGCTCAGCTGGGCATCCAGAAGCCTGGGGCTCTGAGGTGGGGGGTCCTGGCCTGCCCCTCCCTACCCACCAGCCGGCGGTGGAGCTGTGGCCCCGTGACAGGCAGACACCTGGAAATGCTGGGCCCTGGTGGGAGGTGCCAGGCCTGCCCCTCACTATCCTCAGAGCCCCCAGGGGTCCCTGCAAGGTGCGGCTGCCACAGCAGGGAGGGAGGACACCTGGCCAGGCACAACCTTTGCCCCCGCTGGGGCAAGCTACAGCCCCCCCCACCGCCGCCCGTCCCCACAGTGGCCCTCACAGTCCCCCTCGCAGCCTTCATCAGTCATCTCCCCACCCTCCGAACAGCTGGTGCTTCCAGGGAAATTACCTAATGAATCAACAATGCGGGGATTGTGGAGGCTGAATGGCTCTGGAGTGGGCTTTGCTCCCAGCGCTACGTCCACTGGGCAGAGGGCACGTGCAGGGCAGTGGAGCCCCCTGCCCACCCCCGCCCCGCCTCCTCCCACAGGCTCATACCCCCAGCACCCTGAGGGTTAAAGAAACCTGGAGTCAGACAGCCCTGGGGACCACTGCCAGTCCCTGCTTAACCATACCCCCGCTGTGCAGCCTTACGAAAGTCACTCTGCCTCTCTCAGCTTGTGTTTCTCATCTGAGCAAATGGGGTTAATTTGGTACCTGTGGGGAGTGCCTGGGTGGCTCTAGTCAGTTGAGTGGTTAAGCATTTGCCTGCCTTCGGCTCAGGTCATGATCCTGGGGTCCTAGGATCAAGCCCCACCTCAAGCTCCCTGCTCATCAGAAAGCCTGCTTCTCCCTCTGTGCTCTTCCATAGGTAGGTAGGTAGGTAGGTAGGTAGGTAGGTAGGTAGGTAGGTAGATAGATAGATAGATGATAGATAGATAGATAGATAAAGTAGATAAGTAAGTAAATCAATCAATCTTAAAAAAATATATGGTTCCTGTGCTCAGAGTTTGTGCTGATTGAGAGATGGCCCATGTGCAGTGCTTAGCATGGGCCTGGCATGCGTGGCTGCTTCGTACATGGAAGCCTGGGGGTTCCCTCTCAGCCTCAGTTGCTCTCACCATAAAATGGGGCCAGGAGCCTTTTTTCTTGAGGGTGGTGACAGCGACTGAAATGTCACAGCCAGTGCGTGACGTCCAGCCTGGTTCCTGCCCCTGGAGACCTCCTGGCTCCCAGCCTGGGAGCACAGCCCAGGGAATTCTGCAGAACCAGTTCCCTGGTCTAGCTGTGTGTAACTCCCACGCCCTGCCCTTGGGGGGAAGGATGCCTGCTCCCAGGGTGGGCACAGGGGCCTGGGGAGGTATGGCGGAAGTGTGTGGGGCTGGGCTGGGAACTGGTGGGCGGCCTGTTGAAGCAGGCCCCGAGCTGGGCACAGAGGGCCCATTGTTGCCAGGCCCAGCCAGGCCGGGCCCTTGAGAGCGGCCACCGTTGCCGAGTTTCGAGAAGTGTCTAGACAGGGCAGCCCCAGGCCCTGGCCTGGCCTTCTTCTGGGCGGGACTGTGCCATAGGGGACAGGCAGGGAGGCTGGTACCCTCAGTTCAGACAGACAGAGGAGGCTGCAGTGGAGGCACGGCTGCCAAGTGGAAAGAACAAAAGGGCACAGTCCAGACACTTTTGGCGAGGAGGATGGCATCCGCTGTGTTGACTCAGTTGGGACCTGGAAGTCAGAAAACCCTGGGTTCCAATCCTAGCTCAGTTGCTGTGTGACCTGAAGCAGGTGAATGCCCCTCTCTGGGCCTTGCTGGACTCAGCTAAATAACCTAAGGTTTAAATAAAAAAAAACTCTGGAGTCAGAGAGACTTAAGTTCACATCCCAGCTCTGCTGCTTCCCACAGCTATGTGGCTTTCCTAGGGAACCTCTGTGAGCCTCAGTTTCCTCATCTGGGAAGTGGATATCATAACTGTTTCTTCCCCATTTCTGAAATAAGAGGGAACACATGAGAGATGTTTAGAATGGTACTTGGCAGATGACAAGTGTGCAATCAACGTTAACAACTCTAACTATTGTAACGACCATCTTCATCATCCCCATTTGTTTTGGAAGAACCTGAACCTGATCATACGCCAAGCAATACCTGGCATGGAGGTGGCACTTACACTTGAGAGTGCCTTTCCTGAGACAGCATTGCGCACCCTCGCCCTGTCCTTGGCCTCAGTTGCCCTGCCCATGAGATGGGCCCATCCCTGACAGGGCCACCCATGGCGGTGCAGGGGCAGTGGGCCAGGCTGGCCACGGGAATTCCCCCTCCCTGGCCTCACTGCCTCCCAGCACGGGGCTATTTTTAGCCAGGTGGGCAGGAGCTGCTGCTCTTATCTCTGCCTGGTATTTTTGGCATGTCCTGACTAACCGGGCTCCACTGCCCTCCCGTGCCAGCCGTGCCACAGAGCCTGGCCAGAGTTCAGTGCCAGGGTCTTGCCTCCCACACCAGCCCGGGGAGACACCAGGTGGAAGGGACGTCTGTCCAGCCACCTCTCACTTGCCTCCAGCAGCCTCCAGGCCACCCACAGCCAGCCCCGGTCTGAGGTTATGGGGGTCTTACATCTGTAAAGGGGAGCCTAGCACCGGCTCCCCTCCCTGCCCCACGCTCTGTGTGGTTTCCATGGCAATGAGCACAAATCCCCCAGCCCTTCACAGAGGAGCCTTGTTTGTTTTGCCCGCATAACTCCGGAGACCCGAGTCTCAGGCCCTGGACCCCCCAAATCCCCCCCTCCCCCTGTCGCAGCCCAGTCCACTCCCGGACCTGATCAGATGGACAGGCTCAGGGCAGGGAGCAGCACACTCCCCCTTCCTTCTCTGGACCAGGCTGAGGGGCCATTGACAGGGAGCCGAGTTAGAACAGTGATAGGGCCTGGTACTAGGTGCTTAATAAATGCCCAAGTCGTGCAGAATTTTTCCTGTCCTTGACCAAAGTAATGCGTCTTCTGATCTTTAAGCTCTCTTCCTGCAAAAAGGGGATCAGGGTCTCTGCCTTATGAGAAAGGGTATAGCATTAAATACAATGACACGTGTGTGGGACTAAGCCCAGTGGTTGGCACCAAGCAAGTGCCCATTCAGCGGGGATTGCTTTCTCTGTCCCCCAGCTTGTCGCTATTGTTAGAGTTATCTCCTTGTTGGGTTCTTGTCCCCAGGTGGGGGTGGGGTGTTCCCACCGTGCCTGCCTGTCTCTCTGGCTTCCTATAGCTCCAGGGAGCTGCTGGCTGAGTCCAGCCACAACCCCCCCACCGGTAACCTGATTTGGGGGGAGGGGTGGTGCAGCCTGGCATGGCCCTTTGTTCAGCCTTCCCCTTGGAGCTGGGGCTGGGGCCACGGGGGCGGGGCTGCCAGCTGTGCGGTGACATTCCGCAGCCCTGCTAACCGCTGCTCCTGACTCTGGTGGCTAAATTGAGTCTCGGTTTCCTTAAAATGACTATTTATTGCTTTAATGCAGTATTGAGTATTTACTGAGTGTTGGCAAAAAGGCTCATCCAGTGTGGGGCTCGCAGTGGCCGCTGGCCAGCGAGGCTACTCCAGGAGGGCTTCTCTGGCAAAAGGGAGGCAGCCCCTCTTTTCCAGAGAAACAAAGGCCCCTCCAAGCACTCCCAATGCTGGGCTGCGGGGGTGGGGTCACTGAGTCTCTCTGATGGGACCACCCCCCTCCCCTGGGTGGTGAGTGTTCAGGAGGAGGGGGCCTGTCTGACCCCCTACCGGCCCTTCACCAGCCGTGGAGAATTGCTGGCCTTTGAACAGAGCAGGCACCAGCTGCCCCCCACCCGCCCCTGGGATGCCAGCCTGGGGCATCTCAGCTGTGTCCCCCTGCACAGACACCCCCCTCCCCAAGGAGAGGAGCACAGGCCCTCTCTGAGGGCTGCACCATTGTCTCCAGGGTTAATGCGAAAGCTGACCAAAACCCAGAAAGAACTTGCACTGAGAGGCTGCAGTGTGCCCCTGGAACAAAGATGGGAAGAAGAGTTCATTTTCAGGGTACTCGTGCCTCTGCGCAGAGGTGCTATATGCCCTGGAGCTCGGGAAGCCTGTACCAACCTATGAGGTTGCCCTGTTTTACAGATGGGAAAACTGAGGTTTGACAGGCTTGATCTGGACGAGGTCTGACCACTAAGGCTCCCTACCTTCCAGGGGCCCAGGGTGTCACAATGAGCAGCCTATGAGGATGCCGGGCATAGGCAGGCTCTGTGGATGAAACACAAGCACGGTTGAATCCAGCCCCGAAGGGTGGAAAGCATTCACAGACAGCTGGGGTGGGGGGGCACAGACAGTGGGCACGCCCCAGAGGAGGGATGGGTGGGGTAGAGGCGCAGAGGTGGGGGCAAGAGTAGCTGAGCCCTTGCATGAGCTGGGGGGCCAGATGGGGGATGGGGGGAGCCTGCCTCTGTGTGGCTGGAGCCTCACATCCACCTCTGGAAAGAGGAAGGGGAGAAAGGCTGCGGGGGGGCGGGGGGGGTGTAGATAGAGCGCAAAGGGAAGAAGGAGCAAAGGGAAGAAAGGAGCTGGGAGGGAGTTGCCAAGGTCCCAGCACAGATGACAGCTGATGTGTCCCCAGGCCCTCCCCCTGCTGGCACCTTCTCTGTGCTTTCTGCAGACACAGATGTGGAAGGAAGTTTATGGCTGGCTGAGGAGGACTTGGAGGCTACACATAAGAGGTCAGGGCTGCTCTGCCCTGTTGCTGAGTTGGAGATGCTCTGGAGGCTTCTGAGCAGGGGTGTGGTCCCCAGAGAGCCAGGAGGCAGGCAGGAGAGTCAGGAGGCCAGGGTAAGGGCCCACAGGGTGGGTGTCCCTGGATGAGGGGTGCCATGTGGGGAGAGCAGGAGAGGGAGAGGAGCCTGTGTGAGCAGACCTATACCTCAGCCGGCGGAGGGGGTGCGTGGCATTGGGGTTGTTGCCTCCAGAAGAGCTGGTCAAAGGAGACTGGGACACCTGGGTGGCTCAGGACACCTGGGTGGCTCAGTGGTTGAGCGTCTCTTGGGTCAGGTCGTGATCCTGGAGTCCCAGGGTCGAGTCCCACATGGGGCTCCCCATAGGGAGCCTGCTTTTCCCTCTGCCTGTGTCTCTGCCTCTCTCTCTATGTATCTCATGAATAGATAAATTTAAAAATCTTAAAAAAAAAAAAAAAAAGAAGGAGGAGGAGGAGGAGGAACTGAGGGGAAGTGACAGACGGGTTGGGCATTTTTTCTCTTTTTTATATTATAGGAGGCACTCTTGCTCACTGTAAAATAAATTCAGACGAAGCAGAAGTAAGGCAGGCAAAATGGGACAGTCCTCACCCCATCCCTCAGCTCCTTCCTAGAGGTGGTCATTTGACTGTTGGGTAACATTCCAGACCTTTCTTACGTGTGTGCGAGTGTGTTCTGTGCACACGAAATTGGTTTTTCGTTTTTTATGGGATCCATATTCGCGCTCCGCCTTGCACTTGCTTGCTCTCCTTAGCCACATGCTGAGGACATCTGCCCACGTCCGTGCACAGGGATTTACCTCCGTCTTGGCAACCACGATGTTGCAGTCCAAGGAATGGGTGAGCTGTGATTTATTAACCCATCCACCCCAAACCCGCCCTCCCTTGACAGCCTTTGGGCTGTAGCCAGTGCTTCCCTGTCACACGCACACAATATATCAGCAAGTGTCCTGGTACATATATCTTTGTGTACATGTGCTGTGTGACGGAAATGAGGCTGGAAACATGTTGTGCCGCGCTGCCCTGGGGGCACCCACTCAGAACAGCCCAGGAAGCAGGTGGGTAAAGGGGTCTGGAGCCCAGGAAAGGACGAAGGGGCTTAAAGGATGGGTCAGTGCCACAGAACTGCGGTGGTGGCATGAGAGCTTTTGGCATCAAAGTGATCATTGGTCATCGCAGCCATAAGAGGACAGAGCCCTGAGGCTCCTGGCATTTAAGAGGTGGAGAACCAGGAACCTGCAAATATGTGGGTGGTGGGGGAGGCCAAGACCATGTTCCTTCATAGTTTCCAGGGGAGAGGGATGGCTATATGTGGTAAATGGCAGAGGAGGGTCTAAGCTTAGGTGTCCAGCCCCTTACACAGCCCTGGCACATAGTAGCTGCTCAAAAAACATTGGCTGGTTGAATGAATGGATGGACGGACGGACGGGACGGTTGTTTGGATGGATGGACAGATGGATGGATGGATGGATGGATGGATGGATGGATGGATGGATGGATGGGTGGATGGGTGGGACCCTTGGGTCTGGAAGGTGCTGGGTACTTTCAGCTGAATGGTGATTGGGAAAGTGAAGAAGGACAGGTGAATACGTGGTAGCAATGGGTAAGGACAGAGTCTCCTCAGGGTGTGGTGGCCAGGAGGTGAGAAGTGGGTGGGTTGAGGAGGTGAAAGAGAGCTTAGTGTCCTGGCAGGTTAGGGGACAGAGGGCAAGGAAGGGATACTGAGGAAATACTCTGTTGTTTGGAGTTCAGGGACAGGAACTCTTAGTGAGGCCAAGGGCCTGCAGGGACCTCAGCATTGGGGGATGGTCAGGCTTCAGAGGGGGGCATGGGAATCACTTCCTGAGTGCTGTCCTGGGCTCTTCACATTCACCATCTCATTTTATCTTCACCAGAGCCCCGCAAAGGCAGATCATAACTTCCCATTTTACAGACGACATAACTGAGGCTCTGGGGGTGAAGTCACGGGCCCAAGGTCACAGCCTTGAGATGAATCCATATCTTCCAGACTCTTGAGAAGCCCCCCCCCCCCACTGTATGCCCTCAGCTCTCACCCTGCCCAGGCCCTCCTGGGGTGGTGCTTAGCAAGGCATGATCCTCGGATAGGGAGCCAGAAGCCCTCAGGTGGCTGGTTCCTTTTGCTCACAGCTTGGGAAAGAGTTTGCTTGTTTTCTCTTTCGTTAAACCACGGGGGATGCTTTACTGGGTTAGGACACGGAGATGCAATCAGACTTGTTTGCCACTTGGAAGGGACATGGAGACTGTGGCAGGCCTGGGTCCAGCCCCGGTCAAGGGGCATTCTGGGCACTTGGGGTCTGAGCAGCCCTGGACCTGGCAACCAGACAAGGAGAGGAAGGGCAGGCAGGGTGCAGGGTAGGGAGAAAAAAAATCACATGTCATGTTGTGTCCACAGGTATACACA
Organism: Canis lupus dingo; assembly: GCF_003254725.2. NCBI lineage: Eukaryota > Metazoa > Chordata > Mammalia > Carnivora > Canidae > Canis > Canis lupus. The sequence continues at coordinate 57,837,439 of NC_064251.1, read as the reverse complement.
TGTATCATAGGAGCATCCCTGTGTCTATGTGCTTGTGAGATCATGTGGCTCTCTGCCCCCAGGATGACCCCCCAGCATCCCAGGCCATAGGGCAGGACAGGACCCACAATGACCATGGCAGAGGTGGGAGGAGGCATATGAGAGGGATGATTCCTTCAGAGGAAGCTGAAGGCCAGGTTCCTGGGCCAGGGATGGATGACACCTGTGTGGGTGGACCTGCCCCCAGCCCTGCCCTGGACCTCAGCCTGGCAGCTTTTAACTTGACTCTAAGAGGCCTCCCAAATCTGAATTCCCAATAGTATCTCTGGTCTGTGCCTTAGCCTCCCATAGCGTAGGCCCCAGGACTGGGTTCCCAGAACAGTCACCTGCCCCCTGGATCTGGGTGACATCCCTCTAAGGGGGCAGACCCCTGAAACAGTCCCAGCAGCCTCTCATGGCCAGACATATGCCTACATGAGTAGAGGCAGTGGACATCCCCACAGGTGGAAACGTATGTGTATCTGTGTGTGTTCACAGGTGTGTAAGCAGTTGTATGTGGGTATAAATGTGGGAACCTGCTCAAAACTGGCTTGGGAAAGAGAGGAGGAAAGAGATAGATTACAACTGTAGATACAGTTGTACATGTGTGCAGTCCTCAAAGGTGTCATGTTAATACATGTGAGCACGTGAGAATGTGTGGACAACATGTGTGTGCACACGGATATAGATCCTCGTGTTTGTATATTTGTGTCAATAGCAAGGTTCAGCAGAAAGAGATGACTAGGTAGGTGTGAGTAGCTATCCGTGTGTGGGGGGTATGTCCATATATAGTGCCAACATGCACATTAGTATTGGCAGGCACATGTAGGTGGACATGGGGGGGCCCTGTAGACTATTGGCACGTAGACTCTGGGGGTGTGTATTGTGGAGTCCTGTGTAACAAGCGAACTCACATGGGTGATGAGTAGGCATGAAAATCAGGAGCTGGTACACACACAGACCTCTTCTCCCTAACCAAGCTAGCTGCTACTACTACTCTGGCTGCCTGGAGAGTGTGTGCAGCGTAGACAGCAGCCAGCCAGAGGGCATCGGCGGTGGCAGAGAAGAGGGTCAGGGGAGCGTGGGGTGAGGGTACCTCCTCCACTGTCACAGAGCTTGGCATCCCAGGTATAGCCCCCACACCCAGTTCACCCACACTCTCCACAAGATTCAGTCCCACCCAGTAAATCCAGCTCTCCTTCACCACCATGGCCAGGCCCTGCCCTGCTGTGAGCTGGGGGGAGGGGCCCCGCTCGGAAATCAGCCATAAATTTCTTGAGATGCTTTAATTTTTTAAAAGCCCCACGTAGATGCTTTGCATTGCAAAAACCCACAAATATTGGCTAAATGAGGTGCGCTAGCAGAAGGCCTGGCCAGGCCCGCAGCCCTCCCCTCCCAGCAGCTGGGCCCGGGCTCAGCTGGGGCCCCTGGCCTGGCCAGCGGGGCCGAGGGGCCCATCTTTGTTCCGAGCAGGGCTCAGACTGCAGAGTGGCTGGGTAAATAGTCGTCGCAGTAATCGCAGGCTGATTCCAACTAATTAAATCCTGCGCCAAGAGCCCACTCCAGCCAGTATCCCGAGAGGCCAGGAAAACACAGACACCCCAGACGGGGCTTTGCTCCAGGTCGGGTCTGGCTCTCTAATCCCGTATCTTTTGAAAGATAGGCGAGTCCGGGGATGAGGGGTCAGCGGGCCTGCCCTGCACCGAGCGGTGGAATTTCTCAATAACCAGCAGCTGGGTCACCAGGCACACAAAGGCAGTGTAATATCCTGTGGGCTTATGCGGGGAGAGAGTGCGCGGCCGTGCAGAGCCAGTTCCCTCCAGGCCTGGGGTGGTGGCCCCCCACAGCCCAGGCCCCCAACAGCCAACAGAGAGGCCACTGGGCCAGGCCTCTGTTCTCCTACCACCAGAAGGGCAGAGGAAGCCTCCGTGGGGCAGGCTCTGCTGCCCCCTCCCCGCCCCCAACCCAAGGCTTCCACGAAAATTCATCTTTCTTATTAAAAACCAGCCTCGGTGCTCTCAGGTCGCAGCTGTGGTAGTGGGGGGACCTGCCCAGGGCAGTGCTGCCGGGCCCAGGCCCCTTCCAAGGAGCAGCGGATGTTCCTCACCTGGGGAGGCCACACTGCATAGTGCAAAGATTTCCAGCTCTGGAGTCAGAAGGGCTGGGGTTCAGATTCCACAAGGCCTGTCTACCCAAGGAGATCCTGGCTGATGACCATGAACAAGGCACCCACCTGTCCCCATTTCAGTGGGGATCATCTCGGTGTGAGATTGTGGAATTAAAGGAGACCCTGTGTCTGGCATGAAAAGGGTAGGGGGCCAGGACATGGAGCTCTCTATTCTCTCCCCTCCCAGCCTCAGTTTCTTTCCCTCTATAATGGGGATACGGGGCCTCCTTTGCAGGCTCTGGGGAGAAGAAGCAGGGTCTGTGCCCATGAGGGGCTCCTACACTGTCCTCGCTGGGAACCACATAGCACATGTGAGAGTGATTAGAAGCTGCAGAGACCCGGTTTATTTTATTTTATTTTATTTTTTTTCCCAGAGAAACAATAGTTGCCCCTCTCCCAAGTCTGGAATGCTTTACGCCCAGGGTCTGGGACCCCTCATTTAAATTGGCTGCGAAGGGACAGGCGCTGTGAGCCCCGGGAGGGGGTTGTTAGGGATGGAAAGCCGGGGGCCCAGGAATTTACAATCCGTTACTTGAGAGGTGTCCTGCCTCCCCCTCACCCCATCCAGGCCTTCGCAGACCCAGCATGTGCCGTAAAGATGTCACATTGGGTGGGGGTTGCTGAGGAGAGGTCTAGGACCTGGCCCCAGGGAGGGGGGGCAGCGGTGGTCCATGGCCCCGGACAGGATCCTGGCTGCACCATGTCCCAGCTGGACCAGCATGGACAAGAGCTTCCCTCTCTGAGCCACAGTGCCCCTCCGAAAAGCAGGACACATACAGCTCCAGGGAAGTGGGAATGTTTCCATTGTGCCCCCCCCCCCCCCGACAATAATGCCAGCCCAGCCGTGAGGCAGGTGACAGCCTGGTAGGGGTGAGGCCCACAGATCCACGGGGCACTTTGCAACAGGGATTTGGTCAAAGTGGTGCCCCTCTCACTGCTCACCTGTGCCAGACACTGCACTAGGCACACAGCTTATGTACCAGGCAAGAGGCTCTCTTCCTTTACCAAATCCCACACTGCCCTTCTCTCTTATTTGGGGTTCTGACACTTTGTAGCTGTGAGGCAGGGCACAAGGTGTGGGACCTCTCTGAGCCTTAGTTTTCTCATCTGTGAAATGGCTGGTCATTTCCCCTGCCCTATAGGGTCGAGGGGGAAAGAGAAATAATGCCTGAGCTCTGCCCAGAGCCAGGCACACAGCAGGCGCTCAGTACACACTGCTGGAGCAGGTGGAGAACCTGACACTGCAGGGGGTTCTCCCAAGGGAAGGGGCATTTGCAGGAACCTGGGGAAGTGAGTGGGGACACTGATAAGGGGGGGTGTGGCATGCTGGTGGCTGGGCATTGTGGCCACCCCAACTCTACGGGCAACTCACCACCAGTGGAGAGAGTCAGATATGAGAGCCCCTTAGGAGCCGGATGATGGGTCAAATGGGACAGGTGTCAAGGGAGAGAGACCCAGGCGGCACTCAGGCAGAGGAGGAGACATGGGTCTGGAGGCTGGTCAGTGAGGTCAGCTTCTCCTGAGGCATGAGGAGTGCTGGCACACTGACGCAGAGCTGTCCTGTCCAGGGTGGGTGGTGGTGGGGAGGGCCTGGAATAGGGCCCTAAAAGCCCTGAGAACCCCCACTGGGAGCCATGTCCACCCTGAGCAGGCATTCCCAAGAAGTGATTTGAGATGGTGATGCTCCAGGCACCCCAATTTCACTGGCTCCCCAGGCTTCAAGGCACTCAGTTTTTGCTCTCCCCAGAGAGTGGGCTTTGGGAAGCCTTGCCCACTGGGCCTACCAGCCATTTCAGCCACCAACCCTTAGAGATTCCCCCCAGTCCAGAGCCCTGAGCAAGGACATTAACTAGTCTCAGAGAGGAACATTTAGGAACCTTCTGGCTCAGGAGCAGAGGGTGCATCCCCAGGGCCGTATTGCAGGGAAATGCCCTGCCAGGGCGTGTGGGCTGTGGGCGTGTGAGTGTGACTGGGGGGGAGGGGAGCAGAGTAAACAGCCACTGCCCTGTCCTCTCTGCGGCTGTGGCCAGGTACACAGGCCTGTTTGGACAGCTGCCTTGTCTGTCCGTCTGTTTGGGAGATGCTGGCTGATAGATGGGGGTGGGCGGGCTGTTAACCCCTCACTGTCTTCAGTGCTGCAAGCACCCTGCCTCCCGTGGCCTACAACAGCATCAGAGAGTGGCCTCGGCTGTCCCCCACCCCAGCTTCTCTCCAGGAGGACAATTCTAGCTTGGAGCTGGGGACAGTGACTAAGTGACAAGGTGAGAAGAGCTCCAGGGCATGGACAGTCTGCTCTCCACCTCCACCAGGGAGCCAAGAGCAGAGAAAGGCATCTCTTCTTGTGGTGACCAGGGGCAAAATCTGTTCCTCTGTGCAGAGCCTTCCTCCTCACCCCCACATCCATGCCCCAGGGAGCCTCCTCTATATTTATTAAAAAAGCCAGCTGCCAGTGTTTCTAGGGGCTGCCCATCTTCACAAACACCCGCTCAGCCTGGAGTGGAGGAAGGGGGTGTTCAGGGCCATTGGCAAGAGGCCCCTCTGAAGAGTGAGCAGGCTGAGATGGGGCTTGGGGCTGGCTGGGGTGGAACCAGGCTCGGATCCTGAAAGCCTGACTTAGTAGGAGGTCCCAGACTCAGTGATGCACTGTACACCCTGTAGGCTGAAGTGCCCTGAGATGGAGCTGACTGTGGACCTGGAGTCTCTATGGGGTCTGCCAACCACTGCCATGTGTCCCTGTCTCAGTACTTGCTTATCCATCCCTGGGTAGGGCTCCTCCCACCCACCCCAAAGCCCAGGCGTCACTACCCCGCTCCTTGACTCCCCCCCCCCCCAGCTCCTTGACAACCTGCCGCTTCTCCCACTCCTGCAGCAGCCCCCTCCCAGCAAACCCCCCCCCCCACCTCTCCCCTGCAGCACCTCTCCCCTGCAGGGCACCACTGATGATCCGCTTAGCCAGTCTTCCAGATTCCACTCTGCTTCCCCACCCTGGGTCCCTCTCTGCAGCCAAAGTGATCTTTTAAAAATGTAAATCGCTCAAGCGACTCCCCACTTAAAACAATTCAATGGCTTCCCATGGCTCAAGATTAAGACAAAAATCCTTTAAACGTCCCACTAGGCTATCAACAGGGCACGGGTTAAATAAATTAGGGTTTGCCCAGACAATAGAATGTCGGGCTGCTGTAAAAGGAGGTGCTCCAGGCCAAGATAAGGAATCCTCTCTCACAGTTATGCGGTGGGAAGGGGGTGCATGGAGAACAGTTTTAGAGTAAGTTAGTGTTTATGCAAAAAAAAAAAAAAGACAAAACCCCAACCAGTCCCCATTTAAGAAAAAAAAGCCGGAGGGAGGGGAATACAGTATACCCGCGGGTTTATGTTTGTGTTACATAGGTATTGCATTTCTTGGGAAGGGGGCTCAAATGTAAGACTTTGGTTGCCTCTGGGGAGGGGGCCTCAATGGCTAGGGATAGGCCAGAGGAGGCCGAAGACAACACCTTTTTGTACATTTGAATATTAAGCCATGCAGTGCATTACCTATTCAAAAATAAATTCAAAATTTTTTTAAATAACACTTTTTTTTTTTTTTTTTACTGGGTGATCGGCAAGAAGACCCTGTACTGTCACTCTGAAGCCTCCTCTTGTTCCACGCACACCCTCTGCACCTTTTATTTCTGGTTAATTCTGCTCCTGTCTCTGGGCCTTTGCATTCACTGTCTCCTCCACTGCCTGGTCCGTCCATCGCTTCCCTTCCTGGTCTGGCTGATTCTCCCTCCTCTGGTCTATGCCCAAACCTGTCTTCAGCAAAGTCTTCTCGGATGCGCCACCCACCCCCAACCCCCATGCTGGGCTGGATCAGGAACAGTTGTTTCCATCTTCACGTTTGCGTCTCCCTTCTCGGCTCATGAGTCCATGTGGGCTGAGCCCACTCCTGGCTTGGCCATAGCTTCCCCTGTGCCCGGCACTGAGCCTGACCTGGGCATTTGGGGGAATGGGTGAACCAGCAGGGAGGAGAGGATGCCGTGAGAATTCCCAAGGGGCTGTTGCCAAGGGTCGAGGAGGTGCCCACCAGGGCCTTAAAGTGCAAGAAGGATTTTGCCAGACTCACAAGGTGGACGGTGCTCCAAGCGGAGCTCAAGGAGCTGGATGTCTCCAGCCGTCAGTCTGCCAATCCCTGCTCCCCCACGCTCAAGCTGTGCGTCTTGGGCAAGTAACGTCCCCTCTCTGCGCCTCAGTCTGCTCCTCCGCAAATTGGAGGCATTGACGGGGACCTGCCCTAGTTGCCCCGGGGCGGGGGGGGGGGTCTGGGAGGCCCGCCGGGAAGGCGCGCACACAGTCGGTGCTGGATAAATGCTGGGGGAACCGTGCAGGGCGCGGGAAAGGGTTAAAGCTGGGCGCTTTTTAATTGTCAAATGACTGCGGGCGATTAGCGCTGGCAGCTTCCTCAATAATCGCTCTTCTCTGTACCTGCTGGGAGCTTAATTAAAAAACAAAGAGGCTCAATTTAAAGGCCATTACTATGCTAATGCGGCCGGGCGGGCGGTGATTAAGCGGCTCCGGCGGGCGGCGGGCGGCTGGGGCGGGGCGCGGGGCGATCAGTTACCCACTAAACGGCCGAGCGCCGCGGTGCCCGACCCCAGGCGCCGGGCCCGAACTGCCGGGCTCGCCCCCCACCCCCGCCGCCCTCCCGGCCGGGCGACACCCAGCGAGGCGGTCTCCCAGAGTGAAGGGGCTGGCAGTGGGTAGGAAATAATGCCAGCCGCGCCTCCGAGGGCCTCCTCTTGCAGAATTTCCCTGCTGCCTCCCACCAGCACTGAGTCCTGTGGGCTCTGGTGAAACCCACTTGTCGGCTTCGTGGGCCAGGCCCCTCAGCTGGGGGGCATGTTGTGCCCACGCACTGTGGCTGGGTCCTGGCACCCACAGTCTCAGGCTCACACACCACTGGGGCATTTGCTCCCCAGTCCCCAGCCACCTTCCCAGCTCCCAGGAAGGAGGATGGGGTGGGCACCAGCCAGCTGACCTGGGATGAGGCCCTGGCTCTACGACTCACTGGGTGACCCTTGTAAGGAAGAGACTCCTACCTGCCAGGGTGGTCATGCCATCCACCTATGTGTGAGGCCCCTACATGTGGCGAGGGGCTACTTGAGAAGCTCTGAGCACAGGGCTAGTCTGGTTGCTATGAGTTGGACGTTTAGTACCAACGTATGCCAGGGTGGGGCTCAAAAATTTGACTGCAAGAGCACAGGTGGGGAGGGCAATCTGGGGAGTTACTTAGTCCATGAGAGAGACTGGGCAGTGAGGTTCTCAGAGATTGGGCTGACAAAGTTAATGTTCTCTTCTGGTTACATTAAGAGGAGTATAGTGTGGGGAATGAGGGAGGAGATGGCTCTTCTTGCCCCTGAAGGCTCAAGTCTTTACCCCATGGCTTTGACTCTGAGCATGTTTTCACTGACTACCTGATAAAACACGTGATTGTAAACTTTGGTGATTTTGTTGGTAACACTGAAAACCACCCACCCTACCTGAGCCTAGAGGATATTTTAACTTGGTAAACTAACCAGTAGTAAATACAATTGACAACAGTGAAACTACCCATGGTAAAAACATGTGTCACTGTCTACAAATTACCCGGAGAGTCAGATCTCTACAGTCAGTAAGATGCTATTCGAGCACAAACCTGTTTGTAGAGCAAAACTTTATTGAAAATTGTTCATGGAAAATAATTTATCTCAATGAAAATAATTTCAGTAAAGTAAAAATGGAAATGGAAAAAGTTGTAAATTATTTAACTGCACTAGAAAGAAAATTGATCAAAAAATTAAATTGCCTTAATGGAGGTTGCTCTAGAAGACACTTACTCAAAGGAAGTTTATCAGTGTCGTTAAAACCCTAATTAAAATGCTGTGGTCTGTGTCCAGGGAGTCCAAATCCTTGAGGTCAGAATGATGAGGCCAAATGTCAGCTGGTCAGCGTTAGGCTCTCCAGCGGTGCCTTGGATTTCTCCTTCTCAGAACTCCTTTCTTCTGGAAAACCTTGTTCCCCATCACACCGGGAGCTCACTGAGGGGAAGTGACCCTGTGTCTTGTTCCCCGCTGATTCCTCATCGCCTGGCACAGTGCGTGGCCATGGCGGGTTTGGACAGTGCTTACAGGATCCACAAGTCTTAAAACAGAAGCTTAAAAGGCAGTTTCTGCTTTCAAGAAGAGGAGTGATGGCACAAGATTTGGCCATGAGCAAGTGCCTGAGTATGTGTGCAACGGTTGGATGGGTGCAGTGGATGGATGGGTGGATGGCTGAGAGGGCGGCTGCATGAGCGATGGGTGGATAGTTGGGCAGGTAGATGGCTGGCTGGATAGGTGTTAGATAGAAGGCTGAGCAGGTGGGTGGGTGATGGATGAGTCGGTGGAAACAAAAGAAAGCTGATCTGGCTTCTTTAGCCCAACATTCAAGGCTTCCAGCCTGACCCTTCCATGACTGACCCACTCTCTCCCTAACCCTGGAAATGGCCTCTCTGCTTTTCTGCCCCTACACAGAGCCCAAAGTTTGGAATCAGACACCCCTCTATTCCTATCCCATTACCCCCCTTTCAATCTTTTGCACTCTTTATGGCCCCTTCCTCCAGGAAGTCTTCCATGATTCCCCTATCCATCGCCCTGTACCTCAGCAGGCCCTGCCCTGGATCTGACAGCCTTTCCTGGGCACACAGGTGTGGGCCTGGCATTTTCTGACCACTCAGGACCCTGGAGAGAAATCCAGAGGTCTCTGCATCCTATGGTGTAGTCTTCCCTCTTCCCCCTGCATGTCAGCCCCTCACTTCTCTGTAACCTTCCAGCCCAGGTCATGGGCCCAACAGCTCTGAGCTGACTGCTAGTGCAGAGCAATTGCAAGTGGTGGGCAAGGAGGAGGAGGAAGAGAAGGCTGAGGCAGGAGAGGGCTTCAAGCACAGGGAGATCTGGGAAACCATGCAGTGAGGCAGGGAGAATGCGCAGGAGCTCTGAAGCCCAACATCCCAGCTATGATCCCGACTCTGACCCTGACCACCACTTTCCTCCTTTGTGAAGAGAGAGTGGCAGTGCCTCCCTGTGAGGGGTCTTTTGGGAGAGGGGTCTGTGGCAAATGCCACTCAGGGCTTGGGATGTAGGAAACAGTCGGTAAATTTCAGCGAGTAATAGTAACAGTAACAATGGCTGCTGGATTTGGCAACCAGGAGCTCCTGACCCTGAGAATGGGAGAAGAGAAGCTGGGATCAGACCCCTCAGAGGGGTCTGAGGAGCCAATGGGAGGAGAAGGCTCCTACTGTGAGCTCAGCAGGGGCCCAGGTCAGAGTAGGTGCTCCAGGAATGTTGGTAGGTGAATAACTAAAAGAATCATCAGATGAATTAATCAGGGAAGGGCAGAAAAAAGAGGGGAGGGCTTCAGCCTAAGGGTCAGTAAGTAATACAGGTAGAGCCCTTTGCTTGGGGCCTGGCCTGGAGCCCACAGACCTTCTGATTGCTGCCCAGGCTAGGGAGCAGGAAGGGGCCTGTGGGAGGAAGCCAGGCAAGGTGTTCCCCCTTCCACCTGCCGTGCCACGTTGTCTCTCCCTGATGTCACTAGGGGAGGTCTGATCCCCAGAGAAGCCCAGTAACACCACCACCACCCCCGTGGAAAAGAGCTTCCTAAGGCAGAAGCTGGGCAATGCCTCCACTTACTGCAGGGTTTGTAGCCCCAAAAGTGAGAGGCTAGTTATCAGACACCAAGCCATGTGTGCACACAGCAACTTACTCTTAGGAGTGTGTATGTGTGTGAGAGTGTCTGTGGGTATCTGTATCCTGGTGGCTCTCAAACAGTATCTCCAGCCTGGGCCTCTCTCTGATCTCCAGACTCCTATATGCAGCTTCCCCTGGACGCGTCCTCATGGCTGTTCAAAGGCAGCTCACATGCAACATGTGCAGAACCTCACCCGTCGTCCTCCCCTCCTCCACCTGGCCTCCCACTCCATTTCATTTCATGGCAGCTCCATCCTGCCCATTGCACAGGCCCCAAAATCATACGTCCATCCTTTCTCTGTTATCCTTGGGTGTCCCTGTCTACAGGAACAAAATACCTCCCCAGTTGGACCACTTCTCAGCACCTCCCTGGGTCTAAGCAGATATTATCTTTTGCCTGGATTATTCAGATAACCTCCCAACCCATCTCCCAGCTCTGACCCCCACCACTACACAGATGCCTGAGGAACCAAGATGTCAGATCATATGCCCGCTCTGCTCAGAACCCTCCCACAAAGTCAAAGCCCCATAAGATGTGCCCCCTGCTTCTACTCACACATCCTTGTCATTTCTCCAACACCCTAGATCCACTCAGCCTCAGGCCCTTTGCACTTGCTGTTCCCTCTGTTGGGAACCCTCCCCCGCCGCCCTGCCCATCCAGATCTCTCAGTAAGGCCTCTGACTGTTCTTTTTAAAACCCCTGGCCACCTGCATTGGGCTTCCCCCTCCATTTTTCTTCATCACATTGTCACCAATTGGTACACTCTGTATGCTACAGATTTAACTGTTGCCTGTCTCCTCACCCATTAGACTGGAAGCTGAGCTGTCCATTTGCTCACTGCTCTATCCCCAGCCTCCAGAGAGTTGCCTGGCACCTAATGGGCACTCCATAAAGGTGTGCAGATTACCGAATGTACGCCCGCCTGGCCAGGCTGCCCCCTGGATGGTACCTGGGGCTCCCGGCTGTGTCCGTCCCTCCCTGCCCCTGGCCACCAGCTCCCGACAGCGCCCCCCCCCCCCCCCCGCCCCGCCTGGATCAAAGGGCCTTGGAATCAGCCCCCCCCCCCCCCCACAGCTGGGTCTGCGCGCCCGCAGGAAGCTCCGGGGCAGCCCTCGCTGCAGGCCCGCCCGGGCGCGGTGAGGCCCGCGCTCCCGGGGCCACCGGTCGGAGCTCCGAGCGCCTGGCCACGCTGCGCATTCCAGCCCCGTGATTGACGCGCGCACCGGGGCCCCCGCCTGCGGCTCCCGCCGCCCGCCTGGCCCGCTGCCACCGCCGCATCAAAGCAGATGTTTGCAGCTGGTTTGAGTTGGATCCCCATCAACAGGCCCCTTTTTGTCTCAAAATAAAAAACAGCTACGCCCGGAATGATAAGGACGCGGCAGGCACGTGGGGGAGATGTCAACGAGTCGGGGAGGGAGGAGGCCAGGCGGCTCCCTCTGCCTGCTCTCACCCCATCAGCTCCTCCAAGTGACAGGCAAACTCTCGCAGCAGCAACTGGACCCCCGAGCGTGTCTAGGGTCCTGTCCCCTGGGCCCCTGTGAACTCCAGCTCATCTCTCAACAGAGAGATGGCATCCTCGCAGCCGTCACAGCCCTAGAGCGAGGAATAATAATGTTAGCCGCCGTGTGCAGGACTAGCTGTGTAGGAGCCTGCCCTACGTGCTCCACGACGTTACGTCCCGGGATCCTCGCCACCAGCCTAAGAAGGAGCTGGGGCATGGAGAAGCTAAACAGGTTACAGTGACTACTTGTGAGGTGGGGATTGTGGTCCTTGCCCCAAGGTCGGACAGTCCGTGTTTGCAGAGCTGGCATTCAGACGCTTCACACCTTTCCTTTTGACTCCAGAACCAGCTTCTTGATTATGTGTCATGTCATCTTTGCCAGGAAGTCCCCAGCCCTTTTCCAGGTTGACTGTCATGATTTCCTGTGCCCCTCAGCTTGCCAAGTGTAGCCTATCAAAGCTCATATCGTGCTGTGCCAGCCTCCATGGGACCAGATTTGGCCCCATTCTGTCCCTCAAGTGTCTGTCAGGAGCCTGTTTCAGTCAGCCTCCGTGGGTGTCTGCTGGGTGAACCTGAGAAGGTATAGCCAGTGGGATGGAGGGCTGAGGTTCCCTCCCCATGGAGGGAGGGTTTCCAAGGACTGTGGGACTTGGGCCTGGAGATACCCTAAAGGAAGCCAGGCTCAAATCTGCCTGATCCCCTCACCCTGGGCGAGGATCTGATGGAACCCTGTACCTCAGAGGCACAGACAGACAAATAGACAGGAGTAGCATGGACCCAATGATGTGATTGGAGGCTTCATACTGAAATTGGAAGTGAAAAAGAGAAGGCTCCAGAGCCTGTGTCCCAGCACCATGCTGAGACTCAGGCTGGGGAGGGAGTGGGATGCACACCTGCCAAGATGCCCTCTGTGCCAGGCACTGGGCTAGACCCCTCACACAAGTTAAAACTCAGAGGATCCTTAGTCGCCAGATGAGGGAAGATCAATACCCACTTTCTACAGAAGGGGAAATAGAGGCTCAAAAAAGAGATGTGACGGGCACCTGGGTGGCTTGGTTGAGCATCCGACACTTCGATTTCAGTTCAGGTCATGATCTCAGGGTCCTGGGATTGAGCCCTACTTTGGGCCCTGGGCTTAGAAGGGATTCTGCTTGAGATTCTCTTCCTTGACCTCTGCCCACTCTCACGCTCTCTGTCTCTCTCTCTCAAATAAATAAATCTTTAAAAGTGGTGAGGGGAAATGTGAATGACTTGGGGCCACAGAGCTGGTGCCGGAGATGTGTAAAGTGCACCTCTAAGCTGAGGGGGCTGACAAAAAGCTCTTTATAAGCAGGAGAAGAGAGGGACCAAGGACAGAAAAAGGATTGGTCTACCCTGAGCCAAGTGTCCAGGCCTGACCCAGTCACAGATGGCTGGGGGAGTCATTTAATACCATTATGGCCCTCCCACCCCGAGGGCTTTCCCTGTGTCCTAGAGATAGGTGTGCAGTTGGACCCCAGTACAACAAGAGGTACATAAATAAATGATGTAGAAGTTAGGAATTGATTTCTGGATTGCATGGTTGTGAAGGGGGCCAAGAGCAGTGAGTTCACTTATCTTGCTACCTGCTGGCATTCTCAAACTCCTAGAAGCAGGGTATCCAATGTTCTCTTGTCCTGCCTGGCTGCCTGTTTCATTTCTCACAAGGTTACTCATTCATTCAGCAGACGATCACTAGTCCCCTTCTAGATGCCAGAACCCAGCATGGGATGGGTGTGTGTGTGTGTGTGTGTGTGTGTGTGTGTGTGTGTGAATTAGACCCAGTTTCTGAACTCTAGGTCAGCGAGGGCTTCAGACACAAATATCTGGGTCTCAGGGAAGGCTTCGCAGAGGAAAGTACACTTGAGTCATGAAAGGTGAAGAGAAGTTCAACAAGGAGCAGAGGAAAGGGGGAGACAAGACAGGCTGTGGGGCAGATGCAATTTTAAGTGTTAAGGAGGCAGGAAGGACTGGCTGTTTTCAGGGAGCAATGAGACGCATGGCAGCTGGAGCAGAGGATCTGGGGCTGGAGTTGAGCCTTGAGTGCCATGATTAGGTCTTTGGGCCTATCCTGAAATTGTCGGGCACTCTTGGATTGAGGACCCAGTGAGGGGCTACATAAGCTGCAAGACGCAGCCATGGGGTATGGGAATGTAGTACAGTGAGGTAGGGAAAGGGGAGCTTCCACTCAGGGAGGATGGTTAACAGGTGCCAGAAGTCTTGAGGAGAAAATGACAGCAATCATGGTGCCTCCTTACTGAGCCTGCCTCCTGGTGCCCAGCCATTATTCCCATTGAAGAGATGGGGCCACTGAAGCTCAGAGAATTGGGGCCTGGCTATTTTTCCTGTGCTCGGAAGTGACAGAGCCAAGATACCAAGCCTAGTGCACACTTATGGACTTGAAGAGCTGGGGATGAAAATCCACAGGGAAAGGCCGGAGGGTCCCCAGGTAATTAGGGAGCCAATTTTATTGGGGGTAAAAGATTCAGATGTACTGCATCGCCTCTCTGCAGTTGACAGTGGCTTAAGAGAAATTAATTAATCAGATTTGTAGTCCATGTTCAAATGCTCCAGAAAAAATTGGTTTTCAGAATTTTGTTTATTAGCTTTATGAGTTTAATAAATTGAGCATTAAACAAATAAACCAATAAAAACTCAGAGGAGACAGAGATGTGTTCTCATAGCCAGGGACTCTTCAAGGGAATGACATCCCTAAAAAGGGAATTTTTTTACTCAGAAATCACAGATGATCCTGGGAGAGGGAGGATGTATTTGTGACGGGGAGAAGTTCAGTTTGGTTTAAGAGAAACCCACTCAGCAACACCTGCTGGGTGCTGGCCGTATGCTGAGTGATAAGAACTTGGTCATTCAGAGCCTTGAGGGTAAACAGACATTGGATTGGCATGGAACTCCCAGCAAAGGACAAGGGTGATTGATGGGCAGAGAAATACTTGGATGCACAGACCAGGTGCAGGGAGAGAGTATATGGTGGTGCTGCCATGTGACCTTGAGCCTGCCATCTGCACTTTGGTTTTTACATCTATAAAATGGGAATAGAAACAGTGTCCTCCTTTAAGGTTCTTCAAGGACTCGATGAGGTGATGCTGGTGATGATGATAACTGAGTCCAGTAACAGGGAGATAGACAGACATACAGAGAATTGAGCCAGGAATGCTTTATCCAGCTCATGTTATGACAGAAGCTAGAAGGACCCAAAACCCAGGGTGGTCATGAGGGGGACACCTGGTTGGGACCTGTAAACCTGGTGTCAGGAAGTCTGCTCCCAGGGGTGATGGAGGCCCCAGTGAAGGTGACCAACAAGAGAACAAGAGAAAGGCAGCTATGTGGGGTGCCTTCTTCATGCCTGGAACAGTGCCAAGGGCTACACATGCAGTAGGCCCTTCCAGCAACCCTATAGGTAGGTACACCATTCCCATTTCATAGGTGAAGAAACTGAGGTGCAGAGAGGTTAAATGTCTTGACCAAAATCAAGACACAGGGACAAAGTTATGAATCCAGGATGGAACCCTGGGCTGCCGGTTCCAGCACACACACACACACACACACACCCCCGCCCCACGCACACACACACTGCTGTCCTGCAGGTGCTACTCACTTCCCAGGGCAGGTGGTGACTGCTCCCACCAGACCAGGTTGGGGTGAGAACCGACTTGCCCTACCTCACAGGCAGAATAGCACTATATTGGTTGGTTCAGCGTTCATTCAGCAAACATTTTGCTGCTCACCTTAACCGTGAAGGGGGCCTTGTGCTCAGCTCTGAAGATAGAGGTGACCCTGGGGAAAGTGCACCTGGAAACAGATAAAGTGGATTCCTTAGGATAAATACCATAATGGGGAGGAGATGTGAGGATGGGGAACTCAGAGAGGAAGACATCTAAGACTGGAGAGGAGAGGGAGGGCTTCCTGGAGGAAGGGATAGCCATGCTAAATCCTTCAGAATAAGCAGGTGTTTGGCTGTCAAAGGTTGAGGGTGGGAGGAATGGTGTTCTAGACACTAGGGACAACAGGAGGAAAGGCTTGGCGGTTCACATGGAGAATGGGGAAGGGGGTTGTGTGGGTTGCTGGCAAGCCTGTGCGCCTGTGGTGTGGTCATGAAGCTGCCCTCTGGATTTGGAGCTCCTGGATTGGGAACCTGGACCAGGAGATTGGCACCGAGAGGGCAGTGCAGCTGGAGGGGAAGCAGGGGGTGGGAGGTTTCAGAGCCTCCCCTGACACCCCACCATCCCTCAACCCCAGGGCCTGCCCCATCTTGGCCTCTCAAGCCCAAGTGTGGGAAGCAGAATGCACCCATCTGGGACACCCAGCACAATTCTGGGGAGTGGGGACTACTATCCCCATCTTATAGATGAGCACACAGACTCAGACTTGCCCAAGGTCACAGAGCCAGTGAGTGGCTGAGTCAGGATTGAGATCATGACCTGGGCTCCAAATCCAGTGCCTCGGGTGCAGTGCGCTGGTAGGGCCTTTCACATCGGGCTCCAGGGCCCCCGTGGGGCAGGAAGGCTCAGAGCCCCTCATCCTGAGCAACTCTGTCTCTGGTGGGTATTTGTAGCTTCTAGGCAGCCTTCCTGGAGAGGCCCACTCCCGGCCTCAAAAGGCCTGCCCAGCTCACAGACCTCTCCCTCCATGCTCACTGCTTTACACTGACAGCTCTCTGCATCTTCACATGGAGAAGTGGGCAGTGCCATTGAGCCCATTATACAGATAAGTAAGCTGAGGCTCGGAGAGAGGAAGCTTACTTGTCCGGTCGCTAGGCAGGAAGTAGTGGAACCAGACGCTGAACCCAAGTCCATCCAATCCCAGTGCCCCCTGCCTGTGGCTGGGCCTGCTTCTCAATGGCCGGTTTCACCAGCCCTTCAGGGTGGGAGGGGTTGAGGGGGGCCTCTCGGACAGGAGGGGACCCCCGCTGGTGCCCCCAGCCCCTCCCGCACGCGTGTGAGTTGTGCTCACCGCAGCTCCGTAGACAAAGGCAGCCCCATAACCGGGAGTGAGTATTTCATGCATCCCCCCTGATGTTTTATTGGGTGGAGAGATGCTTGGAGACCAAGCGGATGGCACATTCCGTTTATAAAGTGTGCGCAGTTTGCTTTATATGCCGAGTTTTTGCAATCTAGATAACAGATGACGCCCCGAGTGGCTGGCACTGCCTCCGTAACGGCGGCGCGGAGCCTTTGGAGAAGTATTAATAATAGATTGTGTTGATGAGTTTGGAGAAAGTAGCAATCGACCCCCTGCTGCCAAGGCATTAGCACGGCTGTTCCGAATGCAGCCGCCACCAGCCTGCATGGTGGCGGCGCCTGCAAATGCGGGTCACCCCAACCGCTGCCCGCCTCTGCTGCCTAAGAGGACCTCCGTGGCCCCGCCGTGCCAGCAGGGAGCTGCAGCCGGTGCCCGTGGGCTCTCTGGTCTCCGAGGCCAGGCTGCAGACACGTTAGTGCGGTGCTCAGACCAGGAGGTAGAGGTGTGGGAAGGGGACAGGGGCGGTGGGGGGGGCAGGGCAGAAGCATCCTCCGTGTCAGAACATCAAGTTCTGGGAGACTGGCTCCTTCCCCAGCCCCTTGGCAGAGCTGGGCGGCCAGCCAGATTGCTAGGGGCCTCTGCCATGGACGGTTGGGTAGGTTGTACCTTGAACGATGGTATCCAGCCAAAGGGCCAGATCGGAGCTTGAAATCCAGCTCTTGTCCCCCTTGCAAACCCAGGCACTGTGTCTGCCTGCAGCCGACAGCCCAGCCTGAGCCCCAGGCCCCCTGAAGCCTTCACTCACCTGCTTTGGCAGCACCCATCAAGGCGGTTTTGAGGATCAGATAGAGCCAGGCCCTGCCTCGTGGAACCCCTGTAGAATTGAAGCTGACAGGGGCATATGCTGTCACTGTCATGTGACACTTATTTACTGAGTTCAGTGTCATTGGACCCTGCCAGCAGCCCCGTTAAGGGAGGTCCTGTTGATAACCCCATTTCACAGTAGAGGGAACTGAGGCCTGAGGGCAGCCCAGGTAAGCACACAGGAGGCTACGTCCCCCTGACTGGGGTATCCAAGAAGGCTTCCCAGAGGAGGTGGTGTTGGGAGTTGGGCACTGCAGGATGAGTAGGAGCCTGCTCGGTAGACTAGAGGTAGGTGGCAGGGGGTGCTGAGGCTGCCCCCAGTTTGAGCACCCGGAGCCAGTGCCAGGGCAGCAGGCAGGGCTCAGATTGGCCCTGTCCACTGCGCCCTACTAGCTCGTCATGGGCGGCGCTGATAGCAGCCCCGGGAAGGGAGGCAGGCCGAGTGCCTTGCATTTATGGCCATTTCTGTTCCAGAACCGATTAGTAGAGAATTGCAGCTGTAATCTGTGCCTGTGATGGCGGGCCATAAAGAGGGATGGGATGCGCACAGCGCTCCCAAGGTGGCGCCCGCAGACGTGGCCCAGGGACGTAGGGAATGAAAAATGGTTTTAATTCCCTCCCAGCAGCAATAATTTGATTCTTCATAAATTTTTCCATCAAAGTGTTGTTGAGGCTGAGTTCCCACAGAGCAGGGCACGTGATGGGGAGCGGGGAGCCCGGAGGAGCGGTCAGTAGGTAAGGGCAGAGGAGGGGCTGTGCTGCTCAGACCCTTCTGCACACGCCGGCCGGGGGGCATGGAGACCCCCGCCTGGCTTTGTCTCTAGAGATGGAAGACGGATCCAGTCTGTCATAGAGGGGCTGGAGCAGGCCCAGGCTCCGCGTCAGCCCCATCACTTAGGACCACATGACCCCGAGCAAGTGACTCCGCCTCTCCGCCTCTCAGTTTCCTTATCTCTAAGATGGGGTTCATGCTCATTCTGTTTCATAGGGTTGTTGCAAAGGCTAAATGCATCTCTGTGTGTGGAGTGCTGGCACCCCAGCGGCTGGCGCACTGTCCTTGCTCCGTAAATGTCTGCACGTGGTAAAGATACTTAAGTCAAAATGAGGGAAAAGTAGGGGTTAGCCCAGCCAAGGGGCCAAGAAAGAACATGTGGAAGGGCCTGTGTGAAGAAACTGCAGGCTGTTCCATTGGGCCACAGCCTAGGAGAGCAAAGACAGTATGTGAAGGGCCTTGAGGCACCAGGGAGTCACAGAAGAGTCTGGAGCAGGGAAGCAGCATGAGCAGATGTGTGTTTTAAACACCTTCCCCTGATTCTCCTCCTGGAAGACAAATTGAAGAGTTAGAGGGACCAGGAGCCCAGGAAGGAGCCTGGGGCAGGTGCCCAGGCAGGAGAGGAGTGGCCCAGGGGTTGGGTTGGACAGGGCTAAGGATTGGTTGGATGTGGGGGGGGTGGGAGGAGCAGAGAGGAGGTGGAGCAGGTCCTGGAGTGAGGGTAGATGGGACTGGTGGGCTGCCTGCCCTTCTCAGGCCCAATCCCACCTGGCTCTTGGGGAAAGTTGAGGCTGACCTTGTGCTCTGCCCTCTAGTGGCCACTGTGTCTCTGAGCAGGAAGGGCCCTGAGATGACACACCCAGGAGAGGGCACCTCTGGGAAGGATGCCCAGCAGCCACTCTTCCCTTAGGCCACCAGAGCCCTGGGAGCCAAAAGAGTGGGGCTGCAGGGCCGTCCCACTGTCTGGCTCTGTGCAGGGGGCGGGCCTCTCCTACCTGGAGTGGAAGGTCAGGGTGGCAGGAGACAGAGGCCCTTGGTGGGACCCTGAGCCTAGCCAGTGTGCCCCCACTGTGCACCTGCAGGCTCTTCGCAGCCAAGTGCAGCGGCTGCATGGAGAAGATAGCCCCCACGGAGTTCGTGATGCGGGCGCTGGAATGCGTGTACCACCTGGGCTGCTTCTGCTGCTGCGTGTGTGAACGGCAACTACGCAAGGGCGACGAGTTTGTGCTCAAGGAGGGCCAGCTGCTGTGCAAGGGTGACTACGAGAAGGAAAAGGACCTGCTGAGCTCCGTGAGTCCCGACGAGTCCGACTCTGGTGAGCCGTGGCTGGAGCCAGGGGGCGCCGGGTGGGGAGGGGGCCCTGCCGCAGAAGCCCAGTGCCGACCCCAGGATCCAAGCATACGGACAGTGCACCCCCATCTTGCGCCTGTGGCACTGTTGTGTTCACATGCATGTGTGCAGGTGCACATGGACACTGATATGTATGCATGCCCCCAGGCTCACAGATGCACATGCAGGTACTACCACTGAGTCACATGTGCTCAAGCACCAGTGTACATGCTTGTGACCACACATACACACAAGCACAGACAATGCATGTGTGGATACCTGTGCCCAGGAGCGTATATGTGCAGACCCACGGACCTATGTAGGTATGTGCTTAGATGCCCAAGCATGCACCAACCCACACCCAGGAGCACACACGTACACATACACTTAACCAAGCCTACATATGCACACATGACCCAGCTCACACATCACACATGCACTGAGCAGCTGTGCATATGGCCACACGTTTATCCACATGTGCTGTAGTTTACACACATGCACAAACACACACACACACGTGCCCTGCTCTCTAGCTCCCCACCCTCAACTTCCCTTTGCCTTGCTGTGGCCTGCACTATGGCACAGCACCACAGCTGTCTCTGCCTGCACCAGGTCTGCAGGCGGCTGGTGCTGAGAGGCAGGGCTCTGACACGTCCTTCAGCAGCAGGAGCAGCTAATTGGAGGAATTGGGGCCTTCTGTGGTGGAGGCAAAGACCCCGTTTCCCAGGATGAAGGCATCTCTCTACTCTGTTCCAGCCTCCAAAAAGACCGTGCCAGCGTAGAGCCCTCCTGGCAGAAGGGCGAGTACAGCTAGAAATGAGTCTTAGAAGGGGAAGACTAAGGAGCACTCTGGGGCCCTGTCATTCCAGGATAGTGGGGAAGGACTGGGGTAGAGGGCTTGCAGAGGAGATGCCCTGGACTTCTGAGCCCTTTGGGGTAACCTAGAGTCTGTAGTCACAGGACCTACCCCCATCTGGAAGAGCTTTGTGACTGTAGGGAGCTCCCCATCCATCCGTCCCTCTGTCCGCCCCTGGGCAGGGCACCGTGGTGGCTGCCTGGACTCTTAGGACAGAGTAGACACTGGCCAGGTGCCATTGGCCCATTCATATTAGGCTTAGGGAAGGGGTCTTGGAGGGAGGAGACCCTCTCTTAGGGCCTGGGAAAAGGAGACCAATTCAGACTTGAGGGAGCAGGAGGTGCATGGTGTCCACCTGGGGCTGGCATCTCTGAGACCCACAATTCTGGGACATGGAAGTGGCCGTGTGTGCATGGTGGTTGGGTGTGTCTCTGGGTGAATACACATGCTTCTGCGTGTGTGTGCGTGCGTGTGCCTGTTCAGGCGTGCCCGTGCTTGTATGTCCCCCACCTATGAGCATGTGCCTGTGTGTGTCTGAATGTGACCACGTGTGCCCAGTCCTCTGTGGGCCCAGGCACCAGTGCACATGTGCATCTGCTAGTGTTTGAGTGTGTAACGCTGTGTGTGTGGCGTGCATGCCATGGCCGTGAATACTCCTGTGTGAGAACATCTGTGGTGTGTCTGTGCCTGACAGTTCTTCATCCCTGGAAGCGTCAAGGAAGAAGGTTCCCTGGTCTCCCCTCTGGGTCCTGGGGCCCGCTGGCACCAGGCTAGTGCAGTGGGAACCAGTTTACTCCAAGGCTGATATGTGCGCTGGGGTCTCCAGAGTGCTGGGGGGCCAGCCATGGCTGGTGTTGGCAGGAGGTGATGGGGTCCTGCCAGGCAGCAGATGGCCTCAGGGGACAAGACTGACGGGCTGGGTGTGTCCCCCACAGTGAAGAGCGAGGATGAGGATGGGGACATGAAGCCAGCCAAGGGCCAGGGCAGCCAGAGTAAGGGCAGTGGGGACGACGGGAAGGACCCCCGGAGGCCCAAGCGACCCCGGACCATCCTCACCACGCAGCAGCGAAGAGCTTTCAAGGCCTCCTTTGAGGTGTCCTCCAAGCCCTGCCGAAAGGTGAGGGGCCACTGGGGTGGTGGGGCAGGGCTGACACCCCACGCCCGCCACTTTCCCAGACAATGCCCCTACTTCTCTTGCTGGAGATGGGGACATCCCTCCACCCCACCCCTCCCCTCTTCCTCCCCTCCACTCCCCTATCCCTCCGCCTTTCCCCCCTCCCCCAAACTACTGCCTTCCTGGCCTGCTGCCCTGCCCCCCACCCCCAGACCTGATCTGTGTCCCTCCATCGGGCAGGTCCGAGAGACGCTGGCAGCAGAGACGGGCCTCAGCGTGCGCGTGGTCCAGGTCTGGTTTCAGAACCAAAGAGCCAAGGTGAGAGGCCACCTGTCAGCCCTGCTGCGCAGAGATGGAGGGGTGGTGTAGGGGTACTGGCAGAAGACAGGGTCCTGGCGGGAGGTGCTGGGAAGGAAGGGGGGAAGGGGGGCGGGGCAGGGAGGTGAGGACTGGCATGACCTGTGTCCCCTGTAGATGAAGAAGTTGGCACGGCGGCACCAGCAGCAGCAGGAGCAGCAGAACTCCCAGCGGCTGGGCCAAGGTAAGCCGGGACCGGGGGACAGGGCCCAGGCTCAGCCTCCTGTAACAAGACCCCCCCCCAATCCTTCCACCAGTGGGAACAGGGCTCTGGGAACTGTTGCCTTGGAACCTGCTGTGATCAAGGGAGATCAAGGGAGGCCATGGGATCACTGGGGCGGGATCACCAGCGGAATCATTGGGGCTGGGACACCAGAGAGATGGCTGGGGGTTGAGGGGTGGGCTGCCTGAGGAGTGACATAATATTCGCATGCAAAGCTACAGCCTACCTGGGGCACCCGGCTGGCTCAGTCAGTGGAGCACAGGATTCTGGATCTCAGAATCATGAGTTCAAGCCCCATGTTTGGTTTTTGGTGTAGAGCTTACTTCAAGCAAACAAACAAAACACTGCGACCATCTCCCACCCTCAGGGTGTGCCAGGCACTGTTCTCACCGCAGGCAGTGCTCCGCCTCACTAATTCCCACAGATCCCAGAGGGGAAGGGCATTGTCACAGTGCATTTTACAGCCACCGAGGCTGATGCTCAGACCAGGGGACTTACTGGGATCACTCAGCTAGTAAGGTGCAAAGCCACCTCCACCCCAAGGGTGGGGCCCCAAGCTTGTGTTTTTAACATGACCATACACCCCACTGCCCAAATTAGAATTCAGCAGAAATCTCGAGAGAGTCTCCATGGGGTGGGGTGTTGAGGAGTTCAAGGTGGGCTCCTGCTGGATAGTAAGGAGCCAGTTTGAGGGACAGTGGCCAGGCCCCCGAATGCTGGGCTTTGCCAAAATGCTTTTACCATTTCTTGGGCCGGGGCTGGCCTCCCAAGCCCCATGGGGACATTGAACCTTGAAGAGAGGGCACAGGGAGCTTCTTGGGGGTGCCCACATGGAGTGGGGGCCCCAGGCTGCCTGTTCCCAGGTGAACCAGGGGCTCCAGGGCAGATGCCAGGGTACTGACCGGCAGCCCTTCTACTCGGGGCTCAGGGCCAGGCCAGTGTCCCTAGCTGTAGCTGACCCTTGGAGCCCAGTTATTTCTCTCTGCACCCTCTGCTCTCCTCTCCTTAGACCACCTAGCCCCCTGGGGCTGTGGCCACTGTCTCTGGTCTCCCAACTGCCTCCAAGATGCAGCCTCCTCGAGGATGTTCCACAGTCCCCCTTGAGCTCATCACGACCCATACTGCTCCACATAGCAGCCCCTGCTACCACAGCCGCACCACACCCTCTGCTCTTCCCCACCCCCAGCTCAGCAGATGGCACCAGCCCCCACACTGTGCCCACACCAGGAACCTGGGAGTCACTTCTGACCCTTCCTGTCCTACAGTCACTGTATCCGCTCCACTGCCAAGTTGGGCAGTGATTTCTGGTCCCATGTCCCTCATGCCCCTCTCAGGAGTTTTCATTCCCAGGTCCACCTTAATAGGGACCCCAGCTTCTCCCTCAATATCCTCCAATGGTCCCTGCCTCCATCCTCCACCCCCAGAGGACCATCTTCCTCCCCATCCCTGGCCTTCTCTCATCCTCACGTGACAGCCCCATGCACATGGCTCCCTGCTTCCCTCCCCACCTTTGCTGCTTTTGAGGGGACATACCTGCCCCCCTGGAACAGTTGAACCCCTGCTGATTCTTTAAGTCACATAGAGTCAGGGGGTCCCTTCCTCCAGGAGGCTGTCCCTGAGCCTCTTTGGCCTGGGCGCAGGCCCCACCTTGTTGCTGCTGGATGCAGGGAGCTCACTGCACCCCCGTGTTGGACATTACTGCCTGCTTAGTGTCCGTCTCCCCCAGCAGTGAGCTTCTGGAGGGCAGGGCCATGGGAGGGAGGGAGGGAGGAGGTGGGAAGAGGAACTGATTTGAGAACACCGTGGGCAACTAGGGAAGGCCAGAGGCGGTCAGAGTCAGAGGGCCCACAGTGGGGTCTTGGCCTGCGGGGTCAGGTGGGAGGTCAGTGGGAACCCCTGTGGTACATCTGTGAGGGCTCCCTGGGGCGGGTGCTCCAGGACCAGACGGACAGGGCTGGTGGGTGAAGGTGTGTTCTGTCCCCAGAGGTCCTGTCGAGTCGCATGGAGGGCATGATGGCCTCCTACACGCCACTGGCCCCACCGCAACAGCAGATCGTGGCCATGGAGCAGAGTCCCTACGGCAGCAGCGACCCCTTCCAGCAGGGCCTCACGCCGCCCCAAATGCCAGGTGACCACATGAACCCCTATGGTAAGCCGCCCCACCCCCTGCCCACCCCAGCACCGCCCCTGCCCACTGCCTGACCCGGCAGTCCTGGGGCCGTGACAGCACATCCCGCCCCAGGGCCCAGGCCGGCCCCACCAACACAGCCCACCTGCCGCCTCCTGACAGAAGGGGTGCCCTCGAGACCCCATCCGAGGCCCTCAGCACCTCTGGTCCTGCGCTGCCGCCGCAGGTCCTCCCATCCCTCCTCACCTCCGGCCACACAGCCTGCAGGGCTGACAGGGCCCCCTGGAGCTCCTGCGCCACCTGGGCTCCTGACGCCCCCTCTGCCTCCAGGGAATGACTCCATCTTCCACGACATCGACAGCGATACCTCCTTAACCAGCCTCAGCGACTGCTTCCTCGGCTCCTCGGATGTGGGCTCCCTGCAGGCCCGCGTGGGCAACCCCATCGACCGGCTCTACTCCATGCAGAGTTCCTACTTCGCCTCCTGAGAGCCAGCCGGCCGCATGGACGCTTGGGCCAGGGTCCTGGGGTGGGCCTGCGGCCGCCGCGACCACCCCACCACCCGCACAGACTCTACACACAGCCATACGGTGCCCTTCCCCTGGGCTGGCCGGGCAGGCAGATGGGCGCAGCCTGGGCAGGCTGTGTCCTGCCCACAGAGACCGTGTCACCCCAGGGGCCCAGAGTCTTGGAAAGCCACTCGCCTCCCAGTCCCACCTCGGCCTCCATCTCCTCCTTCTCCCTGCCCGTCTCTTTTTTGGGAAGCTTAAATTCTCTCTATTTTTTTAAACGTCTTCTCTGTGTCCAGCCAACCTCCATGGGTGGGGCCTAGGCCCAGGCGGGGGCCCCCCCGTGCATGCCCCCAGGAGATGATGTTGCGTGCGGTGCCTGTTAGCTAGAGAAGTGTGGGTCCCTGTCCGGGGGGCCGGTGCCCACCTCCCCCACCTCCGAGGGCGGGCCCACCAGTCTGGGTTCACCTGTCCCAGCCCGAACCTGGAATAGAAGTGGGGAAGAGCCTGGCAGGTGTACCAAGCCCACCTCGGGCTCTGCCCTGAGGGCAGTCCCTGGGGAAGGTAGACTGAGCCTCACTTGCAAACGCACGCACACTCGCACACTCGAAGGCACACCTGGGCGGATACGCACAGATACAGAGACCAGCTGAAGAGGCACAGAGGCGCTGTGTGGGCCAGCCCTGCCGTGCCAGGAAGGGGAAAGAGGCCAGACGGGGCAGGGACCCCCTCTGCTTACAGCAACAGGAGAGAAGGAAGGAGGGGAGGGAAGGAGGAGAGAGTTTGAGGCTTGAAACACGGGGCCCCAGGTGTATCCTGGCATCAGCCTAAACAGGTGCTGCCTGAGCAGGCAGGGCAGACACAGATCCCCCAGAACCAGGTAGGACAAAGGGCAGAACTTCCAGGTGGAAAGGAGCCTCACAAGTCACCTATTGGGCACATCATCTGGACTTTGGCTCCCTCTGCCTCTCCTCACATACCTCCAGCAGGGCGAGGAGGCCGCCGCTTCATCGGGCCCCGGGTCAGCTGCTGTTTTCTGCTGATTTTGCCTCTGCCTTTTTTTTGGCCCCAAGTCTTCACTTGTGAAAGCCAGGCTCTTCCAGTTTCTGCAGCTCTTTCTCCTAAAACTGTACCCTCAGCTGGGCTCCAGCTTTCCCTCTAAAGGTGGGACAGAAATAACCCCATCTTCTGACTGACATCGGCCAGCCACCTCCCACGTTAGGTGCCCTGCCTCTGTTAATATGGCCCAAAATGCAGTGAAGAGTTGAGGCCGAGTTACCTGGAAACTCACCCTACCCTTCTGTAAGTGAATCCCCTGACCCTCACTCACGGGACAGCTAAGCCACACCCCTCTTCTGTGTGTATTTGGGGGCAGGGGCATTTCTTGTTCAGACTCGGTGGAAGGACCTTGACTTTTTTTACTTGCTACATTTTTTCTTATTGGATTCAGTCCAGCCTGTGGAGTTTCTCTGCACCCCCAACTGTGTGACCACTGGCTTGCTGTCCCCGCAATGTCGGGAGCCAGCCCTGTGTTTCCCACCCGAGGCACAGGAACCGACTGGCCTCCCCCTGTCCCAGTGTCGGCCTGCGACCCAGTCCTCCTGGGGTGACGCGTTCTAGTGCATTTCCCACCCTGTTTTGTCAGATGCCCCGCTGGGACATGGGAGCCAGGGAGACAGCGTGAGCCCCCACCCCGGATCCACTAAGCCCTATCCTGTTAGAAGAGGAAGCGAGGTCAGGTTGATGGGCCCTGTTCTCGGTGACCCCTTGCTGGTCTCTGGTGGCCACTGTACCCTCCGCCGGGTGCGCAGAGCCCTGCCTTTAATTCTGATACCAAGCCCAAGGCCGCCGCCCCGAGACCTGCCCAGTCTAGCCTTGGAGCAAATAGGACGACAGGGGTATCTCTGCCTTTGGGCGCCTCTGCCTGACCCCCTCTGGGACCCTCTCAGTTCCCAGCCTGCTCCGTGGTTTTGCTCCTCTGTCCAGTGGGGACCCTTAGGCTGCCCCAGAGCGTCCCGTGCTGTTCCGGAGCTGTCGGCGGGGCCATGTAGCCCGGCGGCCCCCTCGGCGGGGCGGCCAGACAGTCCTTCCCTGAGCTCCTTGTTCCACACGAGCTCCCACAGGCTCTCGGCTGTCCCGGTTTCCCGCAGCCTCAGTCCATGTGGGCTCTGTGCCATCCCCGTCCTGGGCCACCAGCGGCCCCTGTAGGCAGCCAGCTGGTTTCTTGAGAGAGGCTCCCTTTCCTCCTCTTGGGCTCACCTGGTCCAAATCATGCTGGGGCATTTGGGGCGGGCCCGGGGCACAACCCCAGCCCCAGGAGCCCCGGTCCTTCTCTCCCAGACTGTTTCAGTTGGAAGGAAGCTCAGAAATGGGCATCTGGCCCACTCCCTTTATTCCCCAGCTGGAAAGCCCGGCTGGGAGAAGGAAGGGAGTGGGGGCACCATGCCAGCCCCTTCTCTTTGCTGAATGGCCTCTAGGTCAGGGGTGTGTGATTTGTCCTAGGAAACTCTTGCCATCCCCTCCCATGGTGGCGGGGGGGACACGTCTTCCACTTGGGGGCCTCACAACCTCCCAAGTCTAACCCAGGCTCTGCCCCCACTGTGAGCTGCTCCTTGCAAAGAGCTGGTTCCAGGATACCCACACTCATGTCCCAGAGGGCGTCCAAGCCAGAGGGAACTCAGACAGCCCCGTGGGCCGGACACGCCTCATCGGCAAAGCTAGGTCATTGCTGTGGGCTGCGGCTCACTGCCCGAGGTTCCCGGGCTCCCCGAGATGCCAGTGTCCTGCCTGTCCAGCCCCGGACTGGTGTGGAGACACAGATGAACAAGATGTAGGGCCCACCTCGAGGGGCTTTCTTCTAGGAGAGGCATCCACACTCCGACCCAGCTCTGTCCAGATGTGAGTGGTGGACCCATTTCCCGGATGAGGAACCTGAGGCTCAGAGGAAGGAGGCAAGTGCTCAGGGTGTCCCAGCAGAGGCACTCGGAGGCGGAGGCCGAGTGTGGGCTGAGATAAGCAGGCTCTTCCCACCTGCTGTGGGAGGAAGTGCAGCCCTGACTTGGGGGCACAGCAGGTAGCCAGGAGCACCTGTCATCAGTGGTGGCCGGGACAGGAAGCCGAAGGGAAGAAGTCTGGTCCCGAGGAAGAGGCAGGAAGTGTGAGGTGGGCAGGGGGAGTGTTGGAGAAAAACCGAGTTCCGTTTCCCTGCTGGGGAAGGTGAGGCTCAGAGAGGGGAAGGAGTCTGGCCCAGGTAACACAGCATGAGGGCAGAGGCACGGGAAGGTGGGGGCCTGCCTCCAGCCACAGCCTCGTCTGCTGGCTCCACGGAGCCTCCTGGAGGGCCACGCGGACAGAGGGACTCTGTGTTCCAAAGGTCGGGCTGCAGGGCTAGCAGGGCCTGTAGGAGAGGGCCCCACACCAGGGCACCTTGGGAGGCTTCCTGGGGGCTGGGGGAGCCCACTGCTGCGGCAGGGCCCACGCCAGGCCAGGCCCCTGTCACCGCCCGGGCACAGGGTGAGGCTGCCTCACCCACGGGGGAGCCTCGGGGGCGGGGGCTGGCCTGAGCTAGGCATCCCCCGGGTCAGGACCTCACCTCCTGTCCGGGAGGATCTGGGGCTCGCTCTGCCCTGAGGGGAGGAGGGTCCACATTCGCACGCGCACACACACTCACACCCGGACGTACACGGAGGCTCGCACACCCACACTCCGGGCACACGAGGCCTGCGGGCTGGGGGAGCAGGGAAGACCCTCCAACGCTTGGCCTTCAGAGGGTGCAGTTTGCAATGAGCCTGTCTGCCGGCGCCCCCACCCCACCCAGGGCCCCAGGGGGCCCAGCCCGGTGTGGGGACCAGCCACTGGCCATTCCTCTGTTTTCCTTGTACAGACTCTCACTGCCCACCCGCCATCCCCAGACACATTTTATTTAATAACTTGTCATTGTTAAATTATTTATTAGCGTTTACCACATCACCACCCCCACCCTGCCCTCCACGCTCACCTTCTGCCTCTTCCCACAAAAGCAGAAAATGCAAACACCAACAAAAGATGAGACATCAGTATATTTGTAAATAAACCAACCTGTACACGCCTGTGCTGCCTCTCCTTGGGGGGGGGGGGCAGGCCGCAGCCAGTCCTGCGCGGAGGACGACAGGCCCAGGAGGAGGGAGGGCTGGTGGGCCCCGTTCTCACCCCAACCCATCCCTTGTCCTATCCCATAATCCTCACACCCCATCCTTGGCCCATCCCAACCCCAAACCACCTCCACACTTAAATGCATCCATCCCATCCCACTGTCCCTGCTTCCCCAACACATTCATTCGTTCAAGCAACCGACATGAAGGGCCCTTTAAGTGCCAGCCAGCAGGCTGAGGACCAGAGCGCAGTGGTCTGTGCCTCAAGGAGGTAGACTGTGATGCAGGCTCAGGTGAGGTTTGGACAGGCCTGGCTGCAAGGGTCCCCAACCTCACCCGGAGGGGCAAAGCATCATGAAAGGCTTCCCGGAAGAAGCTGCATGTTAGGCTTCGACCAGAAGTCAGCCAGCATGGAGGAGACAGGTGGGGAGCAGGGTCTGGCAGTGCTTCAGTCTTGTGCAGAATCTCCAAGGCAGGCAAAACCCTGCAAATCTCCCGAACTCAAAGAAGAGCTAAGTTTGGGGGTGGGAGAGCAGCAGGGAGACAGCAGGCAGGTCCGATGTTCTGATGTTCTCCGCCTCTCCCCATCCCTCTGGTGGCTCCTTCTCAGCCTCCTGCCCCCACCCCTGCGGCCACAGGTCACCTGGAAGCCACCTGTGGCTGCCCTCCCCTGCCCTCGGGCACCAGCGCCCCCTAGGGGCACACTCGGCCCCGCACCCCCTTCTGCAGCCTCTGGCTGATTCCAGCCGCGCGGCTTCCAGGAGTCTAGACAGGGTGAGGCGCTCGGCTCCTGGCTTCCTTTGCACCCACAACACCCTGAAGAGCAGGTATTAAGGGCTCATTTTTCAGAAGCGAGCCCGAGCCTCAGGTAGTGAGCGGCTCAATAGGACAAAGCTACCAAGGGGCGGCAGAAGCAGGCTGCAAACCCGCGGCCTCGCCCCCGCTGGCCCCTCAAGCCCACGCTCTCTGGGCCTGTGATCCGGTCCTCCGAGGTCAGGCTCAGGGACCCGAGCGTCCAGGAGACTCTCCTACCTTCAAAGTGGCCTCACTGAGGCCCGGAGGAATGGAGCCCCTGAGCCCCGCTGCACAGCACAGTCCCGGACCGGAGGACCAAACCGGGTCTTCGCGGCCCAGCGGCCGCTCCTGTAAGAGGCCTCCGAGCTCCTCCTCCCCCACCAGCCGCAGGCTGCGACTCTGCCCACAGCAACCGTTTAAAATCCTGTCACTAAAAAATGTGTGCGGGGTGGAGAGGAGGGGCTGTGCTAATCCAGTGCTCCCGTCTCCTGCCTGTCTTCTGCGGCCAGCTCAGAGGTGAGGCCCCGGGGCTGGGGGAACACAGGGTCCTTGGGGAAATAGGGCGTGGGAGGAGGGACCCCTCCAGGCCCCCCTTTCCAGGGGCGGGGACAGGACCAACGCCAGCCATTCCCCGCCACTGCTGGTCACAGACTTCAGCCCGCTGACTGGCCTTCACGACAACCCGGAGCAGCCCTCACCCCATTGCACAGATGAGAAGACCAAGGCTTGCAGAGCAGCCACTTGCTCCAGGGTGATTCCTCCCAGGAACCTGGGGTTGGAGTGGGAGTTGAGAAGCCTCTGGTCTCAGGAGAGGGACACGATTGCGATCCTGCCCAACCAAACTTGTCTTCAGGGGGACTGAGCCCCTGTGCAGTGCTGCCCCCGGAACACCCCACCACTCCCGGGCCCCCAGCTTTCCTCAAGAACCCTGCTGGGCTGGAGAAGGTGTGGGATGTGCGCAGCTGCACAGAACCAGCAGCCACCGGGACAAGGTGTGGGGAGGCAGGGGGCCCAGCAGGCATTAGGACAATGGTCGGAAGGAGGGCCAGCGCCACGCGGTCCTACAGTCCCCTACAGTCCCCTACCGTGAAGTGAGCAGCGCCCCCCGGGCCCCCCGCCGTGACGCTGGCCTGCTCCCCCGCATCGCACTGCACCTTGCACATTTTGCTTCACTCACTCCTCACAGCCCCTCAGGACAGGAAGAACCGTGATGTCCACTTAACAGATGAGGACGCTGCCATCCCCATTCTTCCCAGGAGTTCCTACCCTACAGCCAGCCCCACTCTGCCTCAGATGCCCTCTCTGCCTCTAGTGTCCTGGGACCCCATACCAGGCTGATCTTGACCCCAGGGAACTGACAGACAGGGGAGCTCTGTTTATGGCTTTGACTTCAGAGCGATCCCCAATCCCCGGGGCTTGACTGGAGAACAGAGATAGCCTCCTGATTGCTTGTTCCCTTTGATCTTCATCTATTGCCTGGCAGGTGTCCCAGGACATATGTCCTCCTGGGCAGAGCTTAAGTGGGAGCTATAAGAGGAGAAAGGAATAGAGGACTCGAAGCAAGCACAGGCAAGGGGGTGGCGGGGCCTTGTCAGCTGTGCGGAAAATGTAGGGAAAAACCTCCTGGGGGGCACAGACCAGCAGGAGCAAGTGTGCAGAGGCGGGAAGGGCAGGGCATCAGCGAGGTGGGGACACGCCTGGGTTGAATTCAGGATTCCAAGGCCAGAGATGGCAGGAGCTGAGATCCCTGGTGCTGCCCGGCCCACACTGGACATGCGAGGGGGCAGGGCTGGAGACCATTCAGGCCCTTGGCCCTGGCAGGACACCTGGCCCAAACCGTTCCCTACTTTAGCTGAGAATAGAGTCAGCACGCTATGAGATGTTGAATACAGAACAGTATATGCAATGTATCTATCTGTGGGCTAAAGAGAATAAACAAAACCCTCTGTGCCCACTGTATAGATCTAAAAAATGCACATCTCGATGTCTTGGAACCCTTAATGTGCCCATTGGGCTCCAGGGGCCTTTAATTTAGAAAACTCTGATCCCAATCAGAGCCAAATCAGTACCAAAGTGGTGTGCGGAAAGTTCTTAGCACAGAATCTAGTCGGAATGGGCTCAATGGTAGGCAGCCCCCGGGGCAGCTTTCCTCTGTGACAGAGCACCTAGGACCTTTCTGCGAGCAGGGCCTCCCTTAACAAAGCTGGGGGTACTTTGCTCCTAAATCCCCAGGACCAGGAGCTGGTTTGAATTTCACTTCCGAACATGCAGTTGCCCGTCAGGCCACGAGGTGGCGACCGGGAGTCAGGGAGGTGAGAGCCGGAGGCCGGCGGGCCGCGGAGGTGTGGGGATGGCTTCAGATTATGGCAGAGAAAGAAAAGAGGAAGAAAAGTCTTCTGTGCGCCAGGCCCTGTGTGGAAGCTTTACAGGGATGATGCCGTGCATCCCTCATCACAACCCTAAGAAGCAGGTGTGAGCATTCCCACCTTACAGAACAGGAACATGGGCTCAGAGATGTCAAGTGACCTGGCCAAGGCCGCATAGCTAGGGAATGGCAGATCTGGGATTTGAACCAGAGCTGAGTCAGCGACAAAGATACAGGAGGAGGAAAACAAGGGGAAGCAGAAGGGGGTAAAATATCAACCTCTTCTTGCTTTAGCCACTCCCAGCAGTTTTGTGCCTCTTCACACTGGCCTGTGAGGCAGGTAGTGTCACTGCCCATTTTATGGATAAGGAAACTAAGGCTAAAAGCCAGAGAAAGGCTACTTATTATCACGGCCCTAGCTCCTGGGGATTCAGCCCTCCCTGAGCCCTGAGGGAGGACCACAAGGGTGAGTGCAGAACTGGTGAGCTCCTACCCCCCACCCAACGCCCCATACACACACACAGCCTGGCCCCTTCTCTTCCTCTGCTCCTCGAAGATGAAGAGCAGGCTCAGGCCTTGCCCAGGACTCAGAGCAGCCTCAGCTTCCCAGGGATACCAGGGGGGCTCCCTCACTGGAGCAAGATTCAGGTCTACCCCCGTAGAGCACCGGCCCCTGTGGGTGCTTCCAGAACAGGGGACCTGAGTCATAGCTGGAAGCTCCTGATTGGGAGTCAGCGTTTCATTCTCATCATGTCAGTCACTAGGGCCCTGGGGCTTGGAGTGCTCTGCCCCCCCTTCCAGCTTTGGGGAGTGTGCAGTGCAGCGCTATTAAGCTCCAATCCCAGCTCTGCTCTTCACTGTCCATGTAACCTTGGACAAGTCACTTAACCATCCCACTTTTCTTTATAAACTGAGGGGTGAGCACAGAGCCACCATGAGGGTTCACATGAGCAAGTGAACCTGCCTCAGGATTCGGCCAAACCCAGGCACTCAAACAACAGGGCTAAGATTATTTGTGGGTGCCCCTACTTCTGTCTACACAGGAAGCTAACTCTCAGCTCCCAAGAGGAGCCCAAGGGCCTGCAGGGAGTGTTTGGGGTTGTCCATGGCACTGGCAATGGCAAGGCTTCCTCTCAACCCTTTTAGGCCAGAGAAGCTTCTGGGAGCTGAGTTCCCTGAGACACCAGCCTTCCTTCCCCATGCTCCGAGGCTCAAAGGCTCCTGGCCGTCCCGTGACCTCAGGGGCCATCCAGAGGAGGCATCGAGGCATGGGCAGTGGGAGCTTGTCCCTGCCAGTCAGCGTGAGTCTTGCGGCCTCCTTGATCCAAGGAGGAGGTGGGGGCACCTTGGATCCGAGGGACTGAGATGCTGACAGCTCTGCTTCGTACCACTGGGGGGAGCCCTAGAGACCGTGGTCCGTTCACAGACACAAGGTTACAGGCAAGAGGGTTAAAGACAGACCAAAGCTTCAGTTTATTGGGGCATTAAGGGGCTAACAAATAAATGGTTAATAAAGCCCTTCACTGTTTAAGCTACTTAGAGTTAGGTCTCTGTCACTTGCCACCAAAGTCCCCACTAAAACCCATACCATCTTACAGGGTCATCGGGCAAATTAGTGAGATCATATTTCCATGTTTTTGACACAAAGTCAGTGCTCAAAAAGAATAGCTAAGATGATTCCCAACACAACACAATAACCACCCCCGTACCTCCCCCACCCCCAGTTCTGCAACATCGCCCCCCTTCATTCATACAAATACAGTTTGTGAGAACTCTACCTAACATGTACACAGATTTTGAGCTGGCATTTAAAAGAAGACATTGTGTTGGGGGCATTTTCTTCCCCTACAGATTCCATTCAACTGGACATTGTCCGAGATTCCTGAGAACAAATGAAACCAATCGCTGTTGGCACAAAACACACGTATAGTCACTGCGAGTGTGGTTCCTGCCATCAGAGCTCTTGTGGCCAGGAGCACCTGCCTGGTGCCAGATCCCCCTCAGGGTCACCCATACATGGAACTTAGAGGCTGTCATGGGGCTGGGCAGTGGGGTACTTCATAAGCCAGAGAGTTCAACTGGAAAAGTGAATTACTGGTGCTGAGTTGCTAATGAGCAAATAATCAAGTTATACCCATCACAAAAATGTCCAGCAACAGAGTGCTTATGACAAGGGCAGAAAACTGCAGTCATGCTCTGCAAAACAAAGGGAGGTGGCAGCTCTAGAAGAGGTCAGCTCACTGCAAAGGATCTTTTGGAAAAATTCCCCACCAACACCAGCACCTAGAAATATGGCCCTAGCAGTGATGGCCAGGACAGTTATAACAGCTGCTACTTGTGGGTACTTATCACAGGCCAGCACCTCTAGGCATGATCTCATTTCATTGTCTCTCAAAGTGTTGTTATTATCGTCCCCATTCTCCAGGTGAGAATACTGAGGCTCTGAGGGGTACAGGAGCTTGTTCAGTGAGTGGCAGATCCTGAGAGCAAGTTACCAGTATAAACAAGCAGCTCTGCCCAGAAGGAAGGTTGGGACAGACAGGCAAAGCTCCCAATTTTTCGCAAAATTCTGCCCTTTTGAGGGGTGGAGCGGGCTTCACCAGATTAGGCTCCAGGCCAAGGAGTGAGTTGGAATGGCCTGAGGGATGAATGAGAAAGGCCTCTTCCCAGGGGAATGGGAGGGAGGCTTCAAAGGCAGGGCTGGTGCAGCCCATCCTAAACTGCTTCCCTGGCACCTGCCAGCAGCAAGTCAGCAAGTCGGCTGGCTTCTCAGGACACGAGAAGCAGGGAGAGAGGGAGACTGATGGCCAGAAGACCACCTCCCTCTCCCGAGCCAGCCCAGCCCTACTGCAGGCACGACCTGTGCCTCTTACATCATTGCCTCTTACATCATTGCTGTCTAGGAGGGAAGGCTGAGTTCGGGCGTGGTTAACGGCTTCCCAAATTCACGCAGCCAATTGGCACAGCTGGGAATATAGGAAGACGGAGGGAGGAGAATGGGTTCATTTTCACACATGAAAGACCCCACATCCCCACCACGTCCCCCTCCCTCCTCTCCTACCCCCAGAAGAGCCCCTAGAAGAAATCCTGTAGATTAGAAACCTAGAATGCTGACGAACGGCACACCAGTAAGGAGAAGCAGCAAGGGCTCACCCATGGGGAGGCTGGATACAGGAGCAGGTGCACAGCCGGGGACTGGGAGACGGGACAAGACCAGACTGGGACCCCTCGGAGGCCGACCACACTCTCTGAGCCCTTTTCCAAATCGCTGGAGAAGATGGGCCCCTGCCCCAGTGATGACTCCCCTAAAGCCAGGGCGTGGCTCGGAGGTGGGCTCACCCAGCAGCACCCTTGTGGGGAGGACTCTCCGACCACTGTGCGGGAGGAGTGTTTCTGGCAAGCTACTAGGATGATGTTCTTCTCGGAGTTTTCGCTTTAACATACGTGGCTGCTTTGCTGTTGGGTACAGCCGGTTTATAATTGTGCTATCCTCCCCAGGGAATGTGTCTCCCTTCATTAAATAGTGTCTCTTTGTCCCATTGTAATGCTTCTAGACTCGAATTCTACTTGGATGGCAGTGTTGGCACTCCTACATCCTGTTGCGTTTGCGTTGACCTATTCTCTTTATCTTTGTCCAGTCCTTTATTTTGCTGTCTTTCTTTGTCCTTTTTTGGTGATTTCTTGTTTCTTAAAAAAGCATGTAAGTGGGATTCAGTTTTATTTTCATTATGTTATATTTGATACATACACCAAGCAAATATATCAAATATATGACTGATATAAGTGAGGAAGCACAAGATGAACGCCTATGAACATGACCAAAGATAAGAACTAGAACATTACCCAAACCACTGAATCTTCCTCTGTATTTCACCCCATCCTTTCCCCTACCTCACTCCTGAAGATAACCACTATCTTGTATTTTATGTTTATCACTGCCTTGCTCTAAAAAAAAATAAAAATAAAAATAAAAAGCAAAAAAACTTAGGGGCACCCAGGTGGCTCAGTTGGTTGAACATTGGACTTTTAATTTCAGCTCAGGTCATGATCTCGGGGTCCTGGAATCCAGCCCCAAGTGGGGCTCGTACTCAGCCAGGAGTCCCTTGAGGATTCTCTCTTCCTCTGTTCCTCCCTTTGCTTCTCCCCCCTCACTCGCTCCCTCTCTCTCTCTCTCTCTCAAATAAATACATAAGTCTTTAAAAAATCCTAATCCCCCCAAATGATATATCCTTCAATTTTCCTTGTTTTAAGGTTTTTACAAGGGATATCATGTTATGCATAGGCTTCCACTAGCTCATTTTTAAAATCAGTATCATTGCCAGCATTCACCTACATTGTTGCTGTAGCCACTATTTGTTGCAAGATAACATTCCACTTCTTTATTAATTCTCCTGTTGCAGACAATTGGCTTTTTCCAGCTTTTCACCAGAATGAACAACGCGGCAATGAGTGTCCAGCTACACGACTCCTAATGCACACATGCCAGACAGAGTCTTTCCAGAACATAAGCTGGTAGGGGTGTAGCTGGGGATATGCACAAAGTCAGCTTTGTAAGACAAAGTCAGCATTTTCCAAAGTGATTTTACTATTCACATTCCCACCAGCAATGAATAAGAGTTCCTATTGCTCCCTCTCTTTGACAACACTTACCAATTTTGACCTGCCCCAAATGACTTGAATTTGCTTCTTACTACCTTAGTGTTGAGGTTGAGCATCTTTTCTTATGTATATTCTCCATCGGTGTTTCCTCTTTTGGGAAATGCTTATTCATGTGTTTTGCTCAATTTTCTTTTGGGTTATTTGTCTTTTTCCTTATTTATTTTTAGGGTTATTAGTTTGGCTTTTAAAAATTATATTCTGAATACAAATCCTTTGCTAGTTATATGTGATATAAGTAATTTCTTCCAGTTTGTGAAATAGAAGTTCTTCATTTTAGTATAGACTAATTTATTATACATTTTTATAGACTGATTTATTATACATTTTATGGTTTGATTTTTTTTTTTGGTCTTATTTACAAAATCCTTCCCTACCTGAGTCATAAAGATATTCTCTTTTATATTCTTAAATTTTGAAGTTTTCACATTCACATTTAACATTTTTAATCCATTAAGAATTTATTTGGGGGTTGTGGTGCCTGGCTGGCTCAGTTGATGGAATGTGTGACTCTTGATCTCAGGGTCATGAGTTCAAGCCTCACGTTGTGTGTAGAGATTACTTAAAAATAAAACCTTAAGAAATGACTTATTTGGGGGTACAGGTGAGATAAGGATCCAATTTCGTATTTTTTCCTATGGATAACCAATTATTCAGGCTTCTTGCATTGAAAAGTTAATCCTTTCCCAGGGGTCTGAAAAGCTAGTTCTATTGTATGTCAAGTTTTCATACGTGTGAACATTTACTACTGTCACATTAGCTGGGCTAATCCTGTGCCAGTACTACAATATCTTATGTATGAATACTTTATGTAAGTCTTTTTTAAAAAAAACATATTTCATTTATTTATTCATGAGAGACAGAGAGAGAGAAAGGCAGAGACATAGGCGAGAAGAGGAGCAGGAGCCTGCAGGGAGCCCGATGTGGGACCCCATCCTATGACCCTGGGATTACAACCTGAGCCTAAGGCAAGACATTCAACCACTGAGCCACCTAAGTGTCCCTACTTTATGTACATTTTAATTGCATTTAAGGCATGTTTTACCACCATATTTTTAAAAGATTTTATTTGTTAGAGGGAGAAAGCACAGGCATGTGGAGTGGCAGAGGGAGAGGGAGAAGCAGACCTCCTGCTGAGCAGGGAGACCAATATGATGCCGGGCTCCATCCCAGCACCCCAGGACCACGACCCCAGCAGAAGGCACACACTTAACCGACTGAGCCAACCAGGCACCTCCTTACCACCATTTCTTTTTTTTTTTTTTTTTTTTTTTTATTTATTTATGATAGTCACACAGAGATAGAGAGATAGAGAGGCAGAGACATAGGCAGAAGGAGAAGCAGGCTCCATGCACCGGGAGCCCGACGTGGGATTTGATCCTGGGTCTCCAGGATCGCGCCCTGGGCCAAAGGCAGGCGCTAAACCGCTGCGCCACCCAGGGATCCCCTTACCACCATTTCTTCTCCAGAATTGTACAGCTAGTCTTTTGTTCTTCCCTATAGATTTTAGAATCACCTCCTAAAGTACTTTTCAATGTCTTAATGGGATTTTGATCAGAATTATAATCCCTCTGTAGATAACACAGGGAGAATTGATAAAATATAGATAACGAGTCTTTCCTTCCTTGAACAAAATCAACCTCCCTGTTTATTTAGGTCTTAATATCTTTCAACACAGTTGTAGGATTTTTTGCATATCAGATCTTACACATCTTTTATTAGCTTTATTTTTAGAATCCATCCTTTGTCAGTTTCCTAAATTTTGTCTTTTTCTGAATCATTTTATAAGCAAGTATAGAGAAAGGCAATTTAGTTTTAAATATTATCGTATATCCTGCCATCTTGAGAAACTCTTATGAATTCTAATCTCTCAGTATATTATTTTGTTTTTTTATGTAGATGATCATCTCTGTGATAGTTCATTTTTTATTAAGATTTTTTTAAAAATTTTTAATTTTTTATTCATGAGAGACACAGGCGGAGAGAGAAGCAGGCTCCATGCAGGGAGCCCGACATGGGACTCAATCCGGGGTCTCCAGGATCACACCCCAGGCTGAAGGTAGCACTAAACTGCTGAGCCACCCGGGCTGCCCCATATCTTTCTTCCTTTTTTTTTTTTTTTTTTAAGATTTTATTTATTTGAGAGATATAGAGAGAGTGAATGAGAGAGCAAGCATGGGTGAGGAGGAAGGGCAGAGGGAGAGGGAGAAGCAGACTCCCCAATGAGCAGGGAGCTGGACACAGGACTCTATCCCAGGACTCAGAGATCATGACCAAAGGCAGATGCTTAATCAATTGAGCCACTCAGGTACCCCTCGTTTCCTTGTAGTCATAACATATATGATACTCTAATATGTAATATAGGATTTAGATATATAATTATTATACATGGTATTATATATTAATGATACTGGATTATAATTCATATATAATACATATTCATGTTAAACCACTCTCACATGCATGGTATAAAGCCAGTTTGGCCATGATTTTAAATATTTTGTTGCATTCAGTTTTCTCCTATTCTTTCTTGATTTTTGTATGTAGGCACATGAGGTTGTCCTGGTTTGGGTATTAAAATCAGACTGGTTTCTCAAAATGAGATGAAGAGTGCTTCCTCTTTTCTATTCTCTGGATGAGTTTGCATAAGATTATAATATCTGTTCTTTGGATGTTTGGAATCATTTGGGCCTGATATTTTCTATGTGGAACTATTTCAGTTATAAATTCAATTACAGTTAGTGATTATGGGACTATTCGGGATTTTTATTCTTCTTGAGTCAGTTTTGCTAAGTCATGCATTTTAAGGAATTTGTACATTTTGCCTGCTTTAAAATTTATTAATACAAAGCTGTATAGTACATTCTCTTTTTTAATCTTTTTTTTTAGAGTTTTATTTAAGCCATCTCCACACCCAACATAGGACTCAAACTCATGACCCTGAGATCAAGAGTCACTGAACCAGCCAGGTGCCCCTCTTTTTTTATCTTTTTAATCTCTGCTTTACCTGTAGAAATATTTCCTTTCTCATTCTTAATATTATTGATTTATGCCTATGTCTTTTTATGCTTTAAATTTTGCCAATATGTATCTGTTTCATCAGTCTTTCAAAGAATCAGTTTTGTCCTTTTTGATTCCACATCACTTTATTTTTCTATTTTATTAACTTATGGTATACTTTCTTCTACTTTCACCAAATTCTGTTGTTCTTTTCCTAATTTTGTGAGATAGGTGCTTAACTCGCTGTCAGCCTTTTTCCCCCTAATATAAGTATTTAAGACTATATTTCCCTCAAACTACCACTTTTGCTGCACAAGTCTGGATATGTAATGTTTTCATTCAGTTCTGAGTACTTTAAATTTTTCCAGTGTTATTTTTTTCTAATTAACAAACATATGGAAATTTTTTTCACTCATCATTTTATCATTGACTTTTAACCTATTTGCATCATGAGTTATGGAAACATGATTTGTATGATACCAGTTATTATAATTTGTTGAGAATTGCATTATATTCTAGCGTGATCACTTTTTATAAATTTCCCATGTGCACATGAAAACATGTATTTTCTAATCATTGGATTTAGGATTTTATCTCTAGCTAATTGTTCAGGTTTGTTAATTGTGTAGTTTAAATCCTCTATATATTTTTTTATTGAGCGCGTGCAAGAGAGAGAACACAAGCGAGAGAGAGAGAGAGAGAGAGAGAGAGAGAGAAACAGAGAAAGCACGAGCAGGAGGAGGAACAAAGGGAGAGGGAGAAACAGGCTCCCACTGAGCAGGGAGCCTGATGAGGGGCTCTAACCCAGGACCCTGGGATCATGACCTGAGCTGAAGGCAGATGCTTAACCAACTCAGTCACCCGGGCACCCCTAAATCCTCTATATCTTAATTTTTTCTTTGCTTGACATATAATAATTACAAGAGATGTTGAAATCTTTCTTAATAATCATAGATTTATCCATTTTTCTCTGTAGTTCTTTCATTCTTGCTTTGTGTATTTTGAGGCTGTTTAATTCAATTGTTTTATCCTCCAGATGCACTAAAACCTTTATTATCTTTATCTCTTACAATAATATGTAACTTAACCTCTATTTTTTGATACTACTAAGGCCACTCCAACTTTTCTTTGGTTGGTATTTTTCTGATGTATCATTATGAATGGCTTTATCTTCAGCCTTTCACTGTCATTATGTTTTAAGAGTGGTTCTGTAGACCACATATGGCTGGTTTTAAAAAATATATGGGGGGGCATTTGGCTGGCTCAGTCAAAAGAGCATGGAACTCTTGATTGTGGTTGTGAGTTTGAGCCCCATGTTGGGTGTAGAGATTACCTTAAAATAAATAAATAAACTTCAAAAAATATATGTCATACTTTCTGCTTTTTAACTAGAGAATTTAGCACATTTGCATTTTTTAAGATTAGTGATAAATTTGAACTTATATCTGCCAACTAATTTTGTGCTTATTTT
The DNA here is from genome assembly GCF_003254725.2 of Canis lupus dingo. NCBI lineage: Eukaryota > Metazoa > Chordata > Mammalia > Carnivora > Canidae > Canis > Canis lupus. The sequence goes on along the minus strand of NC_064251.1, from coordinate 57,796,443 downwards.
TAACCCACCATCTTTTCCACTGTTCTCATTTCTCCTTTCTTACTTTTTTAAAAATTGAGTTTTCACCCTATTTCTCTTCCTCTACAGTTAGTAAATACATACTTCTTTTCTATTCTTTTAGTAATTGCCCTTAAAATTATATTTTTCAAACTTAAAAAAGCCTAAAGTTAATAATTATCTTCTTCTACCCGCCCCCCAAAATAATTCAAGGACCTTCAACTACATTAACTCCAATCACCCTTCCAACTTGTATACAATTGATGTCCAGTATTTGAGTTCTGTCCCTTTTTTCCCCACAAAGTAGACATTATTATTACTATTGATACTATTTTATACATTTTTAAAAATCTAGACTTACCTACATATTTACCACTTCTTTACTCACCATTTCTTCTTCTTCTTCTTTTTTTTTAATTGTTCATTTATTTAAGTAATCTCTATACCCAATGTCAGGCTCAAACTCACCACCTTGAGATCAAGAGTCGCATTCTCTTCTGACTGAGCTAGCCAGGTGCTCCCCATTTCTTCTTTCTTTTGAGATCATTTTTCTTTACTTTCCTTTACTGAAAGTCTAACAGTGGTGAATTCCCTCAGGTTTTGTTTTGTTCTCATTTCCAAAAGATAGTTTTCAAAAGATATGAGTATATAAGTCTTCGGTCAATAATTGTTCTGTATTCCATCTTGTATTTCTTTGAACATTTATACATGATTGTTTTATACTCTGTATGTTGTAATTCCAGTAGCCAGAGTATTTAGGAAAGGTATCTAAGTATAGTGTTTATTATATTACTAACTCTCACTCATACTGGCTTGTTTCCTTGTAGTTTGGTAATCACTGATTGTGAGCTCATATTTTGCTAATTTCGTTTCATTTTATTTTTTTTTAGAGAGCAAGAGCAAACAGGGGTGGGGGGAGGTGGAGAAGGGTAGAGGGAAGAGGGAGAGAGAGAATCTAAAGGAGGCTCAGCGCAGAGCCAGATGCAGGGCTCTATCTCATGACCCTGAGATCATGACCTGAGCCAAAACCAAGAGTTGGACACTTAACTGAGCCACCCAGGTGCCCCATGTTTTGTTGATTTTAACCTATGAGAATCCTGAGGGCCTAAGCTGAAGATGCCTTCCTCCTGAGATGCACTTGTGTTTGCCAGGAGTCAGGGGCTGCTATTAACCTGGAGCTACGTTAGAGACCCTGGCTCAAGAATGAATGAATGAATGAATGAATGAATGAATAAATAAATAAATAAATAAATAAATAGATTTTAAAAAGAGAGAGGGACCATGGCTCAATGCAGGAGTCTCACACCAAGTTCTCTCACCTTGCCTCTGCCCTTGATTTATTTGCCTATCAGAGCACTTATTTCAACAGTTAGCCTAATTTCCCTGCTACCCTGTTATTCACGACTTCAGTGCTTTAGTTTTAGTTCCCCATTGTCTCGTGTTTTTCTTAGTAGAGGGTGTTCAGTGGAGATTTTCCCTTACTTTCTAACAAACCCAGCAATGCATTAAAAAGGCTAGTTTATTTCTTTTGTTTTGTTTTCATAATTCATGCAGAATCTAGTTTAATTTTAGTGGGAGGGCCTTTCAAAACACCAGTTCACCATCTTGCCAAAAGTAGAAATCCCATGATGCTACTATTATCCCCATTTTCTAGATGAGGAAACTGATGCTCAGAAAATTAAATATCCTGCTCAAGACTACACAGCCATCCAGTGGCAGAGTCAAGACTAGAAGTCATTCTGTCTGACTCCAGAGCCCAAGCATGAGCTTGGGACCAGTGTTGCTGGTCCCCAAAGGAAAAGAAACATCTTTACAGGACTGCAGCCCTGGAGCGTGCGGTGCAAGCCTGGAGCCAACACTCTGGGATGAGCTCAGGAGCTTCTGCTGGGGAAAGAATAAGGAGACCCAGTTTGGCTCAGAGTGGGGCAGGCCCCATGCTCTGAGCGGTCCAACACCATCTCAGGCTGACTCAACTAGCGCCTGTCCAGGGCGCTCAGCCTGCTGCTCCCACCCTGGGAAGGGAGCCAGCAGGCACTTCCTGCACTCAGGTTTCCATGACAACCAGTCATCCTATGAGATGCAAAAGCCACAGGCAGTGAGTGAACATTTCTGAATCTTGAGACCTCATTGCAGGTAGGTCTTCTGCAGCCTTGAGGGGCAGTGTGAGGGGGGCTCAGAGGAAAGAGAATTTGTGTGAAGCAGTTATGTTCAAACAAGCCACTCACCAGCCCCTTTCTCGTCACCCACACCTCAATTATGGGGACCTTGGGGCCCCAGGTCCAAGGAAGTCTAGAAATAGGCTGGGGGCAGCCTGGTTCCCCTTTTTCATTCAGTAGTAATCCCCTCATGCCTCCTTCCCCCAGGTACTCAGGCTCCTATGATAAAGGACTTGAGGGCACCTGGGTGGTTGAGTATTTGCCTTGGTCGTGATCCTGGGATTGAATCCCGCATTGAATCCTGCTTCTCCCTCTATCTGTGTCTCTACCTCTGTGTGTGTGTCTCTCATGGATAAATAACATCTTTATAAAACAAACAAAAAACAGGGACTCCCTGCCCTCAGTGAGCAATCAGTCTAGGGCAAGAGCCAGACGTATCCTAACAGCCCATTACAATGAGCAGACAAGGGAGCACAGAGGTCATGGGAGTACAGAAAAGGGTTTCTCTCCAGGAAGGCTTCCCTGAGCAGAAGGATACATTTGATCTGGGCTTCAAAGGGTGATGAGAGAGAGCCCAGCCCTGTAGAGAAAGGGGGGAAGGACAGAGCAGGCAAAGGAAACCGTGTGCAACGGGCTCAGGAGCATGTGAGAGCAGCTGCAGAGGGGAGTCAGGCCAGAGCTCCAAGGCCTAGAACTCGATGCTGTGAACTCTGGCTTAATCCTGGGAGCAGCAGGCAGCCCTTAAAGCGTTTTTATGAGGATGTGACATGGTCCAGCTGTCATCACAGTAGGGAGAATGGATAGGAGCTGGGGACGATGACTGTTGTGGCAGGGCTGAGGGAGAGGGGGACAGATTTGAGAGATGTTTAGAAGGGTAAATCAATGGGATGTGGTGAGAGACTGTGCGTGAGGAGCGTGAAAAAAGATGGGAGCGTTAACCAGGAGACAGAAAGCAGGAGCAGGGGTGGGAATAGGGGAGGGGTGGCCATATCAGACCTCTGCTGGGTCATGTGGAGGTGACCAGTTTTCCTCATAAAGATGCTGGTGGTTGAGCTCCCTAGAGTGTGATATCCAGGACATTTCCTCTCTAGGTCAATGGAGGAAAAAAAAATGTTTCAGAGCCTTCTTCAGCCTGGAGGCTTCCAGCAGACGTCAGTCACCAGGTGGGCAGTTCCAGCTCAGATCTGCCCCCACACTCACCCCCCACCCCTGCTTTGGACTGCACCAGCCCTGGTGTCCCCCAGCCCCTGCAAGAGGCATCCTGGGTAGCTTGGTGTCTCCCATTGCAGGGCTGACAGTCCCATCTCCCAGGCCAGTGGAACTAATTTTCTCTTGTGCCTTGTTTGCTTCTGGTTGTGTACTTGTCACCGTTATGTGGGTGGCGGCTTGGTTGTGCAAACTGGGGCTCTCTCTATTAATAAGGAGTGAATTATAGAGAAATCAAGGTGATGACTGCAACGCGAAGAAAGGTGGCCCTGGAATCAGACAGAGCTGTGTGCAAATCCTGACTCTACCCTAATTGGCTGTTTCTATGGGCAGCGTCTCCCCCTCCTAATGAGATCCACAGATACTCCATATCCTCACACACCGGGCTCACACTTCTCTCTCCCTCACACCCCCTCTCCTGTTCCGAGTCATCTGCTGTTCCTGACCCCTCTTCTCCCTCACGCCCCTCCAGGCAAGACTACACTCCTTCCCCTTCGCCCAGACTGACCCTCCTAGGGAGTCATCTCAGGCTCCCTCCGGCGGGGGCCAGTGGCCTCTTCACTCCCCTCACCTCCAGCCCCCATCCTGATGATCTCCAGGCAGGTGCGGGGCCTGGCCGTCAGCGGCCCGAGTTTGCCAGGCCCGTGTACTTGACCCTGTCTCTGGACTTGCGGGCACCACTGTGCCCCCGGGGGAAGCTGGGAGTGGGTAGGGAGGAGAGTGGATTTGGCAACGCGACGGGCCCCAAGGTCGGTATCTATTTCTGCTCCTCTTATTCCCTCTTCCCGCAGTCCCCACCCCCACAGCCCCCCACCCCCACCCCCAGCACTCCGGGAACAGGAGGAGGGAGGTGTGGCGGGCCCAGGAGTCTGGAAAGGGGACAGGGCCAGGCCCGAGACGCTCCGAGGCAAGCCCCGCTTTTTGGGCCAGGACAGCCCAAACCCCCTGCCCGACCATAGGGGGGTCGCCGGCCAGGCGCCCCGCAGAGTCTGGGCGCCCCGGGCCTGACCCGCGCCCTGCCTGCTGGGGCCACCCCTCGGCCGGGACAGGCTCCCAGACCCAGCACCCGCTTCCTCCCCGGGGCGGGGCCCGGCGGCCACAAGCCAAGCGCCGTAAAATTTAAAGAGGTGAGAGAGACACTGCGCAGAAACCTCAGCAGCGCGGGGAAATGAAATAAGGCCTCCCTTTGGGGACCCCGCCCCCCGCCCGCGAGGCCCGGGCCCGGGTCGCCCCGCAGGGTCCAGGTGCGGGCCCCGCGCTCGGCGCCCCCTCCCCGGCCTGGCGCACGGGCCCGCTCCCCGCTCCACCCCCCAGCGAGGGACACAGAGGCCGGGCACCCAGGGATGCGGACCCCAGCAACCTGCCGCGGGGCCCGGGCGGGCCGCGTCCCCTCCCCCGCGGGCCCCAGCGGCCCCAGCAGTGCCCCAGCCCCCACTCGTCCTTAGGTGTCGCCCGGTACTTGGGGTTGCTGCGACCCCTCCCTCTCCGCGCGCCCACCCCGCGCAGCCCCCCGCGTCCCCCCATGATGGATGGAGCCTTCAGGGAGCCGGCGCGGGCGGGCTGGGCTCAGGCGGAAATGAAGAGGATAAGATCTGCGAGCCGAGTCGCCCGTGACACCGTGATATCCGCTCGGCGAGCTGCGCGCGGGGTGATGGATGGGGCGCGGCGCCCCCCGCCCCGCAGCCCCGCAGCCCCGCAGCCCCGGACCCCGCCCCCAGGGCAGAGCCGCGGCGCGCGCGCACACACACGTGCACACACACGTGCACACGCGCACACACGTGCACACGCGCACACACGTGCACACGCGCCGCGGCGTCCCTCCCGGGCACAGCGCGCTGCGGCCACGCGTGCGGCGGACGGATACCGGCGCTCACACTGGGGACTGTCGCCGCAGACCCTTCCCCTGGCACTCACAAGACCAGCCTTAGCGCGAACCGCACCTTACACCTTCGCCTGCGCACAGATACGCACAGCAGGCAGACGGTGCCCCCTCATCCCCACACGGTCCTCCCAGAGTCTCGGGGACCACCGAGAAAGAGGACGCGATCGCTGTTGAGACTCGGGCCTGGGAGGGACGGGGTGTTAGGGGGCAGGACAGCAGTTGCCGCCTGCGTTCGTCATCTCATTTGGCTACTGAGCAAGTCAGGCTTGGTCTGGGCAGGAAGTGGGCAGCGCTAGGACTGTCCGAACAGGCCTCCCCGCCAGTGTTGCCATGGTTACCAACCTCTAGCACTGTCACCCAGCAACATCATCGTTACTATGGTTACAGGCACGCAGCCCCCTCCGCCACCGCTACCATTTGCTTGTCATCGCCGTTACCATTCATTCGTTCATTCGTTCGTGTATTCGCTCATCCCCTCACTCTGCTCATCAGCTGGGGGTCCAGAGATGAGTAAATCGATGCCCGCTTTGGGGAGTGCACAGCAGAATGGGGGAGACAGGTAAGCAACCACCGGCGTTGGACATTCTGCAGAGCCCTGAAGGATAATCAGGACTTGCCACGTGGATGTTTTGGTAGAAAGAATACTGGGGGGGGGGGGGGGGGGGGGGCGGGTCCCGGCAGGGAGGGCAATAATAAGAAGGGCCTGAGGGCATCGACAGCATCTCCGCCACCACGTGGTGCTCCGTGTACTTGGAGAAGAGTAGACTCTGGGGTGTCATTGGGGGCAGGCGTAAGGAGGGGAGACTGGTTGCTGCCACACTATGGAGGATCTTTAATGACCCAAGATTCCCCATGCTACGGCTCTGGAAGTCTGATAGACCTGGGTTCGAATCCTGAATTTGCCACCCCTTAGTTTAGGGACTTTGGGCACATCATTTCTGCACAGTCTCTAGCATTTAGTAAGTGCCGGGATAACCATTGTTTTACTTACTGTTGTTTTTAACCACGAGGAAAAGCTTTGGAGAATCACCAACGTTAACACTTTTGGCCTCCAGAGGGAGCTCGAGTTCCTCTCTCCCTAATCGGCCTCTTCATGCCAAATTCCAGAGGAACCAGGATGGGTGCTTAAGGCCAAGGGTGTCGGAGGATGAAGTCTGGAAATGGGGCGTTCCTAGAGACTAGTTCACATATTATGTGTGTCCTCTCCTTTGTCCACAGGCTGTATCTCAAAGGGAAGGAGTCCCTACCCAGGCACGTGGTAGGTGGGTAAAAGCTTGGGTCCCACTCACCTGAGCTAGGGATTCAGTTCCGCGGTTTGAACCCAAGGCCTTTGATGACTCACATTCTTTAACTAGGGTTTTCCATCAGAACCAACTGGAAGGCTTTTCTGAGTCGTGAATGCCTGGAAAATTCTGACTCAGCAGGTTTGGGTTTGATTTCTGAAAGAAGCTCCTTGGGGATTCTAATGTGGCCCCTGGTTAATTTCCCAGATACCCCTGGCTGCTTATGCCCCGGGGACCAGCACACAGTAGTCCTCTTTTTGCTACTTCTCTTCCTTCTCAAAGACACTACCTGCATCCCCAGAACTCTGCATATATACAGCTATAGCAGTATATCCAATTGATTGGTTTGAAATGGACAACTGACCTAGGATAGACCAACTGCAGTCTTTCCCTAAGATTTTTAGAAATTATTTTATTAAAATTTTAAACGTAAAATATTTCACACATATAGAAGAATAGGGGATAACAGAATAAAACCCTTCTGCTCATTATCCAAGTTTATTTATTTTTAAAGATTTTATTTATTTATTCATGAGAGACACAGAGAAAGAGAGAGGCAGAGACATAGGCAGAGGGAGAAGCAGGAGCCCGACATGGGACTCAATCCCAGGACTCCAGGATCAGGCCCTGAGCCGAAGGCAGACACCCAACTGCTGAGCCACCCAGGCATCCCTCATCACCCAAATTTAGAAATGATTAGCATTTCACTATATTCTTTCTGCTTTTGCTTTCATCCTGATTCCTTTTCACTACTCTCTTCACTGCCACTTACTCATAGGTAGCTCTAAATTGGTGTGTATCCTGCCCGTCCAATTATTATACTTTCACTATGGTGCTGTCCATAAAAATATAGTATGATTTTGTAGATTTATTTTTAAGTGAGCTGTTTTATGCCTTTGGGTACATATTTACAGGAATGGGATCATTCTCAACTTGCTTTCATTCAACATTATTTTCCCAAGATTGTTCATGTTGCTACATGAGCCCAGATTCATTCATTTTACCTGAGGAAGAGTAGCCCATTGCACAAAAACACCACACTTTATTTATTGTTTCTTAATTTTGCTGCAACTGTAGATAATCCTCCAGCGAGCATCCTCGAGCACCATGTCTCATTGTGTCTAAGAGCAAAATGTTTCCGGCGCATATACCAAGGGGAGGAATTGCTGGATCCCAGGTGTGTGTATTGTCAAGCTGTATTTCCAAATCATTCTCCAAAGTATTTGCACTAATTTGCCCTCCCACCAGCAGTATGCAAGGGTCTTCATTTCTCTACATCTATACTAATAATACTTGGTACTGCCAGACTTTTAAATTTTTGCCCTTTGATTGATGTGATCTTTGTGTGTATGTGTGTGTGTGTGTGTTTCCACAATTATGAGTGAAGTTGGGCATTTTTAAATTTTTTTATAGGAAATTACATTTTCTCCTTTGTGTATTAATTGTTCATATCCTTTGTCCACTCTTCCACTGGTTGTTTACCTTTATCTTATTGAAGTTCGTTATGTAATCTGAATCTTAATCCTTCCCAGTTTTTTACTTTGAGAATGTTTTCTCTTACTTGTGGTTTAAAATTTTTTTTCATTGAGGACACCTTTCTTTATAGTGGTTTGCAGCAGAAAGGAGAGTCAAATTTATTAGTCTTTTCCATCATGTTTGGTGTTTCCTCCTTGCTTTCTCTCTGTCTTTCCCATTTTCTTTTTTTTCCTTAGATTTTATTTATTTATTCATGAGAGACACAGAGAGAGGCAGAGAGAGACATAGGCTGAGGGAGAGGCAGGCTCCCTGTGGGGAGCCCGATGTGGGACTCCATCCCAGGACTCCGGGATCATACCTGAGCCGAAGGCAGACACTCAACCACTGAACCACCCAGGCATCCCTGTCTTTCCCATTTTCAAGAAATCTTTCCCTATACAAAACCATGAGATATTCTCTGATACTTTCTTCTAATTATTTTAAAGTCTTCACTCTTTTACATTTAGGACCTCAAGTCACCTAGGTTTGTATAGATGGCCTTCCATATATATTATTTTATATTGGCTCCGATAGAGATGGCCAGTTGTCTCTGCACCATATGTTCCATGGCTCCCCACTTCCCCACTGACTGTGAAGCTATCCCCATCATATAGAGACTTCCCATACACGTATAATTCAGCTTCTAGACTCTGTTTCCTGTTCTGTTGATCTATTTGTTTATCCCTGTGCCATTCCACACAGTTTATATGATTATACCCGTATAAGAAATCTTAACTTATGGCAAATATGACAGAGACTGGCTAGCTTTTAACCATACCTGTTTCCTCTTGTTTTGGGGACCACAGGTGGGCTCTATCTCACAGCCTCCCTGGCAGTAGGTGTGGCCACGTGAGTGGGTTCTGACCAGTGTTGTGAATGGAAACAATGTATGCCATTTCTAGGCATTGCTTACAGAAACTTCCATGTATGATCCTTCATGCTCTTTCCTTTTCCACCAGCTTGAGGCAAACATGCATGGCAACCTTGAAAGATGGGAACCAAAAATGGAAGAAGACTGGGTCTGCAACTTGCTGCTTGAAGGAGAGATGCCCACTGATCAGGAGCATCCATTTTGGATTTATAGAAGCCAGACATAAGGGAACCTGGGTGGCTCAGTGGTTGAGCATCTGCTTTTGGCTCAGGTCATGATTCCGGAGTCCTGGGAGCCCAATGTGGGCCTGATCCCAGGACCCTGAAATCATGACCTGAGCCAAAGGCAGATGCCTAACCTATTGAGCCACCCAGGCCCCCCTATTAGATTTGTGTCATAAAGATGTTGAGATTTGTTTGTTTGTTTCAGCTACTGTCACCCTCATATAGTTGGCTAAGTATCTCCCTATCCTCTTGCTCCTCTTCAAAGTTGTCTTAGATATTCCAGCCCTTAATCAGTTTACCAAGTTTCTTCAGAAAACCTTGCTGTGCCTTTGATTGGAATTCCATTTAATTTCTGTATCAATATGTGGAGGCTCACTATCTTTTTAATACTGAGCCTTTCCATTTATAAACATGATTTATTTAGACATTACTTATTAGATGTTATTAGATCTTATTTGATTCAATTTTATTAGGTCAATACAGATACATAATTCATTTTTACATAGGTCTTGTGTATCTTCTTTATTTTCTAAGATTTTATTTATTTTTTCATGAAAGATACAGAGAGAGGCAGACACAGGCAGAGGGAGAAGCAGGCTCCTTGCAGGGAGCCCAATGAGGGACTCCATCCCTGGACCCAGGGATCACTACCTGAGCTGAAGGCAGATGCTCAACTGCTGAGCCACCCAGGTGTCCCTGTCTTATGTATCTTCCGTTACATTTTAGTCTTAGTTATGTTGATTTTGTTGCCATTGCAAATGAAATCTTTTTCACATACTGTGTTCTAATTGGTTGGTGCTATGTATAGAAGCCCCAGTAGTTTTTGAATATTTATCTTTTTCTGGCAACCTTGATAGATTCTCTTATTAGTTCTAATGATGTGTAATTTTTGGATTTTATACATTAAAAAATCATATAAAAGATGTTATTCTATCTATTGCTATTTCCACTGCTTAGAACTACCTTATCCTACCTCATTCATTCCTTCATGAACTTCAGGTCTTTTTTAATTATCATTGAATCAGTAAGGCCTTCCCCAGCCCCTGTATAAAATAACACACACATGCACATACAGACAGCTTTCTTTTTTTATCACCTTTCCTCTACATTATTTATTTTTTTAGGACTGACATATTATAAATTATTCGTTTGGTTTTGTCTGATTCATCCACTACAGTGTAAGCTCTGTAAGAGTAGGAACGTTGTTTTGCTTGCTTCTATTTCATCCAGTGCCTCACTTAATAGATATATTTTAATTTTCAGTATTTAAAAAACCTTTCAAAGGAAATATTTTAAGACTTTGTTTATTTTTAAAAGATTTTTAAAATTTATTTGAGAGAGAGAACATGAGCCAGCATGAACAGGGGAATGAGGCAGAGGGAGAGTCTTCTCTTTTTTTTTAAGATTTTATTTATTTACTTATTTGAGAGAGTGTGTGTGCAAGGGGGAGGAGCAGAGGGAGAAGAACAAGCAGAGCCTGATGTGAGGCTCGATCTCACGACCCTGAGATCATGGCCAGAGCTGAAACCAAGAGTTGGACGCTTAACCTACTGAACCACTCAGGCACCCTTAGATTTTATTTTCTTAAGTAATCTCTACACCCAATGTGGGGCTCAAACCTACAAACCTACCATGAGAGCCACATGCTCTACTGACTGAGCCAGCCAGGTGGCCCTTAATAGATAAAAAAAATTTTTAATGAATAGTGTCAAATGTATTCTTTTTTTTTAAAGATTTTATTTATTCATGAGAGACAGAGAGAGAGGCAGAGACACAGGCAGAGGAGAAGCAGGCTTCACGCAGGGAGCCCGATGTGGGACTCGATCCCGGGACATCCGGGATCACGCCCTAGGCCGAAGGCAGCCGCTTAACTGCTGAGCCACCCAGGTGTCCTGCACATATTTCTTTCAGTACAAAATTAAAGATATTGTCTCTAATATTTCGATGGTAGGTTAAAAATATTTCTTATATTCATAATTTTCTGAGTTTAATTATTTTACTTTTATTTCAAATGGTTTGTTTCCGTCTATTGAAATTTAAAATAATTTTATTTTTAATCTGTTAATGTGGTGAACTATACCAATAGATTTACTAATATTACATCATCATTGTTTCCTCTAATAAATTCAACCTCATCTTGGTGTATTTTTAGTGTAAAACTTAGGATTCATTTTGCTAACATTTTTAAAAAAAGATTTTATTTATTTATTCATAGAGACACACAGAGAGAGAGGCAGAGACACAGGCAGAGGGAGAAGCAGGCTCCACGCAGAGAGCCCGACGTGGGACTCGATCCAGGGTCTCCAGGATCACGCCCTGGGCTGCAGGCGGCGCTAAACCGCTGTGCCACCGGGGCTGCCCTTTGCTAACATTTTTAAAGGATTTTTGCATCTATATTCTTAAGTGAGGCTGGCCTATCATTTTTCTTTCTCATATTCTTTTTTCCAATTCTGGTATCAAGGTTATCTCAGCCACAGGAAAGGAGATGGAGGTGAAGCTTTATCCTCTTTCTATTCATGAAACAATGTAAGACAGAACTTAGTTGTTTCTTAAAATTCTGGTAAAACTCATCTGGAAAATATCCAAGTTCTGATGTTTTCATTTTAGGCCAAATTCTTAGGTGGTTATAGTTCTATTTGCGTTTTCTATTTTTTTTCTGAAGCTAATATTGATCAGTTTTAGATTTATAAAGCAGATGTCTACTCCATACAAGTTTTTTAATTTATTAACATATGGTCATCCAAAGCATTCCTTTATGATCCTTTTCATCTCTGTTGTGTCTATACTTATGTCCCTTTTTAAACATTTCTTTTTTTCCCTTCATTAACCTTAACAGAAGTTATCCATTTTATTAATCTTTTCAAATAGTTAACTTTTGATTCTGTTGTTAACTTCTGTTGTTTTTTAGTTCTAGTTCATTTTTTAAAATCTACTTGAGTTGAAAATTTGGTTCAAGTTATTTCAAGGCTGTAATTTTCTCTCTCATTTCCACTTTGACACAATCTACAAGTTTTGACCTGTAGCATTTTAATTATTCAACTATATATGTTTGGAGTTTTTTCAATTATAAATATTTATAATTGATGTTATAATCTCTTATTTAATCCATTAATTATTTAGAGATATTTTCCCACTCTGGCTAGCCTTTATTATTAAATTCTAATTTCATGAGTTCTGTGGGATACTGTTTCTTCATTACTTTTTGAGTCTTCTTTTATGTGATAGAATGGGTTGATATTTATAAGCATTCCATATATACATGAGGAGAATATATAGTTTCCATTTGCGATGTTCAGAATTCTACAGGAGCTCTTTATATTAACTAATAGTTAATGCTATTGTCTAGTCTTATATATCTTCTTTGTCCTTACTAGTTTTCTTTTTTTCTTATTCCATCTCAAATGTGTTAAAATCTAGCATAGTTGGGGATTTGTCAATTTTTGCTTAATGCGTTCCAGGCTATATCAAGTTCAGTGTTATCTTTTCCTGGGAAATTGTTCTTTTCATTATTAAATATCACCTACTTTTCTTAATAGTGTTTTTTTTTAAAGCTTATTTCATTTAGTATGAACATTGTTATACCAGCTCCATTTTGGTTAGTATCTACTTATTACTGTATATTTCTATCTAAACATTAGCTATTACCTATTTCATTTTTCAGGTGCAAATAGGATATGTAACTGAATTTTTTAAAAAATATTTTATTTGTTTATTCATGAGAGACAGAAAGAGAGAGGCAGAGACATAGGCAGAGGGAGAAGCAGGCTCCTTGCCGGGAGCCAGATGTGCAACTTGATCACAGGACCCCAGGATCATGACCCGGGCCAAAGGCAGGTGCTCAACCACTGAATCACTCAGGTACCCCCCCATAACTGAATTTTTTTAAAGATTTTTTTTAAATTTTAGAGACAGAGAGCATGTGTGAGTGGGGGGGAGGGGCAGAGGGATAGAGAGAATCCCAAGCCAACTCTGAGCTGAGTGCTGAGCTGGGAGGAGGGGGGCGGGCAATCTCACCACCCTGAAATCATGACCTGAGCAGAAATCAAGAGTAAGATGCTTAACCAACTGAGACACCCAGGTGCCTTGGATATGTAGCTGCATTTTTTTTAATTTTTAATTTTTATTTTTTTAAAGATTTTATTTATTTATTCATGACAGAGAGAGAGAGAGAGAGAGGCAGAGGGAGAAGCAGGCTCCATGCCGGGAGCCGGATGCAGGACTCGATTCCGGGTCTCTAGGATCACGCCCTGGGCGGAAGGCAGGTGCTAAACCACTGAGCCACCCAAGGATCCCCAAAAGATTTTATTTATTGATTCATGAAAGACAGAGAGAGAGAGAGGCACAGGCAGAGGGAGAAGCAGGCTCCATGCAGGGAGCCCGACACAGGACTCCACCCGGGTCTCCAGGATCAGGCCCTGTGTTGAAGGCTGTGCTAAACCGCTGAGCCACCGGGGCTGCCCTCTAACATCTGTTTTGTGTCTGTATGTGTCTCTTCACTGTTTTTTTTTCCCCCCACTGGGTTTTTCTTTGTTCTTTCCTTTCTTCCTACGTTCCATTGAATTAATCAGTATCTGTTTTCCTTTTAATTGTTTCATAAATTATATATTCTATTTCTCTTATCTGAGTAGTTATCCTTACATTCTAATATAAGTAATTGAAGTCAAGAGTTAATAATATCTCTATCATTTTCCATAACAATGTAAGGACAAAGATATTTAATTTATCTATCAACCCCATCATCTATTTTTTTATTGTCTAGCATTTAGTGTCACCTTTTTAACTCTCCCATTAGTTAGTTAGCTGTGTTTTACAGCTAAGGCTTACTATATTTTATCGAATCTAAGATGTCATCAATTGTAAGAAACACTATTATTTTATGTACTTCTAAGAAAAAGGAGGAATGACATCAGCAAAAATGGCAATCTTAAGGACCTCTGAAAATTCCCTCCTCCATAAAAGTAGTGAAAACACTGGCAAAAATTGTCAGAAACAACTTTTTCAGAACTTGGGAAATTAACCAAAGGCAGCAGCAATCTGGGAAGCATTCATTATTATTTTTTAAAGCCAATAGCTGCATCTCAGTAGGAACAGCAAGCTTTATGGCATTTTAACTTTCACTATTCTCATTTCCCCCTCCCTGGCTCTGCTCTGGCCCTTTCCCTGTAACTACAGTAAAAACCTTGCAGCCGCTGGAAGGGGCAGAATGGGTTGATGCCCTTTCAAAGTCAGAAGACTCAAATTATAAAACTCAGAAATTAAAGAGAAGAGAGCCCTATCGATCTTGCAGAAATAAGAAAGATTATAAATGAACACTACTCACAAATTAAATAATCTAGATGAAATGGGCACATTTCTAGAAAGACACAAACTATTGAAACTAGCTTTTTTTTTTTTTTCTTTTAGAGAAGGAGGGAGATGATCTTAAGCAGGATGTATGCCCAGCACAGAACCCAATGCAGGACTCAATCTCACAACCCTGAGATCATGACCTGAGTTGAAATCAAGAATTGGACACCTAGGGGCAGCCCAGGTGGCTTAGTGCTGCCTTCAGCCCAGGGCGTGATTCTGGAGACCGGGGATCAAGTCCTGCGTCGGGCTCCCTGCATGGAGCCTGCTTCTCCTTCTGCCTGTGTCTCTGCTTCTCTCTCTCTGTGTCTCTCATGAATGAATAAATAAAATCTTAAAAAAAAAAAAAAAGAGTCGGACACCTAACCAACTGAGCCACCCAGGTGCCCCAGGCTTCTTTTCCTTTTAAGTTTGAATAGCTAAATAGGCCTGTAACAAGTAAACAGGCTGAATTAGTAATCAAAAACTTTCCACAAAGAAAAGCCTAGGAGCAGATAGCTTCACAAGTGAATTCTACTGAATTTTAAAAGAAAATTTAATACAAATCCTTCACAAACTTTTCCAAAAAGTAGAAGAGGAGAAAGTATTTCTCATTCATTCTGTGAAGCCAGTATTATCGAGATACCAAAAGCAGACAAAGACATCACATGAAAAGAAAAGCTATAGACCAATATCCCTTATGCATATATATGTAAAAATCCTTAACAAAATACTAGGAAACCAAATTCATCATCTTAAAAATTATCATACTCCATGACCAAGTAGGATTTGTTGTAGGAATAAAGACAGTTTCAAAATATGAGTATCAATGTCATACTCCATGTTAATAGAATAAAGAATGCAAGTCACATGATCGTCTGGACACCTTGGCATCTGTCATCACCATATTTGATCACAAAGAGCACCATAGAGTAAGTGCAGCTAACACATCTCCACTCCACATCCCAGTTTTAGACAACTCTACTCTGGAAAGAGATTTCTGGGACAGGTAGTTCTTAGCTTAACCAAGTTAACCACAGAATATTCCAGCACAGGGAATACAATGGCTCTACAGCTTGAAGGTTTACAAGTTACCATTTCAACCATTGATTAAGACTCCTTTGCTGTGTGAAAAATCTCAGCTTGGGTCATGTGTCCACACGTATTCCAGTTAGCAATGCCCCAGAGGGCACGACTCTCTTGGTAAAACAGAGCTGGGTGCCCTCCCATGGAAATCCAGGGGCAGTTCTCAGAGAATAGAGTTCATGCAAAATCTCAGCACAGAACTCCCTCAGTTGATATTGTGTAAAATGGAGAACTTTGGAGAGTTATTCTTTACTAGTGAGAAGCACCTTGTTCTCAGAGAGAGTAGAGCTATATCCATGGAAGGAGCTCACACTCCATTCTTGCGTGCCGGGATGGGGGGAACTAAAAAGGAAAAGAGAAATCCTTGTCATCAACTCCATAGATTTTCACCACATGCCACACACTGCTTTAGGCTTTAGCACTAGGCGCAATGTCAAATTTCGTGGAGCTTACGTATTAGGTTTTAATGACCCCCAAAAGGAATAAGGGATCAGAAAATAAATTCAGGCTGCTGGTACCCCTGAGACAAGTAGCTTTCAGCTCACCAGACCTAATACCCACCAGTGGGGTGCTCATCACTGAGCCAGCTGCCCAGGCATCCTACACCACCATCACCCCACAGACTCATGCAGTTCACTCAGAAAAGATACCCTATCTGTTGCCACATTCAGAGATTGTTCTGTGTTCTTTTAGGCGATGGTCAGTCAGGTGTGGTAGCAAGAGGGTGCCCAGAAGAGGCTTAGAAAAACGAAGTGTAAGATACCCATGGGTCCTAGAGAAATAAAGCTCAGGGGAGCAAGTTCAATTAAGCAGGTGGGGAGTCAAGATAGCAAGGACCAGTGGGCTAATGCCTTTACTGGGGGGTCAGGGTGGGTACACAAGAAAAGGAGCAAGGGGATGTCATGGTGCGGTCCATAAGTGTATTTTCCTTGGTACAGTCATTTCCTTGGTGCATTTGAAGGTCAGGCCTCGGGGGAGGGCAGGAAGAGGAACTTGTGACAGAGGTCACCTTATTACACTTGGTGCTCACCTGGGCCAGGTACTCACAACCTGTGGGTGATGTTGAAGCCCCGGGAAAAACAACAGGGGAGGGGTGGTGGACTATGAAGTCTCAAATCAAGGATGCTAAGTTGGAGAAAGGGTCTCTGGGAGGATGTGAGAGGACGGGAGGCAGAACTGGATCTGCCCAGTGGTTCGAGCTCAGGCAAGCCCACCCAGGGTCGTCTGTCCCTCTTTCCCTTCCACTTCCCTTCCTCCCCGCGTCCCTCTCCAGGGGAGACAAGGAAGCTGGGGCAGGCTGTGGCTCAGTGGTTAGCCGTTATATATTACTGGTCACATATTTTACACTCGGCAGCATGAAAAAAGGGCATAAAATGGCAATTAAATGTCTGAACTGTTGCTATTTTGGAAATTAAAACAGCCTACATTATCCTTGGTGCAACTCCGATTACTGACTCAGGGCAGAGGAGCAGTTATTCCCACCACTTTAGCCGACTTCTTTCCCATAAAAACCCGTTGTTAATGGGTCCCCGGGGACCTCTGAAAATAACAAGATCTGTAATAAAGAAATTAATAACATGCAGAGCAGGCCACAGCTAAAAAGCTTTTTAGAATACATTAATGGTTCTGTTCAGAATGAGGAATACTTGCACCCAAATACCTCCTGTGTTTGATTTCTTGGTACCGGGGGAGGGGGGCTTCCCTTGGCAGTGGGGGGGGAGGGTCGTCTCCAGCTGCGGGGGGGACAGTCGCTGCCCCTGGGGGTCAGCCTCCTTGCAGATGGCAGAGCCAGGCCATCCCCAAAGTCCGGGTCCTCCTCGGGCTGCCTTCTCCCTTCCCTCCTGCCTCTGTCCTCGGCTGTCCTGTCATTCCTTCCTCCTTCCTCTTCCTCTCTCTCCCTTCTTCTCTCTCTCTCTCTTTTTAGCTCTCTCTCCCTCTTCCCTCTCTCTCTTCCTCTGTCTCATGGTCATTTTTGGTCTCCATCTTTTCTATTCTTTCTCATTATGATTTTCTCTTTCTTTCTCTCTACCCCATCTCTCTTTTCCTTTCTTGCCATCTCTCTCTCTCTCCTTTGCTCAGCTCTGTGCCTTTATGTGAGACTCCTCTCCATCCATCAATTGCTGCTTCTGTATTTCTGTACCTCTGTTTCTCATTGTTTTTCTCTTTCTCACTCTGTTTTTCTGTTTTCTTTCTCAATTCATATTCTATTCCTCAATTTCTATCTTCAGTTAAATGCTTCTGTGACTCTACATCCCTATATGTCATCTATCACCTAGCTATCTCTCTCTCTCTCTCTCTCTCTTTCTCTTTTTTAAAGATTTTATCTATTTATTCATGAGACACACACAGGGAGAGGCAGAGACACAGGCAGAGGGAAAAGTAGGCTCCCTGCAGGGACCCCGATGCAGGACCCTGGGATCATGACCTGAACCAAAGGCAGCCGCTCAATCCCTGAGCCACCCAGGCGCCCCTCTTTCTCTCTCTCAATCACTCTTCTTCCAACATCTTGGTCCCTCCTCCTACTTCCCTTTGTTGGTCCCCTCACGCCCTGGCTCTCCGCGCCCTCTTGAATCTGTCTGTTTGCTACTTCTCAAAGCTCTGTATTAATTCATCTAACACAAAGTTAGTATTTTCCTAAAGATATTTCATTTGGAAATTAAGCGGCCACTGAGAAAACACAGCTGCCAAGGAAGGGTCAAGCTCCCCTGGAATTCTGTGTTCCCACTCCACGTGGGGGCCAGGGCAGCCTTTGGGGGCATGTGATCAGCCTCAAGAGAGGCGGGGTGATTCTCCACATTTCGCCCTCCACTAGCATTAGAATTAGACAGACTACGTCCCAGTCTCATGTCCTTACTTACTTCCTCACTGCCTGTGGGACCCTAAGCAAATCACCAAAACTCTCCGAATCTCATTTTCCTCACCTAAATAATGGGGATAAGAATAGGGAGGCGAAGAATTTGAGCAATCTACCATTTTTACGATCTACCATGGCATGGTAAATGGGGGAAAACAATAGGGTGGCAGAAATCTTTTGCAAGTGACTTTGCGGCTCCTTCCATCAAGAGGTGGAGCCTAATTCCCCATCCTTATGACTCCTGGTCTTGGGCTATCCTTGTGACTTGCTATGACCAGTGGACTCCAGTAGAATGACAGTACTCGGGTTCCATGACTCAGAACATTCTCTTCCCTGCTTTGAAGTATACTTATTTTTCAATTAATTTATTTTATAACCCCTTTTCTACCATCCCCAGGGGTTGGTGAAAGGTGATGTGTTTCAGTGCTCAATTAGTCTCTACCAGAGAAACAGATCTCCTGGTCCACTGGTAAATGAGCATGCAGCAAAAATGTGACCCTAAAGGTTCAAGTGGGGAAGCCCTCGAAAGTCTCTGGTACGGTTCCATCTGCATCTTCATTGTCAGAACCTAGAATCCAAGAAGGATCATCCACAGCCTGGGAAAGGTCATGATGAATCCCAAGAGATGCCCAAGGGGAGCAGGGCAGCCCTCAGCCACAGCTCTTCCATATTCTCCTCCTGCCGAACCTCTTGTCTCTCTTGTGCTGCTTCCATTTCCTCCCGCCCCAGAAGATCCTCCCCTTATTGGTTAAGAGTCTGGGGTTATAGTGATTTTTTTCAATGACTAGTTTAAATAAAAGGGAGGGGATTTATTGGCAGACTCTTGGAGAAGAACACGGTGAACTGCCAGGCTGGGAAGGGCAGGGGGCAGGTAAGCCTTAACAACTGGCACCAGGAAATGAGTGTTGTGCGCTTCTCTCTCAATCTCATCATTTCTTCTCTCTGTGCCCCTGCTTCACCCTCCTCTCCCCCCACAAACCTGCCTCCCCGTCCCTCAGCCCAAATGTCCACGTGACAGAACACAGCCACCAAGGGCTCCAGAGTTGGCCATGTCACAGCTCTGGCTGTCCAGAGACAGACTCAGTTCTACACCCAAGATCCTAAGTCCTAGGAGAAGACTCACCAGTTGAGTGTGGGCAGACAGCTGTGGGGACTGGGAGACATCCTGGATTAGAACTCCCTTCAAGGAAAGAACTTGCTGCCCCACTGCAGGGAGGGAATTCGCTGTTAGCCTCCAGCTGTTAATTTTTTCAGGTCTTCTCAACTTTTTTTTTTTTTTAAGATTTTGTTTATTCATGACAGACACAGAGAGAGAGAGAGGCAGAGACACAGGCAGAGGGAGAAGGCTCCATGCAAGTAGCCCGATATGGGACTCATCTGGGTCTCCAGATTCACACCTCGGGCCGAAGGCAGCACTAAACCGCTGAGCCACCAGGGCTGCCCTCTTCTCAACTTTTGAGCCAAGGTCATGTTTTTCTTGGGGTGGTACCAACCAATGACTGTGTCTCACAGGGTTGTGGTAGAAGGATCCAAGACAAGACTCCTCCAACTAACAGCCTTTGTCCTGGAGCTTTGGGCTGGATCAGCACAGCCTGTATGGGGCCTAAACCACCATCTGTGTCCAACCCGTCACCCCCTCTCACCACCCCACCCCCACACATCTATTTTCTTCTCCTTTCTCCCTTCCTCACTCCTCAAAGGACCATTTGCATTCCTAACCCTCACAGTTTCCACCTCCCTGAGGACCCAAGTGACACAGCACCCACCTATTGGCATCTCTGAGTACCTTGCACAAAATAGCTGCTCTCACAGAGACTGTGCTCGAGAAGGGGGATTGTCCAGAAGAAGTGCCAGGACACTCCTTGTCCTGTAACCTCTAGTTCTGGATTTTTAAAATTTAATTAATTCTAAATTGTGATAAAATACAATAAAATTTATCATCGTTTTTTTTTGTAAAGATATACTTATTTGAGAGAGGGAGAGCGCGCGCACAAGTGGGAGGAGGGGGCGAGGGAGAGGAAGAAGCAGACTCCCTGCTGGGCAGGGAGCCAATGTGGGGCTCAATCCCAGGACCTTGAGATCATGACCTGAGCTGAAGGCAGATGCTTAACCAACTGAGCTACCCAGGTGCCCCTAAAATGTACCATCTTAACTACTTTTAAGTGTATAGTTCAGTGGCATTAATCACATTCACACTGTTGTGCAGCTCTCACCACCAACCATCTGCAGAATGCTTTCATCTGGCAAAACTGAAACTCTGTCCCAATTAAACACTAACTCCCCATTCACCCCCAGCCCCTGGCCGTCAGCATCCTACTTTCTATGAACTTGATGATTCTAGGGACCTCACATAAGCAGAATCATACTCTATTTGTCCTTTTGTAATGGGCCTATTTCACCTAACATCATGTCCTCAAGGTTCATCCGTGTTGTCATTTCTTTGCTTTTTAAGGTTGAATGATGTCCTGTTAAATATATGTATCCCATATTGTTTATTCACTCATCCATCAGTGGACACTCGGGTTGCTTCCACCCTCTGGCTACTGTGACTAATGGCGCTATGAACATGACTGTACAAATATCTTTGGAGTTCCTGCTTTCGATTCATTTGTGTATATACCTAGAAGTGGAATTGCTAGATCATATGGTAAGTCTATTTTAATTCTTTGAGGAACCACCAGTCTGTTTCCCATAACAGCTGCACCATTTTATATTACTACCAACTACAACCTTTTTGTACAGTGAATGTACTCCAAGTCCCTGGTATGCCTTACAATTAAGATGATAAAGCTTATGTGATGTGTATTTTACCCCAATTTCTCCACATCCTCAGCAATACATGCTATTTTTCTGGTTTTATTGGTAGTAGACATCTTAATGAATATGAAGTGGCAGGTCTATTTTCACTGGGATGGGCACCCAGCCATTTCCCCTGACGCTATGGGGAGCTGCCAAGATCCCCTTGGGACCAGGGCATTCACTATCTCAGCTTCCAGGAGTGTTGCCTGCTGACACTGCTCACAGTGAAAATCGTGCCCAGGAATCACCCTTGGCTGATGGGACCTTCTTCCTTCCCTCAGGATGGACCACATCCAGTGACTACTTGGTGCAGAGATTCAAGGCTTGGCTTCCTTGTCTCAGCCTAGTGTGACTCTGAAGGGCCATCCCAGGTCAGAGCTCCTGCTGAGATCAGCTGAAGTCTCTGCTGTAACCACATGGCAGTTGAGCTTCACCTCTGCCCAATCCTGCTTCCCTGACTTCACCTCTTGGGGCCCAGCAGGACCAGGTAAAGGCCTTGGATAAGAAGCCAAGTTGGAGAACCACTACACTAGCCCTGAAGCCATTCCAGTCAGGCTGGCGGGGGTCTAGCCAAGGGTTGAGGTCAGCCTGCAGCAGTGTCTGGGGCTCCCAGCCTCACACCTCTGGGCTGCGGGCTCTGGGCTGAGATTGGCCCCACCTCAACGGACATTCCTTCCACCAGGTCCCCAGGCCCTGGGAGGCACTCACCAACACACCAGTTTTCTGAGGACCTGCATTTCTACCTTGACCACCAGAAGCTTCAAGGAATAAGGTTCCTCACCCAGACACTGACCTCCATTCTTGGTACCTGTGAATCATGCATTTCACACTCCGTGCCTTGGTTCATGCTGCCTCTCTGGGAGGAATGCCCTTCCCACTCTGGCAAACTCCTCTTCACCTGTCTTGATCCAACTCAGGACACACCCCGCCCCCGCCCCCACTACCGCCCTCAAGAAGCCTCTCTGGACTCATCTTATATCCTCGCCAATAGAAGCCCTTCCTCTGTTCTGTGTCCGCCACAGCCCCCGGCCCCCACATGCCTGCCTGTGAACACAGGCACAACTAGACTGGGCGCTCCGTGAAAGTAGAGTCTAGGTTGGACTTGCCCGGCAAGTACCTGGCACAGAGCAGGCATTGGTGAGCAGCAGCCGAAAGCTCCAGCCCAGCTTAGCCATGGGAACGCCAAAATTCATCTAATCTTATTCCAGCAACGCCTAGATCTCTAAAAGGCATTGCTTCCACCAATGGTGAATGCTGCTCCTGCTGCCTGCATCCTGGGGACTGCTTTTGTTCAACCACTTCTGCATACCTGCCAACACGAAAAGAGACCCTGGTAGCAGGACCAGGGCTGGAGACACACAGGGCACAAAATGTAAAGAGGCCTCGCTCTCAGGCACCAATCCTGCACCTGCACCCCTCGGAAAGGGAGCCCTCCTTGCATTTTGCTCCCTGGGCACCTCACCTTGCTTGCCCCAGTCCCTGCCCTGCCCATAACAATAACAAGAGCCACACCTGACATTTGTCCAGTTACTATGTGCAGGGTAGAGAGCTGGGCATTTTGCAGGCATGAAGTTATTAATCCACACAACACTGCTCTAAAATATGAACCTCAAGATCTCCATGGCATGAGGACCCCAAAACACAGAGAGGTGATTGAATGCTGAGCGGGTATAGGCACGCACTCCCAGCTTGGCCTGGCACCTTGCAATGCTGCCCTGGAGAGGAAGCCCCTTCCCTCCACTGTTCCCACCTCTGGGCCTTGGCACATGCTGTGGCCGGCACCAAGCAAACACTCCTGGTGTCACGTGTCCCTGGATCCTCACAACAGCCCTATCCAGTGGATGTTATGGTTCTCCCTACTTACTGTACAGATGAAGAAACAGCCTCAGTGAGGTGTGGTGCCCCACCCCCACCACCCAGCCAGGCTTCCGGCCACCCAGGGTGTCTGTGGCAGACCAAGAGAAGGTTCTTTTCTCCTGTCTCCCCCTAGGACTCCTCTGTGAGACCTTCTACCAACCCTCACCTCATCAGGTATTTATGGTTTTGCCCGTAAAAGGACAAGCCATCCCGATAAGATAGAAACGTTTTATGGGGCAACAAAAATATAGATAAAATTTTATAGTGCAAATCAGGAGGAGGAAAGTATTAAGTTCCATAAACACCTTTAAATTTTAAACAGCCCCCATTGCAGGGTCCCTGGAGCCAAACTTAAATAATGGATCAGAAAGGGGATAAATCTCCCTGGTCCCCCGTGTGGCAGTGGGAGAGACCTGATCGACAAACAGACAGGAAGGGGGGTATGGGCGGCCGCCCGGTGCAGTGCTGGGTCCTTGCGGGCCGCAGTGCGGGCAGAGAGCCTTGTCTTTATTGTACTTATAAAATATACATGGCCCTTTATTGAATTGCCTGCTGTCGAAATCTGCAAGAATGTTATTGCCTTTTACTGTCCTGGAGAGAAGCAGAGCAGCAACATCTGTGTAATTTCATAAGATGCAGGAGCCATAAATCTGATTGTGCCGGATATAAGATCGATCGTAAAAAATCACGCATTGAACAGAGATCGGGGATGCCGGGAAGCAGCAGGGGCCAGTGCAGCTTGGGGGGCGGGGGGGTGGAGAACGGACCTGCTCCACACCCTCCAGGAGCAGCGTCCCAAGTGGGGCTCTGGCCAGCAGGTGCTTTGGAGGAGTAAGACCCTCCCTGTGGGGTCAGGACCTCTGGGGTCCTTGCCCTCTGCAGGGAAGGGAGGTGGGGTCAAAACCTTCCCAGACCCATGAGAGACCTACTCAGAGATGGGAAGCAAGAGCTGGAAGGGGGCACCCAGGATTCACTGTCCTTATGCATAAGAGGGACAGATGGATGTAGACACACCCAGTCACCCCCAATATCAGGTACATGGGTATAACCAAGACATCCTCCAACCTCTGTTTCAACCTGCCTCACACCACTACCCACAATGACCTTCTCTTAATCCTTCTCTTGTATAAAATTTGTCTTGTATCTTCATAAAAAGTGCAATTGTTTTGGAGATAGATAGATAGATAGATAGATAGATAGATAGATAGATAGATATTAGGGATGGAGACAACAAATAGAACCCCTCTTTCCCTCTGGGCTTGGAGCCAGGGAGAGATAAGACACAGTGATATCAAACCAGCCTAATCACTCATCAGATCTGATTGGAGGGCATGGCTGAGATGAGCCACCCATTGGGCTTTCTCATATGGTCCTTCTGATCTGAATTGCCCTTTCCATTTCTGGACTGTCCCCCAGGGCAAAGCCTTCTGGGAACCTACACCACCCCCAGCACTCTCCCTGCAGGCAGGCCTGCGGAATCGAGAAAGCCCAGAAGAGGCTGGGTGAGGCATGCTCAGTTCCGGTCCCCAAATGCACCAATCCAGTCTCACCTCCCTTGGGGCAGAATCAGTGAGGGGTGCAGAGAGAAGCCAGGAGTGTTCTTACAGAAACCCAAGTCCATGTGGCAATGACGGTATCTCCATCCCTGGCCTCTCCTCTGAGATGAAGTCCCAAGAAACTCATCAGAAAGTGTGAAAGCATGGGAAAGGTTTGCCCAGGGCTTCTCTGCTCTCTGAATGCCTGGAAATTACCTTTCCTTGTCAACCAAGCTGCCCTTGCCCTACAGCTGAGTGAGAAGGGGTGAGTTTTTAAAGAGCAAGAAAATGATACAGAGATGGGAATTGGTTGCTCCCAAAGAGATGGTCTTCCAACAGCACTCTTATCAGTTATCTGTTGCTCTATAACAAATAACCCCAAAACTTAGAGGCCTGAAATAAGAACATTTGTTATCTCATAGCTTCTTGAAGGTCTGGAATCCTACAAAGTGTGTCCGAGTAAGAAGTAGCTAGTGCCATCCACCTCTCCCTCCTTCCTTCCTGGGACACAGACATTCTGTCTGGAGTGATGGCAGCCATTTTGTGACCATAAGATGACAACCATGAGGAAAGTAAAGCCTACCAGCTAAAAATATTAATTTAGAAAGACAGAACTTCAAAGGTTTCAGTGATCATGGGGTCAACCACCACAAGCAGCCACCTTGTTCTAGACTTCTTTTTCCATGAGAAAAAATGATTCATTTGAGCTCATGTTCACTGGGTTCTCTTTTACCTACATAACCAAACACATCCTCTATCTAGCTGATGGTGGTAGCCAATAGAAAAAATATAGCTTTGAAGTGAGTCTCCCCTTCATGATACAAAGCAGTGTGCCAGCATATAGATGCAAAATGGCAGAGAGAAATGAAAAAAAATTTTAAAGGAATGCCATCCAATTCAGCAGGAGTGTGGGAAAATGATCGTTCTTATGTACTGTTGGTGAAAGTATAAATTGGTTTAGCCTTATTAGGGAGTAATTTAGCTATATCTATTATGCTATAAAATGCATAAACTCTCTGACCTAGAAACCTCACTTCTATAAATCTATCCCACAGAAATAATCACATGCATGGGTAACGTAATAAGCATAAGAATGTTCATTGTAGCATTGCTTATAATAGCAGACATTGGGAGCAATCTCTATCTCCATCAGCAGACACACAGTCAAATAAATTACTGTTGAAGTCTGTGCCATCCAGTACGATAGCCCCTGGTCACGTGTGGCTACTCAGCTCTTGAAATGTAACTAGTTCACATGTGCTGTTAGCGTAAAATACATGCTGGATTTCAAAGAATATTTTTAAATAATGCAAAAAAGTCTCAATGGTGATATATTGTTTACATGTTGAAATGATAATATTTTGGGCCCGCTTGGTTAAATAAAATACATTATCAAAATTAATCCCATTTATTCCATTTCCTTTATTTCAATGTGGCTACTGGAAAATTTAAGGGGCACTTGGGTGGCTCAGTCAGTTAAGCATCTGACTCTTGGTTTTAGCTCAGGTTATGATCTCAGGGTTGTGAGATCGAGCCTTAGGATGGGCTCCGTGCCCTGAGTGGGGCTCCACTATCAGCACAGAGTATGCCTGAAATTCTCTCCCTCTGCCTCTCCCTTCACTGGTGCTTGCTCTCTTTCTCTCTGTCTTCTCTCTCGCCCTCTCAAATAAGTAAATATTAAATAAACAAAATATTTAAAATTATATATGTGGCTTACATTACTTTCTATTGGATGGCACTGTTTTATTTTTTTAAGATTTTATTTATTTATTTGAGAGGGAGGGAGTGAGAGAGCGCGAGAGTGAGAAGGAGCACAAGAGCAGGGGGAGGGAGAAGCAGACTCCCCATCGAGCAGGGAGTCCAATGCAGGGTTCGATCCTAGGATCCTGGGATCATGACCCAAGCCGAAGGCAGATGCTTAACCAATCGAGCCACCCAGGATCCCCTGGACTTCACTGTTTTAAACACAGATGGAATACTATGCAGCCTTTAAAACAGTGAGGAAGAGGTGAACACACATTTGGGAAAATGCCCTCAATATATTACTAAGTTAATAAAGAATTCGTACAACTAAAAAATTAGTGTGATCTCAGTTTTGGAAGACAAGTGAGTGTTGTATGTGTAGACAAGATTTTTGAAGGATGCACTAAGCCACTGAGAGTGGTTGTCTTGGAACAACATTGGGGGCTTTTTATTTTTTACCTTTCTGTTATTATTTGATTTTGTTGTACCAAGCATGTATTTCCTCTGTAACTGAAATTAATTTTAATGAGAAAAGAGAGAGGAGTAACACTACCAAGTAGCAGGTGTCACATTTTGGTCATAGAAACTTGCATATCAGGAACTAGGTTTCTGAAAAAAATGCAGAAGAGCCAATAAAGGCAGAGAACTACAGAAAAGCCAAACGGGATGCGGGTGGGGGTGGCTCCAGGACACAGAAGCTCAAAGGATGCAGCCAGCAAGGATTGAGCCACCACTGCAGCGTCCCGGCCTCGCGTGCTTCTGCTCCACGCTCCTCCCTACTGCTTATGAAGTTTTGGACATTCTCCCTGACTTCTAGGTAGGTACCCAGGCTGGAAGCCAGCACCAACCTCTCTTGAAGGGGCACAAGATGGGAATGTTCTGAGGGTTGCTGTTTGGTAAAGCCTCATACAAGTTACCCACTTCAATGGTCTCAGTTAAGACTCCTTTGTAAATAAGAGAAGCCACTTCCACCCAGTTTAAGAAAAGAGGGAGTTGATGATATTGTAGCATCTCTACTATCTGGCAGTCTCCAGAGCTTCAAGGCTGAGCATCAGGCTTAATCAGAACCCAACTTTCTGGTTTGTACCTGCTTCTGCTGCTTGCATAGCCACAGGTCCTTCACTGAATTTCTCAACCTCTATGTTCCTCAGTTTTATCATCCATCATATGCGGATAATATTAGCTCCTACCTCATGCATTTTTTTGTGAGGCATAAATGAATCCATACGTTTATGATGCTTAGAACAGTGGCTGGCATAGAGTAAAAAGCCCATAAATGCCCTTTTGCTCTTTATACATTTAGTGATCAATGCATTAAGCTTGTAAATCTCGTAACCAAAAGTTCCACAAACATTTGGACATCCTTACACAACTATTCAATCAAAACTTGGAATCAGGGCAGCCCTGGTGGCTCAGCAGGGTGTGATCCTGGAGACCCGGGATCGAGTTCCGCGTGGGGCTCCCTGCGTGGAGCTTGCTTCTCCCTCTGCCTGTGTCTCTGCCTCTCTCTCTCTCTGATATGCAAGTCTATCATGAATAAATAAATAAATAAAAATCTTTAAAAAAATAAAACAAAAACAAAAAAACCTTGTAATCAAATTCTCTTAAACATTGATTATATTAGTTTACTCTATATATTCATTAATTATATACTTTTTTTTTTTTTTTTTACTAATGACTATCCTTTTTTGCAGTATTGGCTTATGGTAATTGCATGGAAATATTAATTTCAGAAAGAAATAAGTTTCCAGCTTAAAGAACTCAGACCCTCACCCCACAGAACAAATTTATACAGTATTTAAAAAGTATAAGAGTGCCTGGGTGGCTCAGTCAGGTGAGCACCTGACTCTTGGTTTCAGTTCAGGTCATGATCTCAGAGTCCTAAGATCGAGCCTCGAGTCAGGCTCCATGCTCTGTATGGAGTCTGCTTATCTCTCTCCCTCTGCTCCTCCCCCTCCTTGCTCTCTCTCTCTCTCAAATAAATAAATAAAATAAGTATTTTATGAATAAATAATAAATAAAAGAAGTATTTTATTTATTTAATCATGAGAGACTCAGAGAGAGAGAGAGAGTGAGAGAGAGAAAGGCAGAGGGAGAAGCAGGCTCCCACAAGGAACCCAATGCAGGACTTGATCCCTGATCCTAGGATCTCACCCTGAGCTAAAGGCAGATGCTCAATCGCTGAGCCACCCAGGCTTCCCAAATAAAATCTTTAAATAAGAAGTATAGAAGTTTCCTTTGGGCAAGGGATAATACTAGAAAATTCATGAATTAATGACACCAATAGTGCCTATGCTAGAAAAAGGCTGGCAAACACATTTGTTGATTCTACTATTGGTAAGAATGGCCTCTCTGGATCTCAGCACAGGTTAGTATTGCTTCCAGACCAGCTGGTGAAGCCTAGGTTTTAGTCCAAATTGATGGTGGCCACTGGTCCTTGGAACTTCACATTCTGCATTTTCTGGGAAACCAGCCTCACCTGGGCTGAGCTGCGACCGCCACCAGCTTTAAAGGTTCACATCGCTGATCACCATTTTTCACAATGTCCAGGCAGGCCAGTGCCCATCACCCAAATACTCAGCGGCTGGTGGTCAACTGGCAACCCCTCACTGATTTGCCACCTCGGGGTGGGGTGCTACTCCTGGCTTGAGTATCCTGCAGTGGATCCGCCCTCTCCATAATCACTATGATGGAGAGCACGTCAATGGGTTTATAAATTTTCTCAAATCTTCTTAGACGTCTAGATAAAAATCACACCCTTCTTAATACTTCATCTTCTTTTAAGTGCTTCAAACATTGGGGCATCTGGCTGGCTCAGTCGGTAGAGCTCGTGACTCTTGATCTCGGGGTCATACATTTAAGCCCCACATTGGGTGTAGAGATGACTTAAAAATAAAATCTGAAAAAGAAATGCTTCAAACATCTTCCAAACAGACAAACTGGATTAGAATGACCACCAACCTCCCTGTTGCACTATTTTTAGGCTGTAACAGAAGTGTCTAGGGATCCCTGGGTGGCGCAGTGGTTTGGCGCCTGCCTTTGGCCCAGGGCGCGATCCTGGAGACCCGGGATCGAATCCCACGTCGGGCTCCCGGTGCATGGAGCCTGCTTCTCCCTCTGCCTGTGTCTCTGCCTCTCTCTCTCTCTCTCTGTGACTATCATAAAAAAAGAAGTGTCTCTAACATTGATAATGAGAATTTTTCAGTTCCTCGTGATTCCCATACTTGTGTTCTACCTTTTGGAGGTTACTGTCATTTTGCCTGACCTAAAAGAGGAAAGACACCATGTCAGGCAGCTGAGGTTCAAGGGGCAGGGTTGCGCCTTCCAAGCAACATCTACCCATGCCCGTGCTGACTGAGCAGGGCTTGGAGAGAAAGGTCCTCAGGCTGCAGCAATGAGACTTCCCCAGGTCCATCTGGTCTTGCAACCTAGTGCGTCTCCACCCTCTTCATGTCCCGGGCCAGGTAGCTGTGGCCAGGGGGTCTGTGAGCAAGCCTGGCTTCAGGTGGGGGGGGGGCTCCTCTGTTAAGTAGAGGGCCAGAAGGACTCAGAAAAGGGGATTGTTGTGGGCTCTGCAGACGCTGCAAAATGGGGATGTCTCAGTGGGGCTTTTGCTGTTCTCTACAGTTCATTCTTTAATTTTTAAAGTGCGAATTTCGGGGCGACCCCGGTGGCCCAGCGGTTTAGCGCCGCCTGGAGCCTGGGGCGTGATCCTGGAGGCCCGGGATGGAGTCCCACGTCGGGCTCTCTGTATGATGCCTGCTTCTCCCTCTGCCTCTCTCTCCCTCTCTGTCTCTATGAATTAAAAAAAAAAAAAAAACTTTATTTGAAAAAATAAATATATAAAGTGCCAAGTTCCAGAACCTCCCTCTTGTGGTAAGGAGGAATCCCCAGAGCAAAGGAAATCTGCTGGAGCACCTGCCCCCAGGGCCTTCTCAGGGACTCTCCCAGAGCCATCTGCCATATTCCTCGATAGGCAGGCAAAGACCCACCGCGATGTCTGGAAGGGCGTGCCTCTAACTCTGCCGTCAGAAAGCAGGGCGATGCCACCTCAGATGTCCTGCCCATTCTTCACACCCACCACGTCCTAAAGCTACCTGGTATCTCTCCCACTCCTTAGTTAGTCCTACACTTTCTTGCGTTTGGGGGTTTTATTTATTTGTTTATTTCTGCAATTCACCATATGTAAATTTTTATAGCTTTATTGAGATCTACTTTATATACCCTGAAATTCATCCATTTAGCATACGATACAAGTGGTTTTGGTTTTTTAATTTTTTTTTTAAGATTTTATTTGACACACACAGAGAGAGAGCACGAGGAGGGAGGAGGTGCAGGGGGAGAGGGGGAAGCTGACTCCCCACTGAGCAGGGAGCCCGGCTCAGGGCTGGATCCCAGGACCCTGGGATCATGACCTGAGCCCAAAGCAGACGTTCAACCAACAGAGCCACCCAGGCACCCCAGTTCAGTGGTTTTTAAAAGCCACGGAGTTGTACCACCATTAGCAGTATCTAATTTTAGGACATTTTCATCATTCCCAAAGAAATTCCATACCCATTGACTGCCAGTCCCCATTTTCCCCCAACTACCAGCTACTGATCTTTGGGTCTCTACTGACTTGCCTATCACTGACATTTCATATGAATGGAATCATAACACGCGGTCTTTGTGACTTGCTTCTTTCATCCCCACGTTTTCAGGGTTCCTCCATGTTGTAGCATGTACCAGGCTTCACTGCTTTTTATTGTTGAGTAATATTTCATGTATCCATTGGGCTGTATCCACCTTTTGGATATTATGAATCATACTGCTATGAGCACTCCTACCAGTTTTTATGTGGACACATTTTTTCATTTCTTTTGGATACATGCCTAGTAGTGGAATTAGGCCTTTTAACTTTCTTTTTTTTTAAGATTTTATTTATTTATTCATGAGAGACAGACAGACAAAGAGAGAGAGAGAGAGAGAGAGAGGCAGAGACACAGGCAGAGGGAGAAGCAGGCTCCATGCAGGGAGCCCGACGTGGGACTCCATCCGGGGACCCCAGGATCATGCCCTGGGCCAAAGGCAGGCGCTAAACCACTGAGCCACCCAGGGATAACCCTGCCTTCTAATTTTCATATGAAATCACCTTCCCTCAAATTCTCTAGCTTCCAGAGCCATTCTTCCTTGTAGCATCCAAAGCTCAGCCGTGCAAGCCCGCATCCTGCCCCCTCCTCACGAAATGACTCGCTGATTTCCCTGGCTCCAGAAGAGTAGGAATTTGGAGGGATGCTTATGGGCTCTGTAGATCCATCTCCTCATAAACTGACCTATGGCTTCAGGGGTTTCTGCCAGTCATCCCCGGCCGCCTGTCACCTCTTCTCTAGGATACTGTGGCTCTCTCCCCTCATTACGTTGCCCCAAATTTTGACATGCCCCAAATTCTCCCAAAGCAAGGCTAACACCAGGCTGTAATACTTAGAATTTCACTAAAACCTATGGAGGTTTTGGTGGCGGTGGAGAGCAGAAGGAGATCTGGAAATGGTGGGTAACATTAAGACTAGATGTACCCAGAGAAACGAGAAGTTTCTCGCCAGACATCGCCAGAATCTCTCCTTGAATACTGAATGAGTGTATAAGCCATGTCTTCCCTCTATCCACAAGGATGGAGATGCCTTGGCACAGATGAATGCCCGACCCATGCGTTCTCCATTTCCCCCTCTCTTCCATCCTCGTTAGTCTGACATTTCGCTCCTCTTGGCCCAGGGGTGGAGGTCAGGAAAGACAAGTAAGGGGAGCAGGGAAGCTGTCTGTCAGCAGGACTCAAGAGCTGCCATCATGCTCTCTAGGCCTGGCAGGAGTTCAAGCTGACTTTCTTTCTTGGGTCTTTACACGGGTTCTTCAAAGATCTTTAATCATAGGATTGTTCCCCTGAGCTCTCTTGGCTCAGGCAAATGCTCTTCTACTCAGGCTGCTATCTTACCCCTTCCTCAGCTCTGAGAAACTGGCAATGCTATCAGCTTTGCTCGACTGTCAGATGTGCATCCAGCCCCCCGCCCCATGCAGCCCTGTTGGTAAGGGTGAGGACAACTCTATATCTGGTTCATGAGAAGCATCTATGTATCCTTAGCCATGACCAGCCAGAGAGTGAAAACCACTCACACAGACACCTCTCCCTTGGTACCAGCAGACCCTCAGCCCACCTTAGCTCTTAACACTTCTCAGGTGGGCTTCAGATACAAGTCTGCCGTGGGCCTTTGCTTCAGGGAGTACATATTAAGCTTTCCAGATGGTTCTAATGAAGCCTCTCTTCCTAGGCTGACCAGTTCCTTGCCACAGAGACTCCCTGAGTGTCCCACAGGGAAGCTGGTCTCCTAATTCCCATCCATACCTGACTACCTGATGTCCATCGCTTAGGGAGTGGCCAAAACTTCCATTTCAACATCCTGTAACCTGGCTGTTGGACTAACAACTAACAACACGAAACCTAGAGCTACAGGGAAAATAGTTAAAAACTTCCAGAAGGAGAAAACAAGTTACTGACAAGAGAAAGTATAACAACTTGTCAATGGCCATCTCATTTACGACACTGAGTGTTAGGTAGAAAAGATTTGAGAGTCTGAGGAGAAAGAACCAGTGATGCCAGAGTGCCATAACCAGCAGAATAGTCATATGAGAAGGAAAAAGAAAATTTCAGACCTGTATCACATTGGGCTCCCTGCAGGGAGCCTTCTTCTCCCTCTGCTGTTTCTCTGCCTCTCTTGCTGTGTCTCTCATGAATAAATAAAGAAAATATTTTTAAAAATTATTTAACTTTCAATGTATCCTTCTGATAAAGCACAATTTAACTAAACAGCTTCCAAAGAGATAGCCAAAGATAGCCACCATAAATTCTTTCCTTCTCCATAAACAATGACCTACACATTGGGTGTAGAGATTACTTAAAAATAAAATCTTAAAAAAAATTTGGCTCAGTCAGTTCAGTGTTTGCCTTCAGCTCAGGTCATGATCCCAGGGTCCTGGGATTGAACCCTGGTGTCAGTGTCAAGCTCCCTGCTCAGTGAGGAGTCTGCTTCTCTCTCTCTCTTACTCCCTCTCCCTCTTGCTTACTCTCTCTCAAATAAATAAATGAAATCTTAAAAAAAAAAAATTTAGAGACTGATCCTTAAAGTATGGCGGCTAGCTGCCCCAAACACAAGTGGAATTTACCTGGCCTCTTAAATGCTAAATCTGGAACTGACAAATGTCATTTCCTCTGCTTTCTATTGGTCAAGGCCAGATACAAGGCTGATTCATTGAGAGGGGAAATAGACCCTATCTCCAGGTGGGTGGAAGGTCATTGTTTATGGAGAACAGTGCAAGAGGGTTCCCATTTCTTCACATCCTCTCCAACATTTGTTGTTTCCTGTCTTGTTAATTTTCACCATTCTCACTGGTGTGAGGTGGTACCTCATTGTGAGAACCAAAATTTGAATGCAGACAACCTAACACCATAGTTCTTGCTCTCAATCACTGAGTAATTGATTAATCATTAATCCGAATCAGACATATGGACAAAGATGCTGAAAATAATATATAAAACAAAAACTGTAATATGAAGAGACTTTTTAAAAATCACGACCAGAGTAGGAGATTTTAAAACATCTGTCTCAGAACTTAACAGATCAAATATTTTAAAAATTATACTGGGGACGTTTGGGTGGCTCAGCGGTTGAGCGTCTGTCTTCGGCTCAAGGCGTGATCCTGGGATCCAGGATCCAGTCCTGCATTGGGTTCCCTGTGGGGAGCCTGCTTCTCCCTCTGCCTATGTCTCTGCCTCTGTGTGTCTGTGCGTCTCTCATGAATAAATAAATGAATCTTAAAAAAAAATCATATTGACTCACTAAATAACAAAATTAACAAGACGGTTTTAATATATCTAGATGGAACTGGAACAAGGAATACCTTTTTCCCCAAATGCTCACAGGACATAAAAGCAAATTGATTAAGTAATGTGTCTCAAAGTAAACCTCAATAAATTCCAAACAGTAGAAACTACAATTTCTACAAATCAATAATAAAAAGACAAATGACCAAACAGAAAAACGGGCAAAGGATAGGAAAAAACAGTTTACAAATAAGTATGTATAAATGACCCAAAATATATAAAAAGATGCTCACACCTCCCTAGCCAACTCAGAACTTGAAATCAATTCAACAAGATTTTTTTTTTTTTTCACCCAACAGATAGGGGGAAAAAACCAACTCAATTTGCAAAATCTACACTTGGCTGCTTCTGGTGCTGGCCAAGATAAAGTGAGCCATTTTGGCTAATCTTTCTGTCTCATTACAAGGGAAAGTTCTGGACAAAAGACAAAAGGCAATTGCCTGAGGACACTTAAATTGGCAAGGAGGCCTAAAACTTGAAAGATGACTCTCATGGATAAATTTTCATGGATAAATTTTGTCCTTCTTTTCTCATTCACCTTTCACCCTAGGGTGGCTCCAACACAGAACAGTGCAGCAGAGGCAAGCAGCAAAACCTCCAAGAAAAACCCATTTTTCCTAGACAGAGAATTGTTAAAAGAGGCCTCTGTGAGTCAGAGTGTGGAGTCTCTTTTTCTCTTTTCTCTCTCTTGATCTTTCCCAAAGGTGAACCAGTTGCAAAATTCCCCTTTGGTGGCAGACGTAGTGGCAAGAGACACCTAAAACCCCAAGAGAAAACCCATCTTTCTTGCCAGATGATCCAAGAAAAGGGACCCTTATCACTTAAGGAGTCTAGGGAGTAACAGCCTTATGCTCTTCTCTCAATCTGCCTGCATTGCTCTGAGGGTGCCCAGGTCATATAGAGCTATGCAACAGCACAGGTGGCTGAAACCCTAAGAAAAACTCCATGTTAGCAGCCAGAAGACTAGTCTAAATGCACTGATTGAGACACAACATTGTCCAATTGGATTGAATACACACATGCAAAGCACAGCTACATGCTGTCTATAAGACACCCACTTTAATTACATACATACAAGTTAAACATAAGAGGATAGAAAAACTTATACCACGTAAACATTGATCAAAAGACAGCTGGAGTGGGGCACCTGGATGGTTCAACTCAGGTCATGATCTCAGAACTGTGAGATCAAGCCTCACATCTGGTTCTACCCTAAGCATGGGGCCTGCTTAAAATTCTATTTCCCTCTCTTTCTGCCCTATCCTTACCCTCGCTCGTGTTCTCTCTCTCTCACAAAAGACGGTTGGGGGGGATCCCTGGGTGGCGCAGCGGTTTGGCGCCTGCCTTTGGCCCAGGGCGGGATCCTGGACACCCGGGATCGAATCCCACATTGGGCTCCCGGTGCATGGAGCCTGCTTTTCCCTCTGCCTATGTCTCTGCCTCTATCTCTCTCTCTGTGACTATCATAAATAAATAAAAATAAAATAAAAAAGACGGTTGGGGTAAGTATATTAATAGCAGACAAAGTAGACTTCAGAATAAGGAATATTATCGCTTGGTTAGATTAAGAGGGCTATTATATCATAATAAATGGCTAATTCACCAGGAGGATATAAAAATCCTAAATGTGTATGCATATAGTAACAAAGTTTCAAAATGCATAATGCAAAAGCTAATAGAACTAAAATGAGAAACACAGAAATCCACTATTATAATTGGTGAGTTAAACACTCCTCTATTAGCAAACAAAAAAATTAAACAAAAATTAGCAAGGGAAAAAAATTAGCAAGGATAATAAAAGATCTGAATATCACTATCAATCAGTGTAGCCTAACTGACATTTATAGAACACTTCATGAAAAAAAGAGCAGAATATACATTGTTTCAAGTACACATGGAACATTCACCAAGATAAACCTATCTTGGGTCATAAAATAAACTTTAATAATTTTTTGGAATCAAGGATCATAAAATGTTCTCTAACCATAATATAATTAAACTAAAAATCAATGAAAGACAAATATCCTTTAAAATCCCCCAATACATTGAAATTAAATAACACACTTCTAAATAACCTGTAGCTCAAAGACGAAGTCTCAGGAAATTTTATAAAATATATTGAACTTGGGCAGCCCCAGTGGCGCAGTGGTTTAGCGCAGCCTGCAGCGGGGGGTGTGATCCTGGAGACCCGGGATCAAGTCCCATGTCAGGCTCCCTCCCTGCACGGAGTCTGCTTCTCCCTCTGCCTGTGTCTCTGCCTCTGTGTGTGTGTGTGTCTCATGAATGAATAAATAAAAATCTTTTAAAAAATAAATAAAATATATTGAACTTAATGAAAATGAAAATACAATATATAAAACTTTGTTGGAGAATGAGGACTGTCAAGGGCTAATGGGGGACAGGAAATGAGTTGGGGAAATGGGTTTAGAGTCTCAGTTATGAAGCACAAAAAAGTTCTAGAAATCTGCTGTATGACAACATGCATATAGTTACCAATACTGTACTGTACACTTAAAAATTAATAGGGTAGGTCTCATGTTGTGTGCTTTTTGCCACAATAAAAAAATGTAAAAAAATAAAAATAAAAATAAAAAATAAATAAAAAAATTAAAAAATGTGTAAGATTCAGCTAAAACATTAAAGAGGGAAGTTCATAGTATCACATTGCTTATATTAGGAAAAAAGAAAGAGAGAAACATGTCAAATGAGGCATATAAGCTTCCATCTTGAGAAATTAGAAAAGGATCAAATTAAGCACAAAGCAAGCAGAAGAAAAGAAATAATAAAGAGCATAAATCAATGAAATTGATAACAGAAAAATAATAATTAATGAAATCAAAGGCCAGTTCTTTGAAAAGATCCATAACATCAGAGCCTATGGGTTATTGCCAAAGCTATACTCATTTAATGACCTTAAATGCTTTTTTTTTTAACAAACAAGAAAGATTACAAATAAATGAACCACCATTTAACTCAGAGAATTTGAAGAAGACAAACAAAATAAAATGGAAGGAAAGAATTTGTAAATATAAAATCAGCAGCTGCCTAATTTAAATCCCAGCTCCACCATGTGTTAGTTGTGTGTCCTTAGGCAAGTCATTTACTAGTTTTGTGGTTCAGTTTCTTCGTCTGTAAAATGAGATAATAATAATCCCTAACATAAGGATGTTATGAAGATTACGTGAAACAATATAGCTTGAAATAGTGCTCAGCATACAATAAACACTATATAAATGTTTGCTATTATATTTCTCTACTGCTGCTAATACTAATAAATTTCTGGCAAGTCTGATGAAGAAAATAAAAGAAATAAAATGCATCATGATTAAAATGGGATTTTAAAAGAGAACTACAGAGAAAATTTTTAAATTTTGTTTAACACTATGTATTGGGATCCCTGGGTGGCGCAGTGGTTTAGTGCCTGCCTTTGGCCCAGGGCGCGATCCTGGAGACCCGGGATCGAATCCCACGTCAGGCTCCCGGTGCATGGAGCCTGCTTCTCCCTCTGCCTATGTCTCTGCCTCTCTCTCTCTCTCTCTGTGACTATCATAAACAAATAAAAAATTAAAAAAAAAACACTATGTATCACTTTATGCTAATAAATCTGAACTTTTCTAGGTAAATGTAAATTATTTCAGGAAAATAAAAATGACAAATTAACTCAGTAGGGAAAAATCAGAGACTAGTAATGTAGCAAATAAGTTTTTTTTTTTTTTTTTTTTAATTTTTATTTATTTATGATAGTCACAGAGAGAGAGAGAGAGAGGCAGAGACACAGGCAGAGGGAGAAGCAGGCTCCATGCACCGGGAGCCTGATGTGGGATTCGATCCTGGGTCTCCAGGATCGCGCCCTGGGCCAAAGGCAGGCGCCAAACCGCTGCGCCACCCAGGGATCCCTGTAGCAAATAAGTTTAAGACAATTGTCAAAGGCTCTAGGACCACATGGTTTCACAGAGGAATTAGCAAACATTTTAAGAATGGCAACTGCCTAAATTCTTTCCAAAACTTCCAAAGCATTGAAATGCACTAAAAATATGGAAAATTTCCAGTTCAGCTTATGAATCTTGTATAAACCTGATACCAAAAGCAATTAAAGCACAAAAAGGGAGAGATTACCTAGATGCAAGAATTCTAAATAATATATTAGCAAAGGGAATCAAGTAAAAAAGGTAACCCATCATTACTAGGTTTATTTTTGGAAAGCAAGCTTAGTTTAATTCAAGCGTGTGTGTTTTGGAGGCAAACTGTCAGGTTCTGGCTCTGGCTTCACCACCTACCAGGAAGTGGCTGGGTAACTCAGATAAGTGATGTAACCTTTCTGTGGTTGTTTGCTAGTTTGTAAAATAGAAATAATACTATCTTGTTCAGAGGGACGGGAGGATTACATTAACATAATTCATTTGACAACCTTAGCCAAGTGTTTGGTACATAATAAGCACTCAACAATGGCTAAACACTAGTATTAATTTAAAAAATAATTCTCAGGATCCTGGGATTGAACCCTAAGTCAGGGTCCTTGCTCAGTGGGAAGTCTGCTTGTCCCTCTGCCTCTCCCCCTGCTCATGCTCTCTCTCACTCTCTCTCATTCATAAATAAATAAATAAATAAATAAATAAATAAATAAATAAATAAATCTTCTAAAATAATAATTTAAAAACCCATTGATGATGCAGTTGGCAATTGGCTTTAGCTCTCCTCTCAGACCAACTTCTCAACCAGCGGTCAACTAAATGTCCTAATTTCTGAGTGGGAGGAACAGTAAAGAAGGTGGACAGGTCAGGAATCACAAGGAGCAGGGAGGTAGAGGGAACATCCCTGTGTTCCCAGTCTTCTTCCAGCCCAGCTTCCCTAAACTGGCTTTACAAAATTAGTATCAAATAACCAGGGGATTCTTAGAATTGTTGCTCTTAACCCAGAAGTCTTAGCCGGCCAAAGAACTCAGAATCATCCTCATGGATATTTAAGTCACAGCAGGGAACAGCTACCAGAAGGCAGCAAAGGACAGCAAGAGCAGGGACATATGGTATGCTACAGCCAGACCCTGGGAGCCCCCCAGCCTGCTGGCTGCTCCATTTCATCCTGTTCATTCCATCCTCATATGATCCTGCTGTTAGTTACCCCGCTGGGTATCTTGACCAACACTTAATGCATTGTGGTGAACTTCCACTATACAAATTTATTTATTTTAAAGATTTTATTTATTTATTCACGAGAGACACAGAGAGAGAGGGGCAGAGACACAGGCAGAGGGAGAAGCAGGCTCCATGCAGGGAGCCCGATGCAGGACTCGATTCTGGGATTCCCGGATCATACCCTGAGCTGAAGGCAGATGCTCAACTGCTGAGCCACCCACGCACCCCCCACTATACAAATTTCAAAACAGGAAATTATGTGACCATCTTCATAGATACCTAAAAATCACTTGATCAAATTCGACTTTCCCTTCTATATTTTTTCTTTTTTTCCCCCTTCTATTTTTAAAAAATATTTTATTTATTTGACAGAGAGAGAGTGCATAAGCAGGCAGAGCGGGAGAGGGAAAAGCAGACTCCCTGCTGAGCAGGGAGCCTGACACAGGGCTCCATCCTAGGACCCTGGGATCATGAACAGAAGGCAGATGCTAAACTGAGCTACCCAGGTACCCCCCTTCTATTTTTAAAGAAAACTCGGAGTAAATCAGAAATTGAAGAAAATTGCCTTACATGACAAAAGACGATTTGTTCACTCCCCTCAAAATTCATTTCCCAGACGCCACAGCAAACGTACTTATTGGTGAAATCTTAGATCAGCTATTCCAACACTACCCTGTTAGAACACTGTTCCAGGGGATCCCTGGGTGGCTCAGCGCTTTAGCGCCTGCCTTTGGCCCAGGGCGCAATCCTGGAGTCCCGGGATCGAGTCCCGCGTTGGGCTCCCGGCATGGAGCCTGCTTCTCCCTCTGCCTGTGTCTCTGCCTCTCTCTGTCTATCATGAATAAATAAATAAGTAAATCTTTTTTAAAAAGGTTCAATGGTCAAATTAATGCAAGATATTTTAGTCTTGGACATCCACAAGACATGTTAACATCAAATTTTCTGATCATTGCAAAATTAAAGAAATAAATTTGCCTATGTTTAACTCAGAATATTCTAAAGTTATTTGGGCCCCCAAACACTTCCTTTCTCAATAAAACTATCAGCATCTTGCAGACCAGTTTTGGAAGCATCACATTTGAGTCTTCCTACTGGAGGTAGCAACATTTCAAGGATGCCTGTTGTCACATCTGATACTTGTTTTCATTCTGAAAGTTCCAGCCAAGAGAACAAGATAACAAAGAGAAAGGAGGGGTATATATCTTGGCAAGAGAGAGGAAAAAATATATTTGTAGATGATGTGTTTGTCCACCCTGAGAAGGCAACAGAATAAGCTGGAAAACCACAGGAACTAATTAAAGCATTGAATACAGAGGATAAGAGCAGGTGATAAATATACCAGGATCAATGTCTATCCCCTACACCAGCAATAACAAGTCAGAAAGCACCAGGGAAAAAAAGGAATATACTTAGCAAAATATGTGCAAAGATATATGCTGAAGTTGGATGAAGGACATTAAAAAAACAATCTTGAATCGATGGAGAGATGGATCCGGGTCTTGGACTGTATTGTAAAATTGTCAATCTTCCTTCAAGTAATCTATAAATTTGATGTGATTTCAATAAAATCTCCACAGCACATTTTTATCTTAAGAAATTGGTTCTGCAGTTCATCTGATAGAATAATTGCACAGAATTTTCAAAAAATTTGGGAAGTAAAAGGCTATGATGGGGAGGGAGACTTGCCTTACAAAGTTAGTTTAAATACTATAAATAAACTAATTAAAATACTGATAGAAAATTTGGCAAATACCAACAGAGTTTAAGAGAGAGAGAGAGAGAAAAGTCCAATATGGTACAATTGTAGAGGCAGGAACCTGTCACTCTTAATTATATCAAGAGGCAAATGGATCCTGACAAGGTCCCCTCACAAACAGGCTTTCTAGCTGTTTGCCTTCTTCCAAAATAGCTGGCCTCGCCAGAGGAAGATACAGCCACCCAGCCCAGTGACCACATCTGCCTTACAGGTATGGAAGGGGAGTGGAGGCCAGGGGCTCCTGCAGCCTCCAAAGCAAAGTCTGAGACAAGGCCCAGGGTGTATGTAGTTTGTTTGGGGTGTGATCCCAGGAATCAGGAGTGGGGAGCAGGAAGAGTAGGGGAGTGGCAATGTAAGGATACATTACTGAGCTTGCACCTGTCTATAACAGGGGTTGACTCCTCCAGGGCCCCTGTGAAGTGTGCAGAATGCCTCCCAGGGGGTGGGGGAGGGCCCTGCCTCCACTAGGGGGGAGGATGTCCTCAGGTGCAGTCATTCCCTGCATTTCCAGGTGGCACTTGAGTGCAGCCTGAGAGCCATGGCAGTGGAGGAGGGAAAGACATGTGGAATGCACTAGAAGTGGGATTCTCAGCTCCAGGGGAGGCTGAGCTTGTATGGAACTGTCCACCGCAGCTGCAGCTGAAATCAGAACCCAGAGAATGGAAAGCAGGGCCCTGGATTCCCTGAAAGGGGCCCTCTGTACTGCAATGTACGGCCGCCCTTCCCTTCTGGAACCTGCCTCTCTTCTGAGCTTCGGTTCCGTAAACAGGATTGACGCTCTGACATCACATGTGCCTCAAAGTCAAAGAAGCCAAAACTGAATCATTACCTTTATGTCAAACCAGTTTCTCTTCCTAATTGTCCTTCCCAGTATCCACCCAAGTGGAAAACCTAAGACTCACCCTTGGCTTCTTCCTGCCTGCCACTCTTCATGGCCCCCTGGTCACCAAATCCTGTGGATTCAACCCACTTTCTTCTTGCCTCCCTCTCTCCCTCCCTTCATCCCTTCCTTCCTCCCTTCCTTCCTTCCTTCCTTCCTTCCTTCCTTCCTTCCTTCCTTCCTTCTTTCCTTCCTTCCTTCCTTCTTTCCTTCCTTCCTTCCTTCCTTTCCTAACAAACTAGCCCAGATTCAAAGAACACAACTGAAGACTTCCCATGTTGATGACAGCATGCTCTCATACTTTAGTGACAAGAAAGAGGGCATATTGATTACCTTTTGCAAGGCAGTGTGGCGAATACATCAAGAGTCACAAGTGTTCTTACCTTGTAAGCTAGTTAACCTTATTCTAAGAATCTGTCCTGAGAAAATAGTCCTATACACAGAAAAAGCTTTCTGTATAAAGACATTCAAGACACTATTGTTTATACCAGTGAAAAACCAAAACAACCGACAACCATGATGAAAAACTAGATACAACCTAAATGTTAACACTAGGGTGATGTTTAATTGCACTATTGTTCCTCTCTCCAGATGGGGTACCCTTCAGGGTTGCTGTTCTCCCGGTGTCTGCCCTGCGCTGCACTGTCTTCTCATCTCATGCCACACGCTCTGCACGGCCTGGGTCACTATCTACATTGATCATTCCCAAATCTTTACTTTTCACCCAAATAGCTTTCTTGAACTTCTCCTCTGTATATCCAATAGCCAACTAGATGTTGCACTTGAATAGCCCAAACCCACTTTGACCGCAAGAGTCCCTAACTAAATTTCATGCCATCTTCACTCTCTGCAGCCAGGTGTCTGAACTCAGTGGATGGCACCACGATTTTCCTGCATGTGTTAGCTAGAAATATGGATGTCCACTCTTTTTCCCCCTTTCTATAACTAACTCATCACCAGCTTTTGTTGATTCTCCAGAACATTCATTTGTCTGTATCCCACTGCCACTAGCTGAGTTCAAACCACTGTCACTTATTGCCCTAAGAGCCTCTTATCTGCTCTCCCCACTTCCATCTTGCGTCCTCTAATCTCTCCCTCATGATGGAGCTAGAATGGACTTTCAAAAACACAAATCCGATTATGTCCTGAGAACATGGATATTGGCCTTGCTTCTGAAGCCATTAACATGGCACTTTGCAGTTACTAGTGGGGTTTTCAAGAGGAGAAGGGGGTGTTTCCACATGTGGGTGGACAGTCCCTCCTATCTATGCTTGAAACCAGCGGAATCTTCCAGTGAGGTGAGCTGGTTCTACTGGGAAGCAACCCCACGTGACAATGCTTGCAAGTGTTCTCTCGTTCATTCACAGACATTTGTTGAGCACCTACTATGTGTTAGGCCATGCATGCTCAGTGGGGGTAGTATTATCTCCCAGGGGTGAAAATTCAATCTTGGAGGGTGAAAAATATTTAGTTATTACAATGTTTTGTGGTCCTCCAAAGCTCAAGCCTAGTCAACAATTTCTTATGCCTTACTATTTAATTTCTCTCATCAGGGAGAATTTAAATTATTTTTCTTCTTTTTTTTTTTAAAAAGATTTTATTTATTTATGAAAGACAGAAAGAGAAAGGCAGAGACACAGGCAGAGGAAGAAGCAGGCTCCATACAGGGAGCCCAATGTGGGACTCAACCCTGGGACTCGGGATCACGCCCTGGGCCAAAGGCAG
Organism: Canis lupus dingo; assembly: GCF_003254725.2. Classification (NCBI taxonomy): domain Eukaryota; kingdom Metazoa; phylum Chordata; class Mammalia; order Carnivora; family Canidae; genus Canis; species Canis lupus. The sequence goes on along the minus strand of NC_064251.1, from coordinate 57,752,708 downwards.
AACCTCAACCGCTGAGCCACCCAGGCGTCTCGAGAATTTAAATTAAATTAAAATTTTCTCCTTAGAGGAGCAATAATGGAAGGAAAAAAACGTTGAGAAGCCCCATGGTAGGTTTTGGTGATGTGGTAGCTACTAAGTTAGACCTGGTCCCTCACTGTATAGAGCTTTACATACACCAAATTATAATACAATGACTAAATGAAAGAAGCCAGACTTAAAAGGCTGCATACTATAGATTTCATTTATATGGCATTTTGTGAAATGCAAAACTGTTGTTATAGAAATCTGAACGGTGGTTCTAGGAACTTGGGTGTGTGTGTGTGGGTTCACCCTGGGGGTCATGAGAGAACTTTCTGGGGTATAGAAATATTCTATATCCTGATTGAGGTGCTGGTACCACAACTGTATGTTTCTGCAAACTCATAGATCTGTACACCAGAAAGGGGTGAATGTTACAAATATACAAATTATATCTCAATGAAGCTGCCTTAAAATTATTATACAATGAATGATGTGTTTAGCACTGGGGTGAGTGCCACACAGAATTAGTAATAATGGAAGCAAGCATCAGGCAGCTGACCTGGTCGGATCACGAGAGACTTTCAACGCAGTGCTGAGCTGAGTTCTGAAGGCGAGAACCTGAGCTGGGAGAAGGCCAAGTGGTAAGATCTGCTCCACTGCACAACTCCAGGGGCGCCATTACCACAGAATCACTGTGCTCCTGGGTCGTGTGATGCAGTGGCCCTGGTAGAAGAGGCAACAATGTGCACAGACACTGATGCAGGACGGCACATGATGTACTCCAGGAGCTGGATGGGGGCCAGTGAGCCAGGAGTCCCAGGCATAAGGAAAGGAGCAGCTGGTGATGGGCTGGTGAGGTGGGCAGTGCTCAGACTATGCAGAGACTTGTCGGTCCTGTAGGAGTTTCTGGAAGGGGAATGACTTGATTAGCTTCACCTTTGCTAAAGGTCAATGCTGCAGGGTGCTGAAGGTTGGTGGGTGGCAAAGCACCTGCAACAAGATGAAAGATGATAATTCTTTAAACCGGGGTGGTGGTGATAGAGATGGACAAAAGTGGACAGAGTCTAGAAATATTTTGGAGATAAAATCAACTGGACTTCGTGAGCAATTGGGTGTGTGAGATGTGAGAGACAAGGAGTCAAGGGACCTCTGGCCCCTGACTTGCCCACCTGGGAATATGATGGTCTCTTTTTGAACCAGAGAACCCCCAGAGAAGGATCAAGTTAGTGAGGGGAGATCCTGTGTCCAGTTTTTTCAAGTTGGAGTTGGAAGTGTCTGTGAAGTTCACGAGTGATGTCAGAGTGGAGGCATATTTTGGGGGCATCCAGGTACCTACATGGTACTTGTCAGAAAGCTGTTCCTTCCTCCAACCAGGGGCGAGTTCCTGAGCTCCAGCCAAAGGATCAGGGATGAGCGCCTGGTCAGGGGACAGCTGAATCAGCAGCTTGAGATTTGAAATGGAAGAGACAGAGGGAGAGGAGATGGACGTGGGACTGTGCTGGTGGAGGGGTTTCATGGGGAGAGCCACATGTCACTGCTGACACTCCTGGCACAGCTCTGCTTCATGCCCTGAGGTCTGCGTGTCTACCTTTGACCTGGATTCCATCAGATAATCTAACTTTGCAACTCCTAAAGCCTTCACAAAACCACCAGATACCTGGGTATTTTATTGCTGTGCCTGCCTCCTTGCTTGCTTGCTTTCTCCGGATGTATTTATTTATTTAAGAGAGAGATTGAGAGAGAGAGAGCAAAAGAGCAAACAGGGGGAGGAGCAGAGGGAGAAGGATAAGCAGATTCTGTGCTGAGATCGGAGCCCAATGCGGGGCTCGATCCCATGACTCTGAGATCAGGTGAACCCTGACCAACCTGGGCAATAAGGTTCTGTCCAGCAAGGTGATGATGGAACAGCAGGAAGTGTCCCTTCAGACTGGGGTGGCCACTTCCCATGTGCAGAACTGGACAGAGAAAGATGGTCTGCAAAGGGAGAAGCAGAGGGAAGAAGATAGGAAAGTATATGTTCCTGCCCTGGTTCCAGTTCTTCCGTGTGTCCAGTCCCAGCTCACACCCTGGCTCTATATCCTCCTACGGATGCCCCCCCCTTCTTCAAGCAAACAGGCACCGGGGCTTCTGTTCCTCTCTCCCTTACCTCTCCTAGTTTCCCCCATCATGGTTGCCAAGTACCTGGGCCTCACTAATCAGAAACCATCTGAGGACCAGGGCAGTGGAGTGACCTGAGGGCAGGGGATAGCCTATGGCCTCTTGCAGTGCCCTCATTTTCTGAGCCTGAGGTCCAAGCCTCCTCCCCACCTCCCTAGTCCACTTATGTGAGGAGGTAGCATCTGCCTAAGGCCCCAAGCTCTCAATAAAGGGAAGAAAGTGGGGGGCAGGAGGACCCTTTGTTTAGCAGGTTTATCTGCAAAGTCCTGGAAGCCTGAGCCTGATCTCTCTCCACAGAGCCCAGATTTTACAAAATTATGTCCTGGAAGGTGTGGTCTCCTCCTCCCGTTGGGAGGGGTGAAGAACAGAAGGCAAGTTTCCAGCCAGGGACAGTGCTTTGCTGGCAGGACATCCAGCCCCTGCCTACTTCCCTGCCATGGCTGCTGGCGAGCAGGGCCTCACTCAAACTGAGAAGGACCCTCCATCATCCTCTGAATGTCCTTTCACCCCGGCCTCACCGGCGCAAACCGCTCACCTGTCACGGACCAGCTGCAACAGCGCCACCTTCAGGCCATCCTGGAGAAATGTGTTTTCCTAACCCCACAGGGATCCTGGATTACAATTCTGCAGGCAGGGAGGCAGGATGGCAGGCGCTGCGTTCACGTGGCAAGCTGCTGATGCTGGACGCCACTCTGACCCCTATTGTAAAATGTGCATGGCAACAGCTCCAGGAGTGGCTATGAGGATAAAGTGAGGTAGTCCCATATCACACCTAGAACCCACCTGACACCCAGCCAGATCCCAGTGACCAGGTTGGATAACGTTTATTGGCTTGGTTTTGAAAATCACCAAATGACCCACAACTTCTGGGTCATATAAAAAAAAAGCTTATAGAGTCGTTGGTTCCCTTTTCTGTCATTCCTTGCTTTTTTTGCTTTGGATCTCGAGGCGCAGAATTCAATTGCTTACTCGGTCTGTTCAACTCAGACATTATTGGCCATACAGGATCTTCTTGTGTATTTATTTGCTTTGGGTTTTTTTCAAAGATTTTATTTATTTATTTGACAGAGTGAGAGAGAGCTCAAGCAAGGGGAGCAGCAGACAGAGGGAGAGGGAGAAGCAGGCTCCCCACTGAGCAAAGAAACCAATGCGGAGCTCCATCCCAGAACCCCGGAACCATGACCTAAGCTGAGGGCAGACACTTAACCAACAGAGCCACTCGGATGCCCCTATTTGCTTTGTTTTTGTCTCTTTCATCTCCCTTCTCCAACTGCCTCCTCTCCATTTCCCAACTCCCCAGAGGCAGACATTCTTATGTTGTCAATGTGTGTGTGTGTGTGTTTGTTGTACGAAAATATATATTGCAACGTATATAAGTAATATTTGCCAGGCATCTTTTTTGGCATTACATTTTTATGATCTGCCTATGTTAATACATGTCATTCTAATTCATTCCATTGAACCACAGCATGATGTTCTTCATTTGCATATGCCACCTGTGATTTATCTATCCCTTTATGAGTAGGAATTTCAGTTACTTCCATCCCTTGACTATTATCAGCAGATGCTTCAAGGAGCATCCTTGGGCAAGTCTTTTTGTCTACCTATGTGAGAGATGCTCTGGAGTATTTGCTCAGAAGTGGAATTGCTCAAGTGTGGGGTATATGCTCTCCACAATGGCCTTACCAGTTCAGACACCTGCTAGGAGAAGGGTTCTTGCATCCCATCTTCACTAGCACATTCCCAACTGATGGTTATGAAGTGGAGCTAATTGCCACCTCCCTCCCTTTTCCACCCTGCCTGTTCTGCCTGGATGTGCTGCAGAAAGAATTGACAAGGCCTCCTTTATGTCACCTACTCTGTTACCTTTTAAGACAAATGGCTCCAACTACTAGATATGCCTACACCCCATCACTTGCTATCATCCTTGCACAAGGCACCAACTTGATCATAGCCAGCTGAATCAGGGATGGTGCATAAGCCCAAAGACATACCGAGATGAGTGGCCAGACACAAGGTGGCCCTACAAACTCCATCCATATTGAGAGTGCTGAATCAACTCCTCAAATGCAGCGTGCATGCCCACAACCTCTCTCTAGAAAGTAGAAATGTGAGGCAAGCAACAGTGGCGTGGGTGGTTTCATTTGGACTGCTGCTTTCCTAAGTCCCCATTAGCAATTTTCTTGGTTGTCCCTGAGGCATGAGGGACCACCGGAGTGTAGGACAAACTAGGCCACCGAAGTGTAGGACTGGGTGGCATTGTTCTCTTCAAGGTCACATTTCTCCAAATCTCTTAAGTGCTTTTGCATATAAGCTTTGAGGTTCATGGGCTCAGGAGTCAGAATGTCCTGGGTTCAAGTCCTAATTTGGCCATTTCACAGGACTGTTGTGGGTGACAAAGACAGGGTACGGGTAAGGTGCTTAGGGTTCCAGCCACATGCGAAGCCCCAACAATGGCCATCTATTTTTAGTAACAATTAATAACATAGGAAAGACATTATCCACTTTAATAGTAATACAAATGACTCCCACAGAGAGGCTGAGCCACTTGCAGAAAAGTGCAATTCAAACTCAGGTCTGTCTGTCTCTACTTGTTACCATTCTTTCAGCTGCCTGAATTCAGATTCTGGTTCCCTGCCAGGACCTTGGGCTGGATCCAGCACTAGATACCTCTGGGAGTCCTCCTCAGGGTGGGGAATGCCTCCCCCCAGGGCCATCTTGGCACTTGTCCCTTAGGGAGTGGGAGACCCAGGGCAGGCCTGGGCCCAGGCTGGGCTGCAGGTTCCCAGGTGTGGGGAAAGGACGCCGCCTGGCTGTTCTCCAAACACATTCGGAGCCAGCCCAAGGGAAACCCCAATTCTGTCAGTGCCTGTACGCCTGGGGCACAAGCTTTGGAGACATTAAATATTAAACATGTCGGCTGGCTTCCAAGCTTGGTAATTAAAACTCTTATTTCATATTTTACACAGGATGGACGGGGAGGTCACAGGGCTGTTATAAGAGGTTTCATAGCTCCCTTGTTTACAGATGAAGTGGCTCTTCTGAGGAAACCTCCCTCTCACTCAGAACCCACCCTGCCCTATTTATAAAGTGATTTCCTGAGAGGCTGGGCGGGTGGAGGTGGGAAGGTCTCCAGGATATGGACACCACTGGGGGCTCTCAGTGGGGTCTTTCCACTTCTCCAACAAGGGTCTGTGTGCCCAGGAGCCCGCAGAGGCCTCGGCCTCAGGCCCTCACCCCCGCTGCAAGGGCAGCCCGGGAGTTGGAGGGGGCTCTGGAAATAGAGAGAGGAGCTCCGAGGGCGTGCTGGAAGGAGGGCCAGAGGGAGGGCAGTCTTCCCTTAGCTTCCAGCGCCATCTGCTGACCACACGCTGAACGGCAGCTCTCCCAGAGGCCAGCGGGGGACCAAGTCAGCGCTTTGCACGAGAGGAGGGAGAAAAGGGATCAAGGAAAATCAGACGTGGTGCTTCAGGAACACTTTTAAAACAAAATTTAGATGTGTGAATTGTTCACGCCATCATTCTCCGGAGCCAAGGGATGAACAAGACTCAGACTTGGACCTCTGGGGACCCAATCCAAGCATAACAGGATATACGGGGTAATTGAGGCATCCGTCCTTTGCGTGTTCACTGCGCTGAGCACTCGCCTACATCATTCATATTGGTCATCTCGCTGCTGCATGCCCACGTTACAGATGCAAACACCCAGGCTGACAGAGGACCTAAAGCCAGATTACTGCCCTGCCCTCACCCCCAGAGTCGTTCTTTCTTCAAGGTCCCCTCCTTTCCACCTCTAAACATATCAAGAACTCTTCTTTTCCTATAGTCATTGTTACCTCATGCACCTCTCAGCTTTCCCTGAACCACTGCAAAAGCTTCCCACCAGGATCTTTCCCCTAGGATTTTGGTGCCTCGCACTTTGCCTTTTACAATCTATTCTTCACAATAGCCAATAGGATCTTAAGACATGAATTGGATCACATCTGTCCCTTGCTCAGAAGCTTTGATGGCTCAGGGTATCTGGGTGGCTCAATTGGCTAAGCATCTGACTTGATCTCCGCTCAGGTCATGATCTCAGGGTTTGGAGATTGAACCCCACATCAGGCTCCATGCTCAGTGCAGGGTCTGCTTGAGATTCTTTCTCCCTCTGCCCCTTCCCCCATTTGCACTCTCTAAATTAATTAATTTTAAAATCTTTTAAAAAATGCCACCAGAGCCTGGAGGACCTGGAAACAGGAACAAGAGATACACTAGGAAATGACTGTCTCCTCTTCTTTCTACACCCCTCCTCTGTCTAAAGCCTTTCAGTTACTGGCATACAGATAGAAATACAGTTCAATGGAATGGAATGGAATGGAATGGAATGGAATGGAATGGAATGGAATGGAATTGAGAGTCCAGACCTAAACTTACATATTTATGGTCAACTAATTTCCAACAATGGTGTGAAGACAAAACAAAAAGTTTAGTCTTTTCAACAAATGGTGATGGGACAACTGGATATTTCACATGCAAAAGCATAAATTTGGGGATCCCTGGGTGGTGCAGGGGTTTAGCGCCTGCCTTTGGCCCGGGGCGCGATCCTGGAGACCTGGGATTGAATCCCACGTTGGGCTCCCGGTGCATGGAGCCTGCTTCTCCCTCTGCCTATGTCTCTGCCTCTCTCTCTCTCTATGTCTATCATAAATAAATAAATAAAATCTTTAAAAAAAAAAAAGGCATAAATTTGTACCCCAACCTCACACTATATACAAAAACTAACTGAAAATTGATCTAAGACCTCAAAAGAGCAAACACTATAAAACTTTTAGAAGAAAATATGGATCATATTTTCAATCAATCAATCCATGATCAATCCATGATCTTGGATTATACGATGGTTCTTTAGATATCACACCAAAGCACAAGCAACCAAAGGAAAAACATAAATTAGATTTCATCAAAATTAAATTTTCTGGGGGCACTGGGTAGCCCAGTGGTTGAGCGTCTGCCTTTGGCTCAGGTCACGATCCTGGGGTACTGGGATCAAGTCCCACATAAGGCTTCCCCCAGGGAACCTGCTTCTCCCTCTGCCTATGTCTCTGCCTCTCTCTCTATTTCCCATGAATAAATAAATAAAATATTTTTTAAAAACTAAAGCTTCTGTGATCCAAAGGACACACCAAGAAAGTGAAAATATTTGTAAGTCACGTAAATGATATAGTATCTAGACTATTGGAATTATTATAAATCAACAATAAAATGCAAATAAATCTATTTTAAAATGGCCAAAGGATCTGAATAGACATTTCTCCAGAGAAGTAAACCAATGCACAATAAGCCCGTGAAAAGATGTTCAATATTATTAGTCACTAAGGAAATGTAAATCAAAGCCACAGATTACACCCACTAGGCTGGCTACAATAAAAAAGACAAAACAAATGTTAGCAAGGATGTGGAGGGATTGGAACTCTTCTGTCTTGCTGGCGGGAAAGTGAAATGCTGTAGCCACTGCAGACACATTTGGCAATTCTTCAAAAAATTAAACATTTAGAGTTACCATATGACCCAGCAATTTCACTTCTAGATGTATAGCCAAGAGATTTGAAAACATATCGTGTCTACCCAAAATTTGCAGTGTTCTTAGCAGCACTATTCATAATAGCCAAAAGTTAGCCAAATGTCCATTAACGGATGAATGGATAAACAAAATGTGGTATGTCCATACAATGAAATATTATGGGCGATTTTTTTAAAAGTACCAATAGTGCTTGCTTCAGCAGCATGTATACTAAAATTGGAACAATACAGAGAAGATTAGCATGGCCTCTGCACGTGGATGACATGCAAATCCATGAAGCATTAAAATTTTAAAAAGTACCAATGTATGTGACAACTTGGATGAACCTTGAAAGCCTTATGCTAAGTGAAAGAAGTCAGACACAAAAGGCCATGTATTGTATGAATCCATTTATATAAAATGTCTAGAATGCAAATTCAAAGAGACAGGATGTAGATTAATAGTTTCCAGAGGCTCAGGAATGAAAGGATGGGGAGTGATTGCTAATGATACGGGGTTTCTTTTGGGGGTGCTGAAAATGTTCTGGAATGAGATAGTGGTGATAGTTACACAATTTTATGAATGTGCTGAAAACAACCAAATTGTACACTTTAAAAGGATGAAGCTTTAAAAAAAAGGGATGAAGTTTATAGTATGCAAATTATATCTTAACTTAAAAAAAAAAAAAACAACTCCAATAGCCCCCATGACTTTTCACCATTTAACCTTTGCTTATTTTTCCAGCCCTATAGCTTGCTAGTCCTTCCACTGATCCCTTTGCTCAGATAAGCAGACTCTAGGAGTGATGGTCTTTTAAAGATTTTATTTATTTATTTGAGAGAGAGGAGAGAGAAAGAGAGCATGAGTGGAGTAGGGTGGAGGGGGGGACAGAGGGAGAGGAAGAAGCGCAGCCTGAGTCCAAGGCATATGCTTAACCAACTGAGCCACCTAGGCACCCCTAGATGTGATTTTTTTTCTTTTTTTTTTTTTAAGATTTTATTTATTTATTCATGAGAGACGCAGAGAGAGGCAGAGACACAGGCAGAGGCAGAAGCAGGCTCCCTGCAGGGAGCTTGATGCGGGACTTGATTCCAAGACCCCAGGGTCACATCCTAAGCAGAAGGCAGATGCTTAACCACCGAGCCACCCAGATGCCCCAGAAGTGATTTTTTTCAAGAATGGATTTAACTCTGGGATTTGACTTTAGACTGTAGGTGTGGGTGAGCAGTTGTTCTGAGTCTGTGGCCAGCAACCTCATGGGAGCCACAAAAGTGCCTTAGTAATCTGGCTGCTGCTTCATCTCCGCCCTCCTAACTTCACAAAAAGTTCTCAAGGAGCACACAGGGAAGGGCATCCTGAGAAATGCAGTTCCAGCTTAGCTAAGCCAACAGCTACAGAGCCACCCAACGCCCTTCTCACCCACTCAAACTTCACGTCTCAACCGTCTCAACTGCCAGTGTGTGGTGTCTCTTGGCCCTTCCTCCAGACTTGGGCAGGCCCCTCCTCTGACCTCTATTCTGGCATGAATTTGAATCTTTATGTGACTATCTTCCCACAGATGTAAAATGGCCGGAGCAATGGGCATCTTTTTCTATTCTAACAAAGGTGTTTGTAGCCTGTCACAGAGCTGGCTGCACTTCCTTTTTCTCAAGGAAGGGTGGTACTTGGCTGCTAGCCTGTGTTCCTTTCTGGACAGTGGCCCCACTTGGCAGGGACCACAGTGGAACAACTCAATGTGGGGTCCTCAGCATTTAAAATAGGGCCTAGCACACAACAGATGCTTAATGCTCATAACACAAAGGAATAAATAAATACCTAGAAGACAAGACAGGAGTGACAGAAAGATAGATGAGGCAGCACAACAGGGAGTTCAGAGCCAGGCTTCCATCTCCATCACTTATCAGCTGTGTGATCTCCAACAAGTGACTTCACATTTCTGTGCCTTGATTTGTTCATCTTTAAAAAAGAGATAAGGGATGCCTGGGTGGCTCAGTGGCTGAGCATCTACCTTTGGTTCAGGGTGTGATCCCACGGTTCTGGGATCAAATCCCACCTCAGGCTCCCTGCAGGAGCCTGCTCCTCTCTTAGTCTATGTCTCTGCCTCTCTCTATGTATCTCATGAATAAATAAAATCTTTAAAAAATAAAAATAAAAAAGAGGTAAGAATAGCACCTTCTTCAAGTGGTTAGTAGAAGAATTCACTGGGCTAATATTTGCTAAATGCTTAGCAGTATACACGTGCTTGTTGATGGATAGACAGACAGATGGGTAGATAAAATGAAAGAAGGACCAATCGTTCTGTTTCTCTTACAAAGCCAGGGTGAAAGGCAATCCCTCTAGAGAAGCCGCTACTGGGGTTCCCCACTCAAGCAGCTGGAAAGCAGTTTGGCACCTCTACTCTAAAAATATATAGGCTTAAGAGTACCAAGACAAATGCCCACACTGGAAAGAACATCTAGAGTAGAGGGTAGTGCATTAGCATACTGTTAGTTAAGGAATTATAGCTCTTAGGATACCAGCTTCTGCACAATAAAATGATTTTTAAAACAACATTTTAAAAAGCTGATTAAAACATAATGCTCTGTTTAGTTACTGCCACAAAATGTTTCGTTCGCAAATTATAGCCTAGCGGATTTAATTTACTTTCTGCTGACACCCGTATTAGACGTAATGGACCAGGCAGGCTCCGTAAGGCTGCAGGCTCACGAGCAGCAGCACAGGGGTGTGAGCCTGTGGACCCCACCACTGAGCATCTTTGGAGGAGGTGGCATAACCGGGCCTCCTCGCCAACCCCAGGGCCCTGAGGGTCTCCCAGTGGCTGCACACAGTGGTCTTCCTCAAGGAGGACGTGGGGTATGGCACAACACCGTGTGCTGAGAGCAGAGGCTGAAAATTGGTGCTCTGAAGACCGAGTTCAGCCAACTGATGGTTAAGCTGGCTTCTAACAGGATTTATTTATTTTTTTCTAACAGTATTTAAAAAACAAAACAAAATAAGCCAACACTTACAAATCAGGAGATCTCACCTAAAAATCTGGATGTTTTGCTACTTTTGAAAAATGGGAAGAACCAGCAAAACTGGACTGTGGTTGTCATGGCAACAAAAGGTTGGCATTTGAGAGGTCACATGCTTTCCAGTTTGTCACAAGTCCTGCCATTCCCTACCATCTCTCCGGCCTCCAAGCCCAAGGAAGGGGCCTCCTCTGTGCTCCCACAGTTCTTAGCTCCCTTGATGGACCGAAATGGCCTTTTTATCTCTCCTTTCCTGCTGCACTGCAATCTCAGTAAGGACAGGGTATTGTGACTGTTTCACTCATCCTAGATCCTGTAGGCTGGCTTGAGGCCTGGAATGTTACAGGCCCTCCAAAAACATTTGCTAATTGTATTTGTTTCCTATTGCTGCCACAACAAATTATACAAATTTAGCCACTTAACACAGATTTATTATTTTGTAGTTCTGGAGAGAGAGGCTATAGGTCAAAAGTGTGACATGGCTCTCACCCTTCCTAGAGATGCTCAAAGGGAGGATCCATTTCCTTGCTCACTCAGGGTATTGGCAGGATTCAGTTTCTTGCAGGTTAAGGGGCTGACAGTTTCCTTGCTGGCTGCTGGCCAAGGACCATTTTCAGCTTTTGGAGGCCACCCACATTCCTTGGCTTGTGGCTGCCTTCCCCCATCTTCAAACCTTGCAAAAGTGGGTTGAGCCCCTCTAAATGCTGCAAATCTCTCCTTTTCTTCTTCCATCTCATCTAAGACCCAGGCAAGAAAGGTTTTTCACTTTTAAGGACTCATGTGATTAAATCGGTTCCACCCAGATAATTCAGGATAACCTTCCCACCTCTGAGTCTTCAGCCTTCATCACACCTGCAAAGTCCCTTTTTCTGAGTAAGGTAACATATTCACGGGTTCTGAGGATTAGGACATAGACATCTTTAGGGAGCTATTATTCTGCTTACTATGCTAATGAAAGTTATTGAAAAATCAGCAGAATGAAGAAACAAGCATGGATGAGGGCAGGCCACCTACAGCTAGAGGTATACCTGGAACAGTGTCTGCTGCCTGCTGCCAGGAAGGTGGAGAGGCTGAGCTGGTGGTTCACAGGGAGGGTGAGGACCAACAGGATGCAGAAGGCAGCTGGAAAGGAAGAGTTTTTTTTTCCATCACGGTAAGGATTAGAGTAGAACCCTTTGGGGCCAGTGAAGATGCTGGGTCAGGAAGAATTAAAATCCCAGACAGGAGGGTAATGGAGTGGGTTTAAATTCTCTTGGACTGAAAACTGATCTTCCCAGTTATAAAACAGATTTCAGCTAAACTCCTAACCCTTTAAAATACAAATATGATCAGCTGAAAAAGCACCACCTCTTCTCCTGTGGGGAGCTCAGTGGGCTTCTATGATGCTTGCAAGTAGCCAGGGTATGCCTCTTACTAGTAACCCCTGGATTTAAGTGCCAGCTTATGCTGAATTTATTCTATTTCTCTTCCTGTACCTCACTGTCTCCAAGGGACTTGACTCTTCCTTTGATGTATGCTACACACATAGATGCACACATACACCCTACTCCTTCTGCAGGGCCTCTGTGGGTCTAACAGCTTTTATTGAAAGGATGACAGAGGGCAGGGGAGACATCACAAGTACCAAAGCCAAAAACTCCTTAAATTCACATATTAAAAGGCACCTGGGTGGCTAAGTGGTTGAGGGTCTGCCTTTGGCTCAGGTTGTGATCCTGGGGTCCTGGGGTCCTGGGGTCAAGTTCCGCATCAGGCTGCCTATGTGGAGCCTGCTTCTCCCCTCTGCCTATGTCTCTACTTCTCTCTCTCTCTGAGTGTGTGTGTCTCTCATGAATAAATAAATAAAATATTTTTAAAAATTCAAATATATTGTTTTAAGATTTTATTTATTTATTTATTTGAGAGACAGAAAGAGAGGGCACATATGAGCAGGGGCAGAGAGAAAGGGAGAGGCAGACTCCCTGCTGAGCAGGGAACCTGACATAGGACTCGATCCCAGGATCCCGGTATCATGACCCAAGCCAAAGGTAGACACTTAACTGAGCCACCCAGGTGCCCCCAAAATTCACATATTAAATATCCTTTATCTTAAGCAAACTTTCATGCTTCCCTCATCAGAGATCTCTCACTGGCCACACCACAGATCCCCCTGGGCTCTCACCATCTTGCTGGCTTCTCTATCCTTTCATTCCTGTCCTTCATCCCCTCTCCTGCATGGGGCCTCTGAATGTTTCTCACTCTAAGATACAGAGTACTAGTCATATATAGAGTTCTGTTCTAGAATACAGAGTAATGGGGATATGTTGAGTTCCATCCTAGGATACAGAGTAATGGCGGTATGTTGAGTTCTTGGCCTTAATTCCTCATCCCTTCCTTATCCTTTTACCAGATGACTCTGCAGTTCCCCTCACTGGAAGTGGCGTGCAATTTCCTTCCCCTTGACTGTGGGCTCAGCCACACGACCTGCTGTGGCCCATGGGATGTGAAAGCAGATGATAGAAGCAAGAGCGAGAAACGTGCTTGCACAGTGTGACTTGATCTCTTACATCTCTGTATTTCCTGAGAAGAGTTTCCCCTGGGGAGCTGCTGTCCCTTCCTCCAGGCAGAGAATGAAAATTCGTGGATAGACCTGAGCCCAATCTGCAGTGAGGATCCAGGTCCAGATGCACCCACAGTTTGAAGTAGAGTTGCCTGGTTGAGCCCTGCTTAAATTATTTCTCCAGCGCTGACCTGCAGACACATGAGAGAGAATAAATCATTGTTGTTTTGAGCACTGACTTTTGGGGTGAATTGTTTGTTTTTTGTTGTTGTTTTTAAGATTTTTATTTATTTATTCATGAGAGACACAGAGAGGCAGAGACACAGGCAGAGGAAGAAGCAGGCTCCCTATGGGGAGGCAGACATGGGACTCCATTCCATGTTGTGGGACTCCATCCCATGATCCCAGGATCAAGACCTTAGCCAAAGGCAGATGCTCAACCACTGGGCCACCAGGTGCCACTGGGGTTAATTGTTTTGCAATATTAGCAGACCACACAGTCATTAGTGCTGGGAGTTGGGGGCAGGTGGTTGCCATGGCAAAAACCTTAACTCTGAGTCATTGGGTTTAGGATCAGGAATAAGCAGCAAGGCAACATGTACAAGGGGCTAGAAAGCGGTGAGGAAAACTTGTAGGCAATATGTTAAGTACAGAGAAACAGTTCATGAAGCAGTTGTACATGATGACTCGAATAGCAGCAATTTGTCTAACAAACGTTTAGAGTTGGGGGAAGATATTCTAGGGACAAAATGTTGAAAATATGACTTTCTTGCTACTAGATAAATGTGAAAAGGTATTACTACAGGAAAGAGGTATGCTCAGCAAACCTTGGTACATCCATAGAGTGGAATACAACTCAGCCAAAAAAAGGGAATAAACTACTGAAGGCACAATATCATGGATTAATCTCAAATGCATTGTGCTAACTGAAGTAAGCCAGATCCAAAAGGCTTCATACTGTATTATATATGATTCCATTCTGGAAAAGGCAAAACACTATAGGGACAGAAAAGAGATGGGTGGTTGCCAGGGATGAGGGGTCGGCTACGAAGGGGCACTAGGGAATTCCTCCAGCTGCTGGAACTGTTCTGCATCTTGATCATGGTGGTAGTTACATTACTGTATGTGTTTGTCAAAAATCATAAAGTAAGGGGCACCTGCCTGGCTCAGTTGGTGGAGCATGCAACTCTTGATCACAAGGTCATGAGTTTGAGCCCTACATTGAGCACAGAGCCTACTTAAAATTAAAAAAAAATTTTTTTAAATCATCAAACCATCCTCCAAAAAGGGTAAGTTTAACTGTAAAGTGTACTTTCATTTAAAAATAGAAAGATATGGGCTGCCTGGGTGGCTCAGCAGTATAGCGCTGCCTTCAGCCCAGGGTGTGATCCTGGAGACCTGGGATAGAGTCCCATGTCTGGCTACCTGCATGGAGCCTGCTTCTCCCTCTATCTGTGTCTCTGCCTTTCTCTCTCTGTGTCTCTCATGAATAAATAATAAAATCTTTTAAAAAATAAAAAAAATTAAAGTAAAAATGGAAAGATAGGGATGCCTGGGTGGCTCAGTGGTTGAGTGCCTGCCTTCGGCCCAAGGCATGATCCTGGAGTCCCAGGATCGAGTCCCACATCAGGTTTCCTGTGTGAAGCCTGCTTCTCCCTCTGCCTATGTCTCTGCCTCTCTCTCTCTCTCTCTCTCTCTGTCTCTCATGAATAAATAAATAAAATCTTTAAAAAACAATATAATAAAAATGGAAAGATATATCTGCACTAGTCATGGTAACATAGGTTCTGCTAAAATGATAAACACCGAACTCCAAAGTCTCAGAAACTTATGGCTTTCAAACATATCTCTTTGTCGGGATGCCTGGATGGCTCAGCAGTTGGGTGTCTGCCTTCAGCCCAGGGTGTGATCCTGGAGTCACAGATTTGGGTCCCTCATCGGGCTCCCTGCATGGAGCCTGCTTCGTCCTCTGCCTGTGTCTCTCCCTCTCTCTTTCTCTGTCTCTCATGAATAAAAAATCTTGTTTAAAAAAAAGCATATATTTTTATTATTCTGTGTTTTTATCTCTGGTCAGTCTGAGGCTCTGCTTCACATTATATTGACTCTAGAACTAATTTTGATGAGGCAGCCACCTTCTGGAGCATTGCTGTTCTCCATGGCAAGGAGAAAGAGAAAAGAAGAAAAGCATTCCCTGGCTCTTAAATCTCCACCTGGAAGTGACACGTGCTCACTTCAATTCCTTTCTTGCTGATCAAAAAAAGTTCCATGGCCATATCTGCGTTCAAGGGCAAGGTTACCATATACCCATGAGAAAGACTGCAAATATCTGATAGCACTAATGAATTCTACAATCTCCACTACGATGGTGAATTTGTCAATTCTTTTTTATACTATTACCAATCTTTATTCTATCATTTGAAGCTATAATATTATGTGGATACAATTTAGAATTATTATGTACTTCTGGTAAGCTGAAGTCTTCTCATTATAAAATAGCTTCATTTTATTAGTCATCTTTTGCTAAGTTAGGCTGCAATATAGTGTGATGGCATGAATCACGCACTTGCTCTTAAAGCATCCACTTGGAAGTGACACTTTTCATATTACTTGAGTCAAAGAAAGTCACACGACCACACCTAACTTCAAAATGTCAGTGCCTTACAACAATAAGGGTTACTTTCTCACGCAGATTATATGTCCTTTGTGGGTCATGTGTAGCACTACCCATTCTTCATTCTGTGTCTTCATTCAAGGACCCAGGCCACAGTATCTCCATCTGGGACATAATCTTGTGGCAGAGGGAAGGAACAATGGTTCTTAAAGCTCTGCTCAAGAGTGCACATATAACTTCCATTCATGTTTCAATGGCCAAGCCTGAAATCCATGGGATGGGAAATACAGACCTCTTACAGGGAGGCTGTAAATTATTGAAAACAATATGCAATCCATTATACTCTTTTTGGCAATGCCTCTGCCTTAAAGTTATTTTGTCCAAAGTTAATAATATAGCCAACAGACCCAGTATGAAATCTCTTTTACTATTTTTTAAAAGAGTTTATTTGTTTATTTATTTATTTGACAGAGAGAGAGAGAGAGAGAACAACAAGGGGAGCAGCAGGCAGAGGGAGAAGGAGAAGGAGGCTTCCTGCCAAGCAGGGAGCCTGATACGGGGCTTGATCCTAGGACTGACTTATTTTGCTTAGTGTAATACCCTCTATCTAGCTCCATCCATGTCATTGCAAATGGCTAGATTTCATTCTTTTTGATGGCTGGGTAATATTTCATTATCTATATATATATACCCCACATCTTCTTTATCCACTCATCAGTTAATGGACATTTGGGCTTTCTCCATAATTTGGCAGTTGTTGATAATGCTGCTATAAACATTCGGGTGCATGTGCCCCTTTGAATCAGTATTTTTGTATCCTTTGGGTAAATACCACTAGTGCAATTGCTGGGTTGTAGGGTAGTTCTATTTTTCACTTTTTGAGGAAACTCCACACTGTTTTCCAGAATGGCTGCCCCAGTTTGAATTCCCAGCAACAGTATTAAGAGAATTGCCTTTTTTCCACATCCTCACCAACGTCCGTTGTTTCCTGTGTTGTTAATTTTAGCTATTCTGACAGGTATGAGAAACTCATCCTGGTTTTGATTTGTATTTCCCTGATTAGTGATGTTGAGAATCTTTTCATGTGTCTGTTAGCCTTCTTGACATTTTCTTTGGAAAAAATGTCTGTTCATTCCTTCTGCCCATTTCTTAACTGGATTATTTATTTTTAGGGTGTTGAGCTTGATAAGTTCTTTACAAACTTTGGATACTAACCATTTATCAGATATATCATTTGCAAATATTTTCTCCCACTCTGTAGGTTGTCTTTAGTTATATTGATTGTTTCCTTCGCCGTGCAGAAGCTTTTTATCTTGACGAAGTCCCAATAGCTCACTTTTGCTTTTGTTTCCCTTGCCTCCCGAGACGTGTCTAGTAAGAAGTTGTTATGGCTCAGGTAGCTTGATGTTTTTTTTTTTTTTTAAACTTGGTGTTAGAATCTTTTTTAACTAGAAGGTTTAGGCTTTTGAAAATGTTTTTATAGTGATTACTGATACATTTGAATTTCTTTTTCCACTTTATTTTGTGCTTTTTTTTCTATGTTTTGTTTTTGTTTCTGCCTTTTCCTCCCTTTCTTCCTTTCTTCTTTGCCTTCTTTTTTAAAATGTTATTTTTCAGGGTGCCTGGGTGGCTCAGTTAGTTAAGCATCTGCCTTTGGCTCAGGTCATGATCTCATGGTCCTGGGGTTGAGCCAAGAGTTGGGCTCCCTGCTAAGTGGGGAGTCTGCTTTTCCCTCTGCCCCTCCCCCCACTCATTCAGGCACACACACTCTCAAATAAATACATAAATAAAAATTTTTTTAAAAAATTCTCTTCTTTTGGTGTAGTCTGTAGCTCTATTTTTTAAAAATATATATTTATTTATTATTTATGATAGACATAGAGAGAGAGAGAGGCAGAGACACAGGCAGAGGGAGAAGCAGGCTCCATGCCAGGAGCCTGACACGGGACTCGATCCCAGGACTCCAGGATCGCGCCCTGGGCCAAAAGCAGGCGCTAAACCACTGAGCCACCCAGGGATCCCCTGTAGCTCTATTTTTATTCTTTCAATGGTAAGCCCCCAATTCTAATGCTCATATTTAATTAGAAGTCTAGTGCTAATCAATATTTTTATCGACAGTGCAAAGACCTTGGATTAATTGAACCAATGGCTCCAACTCTTCGCTTTCCCTGTATACAAACCCTTTGCCATGATTCTTCATAGCTCCCTACTGCGAACACTGGACTTGCTTTGGCTAATTAGATGTAAAAAGAGTCTCAAAAATGTGCTTGTACATTTCCATTGCTCTCTTTTGTGTCCCTGCCATTGCCATGAGAACTTATCCTGACAGCCTGGCTGGTGAGTGAGACACATGGAGCAGACTAAATGCCCCTAGCCAAGACCATTCTAGATTAGCTGAGCCCAGACATGTAAGCAAGTCCAGCCAAGCTCAGCAGAGCTTCCTAATCCACTCCCAGCTGACACCAGATGTGTGAGCAATAAACAAATATAGCTGTATCCCTCTGAGGTTTCATGGCTGTTTGTTATGCAACAGATAACTCATGCATACTTCATAACACTTTACCTTCAGTTATCCTCTTATTCTTTATATACAATCAATCCAGTATTTCTGCTTCGCCTTTCTGAATCCCACAAATTATAAATTGTTCTTGTTTCTTGCCCTGATATTTGTTCATATTTACTCATGTTTGCCATTTATTTGCTCACCAGTCTTTATTGTTCCTCAGATCTTCCTTCTGGGATCATTTTATTTCTTCCTGAAATATATCTTCCAGAAGTTCCTTCAGTTAAGTTCTGTTGGTAGAAACTCTTGTTTTTTGTTGATCTGAATAGTACAGTGTTTTCATTCTTGAAAGACTAAGTGTACAATTCTAGGTAGACGATTTTCTCTCATCATATTAAGGTGATTATTTCATTAATGATATTATTTCATGCTACTCTTATTTTTTTTCATGCTACTCTTATTAACATTACTTCCATTAGTGCCATTGATCAATCAGGAGTTGGTATCACATCATTTCATTATAGATTATCTGACTTTCCTCTCTGCTTTGAAAATCATCTATTGGGGCACCTGGGTTGGTTGAGCATCCAACTATTGGTTTTGGCTCAGGTCATGATCTCAAGGTTATGAAATCAAGCCCTGTGTTGGGCTCCTCACTCAGCTCAGAGTTTCACCAGAATGGGTCTAGGTTTTTTATTTCCTTATCCTATCTGGGAATGCAGTGCATTTCTTGAGGATTCTTATCTTCCATCAATTCTGTAAAATTACCAATCACTACTTGACAATGATCTGCTCACATTGACTATATAATCTCCTAACATAATTAATAAGCTTATGATGAACCTCCTAACTTTTTTCCATTTCTTTGTCTCTCTGGGATACTTTTTGGGTTATTTTCTTCAAAGCTATCTTTTAGTTCACTAATTTCTCTTCAGCTTTATCTAATTTGGTGCTTAAACCTTCCAATGAGCTATTTGTTTAAAACAGATCTTGTGGAGCCTGGGTAGCTTAGTCAGTTAAGCATCTAACTCTTGGTTTTGGCTCAGGTCATGATCTCAGGGCTGTAGGATCAAGTTCTGTATTGGGCTCTGCACTCAGAGCAGAGTCTGCTGAGGATTATTTCCTTCTCCTTCTCCCTCTGCTCCTCTCCCTGTTCGTGCTCTCTCTCTAAAATAAATAAATAAAATCAAGAAAGAAAGAAAGAAAGAAAGAAAGAAAGAAAGAAAGAAAGAAAGAAAGAAAAAGAAAGAAAGGGGGGATCCCTGGATGGCTCAGCGGTTTAGCGTCTGCCTTTGGCCCAGGGCGCGATCCTAGAGTCCCGGGATCGAGTCCCGTGTCAGGCTCCTGGCATGGAGCCTGCTTCTCCCTCTGCCTGTGTCTCTGCCTCTCTCTCTCTCTCTCTCTCTGTCTCTCTCTCTCTCATGAATAAATAAATAAGAAAGAAAGAAAGAAAGAAAGAAAGAAAGAAAGAAAGAAAGAAAAAGAAAGAAAGAAAATAAAGAAAATGGGGCACCTGAGTAGCTCAGTTGGTTAAGTATCTGCCTTTAGCTCAGGTCATGATCTCTGAGTTCTGGGATTGAGCCCACATCAAGTTCCTGCTTGGTGGGGAGCCTGCTTCTCCCTCTCCCTCTGCTCCTCCCTCCTGTGCTCGTGCATGTGCTCTCTCTCTCAAATAAATAAATAAAATATTTTTTAAAAAATAAAAAAAGAAAATCAGATCTCCCTCTGGTGCTTGAATTTTCTGCTCATTTCCTTATGTGTTTTGTGGTCATTGATTGTGAGTTCATATCCATTTGGAAGCCTATCTGTGGGAATTCTTTGAGACCCAGGTTGACAGTGAATTCTTCCAGAGAGGATATGAGTTTGTTTCAGCCACGTACCACAGAGACTATCAACTCAGGTCCATTTAATTTAATTTAATTTTAAGATTTATTTATTTATTCATGAGACACACACACACACAGAGAGAGAGAGAGAGAGAGAGAGAGAGAGAGGCAGAGACATAGGCAGAGGGAGAAGCTACTCCCCACAGGGAACCCGATGTAGGACTCAATCCTGGATCCCAGGATCACGCCCTCAGCTGAAGGCAGATGCTCAACCGCTGAGCCATCCAGGCGTCCCAACTCAGGTCTATTTTAAATTGAAATGTTCAGCATGAGGGCTTTTGGACCATGCAAACATTGTGGCCATGTGATGGCCAGACTCTAGCCAGGTATCCATTAGGGGTAAAATTCATTACTTCTCCACTTAGAGCCAAGGCAGAGAGAGACAGCTTTCCTCGCTGCCTATCTCTGTGGAGCAGATTTCTCCCTCCCCCCGCCCCAGCTTATCCTTCCTCTAAAGATATATTCCCTTTTGGGTCCCAACCTGATGTTCCAATTCGGCTCTCATCCTGCCTGGACCTAGGTAGGTGTTCCTATAGCTAGTAGTAACATCATTGTTTACCTATCTCCAAAGATGATTTTCAAAATACTTATCAGCATAGCACACACGCTAAGCAATCAGAACAGAGGCAGACTGTATCCCTGGATAACTTCTCAACTTCAACTCTAACTTCCTAGGCTTGCGTTTCTGCTTTCTTCCTGGCCTCAGATGATTTTTCCTGATTTCCTCACAAGTTTATCTACGTATTGAAAAGGGTGCTTTCAATATCTCTCCTCTTATTTTAATATATTTTGTTGCTGTCATATTTGAAGAGTCCTCGGTTTCGTTAGAAATAAAGTCTGAGGGACGCCTGGGTGACTCAACGGTTGAGCGTCTGCCTTCGGCTCAGGGCGTGATCCCAGGATCCAGGATGGAGTCCCACATTGGGCTCCTTGCAGGGGGTCTGCTTCTTCCTCTGCCTGTCTCTGCCTTTCTCTCTCTCTCTCTGCCTCTCATGAATAAATGGATAAAATTTAAAAAAAAAATCTGAGTAAGAAATGTTAGGCACATGTAATAAAATATCCAGAGGTAAGCTAGAACTGTAGTTTAATGTCACATGAGACCTAGGCTCTTTCAATCTTTCCATTTTGCCAACCTTAGCATTTGCTTGTCCCATCATAGGCACGTGATGGGGACTGAACTTCCAACCTTCAAGTCTGCTTAGGGGAAGGAAGAGAATAAAAGTGGCAAAGCACTTGAGCATACTCAACTAGAAGTCCTACTGGACTTTCTTTTCTTTTCTTTTTTTTTGTTTTTTTGTTTTTGTTTGTTTTTTTCTTTTCTTTTTTTTTTTTAAGTATTATGGGCTAGAAAAAAAATAAAAATAAAAAAGTATTATGGGCTAGGAGTTGGTCACATGACTATGCTTTGTCTAACCACTTGGCTCATGAGATTACTGTGAATAGTTTGGACTAACCATGAGGCATTCCTCCTAGTAGCAGTGAAGATCTACCTCCCCTGAGATCAAAGGGTCTCTTCTGGGACCTGAACAAAATGAGGTTTTTCTTAGAGGGACCGACCCAGCACAGCGCCTGGCACAGATGGAACTGTTCCTGTCCTTGTACATTCCCTGAGCATCCACTACGTGCCAAAGGCCCTCGGAGACAAAAATGGATTCGACACGGCCTCTGCTAGGCAGCATGAGAGAGATCAAGTCTGAAAAGGGGTTAGGACTCGGTGTCAGCTCCCTCATTCCCAGCACCGGCCTCACCCGGAGTCCCTGAAGACAACTGACCCGCGCCAGGTTGCACTGCGCAGGAGTAGGGCTGCAGCAGCGCGCTCCCCTCACGCCCCGCCCCGCAGGAGAGTCCCGCATGCGCACAGCGTTTTCTCTCTGACGCACCCCCGGAAGCACTGGCAGTTTCGGGGGCGGAACCGGGAAGCGTTTCCGGGGGCGGGAGGTGCAGGCTGAGGCGGTCGCGGCGGCTACGGCTTGAACGGGCCTGTCGCTGGCGGCGGAAAGTGTCCCGCGGGCGGGTTATGTGAACGCGGAGCCCTTAGCAGGTACGGCGAAGTCGGGACGACAGGTAGCGAGGGGACAGGGAGGGCAGCCGGGGAGGTTTAAGGGCTTCCTCCGCAGGTCCCGGCGCGCGCGCGCCCCCCGGCCCGGCAGGCCCGTTCCGCAGACCGGGATGCTCAAGAAGCCGCGCTCGGGCGGTTGGAGTCCCCGCGCCCGAGGCCGACTCCTGCGGCCTCCAGCCAGCCCGGTGCGCGGGCCGCGACACCCAAGGCCCCCGAAGCAGCGTCTCGCCCAAGGTCACCCCGCGGCGGCGGACCTCGGCGGGCCGGAGCGCTTAGAGATCCCGCCTGGGAACGTCCGCCGGCCTTTCGGGGGCGCCGTGTGGGTGCGGCGAGGCGGCCTCGGGTTTGAGCCGAAGCCGGGAGACAGGCAGCACCCGGCCTTGGCTGGTGCCTGCCTCCGTTTGCTTCTAAGTAGTGTTTCCCCTCTGTTGACGTCTCTGTCACCTGTTGTCACCTGCCCTTTCTGCCTCTGAACTCCGCCACTATCGACTTTGTATTTCTCCCCAGTTTCTCTTGCTGAGCACACATCTCTATCTGCAACCCCCCCCCCCTTTTTTTTTTTCTTCTTCTGTCTCTACTTTGCTTATGTGACTCTTGACCCTGTGTTTCCCTCTCAGTCCTCACTCTCATTCATGGCCTGCCTGCCTGTCAGCCTTGCTCTTTGGCCGTCTGTGTTTCTGCCAGTTTTGTGTCTTTCTCTCTTGTTTGTGCGTCTCCTAACTAGGTTTGTCTGGGCGGAGCAGGGCAGGCTTGCCCGGACCTCTGAGCCATGCAAAATGACTCATGACCCCGTGAAGCTTCCTGCAACTGGTGACAGTCTCAGTGACTACACTGCAGTCTGGCCTCAACTCTGACAGGTGCCGCCCAGCCCAAGTGTGCCGGTGCAGGAACGCCTCGTGGGAGACAAACCAGAGACCATCTCAGGGCCAGAGTATCTTGATACATACTTGTCTTTTTTTTTTTTTTTTATGCATGGCTTTCTGGCCTGCACAACCCTCCACTTCCCTTTGCTCCAGCCCCTTACCCCAGGATGGCCTCCGGGGCTCTCAAGAGCCTGCTCTTTGCGTTACAGCTGCTGAACTAGACCTGTCCACAGGCTAAGGAATAGTCAGTCTAAGATTCTCTGCCTCATGGGGCTCATGGAATAGCAGGATTTCTGAGAAAGCTGTATGCATAGTTCAGAGATTGTGTCAGTATCTACAGTTAAATGATAAGAAACCTAATAATTTGGGATTCATTCTTTTCTTTACTAAAGTACTCACCGGAGAAGTAAACCAGACACAAAAGAACAAATATCTTATGAGGCCACTCATGTGAGGTATCTAAAATAGGCAAATTCATAGGGACGTACGTAGAATATAGCTTATCAGGGCCTGACAGGAAGAGATGGAGCATTATTGTTTAACGAATACAGAGTTTTAGTTTGGGATGATGAAAACAGTTCTGGAAATGGATAGTGGTGATGGTTGCACAATGCTGTGAATGTGCTTAATGCCACTAATTGTACACTTTAAAATGGCAAATTTTATGTGAAGTGTATTTTACCACAGTACAGAATAAAACCAAACAACCAAACAACCCAAACTGCTCTTTGGAGAAGCTTGGAACTAAGCAGCTCTTTGAAAATGTGATTTTAAAAATTTATTTTGTGTGTCTTTGGAATATTTAGTTGAACCTACGTTTGTTGATACCTGCTTTTGTCATAGCTAATGTTCTCAGAAAAGGAGTTCAGTTAAAAGAATTTGCTTAAAATCTTCCCTTAAGCTTTCTACTTGTGGCAAATTCCTGCCCTGGCTCTTCTCCCTCCATGTTCTTGGATTCAGTGTAGGCATCTGCTGCAGACCCATGGGAAATTTGAGGAAAGATTTTACTTTTTACATAAAGAAAACTTTAGGGTTGGAAAAATAGCCCTGTATTATGATAATGCAAAATTATGTGTCATTTCCTGTGTGTTTTCTGATGGGGGAGGCCTTTATGTTACGTTCTCTTATTTAAGCTATCAGGTTGCCAGTATGGTAGTTTTTCAAGCTTTCTTGTGAGATATTGCAGCTGAATTAATACTGTATTGAATCCTAATACCATTGATTGTTTTCTGTACCACCAAAGGAGAAAAAAACACCGTCAATTTAGCTATGACATGTGCTTTTTTAATCATTTAGGCTTATAAAAATTCTTAGTGAGAAATATTTTTAGACTTATTTAGACATTTTTAAATGACATCATTCTAATGCTAAATAAAAAGAAAAATAAGTGAAATAAATTGGCTAAAGTGTTTGTTAAATTTTTAACATTCCTACTCTTTTTGAATACTTCTCAGTTCAGAGTTGGGTCCATACTTTTCCAGTGTCCTCTTTTGTGCCTTCAGAAACACTGATGTGGCTCTCAGGAATGCTCTATCATTGTCTCAGGCAGTGACAAGCATTAAAATTTCCACTTGGCCATCATATCCTGATTGCAGAAATTTTGAAATATGCCTCTTAAAATCAGTCGAATGTACTCTACGTTTTTATGAACTTTTATTTTTTCCCTTTTTTTTTTTATGATAGTCACACAGAGAGAGAGAGAGAGAGAGAGAGAGAGGCAGGGACACAGGCAGAGGGAGAAGCAGGCTCCATGCCGGGAGCCCGACGCGGGACTTGATCCGGGACCACAGGATCGCACCCTGGGCCAAAGGCAGGCACTAAACCGCTGCGCCACCCAGGGATCCCATTTTTTCCCTTCTTTTTATTTACAGTTGGAAAAGAAAGATTTTTGTCTTATTTGTAACATGTTGAGGAAAACATCTTTCCTTTATTTTGTTGGTTTGTAGCTAATCATTTTCCTGAAACTGAGTGCTATTTCGGCCTTCTGCTTTTCTTGATTTGAGCTTCTTAACTCCAAGTGCTAAGGAATTTGAGAGTACATTTAAAACCATGTCTTTGGGACACCTGGGTGGCTCAGTGGTTGAGCATCTGCCTTTGGCAGATTGTGATTCTGGGGTCTTGGGATGGAGTCCCTCATTGGGCTTCCACAGGGAGCCTGCTTCTCCCTCCACCTGTGTCTCTGCCTCTCTCTTTGTGTCTCTCATGAATAAATACATTAAAAAAATAAAACCATTTCCTTGGCTATATTGTAATGTAATGGCAGGATGACCGATAAATGGGGAGTTAGTGATTAGAACAAAACCTTCTCTTTTGAATCTCAGAGTTTCCTACAATGGAATGTTTGCCCTGAAGTTTTAAGTAAAACATTCAGCAGTGGCTTAAAATTAAAAGGAGACCAGAACCAAACCTCATTAAGTAGGTAGCGTAATTTTTTTTAAAACCTAAAATAGGAAAAAAAAATCCTAAAATAGGTTTTACTAAGTTTTTTGGCTAAAGTCTTCCAATTAGGAGAGCCTGTAGAGGTGCTGATTGGCAATGATCTGGAGACCGAAAACACTTTTCCAGAGGATATCTCAATTCTGTAAAATTACATAGACATTGATCAGTACTGGTTTTCTACTTTTAACTAATGTGCCATGGTAATATAAGATGTTATTAAGACTGGGCAAGAGGGGCACGGGTGGCTCGGTGGTTGAGCGTCTGCCTTTGGCTCAGGTCTTGATCCTGGGGTCCTGGGATTGAGTCCCATATAAGGCTCCCCACAGGGAGCCTGCTTCTCTCTGTGTGTCTCTCATGAGTAGATAAATAAAATCTTTAAAAAATTAAAATAAAACTGGGGCAACCCTGGTGGCTCAGCGATTTCCGTAAATCTAAAATTATTTCAAAATTAAAAGTCTCTTTAAAAAATACAACACAGGGATCCCTGGGTGGCGCAGCGGTTTGGCGCCTGCCTTTGGCCCAGGGCGCGATCCTGGAGACCCGGGATCGAATCCCATGTCGGGCTCCTGGTGCATGGAGCCTGCTTCTCCCTCTGCCTGTGTCTCTGCCTCTCTCTCTCTCTCTCTCTCACTGTGTGCCTATCATAAAAAAAAAAAAAATACAACACAGAAGCAAAGAAAGTACAGAATAGAAGTTAATATAACCAAAAATACCGATCTTGATTAGTTTAGTTTCTGCTGCTCACACACCTGTAGTATTTATTAGCAAGGCACATGGACATAGTAAATGTCACCAGTATTTTTTTTTTTTTTTTTACATTTTCAACATGATTTTTTTCTTTCAGAAGTCAGTGCAATTTTAATTTGAAGCAAAACTGAGAAATGGGTTCCTCTTCCTCTTTCATCCATACTGCTTTGTGATGGCCATGGCATAAGGGGTTTTTTTCCAGGAATCCAGCTTTGCATTAGGTAAGCTATGAAATTACTAAAAAGACAGGTTTTTAAAAATTATTTACTAAAATGGTTTCTTTTTCAGCAAAATAATGATGTATTTAATTGCTCTAGACCAGAATTTCTCTTACTTCTCTTCTGTGGAGGAGCTATTGCATATTTTAAGATCAGTCGCTGTTCTACATCTTACCCTTACGGCATTTAACTTCAGAGAAACTTCTCTGCCGAGTGACTTTTTTTTTTAACTTTGGAAAATATTAGATTTCAATTAAACTGATTTGAATCCTGACCTATCACTTCTCAGATATATGACCTTGGGCAGGTCTTTTAACCTTCCTAAGCTTTAGTTTGCTCATCTTTAAAATGAGTATGAGGATTCAGGGGTATTGCAGGATCCAAGTTTCCATAGTCTGCTTTGTGAACTTGTAAAGCATTTGACTAATGTAAAGAATTTTGGTAGGCATGGGTATTGGTATTTTTGTACATTTTTACCAGCCTTTAGATTTACTAAAGTGGTATTTACTGTGTTTAAATGTGCTCCCTACAGTAAGTATGCAAATTACCCTCTGTTCTGATTAAGAAATCTCTGGAGGGCTTCAAGACTAATGGGTCTGTTTCCCTATTATAATGCTATCTGTGTTTTTAAGACATGAAATTGTGTTTAAATGATGCATAACATTTGGCATACTGTCCTTTAGCTGTATAATGAATACAGGCAACTGTTAAACTCATCAAAGTTGGAAGAGATCTTGGAGGTCATGTAGAGCTCAGTGATTCTTCAGTCTCCTTGTTGTCCTCTGCTTTTAAAAAAGCCAGAGAGCCTCCGTGAACCATGGAGGGAATGAGCGGGGATAGGTATGCATGTTTTAGAATAGTTACTGTTGGTGTTTTGTTTTTCTTAAACTATGTGCAGGATAAATAAAATTGCTAGTACTTCAGTAAGTCTGAGGATGGTGAATAATTTACTCTGGAGTTTAGGAATACGTTGTATATTATAGATTATTTCATTTGTGTATTTGTGAAAATAGTATTCACTTTTATCTTCCATATTGTCTTCTAGCTGTATTGGGCCTGAGCAAGTGTTCTGAATTTAAATTTCAACTTTACCACCCACTGGTTAAATGACCTTAAGCAAGTAGTTTAACCTCTGTTTCCTCTTCTATACAGTAGGAATAAAAAATACATATCCAGTGGATTATTTTAAGGATTAATGAGATAAAATACATACAGTGGTTTTATACAGATTCTGGTACAATCCATGCATTTAGTAAATAGTAGATGCTGTTATTATTCCTACTAATTACAATTATTTTCCTAGTTACCCAGTTTGAAAACTTTGTGGTCAGTATAGGTAACTTTATTTTTTATTTTTATTTTTTTTATTTTTATTTTTTTTATTTTTATTTTTTGGTAACTTTATTTTTTAAACAGCTTTATTGAGGTATAATTCATGTGCAATTAAAAGTTTTTTGGAGGGGCACCTGGGTGGCTTAGTAGTTGAGCATCTGCCTTTGGCTCAGGTTGTGATCCTGGGGTCCTGGGATCAAATCCTGTATTGGGCTCCCCACAGGGAACCTGCTTTTCCCTCTGCCTGTATCTCTGCCTCTCTATGTGTTTCTCATGAATAAATAAAATCTTTTTTTAAAACTTTTTAGTATATTCAATGGATTGTTTACCCATCACTGCAGTCTAATTTTAGAATTTTCATTCAACAGTCCCCCCCCCTCCCCTGCAAACCAATTTCACTTCCTTTTCCTTTCCCCTTAGTTTCTGGCAGCCACTGATTTATTTTTTGTCTATAAACCTTTCTATTCTGGACATTTCTTATAAATGGAATTCTATACGATGTGGCCTTTTGTGTCTAACTTCTTTGACTTGGCATAATGTTTTCAAGGTTCGACTGTGTTATCACATCTATCAGCACTTCATTCTTTTTTATTGCCAAGATAATGACATAGTATAATAACAATACATAAATGATTAGTAATTACATACATAATAAAATGGAATGATATTTAATTGTATAGATATAAAACTTCTATTTTTTCAGTCATCAGATGAGGACATTTGAGTTATTTCCACTTTTTGGCCATGATAAATAATGCTGTTGTGGACATTTATGTGTAAGTTTTTGTGGATATCATGTTTTCAATGCTCTTGGATATATACCTATGAGTAGAATTGTTGAGTTACATGGTAGCTCTATGTTTAATTCTTTGAGGAGCTGCCAAACTGTTTTCCAAAATGGCTGCACCATTTTATATTCCCACTAGCAGTGTGTAATGGTTCTGATCCTTCCATATCTATGTCAACACTTGTTTTTGTCTGTCTTATTTATCATAACCATCTGAATGGGTAATATCTCACTGTGGTTCGAATTTGCATTTCCCTAGTGAATAATGATACTGAACATCTTTGGTGTTTGCTCATTTGTTTATCTTCTTTGGAGAAATGCCTATTCAAATCCTTTGCCCATTTTCAGTTGTCTGTTATTAAATTTTAAGAGTTCTTTATTCTGGATACAGGTCATTTAACAGTTAATGTGATTTGCATCCTGTGTTGGAGGTTATCTTTTCATTCCCTTGATGGTATTATTTGTGCCTTGCCCTACCCTTGCATCTTCCTACCTGCCAATTCTGTCAGCCCTACCAATTCCATCTCTCTTTTCCATTAGTTTAGTTTCTGCTGCTCACACACCTGTAGTATTTATTAGCAAGGCACATGGACATAGTAAATGTCACCAGTATTTTGTGAAGAAATACTGAAGAAATGTCACGGTTAAACTTTCATCACCTCAAACCTCGATTTGCTGAAATCTTGAAATTAAGCCTGTACTTCAGACTTATTGAAGTACTTCAGACTTGCTTTTAAGTGCATCAGCAGATTGTTTTTCCTGAACATAGTTCACAGCATCTCACTGAGTTTCCAGTGCTGCCCTCAGCTCCCACATTTAGAGTTCAGATTGCACCTTTAGCAGAGTAGACCTTCCCAGGGTCATCTCCCAGCACTCCCTGTCACTTGTAGAAGGAAGCACAGGTAATCTGTGTTTACCAGGAGTGGTCTTTTTTTTTTTTTTTTTTTTTTTATTTAATTATGATAGTCACACAGAGAGAGGGAGAGACAGAGACACAGGCAGAGGGAGAAAGCAGGCTCCATGCACCGGGAGCCCGACGTGGGACTCGATCCCGGGTCCCCAGGATCGCGCCCTGGGCCAAAGGCAGGCGCCAAACCACTGCGCCACCCAGGGATCCCCAGGAGTGGTCTTGAAGAGAGCTCAGAGAGAGCTTGTGAGTTGGCTTTCTGTTGGTAGTTTTACAACAGTCAGGGAGCTTGCCCTAAGTGGGATGGGAGCAAGAACTCCATTTCTTCAGTGTGCCACACTCACAGTGCACTTGACCCCCATGAGATTAAAGAAAACAAACCAGAATGCCATGTGATTTATAATTTTTCTATGTTAATAAGTGAGGTGGGTTTATAGTTTTTTTCTTTCGTATCTAACTTTGATACTTGGGTTTTTGTTTTTTTTTAAGATTTTATTTATTTGAGAGAGAGTATGAGTAAGTGGGGTGGGGAGGGGCAGAGGGAAAGGGAGAAACAGACTCCTCACTGAGCAAGGAGCCAGATGTGGGACTGGATCTCAGACCCTAGGATCATGATCTGAGCCAAAGGCAGAAACTTAACTAACTGAGCCACCCAGGTGCCCCAATACCAAGGCTTAAATAAAAGTAGTAGGTTTTTCTTCCACTGTTATTCCCTTGCTCCTTTTTTTCTCCTTTGAAACAGTTGCTATAGCATAGGAATTAATTTGCTTTGTAGAATTTTCCTATAAATTATTCTAGACCTGGTATGCTTTTGGAAATCATGTGAACTATTTGGCGTAAATTCTCCACAATTATCTGTTCGGATTTTTCTTCTTCTCAGGTCAATTCTGAAAATTTATATTTTTCTGTAAAACTTTTTATCAGTGAGATTTTAAAATTTAAGTGTGGAATTGTCTTCTATTTTATAGTTTCTATAATGTTATTATATTACATTTCTTATTCCTAATTTTGTAAATTTGACATAGCAGTTTTAATTTCTTCATTGTAAAAAAAATAATTTCTTCGTTGTTTTAGAATTAAGAATTTTGTTTAATTATCAGATGGGGTTTTAAAAATTTATTCTTTAATATTCCTGGATTTATTACATTGTGTAATCACATAATCAGACGTGCTGTATGTATGCATTTTTGCTTTGAGAATAACTGACACGCTCTTTACCCATTTTGTGTGTATGTGTAAATACCCTATAAAAACTTTAAAAAGATGTATTATTTGTAGCCTGTAGAGGTTGTATGTTTCAGTTAAATTAGCATTACCAATGATACCAATCTAAGTTTCTAGGCCCTAATTATCCTTTGCCTACTTGATTTAAAGATTAAAAAGAGGAGGGCAGCCCTGATGGCCCAGCGGTTTGGCGCTACCTTCAGCCTGGGGTATGATCCTGGAGACCCTGGATCGAGTCCCACACAAGGCTCCCTGCATGGAGCCTGCTTCTCCCTCTGCCTGTGTCTCTGCCTGTCTCTCTCTCTCTCTCTGTGTCTGTCATGAATAAATAAATAAAATCTTAAAAAAAAAAAAGATTCAAAAGAAGAAATTT
Organism: Canis lupus dingo; assembly: GCF_003254725.2. NCBI lineage: Eukaryota > Metazoa > Chordata > Mammalia > Carnivora > Canidae > Canis > Canis lupus. The sequence continues at coordinate 57,721,496 of NC_064251.1, read as the reverse complement.
ATATTTTTTTACCATAGTTATGTTTCTGTCACTTTTGTTTCTTGAAGAATATATTTACACAGTTTGCAAGATAACCCTCACTGAATTATGAAATTCATCAACTAACAATAAACTTGCAAAATAAGAACAGTAAGATTTTTGTCCCATTTGATGCCTTTTACATGGAATCTTACTTTGACATTGATAACATTGCCTGGTTTACTGTTGCTTTCGTATTCCCATTCTTTTGACTTTGGATCTTTTTTGGTGATGAATTCTATTGTCTTTTCTGTATCTGAACAAATATTTTGCCTTTATTGGAAGCTATTTTGATTTGGTATAGAATATAAGTTAACAGGTTTTTTCCTTTAATACTTTGAGGACACCTCCTACCTTGAATTGTCTATCCTGACTGCCATTGTTTCTGACAGGAAGTTTGCAGCCTTTCTTATCCTTGGTTCACTGTACACAATGGGTCTTTTTTCCTCTGGCTGCTTTTAAGAGTTTTTCTTCATCACTGGTTTGAAGTGATTGGATTATGGTATGGCTTAGTGAAGTTCTTTTTATGCTTCTTGTGCTTGGAGTTTGTGGAAGTTCTTGGATGTGTGGATTTTGTTTCCATGAAATTTGGGAAGATTTTGGCTATTGTCTCTTCAAAAAAATTACAGTTTTTATACATTCCACCTGCTTTCCTTCAGGGACTCCAGTTAGGTGCCTTGAAGTTGTCTCATGGTTCACTGATACTTTGTTTCCCCTTCCCCTGCCCTTTTCCCCCCTCTCTGGTTTATTTTAGGTTGTTTATATTGCTTTGTTTTTAGATTCACTGATCTTTTCTTCTGTAGTGTTCTGTTGTTCTCAGTGTTTGCTTATTTGTATTTAATCTATAGAAATTCAATTTGGGTCTTTTTTTTTTTATAGCTTCCCTATTTAGCTACTGTGCTTAATTTTCTTAAACATATGGAATACAGTATTTTCTATCAGTTTTATAAATTTGTCATTTCTGGGTCTGTTGTATTGATTACGTTTTTTTTTTCTTTATTAATAGGTTATATTTTCCTGCTTCTTTGCATGCCTGGTGATTTTTCACTGGATGCCAGACATGAGTTTTACTTTGTTGGGCTCTGGATATCTTTGTACTATGTAAATATTCTAAATAGTTTGATCCTTTTGAGGCTTGTTCTTAAGATCTGTTTAACAGGACCAGAGCTGCATTTTGTTTGGGGCTAATTTGTCCCCACTACTGATGTAAGACTTCTAAATACTCAAGATTTTTCATTCAGAAATTTTCTTCAATGAAATATTTGTGTTTTTTGGTTTTTTAAGAAGATTTTATTCATGAGAGACAGAGAGAGAGAGAGAGAGGCGGAGACATAGGCAGAGGGAGAAGCAGGTTCCATGCAGGGAACCCTATGCGGGATTCAATCCCAGGACCCAAAAGCAAATCCTCAACCGCTGAGCCACCCAGGCATCCCAACTTCTATCAAATATTTGATTAGTTCTTCTACTCTATTCAGTTCTTTGTCTCAAGGACACTAATTAGCCATACATTGAATCTCTATTCTCTGTCTTCCTATTCTCTTATCTTGCTGTTTTCATAATTGCATCCTTCTGTAATCTGATAGAAGTTCCCCCAGAGTGCTTTCCACATCACTGATTCCATTTTCTACTGTTGCAGTTCTACTCTGTTATTAGTTTCTCTGTATCTTATCTTTAAGTCATCAGTCTTTTTTTCATAAAGACCATGTTTTCATAAGTTTGTGGAAACTTTTTTTAAAGATTTTACTTATTTATTTGAGAGAGATGGCGACAACACAGTGGAGGGCAGAGGGAGAGGAAGAAGCAAACTCCCCAGTGAGCAGAGAGCCTGATGCAGGTCTCAATCCAGAACCCCAAGATCATGACCTAGGCTGAAGGAAGATGCTTAACTGCCTGAGCCACCCAGGTGCCCCTGGAAACATCATTTTAAAAATACTATATTAGAGGGGCATCTGGGTGGCTCATTTGGTTAAGTGTTTGACTCTTGGTCTCAGCTCAGGTCTTGATCTTGGGATTGTAAGTTCATGCTCCACCCTAGGCATGGAGCCTACTAAAAATTAAAATAAATAAAAATTAAAATGCTGTCTAAGCTCTGCTCTTTAGGGACACCTGGCTGGCTCAGTCAAGCAAGGCATGTGGCTCTTGATCTCAGGGTCTTAAGTTCAAGCCCCACATTGGGCATAGAGCTTACTTTAAACAAAACAACTGTGCTCTTTGTTTATCCCTTACTATTTTCTTCTTTTTTGTTATTGTAGAATGTATATACAGACTGTGTATACTTAGAATAAAACCAACCAGGTTTTTTTTTTTTTTTAATTTTTATTTATTTATGATAGTCACACAGAGAGAGAGAGAGAGGCAGAGACACAGGCAGAGGGAGAAGCAGGCTCCATGCCAGGAGCCCGACGTGGGATTCGATCCCGGGTCTCCAGGATCACGCCCTGGGCCAAAGGCAGGCGCCAAACCGCTGCGCCACCCAGGGATCCCAGGTTTTTTATTCTTTGAGGAAAACATCCTGCTGGGTCTGAAAATTTTCCCTCTTTGAGGTCTTTTACCGTATACCCAAATGTTGTTAGAATCAACTCTCAGCTCTTTAGCTGGAGGACGGGCTGAATTATCCTGACACCAGGGGTTAGCCTGAATTGAATGTCTGGGACCAGATGCTAGGTCTTAGATACTCCTAGGAGAGCTTCAGCTCTGTGTACTTTCTTCTGTGTTGGTGAAATTCTAGTACCAGAGACCTATCTACTCTAGTCTCTTTGGCCCAGCTGACAAATGATGGGCTGTGCCTTTGCTTCCTTCCTGGGGCTACTACTCAGCCCCACACTCTCATGTCAAGTTTCTAAAAAAATTTCTGCTGAGGCTTATGAAACCTTTGATATTCCAATGCAGCAAGCTCTGAACATTGCCAATCTGCAGGACCTATCCCATCGTCCATCCATCCTGGGGTTTTAGCCATGGATGGACCTTCCAAATGAACAGGCATTAGTGTTCTTATCTCAGGATTGCTGCTACTCTATCAGGATTTTGAGGGGTCGTAGGTGGAGTTGCAGGGGTAAGGTCTCTCAGTCTGGCCCCATCTCCACTCTATCCTTAATTAAAGTTTAACCAGATTACTCTGGTCCCTAGTTTGCAAGACTAAATCCAATTTTTTCATTTTTCCTTGATTATTTTGGTTAGGATATGGTAGATGAGAAGGATTATATACTGCTTTCAAATCTTTCCTCTTACTCTGGTGATCCTAAAATTTATTGTGAAAGGATATATGACTGTAGGATATACCAGGTCCCCTCCCCTGAATTTCTTCTGGGTTTATAGTTCTCTTGTGGTGCTTTTAACATGCTTTGCCTTGAATAATAGGGTTGTATGCATGTTTGTTTGTTTTTTTTTTAATCTCCTTAGCCATATTATAAACTCTGGACAGTGAGATTTCTTGACCATCATAGAAATTCCCCCAGAGTACTTTGCATATAGTACTTTATGTTGGTTTACTTGTTTATGTATTATTTTAGTGAGTTAATTACTTCTGTGAAAGTCTTTTTAAAAATTGAAACAGCAGCTATCCTATTAATATAGATCACAACTGCGTATGGGTTTGCAAATATGGCTTATGTAACAGGAAAACCTGAAGGAGAGGTTCAGGCTTTGCATGTTAGTAAGAACAGGGAATATATAGAAATACCACACTCACTCAAAATTAAGGGCAGAGTCAGATACTTGCATTTTATTTTTACTTTTCTAAAGTATTTTATTTTTAAGTAACCTTTATACCCAGCATGGGGCTCAAACTCACAATCCTAAGATCAAGAGTCACATTCACATACTTCAACTTAGCCAGCCAGCCCTCCCCACAGGGTCAGATACTTTTAAATTATAAGGACCATTAACACCTTGACATAGTTGAAAATAAAGTTATGTTGCTTTTTTCCCCCAGGTTTTTTAAAAATGTGTGTTAAAAAATATATATCACTCAATTTGCTGTTTTAACCATTTTCAAGTGGCATTAATTATACTCATAATGTTATACAAACAGGACCACTTTCCTACCCCCTAGTTTTTTTCATCACACCAAGGAGAACTCTACCCATTAATAACTCCCATTCGTAATTCCCATGAAAACCTCTAATCTATTTTTTGTCTCTGAATTTGCCTATTCTAGATATTTCACATAAGTGGAATTGTACATCATGTGTCCTTTTGTGTCTGGTTTCTTTAATGTTTAGCATGATTTAGCATGCTTAGCATGTTTATATTATAGCATGTGTCAGAGCTTCTTTACTTTTGTGATCTGTGTTATGTCTTTTAGGTGTCATTGATTTGTTGTAATGTTGTTCAAATCCTCTATCTCCTTATAGATCCTAAGTCTGTTTTTTTCTATTACTGAAAGTAAGGAATCAGAATCGAATCTTCAATTTTGTCCATTTTTGCCTCATAATATCTTGTTCCATATATGTTTCTCTTGTTAGGTGCATAAATATTTATGGTTGTTACATTATCTTGATAGATTGAACCTTTTATCAATATATAATGTCCTTTGTTCTTATAACCTTTTTGACTTAAAGTCTATTTTGTCTGATAATAATACAGCCACTCCAGCTCTTTTTTGTTACTCTTGCATGGAATATCTTTTCTATCATTTTATTTGTCTTTTATGGACAAGATATAAATAAATCCTATGTTTTTTAATATGGTCTGCCCATCTCCACCTATTAATTGGAGTTTAATCCATTTACATTTAAATACTGATAAGGAAGGGTTTACTTCTACCATTTAGCTGTTTTCTGTATATCTTGTATGTTTTTTGTTCCATAGTTCTTCCATTACTACTTTTTAAAAACAGTTACTTACAAAAATAGGATAAAAACATTTATTAACTCTTTTTTTGGTATGCCATTTTGATTCTCTTCTCCTTTTCATGTATATTATTTTCTTAGTTAAATTGAGGTTTACAATCAATATTTTAAATTTAGCAACCAAGTTTGACTAATTCAAACCTAGTTTCTTTTTTTGAAAGAAAGTGAGAGTGCACACATGTATGTGAGCAGTGGGGGCGGGGGGACGGGGGGGAGGAATGGCAGAGGGAGAGGTGGGGAGAGAGAATTTAAAGCATACCCCACCTGGGGCTCCATCTCATTACTCTGAGATCATGACCTGAGCCTAAATCAAAGATGGACACTTAACCAACTGAGCCACCAAGATGCCCCCAAACTTAATTTCAATAGTATACAAACACTGTGCTCCTCACATCTCTATCCCACCCCCTTCATGTTATTGTCATAGATAACATCTTCATAGGCCTTGGAATTATTACCTAGTATTCTTTTATCTCAGCCTGAAGGACACTTTTTTTTTTATGATTTTATTTATTCATGAGAGATATATATAGAGAGGCAGAGACACAGGCAGAGAGAGGCAGAGAGAGAGAAGCAGGCTCCAGGCCGGGAGCCCAACGTGGGACTCGATCCCAGGTCTCCAGGATCACACTCTGGGCCAAAGGCAGGTGCCAAACCACTGAGCCATCAGGGCTGCCCTGAAGGACAACCTTTTTAATCATTTCTTGTAGAGGAATGGTAATGAATACCCTTAACTTTTATCTGGGAATGTCTTAATTTCTCAAAGGATAGTTTTGCCAGATACAGAATTATTAGTTGACAGTTTTTTCTTCTAGCACTTTTTTTTTTTTTAAGATTTTATTTATTTATTCATAGAAACACACAGAGAGAGAGAGAGGCAGAGACACAGGCAGAGGGAGAAGCAGGCTCCACGCAAGGAGCCCACATGGGAGTCAATCCCGGGTCTCCAGGATCACACCCCGGGCTAGAGGCAGCGCTAAACCACTAAGCCACCAGGGTTGCCCTCTTCTAGCACTTTAAGTATATCATACCACTGCCTTCTGGCCTCCACATTTTTTTGATGAGAAATTAGCTGTGAATCTTATTAAAGCTCCCTTTTTATGTGATGAGGCACTTCTTTCTTGCTGCTTTAATTTCCCTTGTCTTTGACTTTCTGCTATTTAACTTATAGTGTGTCTAATGTGGATCTCTTTAATTTTACCCTGCTTGGAGTTTTTGAGCTTCTTCGATGTATGGGTTTGTCTTTTATAAAATTTGGGAAGTTTTCTACCAATATTTCTTTTAAAACTGTTTCTGTTCTTTCTTTGGAGACCACCATGGTATGCATGTTGGTACATTTGATGGTATCCCACAGATACTATGAAATGAGACTGTGCTCATTTCTCTTCATTTTTCTTTCTGTCCTCTGACTGGATAATTGCAATTGCTTTGTCCTTTGTGTTTTTTTTTCTTCTGCCTACTTAAATTTACCATTAAACTCATGGATTTTTTTAAATTTCAACTTGTATTTGTTTCTTATGTCTTTCAAACAAAACACCACAGACTAGGTAAATTAAATAACAGGAATTTGTTTTTTCACAATCCTAGAGGCTAGAAGACCAAGACCATGGTGTTGGTATATTTGGTTTTTCCTGAGAACTTTCTTTTCGGCTTGCAGATTGCCACCTATTCACTGTTTCTTCACATTGTGCACACTCTACATGCTTCTCTGTGTGTCCCAAATTTTATTTCTTCCAAGAATACTAGTCAGTTTGGATTAGGGCCCACCTTAACAACCCTATTTTAATTACCTCTTTAAAGGACTTACCTCCCAGGCACCTGAGTTCAGTGGTTGAGCATCTGCCTTTGGCTCAGGGCATGATCCCAGGGTCTTGGGATCAAGTCCCACATCAGGTTCCCTGCAGGGAGCCTGCTTCTTCTCTCCCTGCCTCTATTTCTGCCTCTCTCTCTCTCTCTCTCTCTCTAATAAGTAAATAAAATCTTTTTTAAAAATAATAAAAAATAAAAGTTACCTCCCAAAATAGTCACCTTCCAGGGTACTTGGGGAGTCAGGGTTTCAACATATGAATTTTGGGGGGATATAGTACAGCCCACGATATAGCTATTATTCTTCGTGGCTCCAGAATTTCTATTTGGTTCCTTTTTATAATTTCTAGCTCCTTACTGACATTTTTCTCCTGATTTCCTTTAGTTCTTTGTCCATAGTGAGGTTTTTGTTTTAAGCAATTTGAGCATATGCCAGGCAAATGATTAACAACTTTGATTTCCAATGTCTGAAATCATCAGGGATAGTTTCTAATATTCTTTTTCTTGTGAATGAACCTATTTTCCTTTTTCTTGGTATACTTTGTAGTTTTTGGTGAGAGCTAAACATTTAAGTATTCTAGTATGGTAACTCTTGAAATCAGATTCTTCACATCCTATGGGATTTCTTTTGTTACTTGTTGAGGGCCGTAATTGTCTGTTTGCATGACAGTTTTTCCAAATGATTTTGCAGTCTGTACCCCTTGTTGCATGTAGTCACTGGAGTTTCTGTTGCTGTATCTATGTGGCTGGCCTGTGACCTGACAGACTTCTTTAAATACTTTGACCCAGGTCCTGAGGAATTGGGGGGTCAGGGGGGTGTTTGTTATTTTAAAATCTTATGATTGGGAGAAACAAAATTATAATCAATTTTGCTGGGGAAGCCACTGCAGCCTAAGGGGGCCAAAACAAAACTGTATGGATCCACCAAACTGGCCAGAATGCAAACCCTACAGCTTTTGAAGGACTTAATCCTTGTTGTCCTCCCTGGTGTGAGCCAGCCACTCTAGGAATGTGGGCTGCTGTCCCACAGGCTGGGGCAGGGGATTATAGTTGGTTTGTGCATACACAACATACAGGTCTTTTAGTGAGGTTCAGCAGCCTCTCCCTTCAGTGAGCATTGTCTTGGTTGCTACAAGTGTCTGATCAGATTCCAGAATTCTGAAATAGTTGATTCTGATCATTCAGCAGTTTACTGGTTGTTTTGGTAGAGGGACTAATCCCTAGAACTTCCTACTCCACCATTTTCTCTGTTAATCACTTATGACATTGATTTTTGAAGAATTGTTTTTAAAAGTCTTGTTCTCAGTCTTTTAAGATACCACAAAAGACACTTTTGTTGAGATGAAAAGAGGGGATTCCTGGGTGGCTCAGCAGTTTAGCGCCTGCCTTCGGCCCAGGGCGTGATCCTGGAGACCCGGGATCAAGTCCCATGTCAGGCTCCCTGCATGGAGCCTGCTTCTTCCTCTGCCTGTGTCTCTCCTCTCTCTCTCTCTCTGTGTCTCTTGTGAATAAATAAATAAAATCTTTTTTTAAAAAAAGAGAGAGATGAAAAGATTAGTAGTCAGTAATAGTGTTGGGAAAATAGGCTAGATACTTTGGAGGGAAAAGGGCTGGATCCCAACCTTATTCCTTATGCCAAAACAAACTCTTTGTGTAGTAAACATTTAAATACTTTTTTTAAAAAAATGGTACTGGGGGAAAACTAAGTAATTCTTTTTACTTTTTAAAAATAACCTTGGAGTGGGAATGCCTTTCTATGTCTAATACAAAACCCTGGAGCCATAAAAGCGAAGGTTGGGTAATTTATATACATTTCAAAGTTAATTTCCTTCGTTTATAAAAAACTACAAATCAATGAGATGAATTACCCAATTTATTTGAGCAAAGAATATGATAATTTATAGTAAAAACAAATGACCAGTAAACATGAATAAAGAATATCTTTCTCATTCATAATTAAAGAAATGTTGATCCAAACGACAATGAATCATGGATTATTCACTTAGGAGATTTGCAAACTTTTTTTTTCTTGTTTGATGATGTCTAGTGTTAAGACTGTGGAGGAGTAGACACTGTTGTTTACTGTTGGTAAGAGTATGATTTGGTGCAACCCTTCTGGACAGTAGCTTGGTAATATACATCAAAATGTCAAAAAAAAAAAAAAATGTCAAAGCAGGGCAGCCCAGGTGGCTCAGCGGTTTAGCGCTGCCTTCAGCCCAGGGCCTGATCCTGGAGACCCGGGATCAAGTCCCATGTCAGGCTCCCTGCATGGAGCCTGCTTCTTCCTCTGCCTGTGTCTCTGCCTCTCTCTCTCTCTCTCTCTCTCTCTCTCTCTCTTTCTCTGTGTGTCTCTTATGAATAAATAAATAAAATCTTTAAAAAAATGTCAAAGCAGTCCCACTGGTAGAGATTACCTTTAAATGTTTCCAAAGATATGCTGAGATAGTTATGCACAGATATATAATTATATTGTGTATATTATAATAGCATTGCTCATAATTTCTAAAGCCCAAACAACTGAAATTCTATAAGAAGAGAGCTGCTTAAATTAGGATATGTCCATATAGCAGGAGTTATATAGTCATTAAACAGAACTGCATTAGCTCTTTCTGTACTAATGTGATACATTAGTCCGTTTGGGCTACTATAACAAAATGCCAAAGACTGGGTGGCTTATAAACAACAGAAATTTATTTCTCAGAGTTCTGGAGGCTCCAAAGTCTAAGGTCAAAGCACTTACAGATTCTAGGGAGGATCCACTCCCTGGTTCATAGATGGTTTGCCTTTTCCATGTGTCTTCACATGGCCAAAGGGGCAAAGTAGTCTCTGTGTCTCTTTTAATTTTTAAATTTTTTTATTAACTAAACTCTACACTCAGTGTGGGGCTCAAACTCACAACCTCACAATTGAATCACATACTCTACTGACTGAGCCAGCCAGGCACCCCTGGTATCTCTCTTACAAGGGCACTAATTTTATTCATGAAGGCTCTGCCCTCATGGTCTCATCACCTAAAGGCCCTCCCCAAATGCTATCACCTTAGGGGAATAGGTTTCAACATTAATTTTGGGGGACACAATCAGTCTATACCATGTCAGAAGATCTGCAAGCTCTATTAAGTGAGAAAAGCTAAATGCAGAATAAAATGTACATAATGAACCCATTTGGGTAGGGATTTTTAAAGAATATAAATGATTTATTCTGACATATGCACAAAGAAGTTTCTAGAAATATATGATTTTTTTTAAAAGATTTTATTTATTTATTCACAAGGACACACAGAGAGAGAGAGAGAGGCAGAGACACAGGCAGAGGGAGAAGCAGGCAGGCTCCATGCAGGGAGACCGACATGGGACTTGATCCCAGGACTCCAGGATCACGCCCTGGGCCAAAGGCAGGCTCTAAACTGCTGAGCCACCCAGGGATCCCAAATATATGAATTTTTAATGGTGATTTTCTTTGGGAAATAGTAGGAATAAATAGTGAAGAGTTTTTGTTTGTTTTGTTTGTTTGTTTTAGATTTTATTTATTTATTCATAAGAGACACAAAGAGGCAGAGACCTAGGCAGAGGGAGAAACAGGCTTCTCGGGGGGAGTCCAATGTGGGACTTGATCCCAGGACCCTGGGATCATGTCCTGAGCCGAAGGCAGACACTGAACCGCTGAACCACCCAGCCGTCCTGAATTTTGTGTTTTTTTTTTAACTTTTTTTTTTTTTTAAGGTTTTATTTATTTATTCATGAGAGACACACGGAGAGAGAGAGGCAGAGACACAGGCAGAGGGAGAAGCAGTCTCCATGCTGGGAGCCTGACACGGGACTGGATCCCAGGACTCCAGGATCACGCCCTGGGCCAAAGGCAGGCGCTAAACTGCTGAGCCACCCAGGGATTCCCCCCAAGTTTTGTTTTTTTAAGCAACTTTCTGTAAATGCTTTTACATGTGTGTATTCCCCCCACCCCACCATTTTTTCAAAAGTCTAAGGTGATCTTTGTGGCCTAGCAGAGAATGTTTACCCAGATATCGTTCTCAGAATTTCCATACTTCTAAGTCTTATGTTTATGTACTATTTAACTTCTTTTGAAATTGCAAATACCTGAATAGTTTGTTTCCTGGTGTACTTTTGTTTGTTTTAAGTTATCACAAAATGTTTTAAGAGGTATAGCCATAAATTAATACTTCTTTGTAGACGGGCATTAAGGAGGACACGTGATGTGATAAGCACTGGGTGTTATTTGCAACTGATAAAGTACTGATCTCTCCATCTGAAACTAATAATGTATACATTCGCTGATTGAATTTACATAAATAAAAATAAACAAAAAAATACTGTCTTTACTTGTTAATTATTAATGACTAACCTGGTATTTTGGCATCTTCCCAGAAGAGGCTGGCGATGTTATAGGAAAAATAGCATAGACTTTGAAGTCAGAGACCTAGAATCCTATCCCAATTTAATACAAATTAGTTCTTATTTTAACTTTGGGAAAGTTACTTGAAATAGCTGAACTTGAGAATATCAGTCTCCACATTTGCAGAGTCATTATAAAGATTAAGTGATAAAAAGGTGTACAGTCTCTGCTATATAGTAATTATTTAAGAAACATTAGTTTATTTTCTTGATCTTTCTCCCTGTCTCTGAAAGATAACTTTCAGTCTTTGGGGGTTTGTTTTGTTTTGTGTTTAATCTCATACTTAGAAAATCTGATATTTAACATTGGATATAGTATTAGAGCTAGGTGATGGATAGCACCAATAAATCTCTTGGGTTTACTAGTTTATTTTCATTTACTATGGAATTATGGGGCATGAGCAGGATTTCAAACAGTGTTTATCTTGTTGCTTGTTGCTGGGTTAGAAATTTTCTCTAATGCTTGACTGCCCCACAAAATATATTTACTACTGTAAATGTCGTCACTACAACACAGTCCTTTATTCTTTGTTACAACTTTATCTTCAGATTGAGTTCACTCAGTAACGGACAATATTTACTATGCTCTTTGGTCTATAAACAACTTGGAGACCACCAGATAGAAGGAATACCTTGCCATCCTGCTTCATTCTGCTTCACATCAGAAGCTCATAAAGAGCTAGAATTCTGATGGCCACCAGAGAAACTCACATTATTTGGGCTTCAGTGAGATTGCCCCTGTGGTGCTGAGGGACCGAAGGCGAGATTGTTCTGGACACTTCAACCCTTTTTTCCCTCACTCCTGCACTGGCATCTGGCCTAATGGTCTCCTTGTAGTTCCTTACAGTTGCTGAGTTCATTCTTGTCTCAGAACCTTTACATAATTTTTCCTTCTTCCCACAATTCCATCCTCACTTCCTCACCCCAACTTGGCAAATATGGATCGAATCTGAGGTCTCTTAAAATTTTTGGCCTTTTGGATAGGATGTTTGTTTTGACTAGAAATATTTACTTGGTTTGATTTAGGAGATTTGTATAGCTTACAGATCACATCTTTGTGGTTTCTATTCTTTCATTCACAGACATAGGCAAAATCAGGAGTTAATACTGAAGAGTGGTGGGTGGTTCCTGTTTGGGGCATACTCACACCTGCAAGACTTGCTCTGGGGGATGAATGTTCCACCTACCAGTACGCACAGGCAAGGGGACTTTATGGAACTGTCGAACTTGTCTTCGTTTTCTTAGTGAACAAGTTTCTGTATGGGCCAGAATTAGTACTAATTTTTTTTTCTCTTGTAGCACTGAACAAGATTTGTGATGAAATGGAGCCTGGAACAAACTCTTTTCGAGTAGAATTTCCTGATTTTTCCAGTACCATTCTGCAGAAACTGAACCAGCAGCGCCAGCAAGGACAATTATGTGATGTCTCCATTGTTGTCCAAGGCCACATTTTCCGGGCACACAAAGCTGTTCTTGCTGCCAGCTCACCCTACTTTTGTGACCAGGTACTCCTGAAAAACAGCAGGAGGATTGTTTTACCTGATGTGATGAACCCAAGGGTGTTTGAGAACATTCTCCTGTCTAGTTATACGGGACGTCTAGTAATGCCTGCTCCAGAAATTGTTAGTTACTTAACAGCAGCAAGCTTCCTCCAGATGTGGCATGTGGTAGACAAATGCACTGAGGTTTTAGAGGGAAATCCTACAGTCCTTTGTCAGAAGTTAAATCATGGCAGTGACCACCAGTCTCCAAGCAGCAGTAGTTATAATGGCCTAGTAGAGAGCTTTGAGCTAGGCTCTGGGGGCCATGCTGATTTCCCCAAAGCCCAAGAACTGAGGGATGGAGAGAATGAAGAGGAGAGCACCAAAGACGAGCTGTCATCTCAGCTCACTGAGCATGAATACCTTCCCAGCAACTCGTCCACAGAGCATGACCGGCTGAGCACAGAAATGGCGAGCCAGGATGGAGAGGAGGGGGCTAGCGACAGTGCCGAATTTCACTACACCCGGCCCATGTACAGCAAACCCAGCATAATGGCTCACAAACGCTGGATCCACGTGAAGCCTGAGCGCTTTGAACAGGCATGTGAGGGCATGGATGTGCACGCACCCTATGATGAGCACCAGGTCACTGAATCCATCAATACCATGCAGACAGAGCACTCAGTCCAACCTTCGGGAGTAGAGGAAGACTTTCATATCGGGGAAAAAAAAGTGGAAGCAGAGTTTGATGAACAGGCTGATGAAAGCAATTATGATGAGCAGGTGGATTTCTATGGCTCTTCTATGGAGGAGTTTTCTGGAGAGAGGTCAGATGGGAATCTAATTGGGCATAGACAGGAGGCTGCCCTAGCATCAGGCTACAGTGAGAATATTGAAATGGTTACAGGGATTAAAGAAGAAGCTTCCCATTTAGGATTCTCCGCCACCGACAAGCTGTATCCTTGTCAGTGTGGGAAAAGTTTCACTCACAAGAGTCAGAGAGATCGACACATGAGCATGCACCTCGGTCTTCGGCCTTATGGCTGTGGTGTCTGTGGTAAGAAATTCAAAATGAAGCATCATCTCGTGGGCCACATGAAAATTCATACAGGCATAAAGCCGTATGAGTGTAATATCTGTGCAAAGAGATTTATGTGGAGGGACAGTTTCCACAGGCATGTGACTTCTTGTACCAAGTCCTACGAAGCTGCAAAGGCTGAGCAGAATACGACTGAGGCTAACTAAAAATAGGATCTGGCCCTTGAGTGGCAGGCACAAAAATAAACTATGGTAATTATGCAAATCTGGGCACAGATGATGCGTGCTACTTGCTATTATGAGAGAAGCTTAAAAAAAATGGAAGATATTTCTGAAAGACCAGCTCTAAGTAGGCCAATTTAAAAATCTAATTCCTCAAATTTGTATGTTCCTGTCCAGGCCTGGAGTGGGTAATGGGGAGAAGTTAACCCACCTCTCAACTGGCAAGGTAAACCTTCAGGCCCATTGTTGAGATTGAGGCAGGTGGACTTGGTGATAGAGACACCTGCGCTTGGAACTGGACTCCAACCTACCAGTTCTGTTTCAGGTGGCAGCAAATTTTGATCACTCATTACAAGGTCATGTTGGAATTTTATTTAGCTCTCCCCATAGATACTTAGGTAATGTGGATTTGTTTTGGTAGCTGCCTCACTGAATGAAATGCTACTTAATGTAAAAGCTACAAATAATGTGATTCCTAGGATGCTAAATTGATTAACAGAGCTCTCTTCTCTGGTTTTATTCTCTCTAAAGGGTATTTTAACTAAAAACTATGGCGATGCTAAGAGGGCGACGTTCTAAGTATGAAACAAATAACGGTACAAGCTTCAATTTCTGTGAGATGCCACTGTCACGATGTGTTTCAGATTCTTGATAAGGCAAAATTTTGTATTTTAGTACTAACATTTAGTTTGGACAATTGTATCTAATTGTAATTCTCTAGGGTGCCAGAGATAGGTATTTCTAATTGGTTTGCTGTCCCAAATCCTGTTTAATTATAGCATCCACACAGTGGGATCTGCACTGTGGCTAGTAGGCGTCTAGCCTGCTTTGACTCTACCATGGTACCATTGACTGCTGCAGCCATTTCTCTCTCAGATTATGATGCTTCCTGAAGAGGTCATTCAGTGACCAGTTAGTGGGAATGAGCCAGAAGTCATGGCTGAGAGTTACCTGCAAGCATAAGGAGTTTATAGGGGGCTATAGTGACACTTCAACTGTCAGTGAGAGTTGCTAAGTAGCAGAGTTTTGAGCGGCAGGAGAAAAACAACTGCCCAAGCAAGAGGAATCTTGAAAATACACTGGTAAGGGATGTAGTTTTAGAGGGGCACACTGAGCTAATGCTGCCAGTTCTTTAGGAGTGCTGGGATGTGTTTTCAAGGGGGGAAAAAAGGAATCCTAACTTTAGAAAGTAGTCTACAGATTCATGCTCCCAAATTCTAGGTAAAGCTGCATAAATTTACAAGTCCACATAGCTGTACTTACCAGAAACCAGCAAGAAAAGCAGCTGTTCTTGCGACCCTTTCTGCAGCTCTGTCAGATGTTTTAGGTTAAAAAGGAAGCATATATTCAGGATGCTTTCAAGCTGTGTCATATACCTGAAGTTCTCACTAGGGTAGGACAGGGTGCTACTATTATGTCAACTTTTCCACAAATTACTGGTCTTTTACTTCCAAGTGGAAACTTTTTTCCTGAAAATAAAAACTTTTCTTGGATTTGAGGTGAAATTTTGTTTTAAAAGTTTGGCTTTGCTCTAATGTGATAGACATTGCTGGCAATTGCCTTGAGTCCTCAAGCTCCAACCACAAAGGCATTTATTGGTTGAACCTTGTCTGGAAAGGAGAAAGAAAGTACTTATTTACCAGTTAACTCTTGTAATCAACATTACAGAACAGGGATCTATCTATTCATTAACACTGTATCATTCTCGATATATAAAAAGCACTTTGTATTTAAAACTTTATTATAGATATATATATATTGATTTTTTTAACCTAGAAACTAGATATTACCTCTTGGTTGTTTGCCACATTAATATTCTCTTTGTGTCGAAACTTCACCAGTTAACAGTCCTTTCTCTGCATACCTGACAGATGTGTATAGAGGTGACTGTGCAAGCAAAGTTCAATTCCTCCTTCTCTCTCTCTTTTTTTTTTTTTTTTCCATGTTAGAAGCCAATGGATTTTAGGAATGATCCTAGCCATTATGTGTGAGGAGAAATTGTTTTTTTATTCCTACTAATTTCAGTACTAAGGCAGTGAAGCCATTTTGTTCTGCCAAAACTGATCACCTTCTCCCATGGTATTAGCAAATCATTTTCTGCCTGTTTGGAAGGTTTGATGTGCTGTTTCCCACTAAGATTGTTATTCAGATGAGCATTGGGACATTATGGGAGAAGAGTCTGGGAGGTAAAATAAAAATATTCTAGAAAGTATTCTAGAATAAATAAAAAATTCTAGGGAAAAAAATGGTTCTTCAGTTATGCTGCAATTAGCACAGCACCTTTGTTATGAGTAATGATGAAGAACTCTTGTTTAACCAGGAGTGGTGGGCAGCCCTTGGGTGGCAGTTTGGGAAGTAGTCACTTGTTCTGAGACTTATTTCATGTGTTGTGAAGAAAGGTGTCTTTTATTGAAATCCTTAGATGTACATCAGCTAAGTATAGAATTTAAAATGTAAGTTCCTCACATCTGCTGTTTTAAGTTGTTTATGGTAGTTGGGGTTTCCTTTAAAATTTGTGTTGCTAATCGGGTCAGCCAGACCCTGTGAGATGGTTGGGCATCTGAAATGCTGGCCATGTTCAGAGAGGTGGGGGAAAGAGATTGCCTTAGTTTGTTTGGATAGTGAAAGTGAATTTTTTTACACTTTGCTTTTTAGGATTAGGAGATCATACTGGATTACTACCTTTTTTCTCCTGCCCACTTCGGGTTGGATAGTCTCTTTCCTTAGCCTCAGTACAGCTTTAGAAAATCTTTATCCTTCCAAATGAGTTTGGATAGTTGTGGGTAACATTTTCCAAACAGTCTTTCAGGGATCGCGTTAATGGCCTACAACCTAGGTATTTGTCCCCTACTTTGAGTCTTAACTGTGGTTCTTCTCCAGTCCCAGTGGGAAAGGGCTTCAAGGCACCACCAGTGGTATTTAATATTAGTATTTATACCATGCCTTTTATTTTTTATCTATACATCACAATCTACTTGGTCAAGTAGGGATCATCTAAGGAAGGAATACAGTAGCCTTTCCTAGAGTATTGAGGTCTATCCTCAGGCGCTTCTGGGCCCCAGCCTGTTAATTCTCATTTGTAGATCTCACCTTCCTCTAATCCCTTCTGTAGGCCACGACTTTCAAAGAGTCTGCCCAGAGGGTCTTCATTCTGGTAGCCATTTGCTGAACTAAACTGACCCAGCACTGGCTTCCAGCTGTTGGGAAGAGCTGCTTGGTCTCAGTGACCCCTTCCTGTGGAGGCATGCGCTCTCCCAAGCTGCTGCTGAAGTGACATGGGGGCAGAGCAGAAGCAGCTCAGTTGTGTTTGTCCTGGGGAGGGGGATTTGCTGCAGCCCCCCACTTGGGTGAGGGTGGAGAGGACTCCATCACACCAGATCCACGTTTTTGTCCTTGTAAAGATCTCTGATAATTTAGTAATGCTGGAAACTAAGCAACATATTTATCCCCTTCCCCAACCCCTGTGCCACACTAATTTTGTGTTTTAATTGCTTTCATGGGTGACTAACTTTGTTTAGTAAAACCAGGGTTTGTTTGTTTGGTTTTTTCTTTGCTACTTATACATTTAAAGGTACATGTTTTTTTTTTTGTTTTGTTTTTGTTTTGTTTTTAAGGTACATGTTTCTTATTTCAGATCTCTACTGATAGTGCCCAATGGGAAGATGCTGGAACACATTTTGCAAATGTGACTTTTTTTTTTTTTTTTTTTTTTTTTTTTTTTTAGTGTTGCTTGAAGCCTGTGTCATAATGTCAGTTGCTGCTGCCTTCTTTCCTTTTATGAGGTTCCTAATGTTTCTTCCAGAAGATTACTTTATTTATGCAAGTCAGGTGACTCTTAGACCACAAAACCATTTGATGATAAACAGATTATCATTAGGTGCATATCTTATTGATATTTTGTGAAATGTTATGCCTGTGTTGCAAAAGTTGAATAGTTTTGTCTTTATATATTGCTGTCTTCAGTGTACAGCATGGTTTTACTTTATTGAATGTTACTGTTTAATATTTTCTTCTTATAGAAGAGACCATGCCCTTTTGTATG
Organism: Canis lupus dingo; assembly: GCF_003254725.2. NCBI lineage: Eukaryota > Metazoa > Chordata > Mammalia > Carnivora > Canidae > Canis > Canis lupus. The sequence continues at coordinate 57,703,630 of NC_064251.1, read as the reverse complement.
ACATGTTTTAATAAATGTTATCCGTCAACTTTGTAAAAGTTTTGTTTTTCACTCTGGTTATATGACCACATGTCTTTGTTTTCATCTTGGCTTTTGCCCCTTGAGAATAAAAGTTATATTGTGGCCTTTTCATAAGTAAATGCCAAATGGGTAGTCTGACCAAATGGGTAGTGAGTGAGCATTTGCTGTGCCAGGTATTTATGATAATTTATCTCATTTTAACTGCCCACCAGCTCCATCAGGTATTTAGGTGTGTTAGACATTCTGTTAGCTTCTTCAGACCCCTCCTTACTCTGTGCTTCTTTCTGGAGGCTTGCCTTTGCAGACCTATGCTGTCTTCTGGTCAGGGTACGCCAGAGATAACTTTGGATGGAGCTTGGCAGGTTAGAGGAGAGAGAATTCACTGCGCTGGCTCCTTCCTGCCCGGTATGGGTTGACAGTGGCTGGGCTCCTCTGCCTAAGGCCACAGCTCCTGTCAGACAGCTTCAGGGTTTGGTGACCACACCCTCTCCTTGTCCTTGCCAGCTGAGGATTGGTCCTGACTCTCCATTTTGCCAGCCCTCGAGAGCTTCACTGTCTTCACAGAAGTTCCCTAACCCTGCCCACACCCTTGATAAATAGTCCTTTTATAAAACTCAGGCATCGCAGCTAAGCGTGCCCTCTGTTTCACAATGAGACCCTGGCTGATGCCTTAGGTATACTCCTTTCACGCATGAGCCTGCTGTGCCTGAGATAAGGTAGACCTGTTACAAAATGTGGAACAGTAGCTGCAGAGTGGAGCTGGGATTCATGGCTGCAACACTCGGAGATGCTTCTTTCCACTGCTCTGTAATGTCCCCATGCTCTTTATTGGGTCTCTCCCTCACTGCACTGTGCCTTCCCCCACTCATTGCCCCCTGAAAAAACCCTCAAGAAACAGCAACCGTGCTCTTTAAAAGTGCTGCAGGCACTGAGGGGGCCCACGTATTTCCTAACAACAGCTCATTACCAGAGACACTGCTTGTTTTAGACCAAACTTAACCGTCTTCCCACACAAACCTTCTGTTACCACTGTTTGTTGTGAGGTTTCTTTTCCCCTCCCCATTGCTGATTTTAAAGCCAACTACAGATTGCCTCAGCTAGCTTAGCCATTCTCTGTGTGGGAAGAAGTCCAGAAGAACCATTTCTAGCCCTCTTTGAGATGGGGCCTGTCCTCGTTGACCAAGACAAACTGCTCAGGCCCTGCGGCCTGGTGACCCCCCTGACCCCCACTGAGACCCCTGGTTACCAGCAGTCCAGCCCACCTGGGGAGCAGGCTTCCCCACACAGCTCCCGCAGGGGCGGAGACCTCTGGGGTGTGAAGATGAGAAGCACTGTGTTCCTTATCAGGAGAAAGCAAAAGATGGAAGTGGCTCGTTTGTATTTGGGAACAGAAGGGGGGTGGGATGTGAGGGGTGTAACCCAGATGGAGCATATAACACCTGTGCAGTTTATTTAGATTTCCTCATAGTCAATTCAGGAACTGCTTCCCACCAAACCACCAGAGTATTTCTTGAGACAGTCTCCATGCCCAGGCATCTTGGAGGGTACACAGCTCTAGAATTTGCCCACAGTCAATGGACCAGCTAGCAGGTCAGCAGGAAATGAGGTAAGCTTGAGCTTGATGTAATAGTCATTTATTATTTGGTAAATGATTTTAAATATGATCTTTATCTCCGTGCAGAAAGTGAAAGATGAGAACTCTGTGCCCTTCCAACTCTGTCTTGTCTTTAGAAGAAAACTTGGTCAGGACTCTGTTCAGAGTTCAGTGAATGGAACACAGCATTTTCCCCCCCTAATGAGAAACTAGAAGGGGACTGAGTGGGGAAGGAAGTCTCAGTCTTACTTTCAACTGGTGTGACTAGTTTGAATCAAAACGAAGTAATGTGATTTTATAACCTACCACTTTCTTGTGGCCTGTTACAATTACGGGAGAGTCACAGTGTCCTTTCAGGGAGTATGTGGGCTCTAGAAAAACAAGGTAATTCATAAGCAGTATTGTAGGTAAATACATGTTATAAAAAAAAGGTGGCATTATATTTAGACTCTAATGATTATGAGTTCTATTTTTTTCTTCCTCGTATTCCAAAATAAACCAGTACTGAAGCCATTAAGTGTTGTATTTATAACTTAATAAGATACTAGTTACTCCCCAGAGTATACTGGTCTGCCTAATGCAACAGCTAACCTGTATTAATGGAAGCCACGGAGTGCTTTTAGAACTGCCCCCATCTTGTTAATTTGCGGGTCAGTAGTGCTGTGATAAAATCTAACTTGTTAGGGTTCTCTGAAAAGATCCCCACCTTCATGACACTCCACTCAGTGATGGGTAGATGCCAACTCAGCAAACACTGCTAGAATTCCTGCAGGGTCTGGCTGAGTGGAAATTGTAGGCTTTAAAATGAAAGCAGTGACCTTGAACCTATATAGAAAGGATTGATTTTTACATAATTTATGTAGTGTGTCATAATGTAGAAAATATCATTGGTCTACTCAAAATAGGAAGATCCAGAGAATTTTCTTGGGGTGAATTTTTTTTATTGCAGGTCTGCATATTTACTGGGCTCTGAACATCCATTCAACCCACTGAACATCATACCTACTTTAATGAGTGTAAGAAGAATTGGGATTACAGCCTAAAAATAACAGCTCTAAGTGAAGGTTCATTGCATGCTTAATATGTGCTAAGTACTTAACTTGCATGAGCTCATTTATTCCTCCTAACAGTCCCATTGAGGTAGAATTTTATTCCAGGCCACTTCATGTAGCAGGAAAGGATGACAGCTTCCTATTCTATTGGACAGGTAGGTTTTTTTCCCCTACTCTTGGGACAGCAAGCTGTGTCCAAGGGTAAGATTCAGAGAATCTCAAGAGAGTTGTCCCTCTCCACCTTCAGGACACTGAGCGTGGCTTCTATTGCTGGGGAACACTTACCTGGGCTGGCTTATCCTTCCAGTGCTTTTAGGTAGTGGGTGACTCACCCAGTACCCCTCAGGCTTTTGCATGTACTGTCTTTAGAGAAATAGAGACTCTATGCAGAGACTGTTCCAGTTCTGGCAGCAGCAGGTAACCCTACTTGAACATCTTGGGCTTGGGAATTATAGGTAGAAATTAAACCCAGGGGAGAGTCCAATACTTTCCAGCTGGTAGAAAAGTTCTATCAAGGTTTACTGCAAGGAATGGGCAGGAAAAAGAAGCATGACCCCACCACCACCCCCTCTGACAAGGGCAACTTTCATTTCATGTGGTATAGTCAACAAACTGCACACTCCTGTTCTAAGCTCTTTCCATGGATTGACTCTTCACTCTGACACCAACCCTGCAAGGTAGGTGCTATTGCCAACCCTGTCTAGCAGTATGCAAACCCAGGAAGCTTAAGTCCTGGGCTCCACTAAGCTTATATGTGCTCTATTGCTGTCCAGTGACTGCCTGCCTAAGGGTTCATGTTAGATCACCCAGAGGAAATCCCACTCTGCTGGCTGGTGTCCCAGGTGTTAAATTTGAACGTAAATAATCGAGAGACAGGTTCCAAAGGCCAAGGGCTTATCTGGGCTGCCTGACCACTGCTCTGGTGTTAATCTCCAGGAGATACTGGGTTTCAGTGCCAGTAGCACCTACTTATCTCTGGGTTGGTGGGCCCCAAGTTGGCCCACCCTGTTCTTACCAGCCTCTGGGACAGCTACTCCTTCACAACAGTGTCCACTCCTAACATATTCTCCTGTCACTTGACTGCCCCAAGCCCTCCTCCTTCCTAAGCAGACCTAATCCTGTCACCTGCCATGATCCACCTGATGGGATCTTCACTCAGCTTGGTACCCAAGACCCTGGTCTGACAGTTGCCTACTTGTCTGTTCATGTCTTCTGATCACCACTTGGGTTCTGACTGCTCTCTCCTTAGTCTTTTCTTCGCCCTTGCATGGATGATTTTCTCTGCCTTGAATACTCCTAATTCTCTTTTCCATCCACAACTCCCTAACCTTTGTCCTCCTGGAAAACTTTTTATTGCTCCAGGCTCTGCAAAAATAATTTCTGTGGCGCCTTTGCTGAGCATCCCTGGAAATTGATCACACCACTCAGTGATTCCATTTCATTTTGAACTTGATTCTGCTGCAGCGTTTGTCACTGTATTGTGGTTTCATATGTACTATCCATCTTTTACACGCACTCGTGTCCCCTGCTAGACAATGAGCTCCTCAGAAACAGGAACTATGTCTTGATTGTCTCTGAGTGGCTGTTCCTGGCACAGTCAAGAGATACTGCTGAACTTAAAAATAATAATCAATGCAGATTCATTGGTCAGTCTTTACCCACCAGTTATAGCCATGGAGTTTGTGTTTCATCAGAGACCTTTCTTAGGAGGTACAGGCACCCAGCAATCCTGCAGTGCCCTCTTCCAACAAATGGCAGCCACCTAACTGTAGGTGAAATTGCCTGGTAGCTGAGAATTCTGAGATAAGTGCAAGTCCTCTTTTCTAACCCAAAGGAAAGATTTTATATCTGAGCAGGCACTCCGATATAAAATATAATACTGGACACCGGTTTATTTCAGTAAAGTCAGGCAGAAGAGGACATTGGGGCCTTATCAAACAATGATTTCTGGTAGAGAGAAGTCAGTGTCTGGCTCAAACCAAAATGTCAGTAGAGTAGCTTACAGTTGACAACTTGCTTTGGAAGCAGAACAAACTGAATCATCACACTCCTTGTTAAATATACCAGCCCTATAGTGAAGAAAAAGTGACTAATTTTTTTTGTTGTTAATTTCTGCTGAGAAGCTTGTTCTAGAAGAGGGTATATTTTCAGTGAGATTTTGGCACAATCGAAAACAGATGGTTACATGTTATTTACTGCTTCATCTAATACTAAAATTTGTGGCAATTGATTATGGAGCAAAAGTTGCTTTTGGACAACATTCAAATTGTGATTGTGCTGATTGGAGCTGTAAGTAATAGTACAATGTTACAGTCAGGAAACACAGAATCTGGGTTAGACAACTGGGGGATTATATGCAATAAAGACAGTTTGTTTCGTGTGAATCGATTCCAAGGGAGCATGGCGTGAGACTTTTCTGGCCATCAGAAAATAGAAAGGGCAGCAGTGAGCTTGTGACTCTCACAAGGAGCTCTGCCAAGAAGGTGTCAAAGAGTTCTGCTGGAAGTGGTTTCAGAAACATCATAGGCCAAATGTCTCTCTCTAATCTTTTCAAGTAGAAGGTTCATATCTGAATATTAGAAAATTTTGCAGAACCCTTCCCCCCAACACACAGTAATAGTTGGTCAAGAAAAATGCAAAATCTCAGACTAATATGACTTCAGTATTACTTAAATGCATTTACATTTATTCTTTCTTTTATTTATTTATTTTTAGAAAGGGAGGTGGGGAGTGGCAGAGGGAAAGAGAGAGAATTTTTTTTTTTAAGATTTTATTTTTTTTTAGAGATAGAGCAGGGGGGTCGGGGGGTGGCAGTGCGGTGCAGAGGGAGAGGAACAAGAAGACCCCACTGAGGGTGGAACCCGATATGGGGTTCCATCTCAGGACCCTGGGATCTTGACCTGAGCTGAAATCAAGAGTCAGATGCTTAACTAACTGAGTCACCCAGGTGCCCCATATTTATTCTTTAAAAAGCATAGTTGAGGGATCCCTGGGTGGCGCAGCGGTTTGGCGCCTGCCTTTGGCCCAGGGCGCGATCCTGGAGACCCGGGATCGAATCCCACGTCGGGCTCCCGGTGCATGGAGCCTGCTTCTCCCTCTGCCTATGTCTCTGCCTCCCTCTCTCTCTCTCTCTCTCTGTGTGACTATCATAAATAAAAATTTTAAGAAAAAAGCATAGTTGAAAGGTATCAGTGCAAAAATGTGGGAGATCTCAAAAGGAGCTTTATATCCTTCCAAGGGCTATTCTTTGGTTCATTCACTCATTTATTTAGCAAATATTTATGGACCACCAGCTTTGGTCCTGGCCTGGGCCTTTAGAAGCTGATTTTCTTGTCTTCAGAGGTTGTGAAAAGCACTACAGGAGACAAAGAAATGGACATTTCAGGATAGGTCCTTTGCTGTCTTATGTCACATAATTGACTAAACTTTGAATCCAGACCTGTAAATAAGATTTAACTATCAATTCAGGAGAACACTTGTCAAAGAAACCTAACTGTGGATGGTAACCGGGTCACTCTTAGCTGTGGATATGGTGTGAGCCACTGAACTTAATTTATCTGCAGGCCAAAACCCAAGTTAAAACCATTTCCTGTAATAGCTATATAGCTACCCTCAATCTCACCTGCTTTTCTGGGTTTCTAGTTAACTCCTCACTGTCATCTCAAGGGAGAAAGGGAGTAAAACTTCCCCATTGACTCCTATTTCTGCCTCCCAGGATTTTCCCATTCTGTCTTTTTTAAGCAGAATCCTTTTCTCATAATTTGTTTACCGTAGTTCATCACACTGAATTCACAAGGACAACATGGAAGCTATAGCATAAACCAGTAACAGATCCTACAAGAGTACACTATCTAGCAGACAGTGTCATGCTTTCCAAAAAAAAAAAAGTAAGACTACTTCTATGTGCTGTTCTAGGTGCTGGGGATATAGCAATAAATAAAACACAAGAATCCCTGTTCTCTTGGAGTTCCCATTCTGGAGGCAGATATGACTGGTACCTTGCTAACAGACTCACATGCGGACAGAGTAACTAGGGGCATGCAGGAAGCCTCCGTAGTGCTATCAGCCCCTGAGCAGAGGTGGGTAGAACTCTGATCCACTGAACTGTGGATTGGAGTGAGGAAGATGCCAACCACCCCAGAGGGAAAAGTATGAAGAAGGACACAGAGGTGAGAAAGTGTGGCTTGGGCAGCCAAGTTGTTGCTGTAGTAACTACTGCACATGGCATGGACTGTATGCCAGGCTCTATGCTACATTCTTTACATGTAATATCTCCTTAGATCTTTATTATAACCTAGCTTTTTTTTTTAAGATTTTATTTATTTATTCATGAGAGACACAGAAAGAGAGAGAGGCAGAGGGAGAAGCAGGCTCCATGCACCGGGAGCCCGACATGGGACTCGATCCTGGGTCTCCAGGACCGCGCCCTGGACCAAAGGCAGGCGCCAAACCGCTGCGCCACCCAGGGATCCCCTGAAGCTCACAGTGCTTAAGCAAGCAGCAGAGCCAGAATTTTGAAGTAGGTCACTGACTCTGGAGCCCAAGATCGGGGCAATTACACCATGTTGGTGTCTCAGCCCAGATCCCAGGCTGAGGAGTGTGGATTTGATTTCATAGGCAATAATGAGAGCTGTCAGGAATATCAACCCAATGGAATGAGAAATGACCTAGGACATGTTTGTGCTGCATTCCCTACATGGGCTGAGTGATAATAGGTTTGCCAATATGGTCTTCTGGGTGTGGAACAGATGCCTGGAGGGAGGTGCCACCACAAGCTCAGGTAGGCCAAGTTCGGTGTCAGTAATGGAATAGGGCAAGCTGTACCTGTGGCCTAATGGGGGCTCTTGTTAACCCAGATAGGGCCATCAGAACAACTACTATGGAGCTTCCTTCTGAACTTGGTTTTGTTCCACAGGTTTTTTGCTTCCGTTGCTGGTCATGTACCCTCCAGTCATACATACCAGCCAAATTCCTTTAATGTAATTGAGAAGTGTCCTCAAGAATGGGCAGCACTCAGCCTCTTCTCTCCATGAAGGTTATGAGGGGAATCTCAAGAACCCTATCCCCGCACACATTCAATTACATACAACTCTTTAATGACTGGAAGATAGCCATCACCACCTTTGTCATCATTGTCTCTCACCTAGGTTGTTGCACCAGCCTGGTATCCTCATTTCACTTCATCCTACACATACCTGTCAACCTTACTCTTCCATCTTGTCCTCAACCTGTTCCAAAACCCCCAACTCCCACCAGTGTTGGCCCCAACTCTCCAGACTGTAGGCTTAGACTCCCTTTGGTTTGTTTCCACTATTTCTCTGCCCTACCTATTCTACTTTCCAGCCAAATCCCATTTTCCTTGAACTTGCCTTCAATTTCCCTGTAACCACAGGCATTACTCATGCTCCCTCTCCTCCTGCCCAGAATAAGATCCATTGCTAATGCTGCCTCCTCTGAGAAGTTTTCACTATCCTGTCTGGTTTGGTCTGGGCCCAGTTGTGTCACTCACACAGGTGTCATTCGTACACCTGGTACTAAGCTTTGCAAGGACCAGCGGGTATAAACACCTCGTGTCTGTGTCCATTCCATTTCTGTGTTCCTTACAGCATAGGCCCTGGCACCCAAAAAGTTTGTTTAGGTGGAGCCAGAACTGTCTCCTATATCTTTAGGAAGGTTCAAGTAGGACCGTAGCAAGGTAAGAGATGGGAGACCAAATACTCACTGAGATGAAAAGACATATTCTTGTTCTGGTGAGAGTTGAAAATGTGTGACGCTCACTGTACCATTACTGGTTGTATTCCCTCTTGTAAACCCAGTCACCCAGCAAATGCAGATTTTTTTAATAACCAGCTACACCAGGCCAAGAAGTGATTGGATGTTGAAGGTCGGCTTTGTCACTTTCATGTCACTCCCATCATCAGGACTAAAACGTACTGACTCGCTGAGAGGACCCTACTGCACCTCCACCAGCCCCTGAGCAGCTGTCACAGCCTGGTGCGTGGAATCAGAAACCAAGTGCTGGTCTCAAACCAGGTCAAGTACAACAGTCACACCCACAGCCAAGCTCCTTCTGTGCCTCCCCATCTCTACCCCCTGCAAATGGAGGCTGACAATAATTCAGCTATATTTGCTTTTTGAACTTAGAAAAATGACTAGCTTGGCTAACTTTAAGAACACAGTTTCTTCCTTGTTCTTTGAGTAATCTTATCAGAGTCACAAACTGGTGCTTTCAGAAGTCAACCCCAAAGAACCCCCCCTAACCCCACCCCCTACCTTGAGCAGGATGAAAGTTGACTTGCTATTCTTGCTATTGACTTGCCTGGGAGGCAGCTTGTCCTGTGATCAGAGTGGCACTTAGGGAGATTCTGCACCGTGCCTGGGCAGTCTCATTCTCTGCTTGAGAGCCCCTCCCCAGATATGGCTGCATCAGCTCCAGGCAAAACTGTGACATGTTTTCTCTAGTCAATAGCTGTGCTTTTCTAGCAGCTACTGACCCCTGCCCCCCGCCCCCCCCCCCCCCCCCCAGGTCATGATATAGAACTTATGCAGACAGTGATCAAGGAAGAGACTCTGGATGAGTTCCTCTCCTGGGCTAGGAAAGGAGCATCTTCTCCTGGTTGACAAGCTGGGCTGGGCATGCTAGTCTTTTCATGGTTCTGTGAATTAGTTTAAACTTAACAAAAATTTACACAAATATTTGCATTATCATTGTGTGATTCAGCCCTGGACCTCAGGATTTCCTGCCGGCCACATGTGCTTTTTTTGTGTAACTAAGTATGATCAAGCATAAAGCACAAATCATAATGCACAGCTCAATGAATTTTCACAAAATCAATGTACCCGTGTTGCCAGTAACCTGATCAAAACACCTGAGGCTCAAAATTCTCTTCATTCCTCTTTCCAGGAGTAACCTATCCTGACTAGCAGTAGCACCATTAGTTTTGCCTATTTTTGAGCTTGATATAAATGGGATCGTACACTCCATATTCTAGTGGCTTATGTTTTGTTTCTGAGCTTTATCCATGTGCTTGTGTGTGATTATAATTCTCCATATTCATTTTCAATTCATTTGCTCTTAAAATTGCAGCTCAGACTCCCATCAGAGCAGCAGACCGTTTCAGTTATGAGTGAGACTGTCATACATAACCCTCATCTGCTAGAAACAGCATTCCCAATTACAGGAATGTGACGCAGATGAGGGAGATGAGGGAGATGATGGGTATTTGGAGAGATTCCTGAGTCAACAATATGGCTTGAACTCTTCACTCTTCTTCAAGTAAAGAAAGAGATTTGCTTGCTCTTTTACCTCCAACTCTTCCTCCTGAGTTTCTGGGACTCCTGATATAGACGGTCAAGCTGTCTTTGGAGTGTGGCTGAGAATTCAAGAGGGTCTTTCTGCTGAGGAAGTTTAACTGGGAGAGGGACCTAGAGGCTGAAGCAGCAGCAAAACTTAAAAGCTCCACACAATGTATTGAAATGAATGGCCGTCCTATGGGTGGGTTACTAGAATACATCATTGGTTGTTTTAGGGGACCAGACACTCTCCCACTGAGAGTTCGTTATACACCACTCTTAGCACCTTGAACATTGCTGTTGCTCACTTCTCAGAGGTAAGCTGCCTGTTTTTCAACTTACTGTGGAAAGGCAGGGTGGTTCGAGGTGGTTGGAGTAAGGACTCAGGAGGGTTGGCACAGCAGGGAGTGGTCTGCCTCCAGGCAGGGCGCTGGACCACTGCCCACTCAGGAGGGCTCTGCAAATCTGTGCTTCCTGGTTCAGAGCCATCTCACCCTAGTGGGAGCCAGCTGGAGCCCAACCTCTTTTTGTCCTTCCTTTGCTCCTTGTTTTAAAACATTTATTGAGCACTTGCCTTGTCCCCAGCTTGGTGCTGGGCTCAGGGACTACAGTGAGAAGTAAGACACGGTCCCTGCTCTCAAGTCACAGGAAGCCCCTGATAACAGGAAATGTTGGTAACTTCTAAGAATTGCAAGAGAATTGCCATGAAGCTGTTTATGCCCCACACAGAAGGCAGCAGACGCTCAGGGCTCAGTATGATAGCTCCCAGGTACTTGGACGTAGAGAGAAGCCTCAGCAGAAAATAAGGTTCATCCTAACAAACCCCAATATGGACATTAGCCACTGGGTTTTGTGTGTTTATCATACACAAAGCACTTTGTAAGGGCTCTGCAATCATGATCTCATTGTTCTACTGCCAACAAGCCTTTGGGGTCAGAGCATTTGTTCTCTCCCTTTTACAGATGAGGAGGCAGGTTCAGAGAGGTTGCACATCTTCCCTTCGTTCAATGAGTCTTAACCACAGACACTGTGTCCCTAATTTATTGCTTGACCAGAAATTGAGCCACCCCTACAAGGCCTGCCTAAGAATCCAAAGCATATGAGCATGTCCAATTTTGTTGAAACTCTGGGAGCCCAAGGAAAAAATGAGGAGAAGCTTAAAGGAAGAAGAGAATGAGCAGAGGTTACTCATTTATCTGAATGTCACGTGAGTACCGAGGGTAGGTTAAAAAAAAAAAAAAAAGTGTTGTAGTATAAATTGTCAGCTAAGCCCACCTTCCACATTGGAAAATAGCACAGGTGCCTTGGCTGAGCCAGGATAAGGGATCAAAGCACAGATACTGAGAATCTCCCTGGTGAAGGAATACCCTGGACAAATTGAACCCACTGATGAGTTCTGCAATGAATACCAAGGTTGCTGGGTGTTCTGAAAGACTACTTCTTTTTAGAAAGGAGAAAGACGTCTTACAAACCAGGTCGTTAGGAATAAAGAAAGGGCCAAGATACCACCATTTTCTTGAGTCTTGACTGACAAGAAAGGCATCATCCCCTTTGAACAGAGACTGTTCTTCAGGGGATGAGAGTGGGAGGAGGGGAGGAGACAGATGAGTTGAAGAGTTTTTCTCTTTAAGTGGCCAGAGGCAAAGATTCCAGGAGCTAAGCTCCATGATGAAAGGGGAGCCGAAAATGACAGTGTCCAACGAGGGGAAGGGAGGGGAGATATGGAGAAGGGGTGGGGGAGACAAAGCCAGGGTGCACCTCCATACTGTGTTGCCCCTTGTATTGCTGCCATTCGTTCAGTCCCTCATATGTTAACAGTTCATACTGATTCAGCACCCACCAAGTAGGAGGCTATCAGAACCACTTTCCTTCTTTTCTCATGAGGTTCTCATAGCTGTCTGGAGTCACCTTGAGAAAACCAAGGTTCAGGGAGTCTGATTATCCTTGCTCAGGTCCATGGGACAGATCTTGGAAAGATCTGTGGTGAAAGAAGCCCTGAGTCTGAAAACAAAGCCCAGTTTGGGGGGTGGACAGGGATGGACAGAGCTGAGAGCAGGGGACAGAAGGAACAAAGGAGCTAGTGAGGACCAGATCCTAGAGTAGCCCAGCAGAAGAGGACAGAGCAGAGCATGGCAGGTGCACAGGGTTCAGGCAAACCCTGGCTTAATGTCAGCAGGGAGGAAGAAGATTAAGTTCAGGAAGGCAGGTGAAGGTGCCACAGGCCCCTGTTCACCCTGCAGCTGGGAGCCTCCTCTTGTTTGACATAGAGGGTGAGAATTTCAAACTAGTACCAAATACTCTCGCTGGGTGATGTATGGTCTTCTCCCCCTTTCCCTCCCCTATTCGTTTTTTCCATAATCTTTCTCCCTGTCTAACACACTTTGTTAGTTTATGCCCTCTTTCCCTGGGGATTCCCAAAAGGTGGGGATTCCTTACCTCTGTCCACTGCTATATCCCCTTTAGTCCTTTAGTCCTTTCCTCCTTACAATAGAATCAGAATGAAGGGGAGCCCTTTGGGCACAGAATCCCCAGACTAAGGTCTGTGGGATGGTCCAACGAGGGCAATGTTTGGTACTAAGCACTCAATAAATATTTGTTGAGTGAGTAAATAAGCAACAGTGATATCACGCCAGGGTCTTTCACGCATTGTGTGCCTCCAATGCCCATCAGATCTGCTTCGAGCATGATGATCTCGCCTCTCCTGTTGGGACTCCCTCAGCCACTGGTTTCTGCAGCTTGCACAAGCAAAGCAGGATGCATGGGGTTTCTAGAAAGCAGTATCAAAACCCAGGTGCTTAGCACCTTGCTCATGCTCAGCAAAAGCCCAAAAGAGCAAAGGTAGGGGTGGCAGTTAATGGATGTCTACATTGGCCAATAATCATCATACCTCATTAAAGTTGATTAAAAGAAAAAGAAAGATGGGCTGTCCTCCCTCCACAATGCCTGGGACCATCCCGCAGACCTCAGTCTGGGGATTCTGTGCCCAAAGGGCTCCCCTTCATTCTGATTCTATTATAAGGAGGAAAGGACTAAAGGACTAGCAGAAGGAAAAAATAGAGAGATGAAAGAAACACCCCCCTCTCCAGATCCTCATATTTGAAATTGTTAGTGAGGCCTTCAAACAATCAGATGCCATGACTTTTATTTTTAAATAGCTCTCAACTCAGGAAAGCCCTGAAGCCCTGTCTAAGGTCAACGGAACTATTTGCTCTAGGGAAATTTACTTAGGGAGGAAAGGTTCTGCCTCCTCGGGTATCTTTTTAAAGAGTCTTGCTCATCAAAGTCATCCCGCAAAGCCCTCTGACTTCTGAGCGACGGTGAGCAATGTTTCTAGTCTCGAGTTTGATGGACAGGATGTTGGCTTTACATTAAACACTAATGTGGCGGCATGAAGGCTCTTCACGTGCGGTTTGCTCCATTCATTGAAATCCAAGGCATGCCCAGCGGGTTTATGCCTGGTTTATAACACTGAGAGCACAAAGTCACCTTTTAAACCAGGCTAGATCTTTGCAGATGTCTCCACTTTACTGACTTTAGTAAGACATGTGCCTGTGAGTTATAACAGGGCTACATCTTGAGAGACATAGCTCTCAAGAATGCTACTGATTCTGAGATACACTCTGGATATACTGATGTACTTTTGGGACAAAGATAACACAACCCAATTAAATATACTCACTGATTGTAAGATGTCTTCTGATTCCAAGAATGTTTAAATGTGAAAAAGAATGCATCCTTTATTAAAAGAGGAAATTTGGTATTATTAGGTCCCATTTTCAGATAAGTAAGAAAAAGTCAAAGTCAAAAGGATTAAGTGATTCACCCAAAGCAACTCTAAAGACTCCCCCCATTCTTGGTGTGCCTGGGTGGCTCAGTCAGTAGAGCATGTGACTTTGTCTCAAGTCATGAGTTCAAGCCCCACCTTGGCTGTAGAGCTTACTTAAAAAAAAAAAAAAAAAAAAAAAAAAAAAAACTCCCCCATTCTCCTAACCAGAATCCAACACTACCTACCACAGTATGTATGAGTGTGAGTATGAAATGTTGCAGTTAATGGCTTTGATGATAAGTAGCGTGAGGCAAATGCTCTGAGCCAAAAGTGGTCCTGTATGTATTCGTGTACCCTCTCTTGAGTACCCTCTGTTTTGACCAGGTAGGTGCTTTCTCTGCAGGAAGCAGGGCAGAGAGGACCTGTGCAGATTTCCTGAAAACTTTTATTTTTCAAATGAGAATTCCCTACACATGTGGAAGGCCTTTCTCACTTACCCTCCTCATGGGTCCAGGAAAGCTACAAAATAGGGGCTCATTAGGACCGAGGACTATTGACACAGATGGGGAGACTTGGTTGTAAGGTGTGTAAAAGGAGACAGAGGGGTTTTGTCTCTCCTTTTCTTTTCTTTTCTTTTCTTTTCTTTTTTTTCTTTTCTTTTCTTTTCTTTTCTTTTCTTTTCTTTTCTTTTCTTTTCTTTTCTTTCTTTCTTTCTTTCTTTCTTTCTTTCTTTCTTTCCTTTTTTCTTTCTTTTTCTTTCTTTCTCTCATTCAGCAAATATTTGGTGCTGCTCAATCAGCACCAGATTCTCTGCAGGGTGCAGAGGATCCATTAAACAGCTCCTGTCCTCAAGGAACATAGATTTAGAAACACAGACAGGTAAACAATCATTATCTATTAATGCAACAGATATTTATTGAGTACAAAACCCTGGAGAAACCGCAGGAAAGAAGTCAAAGTCTTACCCTCATGAGTTTTTAGGCTAGTGGTGGGGGACACATATTAAATGCATGATTATACAGGTAGTTAATTACCATTGTGGTTACTACAAAGGAGAAGTACAGAGTGCCAGCAGAGTCCATTAAAGGGGCAGTGTTGGAGAATCAGCAGGAAACCGAGAGAGCAGGAAGGAAAGGACAGCCAGGAAGGACTCCAGGGACAGCACCTGTCCCAGTGGGTGTCAGCAGGGTTCAGGTCCCAGGGAAGTCAGGCCTACTCCGAAGCTGGATAGGTGAGATGAAGGAGAGGAGACAGTAAGCCATCTCTCCAGGAAGTGAGGAAAGGCCTCATGGAAATGGGCAGGGGCTCTAGCAGCCAGCCTTTCTCTCTTGCTTTTTTGTTGACCAAGAATGATTCTTGAGTGTGCCATGCTGAAAGCACTGTGTCATTATCTTATTTACCTGTGGAGGTAGGTACCATCACTTTGTCCACAGATGCAGAGGCCGGCACTCAGTGGGATGAGGGTCTTGCCCTGGATCAGAGTATGGAGCTCTGTGGCTGAGCTGAGAACTGAGACCCGGATCAGCCTCACTGCTTAGCCACAGCACTCTACTGCTCAGTCTTGGCTGTGGGAGGGGAGACAACAAACCACACCCCACAGTCCAATCACCACTGAACAGATGAAGAGAAGCTCAGAGGGGTGAACCAACTACCTGGTCCCTATCACACAGGCAGGGAGGACAAGAGGGGTCTCCAAGGAAGAGGGCTCCTCCTAGACAGGGGGAACCCTGACACCACTCTGCAGAGGTGGCCAGGTGGAAGGAACCCTGACCCTCTTGGATGTTCTGAAAGTCTGTGGACACCTTGGGACTATTTGGAGAGACAGACGCCCCCTGCTGGCTCAGAATTACTCAGGTGGTGAGGCAGGTGGAAGGGGTCTCTGGAGGTCCTGGTGAGGGATGCAAGAATGAGGAAAACCCCAATACTTCACAGTTTGCTTGTTTGTTTAAGGGATACTCATGTCTCTTGTGTGTCCTGTAAATACTCTAACGGGTGCCAATACAGACAAATTTTGCTAAGCTCTAGGGATTTTTTTAATTTATTAATTTTTTGTAAAGATTTTAAGCCCCAGCGTGGCGCTTGAACTCACAACTCCAAGATCAAGAGTTGCAAGCTCCACCGATTGAGCCCCCAAACTCTGGGGATTTTTGAGTGGAGCAGAGCCATGTAGCATAGCCTGACTTCTGGCAGAAAGGGTCTCCTTGTAGGAACCAGGAGAGGGAAGAGATCAGATAACCTGGCTATCTTGACTCATCCAGCGCTCAGGAATCTGAAATAGGTGAGAAGTGGAGATTCAGTGGCATCTGCCCTAGGAAGGGAGGGGAGGAAAGACGGGGAAGGGAATTCATTTACAAGCACTTCACACACTATTCCACTGACATGTGACAATGAGGGGAGGCTGGGAGATGTGCTTTAGCCACAGAGGAGAAGGCAGAACACAGGTATCAGCAAACACCAGCTGCCACTGTCACAAATGCTGACCCCATAATGGCAAAACCACCCCTTGACTGGATTGAAGGTGAAGGCCGAACTTTGATGAGATGTGAATTTGATCATTTCATGAACATTGCTGGCAAGGCTGGATAACTGTGGAATAACTTAAAATGGGGCCCATACATCACCCTCTAGCCTCTTTTTGATTTGAAAGGGGCTAAAAAGTCATTTTTAAAATGCCACCAAGATTATGGGAAAACAGAAACACATACACTCCAATTGCAGAGAAGCGACGATTTTCTAACTACATTAGTAAAGATGATAACATATAATCAGCCAAATGACAAAAATAAAAAGCAGGGGGCTGGAAAAATAAATGAGTTTAGTGACCCAAGTAGGTGGGGGTATAAAAGTACATCTGTGAGGGAAATACCCAGTGTCCAATGGACAGGTGGCCAGTAACTTTGAGACACATGACAAAAAGGTGAAACACTTAGGAACATTTTAGTCTTTACAGTCCTTAATGACATGCAAATACTGTATTACAGCCAAGAAGACCCCAACTCTTACCAACAAATTTAGCAACAGTTAAAATGACGAGGCCCACAGCTGGTCTGCAGGGAAACAGGAACTCATTCATGTGTGCTTGTGAGTCAGCCCCTTGGTCCAGAGGAAACCTGACATGAGAACGTGCATTCCTGTGCTCCTGGGCTCACTGATCTCACTTTTGGGGACAGATCTCGAGGAAATAGCTCAAGACGAATAGTAATCAGAGAGTGACACTGTCCAGGTGCCTGCAGTTAGGAACCGGTTACCTAAAATTCTGTGTTTGGAATAATCTGTTGCCCTAAGAATTTCCTGTCTGGAGTCAGAGAGATGGGGAACTCATCCCGAGCCTGCCATTTAGCTGTGTGACTTTAGATACATCACGTGACCTCTCTGAGCCTCAGTCCCTTCCTGGATAAAAGGGAGATGATAATTGATTGCTATCCCCTGGGGTTGTGTGTTAAAAGGGGTCATGTCCATAAAGTGTCTACCCAGTGCCCTGCAGATTGTTTAACGAAGGTAAAACTGCCCTTATTGGAAGGTGACTACTTGATAGATCCTGGGGAAAGAGTTCCTGCTTTGTAAAGGATGAAGTAGCATCAGGTAGTATCAGCTTTGTATCTTGAAGAAGAGCTAGTATCCTGACTCCTGGTTTATTTTCATCACAAAGTCAGAAGAAGGAAAATAAACCCCTACCACTACTACGGAGGAATCCACCAAAATGCAAAGGGGGCTAAATCCCCCCGAAGCAGAGAGGAAAATGCTGGCCAAGCTCGCACTCGCAGCCCAGCCGAGTGTCAACACTGGGGGGTGGGGGTGGGGGTGGGGGTGGGGGTGGGGGGTGTCTCCGAGGATCTGGAAATGCACGTTTTTCTGAGGCATACTCTGCGACAGGGGTTTTATAGTTCGGGATTTTTATCTCCTGCTTTAGGGAGGAGCTAATCTGCCCAAGGTCACGCGTTAAGTGACCCGATGTGGCAGGTGCTTCTCCCCACTGCACCCTACCTGCTGCCTTCAGCTGTCCCGCCGGGCGCGGCTCGGTGAGGGGCAGGCGCCCGAAGCGCTGAGGGGTCTCGGGTCTCGGAAGGGGAGAGCTAGGCCGGGGTGGTCGCAGGCACACCCCACCCCCGGCGGTGGCGGGTCGAGGATCCTGCGCTCGCGACTCCTCTCGGGGACACCCGGGGCGCGCCCCGCTGCGGAGCCCTCCTCCCGCCAGCAGGGGGCGCCGACGAGAAGGCGGGCTGGAGGCCTCGGGGCGAGGGCCGCCGCCGCTCCCTGGCGGAGTCCGCACCGAGGCCGCCGCTCGCCCACGTGTCCGCGGCGAGGCTCCGAGGCGCGGCCGGGGCGGGACCCGGGGCCCAGGCCGGGCGACAGGCCAGTCCCGCAGCGCCCCCGCCCCTGTCCGCGCCTGCCCGGAAGCGCTGGCGCCGAGGGGGCGGGCCCGGGAACCGCTTCCGGGGGCGGGGGGCGCGGGCTGGGGCGGCAGCCGGAGCGGCGGGGACGGGCCTGGCGCCGGCGGCGGCGGCGGCGGCGGCGGCGGAGGGGGCGCCGCGGGCGGGCGATGTGAGCGCGGCGCTCTCGGCAGGTGAGGCGCGCCGGTCGGGGGCGGCGGGCGTGGGGCGGCGGGCGTGGGGCGGCGGGGCCGGGGGCAGCCCTCGGCCGCTGTCCGGCTCCCTCTGGGCGCGGCGGGGCGGGCGCCTCCGCGCCTGGTCAGTCCGGCGGGTGGGCGGGCGGCGCGGGCCGGGGCCGGGGCCGGGCGGGGTCGGGAGGCCCCGGCACCTGCTCTGGCCACAGGCGCGCGCCGCGGAGGGGCCAAGAGTGCTCGGCCCCGGGTCCGGGCGCCGCCGGTGGGGCCGCCCCGGGCTCCCCAGCCTCCGCCCCGGGCGTCTCGGGATCCCCTGCTGCCGGGCCCCGCGCCCCCAGCGGCGCTGCCCCCTTTGTACGGGGAGGCTGGGTGGCCGAGTGCCCTGGAGAGCTCGTCCGGGCCGCGGGGTCGGCCCTGCTGGTGGCCGCCGCCGAGCCCCTGCCCCACGCCACCGCCTTCCTCCATCCAGGTAAACAGGCGGCGGCGCGCCCTGCTCGGCCCCGGACGTCTCCATGGTCATCTCGCCCTCGGCCGCTCCTGCCATTACGGAGGGCCGGGCTGGGGTTGGCCTCCGGGGGTAAACGGTGTCTTCCTCGGCTGGGCTTCAGGGCGGCACTAGTCGGGGAGCCGTCTGGAGGCTTTCTGCAAGCTCTTCCACGCTGGGCCTCAGTTTCCCCATCTGATCAGCGAGGGCTTCAGATTCGCTCTCTAAAGACCCTTGCGGGTCTGTCACTCTGTGTGTGTGTCTGAAATTAAGGGCTGTCCCTGATTGCAAAATACTGGGCCGTTCCACTGAAGACTTTTTGCGAATGTGGACTTTTTAGCCACTTAATACACTTGGTTTCAGACAGGCTTTAAGAATGATTCCCAGAAGCTTTTCTAAATCTTACCTTAATTGTATTTCATCCCTTGCTTTTGTCCCTAGGAGTAATCAGTCACATCCCGCTGAGTTTTCGCATGCAGATTTTTTTTTTTTTTTCGTTGTTTATATTTGCCCATTTTCTCTTTGTTCCTTAGTCCAGGCCCTCTTTGCTTCACATCTGGATTATTGCAACAGCTTCTTAGTTGGTCTGTGACTTCAGAAGTCCCCCGCCTCCCCCCTCCTTCCTTTATGCTAATGCCAAACTTAATATAGGAAGTCAAAAAAAGAGTGGAGTGCTTGCTTGATTATTAAATGTCAAGATGCTGTTCCATGTGGTAGGGGAAAGCAATGGAAGACACACAGCCTCCAAGCAGCTTTTACACTGGGTGCTGAGACTTTACCTGTGAAAAGGTAGTTGATTGATGAGACGGGGCTGTGTGCTGTAGAATTAAGAGGAAGGAGAGATGGAGGTCACCAGAGGCTGAGTGGTCAGGGAAGGCTTAGCGAGGAGGTAGGATTTGAGCTGGCTGCTACAGGATGAGTAGGACTCAGATAGGAAAAGAAGAATCAGGCCCAGTGATCCAGTGGAGCTAGTGAATAGACCGGTCTCCTTGTAGAGAAGTGTTCCTATAGGAAAGGGAATAGGACGAAAGATCGATTGGAGCTTGTTCCTGAACGAATTTAACACTAGGCCAAAGTTGAAACTATTCTAAAGGGGGGGGGGGGGTGGTAAGCAGCAGGAGACTAGGGGTGGTTTGTGATAATTTGCAGGAAAGGAAAGGAGTTGGCTTGGAGGCTAGGAGATCAGCTAAGAGGCCATGGCCTTGAGTAGTATCCTCTTGTCTGCCACACTGGGTCCAGCCATTGCCCACCCCCGCTCTTCTTGGTTTGACCCCTCCTCACCTACTTGAACCTATTCCCTGCTTCTCGTTCTCCCATCTGTCCTCTGCAGAAGCAAGTTTATGACCGCCTCTAGGGCTTCGCTCCTGTTGTTCCCCCCTTCTGAAGTGCTGGCCTCCTTTTTCTTCTCTGTGTAAATTCTCCATTTCACTTCCTTCAAGCCCCTGCTGAAGATATACTTCCTCCAGAGGGTGTTCCTTGACTGCCCTACCCCCATGCCTTTGTGGCACTCACAATCTAAAGCTCAGGATTCAGCATGTGTTCCTTGGTTATTGGACTTGTTCTTGTCCCAGCTGGAGTGGGTGTTTTTTTTTTGAGGGCATTGTGTCTTAATACTTCTTGTGGAGCTCTGATGGTATCTAATACAGCAGCCAGATTTTTATAAGAGATATTCAGATACTTCACCTGATATTTGTTGGTACACTTAAAAAAAAAGATTTGATTCTCCTCCTTTTTAAAGGGGGCGTCTGTTATTATCAGCTTTCTCTGTTATATATCACTGATGCCCAATGCTGCCATTCAAAGTGGATGTTTTCGGCTCTCACTCTTAGAGCACCCATAGCGTAAAATGAATCTTTGGAAGATTAAAAAGTTTACTTTTGATTATGAGAGAGAAAAAAGTCACGTAATTCTTCTGTTGGAGACTGTGGGGAAAGAACTGCCACTTTGGAGTCAGGCCTGGGTTTGAATCCCAACAAGGCTACTTACTAGTTCTGTGAACTCGGGCAATTTGTATGAAGTCTCAGAGCCTGTCTCCTCTATAGTGTGGAGATAATAAAATCCATCTCATAGGGTTGCTCTGAGTTTTAAAATGAAAAAAAAATGTATATGAAGGGAGGTAGCAAGAGTTTGCAACTCATATTAACTGCTCAGTACATTTTCATCACCACCACCAGCTCATCAGGTATAAATTTATCAAGGTGGAGAGATGAGATGTGGATTTCTATGTGTCTCTGGATCCTTTCAGCTGAAGCACTTGTTGAAAATGTCCGTATCCTGAATCCAGAATACGATCGTTATGTTTTCTTTCCATTCGTTTTCACGTTACTTTAAATTCTGCTTCATGTTTTTCAAATTTCTTAATTATGTCCATTTAGTGTTTTATAGCTGACTGCTGAATTTAGCTTAGTGAAGGTCATCAACTGAATGCAGTTTAATATCTAATGGTTATTTTCTGGTTGATATTGATGGCATGGAAAACCTCACAGAAGAAAGTGATTCAAGGTGAGCTTTTCTAACCCTTCTGTCTAAGAGGTAGGATTTGAGGTTCCCAGCCAGGCTCAGGGCCCCAGAAATGCCAGCAGTAAAGCAGAGGAGATGCCACTTCTTGACATTTTTGAGTTCTTGGTCTTAAGAAAGCTTACTCATTCCTTTACCTGAAACCTACCTTTCTCATTTGGGATGAATTCATGAAACCTCCATTTGACCACTTCACAGACAGAGGTAAAGAAATGTTTTCGGACATAGTGGACACCTTGCAAAGAAATGGCTGCAAACTACTCAAAGTACAGCACAGTGTAAACCCTTAACTATCTTTGTGTCGGTGTGATGATACATCCTTAAATGAGAATTTTCTTCTCACTGAAAGTTGATCAGTAGGAGTCCAGCACCAGTGAAAACCCTGCATCTCACCAGTGTGCCTGGATTAAAGTCTTACAGGAGGTAAGAATTCCCACTCAGGACTGACAAATCTAGGTTCAAATCCTGGCTCTGACAGTCATTAGTGACCTTGGGAAAAGTTCTTCATCTCAGTTTGTTTCCTTATCTGTGGAATGGGGATAGTTGCCCTATCTGTGTCAGAGTGTTGTCATGAAGGTTCAGTGAATAGGTAAAGTGCTTACTTAGCATAGAGTTCACAGTAGGAATGTAACTGGTAATCCTTAACATTACAGGTGAGGTTAAAGAGGCCATCCCTGCCCCGCCAGGACAGCTCAGAAGAAGATTCTGATGTTTTTTCATAGACTGGAAGACAAACCCCACTGTCAAACCAAACTGTACTCTCAGAATTAGTGTAACTGAGCAGACTTGGAGAATGTTAACGCCTTGGTAGGAAATCTAACAGTTTGGATAAAAATGTTCTTTCAGGCTCACATGAATTAATGCAGTAAGAACTCTAGACTTGTTTTCTTTTAAATTAGGATGAGTGCTTCATGAATATCCATCACGGAATGCCATTTTATTTATTTTTTTCGTGCATTGGGTTTTAGCAGCACCAGAATGTTTTATGCAGCCCTGGTGTTATTCGGCTGCTGCTTTCTAAAGGATTAGATTGTAATTCATGACAGCTCAAGTTTAGTTTTGATCTAGACCCAGGCAGAAATACCTAGAAAAGTTATTTTTATATAGTTGTTACTGCTGTTACCATGCCTGCTGTCCCTAGTGCTTCCATCTGTGGTCTTTTTCATGACTTTTTGTGTGGAATGGAAATTAGAGATCCTAGGTCTTCAGTGCCTCATAGAGTTGTGGCTCTGGTATCAGCAAGTGACAGAATCCAGCAGGTGCAGCTCTGGGTTTGGAATCGTGAGCATCTTGATTGAGAATAATGGGTACCTCCTGGTGCCTTAAATGACTTCCAGATTTGTAACCTTGATTTCTTTTATTAGAAGTGTCACTGGGTATTTTTAAACGAAGCAGAGCAAATTAGAGTGTTTAATGGGTTAGATGGGAATGAGCCACCTTGCTAGATTGTGCCTGCTGGAAGGGATGGCCCTACACCTATTGGGTCGTCAGCAGGAGGAGTTGAGAGCTGAGGGTGTAGCGATGGTGGCATCTGAGGATTTTGAGCCACCAGCTTGGTTCAGGTTGAGTCAGCTGACATGTGCTGAGAGCCTCTCTCTCTGCCAGACACAATGCTGGGCTCTGGGCACACGGTCCCTGCCCTCAGCTCACTGCCGAGGGTGTGTGCTCAGCAGCACATTGGCGATTGCTTAGATTTTATGCTTGCGCTTCTGTTCGAGTTGTCTTTATGGGGAAACACTTCCAGGGCTTTCCCCAAGAATGTTGTAAAGGGGTTTGCAAGGCCCGAGTGCATGTTTGCCCAGATGGCATTGAAGTGTCCCTTCTTTCATCTTTAGGCTCTCTTCAGAATGGATTAGCAATGCAGGGAGATGTAACTAGTCTCCACTCTGGTTTTCATTGTTCAGTGTCCTTACAGCTTAAAAAAAGGCACAATGCCGAATTTTATTGATGAAATGTTGTGCTAAGTGTGGGTGTTACATTGTTCTTGTGACCATGTCACAGTACCTCTCTTACAGGAGCAGACAGCAGAACTCTGCTGCTCTCAGCTAAGCTTTTTTCTCTCTTCTCTCGCATTTTACCAGATCAGTGCTCGGTACAATCGTTTGATTACTCCCAAATCGGCATCTGATGTTTCTGAACAGCACCCCACACACACACCCGCAACCTCTTACTACCCGTCAGACAGCTCTACACAGGTGCCCAGTGGGCAACCCAGACACCCCTTGTCTGAGGCTGAACTCACTTGCCTCCTAGCATGGATAGCGTCCTGCAGTCTCCAGGTCCTATTGAATCCTTCTTTGGACTCATGTTCAGGTCGGTGGCTGCCAGAATTGATTTGGAGTTTTCTCATCTAGTATTCAAGGCCCTCCACGTTCTGATGGTGGTTCTCCTCTTTGCCCCGTCACCCCTGGAACCTGAGCCCCAGCCACTCCTCCAGACACCACATGTTTCCCTCCTTTATTCCCCGCTCCTGACATTCCTTTCTGTTCTACTTAAAATGCAGAGCCGTGTTTACCTATTACTAACACCAGGAAGCTTTCCTTTGTTCTATTTTGATTTTTAAAAAAATCTCTTTTGGTCAAAAGTGATCAGTCTTGTCATTGCTCCTCATAGTTCTTTGTTTCTGCCTCTCTAAATTGTCTACTTGATACACTCGTTATCCACTTGCAGCCTTTCTCTAGATTGTTTGGTTTACAAAATTATATATTTTTAGGAAGACTCTTACACATATCTTAAAAATACTTTTGGTGAGAATAATACAGCTATGTGGTAGAACATTCAAGAAGTATAAAGTGAAGCCTGTTTCCCTTCCCCCTCCCAGTCCTTAGTCCTCATTCCCAAAGTCACCGACTTTTATAGTTTCATGTGATTCTTTCCAGAGTTGATACAGCAGTGGATATTTATTCTCTCAAGAAAAATACATGAAAAGAATTCCATATATGCATACATATTGTTCCGTATCATGCTGGTTTGGGCTAAATACTAGAACCCTTTTATAATGAAGCATAATTGATCTATCTGTCCTTTCAATGGCTGTGTAGGGTTTCATTGTTGATTTTTGTTGTTTTTTTGAGCGAGTCTCTCTCTCTCTCTCTCTCTCTCTCTCTCTCTTTTTTAAGATTTTATTTATTTATTCATGAGAGATACAGAGAGAAAGAGGCAGAGACACAGGCAGAGGGAGAAGCAAGCTCCCCACAAGGAGCCCGATGTGGGGCTTGATCCTGGACCCCAGGATCACGTCCTGAGCAGAAGGCAGACGCTCAACTGCTGAGCCACCCAGGCGTCCCTGAGCCAGTCTCCTCTTGATGGAATTTTGAAGTTCCCCTTTTCTCTCTCTTTCTCTCTATTTTTTTGCTACAGCAAATAAAAATGCTTAGTGGGCCTCCTCGTTAACATGTGTCCTAACATACTTTTATAAGGGCTATCTATTTGTAGGATCAATTCTTAGCAATTGATGGTGGACCAAATAATAAATGCCTTGTGCTTTTGCATGCTGATTGATCTGACCAGGTTATCCCTCAGGATTACACTTGCCAGTTCTTTTTAAATATGTGCAAATCTGATGGGTCAAAAAAAAAAAGTAAAAAAAAAAAAAAATCTGATGGGTCACAACTGGTGGCTCATTTTTTCTTTCCCTAAATTCACATGTGTTTAGTCATGAATGAAGCTAAACATCTTTTCATGTGTTTTGTTGCTATTTGTCTTTTCTTTTTCTATGAAATGTTAATTCCTTTGCCCCTTCTTCCGTAGGATTTTCTGTGTCATCCCAATCTGATTGATTGGCAATATAAATTAAGGAATTTGGAAAGTAGCCCATTGTCAGATGCATGTGTATTTTTCCTTGGTATGTCATTCACTTCTGGTTTTTGCAAAGGATATTTTTCAGTTCTTTGTTGTCAGATGTCTTCATTTTGCCCTTTGTGGCTTCCGGGATTTCTGTCATGCTTGGAAAGACCTTTATTTCATTATTATAAATAAATTCATCCATACTTTTTTTCAGTTAATTTTTGATGATAATCAAGTCTTATAAAAGTACTGTCATAAGAACATACCAGGACCCTCTTTCCATTCCCTGGTGCTAAGAAATCAGTGAATAGGCAACACCTTTGAAAACTCATGTTGCTTCCCTTACCCGCTCTTTCTTTCCTGTGAGCCTCTGGGGTTGTTTGGTGTGAGGGCAGTCATTACCTTTTCAATCTTTTGCTCAAACTCAGTGGAAGGAGCAGGGTGAAAGGAGGAGCAAAGTATGATTAACTGGTGTATCTGTTCACACCCCTGTCAGGATCAGTCCGGTCTACTAGAGACTGTTACTTTGCTGTCTTTGCAAAGTGACCTTTTTATTCTTAAAGCTCCTTAAGGGGAGCCTGGGTGGCTCAGTCGGTTGAGCATCTGCTTTTAGTCGGGTAGTGGTCCCAGGGTCATGGGATTGAGCCCCGCATAGGCCCTCTGCTCAGCAGCTGTCTGCTTCTCCCTCTTGCTCTGTGATGTCTCTCACTTTCACTTTCCCTCAAATAAATAAAATCTTAAAAAAAAAAAAAAAATAAACCTCCTTTAGGTAAAATGCATTTGTTAGTGAGCTTTGAAACCCTGATTAGGGGTAATTTTCCCATGTTTATTGGATTTCAGAACAGGGTCTTGTCCTGTCCACACACGCATGGGTGTGGTGAGACATTCTGTAGCTTTTTTGGGTGGGATCTTGAAGAGATTTCAAGCAGCTTTGCTAACTAAGCCTCGTTGAGTATGGTCTTGCATCAGATTTTAGTTTTCTTTTCAGAGTATGCATGCATGTTTATCCCTAGGACCCGTCTCCTGACTTCAGGTCTGTGGGTGGAGCATCGCAGGCTGACCTGGACACAGGTTGTACAGTGTGGCCCTCCCCCGTGGCTCGTGCACAGAGTGCCTCATTGTGGCGACCTCCCCCCTTCTCTGGTCACCCGGTCTGCCTTCACTCCCCGGCTTGGGTCCGTGTTCTTCCTGAACCTGCTCCTTCTCTATTCCTCGTGATTCTGGCCTGCCCCTGGTCTGCGCTGGCCTGTTGTTCTCGCTGCTGTCCTCGGTGCTTGATCAGCCCTGGGTCGCAGTCTGCTCTGGCTTTGGAACACCAGTCTCAGTGCTGCTTAGAATTTTGTTGAACTTGGGCTAAAGTAGCATCTGCTCTGTGACTTCCACCTTTAAACACCAAAAAGACCAGTTACTTGAGCCTCAGACTAGTGGTTTCTAATTAATTGAGTCTGTAACATGAAGATAGGTGTTTAAGGAGTTGGAATCAGCCAGGGTCAGCAGCTCGGATGGGGAGAAGTATGCAGATGAAGGGCATACTGTATCTTAGCTGCAGGGCCACCTGGGACCTTTTTTTTTTTTTTTCTGCTCAAAGCCCTTACCTCTCTTGGAGATTCTGATCTAGGAAGAGGCTGCTGTCATAAATTCCTAGAGCTGCCATTGTTCAGTCACAGGGTCATGCATTTGTAATTTTGATGGATATTAATAAAATACCCCTCACTTGGCCTTCTCCATCCCCTTCCTCTTCATAGAAGCAGTAGGAGCCCATGCAGCAATGGGGGAATGTTTACCACTTGTCCCTGTCTCTTTCCCTGGCCACAAGGCTAGAGTAGGAATGTAACCTGGGACAAGCTTTCTTATCCTCAGCTCTTCCTGACTTCTGGTCCTGCTATTCCCCACGGGCAAATTAGACAAGGATCAGGAGTTCTAGTGTAGGAAGTCTAGATGGGCAGATTTTGCACTGGTATTGAGAAAGTTAGCCTCTTGGAATCTCAGTTTCCTCATTTCTAAAATGGGGGGGGGTACCTCCCTCTGTGGGGAGGGCAAGAGGATTCAGAGAAATAATGCATATAAGTCCTTTATGACATGCCTTGCCCATATCAAACATTCAGTCAATATCAGTTATTGATGATGATGGTGATAATAGGCTTTTCCAAGTAAGGGAGAGGTCTAAAGGATGTGGGAGGTGGCAGTGACCCCCTTTTACAGTTGCTGAGGCTAGTGGTAAGGGGTGGCTGGCCACAGGGAAGTGGATGAAGGGGACCAGTGTCAGGACTGCCCACCTCAGAGGTGGTCCTTCCCAGAACCCGCTGAGACCAGTGACAGCAGTGTCATCAGCTGACCTTGGTAGAGGCTGTGTGTGAGGTGAAAGCTGCTTCCAGGGGTGTTCAGATATTCTCCCATTAAAAAAAATTGGCAGAGCAGGAAGTGTATGTGTCCATTGGTTGAGTGAGCAGAAGAACACTGTGAAGAGGTTGAGCAGCTGACAACTTGAACCTTCCAGCAGACCGCTGCAACTACATCCTTACCGTGTATGTTTTTTTAGAGGTATTTCATGTTCTTATCCAGAGTGTAATCTTTACAAACAAACAAACAAACAGAAAAACTCTTAAGTATTAATGGAAAAAAAGTATTAATGGTATTGAAGAAAAATGTCCAGCTGATATATGTGTGTTTTTTAAATTCAAAAATAGCAATGGAAATGTCTGGTTTGGGGATGGCTTCTTGCCTAAGTTAATGTGACAGACCTGTGATCAATCTGCTGAGTTAAAGAGTACTGATTCTGCTGTATTTAGTGAGAGGAATAATCACATTCATTATTGTCTTGCGAAGCAGCTGCAAACTTTGTCTAGATAGAAAACTAATATATAAATCACTTCTCTGCATTATGAATTGAATGAATTTCATTCCCACATCTCTCTGAGTTGGAAGGAATCTATGTTAAGCCTGTATCAAACTGTGAGACTGGGAATCTTATTCATCTTTGAAATCCCTTTGGTTTGTGCATGCAGAAGATTGAAACTGAATGAGTATTTCCTATAAATGTAGAAAATAATTTAAATTCCCAGTCAGTATGCCATTTAGTGATTGCAATTAAATGTAATATTTGCAGCAAATAAGACAAAAGGCTAATTTCCTTAATTTCCAAAGAGCTCTGACAATTCAATAAAAAGTGCAAATAGAGGTAAAGGATATGAACAGGCAATTCAAAGACAAACTTAGACAAATTGCCATTAAATGTGAGAAAAGATGATCAGCCTCACTTATAATTAAATAAAAGCACTTTAAAACCATGAGATGCCATTTTAAACTGATCAGTCTGGCAAAACTGAAAAAGTGTAATGCTGATTATTGGCAGTTCTGAGGGGAACAGAGACTTCATGAGCTGTTGGTGGGGGTAGCTGCTGCCGCCTTTGGGACACAATTGGCATGATCAGTGGAAATGAAACCATGATTCTAGCAAAGTCTTCAGCTTGGAGGAAATACCATGGCTATTTAAATTTTTTCCTGTTTAGGGTATCAATTGGGACCTGGTTAAATAAGTACATTTCTATGGCTGTGGAAAGATTTTAAGGTGTATTAAATACATTAAATAAAAAAGGGGGTGTAGAACAGTTTATGCTGATATGTGTTTGTAATTTTCTCTGAAAGAACACAGAAAACTGGGATCCCTGGGTGGCGCAGCGGTTTGGCGTCTGCCTTTGGCCCAGGGCGCGATCCTGGAGACCCGGGATCGAATCCCACATCGGGCTCCCTGCATGGAGCCTGCTTCTCCCTCTGCCTGTGTCTCTGCCTCTCTCTCTCTCTGTGTGACTATCATGAATAAATAAATAAAATCTAAAAAAAAAAAAAAAAAAAAAAAAAGAACACAGAAAACTCTTACCAGTGATTATCTTTGGGAATAGGAACTGGGGAAGAGCTTTGCTACTCGTTTTTTATTTTCTTTACTAGGATTTAAGTTTGTGTGCATGTATTTTGTTTTAAAGATCAAATTAATGCAACGTTGATCTAAGTTAGGTGTAGGCCCACTGACATTCTGTGCAGAGGAGGAATCAAGACCTTCAAGAAACCAGTGAGTAGCCCATGTTGGGAAATTGCTGATCTAGAGGAGTGGAGGCTCCTGTTTGAACTTGATTGTCTCTTGAAGAGGTTCCGACTTGCTTTACCTCTGGACCGCTAGACCTGATATCAGGTCATTGGGTGTAGAACTTGTGATTCATGATGCCTTTTGCTCCATTCAGCTTGGTAACGTGCCTAGGACTGAAGTTACCTGCAAAATCCCTGTGTGTCAGACTTCTAGAAGCCTCCTGCTCTGGAGTGTTGCTTATTAGCAGCTTCAGGCAGAGGGCTTTGAATCTCATTGTCACGGCCAGAAGGAGGTGTTAATGTAAAGGAGAAGAGAGTGAAGCACTTCCTTTCTCATTTACAGAAAACTGGAATCCCTCTCTTAGGTGTTAATCATGGCCTTTGGTTTTTCTCTCCAGTGATTTTCTTTCAAGTGTAGCTCTCTACTTTTCTTCTGAGAAGATAAAGAGCCATGCAGAGGAGGAGGAAGCCTCACCTCAGAGCTAGTTTCGGTTGGTTGTAGACTATTTCAGAAATGCTTCATTGTTTTTTCTTTTCTACTGGTTTTTGCCCAGAACTCTGCACCTTTCAAAAGCCTAAGCCCACGTTCCTTTTGCCCCTTAATTCCCAAAGCCACTATTTACACACCTTTGTGTCATGCCAGGCAGTATCTGTGTTTCTAGAAGGCAGTCTGGTGTAGTTAGGACCACGACCTCTCCACTCAGACTAAGTTCATCTTTTAAATGTGGGACTTTGGCAGTGTCTTGACTGCTTTTCCTCAGTTTCTTCATCTATAAAATAGGAACAATCGTAGTATTTCCTTCATGGAATTGGTAAAAGGATCAAATTAATATATATGTTTAGCACAGAGTCAGTACTCATTATATGTTGGATTTTATATACATTCAGTGCATGAATTTCCCTCATTTAATCATGATAGCAGTTGTGTTGGGCAGTAGTTCTTTTGAGACCTTTTCTAGGTAGGAAATCAAAGTTAACCAACTTGTCCAAGACCACATGGCTGTTTAAATGTTCATTAGTACTATTATTATCAGGAAGTGGCAGAGCCAGGATTCATGAAGGTAGCTGAGTCTACCTTCAAAGCCAGTTCTCTTTGTTACACCATGCTGTCCCCCTAAAAAAATGTCTGCTACAGCTAACCTTGATTACTGTGGGCCAAACAGCCACTGTACTATTTCCTACTTCTTTTTATTAAGATTGACTGATTGACGGAAAAGGACAAACATTATATGGTCTCATTAATTTGGGGAATATAAAAATTAGTGAAAGGGAATAAGGGAAAGAAGTAAAAATATCAGTGAGGGTGACAAAACATGAGAGACACCTAACTCTGGGAAATGAACAAGAGGTAGTGGAAAGGGAGGTGGACAGGGGGTTGGGATGACTGGGTGATGGGCATTGAGGGGGGCACTTGGCGGGATGAGCACTGGGTGTTATGCTAAATGTAGGCAAATTGAACTCCGATAAAAATTTTTTTAAAAAAAGATTGATTGATTTGAGAGAGGGAGAGAGTGGGCATGTGTGCATGCATGTATACGTGTGTGCTCGGGAAGGGCAGAGGGAGAGGGACAGAGTCCCAAGTAGACTCTTTGTTGAGCCTGAAGGGGGAGGCTTGCTCTCAGGATCCAAAACCAAGAGTTGGATGCTTAACTGACTGCACCCCTAGTGCTTTATAGTTCTGCCTACTTGTATTTTATAACAAGCCACAAGGCAGTGACTGTTATTCCCATTTTCAAGATAAGAAAACTGAGACTTGGAAAGTTTATGAAGTACCTCACCCAAGATTTACAAGTGGAAAGCAGGTGCCATTTCAACCCAGATCTGACTCCAGATTCGTGCCTCTGACAATTTTATTATGATCTTTTCTGACCTTTAAAAAACTGGATGACGGGGGCACCTGGGTGGCTCAGTTGGTTAAGCAGCTAACCCCAGCTCAGGTCATGATCTCCGGTTCCTAGGGTGGAACCCTGCCTTGGGCTTCCTGCTCAGCAGGGAGTCTGCTTTTCTCTCTCCTTCTCATGCTCTTTTTCTCTTTCTCTCTCTCTCAAATAAATAAAATCTTAAACAAAAACTGGGGGTGAAGCATCCTGAATTTTTTTTTAAATGTTACTTATTTTTAATTACATATTCAGATAGTTTAGAAGTGTGTCTAAAAAGATTCATTGAGGGATCCCTGGGTGGCGCAGCGGTTTGGCGCCTGCCTTTGGCCCAGGGCGCGATCCTGGAGACCCGGGATCGAATCCCACGTCTGGCTCCCGGTGCATGGAGCCTGCTTCTCCCTCTGCCTGTGTCTCTGGCTCTGTCTCTCCTTCTCTCTCTCAAGAATAAATAAATAAAAAAAAAAAATTAAAAAAAAAAAAACAAAAAAACAAAAAAAAAATAAAAAGATTCATTGAAAGCTAGTAGGACTTCCAGCTACCTTGGCCCCATCCCAGAGGCAGTAGAGATTATTTGTTTTTGTGCATCATTCCAGAAATAGTCTGCATATTGACACAGCAGTGTGTGTGTGTGTGTTTTCATGGTGCTTTATACAAACAACACGTATACCGTTCTGCACCTCACCCTTTTCCTTCAGCAGTATACCATGGTGATTATATCATGTCAGTATGAAAAGAGCTTCCTTATTTGTTTTTACTGGTTGTATAATGGTCTTAAGTATGGCCGTTCCATAAGTTATTAGCCATGCTCCTCTTGATGAGCATCTAGTTGTTCTGAATCTTTTGTTTTGTCCAGTGCTGTAGTAAATTGCAAGGGCTAAAGTTCCTTGGTCCTAGGGGGACATGCATTTGTAATTTCAGTGGACGTCACTAAAATGCCCTCCAGAGTATTTGCCCATTTTACAACCCACCAGCAGTGTCTGTCAAAGTATCATTTGACAGGGATTTTAAGGTATTTTTTATTTTATTTTATTTTATTTTATTTTATTTATTTTTTTATTTTATTTATTTTTATTTTATTTTATTTTATTTTATTTTATTTTATTTTATTTTATTTTATTTTATTTTATTTTATTTTATTTTATTTTATTTATTTTATTTTCATGAGAGAGAGAGAGAGAGAGAGAGGCAGAGACACAGGCAGAGGGAGAAGCAGGCTCCATGCAGGGAGCCTGATGTAGGACTCGATCCCGGGTCTCCAGGATTAGGCCCTGGGCTGAAGGTGGCTCTAAACTGCTGAGCCACCTGGGCTGCCCATGCCAGCTGGGTTTGAATCTTGCCAGTTTGAGAAAGAATTGTGTCTCGTGTTAATTTTTGTTTGTTTGTTGATGTTTTTAAGCACTTTATGTTTCAAGACCATTTTAATTTCTTTTGAAGCATCTGTTCATAGCCTTTGCCCATTTTTCAATTGTTATATTTGCTTTTATTGATTTGTAAGAGTTTTATATTTCTTTGCCATATATGTTGTATTTCTTGTAACTTTTGTTCATTTGTTGGTCAAAAGCCATTTATTTAGTTGTATCAAAGTTCTTCTGTGGCTAAAACTCTGTTTTTTCCTCTGGTATCTGTCTTTGTGTGCTTAGTAAGACCTTCTCTAGAAGGTATCTTGGTCTGTGGTGGAAAAGGGATCTAACTTTATTATTACATATTCATATTATCCAAGCAGCATCTATTTCAAAAATTCTTCCTTTCTCACTGATTGGAAATGGCCCACAGGGCCCATCCTGGTCTGCCTTCCATCTGCCTTGATGGCCCCCTGAGGCCTGTGTCCTCTGCCTTCCTCATTGTCCCAACTGTACCGGAGTTCTCTAATGCTTCTTTCCTTCCTGCTCAGGCTCTCGTCTCTTGGTGTGTGGCATTCTGTCTGTCTGGAGAACAGGACCATTCTCCTACAGCACCTCCCCACCCTCCATTATAAAAGATCTCCTAGCTCTTGTCATATTTTTTAACAAGAGAATGATAGCCCACCTGAACCCCTAGTGCCTGGCACATAGAAGACCGACTTAGAGGGAATGAATTATGCGGTCATACATTTTGATATCTTTATGTTTGGCTGTTTTTGTTTTTTTTTTTCTAAATTGTCTTTAGTATTTATTCTTCTAGATCTTCACTGTCCAGTGTGGTAGCCACTGGCCACATATGGCTAGTGAACACTTGAAATGTGGTTATTCCAAATTAAGATGTGCTATAAATGTAAAATACACATCAGATTTCAAAGAGTTAGTATGAAAAAAGAATATGAGATGTCTCATTAATAATTTCCTAACGGGGATCCCTGGGTGGCGCAGTGGTTTAGCGCCTGCCTTTGGCCCAGGGCACCATCCTGGAGACCTGAGATCGAATCCCACATCAGGCTCCCGGTGCATGGAGTCTGCTTCTCTCTCTGCCTCTCTCTCTCTCTCTCTCTCTCTGTGACTATCATAAATAAATAAAAATTTAAAAAATAAATAAAGGCTGTGTTTAAAAAAAAATAATTTCCTAACGTTGGGACATGTAGGTGGCGGTCGGTGGTTGAGCATCTGCCTTCAGCTCAGATCGTGATCCTGGGGTCCTAGGATCGAGTCCTGCAACAGGCTCCCCACAGGGAGCCTGCTTTTCCCTCTGCCTATGTCTCTGCTTTAGTCAGTGTCTCTCATGAATAAATAAATAAAAATCTTTAAAATAAAAAAAATTATAATAAAATAACTTTCTAACATTGATTATATGTTGATAATGTTTTAAATAGGTTAAGTAAAAATGTATAAAATTTTAATTTTTTGTTATTAAACAATGCAGCTGCTAGAAAACATTACACATATGGTTGGTGCTATATTTCTGTTGGACAGCAGCATTCTAGATGAATTTCAAAATCATTTTGTGAACTTACTAAGTACTTCATTGGGTTGCATTATAGTCATAACTTAATTTGGAGGGAGAGTGTCCACAGTTTATCGGATCTTTCAGAAGTGTAATATGTATCTTCACTTATACATGGTTTTGTCCTTATAAAGTGTTAGTTTTCTTCTTGTAGATCCTATTTTTTTTTTAATCCTCCTGGTATTTATAGCTTCTGTTACTGTTGTCGGTTGTACTTGTCGTTATCTTACCTAACTGGTTTTTTATGTACAATAATTTTTGAAATGCTCCATTTGCTAGTTCCTGCTTCTAAACAGATTTGTTCCAGTGAGTACCTTGTGTTTTCTGTGTAAATAATCCTATCTGCCTTGAATAGTAATTTTACCTCCTCTCTTCTAATGGCTCTGTGTCTTAATTTTCTCTTGTCTGTGGCTTTGGCTAGAACTTCCAGAACAATGTTAAGTAAGAGAAGAGATGGGGAGACAACCTGTGTCCTCCCGGGGACTAAATGGGAATGCCACTATGAAAGTATTTACCAGAGTACGCACCAGGGAACACTAATTCTTGGGAATATTTACATGTGTACCTTGAGAGAAGAGTTACATGCTTAAATGAGTGTGCAAACAGCTGAGTTAAATAGAATTCTTGTTTGCAGGACTTTTCAGGTGGGTTATTATGCTAATATATTGTTTAATCTCTAGGAGGTTGGGATATTGAGTCTAGTGCATGGGCTTGTGTGCTACTAAATACAGTTTGGGAAATGCAGATACAATGTTTCCTTTCTAAGGATGATGTTGCCATTGATTTGCAGTAGGTACTGTTTATTATATTAAGAAAATATTCTCTTCCTATTTTTCTCTTACTTTGAAAAGGCATTTCACTTTCTAAAATCCACATTTGGTGTAGTTTTGATTTGGCCATATGGTTTTTCTCCTTTGATTTACTGCTGTGGCAGATTATATTTATATATTTCCTAACATGTAGCCATCCTTACATTTGGTCACAGTATATTATTCTTTTAATAGGTTATATTTCCTAGTACTTCCTTCAGGACTTTAAAATATATTTACTTAGGTAAAGTTGGCATTCGTCTTCTTTATCCTGTTCGCCATCTTCTGGTATCAGATTTAGGCCATATAAATTGAGATGCTTTAAATTTTTTTTTTTTTAAGATGCCTTAAATGTTTTAACATGCATCTAAAACAGTGTGAACGGCCTGAAGATCACTTATGCTTTGGCACTTCTGTTTTTTATTTAATTCTGCCAATTTATGTTATTCTAAAAATATGTCCATTCCATACAGATTTCAAATTGATTTCAGTCATAAATCTAGGATAAATAAGGGCACAGTATTCCTCCTTAACTAAAATGTTTTAACTCAAATTCTGACATGATAAAAAAAATTCTGGTGTAATCTAGTCACACTAACTGGTTGATCCTTTGCTACAAGAGTCAGATATATTTATTTATTTTATTTTTTTATTTTTAAAAGATTTTATTTATTTATTCATGACACAGAGAGAGAGAGACAGGCAGAGGGAGAAGCAGGCTCCGTGCAGGAGCCCCACGTGGGACTCAATCCCGGGTCTCCAGGATCACACCCCGGGCTGAAGGCGGCGCTAAACCGCTGGGCCACTGGGGCTGCTCAAGAGTCAGATTTAATTGCACGTTGTTGTGTCTTATAATTTTAAAAATTTTCTCTGCGATTATGCTGTTCTATATTAATAACTTTTTGCTTTCTTTGGGTTTGATTGTTTCTTTTCTGACCTCTTCGATGATTTCATTTATTTTTATACTTTGTTGTTTAATAATAAAAACATCTAAAGCACTGACTTACCCTGTTAAAATTTGTTGTTTCAAAATCCTCAATATTTCGAAAAATTTCAAATATATAGAAAAGTTAGATTTTACAGTAAACACCTGAATACACCCATCATACACACTATGCTTGTTAACACATTACTATGTTTGCTTTATCACCTATCTGTTCATCTCTTTTTTTGGATTCATTCTCAAGTAAGTTGAAGATATAAGTAAACTTTACTCCTAAGCCCTTCTTGCTACAGATTTGATATGAGTTTTTTCTTTCTCTCTCTCTCTCTCTCTCTCTCTCTTTCTTCTTTCTTTCTTTCTTTCTTTCTTTCTTTCTTTCTTTCTTCTTTCTTTCTTCTTCTTTCTTTCTTTCTCTCATTTTATTTATTTGAGAGAGAGAGAACAAGTTGGGGGGGAGGAGCAGAGGGAGAGGGAGAAACATTCCCCACTGAGCAGGGAGCCCAATGTGGGGCTCAATCCTGGACTCCAGGATCTTGACTTGAGCTGAAGGCAGATGCTTAAACAACCGAGCCACCCAGGCACCCCAGAGTTTTCTTTTTTACTAAATAGTTTTATTCCTTTTTGACTTTCTCTTTGATTCTGTGCTTATTCAGAAGGTGCTTAAATTTCTCTTGGTTGCATTTTAAGCACTAAAATATAATTGTTAGATCTGATTTTGTTGTGTTTTGGTTAGAGTGCAGCCTGGGCTGTATACCCTTTCTGGGTTGTGAGTGCTTCAGTGCTGTGGGTTCTTGGCAAGGGCTGCCGGCCTTTCCTAGGTATGCCCAGGCTATGAGCACTGGTGAATGGTGATATGTCCATCACTCTAAGACTCTTTGCTGGAAGAGTCAGCTGCCTACCCAAAAGGATATAAAGGTGTACAGAACCGAAGGGGGAAAAATGCACATCAGGACAGCAACTCAGATTCTAAACTAAAGAGTTTAGCTCCATTAGCACAGTGCGTCCAGTGTGCTCTCTGCTTGAAAAACACCAATTGGAAACCTACAAGTAAGGCAGAACAATTTTTAGATGAGTTTGCGTATTTTTTTTTACAAAGTACTCCAAATCCTCAGCAGTAAGTGAAATATCAGGGAAATACGTTTCCTAAAAGGATACCAGATTCTCAGTGAGCTGAAAAGGCCCTACTATATAATGTTATGATTTTGATAAAGATGAATGTTAGGCCATTGGGGCTCTAGGCTGATTGATTTTTAGGTTATCTGACTTTAGGTGAATTAACCAAGACGTGAAAGACTGAAAATGAGTAAGAGGGAGAACGCTCAGGTTGACCCTCGGAGGTGAGCGCAGTAGCTGCAGTGGTGGTGGTGGTGTTTTTGCGAGCTTGTGTTTATGCCACTTGTACTTGGTGAGGAGTCACTGGTGAATTATGAAACTCTCTCTTTCTGCAGATTACGCTTCATGTCAGTAGAAATGGACAGCAGCAGTTTTATTCAGTTTGATGTGCCCGAGTACAGCAGCACTGTTCTGAGCCAGCTAAACGAACTCCGCCTGCAAGGAAAACTATGTGACATCATTGTCCACATTCAGGGTCAGCCATTCCGAGCCCACAAAGCAGTCCTCGCTGCCAGCTCCCCCTATTTCCGGGACCATTCAGCATTAAGTACCATGAGTGGCTTGTCAATATCCGTGATTAAAAATCCCAATGTGTTTGAGCAGTTGCTTTCATTTTGTTACACTGGAAGAATGTCCTTGCAGCTGAAGGATGTTGTCAGTTTTCTGACTGCAGCCAGCTTTCTTCAGATGCAGTGTGTCATTGACAAGTGCACGCAGATCCTGGAGAGCATACATTCAAAAATCAGTGTTGGAGATGTTGATTCTGTTACTGTTGGTGCTGAGGAGGCAACAGAGAGCCGTAATGGAGTTAAGGACAGCAGCTTCTTTGCCAACCCTGTTGAGATCTCGCCCCCATATTGCTCTCAGGGTCGGCAGCCCACCACGAGCAGTGATCTTCGGATGGAGACGACGCCCAGCAAAGCTTTGCGCAGCCGCCTCCAGGAGGAAGGGCACTCAGACCGAGGGAGCAGTGGGAGCGTGTCCGAGTATGAGATTCAGATAGAGGGGGACCACGAGCAAGGAGACCTACTGGTGAGGGAGAGCCAGATCACAGAGGTGAAGGTGAAGATGGAGAAGTCCGACCGGCCCAGCTGTTCTGACAGCTCCTCCCTGGGGGATGACGGGTACCACACAGAGATGGTGGACGGAGAGCAAGTTGTAGCAGTGAATGTGGGGTCCTATGGTTCTGTGCTCCAGCATGCATACTCCTATTCCCAAGCGGCCTCGCAGCCAACTGGTGTGTCCGAAGCTTTTGGAAGTTTGAGTAACTCCAGCCCGTCCAGATCCATGCTGAGCTGTTTTCGAGGAGGCCGCGCTCGCCAGAAGCGAGCTTTGTCTGTCCATCTGCACAGTGATCTGCAGGGCTTGGTGCAGGGTTCTGATAGCGAAGCGATGATGAATAACCCCGGGTATGAGAGCAGCCCCCGGGAGAGGAGTGCAAGAGGGCACTGGTACCCGTACAACGAGAGGTTGATCTGTATTTACTGTGGAAAGTCCTTCAACCAGAAAGGAAGCCTAGACAGGCACATGCGGCTCCATATGGGAATCACCCCCTTTGTGTGCAAGTTCTGTGGGAAGAAGTACACACGCAAGGACCAACTGGAGTACCACATCCGGGGCCACACCGATGACAAACCATTCCGCTGTGAGATCTGCGGCAAGTGCTTTCCATTCCAAGGTACCCTTAACCAGCACCTGCGGAAAAACCATCCCGGCGTAGCTGAAGTCAGGAGTCGCATCGAGTCCCCTGAGAGAACAGATGTGTACATGGAACAGAAACTAGAAAATGATGCGTCGGCCTCAGAGATGGCCCTAGATTCCCGGATGGAAATACACACAGTGTCCGATGCTCCTGATTAAGATGGTAACGAAATGCACCCAAACAAAGCACATTAATCAATGCATATTTGTGATTTGCTTTGTTGTAATCTTTGGTTTTCCCAACCATCTGGAAATCTCTCGGTCTCTTGGCAGTTTTTCTAAGGTTTCTGGAAGGAACACTTCTTTGTGTTTATCCTTTCCCCTGCCCTCCCTCTCCCAAGGAGCTCAAAGCATGAAGGGCAATGTATCCAGGGAAAACACAGGCTGACAGTATTCCTCTTTGGCTGAACTCTTAATCCAAAATCTGCCAGTGATTTAGCTCTGCCAACTGGTTGACCCTACATTCTCTGCCAAGAGGCATACTCTCTCGATGTGCGCACTGGCAACAGTGCATTTCCACGGAGAGGGACTAGGATGCCGTCAGCTGATACAAATGGGTAACCTTTTCTAATTTAAAATTACTTTTAGGGGGTAGTTAGACAATTTATATATATATATAATAAAGCGATTATTATATATATAGTATATATACATTCTCAAATTTGATTTTATTCTGGTTGAGGTGAATGTAAGAGGAATATATAATTTAATACAATG
Source organism: Canis lupus dingo (assembly GCF_003254725.2). Lineage (NCBI taxonomy): Eukaryota > Metazoa > Chordata > Mammalia > Carnivora > Canidae > Canis > Canis lupus. The sequence continues at coordinate 57,664,397 of NC_064251.1, read as the reverse complement.
TGAACAGGGCTTTTGACTCTGTCTCGTCCCTACCCGATGTTAGGGATTTGTCCCTTTATTTCCCCTAACAAAAGAATGTTAATAGGTTTTCATATATATTAATCATTGTGTCCAAAAGCAAGCAAAGCAAATCACAGTGTTCGTAGCTCTGCTTCATAACAAGTACATAAACCAAATGCCATAAAATGTATTCAACTCTAGTTGGAAACCGTTTGGAATTTTTGTTCGTTGTCCAGTCAGTAAGCTGGATGACCCGTGGTGCTGACCTTTTTACATATTGTAGTGTTATATTAGCCAACCCCAAAGGAGCAGTGGTTTTCAATGTTTTTACTGGCCTACGAATCTACCTTCATTCCGTACTGTAGAAACATACATACCAGGTAACTAAATCGAATCACTCTACCATGAGTTAGTACTCGCACTAAGGGAAAGGGATTTGTAGTTCCGTCTACAAAATTCTCCAAGCAGTGTTGTGGGTTGTTTCTTTCTCTCTCTCTCTCTCTCTCTCTCTCTCTCTCTCTTTCTCTCTTTTTCAAACAGCTAGTTCAGGTGCACAGCAACTTTTTCTATGTGCAGTTCCCAGGGAAACTGCAGAACTTGGAATTTGTACTTTTTGTAAAGATATACTCTATGGGAATTGCAAGCAATATATCTTAGTATTGTGTGTGCTAACGAGAGCCTCAGTGGCTCCCCCACTCTCAGTGTTTCCTGCTTAAAGAAACCAACAGTCAAAAGGCCCTCTAAGATACTCTGTGTGTCACCAAATCTGTGTGTGTCACCATTTTTTTGGTCACGTGGTGCTATTTTTATGTTCCATATCTTTTAGGTCAGTATAGTTGTAGAAAATGTGAAATCTAATGGTAATAGTGATTTACAATTTTTTTTCCTCTCTTGCGTTATAGCTTGAAAAGAGACCTCAAAAGCATGTGCTGGCAAACACATTACTGTATGAAAACATACCTGAGTCCTATTTGAATAATGTTTTATTAGTACTTTAGGACATGTCTTCAGTTCTCTATTTTGTTTACCCGTGTGCTTCTAGTAAACAAAAACGGGCTTTACGAGATGGCTCTGGTACTGTATACTCTGACACAGGGAATTCGTAAGCAATTGGATGATGAGTTTGTGCTGCAGGGCTCCCCACAGGATGTCAGCACTCCAGACTCTACTTGAGAATCTCGACTCTGCAATTTGCAGCTAGTATGTCTCCACAGGGGAACAGCACAAACACCAAAAAGAAAAACAGACACAAAAAGACCCACCTCAGAGGCTAGGAGTTATAAGAATACAAAAACAGACGTTTGCTGGTTTTCCATGCTTTTTTGGCTCTTAAAATACCAAGAATGGTGGGGGTCTGGGGTGGGGGCAGGGTGTTTTGGGGGAGGATTTTGCTTTGTTTTGTTATTTTGAGAAAAGAAAATCATTCAGGCCCTTGTGTGTGATAGCCCCCGGGGGTAGTAGCTGTGCGGTAGCATCTCTTTAGCACACAGGATCTATCTGTTCACGTGTGAACTGCTGCGCTACACATCAGTGTTACTACGTACAGATTACACTCTAATCCTGCTGCTCCCGAGGAGCAGCTTTTTGCTAAATCGGGTATATAAGTATGCCTTCTCCTGTCAAACTGCCTAAGTAAGGGGTGCGTTCTCTCCCTGAAGCACTTGCTCAACTCCTGTCAAAGCCGCGTGCCTCAAGGGGAGGCTGGACCCCAAGTGTTTACCCACTTAAATATGTTCTGGGGTTTCAGGTAAATGTTTGTAATTTTTTTTCTTTACATGAAAAAGTTTGGTTTTGATTTTTCTTTTGAAGAATTAAATGCAAAAAATTTGTGTGGTGATACAAATTAAGTTTGTGACAAGAAATGCCCAAATCAAGGACATGCGAGGTCAGGCTCAGGGAAGGAACCTCCTTTTTCACTCAGGCTTGGAGGCTTCTGAGAGGTCTCCAGAGCATTCTGTGATAGATGAGACAAGTCAGGAGGAGAGAGCACTTGGGGCAGGTACCTCGAATATCCTGGTTCTTGTCACCGTGTCAGTTTTAACCTTATTTACATGGAGTTCTTTGTATTTGTCAATTTGTTTAACTGGTTTGAGTTTACCAAAGAGTGACTTATCCAAAATTGTCTTTGACAAAAATATACATTGCTTTGATTGTACAGTTCAGGTTCAAACATTGTAATGGGACTGTTAAAGGGGCAGAAAATTGATTGAGTTTCTCTCTAATAACCATGATTCCACATTGGCAAGTTCCACTTGCCTCCCATTCATGTTGCTAACACTTTACCCTTTCCACTGCTAGCAGTGTTAAGAATGAATTCTCAAGCCATAACCCAGTACTGTAAGGTTCCACAGGGCTTCGAGGAGGCAGCGCGTAGGCCAGCGCAGAGCTGGACGGCCTCTCTGAGTGAGCACACCGTCGTGCTTCTCAGGGTGCGTGGCGGGTGAAAGGTTAACTCCATTCAGATCGGGCAGCAGCAATTAATTGTGCCTTGTCACATGAGGATGTGCCAGGAGGATTAACATGGCCACAGAACAGAAACATTCTCTCCCTAAAGGTCCCTTCACGTCTCCGCAGACGAAGTACGCTGTGTAACTCCTTAGAGCAAGTCTTTTTGGAAAGCAAAGTCCCTATCTCTGTACAGTTTTAGGTTAGATGTTTCATTTATAACAAATGCAAAAGTCAATTAAGATAGAAGTGATATGTGAAGAAATCTTTTACGGCAGAACATATCCTGAATTCATATAGGTCTGTTCATAATTGAGTCTCTTCTTGAGCTACCTTTTCCAATACGTAGACAATGTGAAGACAGTGACGGCGTCCTTTCCTCTGGGTGTTTCACCTGTTACTACAAACTGTGAAAACAGAGAATTTTATACTTTTACTAATGTTTGTGGTTTTAAACAGTTATTTTCATTCTAATCCGTTCTCTCCCCTCTAATTTCTACTAAAGCTGTAAATACATTTAGAAATTATATTTGTAAATACAGCATATGAAGACAAGTTAATTTTTTTGGTCAGTGGAAAGCCTCCCAATTGGCTCTGCCTTTGTAGTTTTGTTTTTTTGGTTCGTTTGCGTGTGTGTGTGCGTGCGTGCGTGTGTGTGTGTATGCATGTTTAACAGCAGAAAGGATACTGTCGGTTCACTGTTAAGCAGAATATACTGTAGAACTAAATTGATAATTTTCCAGCTTCCAGAGCATGAGTAGATGTCTTTTCTCATGATAGCAGTTATAACCAAGTCTTTGTTTTTCCCTTAGCCCAGACCATAGGCCTGCATATTTTTGCGTGTGTTTTTGTTTTTACTTTTATTTTTCCAGCCTAGACTCTAGGAAGAACCTGCAGGAACACAAAACAAGGGCTGGGGTGGGGGGGTGGGGGGTGGGAATCATCTACGTGAATGAGCTTTACTTTAAAGAAATCAATGTATTTTATTTTAACAACTTTTTCTATTAGTTACTGTGATTTTTGTTGTTGTCTATGTTATTGTTAAATTCTGTAATGGTTTCCTGTGAAGCCTCCACTGAAAGGGACTCAAATATGCAACACCTAAACTATTTTCCAAGGGCACATGCCCCTTGAATGGTGCTTCTAGACTGGTCAGGGTTATTTATTAAATTTTATATATGAAAGTATTGGGGAATTATGTAAATTCTTTATATGAAACTAGTTCATAAATCATAGATTTCATATTACTCAGTGCAACTGAACTGAAGGTTCAGAAGAGTCATTCACATTGTTCCAAATTTGTAATGGTTGTCACACGTCACGTATGTCTTCTTCAGTAAGTGCCAGAGTGTTTCCACTGTTTCTGCCCAGTGCTCGACTTCTTGGCCCGGAAGAGGACCTTGTTTTCCCTGGTTCCCCTCTGGGCCTGGCACAGACAGGGCTACTGTAGTTCTTGATCAAGTCCTGGAGGAGCCCTGCCGCAGATTCAGTAACCAGACCTCTTGCTGCCCCTCAGTGACAAGTATGCTGTGAATTCAACCTTTGGACTTGCTGCCCAAGCCTTTGGTTGCTGCCCTGACTATAGTAAGAGGTAAACTTACCTGGTTTCTTTGAGAATGACCATTTTCCTAATGTGAAAACCATCTCTCTCACCACTTTTATTAGTAGGGCTAACATTTTTTTCCGTTATAAATGGTTGAGCAATTTGAATGACTTAACACAGTGTCATTATCTTGCAATATAAACTGGTAACCTCACAAGCCCACACTTCATCACCATATGAAGTAAATGAAGCTAGCTAAGCGGATGCTGTATCAACTAGTAACTTGCCATTAAGGATTATTTTATAGCATGAATTTAAGACTATTTATTCAAATGATATTTTACTCTTGTATTCATTTTGTTTTAGATTTGTGACATGAATATTTCAGTGCTGCTTAATTTTGTTCTGAATTCTTGTTTCTTGCTTGTAAATGGCTTTTTTATGGTATAAAGTCAATGGAAATTGCTGTTTGTAAATAAAAATGCTGCTAGAGCAAATGTGCTATGGCTTCCCTCTGTGTTTGCCCCCCTGGCCTCTGTGAGCTCCACTGGCTCTACAGAGGTCTGCCGTGTCATAATTTCTGTAACCGCTGCTTTTGAGAGGTGAGGATTTCATAAGAAGCCCTTGTGCCACCATGGTGCTGGGAAGGCGAGAAAGAAGCAGGTGTATTTCCATATACCTCTCTCTACTGTGGCGAAGACCGATTGTCAGGGACTCCCGTGTGCTGCCATTCTCCCCTAGAATGAATCGCTGGTGACCCAGGTCCTCACTGGCCTGCAGAAGCACCCCCCTTGGGTCCCTTGAATGTGCCGTGTTCACACCTGCCACAAAGCACAGAGCCGTACGCTGCATTGTGTCTGCCATCTCCAACTGTCTTCTCCCCATTAGCCAGTTAACTTGACTTCAGACTTCAGCGGAGGCCTTTTCTGCCTGGGAGCCCTTGCCTACAGCAGCAGCAGGTCCCTTTACCCAACGCGTATTTCAGTTGGTAGTTGTATACTGATGAGTGGGATTCTTTGGTCAATGTGTCTCCCTCTATCCTGTAAGCTTCTTAACAGCAGGGATCCAGGACTGTCTCCCTCACCTGTATATCCTTAGCACAAGACCTGGCACTGCACCAGTAAGGATTTAACGAATGAGCAAATGCATGTATTCTGGGAGGTTTGAGCAGGGCATCGTGGCTGGGAAACAGGCTGGGATTAAATTTGGCTCCTAGTCTGCTGGAGCTGCCTCGCTCCTTGCTACTTTACTGTAAAACAAGGCCTCCCTTCTCAGCAGGGCTCCTCTTCCATCAGGTGGGCAGTGAGATGGCCCTCAGTGTGAAAGCTCCAAGTAGGGACCAGCTTCTGGGACTAGCTGGGGATGGGGGGTGGAGGGGGATGCCCGAAGCACTCAAGGGCGCGATGGAGAATGCATCAACTTCAAGTCTGGAGGTCCGGCTTCCAGCTATGCCTGTGCCTGACCATGATCTTAAGCAGGTCCCTCACCCTCTTGAATCCCAGTTTATCTATAAAATGATGATGGTGGACTCTCCTGACTCAGATAATTTGTGAGCCAATGGCTTCTTATAGGTTTGTTTTCTCCTTGAGACTGGAAAGGCAGCCCAATGTTGAGAGTCTAGGGCGAGCCTCTCCGGCAGGGGTAGAGGAATATCCCGAGGGAGTGTGGTCCTGGCAATGGGAGACCACCTGAAACAGACTGCATTGAACTGCTTTGCCACCAGCAATGGTCACAGGCAGTTGCTAACTCTTCTTTGCCCTGAAGGCACAATCTGTCTTCACTTTGGTTTCTTCCCATTACAATTCACACAACTGGCTGAGCCCTCATGGCTTCAGGAATGTTTATGATGTACTTTATAATGTCAAAGGACAGCCACCAATCCTTAATTGCCTGCTGGTTTTCATGCCCCATCCCGGGGCCATTTCCTCCAAAGCCCCTCATCCCCAAATGATTTTTATGCTTAACATCCTGCAACGTTTTCCTTTTGTTTCTCATAACAGACCTGGCTTACACACCTTTGTCAGCAAACAGGGCTCAAAACTTTTCAGAACACAAATAGCAGAAAGAGGCCATCTGAAGGAAGTGCCCAGAACCTTATCAGCTTGGGATTCCTGCCTTGGAGCCCTCACTGAGTGATCACTGTACCCAGGTTTACAATAAAGCCTGCTGACCCAGTGGGCAGTGGTCAAGAATGTACTATTACTGTAAAGGAGATGGGAGATTTGTTACATTAACGCTGGATAATAATGCAGTCACCCACCTGGCAACCTGCCTGGGTCTGCAGGGGCAGAGTTGTGTCCCTGCCCTGCCCAACTCTGAGATAACAAAGAGGTCCCCTGCTCCTCACTTTGGAAGAAGTTGCTTACTAGACTTCTTTTGTTCCAGCATCTGGCCTAACAGAGCTTAGATCTGGTCAATCTGGCTGAGCTCCTAGGGGATGGGGACTTTCCCATTTGGGGTGGCTGACTAGGTGTCGCTGGTGGTTGTGATGCCTCTGTTCTACCCACCCCCATCCCTACCTCGGGTTTTGCCGCAAGGCAGTGAGGTCCTGGCACTTGAAACATTTCATCCCTTTTTGCCCTGGCCTTGGCACACCCACCAGCCCTTGAGCACTCTTCTCTGTGTTCCAACAGAAGATTTGCCCCCTTTTGTCCTTCCCTGGGCTCTCTGGGCCCCACTACTGGCTGCATGTAGCCCAAGACTCTGAGCTAGAATGGATCCTGCCAGTTTGTTTGGACCACCTACAGGTGCCATGCCCAGATGACTGTGTTCTTTGAAACGTGCAAATCAGAGGGTAAGTAATTTTGATTTCCACCCCCTTCCCCAGAGTGCTCAACTAGGAAGGGGAAGACCCTTCTACCCTCAAGAGTGAGAAGGCACCTCCCAGGCTACCTGCTCCCTGCCTCCCCAAACCAGGAGTCCCACGGTAAGTAGTCCAGTAGTCCATGTAAGCAATCTGCAGTTTCTACTTGCCTGTGGAAACTGGCTACTTCTCCAGACTCTGCATCTTTGACAGCTTTCCATGATGATGTCCTATTCCTGAGCCTAAAATGTGCCTCTCTGGAGTTGGACCTTTGGCCCTCCTTCCATGCCCCAGGGCCACATGTTCTTTATTTTATTTTATTTTTTAAATTTTTATTTATTATTTATTTTATTTATTTTTTTTTTAATTTTTTTTTTAATTTTTTATTTATGATAGTCATAGAGAGAGAGAGAGAGAGAGAGGCAGAGACATAGGCAGAGGGAGAAGCAGGCTCCATGCACCGGGAGCCCGACGTGGGATTCGATCCCGGGTCTCCAGGATCGCGCCCTGGGCCAAAGGCAGGCGCCAAACCGCTGCGCCACCCAGGGATCCCTTATTTATTATTTATGATAGTCACAGAGAGAGAGAGAGAGAGAGAGAGGCAGAGACACAGGCAGAGGGAGAAGCAGGCTCCATGCACCGGGAGCCCGACATGGGATTCAATCCTGGGTCTCCAGGATCGCGCCCTGGGCCAAAGGCAGGCGCCAAACCGCTGCGCCACCCAGGGATCCCCCACATGTTCTTTAAATAGTGAGAGCATTAGGATCTTGGTCTCCCTTCAGCCCTCTCTGGGCTTCTCTAGACTAAATGTGTCTCTGGGCTCCTTTCTCTAGAATCTAGGCCACGGGGACATTCTTCCCCTTTCTGCCTGCCCACCTCCCTCCTCTTCAGGGTTTTGACAAATACTATTATGAGATATGATTCTGACAAAAACTTTGTTAGAACTGAGGTGGTGGAATCTGTAACTTGGAAGAACACTTCTCTGGCAAACCCATTACTTCTGGGTGATTTATTCTAACTAGCCTGTCTGCCGGTCATTCTATTCATTGCCTACCTGGGTCCCCACAGCTGGTTTCAGTTGTTTTTTGTGGGTTTTGTTGTAATTTCACTCCTCCAAAGCTTCACTCTTTCCGCTTTTCCAGGTATCAGTGTGAGAATCAAAAGCTACCTTCAGTTTGGGAGATCTGGGCTCTGAGAATGGATTCTTGCATCCGAATTTCCTCTGAAGCTTCTGAGACCTTCCCTTTGAGAGCTTCCATACCCCGTGACCACCAATTCTCGCCCTGCTCTCCAGGGGTGCTCTGGCTTTCTTGACCTCACAGGCCGCTGGCACTAACCCAACTGAGCACAGGGATTCCCACCTGGTGTGTGTTGTCTTTGCAGAGGGAAGGCACTGGAGCCATTTGCTGGCTTCTTCCCACTTCCTCTTTGCCCTTTCAACATAACTGCCCCCCTCCTCATGCTCTGGCCTTGCTCACCCTCTTTTCGCCTGCCAGCCCCTGGCCAGGCTGGTGGCAAAATGGGAAGGCTATTAGGTGTTCAATCACTAAACTACCAGTTGCCTCCTTTCCCTCCACCACATGGTCCCCGTTCCCCAGGGTGGGTCTGCAGGGACCTCCTGCCACCAGGCTCTGTTGCAAGGCCCCACTTTTGACCGCAGTCAGGGATGACCAGCTGCAGAGCCTGTGAGGACAGGAGACGTCCACCCTGAAGGTAAACCCAGCACCTCTCTGCCTACAGTTTAACTTGTGGAAATGTTTCCCTTTGTAAAGTGTCAGGTACTATCTGGATATGATGATCTAAGCTCGGATGGAAAGAATAGGGTGGTATTCTTGGGACCTCCATGTGGATAACTGAGGCTTACAGTCTCATTGACTCTCCCCTAGAGAGCCAATGACAGGGCCTGGTAACCCTGAGTGCTCTCTGAGGGTAGAGGACCCAGGGACAGGGTATTCTGCAACTGGGATTTGTCCTGGGCACTAAGATGGTCACTCTGTCAGGTTCCAAATGGCAAAATTCAGATGGCCCGACCGTGATGATTGTAGGACACATCCCTCCTATCTCTGGAAAGATTTACATTATTATGAACTCAGCCAGCCCTGGTGCACTGTGCAAAAGCATTGAAATGCTACTGGTTCTTTACTGTATATAAATTGCACTCACTTGGCTGGAACCAGTGGACACATCCTGCAAGGGGAGACCTCAGCCTTGGAGCTAAAATTGCCTGGCACTACCTTTGAGGTTCCCTTAAGAATCTATATCCTGCTGGAGGGAGAAGGGACCAGGAGATACCCAGTCTGAGGCAGGAGGCCCAGATAAGTGAAGAGGGGACAAAGCCAGAAACAAGATTCAGGAGAATGAAATAGTTATGGTAGAAATATGAAAGCATGAAGAAACTAGTTTTTTTAAAAAGAGAGTGAGGGGTGCCTGGGTGGCTCAGTCAGTTAAGCATCCAACTCTTGATATCAGCTCAGGTCTTGATCTCCGGGTCCTGAGTTCAAGCCCCACATTAAAAAAAGGCAGGGGGTGGGTGGGTGATGATTTACTTGCTTTTGCAGTGGGAAAGATCTTTTTAAGGATAAGACCAAAAAGAAATAATTCTAGAGGAAAAAGTAGATTTGACTATATATGATGTAAAACGTGTTTCCTAAAAGCAAAACAACAATAACAAAAACACTATGAGTTTTGGTTTTTTTTTTTTAAGATTTTATTTATTCGAGAAAGCGTGAATGAGAGAAACAGAGAAGGAGCAGGGGGAGGGCAGAGGGAGAGGGAGAAGGAGACTCCCTGCTGAGGAGGGAGCCCCATGTGGGGCTTGATCCTGGGACTCTGGAATCATGACCTGAGCTGAAGGCAGATGCTTAATCAACTAAACCATCCAGGCACCCCACCACTACAAGTTTAGAAGAAAATTTTTGCAATATATAGAGCAAGAGCTTTTTTTTTTTTTTTTTAAGATATTATTTCTTTATTCATGAGAGACAGAGCGAGCAGAGACACAGGCAGAGGGAGAAGCAGGCTCCCTGCAAGGAGCCTGATGTGGGACTCGATCCCAGATCCTGGGATCACACCCTGGGCCAAAGGCAGAAGCTCAACTGTCCCCAAAATGTATACATTTATTCATTTCTATGCTGATTATAATATTGAAAAGTTGGAAGCCACCATAATGTTCATCAGTAAATCTGGTGCATTCTTAAGATGCTACAGTAGGGAATCATTTAAAATAGTGATACAGGGCAGCCCGGGTGGCTCAGTGGTTTAGCGCTGCCTTCGGCCCAGGGTATGATCCTGGAGACCCGGGATCGAGTCCCGCATTGGGTTCCCAGCATGGAGCCTGCTTCTCCCTCTGCCTCTCTCTCTCTGTGCCTCTCATGAGTAAATGAATAAAATCTTTTTAAAAAATAGTGATATAAATGTGTAAATAAACCTTTATGTCACAGAGAGATATCCATGACATATTGTTGAGTGTGGAAAAAAACTTACAGGAGGATATATGTTTGTTTTTGTTTTTGTTTTTGTTTTTCATGAGAGACACACATACAGAGAGAGAGAGAGAGAGAGAGAGGCAGAGACACAGGCAGAGGGAGAAGCAGGCTCCATGCAGGGAACCTGATGTGGGACTCGATTCCGGGACTCCAGGATCATGCCCTGGGCCTAAGGCAGGTGCTAAACCACTGAGCCCCACCCAGGGATCCCCAGGAGAATATATGTTGTATGGGATACTTAGGTTAAAGTATATGCATGTATATACAACATATGATATTACATCATATAATTTATATATAATGGTCTCTATGACACCTATGGATATCTATATTTATTGAACGAAACCATGTATTTCATGAGATGAAACATACTAAATTCTTCATCAGTGCTAGCAATTAGGAGATGAGAGTGGATAGGGTGGATGGAGACAGATGTTGAGATATATTTTATTTCATATTAAGAAATTCAGATTTTACCCTGTGTCCATGGAGAGGCAGTAGAACTCAATTCTGAACATTTGTAGGAGTGTCTACTATAGAAATGCCAGAATTGGAAAGGCTTTTTCATAGAGAATATTGCAGCAGAGAATAAGGTTTATATCAGGAGAAGGTCAACCAATTTGCATTCAGGATAGATTGCCTTGGGGACTTCACCAGGGCCTGGGGCTGGCCCTTGGCCTTGTCCAACTAGAAACCTGACTTTGGAACACAAGGAAAGTGGGTCTGAATCTACTACTGACTTACAGTAGCTAATGGTAAAGACTAAGGTATAGAATTAGAATGCTGATATATTAAATTTCAATGGGATATAAGTGATATGCTAAAATGTGACATGTTTAGCTCATTAATTTTCAGCAAACATGCATGGGAAGCTACTACTACTACTACTACTACTACTACTACCACCACCACCACTACCAGCAGCACCAATCAATTATGGCTGCCATTTATAAAACATTTACAAGGTACCAGACAATATATTTAGTACTATTCATGCATTATTTCCTCGAGTTCTCAGAACAACTCTGTGAGGTAGGTACTATTATTTATTATTTCCATTTTTAAAAATGTCTTGGTGCACCCGGGTGACTCAGTCAATTGAGTGTCAGACTTGGTTTCAGCTATGGACATGATCTCATGGCTCGTGAGATGGAGCCCCACATCTGGGTCCACACTCAGCGGGGAATCTGCTTAAAGATTCTCTCCCTCTGCTCTTCCTCCGCTTGCACACGTGTTCTCTCTAAAATAAATAAATCTTTAAAAAATGTTTTAGAGGATCCCTGGGTGGCTCAGCGGTTTAACGCCTGCCTTTGGCCCAGGGTGTGATCCTGGAGTCCCGGGATCAAGTTCCATGTCGGGCTCCCTGCACGGAGCCTGCTTCTCCCTCTGCCTGTGTCTCTGCTTCTCTCTCTATATCTCTCTCATGAATAAATAAAAAAATAATAAAATCTTAAAAAAAAAAACCAGAAAAACTGTTTTAATCTCCATTTCTTTTTTTTTTTAAAGATTTTATTTAGTAATTTATTCATGGGAGACACAGAGAGAGAGAGAGGCAGAGACATAGGCAGAGAGAGAAGCAGGCTCCATGCAGGGAGCCCGACGTGGGACTCCATCCCGGAATTCCAGGATCACGCCCTGAGCCAAAGGCAGATGCTCAATTGTTGAGCCACCCAGGTGTCCTCTCCATTTCTTTTTAAATATATTTTGTTATTTGACAGAGAGAGAGAGTAGAGGAGCAGCAGGCAGAGGGAGAAGGAGAAGCAGACTCCCCACTGAGCAGGGAACCCAATGCAGGGCTCCATCCTAGGACTCTGGGATCATGACCTGAGCCGAAGGCAGATGCTTAACCAACTGAGCCATCTGGGTGCCCCTTATTCTCCATTTCTTAATACTAGAACATTAAAACCATGTGACTGAGTCCCCCATGATAAACAATATTATCTGATCCACAAAACCATAAGGTTGGGCTTAGGCAGCAGCAATCCATTATCAAATAGAAATGGGATATGAGATTGGACTTAAGAATGTCCAGAGGTAAGTTGTATGAGTAGGTGACTCAAATACTCATAACACCTACTCCTACTGTATTGCCTCCTCTACTTCAATCCAAATTTCAAGCCTCAATCTACACCCATGCCAACACCTAGTGGAAACAGGCTGCTGAAAATCACAGCCCTGTTCAAGAGTGTTTTTGAAAGATGGTGTAGGGATCCCTGGGTGGCGCAGCGGTTTGGCGCCTGCCTTTGGCCCAGGGCGTGATCCTGGAGACCCAGGATCGAATCCCACGCCAGGTTCCTGGTGCATGGAGTCTGCTCCTCCCTCTGCCTGTGTCTCTGCCTCTCTCTCTCTCTCTCTCTCTCTCTCTGTGTGTGACTATCATAAATTAAAAAAAAAGAAAAGAAAGATGGTGTAAAGGGAAAGCCTCCCAGTGGCCAATGCATTTGGTTATCCATTTTATGCAGGCTAAGAGATGACCAGAAGTGCAGCTACAGATTCATGGGCAGTAGCTAGCTAATGGTTTGGCTAGATGGTCAGGAATCTGGAAAAAAAAAAGACTGAAAGATACAGAGAGCTTTGGGAAGAGTCATGTGAATAGACCTCTCAGAATGTGCACAGAGCATGAAGATATTTCTACTGGTTATCTATTGCTATATAATAAACCATCTCAAACCTTAGTGCCTTAAAACAACAACAAACTTACTATCTTGATACTCTGTATCAGCTTTATTGGGCTTCTTTTCTGAACTTTTAGGTTCTGATAACCTAGAATCCTTCCATGATATTACAATTTATACGAAATATTTATGTCTCATATGTATGTATGTATTTGGTCTTCATCTATGGTTCCTGGCTCACAGTTCCCATAAGACAAGGAATTTTCTAAGCTATAAGAGCAATGGGAGCATCTTTTGTTATAACATTTGGTCTCTTGTCTTTAGTTCCTAAAAAAATGCTTCAGAGCCATAAAGGCAAAATGGGTGTTTTGTTATTCGTAACAAGCCTCTTTCAACCACAACTGAGTTTATACTCATGAAATGATTTTGGGAAACCTCCTAAAGATGGAACTCTCAGTCCCAACCCCTATTTCAAGAAAAGAGGGAGGCTGGAGAGTGAATCAATCACCAGTGGGGGATCCCTGGGTGGCACAGCGGTTTGGCGCCTGCCTTTGGCCCAGGGCGTGATCCTGGAGACCTGGGATCGAGTCCCATGTCGGTCTCCCGGTGCATGGAGCCTGCTTCTCCCTCTGCCTGTGTCTCTGCTTCTCTCTCTGTGTGTGTGACTATCATAAATAAATAAAAAAAAATAAAATAAAATAAAGTGAAATCCTTAAAAAAAAAATCACCAGTGGCCAGTGATTTAATCAATTATACCTATATAATGAAACCTCCATTAAAAAACCAAAACACACACACATAAAAAGGAATCATCAGAACACTTCCACATACCCCTGTATTGGGCCCTAAAGGTCAAAGGACAGAACATTATTTGTTTAGGACCTTGACCTATGTGTCTCTTCATCTGGTTGTTGATTCATATATTTTGTTTTAATTTTTAAGAAGATTTTATTTAGGGGCATCTGGGTGGCTCAGTGGTTGAGTGTCTGCCTTTGGCTTGAGTCGTGGGCCTGCTTCTCCCCTATGTCTCTGCCTCTCTCTCTGTGTCTTTTTTTTTTTTTTTTTTTGTTTTATTTATTTTTTTTTTAATTATTTATTTATTTATTTATGATAGTCACACAGAGAGAGAGAGAGAGAGAGAGAGAGGCAGAGACACAGGCAGAGGGAGGAGCAGGCTCCATGCACCGGGAGCCCGATGTGGGATCCGATCCCGGGTCTCCAGGATCACGCCCTGGGCCAAAGACAGGCACTAAACCGCTGCGCCACCCAGGGATCCCTGTTTTATTTTTTTTTAAGATTTTATTTATTTATTCATGATAGTCACACACACACACACACACACAGAGAGAGAGAGAGAGAGAGAGAGAGAGAGGCAGAGACACAGGCAGAGGGAGAAGCAGGCACCATGCAGGGAGCCCGACGTGGGATTCGATCCCGGATCTCCAGGATCGTGCCCTGGGCCAAAGGCAGGCACCAAACTGCTGTGCCACCCAGGGATCCCTCTCTCTGTGTCTCATAAATAAATAAATATTTTAAAAATATTTTTTTAAAGAATTTTAAAAAATCTTTTAAATCCTTTTTTTTTTTAAAGATTTATTTATCTATCTGAGAGAGACAGAGAAAGAGAGAGCATGAGCAGAGAGGGAGAAGCAGACTCCCTGTGGAGCAGGGAGCCCAATATGGGGCTCGATCCCAGGACCCTGAGGTCATGACCTGTGTCAAAGGCAGAGGCTTAACTGACTGAGCCACCTAGGCATCCCTTGATTTGTATTCTTTATTATTCTTTGTAATAAATCAGTAATCTAGTGAGTAAACTAGTTTCTTGAGTCCCATGAGCCACTTTAGCAAATAAATTGAACCCAAGGGGGGTTCATGGGAACCTTTGATCTGTAGCCAGTTGGTCAGAAGCACAGATAACACCCTGGATTTGTGATTGGTGGCTAAAGTAGGGAGCAGTCTTGTGGAACTGAGCCCTTAACCTGTGGGATCTGATACTATCTTTGGATAGCTAGTGTTGGAATGGAGTTGAATTGTAGGACACCCAGCTGGTGTCAGAGAATGTCTTGTTGGTGTGGAGACCCTCCCCTCCCACCCACACACTGTAACTTGTGATCAGAACCTCTACTTCCCTCTGTCTCTTCAGTTGTAGGAACAGGAGCTGCTTCATTCAATCATTACATGTTTCCTCATGGTATTAAGGTATTTCAACCATATGTGAAATGATATTATTTGAGGATAGACTCTAATTAATTAAAGATGTATGTTGTAAAACTTAGAGCAACTGTTAATATTTTTTTGAAGCATTTAAATTATTGAACATACTGTGCTGGATTGTCTGTCAGCAACTTGATACCATTTCCTTCCTGAGTGCTCCCACGTATCACAGGGTCTGCACACTAAGGGGAGCTATGATTCCCAGCATTCCCTGCCAGAAGGGTTATAGTTAGATTCTCATTCTATCAATGAGAAGTACAGTTAACTCTAGTTATTTGCAGTAGTTATTCCCAATAGAGTCACTGTGAACACCAGATTAGTGAATACTGAACCATCATTCCTGAAAGAAATGTAGAGTTAGGTTCCTGCGAGTCATTGGTCACATTTTGCCAGCTAATCAATATTTAATCTTATTTTGTGTGTATTTCTGTTTATAGACACCTTACTTAATATATATGGTTGACCCTTGAACAACATGGGAATTAGGGCTGTTGACCCCTGTGCAGTGGAAAATCCACATGTAACTTTTTTTTTTTTTTAAGATTTTGTTTATTTATTTGACAGAGAGAGAGAGCAAGAGCGTACAAGCAAGGGAAACAGCAGAGGGAGAGAGAGAAGCAGATCCTTGCTGAGCAGTGAGCTCCATGAATGACTCGGACCATGACCTGAGCCGAAGGCAGATGCGCTTAACCAACTGAGCCCCCACATGTAACTTTTGACTCTCCAAAAACTTAACTACTAATAGTTTACTGTTCATCTTACCAACAACATAAACAGTTGATTACACATATTTTGTAGGTTAAATGTATTATATACTGTATTCTTACAATAAAGTAAGCTAGGGAAAAGAAAATATTATTAAGAAAATCATAAGGAAAATATATTTACAGTATGGGACTGCATTTGTCATTTTAAAAAAGCCATGTATAAGAGGACTTGTGTAGTGCAAATGCATGTTGTACAAGGATCAACTGTATTGTTGATTTGTTAACATTCAACTCATGACCAATAGCACTATAAACCATGCCTGAACTGTTTATCTAACATATACACTTTCTCATTCTGGCCCATCACAGCCTTTCTGTGCTTAGGAATACTATACAGCACTTCAACACTA
Source organism: Canis lupus dingo (assembly GCF_003254725.2). NCBI lineage: Eukaryota > Metazoa > Chordata > Mammalia > Carnivora > Canidae > Canis > Canis lupus. The sequence goes on along the minus strand of NC_064251.1, from coordinate 57,648,175 downwards.
TATGACCAGAGATCATTTTAAACAGTGAGATGATGAAAAATATGGTGGCTGCAAAAAGGACACTTGTATACAGTGTGAGAGCTGCACATGAAGGTAGTTGTCACTTTGACTTCTGCTGGGAATTTGTACATCAGGCAACTCAGATTTTTTACTTGTGTGTGAATGATCTTGAAAGTGCTACAATTATTTATTTTGGGATTACAAATAATTTTTAGCAAAAGGCTAATTTGCAAATATGGAAACCATTAATAGTGAGGATAACTAGGACACCTGGGTGGCTCAAGGGTTGAGTGTCTGTCCCTCCAGGGTGTGATCCTGGAGTCCTGGGATCGAGTCCCACATTAGGCTCCCTGTCTCCCTCTGCCTGTGTCTCTGCCTCTTTCTCTCTGTGTCTCTCATGAATAAATAAATAAATAAATAAATAAATAAATAAATAAAATCTTTGAAAAAAAATAGTGAGGATAACTGTATGTCTGTTTCAGCATGCTCACTTCTACCACCTACTAGGGCAATTTAGGTATTTCCATATCACTGAGAATTGACCATTGTCTTTCCGAAGCTACTCCAGTAGCTGGGGTCCTTGCTAGCATGCTAAAGAAAGTGTCCTAAGAACATGTTCCCAATGCAATGAATTATTTTTTTTAATTTATTTATTTGAGAGAGGAGGAGAGCGGGTGGGAGGAGGGGCAAAGGGAGAGAAACTTCAAGTAGACTCCCTGCTGAGTGTGGAGTCGTATGCAGGGCTCAATCTTATGACCATGAGATCATGACATGATCTGAAACCAAAAGTCAGAAGCTTAATGGACTGAGCCAGCCAGGTGCCCCTTGAGTCAATGAGTTCTTGCTTGTCTAGTCTTGCATCCCAGCTTCCTTGATCAAGCAAGCCACAAGATCCAACCCAGAGGTACTTCCCTGGCTTCTTTTAATTCTTGCTTTCTTCAGGTATATAGTCTATTTTTTACCTTATCAGGCTTTGTGCTTTCCCCCAGCGAGGTTATGCTAGTATTTAACCCCAGTTACCAGCCTGGCAGGCTGGAGAGGAGGTGGGAGCTCCTGTTGTCTTTGGGGGAAGGGCTTCTGTAGCACCTGATAGCACTGTGGTAGTTCCAGTTCTTACTAAGGAAATGTGTTCTAGCTTGGCAAGCCCAGAGGGCCCTGAGGTGCACGTTGCAGAGTCAATATCCTCAGGACCATACATCCAGATATTCCGGTCACACATTTTAGGATCCTAGGTTTTCCCCACTGAGGCCCTGACCTTCACCTAACAGACTCACTTTGGCTGAGTGAGCCAAGAACTCCAAACATTTCTGGAGCTCTAGGCTGTAACAATTAGATCTTCAGCCTGCCACTCAAAGTGTCTGTCCTTCCACTATCACAGGTGATGAGGACCTCTGTAAGCTGCCTCCAGAGTTCCCTGGCTCTCACCCTTTGCTATTAACTGCTCCTTGACAGCACTCAGTCTCTCATTATCCTTCTGTAATTCAACTTTGCTGTAACCAATTAACTTCCTCTGTTTTTGTAGGTATTCTTCTCCCCAAATATTTTATTAAAAAAACCTTTTTAAAAGTAAACTCTACACCCAATGAGGGGCTTGAACTCATGACCCTGAGATCAAGAGTTGCATGTTCTACTGACTGAGGTAGCTATGTACCCTCTCCTTATATATTTTAAAATGCTGGCATCACAACACCCACCACAGTATTCTCCTCCACAGAGATATTTTCCCAGGTCACCAACAGTGAAATCTTTAGCATCTGAGCCATCATCTTGTTCCAAGGACTATCTGTGTTTCATTAGAAGGGCATCCTCTGCTTGCTAGGCTGTGGGTAAGTCATTCCTAAATCTGCATCTTACTACCTATTTTTCCTGATAACTCTTGGTACTGTTTGTGTCAGTCCAGATTCACTGAGAAGTAGATGCCATACAGGATTCAACATGTAGTGATTTGGGGGCACCTGGGTGCCTCAGTGGTTGAACGTCTGCCTTTGGCTCAGGTCGTGATCCTGGGGTCCTAGGATGGAGTCCCATATCAGGCTTCCCACAGAGACTCTGCCTCTCCCTCTGCCTATGTCTCTGCTGCTTTCTGTGTGTCTCTCATGAATAAATAAATTCTTTAATAAAAACCAAATGTGCCAGTGATTTTATTAGGAGAAATGGTCAGGGAGCTGAGGAAGGCTGAGAGAGCCGTGAGACTATGATGCAAATCTGACCCTAAGTGAAGGAGAGAGGGAAGGAAGCATGTGGAAGCATCTCCACCATGTGGTCTAAAGGAAGTTCAGTGAGGCTGTTGAGGAGTCCTTGAGCCAAAGATGATCACTAGAGGAGTCCCATTGCCACCCTGGGGCAGGCCTGCATTAGAATCCTTACCATGGGGGAATCCCTGGGTGGCTTAGCGGTTTAGCGCCTGCCTTCGGCCCGGGGCATGATACTGGAGTCCCGGGATCGAGTCCTACATCAGGCTCCCTGCATGAAGCATGAAGCTCTCTGCCTGTGTCTCTGCCTCTCTCTGTGTGTGTGTCTCTCATGAATAAATAAAATCTTAAAAAAAAAAAAAAAGAATCCCTGCTGTGGTCTGTCATTGGGTACAGCTCATATGTAGTGTTGCCTTAGTACACACACTTTCTTGGGTTTCATAATGCAGCATCTGGGTCCTTGGTCAAAAAAGCTCCCAATGGTGGGAGGTCTGCAAGGTGCATTCTCATGGCCACTAGAGGATTCACTCACTTTTCCTTGGGAGAACCATACAAGGTAGGTACTCTTTATTTTATTTTTTAATTTAATTAATTTGTTTAAGGTAGGTACTCTAAATATTACCTTCTCATACACAAGAAATGTTGTCTAAGTACACATAGCCGGGAAGTGGCAAAGCCACATTATTTTTCTAGAATTGACCAAATTGAAAACTTTATTCTCAACTCCTGTTCTTCCAGCCCATGCTGATGGTTGCTTCCTCTTTGGGGCATCTCACCATTGCCACTAATAACTGTACCCCAATGATGGTGCTCTTTTCTAGGCTCTAAAGACACAAGGCCCCAGGATCTGGAGGAGTGCTGCATGCCAAAATCCTTGCTGTACCTGGGCACCAATGGCTGCTGCACAGAGGCTGGGCTCCAGGACAGGATGGGCTGTGCCTCCATACTAGTTATATGTTCCTGCATAACAATTTTATCACAAATGTAACAGCTTAAAACAACTCACATTTATTCTCTCAAAGTTTTGGTGGGTCAGGAATTTGGCTTAGCCTAGCTGGGCCCTCTGCATCAGGGTCTCACAAAGCTGTAATCAAGGCATTGGCTAGGGCTACAGCTACATCCAAGGCTTGACAAGGGAAGGATGTGTTTCTGAGCTCATGTGATTGTTGGCATCATTTAGTTCCTTGCAGGTTGCTGGACTGAGGGCCCCAGTTTCATGCTGGCTGTTGGCTGGAGGCTGCTTTCAGTTACTTGCTGAGTGGTTTCCTCCATAGGGCAACTTACAGCATGGCAGTTTGTGTTTTCTTTTTTGTTTTTTTTCAGTTTTTTTTTTTTTTCAGTTTGTGTTTTCAAGGGCAGCAGGACAGAGTCTCCTAGCAAGATAAGTTATAATCTTGTGTAAGATTTAGGATGTAATCACATATATCCTAAAACCTTTGCCTTATTCTACTGGTTAGAAGCAGGTCCGATCCTGCCTACACTCAGGGAAGGGGATCATACAGGCCAAAGACATCAGAAGGTACAGGTTGTGGAGGCTGCCCTAGAGTCTGTATATCACAGTATCCCCGTTGACCAGCATCTCTAATGAAAACAGCTCCTTGAACTGTCCCAGAACTTGGCTTTCCAGGAAGTACAAATCTACACAGAAGCAGCTGGCTTGGGAGATTGCCCCTTTGTGACTTTTTCAACTGTCCTTTTCTTCTGTGATTCAAAAGTTCCTTCTCATTGAGAATGACTCAAACACATGAGATGCTGAGAATACTTCACCAGTGTATCACGTGTTGATAGTAGGCAATCTAAACTCTAGTGGATGTAACTGAGATTCCCTCCATATTCTGTTACATGGTATTTGAACACAGGAGTGACATGATTGATTAGATTTTTTTAAAGATTTTATTTACTTATTCATAGAGACAGAGAGAGAGAGGCAGAGATACAGGCAGAGGGAGAAGCAGGCATCATACAGAGAGCCTGACATGGGACTCGATCCAGGGTTTCCAGGATCATGCCCTGGGCTGCAGATGGCGCTAAACCGCTATGCCACCGGGGCTGCCCGATTGATTAGAATTTATGATAACTTTAAATTTTTATATTTTTAAAGATTCATTTATTTTTAGAGAGAGAGAGAGAGCATGGGGGGTAGAGGAAGAAGGAGAGAGAGAGAATCTTTTTTTTTTTAAATTTTTAATTTTTATTTATTTATGATAGAGAGAGAGAGAGAGAGAAAAAGGGGGGGGGGGCAGAGACACACAGGCAGAGGGAGAAGCAGGCTCCATGCACCGGGAGCCCGACATGGGATTCGATCCCGGGTCTCCAGGATCGCACCCTGGGCCAAAGGCAGGCACCAAACCGCTGCGCCACCCAGGGATCCCGAGAGAGAGAATCTCAAGCAGACTCCTTGCTGAGCATGGAGCCTGATGTAGGGCTTGATCTCATGACCCTGAGATCATGACCTGAGGTGAAACCAAGAGTCTGACACTCAACCAACTAAGTTACCCAGGTGCCCCTATGATAGCTTTAAAAAAAAAAGATTTTTAATTTATTATTATTTAGATTTTTTATTTTTTATTTATTCATGAGAGACACAGATTGAGAGAGAGGGAGAGACACAGGCAGAGGGAGAAGCGGGCTCCCTGCATGGAGACTTGATCCCGGGTCTCCAGGATCACGCCCTGGGCCAAAGGCAGCACTAAACCGCTGAGCTACCTGGGCTGTTTTTTTTAAAAGAGCTTTATTAAGATATAATTCATACACTATATAATTCACTCATTTAAAGTGTACAATGCAATGGCTTTTGGTATATTCAGAGTTGTGCAACGAGCCCTACAATCAATTTAGAACATTTTCATCACCTTTAAAAGAAACTCCCTGTCTTAGCCATTACCCTTAATTCTTCTCCCCTTGCCCCCAGCCCTAGACAAGCACTAATCTACCCTCTGTCTCTATAGATTTGTCTGTTCTGGACATTTCATATAAATGGAATCATGTAATCTGACTTCTTCCACTCAGCATGTTGTGATGGTTCATCCATGTTGTAGCATGGATCATCACTTCATTTCTTTTTATATTTCATTGTATAGATATGCCATATTTCATTTATCCACTCATCAGTTGATGGACATTACATTATTTCCTCTTCTTGGATATTATGAATAACGCTGTTATGAACATTTATGTACAAGTTTCTCTATGGATGTATGTTTTCATTTGGGCATGTCTCTGAGAGTGGAATTACTGGGTCATATAGTAACTCCAAATTTAACCTTTTAAGGTACTGCCAGGCTGTTTTCCAAAGTGGCTGCACCATTTTACATTCTTACAAGCGGTGTATGAGGGCTCCAATTTCTCCACTTCCTCGCCAGCTCCATTATTGTCCATCTTATTTGTTTTAGCCATCCTCAAGGGTGTGAAGTGGTATCTCATTGTAGTTTTGATTCACATCTCCCTGACTTTTATTTCTTTTTTATAGTTTCTCTTTTTTTCCTCCCTAAGCTTTAGGATATGGGAACCAAATCTTTCCATACTCTGATGTTACTTCCAAGTGAATCTGAAAATTGCCGAAATGATGTTCTCCATGTCTGTGTGCCCAAGAATCAATCAGAGTAAGGCAGGATGAAGGAGCTTCCTACTGTGCTTCTGGACTTCCAGGGTTTCACAGACCTGGCTTGACGGTCTTTGCAACTTGTTACCTGTGCGACTGGAATCAATTAATTTAACCTCCCATCTCATAGTGCCTGGCGCAGAGTAAAAGATGTGGGAGCGGGGAGACAAGAGACAGGCTCATTTCCCCACTTTACACTCGTGTGGTCTCGGGCAAGTCCCTTCACCTCGTGGGGCCTTATTTTGCCCACCTGCAAAGTAAAAGGGTAGGACCCCAGGCTCTCTGAGGTGTCTTCTGGCTCTGACGTTCTGTGTTCTATGCCTACCTCTCGGTTGTAAAGAATGAGCACTACGGTGATGCTCTCACAAAACCATTTTTTGTTCAAAACCGTAAATCCTAAGTAGGGATTTCAAGGGGGAAATTGTACGAGGCCTGGAGAGATGTACGGGGAATAAGATGCACTATTTCTAGGAAGAAGATGGGCGTGGCAGGGCGCTGAGAGGGGTGTGCGGGCCGCGGAGCATCCTCACAGGCTGAGAGGGCGTCCCCGCCTAGAGCCGAGGCCGAGGCCAGCGAGGACCAGGGCTGCAGCGGCTGCGCACTGGCGCGCCCAGCCGGCCGATTTGCGTGTCTCCGCCTCTGCGACGAGCTGATTGGGAGGATTGGTCGGGCGCCGCACGCCGATTGGCTGCGCGGCCCGCCGCTCAGGCCCAGCAGCGGACGGTTCCTACTGCGGCTGGGTACCGGCTGCGCTCCCGCGTCGGCCCGCGCTCCAGCTGCGCCTGGCCCGGCCCCGGCCCGGCTTGGCCCGGCCCTGGCCTCCGAGCGAAGGCGCCGCTGCCGCCTGGGCCGCTCCCAGGGCCATGAGGAGGCGGCAGCAGCCACTGCGGCCCGCGTCAAGGTGACCGGCCGGGACTGCGGCGGCGGCGGCGGCGGCGGCGGCGGCGAGAGCGGGCGGTGAGAGGAGCGGCCCGCGGGGCGGGGCGGGGCGGGGCGGGGCCCTGAGGGCCGGGCCGCGGGGAGCTGCAGGTGCGGGGGGGCGGGACCCGGAGAGGCCGCTGGGCCGGGGAGGGGCCTCGGGGCGGGAGGCGGGGCCAGGGGGCCGGGGGGTGCGGGCGGGTTCGGGGTCGCAGGGGGCCGGGCCGGGAGCCGTAGGTGGGCTGGAACGGGCGGGCTTGGTCGGAAGGGCCGCAGGTGTGGGCGCCGGCCGCAGGTGCGGGGGCGGGGCTGATGGAGCCAGTTGGGCGGGGCCGGGGGACCTCGGATTTGGCTGTGGGAGGGGGCTGCGAGGTGAGGCCGAAGCCGGAGAGCCCGGGCCTGAGGAAACCTGCAGGTGCAAAGGGCGGGGCCAGGGAGACCTGCAGGGGCGGGGGGCTGGGGGCGGGGCCCCGAGTGGTTGCAGGCCCGGAAGCGGCGCCCCAGGTGAGGAGCGCGCGGAGGGTGCGTGGTCCGTGGAGACGGGAATGTAGCTCTCCGTTGTCCAGGGGGCTTTGGGGTGAGCGCAAGAGCTCTGGGCTCTCTTAAGATTCTGGAGGCTTCGAGGGTTGCTCCTGGGCCAGAGCGGCCGGCCAGGCCAGCCTGTGCCTCTCCTGGGGCTGACTTGCGTCTCTGCCGCCCAGGTTTTCAGGCTGCTGGCTTCTCCGATGCCACGCTGTGCCTTAAGTGGGGCGCGTCGTTTTTCATTTCTCCGGGGTTTTCTCTGTTGCTGTTGCCCAGGGCAAGCTTCGATTGCGGCCGGCGTTGGCATCCATTCGATGATCAGAGAGGTTGCTTCCTGGAAGAGTAGTTAGTGTGAAGCTTGGAGGGCCCTGGTGGCAGATGCTGCTGCAGATCTTAGCAATGGCAGTCTCCAAAAGATTGACATGGCAGCCCGGCGAGGGGAAAGAACCAGGAATGAGGGTTCAGAAGCTTTCGCCTTTGTGTCACCCCTGGAGAGTCTTCCACCTCTCCGTGCTTTGTGTCTTCCTTTGCAAAACGAACATCTGAGGATCGTGCTTCCTGCCTTGTGTGCCTCCCAGGGGCCTCGTGAGGATAGGATGGAAAAATGCTTACTGAGCAAATCGTGGTGTAAAGTTATGAATCTCTGTCCTCTTTGGGGATGGGGAGGCTGGACTCAGGGACTGGGGGTTTAAAGAAAAGGGTATTTCTAATTAGCAAACCATTTTCTTATTTGAATTTGGGATGAGGTTTGTGGCAGAGAGTCCCCAAAGGACAGTCTCAGATGTGACTCGGATTAAGACCTCTGAGGGAGCTGTGGCAGGGAGCAATGGCAGGTGGAAAGTGAGGAACATTTCATTGTTTGCTGACCTTTAGGCCCCACCCCCCATTGAGGACTCTGACCTGGATCATAAGGCTTAGACTTGAGCCTTATGGAATTCCCCCCTCCCCAGCCAAGTAGGAGCTCTGATTTTACCACATTCCGAAAGGGAGACACTAAATAGAAGGGAATGTGAGAATTGAGAATTTCATAGCTTCCTACAGGGGCAGAGAGAAGACTTAATCAAGGTGAGAGGGCTCCATCCTCTCCAGAAGATGTCTTGTACCCATGTGTATGACCTTTTGGCACCCAGTACCTCTATTCACTAGCAGTTTGATCATTCCAAACTGTCATTTCTCCTACCCGCATTGCATGGACAGAGAGAAGGCAGGAGGAGGCTTCTCCTGCACTGGGCTGTGTTTTTCTTTATTTTAGAGGCTATGAAGCTTTTGGAGGCCAACCACCATGGTGCTGGCCTCTCTCACTATCATTCAGCTGGTCTGGTGGTGAACCAGTGACATCATGGGGATGGTGTCTCAGGGGTGGTTCCTTACTGGGGCCTGTGCTTGTGTGGCTAGTGCCCAGAGGGTCTAGAAGCAGTATTGGCAATGTTCCTTTCTGTCCTGGCAGAAACTGTATAAGTGGTTCTCAGAGATTGCTGCCCTCTGGATAGCCTCTGTGGGTTAAAAGGAAAGCCCATCTTGGTGGCACACAAAAGTTAGAACATGCATTGAATAATAAAGGGATTGGCTTTTTGATTGTTATTATTGGAGTGACAACACCCAGAGTTGAGAGAGAAACTTCATTTAATGGAAAATATTAAGGCTCTCTGTGATATGGCCCCAGTTTACCTTTTTTAAAAAATATTTTATTTATTTATTTATTTATTTATTTATTTATTTATTTATTTATTTATGAGAGAGAGAGAGAGAGAGAAGCAGAGACACAGGCAGAGGAAGAAGCAGGCTCCATGCAGGAAGCCTGATATGGGACTTGATCCCGGGTCTTCAGGATCAGGCCCTGGGCTGAAGGCGGCAGCTAAACCGCTGAGCCACCCGGGCTGCCCGCCAGTTTACCTTTTTATCTTTAAAAGATTTTATTTATTTATTTATTTATTTATTTATTTATTTATTTATTTATTTATCTATCTATCTATCTATCTATTTATTCATTCATTCATTCAAGAGAGAGGGTGTGTGAGTGGGGGGAGGGGTAGAGGGAGAGGGAGAGAATCTCACGCCGACTCCACGCTGAGCGTGGAGCTCTCCGGACCCTGAGATCGTGACCTGAGCTGAAATCAAGAGTCAGATGCTTCACCAACTGAGCTACCCAGGCTCCCCCACCCCTCCCTGCAGACTGCCTTTTTAAATTGATTTTCCTGTTGAGTATGGAGGGTGAAGGTTCTGGCTTGGAAGTCACACAGGTCTGTGTAGGAAGCCTTATGCACCAGTTTCTCAGCTTCTCAGGGCTTTGTTTTCCTTGTTTGTGGAACAAGGGTGATCATGCCCATCTTGAGAGGTTATGAAGAATAAATGACACAGGATATGTGAAAGCACCTGATAATTCAGTCACTAATGTTAGGGCAAGGCACTAATGTTAGGGTCCATTTCTTACCTCTCTGTCTGTGTATCTTTCAACATAAAAGAACAGCATGAAGCATGTAGGGAGAGCAGGACGGTAATCCTGAAGCCTTCACTTATGTAACGTTGAACAACTGCTTTCCCCAGAACTCCATTTTCTAGGCTGAATAAGAATGGTGTTAGACTACAAACATGAAGGGTGGTCCTTGCTCTGGCATTCTTCTCATTAGCATGCTGTCCATATTTTCCTGAAAGGCAGGAGGGAAGAAACTAATGACCTGCTGTTTAGTCCTTTAAAAAAAAATATCTGTCTAGCACTTTGCCTAGCACACAGTAGATGCCCATTCAGTACTTGTTGAAGGAACAGATGAAGGAGTTCAGGAAGGTGTGGCAAATTATCCCTGCTGCTTATATGTATGTTGTATCTCTATCTTAGAAATTCTGAAAAAAAACAAAAACAAAAACAAAAAAAAAACAAAAAAAAGAAATTCTGTTGATTTATTTTCAAAAACATTTGCAACATTAGTGAAATTGGTGAACCTCAGCATGAAAGACAAAGGCTGTTGCCCAGTCCTGTTTTACCACATATTAAGTTCATCCAGTTTTTGTTCATAAGCATACATTCTTCATGGTTGCAGTTGTATGTATGCGAGCATTTGGGAGAGGCCTGGCAAAAAGTGGTGTCTTTAAATGGTGTTTTTGATCTTTTTTTTTTTAAGAAGTTAAAAAAAAAAATACCACACATGAATTCTCTTTTTAAAGGCAAGTAGTTGGGATCCCTGGGTGACTCAGCGGTTTAGCACCTGCCTTTGGCCCCAGGGCGTGATCCTGGAGTCCTGGGATCAAGTCCCACATCGGGCTCCCTGCATGGAGCCTGCTTCTCCATCTGCCTGTGTCTCTGCCTCTCTCTCTCTCTCATGAATGAATGAATGAATGAATGAATAAATAAATAAATAAACATTGGAAAATGTTCCAATTGGTACATACCAGTTCCTCCTTAATAAATGTTTTTTTTTTTTTAAAGCTCTTGGGTATTTTAAAAAAAATTTTTTTTTATTGATTTATGATAGTCACACAGAGAGAGAGTGAGGCAGAGACACAGGCAGAGGGAGAAGCAGGCTCCATGCAGTGGGAGCCCGACGTGGGATTCGATCCTGGGTCTCCAGGATCGCGCCCTGGGCCAAAGGCAGGCGCCAAACCGCTGCACCACTCAGGGATCCCGTATTTTTTTTTTTTTTAACATTTTTTATTTATTTATAGAGATACACAGAGAGAGGCAGAGACACAGGCATAGGGAGAAGCAGGCTCCATGCAGGGAGCCTGATGTGGGACTCTATCTGGAGTCTCCAGGATCACACCCTGGGCTGGAGGCGGTGCTAAACCCGCTGAGCCACCAGGGCTGCCCAATAAATGTTTTTGACTGATATTGTAAGCACAGTTTGGTCTGTGTCTCCCAGCACCCCCCTCCCCCCAATGATGTTTACTCAGTAATGGTTAGCAGTCATTGTTTAGAGGAGTAGCAAGGGACATCCCTTGTTCTTTTCTAGGAAACAAATGGCTTTGGTCTCATTGAACAATAGATTACAGGCAATCCGCATATCTGGATGCTAGGCAGATGACAGAAAGAGAAAGGAAAAGGGATTTGTTTACTAGTAATTGAAAACTGATTTTCCATTCAACCCTTGATTCAGAGTTCAGCTGTTACTTACTGGCTGTCTGACTTGGGACAATCTACCTAATCTTTCTGAATTTCACTTTCCTTATGTGTAAAATGGCTGATGATAATAAAATCTGCCCTTTGAGGTTTTTGTGCAGAGAAAATGAGATCATGCATACCAAGTACTTGCAGGGATAGCAGATTGTAGTAGATACTCAAGAGGGGGTAGCTGCCTTGTTATTAGTAACCTGACATAGACTCTTTTATTCTTTGTCAGTTAGATATTTACTGGGCAGTTGAGGGTGAGCTGTGGACAGTGACCAAAGTCCTTGGCTTTGAGATGCCCACATACTATGCAGGGAGATAGGCACACAAGCCACTGATTACAGAACAATATGATAGGCCCGATGTTGGGGCTGTGAGCAGTATGGGGGTCATGGAGGCAGGAAACAATGATTTCACCTTCCATGATTTGGGAATGGCCTCCCCCTCCTTTGTAAAGCCTACTCTCTTCTTTTAGGCCCATGTGACCACTCTTGTTTCTGTTCCCTTGACTTTCATTGTGTGCCTGCCTTGATCGGAGTATGCATTGTATTATAGCATGCACTGCGTTGTCTGTGGTTCTTCCTTGCACAGGGAAACTCTCCTGATTTCTTTGCTGCTGAGACTTCAGGGTAGGTTCTTTGTGCCTATTGTGATGGGCCTCTCCTCCATCATGGCTATTGACATGCTCTTATTGATAAGAATATATTGACAAGCTCTTATTGATAAGCTGTTAGGTCTTTGGTGAAACATAGTCTTTGGGCTCTATTCCTTTACTTTTCAGGTATTTGAGTGCTGACTCTGAGACAAGAATGTGTTGTGCCATATATTAGCTATAGGCTTTGGGTGTGGCTGGTAATACTTGTCCAAAAAATCTTGGAGGTGAGAGAGGAAAGAAATATTTCTCCAGATACTCCAGGATGAGAGGGGGAAGCAGAAAAAAAAAGACAACTCTAAAAATGAACTGCTCATACTTGCTGAAGCCTACCTTGCCTTTCCTCAGATGTCTGCCTGTTCATCCTTCCCTTAAGGTGGGTTGTGGAGGAGCAGGCTCAAGGGAGCTGAGTAGATAGATGTTCTGTAGATTTTGACCAGGGGTAGTGGGCAGCTGTTTGGGTTGGCTTCTGTGAGGAGCATCCTGGGGCATTTCTAGGGCCACTTTCTTAAAAGGAGGGGGGCTTTACTTCCTTTATGTGAACATTCACTCCCCAGCCTTGCTGGGTTCCTGCTTTGAGCTTTCCTTGCTGTATGCTGGGCATATGGAGGTGAAAGGGTTCTGTCCCTGCCTTTGAGAAACTCATAGTTAGTGGAAAAGTCACATGCAAGCAGAAAGTGGCTGGACGGCAACTATGACAGAAGACTTGAATGAAGTGGCTAAGCAGATTAATGCTCTGGAGCCAAGCAGACCTGGGTTCAGTTTCTGGTTCTTTCATTACAGAAGGCCGTGGGCAAGAGTCTCCCTCTCTGTGAGTCTTGGTTTACTGGTTTGTAAAATGGGGATAGCAGTGTCACCTAACTCAAGACTCTTTTTGAAGATTCTGTGAAATGATGCAGTCTGGTGATCAGCACGGTGCCTGAGAGAAAACTGATGTGTAAGACTGCTCACATGTTATCCATGGTTCTTTGGGAGCACTGAGAAGCACCTTTTTGGCTGTTTTCTCTGGGTTCTAGTAGTAGTGGTAATGGTGCTAATGGGTTGGTGACAGTGATGTCCATGGTGTCCGAGAAACCAGCTCTGTAGTCACAAAGTGCTTAAGGAGTTCCTAGGACAGTCCTCATAGGCCCTGATGACTCTAGGCTATGGGTTTGTCTGTGTTTCCTCCACCTTTTTCACATGAACTCTTCTCAAAGATGGTTTCCCTCCCAGTACCATTGTGAGCACCTACACTTTGGATCACCTACACTGATCAATTCCACGACTTTTCCCCAAGGGGAGGCACATGCGAGGCTTGTTTCATGTGCACTTATGGAGGAGAGCAGAAACCATGAAGACCCAGATGATGGCACATCATCCCACGGTTTTTCTACAGAGCTTTTGTTCTTTTTGTTCTTTATAGGAGATTTATCTCCTGACATCAGAGTGATGGATAGGATAGACCTTAAAGTGCAGACTCAGGCCAGTGTGGGTCTAGGTCCTGACTCTACCACTCACAACCGTGGTGGCTTTGGGCAAGCGACCATTTCTCTGTTTCCTCATTGGTACGGGAAGTGTGATGGATGGTACTTACCTCCTTGATTCCTCAAAGGCTTCGAGGAGATGTTGCAGAATCATCATCTTAGCATAGTGTTCACACATTAGGAACACCCAGTTATTGTGAGCTAGAATCTCTTTAGCTATTGTTAGCTATTTAGCTATTTAGCTATTGTTAGAGGGCTTGTAGGATGCTTTTGGGGAATATTAATTTACTGCCTGTGGAAGTTATGTGAGTTATTGCACAAGGAATATCTTAAAACTCAGATGTCCTTGGTGACAGGGGCTAGTAAGAGCACTCAGAGCTCAGCCTTTGTTGGGACTGCAGATACAGGCCTTGGCTCCCACAAAAGCAATTGACTGCTGGTGAGGGAGAGGATGGAGTCACCCTGAGGGTGGGCCCTGTCTCTGGCTGGTACAGGAAATATATGCTGCTTTCCCAAGTTCTTTCTGTCTCCTTCCTTGTTGTGTGATTCCATGTAAATAGAGGGTCTTTTCTATGAACTAATACAACAATATACTTTTCCTCTTTAGGATTTAAATATTTTTATTATAAGGTTTTATTTGAAGGTTTAACACAATTAATTGAGTAATCAGAAGAAATTTAGATGTTTGGGCTCAACAGTCAAAAGTTTTCTTTGAAAATCATCTTATTAAAGATGAAAGAAAGATTAATGAATGTAATTAAATTCTTGTTTATTGAATACAGTCATTCTCACTCTTGTATAAGCTTGATAACTAGGTCAAGAGAAATCTGTGGTTTTGATACATTTCTGAGTAATTAAATATTTATGGAAAACAAGTTAATAAATTCAGGAGAATATGCTGTGTGTCTCTTTTTGTGGCAGTAAAGTTTGTTATGTGGAATTAGTGACTTTTCACTATTTTGAGATATTTCTTATTTTGTGTGCTTTCTGTAGCTGTGCTTTGTTTTATTTTTCCTCCAGGCACCATATCTCCAAAACTTTTGGCCCACTAGCATTTATAGATTGTTCCCCCACAGGCTCTTGTAGCACACTGCTGTAGCATTAATAACACTGTGAGAGTGATGATGACTTCCTGGTGACACCCCGCCCCCCACCCCCACCAGATTTTGTAGAGAAAGAGCCTGCATTTGTTCTTGCCATATCCTGGGCCTAGCCCAGGGCTAGTATAAGGCAGCCAGAATGATCTGATTATGTCATTTCTTCTGCGTAAAACCCTTTGGTGGCTTGTAATTTCTTTTAGAAAAAAGACCAAATCATTAGCATGGCCTGCAGGGTATAACGATATGCTCTGTGGTGGAGAGGTTGGTGATGTCTGTCTCCTATAATGCAATGTAATGCAGTCCTGTCAGATCATGGACTAGGGCTGATTTGCTCATCATTGAGTCCTTAGTGCCTGGCATAGCATCTGGCACATAGTGGGTACCCCACAAATGTTTGTTGAATGAACAAATGAAGTAAATGGTGAGTGTCCAGTAAGTGATTTGAGTCTATAAAATGGGATGGTTGTTGGATCTGAGGTCCCTTCATTATAAAATATCTCAACACTTTACAAAGTCTCTTGACACCTTTATAGTGATTCTAGCAGGGCAGTCTTTGAGGTGCAGAGGAGAAAATGGAAGCTCAGGGAGGTTTAATAGATTGCTCAGGATGTGGCTGTGGGAGAAGCTGAGGGTTCCTCTAGGGTCTCTTCTCACATCCGTGCTGCTTCAAGGTGTGGTTTCTGACACTGGAAGAGCCATAGGGGAGATAAGGAAATAGGAATTCATTGAAAGAGATACTTGTGATAGTTTCTCTTGGTTTTAGTTATTTTAATTGCCTGATAATTGAACTTAAGGAGTTCAATTTGGAGTTGATGGGTTTAAGGTGTGGTTTCATTCTAGGGTCTAGGGAAACCCTGATCTCACTTGTAAGTGGCTAAAGTACAGGAAGTAACTGATGCATGTACTGATTGGTTGACAACTAAGATTAGAATTTATTCTTGTTGGAAAGCTTTTTGATAAGATTAGAAGTTAGTTGATGATTGATATATAACACTCTTTTGCTTTTTCAAAAGATGCCAGGTTGCTCCTGTTAGCTCTCTACTTTATCTCTGGGTATACTGCTGCAGGGCTCTTTTGCATTGAGCACTGTTTTGGCTTTTGCCCTCATCAGATGTAGTCAGTCTATCCTGAAAGTTAGAGTGCATTGAGGCCACACTCCCACCTTGGGGCTGAGGGCAGGGACTTTGTCAGGGTTTCACACTCAGGTGTCCTGATTCCCCACCCAGCAAAACCTGTGGACTTCAGCACATTCACTTGCACATTGCACTTTCTAACAGCTGCCTGCATGTCATATAATGTTGCACATAGACCGTGTCCATGAAGAAGCATTTATGTCTGATGAACACCTCTGCATCAAAGTCCTTTGTTGAGTCATCAGCGTGAGTGTGTGAGAAGAGGAACTAAGGCCTGACCTAAGTGTACAGCCCTGGGATCTGGTGGTGGTGACTGGCTGAGGGGAGACAGTGCCTCTGTGATCTGTTGACAATACGTGTATTGATCTTAGGGAGCTTCTTCATGATCTTGGGGGGTTCTCAAGGGCTGAATGATTCTTGGAACCTAGTTTTATCAATATAGCCAGTATCTTTGTGGAACAGAGAGAGCTGCATGGTATTATAGAAAAATCACCGCGTAGGGAGCTGGAATGCCATGTGTGTCAGTTTGCTCTGACACCTGCTTTCCAAGTAAACAGGACTATCACTGGTGTGTGTGCATCCTTTCTTCAGTAGGAAAACCCCAGTTTTATCTTTTATTTTTTAAAAGTAATCTCTCTGCCCAGTGTGGGGCTTGAACTCACAACCCCAAGATCAAGAGTTGTATGCTCTACTAACAGCCTACCAAGTGCCCCATGTAAGCCTCAGTTTTAAAATCCAAGATTGCTTTTTGTAGGTTGAGTCAGAGTGAAGAGAGCTGGATGATATGAAAGTATTGTAGCAGTAATGAAAGGCAGCATATTCCTTGTTCTTGGCTATCTTCCAGTTCGTCTGTCCATCCATCCATCCATCCATCCATCATCCATCCAGTTCCGTTCAGGGCCTGCTGAGTGTGGGGTCCCAGTATAAGAAAAAGATGAATCTGATCCTTGCTATCTTTTAGTTCATAGTCTAGTAGCAAAGTTAAAGAAGTATAAAAATAAGTAAAACAACAATAGCAAACAAGTATAGGAAACATTAATTATAGCACTAACAATGGCTACAGAAATACAAGGTGCCTGGAGACAGTAAACAGGGTGGCTTTACTTGGTAGGAGGCCCAGAGTGGCTTCCCAGAGGAAAGATGAGTTGGACTTGACCAGGTGAAGAGGTGGCAGCTGCATGGTCATAGTCCCCATTGGGGCAAGGGCAGGGTGGCAAATTGAAGATGTAACAGAGAGCCAGTGTGGCCGGAGTGCTGAGTGTTAGGGAGATGCTGCAAGCTTCATACCCTGGTGGTTGGTGATCACGGTGCTGTTTTCTTGATCTGTGCAGGCATTCCCTGATTAATTCTCTACTTGCTCACTCTTCTTTTTCAGAACTCCTATCTATTACCAAAAGCATCTATTTTTTTAAAGATTTTATTTATTTATTTACGAGAGACCCACAGAGAGAGGCAGAGACAGGCTGAGGGAGAAGCAGGCTTCTTGTGGGGAGCCTGATGTGGGACTCGATCCCAGGACCTGGGGATCATGACCTGAGCTGAAGGCAGAGCCACCCAGGTGCCCCAAAAGCGTCTATTATTGAAACAATACCTGCTATGTTTTCCAAGATAGCAGGTGGCTTTATTTTTATTGCTTTAAAGATTGGTTGCTTCCTTTGCTTCTTGATCTCATGAGCGGTTTTTATTCATGAAGTAAACATCCACTGTGCATGCAAAGCATGACTCTGCAGGCTTTGCCCTAGGAGCCCACAGACCTGACAGAGAGGAGTAAATGAATGATGATGATGCTGTGTCTGGGGTGGAAAGCAGTGGAAATGGAAGCTAGTGGGGTGGAATCAAACTCACAGGATTTTAAAGAGAGATCTTCAGTTTCTCAGGTGAAGAGGGACATGGGAGAGAAAGCAGACAGTGGGGAGAGAGCATGCCGAATCTCAGGAATGCTGAACCAAGTGTGTTGGAGGGTGAGGCTAGTGAAGACAGGGAGGAGGAGCCTGCCAGAGATGAGATCGGAGAGGTGGTTTGGGGTCAGTACTCAGAGGGACTTGAAGGCAGTGCTTGGGACTTTAGATGTTATCCTGTGGCCAGTGGAGAATCATTCCAGAGTTGCAGGAAGAGGGAAACACTGTCAGTTATGATCCTTGTATAGAGGATGGTTGGTGTGGGAGGAGATGGTATGTGGAAGATGAGTTCAGGACATTGTCCCTGAACCTGACCATGGGGATGGAGAGGAAGAGGCATGTTCGAGAGAAACTGAGGTAGAGGCCTCCCTCTTTACAAATTTTGCGGATGGGAGGGCAATGTCAGGGTTTGTCACTTTAGTGATGTGAGGGGCTGGGCCAGTCACAGAGATAAAGAAGAGGAAGCGGGTATTGGGTTGAGGAGAAGTAGTGAATCCAGGTTTGGCAATAGCCGAACTAAGTTTAGGGTACCTGTGGGATAGCATTTGGCAGCTGGCCTGCTAGTCTTAGACTCAGACTAATGCTCTGGGCCAGAGCACTGGTTCTCAGTCTTTGGAACATCAGAATCCTCTGTGGTATTTGGGAGAGAGAGACCAGTCATTTATATGTTGCAGTTTTCACAGGTGATTCCAGTGCCCCACCAGTCTAGAGAGAGAGAGACAGACTTGGGGTCATCCTTATAGCTGGCCCTGGAAGGTTCTACTGAGCAGAAGATCCTGGCTGGAGTGCTGGGGAGCATCAGCATGAGGGGTAGGGCATAGTGCAAGGCCAGAGAAGGAGCAAGAGAAGGTTTCAGTGAGGAAGGAGGTAAAAAAGGAACATCCTTCTTAGATAGGAAGATGAGGATATGGACATTGGTGGGTGGGGCATCCCTTCCAGCTCTCTCTCTGCAGGGCCTCTGCCCCTTCCCCATGAAGCTGGGTACTCCAGGGCCTCCCACTGACATGCTTATTTTCACTAATGCTGGAGCCAGTCTCACATGAGAGAGATCATTTTAGTTACCTTTTTTCTGTGTGCAAAAGACTAAGGGATGCTCTTGGCTGCAGCCAGTATCTCAACCCTTCAGCTTCCCGGAGGACCTTCTTGAGCAGTCTATTCATGCCTTATAGGTTTTTTTTTTTTTTTTGGTCTGAAATCTTTGGCTTCTGAAGCAGGAAAGTTGGGGATCCATCCAAAGTTCTGAGGTTCAGGATGGGTCAGCAACGTTGGTGGGAAGAGTGTGTGTCTAGATCCTACAAAAGGGAGATATCAGAACTGTGGGAGGAAGTCCTGGGAAGATGATAAAACCATGCAGACTGGACTAAGGTGGTGTTAGAGCCCTGTGACTGATGCGTGCATCCTTGGTCCCCTAATGTATCCTGAGGTTGGGTAGCAGGTCAGAGCCTGTTATACAATCTCCAGAACTTATAGATGGGTCTTGTGTTAGGTTAGGACTCATGGAGGGGTCCTAAATTGGCAAAAGTGGGAGTTTGTCCCCCTGGTAGGCCTGAATACCTGACTGAGGTCAGCTTCCAGAACCCAGTGAAGAGCCTTTAATCTGAACGAGCCAAAAAAAAAAAAAAAAAATTCTGAACGAGCCAACAAGAATCTGCCATATGATTCCACATGTGTCTTTAAGGATTTCTCTGAACCCAAAGACAGGGGCAGAGACCTGGTTGGCACTGGCCCTGGTGCTGAAAACCACAGCTGAGGGATGGGGAGAAAGAATCTGAGATAATTTGAGGGGAGTAGCTGTCCTTAATATCAGGGTGCCACTGCGGTATGAAGCCATTTTCCCCTTAGGAAAGGAAAAAAAAAGAAAAGATTAATGTTCACTGAGTTTAAAAACTTCAATGCTTAGCAAAAAGAAGGGAACAGGTGAGTGGATGGGAGTATGTGTACCAGTACAGAACATAAAACACCACTCAACTTTCGTGGGATGGAACATAGAGAAATGGTTCAGAATTTAGAGCTGACTGAGCTGGGTTCAAATTCTACATTTGCCAAGGATGCACTACCATAGCCAGTGAAGATGCTGTTATGGATGGTGTATCCTTGGGTAAGTTACCTACCTTTTGGAGCCTCACTCACTAGGGTGAGTTTTCTCACTTTATAATTCTTAAAAAAGATTTATTTATTTGAGAGAGAGAGAATACATGAGCAGGGGGAAGGGCAAAGGGAGAGGGAGAAGCAGACTGCCTTCTGAGCCAGGAGCCTGATACAGAGCTCAGTCCCAGGACACTGGGGATTATGACCTGAGCCAAAGACAGACGCTCAACCCACCAAGCCACCCAGGTATTCCGAGTTTTCTAACTTTAAATGGGTGAGATAACAATGCCCAGCTTAGATAATTATTGTAAGGACTCAGTGGTATATTAGTACGGGGAGGGTGCTTAACAAAGTATCCGTCACGCAGTAATGGTTCAATGAATGACAGTAATAATTTTGGTGATGATGATGGTACAATCTTTGTGAGAGTACCTCTGTAGATACCTGTGCTGGACTGAACCCACCACTGTAGTACGTGTGTGACAGAAAGAAGAACTTAAGCAAAACTCGGTTCAGCTGTGTGAATATCACCATATGGGAGGGAAGGCCAGATCCACTGGTAAAGATTCAAACACTGAGAGGGTAAGTGTGACAATGGAGAATCACAGAAACATTACTTGAAAGGAGATGAAACAGCACTAAGCCCACGAGCCACGATCAAAGTTCGGTTGGCTATGAAGAAGAGAGGCAAGAGGATCTGGATCAACAATTAGAGGAGATAAGGACAGAGTAGCACACTAGCTTTAGTCTTTAGTGATGGTTTAGATTTGTGTCACCTCTTCTATCTCCCTGAATATTTTGGTGGGTATTGGGGGAGGTGGCATTAGAGATTATTTACTTGATGTTTGTGTGTTAATTAGTCTCATTTTTACGACTAGACTTGTTATTGAGTAGCCTCTTATTAAATGCTTTTTTATGGATAGGATGAAAATCATTAGGTTGATAAGCAATCATTTAATTTCTGCCTCTTTTCGGGGAAGTCTGAACACAGTACTAGTGACAATACCAAGTCTCCAAATGTTGACAATTCCAATGAGATAGTCTATAAGATTTGACAAAATAGTGATATTCATCTGGAAAAATAAATTGGTAAAAACATTAGAAAACTTTTTAGGGCAATGAAATGGCCTTCATTCTTCTAGATTCATGTTTATTTCAACAAATATTTGAGTTTGTCTGCTATGTGTGAAAACAGTGCAAGACCTTTTTTTGGGGAAATATAAAAATAGATACCAATTGGGTATCTTTTGTGATATATATTCTCTCTTTAAAAATTTTTTTTTGTTACGATTTTATTTATTCATGAGACAGACACACACACACACACACACACAGAGAGAGAGAGAGGCAGAGACACAGGCAGAGGGAGAAGCAGGCTCCATGCAGGGAGCCCGACATGGGACTTGATCCCTGGTCTCCAGGATCATGCCCTGGGCTGAAGGTGGCGCTAAACCGCTGAGCCACCTGGGCTGTCCTACATATTCTCATATAACCCTATCTTTCTCCTTATGAGGGAACTATTTCTGTAGTTTGGGGTACAAGTGACAGAAAACTAAAATAACAAAGACATGAATAAGATGGAAATTTCTCTCTTATGTGTGAGAAGTCAGGAGGTAATTAGCTCAGGGTAGTTATAGAGCCTACATGGTCAGAGACTTGGGTTCCTTCTATCTTGTTCCATTATGAGGCTATCTTGGAAATGGCTTCTAAGTCTGAGGTCATTTCAAGACCCGAAATGGCTGCTGAAGCTCTAGTTTTTGTATCGGCATTCCAGCCTTTGAGGGCCACTTTCCATGACACTTCTTGCATACCATTGGCCTAATCTTGCCATATGGCCACACCCAGCAGTAAAGGAGGTTGAGAAATATAATCTATATTCAGGGAAACCATGTGTCCATCTAAAAACCAGAATTTCTGTTACTAAAGAAGGAGAGGAGGGTGGCTATTGGCCAGCCTCACTAATACTGGCTCTATTTAACAGATGTGGAGTCTCAGAGTAGTGGAGATTCGCTGGGTACATATGGCTGATAAATGGTCGAGCCTTCACAACTAATTATAAAGCAATAATTTATTAATTTCATATGGTGCTTGGGTAAGAGCAGTTAAATAGACTGGTAAAGAAGTGATTTCTTTGCTAACTTGCATAGGAGCTTAATTCATGAGCCACCGGGAGTTACACAATAACAAGGGAAGGGATGATTATTACATTGTTGGGACATTTGGCTTTCAATGCTGGAAAGAATTGGTAAGCTTGACCTTATGTTGCAGTGGAAACTCCAGATGAGTTTGAGTGAAAGGACAAAACCTGGAGGTAAAGACAGGAAGATGTATACTGAGCTGTGTTGTGGGATCTAGGAGAGATGAACTATAGGACTCAGGTTAGGAGGAGTTAGGAGGCAAAACTTTTCCTGTTTACTTTCTTTTTTTATGTGGAATGCATGAGTCCCAGACAAAGGACTTTATTACTAGCATAAAAAACATCACTGTGTATGTCCATTTCCCTTCCTCCACATCCCATGGGGGTGATGCCATGCGCTGTGCTTCTGTGTCACAGCTGGAAGCACTGATCTGGGGGACCTGCTGCTTTATAGCAGGCAGTAAGCAAGCCTGCTTTTCAGCCCTGAGGGAGATGTTGTCTCATCCCTCCAGGCTGTTCACAGCAAGTACAGCCCTGAAAAATGGCTTGGGTAAAAGCTGGTCAGGACCTTGCATTCTTGGCATGCCCAGCAGGACATGTTAGAGTGCCAGAGACCATGAAGGAGTGAGTCCCCTAGCAGGTGGTTGCTGGGATTAAATGGGATAATGTTTGTAGAGTGTGTGTGCCAATAGGAAGCTCTCGAGCAGTGTTATCCCTTATAATATCTGTGGGCTCTGAAAATGGCCTTGTGATAACATAGTTATTACAGCATTTCCACTTGGTTTTCAGTGTTTAGACAAGACAGAAAATTCTGGAATTGACGGGATTCTGGGCAGACTGACAGGGAGAGAAAGGCTAACTCAATTGCTTGTGTATAGTTTCTGCTTCCTTGAATATGTTTTTTTTTTTTTTTCTTGTATACATTTTATATCCAGTACCTCTCCAGAGCATGTACTCTGCTCGGTCTTAGTAAATCATAATTCTCTTCTTTCTTATGTATAATCAAATGTAGTCTATTTTTTGAGCTTAATATTTGTGGTTTGCTTGAATTTAAATAAAGTACACCGAGTTTTTCTTAAACAGGTTATTACTTTTTTTTTAAATTTTTATTTATTTATGATAGTCACACAGAGAGAAAGAGGGAGGCAGAGACATAGGCAGAGGGAGAAGCAGGCTCCATGTACCGGGAGCCTGACGTGGGATTTGATGCCAGGTCTCCAGGATCGCGCCCTGGGCCAAAGGCAGGCGCTAAACCGCTAGCCACCCAGGGATCCCAAACAGGTTATTACTTGTTTATACACATATTTAGCAAAATCCTTGATAATTGGTTCCAAATTAATGAAACTTTAAACCCGTATGACATATGGATATACCATACCATAAAAATGTAGAGCTTGGTGATGTTTAAAGATTAGCTTAACTTTCCAGTGTTATAGAAGAGGAAACTGAGGCAAGAGATGAGAAGGCAGCCACTGACGAGTGGTCCCAGGTGCTGAGTAACAGATGCAGTGCTGGGTCTTCACCCATGGCCCCGTCTGAGAAGCCTTGAATCCATTAGGGTGAATAGAGAGGGGACCAAAGAGAATCTTTCTACAATTTTTGAGTAAATATCAGGCCAGGCCTTACCTATCCTCATTTGAAAATGAACAAATAGGAAAAGAGCACTAGAGAGCACACACTGAAAGATCCACAGTATATAGGGAAATAAACAAGGCATGCAAGAGATAGAGGAAGAGCAAGCTTTGGGTAAAAGGTTTCCCAGCTTCAAGTGTCATCTTTTTTGTCCTCTCTGAGAAGTTCTAGTTGCTGTGAAAGGTAAGATGATGAGTCAACAGACGGAGATGAGAAAGGGGTTTGTGGATTCAAAGCACATAAGGAGATAAAGCACACAATGTTAGCGTCTGGAATTGTGGCACTGCTGAAAGCCAAGGAGTCAGGAGGAAGACAACCTGGTGCTCTCAGAAGGGATAAGAAAGCAACAGAGGAGACCCCAGATGTGGATAATGGACCAGATTGGAGACCAGAGCAAACGGCCTAGAAGGAAGCCTCAATTATTCTGAATGGAAGAAGGACCGATTCTGTAAATTATAAAGGTTCATGTCGAACCAGGCAAAATTAGCAAAAATTAGTTAACACTTGAAATATCCAGGTGAAATATTTTTTTAATTTCAAGAATAAGGGGAGGGTATTATTAGCATCCTGGCAGAAAGAAGAGGAAATCAAAAAAAAAAAATTAGCTAGGCTCAAACTTATCTACACGAAAGGTGCCAGAGGGCAGTGGGGCAGTGCCCATTGAGTTCTGAGGGAAAAATGTAACCAAAGAATTTTATTCCAACCCAGTTTAAGTTCCCATTTCATGGTAACAGAAATTCTTTTCAGTTGTGCAAGAACATACTTTGTGTGTAGATTTTACTACATCCATGCATCATTCTGGGGAAAAAAAATCATTGGAAGGCATGCTCCTGTCACTGAGAGATGAATTAAAATAAAAGACCATCCATGGGCAAGGTCGAGAAAGAAAGGATTGACAGTGAGAGTAGGACCATTCAAGCATAAAATGATTTCAAAGTAATTGTTGTGATTATGATTATAAAGTATAATACAAATGAAATAATCATTGAGAAAAGATAAAACAGGGATCCCTGGGTGGCGCAGCGGTTTGGCGCCTGCCTTTGGCCCAGGGCGCGATCCTGGAGACCCGGGATCGAATCCCACGTCAGGCTCCCGGTGCATGGAGCCTGCTTCTCCCTCCTCCTGTGTCTCTGCCTCTCTCTCTCTCTCTCTATGTCTATCATGAATAAATAAATAAATCTTTAAAAAAAAAAAAAAAAAAGAAAAGATAAAACATGCAACCGTAGTTAACAGAAAAAGCAGGCATTCCTGCTTAAACCAGAGATCATGCACATGAGTACACTCTGTCCTCTAAAGAACTATACAAATATGAGCGATAAAAATTTGAAAGCAAGCTCTGTGCCCTCCAGTCTGCCTGGACATGTGTTTTCTAGCTAGTGAAATGCTATGCAGATATACATTATACCTGGGGCCACTTTTGTTGGGATTCCTCTGGGCTTCATCTTTTTGAACTGCCCTGGGGAGATTTGCTTGGCACCTTCATTTTTTTTTAAAGATTTTATTTATTTATTTGAGAGAAAGTGAGCATGAGCAGTAGGGAGGGGCAAAGGGAGAGGGAGAAACAGACTCACTGCTGAGCAGGGAGCCCAATGCAGGGCTTGATCCCAGGATCATGGGCCAAGCTGAAGGCAGCTTTTTAACTGAGAACCAACCCAGGTGCCCCGGCACCTTTATTCTGTAGGAGGGCATATCACTGGTGGAAATGTAAAATGGTACAGGTTCTTTGGAAAATGATTTGGCAGTTTCTCAAAAAATTAAACATGAAGTTACCTTGTGACTTAATAATTCCGTTGCTAGGTGTGTACCCAAGAGAACTGAAAATAGATGCTTACACTAAAACTTGTACAGGCATTTTCATAGCAGTAGCAGTGTTATTTATGCTAGCCAAAAATGGAACAACTCAAATATCCATCAGTTAATGAATGCATAAACAAAATGTGTACATCCATACAATGGAGTATTCTTTAGCTATAAAAAAGAATGAAGTACTGATTCATACTACAATATGGATGAAACTTGAAACATTCTAAAGAAACCAGACACAGAAGACCACCTGATTCTGTTTTTATGAAATGTCTAGAAGAAGCATAGAGACAGAAAGTAGATTAGTGGCTGCCAGGGAAATGGGGGTATAGGAGTGAGTGCTAATGGGTACAGGATTTCTTTTGGGATGAAAATGTTCTGGAGTTAGATAGTGGGGATGAGTGTACAACTTAGCAAGTACGCTAAAGCCTGTTGAGTTCTAAAGGGTCCATTTTTATGGTATGTAACTTATGTCTCACTTAAAAAAATAATCCTTTTCCTTATTATTAAATGTTAATTGTAGGAAAGTAAGAAAATAAAGAGAGACCAAAATTAAAAAGCAGCCATCATCTCTCTTTTTTTGCTTTTTTTTTTTTTAACATTGTTGACAATGTTATATTAGTTTTAGGTGTACAACATAGTGGTTAATGGTTTGACAATTCTGTACGTTACCCAGTGCTCATCGTAATAAATATAATTACTACCTGTCAAAATGCAGTGATATTACAATACTATTAACTGTATTCCCTATGCTGTACTTTTCATCTCCGTGACTTATTTAATACTGGAGCAATACTTTGTACCTCTTAATCCCCTTTATCTGTTTTGCTTGTCACCCACCTACTTCCCTCCTGGCAACCATCAGTTTTCTGTTTAAGAATCTGATTTGTTGGGCAGCCTGGGTGGCTCAGCGGTTTAGTGCTGCCTTCGGCCCAGGGTGTGATCCTGGAGACCCTGGATCGAGTCCCACGTTGGGCTCCCTGCATGGAGCCTGCTTCTCCCTCTGCCTGTGTCTCTGCCTTTCTCTCTCTCTGTCTCTCATGAATGAATAGATAAAATATTTTAAAAAATCTGATTTGTTTTGTTTTTTTTTTGGTTCCCTACATGTAAGCAAAATCATATTGTATTTGTCTTTTTCTATTTAATTTCACTTCGCATGATACCCTTTAGGTCCATCCATGTTATCACAGATGGCAAGATACCATTCTTTTTTATGGATGAATAAAATTCCATTGTGTATATATGTATGCCATATTTTCTTTGTCCATTCATTTATCAGTGGACACTTGGGCTGCTTCCATATCTTGGCTGTTGTAAATAATGCTGCAACAAATATACGGGTTATATATCTTTTTCAATTAGTGTTTTTATTTTCTTTGGGTAAATACCCAGTAATGGAATTATTGGATGATATGGTATTTCTAGTTTTAATTGTTCAAGGAACCTCCATACTATTTTCCACAGTGGCTGCACCAATTTACATTCTCATCAGCAGTGCCCAGGGGTTCCCTTTTCTCCACATCCTCACCAATATTTTTTTTTAAGATATTATTTATTTATTCATGAGAGACACAGAGAGAGAGGCAGAGACATAGTTAGAGGGAGAAGCAGGCTCCCTACAGGGAGCTCGATGTGGAACTTGATTCCAGGATCCTGGGATCCTACCCTGAGCTGAAGGCAGATGCTCAACCACTGAGCCACCCAGGCATCCCTCACCAACACTTGTTATCTCCTTTTTGATACTAGCCATTCTTCTGAGTGGCGTGAGGTGGTATCTCATTGTGGTTTTGATTTGCATTTCCCTGATGATTAGTGATGTTGAGCATCTTTTCATGTGTCTGTTGGCCATTTGTATATTTTCTTTAAAAAGATATTTATTCAGATCCCCTGCTCTTTTTTTAATTTTTTTATTTTTTAATTTTAATTTTTTATTTTTTATTGGTGTTTGCCAACATATAGAATAACACCCAGAGCTCATCCCATCAAGTGTCCCCCTCAGTGCCCATCACCCAGTGACCCCCACCCCCCGCCCACCTCCCTTTCTACCACCCCTTGTTCGTTTCCCAGAGTTAGGAGTCTCTCATGTTCTGTCTCCCTTTCTGATATTTCCCACTCATTTTTCTCCTTTCCCCTTTATTCCCTTTCACTATTTTTTATATTCCTCAAATGAACGAGACCATATAATGTTTGTCCTTCTCCAATTGACTTACTTCGCTCAGCATAATATCCTCCAGTTCCATCCATGTCGAAGCAAATGGTGAATATTTGTCATTTCTAATGGCTGAGTAATATTCTCTTGTATAAATAAACCACATCTTCTTTATCCATTCATCTCAATGGACACTGAGGCTCCTTCCACAGTTTGGCTATTGTGGACATTGCTGCTATAAACATCGGGGTGCAGGTGTCCCAGCGTTTCACTGCATCTGTATCTTTGGGGTAAATCCCCATCAGTGCAATTGCTGGGTCGTAGGGCAGATCTATTTTTAACTCTTTGAGGAACCTCCACACAGTTTTCCATAGTGGCTGCACCAGTTCACATTCCCACCAACAGTGCAAGAGGGTTCCCCCTTTCTCCACATCCTCTCCAACATTTGTTGTTTCCTGCCTTGTTAATTTTCCCCATTGTCACTGGTGTGAGGTGGTATCTCTTCAATAAATGGTGCTGGGAAAATTGGACATCCACATGCAGAAGAATGAAACTAGACCATTCTCTTACACCATACACAAAGATAAACTCAAAATGGATGAAAGATCTTAATGTGAGACAAGATTCCATCAAAATCCTAGAGGAGAACACAGGCAACACCCTTTTTGAACTTGGCCACAGTAACTTCTTGCAAGATACATCCATGACAGCAAGAGAAACAAAAGCAAAAATGAACTATTGGGACTTCATCAAGATAAGAAGCTTTTGCACAGCAAAGGATACAGTCAACAAAACTAAAAGACAACCTACAGAATGGGAGAAGATATTTGCAAATGACGTATCAGATAAAGGACTAGTATCCAAGATCTATAAAGAACTTATTAAACTCAACAGCAAAGAAACAAACAATCCAATCCTGAAGTGGGCAAAAGACATGAACAGAAATCTCACAGAGGAAGACATAGACATGGCCAATAAGCACATAAGAAGATGTTCCGCATCACTTGCCATCAGGGAAATACAAATCAAAACCACAATGAGATACCACCTGCTCATTTTTAAATCAGATTATTTTGGTATTGAGTTGTATAGGCTCTTTTTTAAAATAATTTTAAAAAATTATTTATTTACTCATGAGGGACGCAGAGAGAGGCAGAGACATAGGCAGAAGGAGAATCAGGATTTCTGTGGGGAGCCTGATGTGGGACTCAATCCCATGACTCCCAGATCATGCCTTGGAGCCAAAGACAGATGCTCAACCACTGAGCCACCCAGGAGTCCCTGTATAAGTTCTTTATATATTTGGATATTAACCTCTTATTGGATATGTCATTTGCAAATATCTTCTCTCATTCACTAGGTTTGATTTTTGTTTTGTTGATGGTTTCCTTTGCTGTACAAATGCTTTTATTTTGGTGTTGACTTATTTATCTTATAACTGAAAGTTTGAACCTCTTAATCCCCTTCACTTCTTTCACCCATACCTCCATCCCCACCTTTGCTCTGGCAACTACCAGTTTGTTCTGTGTATTTAAGAGTCTGTTTTTTGTTTTGTTTTTTAAGATTCTGTATGTAAGTGAAATCATATGGTATTTGTCTTTCTCTCTTTGCCTTATTTCACTTAGTGTAATAATACCCTCTAGGTCAATCCATGTTGTTGGCAAGATTTTATTCTTATCAGCTGTCATCTTATTATAAATACTTGGGGTATATATGTGTCTTTTTCTTTTTTTTTTTTTTTTAAATAATCTTTTTCTTTTTAATTTTTATTTATTTATGATAGTCACAAAGAGAGAGAGAGGCGCAGAGACACAGGCAGAGGGAGAAGCAGGCTCCATGCGCCAGGAGCCCCATGTGGGATTCGATCCCGGGTCTCCAGGATCGCGCCCTGGGCCAAAGGCAGACGCCAAACCGCTGCACCACCCAGGGATCCCATATGTGTCTTTTTCTATGTGTCTTTCTCAGAGTTGGATTGATAGACTTTTTTATGCTTTTTTTTCCTGTCATGAGTTGAGTGTTAGGATGGGCATAGTTCATGGGCATAGTCCACAAGTATGTTCTTTTATTAGCGCTGTAGCCTCTTGCTATGGTGTTGACGTTGGAAACAGTGTTTTTCTGCAAGTGGCAACAGTACACTTTATGAAGTCCAAAGATGGGGGTCCTGCTTGGACTTCCCTTAGGTTTGTGAGCTTGAGAGAGGCTCTTAATTTCACTCTGCTCATCTGGAAAGAAATTGTAATACTTGGTGATATCTTATCCACCAGGATGGTTCAAAATGAAAAATAAAGGCAAAACCATATTAAGTGCTAGGAGGATATATAGCAGCCAGAACTCCCATGCCCTGCTGGTGGGAGTGTATATTGTGTTAGCCACTTTGGAAAACTGTATCATCTACTGAAGCTGAACATCTACTTACCTACCTTATGACCTAGCAAGTCTACTCCAAGGTATCCACTCTACTGAAAGGCATACAGATGTGTAGCAAATGGCATGCTCAAGAATATTTAGAACACCATCTGTACCAGCCCATGGACAATCCTAGTGTCTATCAGCTGTAGAATGGACAAATACAGTTGGTAAACTCTCACAGTGGACAGCTGTAGTCAGTAAGAGTTAATTAATAACAATTTGATGAAAAATCAGGATGAATTTCACAGATACAGTTTTATTCAGACACAAAGATTACATACTATATGATCCCATTCATATAAAGTTTAAACAGAACTAATCTGTGCTGTTAGAAATCATAATAGTGGCTACACTTGGGGGGCAGGTAGTGGTAGAAGGGAGTGCAGTGGGTTTCTGGGGTGTGCTGGCGATGATGTTCTGTCTCCATCTGGGTGGGTGCTGGTCACATGGATGTATTCACTCTGAGAATTCTTTGACCTGTACACTTATATTGTGTGCACTTTTCTGTACATATGTTACACATCTGTAAAAAGCATATTTAAGTAGGGTCCATGCCCAGTATGGAGCTTGAACTCATAACCCTGAGATCAAGTCGCATGCTTTACTGACAGCCAGGCATGTGCCCCTGTAAAAAGGGTATTTAGATCACTGAAGAAAGGAAGCATATCAATCACGTACTCTTATTAAAACTGCAATAATAAGAATGAAAGTTTTATTATATAGTTGATGAATAATATAATTATTGTAACTTATTTCATCTTTATTACTTTGATCGTTTGTATTTGTTTTATAATGTATGTAACACATTGGTACATGAGAATGTATATTGAATTTACAAATAAATGTATGTATGTTAGAACTGTTGGCTTAATATTTCTCAATTGTTGGTACTGAAGGATCAAAAAGTTTGGTGAGCTGTGGTTCAGGGTCTTAACAAGGGGGTAGCCTGAGCAGAGGCTGGCTGTGGGAAGCAAGTGGGTGAGTGGGTGAGCCTCAGGCAGTTCAGTGGGTGTTCTGTGTTTGGGTTGGTTTCCTTGTGGCTGGAGCATAAAGTGTGAGACACACGAGGTGCTGGTGAAGCTAGAGAGGGAAGCAGGCCAGGCCTCCAGGGGCAGGGGCTGCAGGGAAGCTCTGAAAGGTGAAAGGACAAAAGCAAGGGGCTATCAGAAGAAAGGAGCCGATAGAGGAGGCCAGAGAGGCTAAGGGGATGGGAGGGACAGAGCCACACAGTCCTTATTAGGGGCTGAGAGCCGAGTTTCCAGAAAAAGGGACTAGTGAACCATGTTTAAAGCTAGTAAGAGTGAAATAAGTCAATTGGAGAAAGATAATTATCATATGGTTTCACTCATTTGGCATATAAGGAATAGTGAAAGAGACTATGTAAGGGAAAGGAGGGAAACTGAGTGAGGACAAATTAGAGAGGAAGACAAACCACGAGAGATTCTTAACTCTGGGAAACAGACAAAGGGTTGCAGAAGGGGAGGTGGGTGGGGGGATGGGGTAACCAGGTGACGGGCACTAAGGAGGGCACTTGATGGGATGAGCACTGGGTGTTAGACTATTTGTTGGCAAATTGAATTTACATAAAATATTTTTTAAAAAGCTATCAAGAGGTGGGGCTGCCTGAGGCTACTAGCCAAAGCAAATTGGGAGGTCTTGGTGGCCTGGGAAGGAGCAGCCCCACTAGTTAGGTGGAGTGTTACCAAGTGGGTAGTAGTGAGTTGGTGCAGAACTAAGGGAGTCGGAGTATTTGATGGAAAGCAGCCTGGAGTTCAAGGGTCAGAGCTCTTTTGAAGACTGGGGAGAACTACAGGTGTTCTCAGGTAGAGGGTAGAACCAAGAGAATGGAAGAGATTGGGGTTGCCAGGGAGGGGGTGCCAAGCCCCAAGCCCAGGTCAGCAGTTGGCAGCTGCCTCTTTCTCAGAGATGGGAGCAGAGGACCAGGAGAAGATGGAGAAACATTTAGATAAAGGGAGGGATCTGAGAGAGTTGAAGTCAACTTTCTTCAGTGAAGGAGGTGATGCAGCCGCCCACTGGGGTGTGTAGTTAGATGTGGAGGTGTGGGGAGAAAGGGTGCTTTGAAGGAGCGAAACCCGCGACATGGGGTGGGGGTGGGGGTGGGGCCTTTGCAGGCACCCTGTGCAGGATGCTTATCTGTGTCAGCAGGTCGTTGAGAGGCTGCCTCCAAGCCAGGGAATGTCAGGTGCTCCCTCCCTGGTGTGCTCCGAGGGTAGGGGTGTTTGTTTCTGGGCACGCCTGAGTTCCTTTCCTGCTGGATAGTGCCTGATGCCACGGCTTCTACTTTGGGACTGCCAGAATGCATTTCCCTATGGAGTCAGTGCTTTCTCTGGGGTTGATTCCTCAGGCAGACCCTCACGGGCTTACCACAGCATGTATCTAAAGCATTCTGGGAAAGAAGAATAGTGACCGAAGAAGTTTAAGTTGATTTTGATCCACTTAGGACAGGCATTGCTATCTGGTAGGCTAATGGTGATATCAGATATTGGTCTGTGAGAAAAATATTTGACATTTCAAAGAACAGATTGAACTCAGATCTTACAGTGCTAAAGTTGGGTCTGACCTTGCTTTGAAAAACAAATCTTACCATATTGAAGCACCGATGTAAATGGAGTTATTCTTCCTACTTTTACAGTGGCTACTGTGTGCAAAGAGAAGTGCTGGGATGGTATATCCTATTGACCTGGGATTATGAAGCCCGTCATGTATTCCTGGTAAGTTGGCTTATGGACCTGAGCAAGATGTGCTTGCATGAGCATAGGGCCGTGATGTGCAGCCACTGACTGGTGCATGCAGGTACGGGGTGGTCTGGGTGGTGGTGCAGCCAGAGAAACTTGACTGCCAAATGGTATCTGCAGGGCTGAGGAGCTACTGGGTAGCTTTCAGGGCATGAGGCATGCTCAGGAAGCCATGTGTGCAGAGAGTGTTTTAGGGGTTCCTTTGCCAGTTTAAATTCTGAGGTTTTCTCTGTTGGTCTTATGTGAAAGGTCTTCCCTTTCTTCCTCCACCTCCTTGTGCAAAACCTCTTGTTGCTGCCCTGTTGTGCTGTCACCCCTTTGCTTCCACTGGTCAGAAGAAAGAGGTTCTATATCTGACTCCCTAAGAGCTGGGATGACCTCCTTTCTCTCAGCCTCAGCCAGGTCCCTGTCCCTCCCCCAGACCACTGTCCTCTCTTTCCAGTTCAGTACCTACCACTTTTGGCTGTCCTTGCCTCAGACCCTCCCTTCAACAGAAAGGCCAGCTCTTGTGCCAGGTGCTTGGCCGTGGGAAGAAGACTGAAGGCATAGGAAGACAAGTAAGATGCTGTCATTGTCTTCAAGATACTTCATTCTACAGGGCACCTCCTGCCACTCACTTCCACTGCCTACCCCCATTCTTGCTCCCTGAGATTGTGCCCCTCCTACCTGGGACCTCTTCTGAGAAGGTTTTTCTGCACTCCCCAGCTGCTGGAGCTCTTATTTTATTTTATTTTATTTTATTTTATTTTATTTTATTTTATTATTTTATTTATTTTTAAAAAGATTTATTTAGTTGTTAGAGTGCGCACCTGTGCAAGAGCCAAGTTCGAGGAGGGGCAGAGAGAGGGAGAAGTAGGCTCCCTTCAGTGCAGAGCCTGATGTGGGGCTTGGTCCCACCTGAGATCATGACCTGAGCCAAAGGCAGACGTCTACTTAACTGACTGAGCCACCCAACGGCCCTGCTCTCCTTCCTTTTAAACCCTTGTGACACATGTTTTAGCTTCCTCGTGGCCCTGGCTACATTCTGCATTGCGTCTTGTTTTTGGGGTGTACCCTGTACCACCTACCTTAACTCCTTGACTAGACTTTAAGCTCTTCTAAGGCAGGGGTTGTTTCTTGCTCATTATTGTATCCTGGGCAGTGCCTTGCTTAGTACCTTATACACAGTAGGTGCTCAATAATTGTTATTAGACTGAAACCAACTTGGATTCTCTTATGGCTCTCAGCGTCTATCCTCTTTGTAGCCATGGTCCTCAGGTCTTGAGATAATGGAAAAGAATAAAAGGGGGAGAGGCAGAGAGTGTTTGCCTGAAAGAATCCTCAGAGATTCTGTTCAGGTAGGAGCAGTCACAACAGTGGTAAAAGCTGAAATATTACAATATTTCAGATTCTTCTAGTAGCCTTACCATTCTGTCAACCCAGTGTCACAAAAGAGGCAGAAAGTAAAGTCTCTGATGCTTTCCTACCAGGGATTCAGTCTTCTTTGATGTTGCATAATTAACTACAAGACAAGTAATTCATATAGTGCTTAGACAAAACACCTTCCCTGAAGCTTACCCACTGGTGGGATTAATTCCCCTAAGGAGGATGCTGGAGACAACTCCTGGTATAGAGGTAGGAGTGTATGACAGAACAGACTCAGAGAAAGTGATTTCCCTGACATTGCACAACAATTAGTGGCAGAACTGAGATTGGGCTCTCAGTCAATCTTGTTCTAGAAATGGAGCTCCTCTTTAGTCTGTGCTTTTGGGTCTGATGAGAACTGGCTTTCAGGATGAGGTATCTGGCTAGCTCAGGCGGAAGAACACTTGACTGTTGATCTCAGAATTAATCGTGAGTTTGAGCCTCATGCTGGATGTAGAGATTACTTAAGAATAAATAAATAAACTTAAAAAATTAAAAGAAAAAAGACTACAAAAAAAAAGAACTGGATTTCAGGAGAGTAGGCTATGGCTGCCTACTTGCTGTTCATGGGACATCTGGGCAGAATTGCTCAGATGTAATAGAATCTGAGATTCTATTACAACTGTGATAGAAACAGTAGAGGGAAATTTCAGTGAACTGAAGAAAAACATGATTGTTCAAATTCAGTGGATTCATCCAGTTCACACTAAAGCCAACACTTACCTCTGTTTTCTTGTAAAATTCTTAGACTCCAAGAAGAAAGAAAAATCTTAAAATTTTGTAAGAAGAAAGGAGGTTCTCAAAGGAAAGAGAATTAGAATCTTATTGGGCTTCCCATATGTGACCCTGGAGGCAGGAAGGCAGTGGACCCGTACCTGCAGACTGTTCAAGGGAGAGGGGCCATGGTCCTCTGTATATGCAGCCAAGATGCCACTCATAGGTTATTGCAAAAGAAAGGCATTTCAGACACATGAAGGCATAAGTCATACAGTATGTCTTCAGGTGTGTAGCTGAGAAAATGTGCGGTAGAGTTCTCCAGTGGAAGGATGGTGAGAGTAGGGCTGAGATGATGAGGCTGGGCAAGAGTGCAGGAAGCAGTGGGGAGTAGTGTACCTGTCAGCGCATGTGGTTTAATCTCAGTGGCTATTGCTGTTCTGAGGTGCTTTTTATTGTGCTAAGTTACTGACGATAGAGAGGGACTGCTGTATGGAAAAACATAATAGGCTGAACATAAAAATTCTAAACTACCCTTGCAAAACCTAAGGCTTTGTGAGAAGGGAGGAGAGAGTAGGGAAATAAGTGGTCACTCAAATAAACAGAGCAAATGAAACATAGAGGCATGGTCGTTCACTTGTGTTCTGGAAGGAAAAGTGTCCAGTTTTGACTTTTGGGGATCAGAAGATATATTAGGACTAGATTTGGTTATGTATAGTAGACAACCCCTGCATAACAATGGCTTACACAAGAAAGGTTTATATGTTTTCATCTCATGAAAAAGTAAAGAGGTGGACAGTCTAGGACTGGTACAGTGGAATCAGAGTCATCTCAGACCCAGGTTCCTTATATCTTGCTGCTCTTCCATCCATGGCAGATTGCCTCCTGATTCAAGATGTCTGCTTGAGGTCCAGTCATCACATCTGCATTCCAGGAGACAGAGGGGGGAAAGGGGGTATACCCTTTCCCATCCAGACACTTCTCAAAAGTCTCACACAGCACTAGTATTTACACCTCATTGAGTAGAGCTTAGCCACACTGAGCTTCAAGGAAACATAGGGTGTGCTTAGCTAAAAATAGGAGTTCTCATGCAAAAGGAGAAAGGAGGAAAGAAAGAAATTGAGATCTCTGCCTCAGAAGATAATCACTAGCAGAATGTAAATTAAAACAAGTTTTCTTTTTTACCTTTTTAATTGGCAAAAAGTTACAAAGATTGATAAAACCAGCCGTACAGTAAATGGGGAAGTTGGTCCTCTTACATTGCTGGTGGGAGTATAAATTGTCCTAACTTTTGGGGGAACATAATCTGAAAATATCTGGTAAAAATTAAAATATCCCTAATCAGGAAACTCATCAGTGCACTTCTAGGAGCCTGTCCTGCAGGAATAAAGCACCAATGCAAAAATCAATACAAAGCTGTTTTCTGCACCACTGTTTGTATTGACAAAAAGGTGGGAGGAATGGAAGCACCTATCAGCGATAGATTAGGCAGTGATTACAAAGGAGCCAGCTTTCTCTCTTTTGACCCGGGAGAAGGCCACAACCTGTTGTAGGTTTCAAAGATAAATTGCATAATAATGTCTCTAGCAGGTGTTGCAAACTGGTGGCCCATGGTGGCACTTAACACTGTGTGCTGGGCACAGTGCTTTACACAGTGAATTGACTCTCTTTTCACAATGAAGTCATAAGGTTGGTACTATCCATTTACCTATTTTCAGAGGAGGAAATTGAAGCACAGAGAGACTAAATAACTTTCTTGTGGTCACCCAGCCAATACACGCTGGGCCCACAATGTGACTAGGCCTCCAGAATCTGAACTTTCATCAACTCTGCCACCCAGCCCAAGGAGCACTCTCTAGTCTCCCTCTTGGTTGCTTTGTACAGCCAGTTCAGTGCTTTACAAGTGTTCAAAATGGAAAGCTCTAAGTGGTGTACTTAGTTGCAGGCCCTGTGTGTCCTTATCCTGTTATTCCTGCAGCTTCACCAGTGACATGATCTGCCTGGGCTCCGCAGGCCCTTGATGGTATGACTTTGGGTTCTGGTGTGAGTCCCACTTAGTTATGTGTATTTATGTTGCTTGGCAGAAAGGCTCAGGAATACACCTTGCTGCTCGCTGTGATTACCTTTGGTGGCTAGAACCAGGAGGGTGGTCGGGAGAGGGTGTGTTGATGGCTTTTATTTGTACATCGTATTGGGTTTGACTTTTTAAAAAATATTTTATTTATTCATTAGAATACACAGAGAGGAGAGAGAGAGAGAGAGAGAGAGAGAGGCAGAAACACAGGCAGAGGGAGAAGCAGGCTCCATGCAGGGAGCCTGATGTGGGACTTGATCCTGGGTCTCCAGGATCACGCCCTGGGCTGAAGGCGGCGCTAAACCGCTGAGCCACCTGGGCTGCCTGGGTTTGACTTCTAACAACAGGGATCTGTTGCTTTTGTAGTTTTAGCAGGAAGTCCAATAAAGTACAATTTAAAAAGAATTGTTCCAACTCTGTGAAGAAAGTCCATGGTATTTTTTTTTTAAGATTTTATTTATTTGTGCTCGCTTTGGCAGCACATATACTAAAATTGGAACGATACAGAGAAGATTAGCATGGCCCCTGCGCAAGGATGACACGCAAATTCGTGAAGCGTTCCATATTAAAAAAAAAAAAAAAAAAAGATTTTATTTATTTATTCATGACAGACACACACAGAGAAAGAGAGAGAGAGAGGGAGAGAGAGGGAGAGAGAGGCAGAGACACAGGTAGAAAGAGAAGCAGGCTCCGTGCAGGGAGACTGACGTGGGACTCGATCCCAGGTCTCCAGGATCACACCCCGGGCTGAAGGCGGCGCTAAACCATTAGGCCACAAGGGCTTCCCTAGTCCATGGTATTTTGATAGGGATTGCATTAAATGTGTAAATTGGTCTGCACAGCATTGACATTTTCACAATGTTAATTCTTCCAATCCATGAGCATGGAATATTTTTCCATCTCTTTGTGTCTTCCTCAATTCCTTTCAGAAGTGTTCTGTAGTTTTTAGGGTATAGATCCTTTACCTCTTTGGTTAGGTTTATTCCTAGGTATCTTATGCTTTTGGGTGCACTTATAAATGGGATTGACTCCTTAATTTCTCTTTCTTCAGTCTCATTGTTAGTGTATAGAAATGTCACTGATTTCTGGGCATTGATTTTGTATCCTGCCACACTGCCGAATTGCTGTATGAGTTCTAGCAATCTTGGGGTGGAGTCTTTTGGGTTTTCTATGTGTAACTGTACCTTCCTTTCTGTCACTTGTTTGTTTCTTCCTCTAAAAAGATTTTATTTATTCATGAAAGACACAGAGAGAGAGGCACATAGACGGAGGGAGAAGCAGGTTCTCTGTGGGGAGCCCGATGTGGGACTCGATCCCATGACCTCGGGATCACACCCTGAACCAAAGGCAGATGCTCAGCCGCTGAGCCACCCAGGTGCCCCCTGTCACTTCTTTTCTTTTTTCCACATGTTTCTTTTGAGATTGTCTTTATACATCACTGCTTAAGCAAGGAGACCTGAGTTTTCCTTTCTGTAGGATGCAGGTTCACTCAGGCCATCAGTTGTAACATCTGACACCTTCTGACTGTTGAACATTTTATTCTGGAAGGTAGACATAGACAACAGGACAAAGGTTGCTCAGGAACCTCTGGGTTTGTGAGCCATGGAAGCCACGGGCTGGCTCCTGACGCAGCTCGCATGATCCTCCTACTGGATGTCTTGGAGAGGCAGCTGAGTGTTGCTCTCAGGACATGATTCAGGACAACTGTGACAAATGCCGTGGAAGAGAAGTGTGGGTGTTATCAAAGCCTGTAGGAGAAAGACATAACAGAGGGGGTCACAGAAGGGTTCCTGGAGGAAGTAAAATCTAAGGTAAGAACAGAACAGGAAGGAACCAGGAGAGGAGGAAGGGGGAGGATGCTTTCATGGCCCCTGTTTACACCTGGCTATGAGAGACTGCAGGATAGGCAGAGCCACTGGTGAGCTCCAGAAACATTTTGGCAGCAGTTCTTGTCTATATATTTCTCCTTTCTTGACTGGGAGCCACTTCCAAGGGGCTGGCAAAGGGACTGCACACTCTCCACACAGAGCCTTTTCCTCTACAGGCAGGGCCTATGGTTCTTGAGGGTTTGGTACCTCTGAGCCCCTTCTTTGCTTCCCCTGTGGGGACCAAGCCCTGACCACTTGAGAGTGGGAGGCACGAGGAAGGAATCGAGTGAGGAAGCACACCGAAAGCAGGGACAGCAAGGATAAGATGCAACATTCAGATGGGAGCCTGGAAGGGATTGTTAAGGCAAGTCTTATCTGCTTTTAATTGAGGCTACTCCCAGGAGGTAGCGTCTACCTGGGTCCTGCCTGAGCTGAGCCTGAGCCCAGAGTTTCTGTCCCCCCACCCCCCCACCTCAAGTATCAACCCCAAGCATTCATACCACTTCCCCTTCCTCCTCTCCCCACACCACCCCCTGCCCCCATGCTGCAGGGGTGCTTGTGCCTACCGGGGGGGCCTTCTCTCCTTGAAGTCCTTTTGTGCAGTCCTTGAGCCTTTTGGGGGACAGCAGAACCAGGTGGCTGGGGGTGCTATTGGGGTGGCTTAAGTATTGCAGTCTTCTTTTGATCTTGCCCCTTTTCACGGTAGGCTGGGGGAATAGTTCATCCATTTTTTTTTTTAATTTTTATTTATTTATGATAGTTACAGAGAGAGAGAGAGAGAGGCAGAGACACAGGCAGAGGGAGAAGCAGGCTCCATGCGCCGGGAGCCCGATGTGGGATTCGATCCCGGGTCTCCAGGATCGCGCCCCGGGCCAAAGGCAGGCGCCAAACCGCTGCGCCACCCAGGGATCCCAAGTTCATCCATTTTTATTGAGAACACAGCTGACCACTGGGTACTGTGCTGGGAGTTGAGAACTTTGTGTGCTGGGTGCTGTAACAATACTTATCCCACAGAGATAAGGGACACCTCAGCTCAAGGCCTTAATACTTCTGGAGCCCTGGGACGAGTGCCTGGCACCCACCAGTGCTCCTGAGTGGGCTGGTGCTGGTAGTGCTCCCAATAGCCACGTGAGGTAGACACAGAGGGAGAATTGAAGCTTAGAGAGGTGCTTGCCTGCTGTCATGTAGGTGGTTGGTGGCAGAGCTGCATTCAGATCTGGCACATTGGACTTGCAGGTGCCATCTCTGGTGGTGAATGAGATAGCTGTGACTCACCTGACAGACCTTGTGGTCGAGCGGGGAGATGCCCAGGGAAAGCACAATTCCCTGTCAGGGTGACAGGTGTTGTGGCAGGCTAAGTGGAGGGCACACAGAGGAAGGACCCTCCATAGACTGAGGACCAGAAGCACGGCGAAGGGGCAGGTTTCCCAGGCAGAGTCCTCAGTGTGATCAGTGTCACCTCCCCGTCACTTGGCGGTTATCTCTGTCTCTTCTGGGCTTTGGTGAAGAGGCAGTAGCTTAGTGGTCTGTGTGCATGCTCACTTAGTGGTTAATCATTGAGGGCAGGTATGTGGCCGCTCATCCCTGCCAGACTCTTGAGACCTTGTCCCTTAGACCCTCCCACCGGGAAGACCTCTCCTCTTCTTCCACAGACCGAGTGACCTGAAGTTATCACTATGGATTCCCCAACTTTCTTGGGGACACATGTGCAGATGGCCTGGTTTTATGGATCTGTGCTACCCAACCCACCTCTCCACTTCTGTCCCTCGAGAACATTTGGCGGTCCCATAGGACTGTTCTCTTGCAGTTACACATAAATGAATGAAGCATTACGAAACTGTGGTTGACAATCCAATCCAAGCTAAATAAATCCCACCATGACCCTGGTAGCCCAACAAGTCAAACTGTATTTGTGCTGCCCATTTTCCTTCTACCCTGTCTACAGGGCAGGTGGGATTTTGTACAGTTGTGCCCCTTGCCTCTTTTTTCCTTGACATGTTTGGAAGTGGCCACCAGGTGGAGCCAAAGCACCAAGCACCGGACTCTGCCCTCCTATGTCTGGAATACCTGGCTGTGAGCCATCTCCAAGAGCTGGTCTGTGCAAGTTCACTTTCAGTTTTCTCCCCAAATGCTGTGTTGCTCACAGCATTATTTTATCATTTATTTTAAAATAAATTGAACAATCCTGATGTGTACAAAAAGTAGAAAGTGAAAGTGCAGTAGACTTTTAAGACATTAATAGTGGAGTGTGCATCTTACTTGTATGTGTGTGTCCACAGGAGTGTGTAAATGTCAGAAAACATGTCCAGATGTCACTTTCTCAGCACTTGTCAGACTCGCCTGTTTAAGACCGTGATCTGTTTTTCCCCCTCTGCCTAGCACCTAGCCCTGTTTTACCTTTTTCCTCTCCCTGACACTTTGTATCTTTCACTGCATGCTTTATTTATTGTCTGCTGCCTCCCCTAGAACTACTGAGGGACATCCAGCTTTTTCTCCACTGCTCTACGTGCAGCACCTAGAATGGTACCTGACACATACTGTCAGTAAATACTTGCCGAATGAATTACTAAGGGTGGTGGCTGTGTCCTGAGTCGGTGGACACTTTCTCTGCCCATAGATATTGATCTATCTGGTTGTTTTAACCCACTGCCTTGGGTCCCCTTGAATTGATGTATTCCAACTGCCGGTACTGAAACAGACTGGTGAGGTTTTCTAGAATTTTCTTCCCTTCTTTGAAGGTGGTGGTTGCAGCCAGTGACCTTACTGGATTATACTCTAGTGTTG
This sequence comes from Canis lupus dingo, assembly GCF_003254725.2. NCBI lineage: Eukaryota > Metazoa > Chordata > Mammalia > Carnivora > Canidae > Canis > Canis lupus. The sequence continues at coordinate 57,606,779 of NC_064251.1, read as the reverse complement.
CCTGTCTGATGATTTTCCTTGCTTTGCTCAGACTCTGGGTGAAGTCCCTCGCAAACAGCATCCCATGTGGTCCTCATGCCCATGAGAAAGGTGCGTCTCTCTTTGCAGGTGACGAGCTGGGGCTTAGAGGACAGGCCCCTGGCCCAGGCAGCTCTCCAGCTGAATGTTGACCTGCACTCTTGGGGGAGTTCTTTCCATACTAAGGATCTTACTTCATCCTTTCTCATGTGACATTTCAAATACTCTCTCCCCAGTGTTTTGATGTTCTTACATCTTTTTTCATGATGTCCTTTCTTATACATTTTTAAGTTTTTTTTTTTTTTTAACTTATTTAAGAGAGAGAGAATGCGAGCATGCATGAGTAGGGTAAGGGGCAGAGGGAGAAGCAGGATCCCTGCTAAGCAGGGAGGTTCAATCCTGGGACTCCAGGATCATGACCTGAGCTGAAGGCAGACACCCAACCAACTGAGCCACCCAGGTACTCCCAGAGCTTTAATTTTTAATGTAGCTAAATCTGCCAGTGGTTTCTTTTATTTTTCTGGCTTTTGTATCATCCTAGAGAGGAATTCTCACCTCACACTTATTTAAAAAATAATGATTAGCGTTTCCTCGTATTTTTCCTTCGTAATTTTCCTCATAATTTTCCTCGTAATTTCCTCGTATTAGCGTATTTTTATGGGGGATTTTATGTTTGATTAAATCTATCAAAGTTTTATTCTTATATATGATACTGGGTAATATTTTTTATTTGTATTTTTTATTTTTTTAAAAGTTTTAATTTGAATTCTGATTTGTTTTTTTTTTTAAGATTTTATTTATGTATTTGTAACAGAGAGAGAGAGAGAGAGTGCAAGAGTGCATAAGCAGGCAGAGGGAGAGGGAGAAGCAGGCTGACATGGGGCTCGATGCCAGGACCCTGGGATGATGACCTGAACTGAAGGCAGACTCTCACCAACTGAGCCACCCAAGTGCCTCTAAATTCCAGTTTGTTAACATACAGTATAATACTAATTTCAGGTGTACAATTTAGTGATTCAGCACTTACATAAAAAACCCATTCCTCGGGATCCCTGGGTGGCGCAGCGGTTTGGCGCCTGCCTTTGGCCCAGGGCGCAATCCTGGAGACCCCGGATCGAATCCCACGTTGGGCTCCTGGTGCGTGGAGCCTGCTTCTCCCTCTGCCTGTCTCTGCCCCTCTCTCTCACTGTGTGCCTATCATAAATAAATAAAAATTAAAAAAAACAAAAACAAAAACAAAAAAAAACCCCATTCCTCGCCCCAGGTGCTGTCCTTAATCCCCATCACCACCTATTTCACCAATCTCCCCCTACCCCATTTACCCCTGCCCTGTGACCATCCATGTGTTCTCTCTAGTTAAAAGTCTATTTCTTGGTTTGCCTCGCTCTCTTTTTCCCTGTGTTCATTTGTTTTTCTTAAGTTATTAGATAAAAATTTTAAACAAATCCTCCCTCCCCTGCTTAAGTGCATAGTAAATTGTTTCATCAACATTTATTACATGATTCATCCTTCCCTGCTATTTGCAATGCCATCTTGACTAGGTATTAAGTCTCACATGTACTTGACCCTATGTTCTGGAATGTGTACTGTCCTGCTAATCCGTTCATCTCTCGACCGTTTCTCCTCATCTGTGGCTTTCTGGCAGAACAGGTCACTTTTCATCAGACTTATTTTTTTTCAAAACTTCTTAGCTTTTAAAAATTATTCTTCCAGATGAAATTTTAAATCAATTTGTTGAATTCCAAATTGAATCCCCTTAGGATTTAGAGTGACCTTGTATTTTATTTATAGATCATTTGGGGAGAATTGATGTCTTTACAATATTGTCTCTTTGCTCAGAGTAGTGAGACGTCTCTCCTTTGATTTGTCTTCTCTTTTGTTAGGAAAATATCATAATTTTCTTCAAATGATTTCTGTACATGTCAAGTTTATTTCTAGGTAATGTTTGGTTAGTAGACTCTCAGGCTGCTGAGTTTTCTAGCTGTCTATTGTTTGGACAGAAGAGACCGTTGATTTTGTGGCCAGATGTCTAACATTCAGAGCTTCTCCTCAGTCCAGTTCCATTTGCTTCAAATCTTCTAGGAATTCTGAATCTTTGGTTTGGTGATGTCATCCTTCCCTGTATTTCAACACTGCAACAGATTTCTTATTATTCTTGTCTTTTCATTTCAACAAGATTTGGAGAAGGGAAGTCAGATGTGTGGACCCAGTTCGTTGTCTTGGAGCTTAGATCTGTTTATATGGTTTGATATGAAAATGTCATTTCCTCTCTGTGCTTTGGTACCACCACCCATACCATCCCCTGCAGTGTTCTCCGTGGAATGTGGAATGCTACTTGAAGACAGCCTAGATCCAAGGATGTTCTTCACCTTCCTGCTCCCACCTCACGGGGTGCACTCTTTATTCCTACAGGGCTTTGTTGTGCTGCTGCCCAGGAGGTTTCCCCTCCCCTTCTCCAGCCAGACCTCACCTACTCCCCCTTGCTCTCAGATAACTGCCTTCCCATTTAGCTGGGGGAATGCCAGGTTGTGGGTGTTGAGTCAAGACTCAGTGGTATTTGTCAGGAAGGCCCAAGAGTGTTGTCCAGTTCTTGAACCTGTTCTTCACCTTGATATTTCTAAAGTTCAAGATGATGACAAGGAAAGTGGCAAAGAATTAAATTACCCTCATTGTGAGCCAGCCAGCATCTGTCACAGGGCTTGCTTCTTGAAGCTGGCTGAGGCAAGTGATGAGCTCACTGCCCAGTGGGGCCTCCTACGCCCCCTGAGCATGACCTGTACCTGGGGTCCTTAGTTTCTTCTGGCCAGCAGCAGCGTACAGAAACAGGCCAGGCAGGCACACATAGGGGTGTGTGTGTGAGTTCCATGGGTCTCACAGCAGCAGTGAGGAGAAGAGGTGCCTTGAACAGGTGTGAGACTTTATGGTACTTAGTGATATTCTGAACAGAAGTGGCTGTCAGTGATCTGGACTGGTCCCAGTCAGACCAGTGAATTCCTCTGCCTTTGGCAGGGACTAGGAGGAAGAGAGGGACCCCCTGTTCTTCACAGTAAACTTTCTTCTAGTCCCATCCTCTATCTGCTGTAGGTAACATATGTTTGGCCCACATGTAACAGGTATAAAACGCCTGAACTTCAGCAGCCCAGAGCTGCAACTCTCAATTAATGGTGGGCACAGGAAATGATGAGCCCCTGGCGTTAGGCCTGGTTGTGGAGATTGTGTGTGTGTGTGTGTGTGTGTGTATGTGTGTTTGTTGGGAGATGGCGGGGGGGGGGTGGGTGGGATGTGAGGGCGTAGAATTGCCTTTTTTTTTTTTTTTAGAATTTCCTTTTAAATTTAACTTTTTATATTGAAATAATTTTAGACTTACAGAAAAGCTGCACAGTAGTACACAGCATTTACATATATCCTTCCCTCAGCTTGTGTGTGAATAGTTTATATAAGCTTAATCCAGTTATTAAATTAATTTAGGTGAGTTAATACAGGTATGACGCTATGAATTGGACTGTCGACTTTTCAGATGCCACCAATTCTTACCCCCCTCCACCATGTTCTTTTTCTGTTCCTGTCTCAATCCAGGATCCCTCCTTGCATCTAGTTGTGGGGCCTCAGTAGTGTCCTCTAGCCTGGGACAGCTCCCTGTCTTGAGAGTCAGGTCAGGTCCTCACTGAAGGAAATTTATTGTTTGGTTCTTGTGCTTCTGCTTCACATTCCTATAGAGTAAAAGCGTCTCATCCTGAGGGAGTTCACCAAGCCCCTGCATACTGGCGTGGATACCCCTGTGCAAATCAGGCTCTCCTGCCTCCCCAGGGCCGCCCTCCTCTAGGTAAGGTCTGAGCTGCAGCCACCATCTTCCCCCATCCTGGGGCGGGGGGGCAGGCAGGGGAAGCAGTTACCACAGTCCTACCCTTCCCAGCTTTCCTGAGATGTACTCTGCCAGATATCCCTTCTTTCTCTTGCAGTTTTGATATTTTGTTCTCCCTTATTCTGAGCCTCAGAAAGAACATGCTTAGGAGTCACCTCAAGTTCCCAGAAAACCCCAGTCTCCATCTCCCACCTTCTGTGTTCTGCCCAGTAGACTCTGGAAGACTTAGGCATTTGTTGTGCCTTTGTGCACCTGGCTGTCCCTGACTGAGGCCCAGGGCATGCTTGCCATCAGAGCCCCAGGCTGTTCTCACCTCTGTCCTGAGTGGTCCTGTGCTAGCTTTTGCCCCTGGCTGACTTTTTTCTCCCCTTTCCACTGCCTGCCTCTGTATGAGGCCACTGGCTGGGAGGGACATGGAGTACCTTCTCTTATCGTTCAGGCATTTCTCTAGGTTCCTTCCGGAGCAAGATTTGGGATGCAGCCTGTTTCTCTCCAGCTGGGTATGCTCTACATACAGAAGAATTTGCCTTCCTTAGTGTATGTATGTCCTGAGAGTTTTTTGATTATTTATTTATTTAAAAGATTTTTTACTTATTCATGAGAGACACAGAGAGAAGGCAGAGACATAGGCAGAGGGAGAAGCAGGTTCCTTGCAGGGAGCCCGATGTGGGACTCGATCCCGGGACTCCAGGATCATGCCCTGAGCCAAAGGCAGATGCTCAACTGCTGAGCCAACCAGGCGTCCCTTGATTGATGTTTTAGAAGGTTCCCTCTGTGTCAAAAATCAACCCTGAGGAGGCAGGGGTGCGACGGGAGAGTATGAGGAGGGTACTACCCTAGAGCAGAGATTGGGTCGGCTGGACATGGTGGTGATGGTGAGGCCAGGAATGTTCCACAGGGAGGACTGTTTCTGCTATGGCTTCCCAGGGGGACACAGTCTCCCCGTTCGTCAGGTTCTAGGCTATGCTTCCTGCCTTCCCCAGAGCATGTGCTCTTGGTATCTTAAGATGGAGTAAGTGATGATGAGGACTGGGCAGAGTCGGGCCCTGGTTCCCTATCTAGATACCATGATGTCCCATATGCAGAAAGGGGAGAGTCACTATCCAGCTTCTAAGGGTGCTCCCAGGGCTGTTGAGGGGGTCTGGCATGCTCGGGGCAAACCACTCTCATTCTCGCCCTCCCTTTTCCCCCTGTTGCCTGATGCTGCCTTCAAGCCCTCACCCACAGGGATCCCTAGGCCTCTGGTTTCCCTCAAGTCTGCCTCCCCTGCTATGGAGAAATCAGGCCTTGCCTAGTGGCTGCACATGGGGACCTCTCCCCTTTGCCTGTGTTCTGCAGCCTTGTTTTGGAAGGGAGGAGAAGCCTTTGGTTTGAAGAGTAATTGTATGTGTACGCAGGAGGGATGGGGAAGCTCTACTGGCCTTTTCATTGGGGGGGCGGGTGGTATTAAAAAAACTATCCAGCCAACCAAATGATTGGTTTTCTTTCAAGAACCTTTCCTGGTTTTATGAGATGTGCATATTCTTCACTCACATTTCTCTTCCTGCCTCAACTTCAGTGTGATGTCTTATGGTCTTACACTAAGAGAGCCCTGCCTGTGCCTGCTCTGGCCCAGAGTGAGCATGGTGGTGAGGAGTGCTAGCACCACAGGTGTAGCTGTCACTTACCAGCTGCCCCTAGCCCACAGAATCCTAGGGACCCCTTTGACTGTCGGCGAGGTGGGTGCCACCATTGTTCCTGTTTATTTTTATTTTTATTTTTTTTAAACTTATTATGCTGAGGACGTAGTTCTCGAATTTTTCTTTTTTATTTATTTATGATAGAGAGAGAAGGAGAGAGGCAGAGACACAGGCAGAGGGAGAAGCAGGCTCCATGCACCGGGAGCCCGACGTGGGATTTGATCCCGGGTCTCCAGGATCGCGCCCTGGGCCAAAGGCAGGCGCCAAACCGCTGCGCCACCCAGGGATCCCATTGTTCCTGTTTAATAGGCAAGGAAGGTAGAGCTTAGTTAGGTCAGGGGGCTTGCCCAGGGCACAAGTAAGTGCTGGTGAGAATTCAGGTCCTTGCTCTGTAGCTGTCTTGTTCTTAGCTTCTATCAGGCCTTCACCTGCAGCTGTGAACCTGCAGGGAGGAGGGTGCCATTTGGAGGGTGTTGAACTCCAGGCTGCTGTAAGACCTCCCAAATCCACCTGTGCTCTAAGTTCTGTCATGCTAAAGAATGGGTGCTGTAAATATATCTTACTGCATTGTAAGTGGCTGTGGATGTTGCTGTGGTTATTAGACCACAGATCAATTTAAGTGTGTTGGTGACTTATAACAGCTTTTTGTTTCCAGGGGTTTTTTCTTAGTCAACAGATATCAAAAATAGAACTAGTCTTTCTTTTAGTGTTGAAAAGGGTAGTCTCTAAAATACATTTATGTATATATCTGTACATTTCCTTATATTTCTATATGCGTGGATGTGCACATAAATGCTGCCCTATACTGTGTGAACTGTGTGACCATAGGGACAGTAACTAAGGGTTGTAGGGAGAGGAGACTTTCCTTTTTTTATTTTGTGCCTTTTTACTTAGGTTTATAATTTCAGCATGCATCTGTATTACTTTTATGCAAGAAATTCAGGAAGTCCTTGATAATGTTAGGTGCCCCTGGGCTGGATGGACTAAGGTTTCTGAGAATGAGGATGGGGACCTTGTCCACATCTGCCTTCCTGGCTTCAGCACACCATGCATGGGCTGTGGGGGGCACTCAGTCATACCTGCCACCTGAATTTGTGGATTGCTGCCTGTTTGTGGGGGCCTGCCTTAGCTCCATAAATGTAGGTGCTTCCCTTCCCAAGAAGATGCCCTCCTGGTCCTTTTCTCTGGGTTCAATCAGTTTCACAGGTTTTGTCCCTTTTTTTAATGAGATCTTTGGACCTCCATCTCTAAATCCAGCCTTCTTTCTCACACTCTGCTGCTTTCTCTCCTCCACAGGGGTACAGCCATGGTGGCGCTTCCCCAGCTCATTCTCCCTCCCTCAGTTGGAAGGTGGGATGTTGGAGGTTGAACATCTGGTGGGTGGTTTGGAAGGTACGGGGTGGGAATGGGGGAGTGGTGGTGAGTGCTGCAGTGAGGGATGGCATTCAAGTCTGACATGTGCTTACGTGGCTGGACAGGGCTTCTCTTTGAAAGCTAGATGCTGCTGCTTGCCAGGAAAAGAGGTTTGGCCAGTTTGGGGAGGGTCAGGAGGAGGTAGAGATAACAGCCCTGCCAGCCCATACAACAGGGACTTTCTGGAGCTGCTGGCCAGTAGTCCAGCACCAGAGTGCTGGTTACCTTGGGGGAAGCCTTTTGGTAATAGGAAATCTGCATGCTATTGCTGTGTGTGTGTATTTGTGTGTGTGCATACACACATAGACTTAACGCTCCTGAAGTGATGGAGGGGTTGTTCTGCCCACAACCCTCTCTGTTTCTTTCTTATGTGTCTTGTCATAGCTTCTGTTCAAGACACAGGAAGGTGGAGCCAGCCTCCACCATATCTACAGAGAGCAGTCCACTCCACACTGAGGAAGCAGGCTCTGAAACGGGGCTTGGGATCCATTTCCATACTTGTCTGAAACATTTGGAAGAGATCACTCTCTTGTAATTGAACATTCCTGGACGTGTGTATTTTCTTTGAAAAGACCTCCATACACTTAGGAAAAAGTGGTTATTTTGCTTCTCAAAAGTGGTCTGCACCCAGACTGTCTCATGTTATTTTCTTGGTTTCCTGAGCCTGCGATGCTGAAGGAGAATTCTGAAAGTTTGGAAGGAAACCAGCATGGCATATGGGATTTTCCTTCCCTCTTCAGGAGCCCACACACAAGAACAGATTCTGTCATACCGAAACAAGAGATGAAGGATTGTTCTGTGGTCCTGATACAATTGCCACGTTCTTGTGAAGTTACATCATGAGAATTGCTTGCTCTTCAGCAGTGTTTTGGTTTCCAAGGAGGCATTAGTAGTGTGTGTGTGTGTGTGTGTGTGTGTGTGTGTGTGGTGAGAGAGCCAGAGGATAGAAAGATGGGGTTTTGGTGTGATTCCAATTAAAATGGCAAGCTCAGGAGATCCCTGGGTGGCTCAGTGGTTGAGTGCCTGCCTTCAGCTTAGGGCATGATCCTGGAGACCCGGGATCGAGTCCCACATCGGGCTCCCTGCATGGAGCCTGCTTCTCTCTCTGCCTGTGTCTCTGCCTCTCTCTCTCTCTGTCTTTCATGAATAAATAAATAAAATCTTAAAAAAAAAATAAAATGGCAAGCTCAAAAAGCTGGAGCTCTGGCCTTCCTGCCAGACTGGCCCCTGTCCAGCAGGGGCCATGGTCAGTACAGACATATAAAAGTACATCCCTGAGTTAGTGTCATTAATCTCTTTGCACCTCCATTTCCTCATCTGTAAAAAAAAAATTTTTTTAATGCATGGAAATCCCCAGCCAGAATGTGAAACAAAATGTCTAGTAAATTGGTGTTGACAGTGGTGAGCAGATAATGGTGTGTGAGCTCCTTGAGGCCAAGGACTGGTCTGAATTCTCACAGAGCAGGGTTTAGGAGGTTTCACCAAGTTTGCTGAACAGATGAGGGAGTGACGAGGAGACTGGACTCTGTGGCTGTGGCTGTAATGTCTGGGCTATCCATGAAAACAGACTCTCTGGGGATCCCTGCCTAGCTTATTGGCCACCGTGTGTTAGGATGGACACAGGCTGGGGTCTGGTGAGGAGGAGAGCATGCTCCCTTGTACTCCTGGCACACTGGCACATCAGGAGTCCTTTCACACCCCGGGCTTCCATACTTGCACAGGGTACCCTCATCAGCCCTTTCCTTGAAATGTTCCCACTAGTCGTTTGAAAGCCATCACTCTTCTCAGTGATGTCTTCTTTGGCCCCCCCGGGAAAACCTGTGATCTCTTAGAACACATGTCCCTTGAATATCTACTTACTGGGTGTTCTCCCCACTATACTGCAGGACCCTGGAGGGCAGGGCTGTGTCATTTTTTACTCTGGATGCCCAGAACTGGTCCGCCAGGGGGCTCATTGGGTGGGTGGGTGGTATGTGAATGAACGAACAGCTGTGGGTGGGTGCATGAGTGAATAAATGAACAGCAGAACAACATGTGGCTGTTACCCCCTCATGATAGCCCCAAGTTTAGATGTCCTCCTTGGTTCCTCTTTCTTCTTCTCCCCTCACATGTGATCCATCACCAGGTCTTGTCTGTTTCCCTCCAGAGCCCCTCCCAGATCATCCCCCAGCAGTCCATGCCATTTCCTCTCTTACCCCTGCTGCCTCTGAGGCTCCGACTTTGTCTTTCTCCATCCAGTTCTATGCCCAGTAGCCAAAGTGACCTCAAAAACAGTAAGATCAGATCCTGTCATTCCCCTGCTCAAAACCTTTAGGACACCAGAGGGTTCCCACTGCACTCCAGATGAAACCCATACACCCACCATAGCATGTGAGGCCCTTCATGTGCTGGCCCCAGCCTATTCTGTCCACTGCCTTCTGCCCACTCGGGTCCATCTGCCTCCATCACAAGCATGCTAAGTTCATGTGTGTCTCAGGGTCTTTGCACTTGCTGTGTTCTCTGCAAAGAACACACAGTGGTTTTTATGGCCTCACTCCTTTTTTTGGGGGGCGGGGGCTTACTCCTTCCTAAGGTTTCAGTCCAAATTTCACATCCTCAGAGCATCCTTCCTTGACCACTTGGCAAATACCATCCTCCATCCTATTTTAGTTTTTTGAGATATTTCTCACCATCTGAAGTTATCTTTTTTGTATCCATGTGTGTATTTTCTGACTTCTGCACTGGAATGTAAGTTCTGTGGGAGCAGAGCCTGCTCTCTTGATGTCTCCAATGCCTGAAACAGGGGTTCTGGACCACGCATCACTGAATTTTAGTGGGAAAAAGATGACATATTTATTTTCACCAACTTCTGACTGAAATTTAGCATTTCTCTCAGTTACTAATATAGACACCGAATCACAGTAATAATAATAGTACTTGGGACTTTGTCACCAATAAAAATCACAGATGTTGGGGATCCCTGGGTGATTCAGCGGTTTAGTGTCTGCCTGCTTTTGGCCCAGGGAGTGATCTTGGAGTCCCGGGATTGAGTCCCACATCAGGCTCCCTGCATGGAGCCTGCTTCTTCCTCTGTCTGTGTCTCTGCCTCTCTCTCTCTCTGTGTCTCTCATGAATAAATAAATAAAATCTTAAAAAAAAATCAGGTGTTTTCATATGACATAACAATCATTAGCCTCTTAGAATATCTATGCTCATAACTACTTTCAAATTATGGTAGTTATTAAACCCGCCAACAGATTTTGTTATTTAATGCAATAATAAAAAATATATGTACATGTATCCCCCTACATGAAGAAATATACATTATTATGTTATAAAGTATTTTATACAGTTATTAACTGTATTTTAATATAATTGGTTTCCTGGGTAATCCTGTGTAATTTTATTTTATGCATGTAGAAACTTTTCTGTGAGGAGGGACCCAGAGGTTTCACTAGGCTGCCAAAAGGGTCCAAGCCACAAAAATGGTTAGGAACTCCTCGCTAGAACGATGCCCACATGAAGTAGGAGCTCCATGAGTGAGTGAATGGTGCATATCTTTCTCCATTCAGATGAGCCCTTTGTGTTTTCAGGGTCAGGTTCCTGGTGGCGTGGCATGAACTTGGTGTTTAAGAAGTAGCCCTGGCCCAGGTCTTTTGGAAAGCCACTCTAACTACCGGCCACTGAAAAAGAGGCATCTACCACAGAGTTGGGGGTGGGAGCCAGGTCACTGCCCTCCTTTTCTTTCAGACACAGGCTTTGCCTTTAGCTTCTCCATGCATCTGCCCCTTTTACACTCTGGCCGACTATCCCTGTACCAGGCAGGATCTGGCCACCCCCTAGAAGCAAGGGCACAGTGCCTCTGTTGGTTGACCAGCAGAGACCAGTGTCTCAGGGTCCGGAGTTCCTAGGAGAATCAGGTGGCCACTCTGGTCCAGTCATCAGGCGCAGTTGTCATCATCAGGGGCCTTCCCGTGGGGTGTGGAAGCAGTTCTCAGCAGGTTGCCTGGGCCAGGCTGACTCTGTTGGTGGGAGTCTAGTTTCTAATGAGGAATTGGGGCCTGGCCAGGCCTCAGGGACAGAAGGTAGATGGGTGGGGGTTTCTCTGGGCCCTGGAAAGGATATTCTGTTCTGCTTAGTTCTGTCATTTCGTAGCATGTGAAATATCACTTATTGGAGAGTTGCTGCTCATAACTTAGGCTATTTTTGTCCATGGGGAGACACGTAGGAGTTGGATCTCAAACAAGTGTTCTGTCTTTCTTTCCAGCCCAGGCTGCTTATAGGAAGCATAGGGGTAACACACTGCTGCTGATGTGCTTTGTCTCTAGGTGGGCCGGAGGGATGTGGGGTGGACAGATCAGGCCTCTTGGTGGAGGAGCTCTGCACTCAGACACCTGGACTCAGCCTGTGTTCCCCAGACACCTGGGGACCACAGCTGGGAACCCCTTTCCTGCAGTGGAAGCCTGTGGTTTCATAGCACAGTGCCGTGATTTCTTCAATTTTTTGTTTCTTTATTTTAGGAAAAAAGAATAGGTAGACTAGAACTGTAGGATTAGATTAATACTCACAGTAACTAATAACTTTGAGTGCTTGGTCTGTGGCTGGCCGGGTTGAAGTGTTTTATATGCGTTTTCTCGCTGGGTCCTCGTGGGCTTTGAAGGAGGCCCAGGCGCTGGTGTTGATGGACCAGGGTTTGAACTCCCCAGTCCCACCACTCAATGAGCAGTAACATCAGCCCTTGGTGCCGTGATTTCCAGGAGTAGAAGAGTCTCTCAGAGCCAACAACAGTCTCTTAGATGCAGTCTCTCTCCTGCATGGGGTTGTTGTGAAGTTGAAATGAGCTAGAAATGTAGTGCCTGGCTCAGATTCATGCAGTTGCCATTCCCTGGATGTGCTGGTGTGTCGACAGGGGCACGAAAGTGGAGACGATGCTGGAGAAATGGTCAGAGCTGGTGGCATCAGCCACCAGACAGGATGCACGGACTGAGCAAATGACCCGCCATGGAGGAGGGAGGAGGAGCGAGTATGGAGGAGAGTATGAGGATAAAACATGGCACCTGTGTGACTTGAGAATTTATGGTGTCAGGCAGGCAGGGAGCACTAAGGCCTCTGGTTGGGGCCAGGCAGAGCAGATTGGGCTCCATGTTGGACTCCCCTTGGTGAAGACCTGCAGAGTGCCAAGCATATCCTGAAAGGAGTAAAGCCCACCTCAGCCTGGAACAGGAGCAAGCTGGATCCACAAGGAACATCAGCTGGCTGTCTCACATGGACAGAATCCATGGTGATTCTGTCAGGCTTGGGTTGAGTCACTTCAGTCCGGCTTGAGCTGATCTGAACATGGTCCATCCAACAAGCTGGTCACTTCTGGCATAGAGAGCCTGGCTGGGTTGACCCCAACTCCCAGTCCACATGAGCTTGTTTGTCTGGTCTGAGACAGACCTGCAGCTTGAGCCAGTCTCATGCTGCTGCTTTGAGCTCTTGAGCGGGCCTTACTTTCAGCCATTTCTGGATTCCTGATTTTGAAGTCCCCATGTTACTTACAGGGTGTCTGTTGAAGGGTCCCATCTATCTGACTCCTGGGAGGCCTTCCCTTTGCCCCAGAGGCTCTTTCCCCTCCTCTCAGTCCTGTCTCTTCTGCACTGGAAATTCCTCAAAGTTTTTTGCTTATTAATAACCTTTCTCTCTTGTCATGTGCTAATGTAGTTTGTTTTTGCCATTTTGCTACTTCTTGGATTATTTCAAAGGGATGTAGAGGGGGGCAGTTAAACATGTGAGTTCAGGTTGCCATCATGAAACAGAGTTTGTGATTGCTGCTTTTGTTGTAGTGTAGTTCACATAACGTAAAATTCACCCATTCCCAGTGTACGATTCTGTGATGTTTAGTGAATTTACAGAGCTGGGTGACTGTCATGATGATCCAGTTTTAGAACATTTCCATCACTTCAGAAAAATCCCTTGTGCCTCTTTGCACACAGTCTTGTCTGCACCTTGTGCTTCTTTGCACACAGTCCTGCCTCCACCCCCAGCCAATCGCTGATGGGCTCCTATCTCTGAATTTGCCTTTTTTGGACATTTCATAAAAATGGGATCTTACAGTACAGTCTTTTTGGTCTGGCCTCTTTCACTTAGCATAGTTTTTTTGAGGCTTATTCATGTTACAGTTTGTATCAGTATTTCATTTCTTTATTGCTGAGTAGTATTCCACTGTATAGATATATCATTGTTGATCCATTCATGAGTTTAGATTGTTTCCAGCTTTTGGCTCTGATGAATTCACATATGTGTCTTTCATTTATTTTAAGGTAGCTACCTAGGAGTAGAATGGCTGATCATTTGGTAGATGAATGTTTAATTTTTCAAACAAACTATCAGGGATGCCTGGGCGGCTCAGTGGTTGAGTGTCTGCCTTTGGCTCAGGTCATGATCCTGGGGTCCTGGGATCGAGTCCCACATCGGGCTCCCTGCAGGGAGCCTGCTTCTCCCTCTAACTATGTCTCTGCCTCTCCCTCTCTCTTTCATGAATAAATAAATTAAAAAAAAACTATCTAAAAAAAACCTATCAAACCACTTACCAAAGGAGAATGCCTCCCTACCAGCAATGTATAAGGGTTCCATTCATCTGTGTCCTTGCCAACACTTGGTGCTTTTTCTATATAGCCATCCTCACAGGTGTGAGGTGGTAAGCTCACTGTGGGTTTAATTTGCCTTTCCCCGAGGCATTTCTCTTCACCATCCCTAGGCCTTCTTTTGCTAAAGGTCTCTTCCTCTCTTTTGTGTGGCTATCTTGCACACCTGCCCCAGCACGGGCTCAGGGTCTTGGGGGAACCACAGGCCTGGCTCCTCCGAGGACAGAAGTGATTAACCGGTGGATGTTCCCAGCCTGTCCCCTTTCCCTGCTCCTGAGAGTTTGGCCTCTGAGGAAAAACTTAATCAAGCTATGCTTCCCCTTCTCTTCTTTCTTGTTTTATATGAAAATAATGGAGCATTCAGGAAAGTTGAGAGACTAGTGCACTGCACTCCTCCTGTCAGTGGATGTCACTTGTCAGTGTTTTGCCACAGTTGCTTTATCTCCACTTCAGTGTAGTTTGTGGATTGATTTGAAACCAAGTCGCAGACTCACTTTAGCACTGAATTCTGCCCTTCCGTCACCCAGATAGACTTTCTCCTTAGTCTCCCTACTGTTGCTCTCATGCCCCAGAAGATGAATTGTAATTCCATATCATCCAAAATGTCCATATCCAGCCATCCCTGGTTGACCACCAAATGTCAAGAAAAGTCAGAAATCCAGGATTCTATGTGAAACCTTTTAATTAAATTTTTTTTTTAAGATTTATTTATTCATGGTTCTTCTCAGTGTCTGGGAGAGGGAAGATGGGAGGGTGGAGGCTCATAGGCTGCTGCTGAGGAGGACATGGCTGACGAGGGAGCCAGCAGAGAGGTTGTGAGAGAATGGCCCTGTGGCTCTGGAGCTGTGTGAGGCAGAGCCTGCAGCACTCTGACCTTCCTTCTTGGTGCTTGACTCTGTCCTGTCTGGCACGCTGCTCTGCCATGGGCCCTGTGGCTGGGCTCCAGCAGGTCACAGGCTGGGCAGAGATATTCTCTGTCTACCTCCAGACCATCTTCCCCCCATGAGCTTCCGACGAGACCTTGCCCTCCGGGGTGGATTTTCTCTCAGGCACCGCGGGTTTGGCCTACATCCCAGATGAAGTTCTTCATGTTCTTCCACAAATCTGCTGTACCACCTCTGTTCCTTTTCTTAAGGAGGGATACACCGTCCTTCTGGCACTGCAGGCCAGACACTATTCATATCTCAGCTCATTCTTCCCTGTCCCCATCAGTCTCTGCCCCTGGTGCTCCCCATCTGCCTCCTTCTCTCTGACTTCACTGTGACAGCCTTACTTAGTGCAGATTATCTTCAGCTTTGGCCTGGATCATCGAAGTTGGCTTCCAGTTGGTACCTCCACCTTCCTCTCTCCTTCCCATTATATCCTCCCTACTTTCCTGGTCACTTTCCTGCTAAAAAGCAGGTGGCGGGGATCCCTGGGTGGCGCAGTGGTTTAGCTCCTGCCTTTGGCCCAGGGCGCGATCCTGGAGACCCGGGATCGAATCCCACGTCAGGCTCCCGGTGCATGGAGCCTGCTTCTCCCTCTGCCTGTGTCTCTGCCTCTCTCTCTCTCTCTCTGTGACTATCATAAATAAATAAAAATTAAAAAAATCTTAAAAAAAAAAAAAAAAAGGGATCCCTGGGTGGCGCAGTGGTTTAGCGCCTGCCTTTGGCCCAGGGCGCGATCCTGGAGACCCGGGATCGAATCCCACGTCAGGCTCCCGGTGCATGGAGCCTGCTTCTCCCTCTGCCTGTGTCTCTCTCTCTCTCTCTGTGACTATCATAAATAAATAAAAATTTAAAAAATCTTTAAAAAAAAAATAAAAAGCAGGTGGCGGCTACAGTTCTGTGCTGTTCAGTGATGTGATAAATGCTCTACTAGAGGTATGTACACATAGTCACTAGAGCACTGAGTTCTGGTCCAAGTGGTTCAGGCATAATACTCAGAAGAAATGATGTTTGAGGAGGTCCTTGAATGATGGTGGGATCAGGGGACAGCATGAGTGAAGACGCCAAAGCACGAGTTACTTGACCTCTCTGTACCTCAAATTCCTCATATGTAACATGGGTGTGATAGGACCTGCCTAAGGCTGTTGTGAGTGTTAGTTGAGTCAATATACATAAAGTGCATGGCACATGGTGAGCACTCTGCAAATATTAGTTATTATCTCCTTATTACTGATGAAGTGGTCAAGTGTACAGGGAAACATGGTAGAATCAGTTTGTCATCTTTACCTGCTTTCATTTAAAACAAAGGTCACAAACTCTAGTACCTGAGAGGGCCAGGCATGTACCCAAACAATTGCACAGGCCAGGTAGGGTCCAAAAGCCTCTTGCTCCAGTAAAAGGGGCAGTTGCTGTTCTGCCCAGCTGATGGTCATCATGTGGGAATGTGGGCCTTGTGCTGTCAGGTATTTCCATTTTCAAGAAAAGTCAGAAATCCAGAATTCCATGTGAAACATTCTAATTCTCTCTCTCTCTCTCTTTTTTTTTAAGATTTCATTTATTTATTCATGAGAGAGATGCAGAAAGAGGCAGAGACATAGGCAGAGGGAGAAGCAGGGTCCCAGCAGGGAGCCTTATGGGGGACTTGACCCCAGGAGCCCAGGATCACGACCTGAGCCGAAGGCAGACGCTCAACCAGTGAGCCACCCAGGCATCCCCAAAACCTTCTAATTTTTTTTTTTAAGATTTTATTTATTCATGAGAGAGAGAGAGAGAGAGAGAGAGAGGCAGAGACACAGGCAGAGGGAGAAGCAGGCTCCATGCAGGAAGCCCGATGTGGGACTCGATCTTAGAACCCCAGGATCACGCCCTGAGCCAAAGGCAGACGCTCAACCTCTGAGCCACCCAGGTGCCCCCAAACCTTCTAATTCTTAAATGTTGTTGATAAATTTTAAAAATATGAAAATCTGCACAAGCCAAAGAAACTACATCTGTGGGCCATATTTAGCCTGAAGGCCACTGGCTTATAACCTTCTTTTAAAGGTCTCCTTTGGGGTCTTCTGCTCAAATCCTAGCACAACATCCACCCCCCTCCCCACTCCTTACCTCCCACCAGGCTGGGATTAAGTTGGTTTTGAAGCTGGTTTTCATGAGCCCCTTTGCCTTTCAGGACTTCTCCAGACAGGTTATGTCACCGACAGAGGCTGCCCTGAAGCTCCCTGCGGCCTGGAGACTATGTACAAGAGGAATGGTCTGATGGCTAGTGTGTTGGTCACCTCTGCCACTCCACAGGTATAGGGGCTATGAGAATTGGGACAGCGGGTGGGGGTAGGGGGGCTCCTTTCAGCGGACCCAGGCCCCAGCTAAGTTGTGAACAGCAAGGCAGCAAGGCTCCATGAATACCACCATTCTTAGCACTCCTGAGGCCCTTGGCCACACCAGGCGTGAGATTTGGGAGGACAGTCAGCCCCGAGGATCAGTACATTTTCTACAGTCATTCGCTTCAAAGAAAAGCAAACACCTGCCCAGTCCAGTTGTAGCAAGTGCCACATTCCATTTTGGTGGCAAGATGGGATCAGTCCTTTCCCAAGAAAAGCTGCTGCTGCTGATTGTAAATATGTCACACATTCCAGAATGAAGTCAGGCAGAAGTGATTCCAGCTGGCTCTGTGTTCTTATTTACCTTGCTTTGTAGGAGATGGCTGTAAGGACTGGTGGTCCGAGAGTAGCCTGGGAGAGTAGGGCCCCTGCCCTGCGGGCGTGGGGGTGTGGGGGTGTGTTTTCCAAGTGAAGTGATGGAACAGAGTCACGTGAAAGGAGTGGGTGTCATCAGGCCCAGGAGCACCACCTTGCCAAATGTGTAATGCCTGGCTCCCATGACAAACTGTCAAGGGAGTGCTCAGTCTTCTGAGCTTACAGGTCCCTCACAGTTGAGCTGGGCTTTTCAAATGATCCTGTGTGATTGGCTAGAAATTCACAGGAACCTATTCATATCTTATAAACCCTTAACAAATTCCTTCTTTTGATCTCTGCTTCTGAAAACAGACTTGTGAGTACCTTTTAAAAGCCCCTGATGGTGCCAGTATAGGTTTAAATGAAATCACTGAATCGTCATCACCACCACCACTAATATTTTTGGGGCAACCCTGTGTTAAGTAAAGCCTCTTGTATGAGTGTGTGTCTGGGCAGATGCAGTGGGGTGTTACAGGAAAGATATAAAACCTAAAATCCCAGGAATGGGCTGTTTGGTAACTGGAGGAATCAGGCTTCTCTTCTCATTTACAATTTACACTCCACCTAGAGTAAAACTTCTGTCTTTTCTGATTTCTCTGTGTGTATGTGCATATATATAAACACACACATATATGTATATACTGAGTATGTGTGAATACGTATGTGTATCTGGAGCACGGTAAGTACTCAAATAGTTGTTGAATGAAAGAACACATGTTTAATTGAAGTACTCAGTAAATTTTGGAGATTGAATGGCACCACACACACATCCACCCCCATAATTCAGTGCATCCTATATGCCAGGGCCTTGTCTTGCATGTTCCACAGGTGTTATCCCACGAATCCTCACAGTAGCCTGATCAGGTATGTACTGTTGCTTCACCCCTAGTTTATAGATGGGGGAACGAGGCAGGAAGAGGCCAATAAACTGGCTCAAATCACACAGCTGGTCAACGGTGGGTGGGGATTTAGAGCCAGACCCCTGTGACTCTCAAGCCAGTGCTCTTAACCCTGATGACACTACGCTGAGGAAGACAACCCTGTCAACCTGATGTAGCCTGCTTTCTGGAACGTGGTTGTGGAAGTGCAGAGTGACTTACAGGGAGTCATCTGCTTGGGGTCTGTGCATAAGACCGAAGGGGCAGAACAGACTGCCAATGTCGGAGGCATTCAGGATTTGTCTTTGTTACTTCTCAAAAGTTTAGCAAGTGCCATTATTAGGGAACTTCTAAAAAAGCCATGGCCGAGTCTGCCCAGGCCCCTTGAATCGGCATCTCCTGGGGGAGGAGGATTCCGCAATCTACTTTGTTAGCTTCATTTTATATAATCTGTGCCACAACCCTGGGGAGTAGGTGCCAGTGTGCCGTTTCACAGAGCTGAGATGGTAAGGTGAAGTAGCTTGTGTGAGGTCAGGCAGCAGGTGGTGTGGAGCTGGCATTTCCACCAGGCATGACTTCAGAGCTCTTAACCAGCATGATGTGCTACTTTTTAAGATCATCTTAGAGTTCTGGACATAACAGCCTTGTTGGTGAAACTTTTAAATGACACAGGCCTATTGAAATCTACACGTTTAAGTTTCCACGCCTCCTTTTAACCTCACATTTTCAGTTGTTGACTGTTGGTTTCCCTCATTGGCCTAAAAACACTCTAGTTTCCAGTAAGATTGTAAAGTTTTTCCAGATATAGCCATTTTGGAAAGAGTGAAATAAAGAAGAATTAATAAAAGCATGTTCTCTAAAACCCAGTCCAAGATATTGAGGTTAATGGAAACCACAAAATCCCTCTCCATGGGTTGAGACGAATAAAACCATTTATGAACAGGGCACAATTTTTGGGTAGTAAGCTTGATTGGCTCCCCAAAGTAGAATTTGATGAAATTAAATAAAATCAAGGAGAAGGTATGTTCAACATTCTGGGATCCCCCACAGTGTTGGGTTTCATGAACCTGGCCACATCTGGGGAGTTTTAACTTCCTCTTTGATGGGAGACCCCCTTCTCTACATGCAGGGCTCATGGTATTCTCCTTTATAAGGGATTCTACTAAATATAACTTTTATGCCCATCTCCAAAGCCAGTTGGTTACCTCTCACCTCATCAGCTAACTGGCTTTGAATTCCAAGTGGCCCATACATGAAGTGAGCCTTGAGAGCCAGTTTAACATTTTGTGTAAGAATTTCCTGTAATGACTTCAAGAAAAAAAAAAAAGGTGAAACCAGGTAATGTTTGAACGACAGAATAGGACAGACGATTGCCTTAGGCCTCCTAGGATGTGAAGGCCTGTTCTCTCTGAAGGAGGAGTGGGCTATATCTTTTTATCCCACCAGAAGCAATTGGGGGTAGTGATCGAGGGTATGCATCTGGTGTCAGGTAGACACAAAACTAATTTCATTTCCTGGCTCTTCAGTTTCCTAACCGTGATTCCATGGGGGAGTGGCATTGCCTCTGCTTCCTTACCTGTAAAGAGGAAATAAAAATAGTGTGTACTCAGTTCTTAAGGGAATTAAGCAAGACTATACATATGAAGTGCCTACCACAGTGCCTGGAATGGGGTGAAGCAGCGAGCAGTAGGAGCTTTGCTCACTGTACAGTTGTGTCACTCTTGCATCCTCGGTCTGGGTATGGCAGTCAGCGATTCTGGAGTCAGCCCAACTGCTCAGGTGGCACCCTCTCTCCCTGTCTTCCGCAGGGCAGCAGCAGCTCAGACTCTCTGGAGGGCCAGAGCTGCGACTATGCCAGCAAGAGCTATGATGCCGTTGTCTTCGATGTCTTGAAAGTGAGTCCCGAGGAGTTTGCTGTAAGTAACGTAACTGATGTGGGTGTCTGGGCACCAAAGTGGGGTGTGACAGGGGGCAGCAGAAAGTTCCAATTGGAGGTGGAAACAACCCATATGCCCAACCATAGGGACCGTGGGATATGATATTCTTTATGAAATCCTAAGCAGCATTAAAAAGGTTGCCGTCAATCTAGAATTAACCACCTTAGAAGTCATGTGCAGTATGTACGAATAGTAAGTGAAAAGGGCAAAGTTATAGCACCATTAACAGAGAAGAGTGCCAGTTTTAAAAAGCATGTACAATACACGCATATTTGCATAAGAAGAGGTCTAAATTTTATGTTTACATATTCATAGCTATAGCCAAACGTATGCAGGATTCTAGTAAATTGGAATTTAATTTTTCTTCTTTTTGTTTACTTTCTACATTTTTTACAATGACTTTACTATGATGATAGAAAAAAGTATTTTGAAATAATAAATATTTTTAGATGGTTTTTCCTTCAGCATGTTTCTGCTGGTCTGATGGAAGGCTTTTCCTTGTGGCAGAGGAGCAGAGTTGGCTCTTCTTTGGCCATGACTTGGTTTCTTCCTTTTGTCCTTTGAGGGTAGAGGAGTATATTGCCCCTGGGGTGACCTGGAGCCTAACTGCAAGTACCGCCCCAGGGCTATGATTCCCAGGGCTGTGATTCCCAGGGCTGTGATTCTCGGCAGCACCATCATAGACCTGTTTCCTGCCATGCCCACTTCCTCCCTTTTCCCTTTGCTGGAACAGGTTTCTGCCCCCCAGGGTGCAGGGGACTGACTGGGCCACATCTCAGCATTCTGCCATTGCCAGCTCCCATGTTTATTTTGTGCCCTGCTGAGCCTGGCATGTGCATCATCTTCAACGTAGCCAAGGGATCATTTAAAAACCTGCTTAAAGGGATGCCAGGTTGGCCCAGTGGTTGAGTGTCTGCCTTTGGCTCAGCATGATCCCGGAGTCCCAAGATCGAGTCCTGCATCGGGGTTCCCTGCGTGGAGCCCGCTTCTCCCTCTGCCTGTGTCTCTGCTTCTCTCTGTGTCTCTCATGAATGAATGAATAAATGAATGAATGAATAAATAAATAATCTTAAAAAAAAAGAAAAAACCTGCTTAAAGCTCTCTAGCAGCTGCCTTGGCTGAGAATGAGATGCTGTATTCCTCCCTTCCTCCTCGGCCTCCAGTGCCCGCTGTCTTCTGGCCAAGCCTCCTCTTCTGCCCCATCTCTATGCTCCCCAGTTATACCTTGACTCCCTCTTTCTAACCCAGACTCACACAGTGTCCCCCTGCCACAGGTCCCTGTGTTTCTCTTCCTTCACTCCTACTGGCTCTTCTTCATGTCTCTGTCTCTGTCCTTGGGCCTAAAGTGGTGTCTCTCCATCACTCTCTTTGCTCTTACCCTGCCATGGTTTCTTCATATTTCTTATTACTACTACCCAACATTATGTGATACAATATTTTTTTTTTTTTTTGTGATATATCTCCTCCACTGGAATAGAAACTCTTTAAGGACGGAAACTTTATCTGGCTTGTTCATTACTCTTTCCCCAGTGCCCAGAATGGTGCCTAGCTCATAGTAGATACTCTGAATACATGTGGACTGAAAGAATTCAGTCTTCAAAATAACCAATGAAGCAGATTATTAGCTCCTCATTTTCCAATAAAGAATAAAAGATCTAACAGATTAATTATTATTTTTTTGCCTGGATCAGATAGCCAGGTATCAGCAGAGCCAGGTCTAAAACCCCCACCTCCTGATTATTCACCTAATGCTGGGTGGTAATATTAAGGGCAGCTCCCATTTTTGAACACCTACCATGTCTAGGTCTTAACCTAAGTGCTTTGCGTGCATTATCTAATTTACTTCTCATATCAGCCTGATAAATTAGGTATACTTATTATTCCCAGTTTATTGATGAGCAAGTCAGTGCTTAATGAAGAAAGTCACTTCTTCACACAGAAAGTAAGTGGCACTGTCTATCTGGGATTTAAAACCAGGGCTGACATTCTAGACCAGCATTATCTAATGGGAATATAATCCGAATCACATGTGCAATTATATTTAATTATTTAAAAAAATTTTAATTCTAGTATGGCAGACATATAGTGCTATATTAGTCTCAAGTGCATAATATAGTGATTCAATAGTTCCATATATTACGTAGTGATCATCATGGTAGGTGTACTCTTTAATCCCCTTCACCTGTTTCCCCCATCCCCCCACCCACCTCTCCTCTGGTAACCATCAGTTTGTTCTCTATAGTTGAGTCTGTTTTTTGGTTTGTCTCTTTTTTTCCTTTGTTCATTTGTTTTGTTCCTTAAATCTCACATATGAATGAAATCATATAGTATGTCTTTGATTGACTTATTTCGCTTAGCATTATACTCTCTAGATCCATCTATGTTGTTGCAGATGGCAAGATTTTGTTCTTTTTTTAATGGCTAAATAGTATTCTGTTGTATATTTATACCACATGTTCTTTATCCATTCATCTGTTGATGGACACTTGGGCTGTTTCTGTAATTTGGCTGTTGTCAATAATGCTGCTATAGGGCAGCCCAGGTGGCTCAGCGGTTTAGCGCTGCCTTCAGCCCAGGGCCTGATTTTGGAGACCCGGGATTGAGTCCCACGTCAGGCTTCCTGCATGGAGCCTGCTTCTCCCTCTGCCTCTCTCTCTTTATGTCTCTCATGAATAAATAAATAAAATCTTTTTAAAAAAAGCTGCTATAAACATAGGGGTGCACATATCCTTTCAAATTGGCATTTTCATATTCTTTGGGTAAATACCCAGTGGTACAATTACTGGATTGTAGGGTAGTTCTATTTTTAATTTTTTGAAGAACTTCCATTGTTTTCCACAGTGGCTACGTGAGTTTGCATTCCCACCAACAGAGTAAGGGAGTTCTTTTTTTTCCACATTCTTGCCAACACTTGTTGTTACTTGTGTTTTTGATTTTAGCCATTCTGACAGCTGTGAGGTGATATCTCATTGTGGTTTTTTTTTAAAGATTTTATTTATTCATGAGAGACCCTGAGAAAGAGGCAAAGACACAGGCAGAGGGAGAAGCAGGCTCCCTGTGGGGAGCCTGATGCGGGACTCAATCCCAGGACTCAGGGATCACACCTTGAGATGTAGGCAGACACTCAACCTCTGAGCCACCCAGGCATCCCTCTCTTTGTGGTTTTGATTTGTTCCTGATGATGAATGATGGAGCATCTTTTCAGGTGTCTGTTGACCATCTGGATGTCTTCTTTGGAGAAATGTCTGCTCATGTCTTCTGCCTATTTTTATTTATTTTTATTTTTTTATTTTTATTTTTTTTTAAGATTTTATTTATTTATTCATGATAGTCACAGAGAGAGAGAGAGAGAGAGAGAGAGAGAGAGAGGCAGAGCGAGAAGCAGGCTCCATGCACCGGGAGCCCGACGTGGGATTCGATCCCGGGTCTCCAGGATCACGCCCTGGGCCAAAGGCAGGCGCCAAACCGCTGCGCCACCCAGGGATCCCTTCTGCCTATTTTTAAATTGGATTATTTGGTTTTTTCGTTTTGAGTTGTATCAGTTCTTTATATATATTTTTGATACTAACCCTTTATTCGATATGTCATTTGCAAATATCTTCTCTCATTCAGTAGGTTGTCTTTTAGTTTTGTTGTTTTCTTTGCTCTGCAGAAGCTTTTTATTCTGTTGTAGTTCCAATAGTTTATTTTTGCTTTTGTTTTCCTTGCCTCACAAGATATATCTAAAAAAAATGTTGCTACAGCTGATGTCAGAGATCTACAGCTAGACCTCCATCCTTCTACTCCCTAGCAGGCTGAACATGAACATCCTTCTAGGTCAATAGGTGTAGATTTAATTCTCTATTTTTAAAGTTTATTTGAGAGAGAGAGTGTGAGTGTGAGCAGGGGAGGGGGGAGAGGGAGAAAGAGAGAGAATCCCAAACTCCCCACTGAGCATGGAGCCCAGCTCAGGGCTTGATCTCATGGCCCTGAGATCATGACCTAAGCTGAAACAAGAGTTGGATGCTCAACCGACTGAGCCACCCAGAAACCCTTTTTAATTCTCTATTTTTAATAGACACATAATATAACAGAGTCTGCATATACAATAATATTTTTCAACAAGTCCCTTTTCATTCCTTTATGTTGTTTCCAGATTTTTGCTACTGCAAATAATGATGTAGTAAACATCTATTTTTCTTTTCTTTTTTTAAAAAACATTTTATTGATTTATGTGACAGAAGGAGAAAGACAGCATAAGCATGGGGAGGAACAGAGGGAGAAGCAGGCTCCTTGCTGAATAGGGAGCCTGATGTGGGGCTCCATCCTAGGACCCTGGGATCATGACCTGAGCTGAAGGCAGATGCTTAACTGACTGAGCCACCCAGGCACCCCCTGTTTTTCTATCTGTATCTAAATGTAGATTTGTATGTAAAGTCTCTTTATGTACCAGTGCTCTTCTTTCTGTAGGTGTAGGGATTGTTGTGTCAACAGTTTGCTCATTTTACTTTTTAGGAGATAATATCTAAGTGCAATGCCTGATCTTGGATCAAGAAAAAATTGCTACAAAAAACAGTGTTGGGATATTTAGCAAATTTTGAATGCAGGCTGTAATTTTAGATAACACTATTGTAGCAATGATAAGTTACCTGGGTGTTATAGTTTTATTGTAATGTAAGAGCATGATCTTGTTCTTGGGAAATAACATGCTGAAGGATTTAGGAGTGAAGAGTCATGATGTCTGCTTTTTATTTTTCAGTGGTTCCCCCAAAAAGTATATGTATAATTATATAGAGAGAGCTAACGCAAATGAGACAAGATGTTAATTAGTGAAGCGAGGTGAAAAGTTAAAGATTTCATCATACTATTCTTGCAAGTCAAAAAGTGACTTTTTTAAAAAAAATCAAAAGTTAGGGGATCCCTGGGTGGCTCAGCGGTTTAGTGCCTGCCTTTGGCCCAGGGCGTGATCCTGGAGTTCCGGGATCGAGTCCCACGTCGGGTTCCCAGCATGGAGCCTGCTTCTCCCTCTGCCTGTGTCTCTGCCTCTCTCTCTCTCTCTCTCTCTCTTTCTCTCTGTGTGTCTCTCATGAGTAAATAAATTTTTAAAAATCTTAAAAAAAAATCAAAAGTTAAGAAACTTTTTAAATGGATTACTGCCAGATTGCTTTCCAAAAAGAACAGAAAAGTCTATGGTCCTGTCGCTCCTGATGGTACTGATGGACGACAAATGGCATCTTCCTGTTTAATTTGCATTTCCTTGACTATGATTCTAAATTTGCCAGACACATGCTTCCTATATCTCTGGGAGTGGAAGTAGGAATATATATCTTTGGAGCTGATTGCCTTTTGTTCTGTGAGCCCTCTTGGTCATGCGTTGGTGGAGTGATCTAAATGCAAATTTAAAGATATCTTCTGGGGACGCCTGGGTGGCTCAGTGAGTGGCTCAGTGGTTGAGTGTCTGCCGTAGGCTAGGCTTAGGGCATGATCCTGGGGTCCTGGGATTGAGGCCTACATCGGGATCCCTGTGAGGAGACTGCTTCTCCCTCTGCCTGTGTCTCTGCCTCTCTCCTGTGTCTCTCAGGAATAAATAAATAAAATCTTTAAAAAAATGTATCTTCTGTTATAAAATATGCCACTAATTTGCCAACAGCTTCTTTTGTTTGTTTATTTGGGGATTGAGAGCCTGTATATAAGGTTGTGGCTGGGAAGAGGGGATTTAGTCACCAGTGTTAGAGGGAGAAACACTGTATTGAGCATTTGCAGAAAACATTTTTTTTTGTTTGTTTCCTTTTTGGCTCAGTATCTTTCATTTATCCATGGAGAACCACTTCTTCCTTTAGGGCCATATTGTGAAGTGCTTCAACAGGTCTCTCCATTCTGAAGGATTCACCTAAACAGAGGTGTTTTGTAATACCTGGAGATTAGCCATTTCCCTAAAAAGCCTGGATTTTTAGGGAGCCCTGGACTAGAAGGAGGAGATGGGAGTTGTAGTTAGGATAAAGAAGGCATTGCCATGGTGACTAGCTTCGTTGGATATCCTGTATTAAGGCTTTATTTCCAAAAATAAGGAGAAGCCATTGAGAGACTTGTTCATGAGTGTGCTCCTCAGTCCAGGCATGTGTGCCTCACTATGGCAGGGTTACAGATTTCATTTGTTCGTTTGTTCGTTCGTTCATTCATTCATTCATTCATTCATTCATTGTTTTTGCTTATCGTCTAGTTAGTTACCAAACAGTGTAATGTTAGTTTCAGGTGTACAATATAGATATTTAACACTTACATGCAATGCCCAGTGCTTATCACGAGAAATGCTGCTGCTAGACCAGATGGCCCCATTGCCCCATTGCCCCAGATTCCCATCTGGGAATCTCCCCCGCGGGAGGGTCAAAGTCTCATGAGGCTGAGAGCTGCTCTGAAGGGGCACAGGACCTGACAAGTCTCCACCCCTACCCACACCCTCCCTTTCTGATAAAACTGCCTACTTTGGAGTGCCCATACTTCTTGGGAAGGACTGCTCATCAGCAACCTTTCCATGTGTGTTTGGCTTTGTGGTAAAATGACGTGAAATTTATAATCTGATGATTTTACCTATGTTTTGACATATTATTGTTTTGTACTCATTTTTTTTTGGTTAGAATTGAGAGGATGGAAATGGGAGAGTCTTCTGAAAACCCTCAGATTGTGTGTTTGGGACCAGCCAGTATTTTTTAAGTTTGGTGATCTCTTTTGTTGTTTGTTTGGAATAAAATACCTGAATACATTTTCTGACTTAGGGGCCGAGCAGGAATCAGAATACTCGAAACTTGGACCATCCAAAAAAATGTGAAATGTAAAGCCACTATTTTAATAAATCATTTGGAAATTCAGTAGCAAACCCTAGAAGTGATGGCAGGATGGACAGGAAGTTTCCTCATTTTCATATTAGCAGACTTTTGGTTCTCATCCTAAATGACATTGCAAATATTCTGCTGGTCCCGATAGGGAGTTGACTTGAGTGGTGAGAGAGATTTCCAAGGTCTTCACACTGAGCTTTCAGTGTGAATCTCCTGTTTTCACAAGGCCTTTCTGTTCCCCAGGATGGCAGAAGTAATACAAATGTGAGGGGACTTGGCGAGCAATCTTTATGGGTCTGGTAGGAGAAATGCCAGTGTGTGTGCACTGCCTAGGACATAGCTCTGGGCCAGACACACAGACCTGTAGGCTTCCTGGCCTTAGTCATCCCTTGACACCTAGAGTACGAGGACCAGATCCTCCTTATGCTAGCATCCAGTGCCCCCTTGCCACTGGTGGGTAGACCTAGAGGTGAAAGGGCCCGGTTCCCAAGAACTTCTTTATTCCTAGTGCCTTTGCTGTCTCTGCAGAGCTTCCATTAGTGACAAAACTAGCCTGTTGGAGGGGTAAAGAGGCTCTCCACAGAGGCCACCTGCTTAATTTCCCTCTCTTGCTCAACCCTGAGGATGGTATGCTCTGGCCTGGATCCTGTGTTGCTCAGGGACCTAGTGGTCTTGGACAACCTTTAAATTGTTCCAAGAGGCAACCACCGTTCTGCACCTTAACCCTGGAAAGTGATTACAGTGACACACTGTGTGTGTTGCCATTTTTCCGATGTATCTGTGAAGTGAGGTTTCTTTCATGACTATTTGTTGACTCAATGTAACAGCCTCGTTGAAGAGCAACTTTTGATGCTTGAACATTCAAACAAATCAACGGTTCCTTATTTCTTAGCTCATGTATTTGTCAGGAAGCATAAGTTCACATGCTGATACATGAGCCCATCTGTGTGAGTTCACATATATATGGTATATAAGTGTAAATATATAAACACACATGGACGTACAGTTGACCCTTGAACACACAGGTTTGAACTGTGTGGGTCCGCTTATATACAGATTTTTTTTATAAATACAGTATTGTAAATGCATTTTCTCTTTATGATTTTCTTAATAATTGCTTTTCTCTAGCTTATTTTATTGTAAGAATACAGTTTATAATTCCTATAACATACAAAATGTGTTAATCAACTGTTGATGTTATTATTAAGGCTACTGATCTATAGTAGGCTATTAGTAGTTAAGTTTTTGGGGAGTCAAAAATTATATGAAGGTTTTATTTTATTTTTTTAAAGATAGATTTATGTTAGAGTGAGAGTGCGTGAGTGGGGGGAGGGGCAGAGAGAGAGAGAGAGAGAGAGGACTCCTTGGTGAGCATGGAGCTTGACATAGGGCTCTATCCAATGACCCCAAGATCATGACCTGAGCTGAAATCAAGAGTCAGATGCTTAACCGACTGAGCCACCCACTTGCCCCAATATGCAGATTTTAGATAACAGAGGGTTGACATCCCTAACCTCCATGTTATTCAGGAGTTTATGATATATATCTATATATATATAAAATCTTTGTGAAAATTCAAGATAGGAGGTGCAGAATGCCTGGCACCTGATGGATGCTCTCTGTCTCTGTCTTTATGTGCTGCATAGATGTGCTTTATCCAAATGCATGCATGTATGTATGTATGCACACATATGCATATCTAGAGATAGCACCTGTCAGATGCCAGGCATTTTGTATTTCTTGTCTTGAATTT
Organism: Canis lupus dingo; assembly: GCF_003254725.2. Lineage (NCBI taxonomy): Eukaryota > Metazoa > Chordata > Mammalia > Carnivora > Canidae > Canis > Canis lupus. Next base: position 57,578,167 of record NC_064251.1, on the reverse strand, counting down.
TCCCAAGGATCCTATAAGATAGGGATTATTGTCACCATTTCCTCAACGTGGCACCTGAGACTGGGAGAGGTTAAATCGTGTGTTACAGAGAATACTACTCTTAAACAGTGGTATCCAGACACACACCCAAGCCCAGCTTATTCCAGAGCCCCAGTCCGTTCTACTGCATCATGTCCTTCTCCTTGATCTGTGTGCCGTGGGCAGGCTTGTGTTAAGAGGCACTCAGATGCCCTTTTCATTCCTTTCCCTGACCTGTCACAGGTGTCTCTTAACTGACACCTGGCATTCCAGCTGACATAGAGATGGGCAGATAATGTGAAGTCAGCTCAGTGCATGCCTTGGCCTGCGAAGATTGTCAGCAGTGTCTTACTGTTAGCTGAGGAGCAGCTAAAGACGGGAATAGCCTTTAACTAGAAACGTGTTTCCTGTATTTAAAACATTAGTGTGTTGCAAGCAAGCTGTGGTAAAGGGCCAGTTTTTTTTTTTTAATCATTTTCCATCTGTTGGGGACTGATACTTAAAAAAAAATACAATAAAAACGTTGTGGCAGTTTGTTATAAAAGTTCCCAAATGCCTGCTCTCAAATTCTGTAGTTATCTCATTGTGAGCTGGTGGAATAAATAGTTTGCGGTCCAGCACTGGTCCATGGATGCATCTCAAGTAGCACCCTACCATGTAATTTAGAGGAGGCTTAGACTTCAGAAGAAATATACAATTTCTATAAGCCATAATTTTTTTAAAATTTAAATTTAGAGTAATAGATAGTCTCTCTGTTTAGCATTCTAATTTTTAATATTGTGTCTACAACTTTTTTAAATTACAAAAGTTTCATGCTTGAAACAAAAACTCAAATAGTACAAAAATGTCCAAACTAAAAATGTTCCCCTTAATCTCAGTCCCACCCTCCAAATGACTATTATCAATTCTTAAATAGAGAGTTTGTTTCACATTAAAGAAAGAAGGGTGTGAGGCCAAGATTTACGAAGGAGGAAGGGATAGAGGAGGCAATCTAGAAATTTTTTATTCTATTCTTTCTTGATATTTTTCTTTCCAGGCAGAATGTTACTACTCTGTATAGATTCAAAGTTATCTTTGATTTCCAGTATCTTCTAACACTGATTCTCTTTTGTTGCAGAGCCAGATCACGTTAATGGACATACCTGTGTTTAAAGCCATCCAGCCGGAGGTCTGTACTTTGTCCTTTAGACTGTTCTAAACACTGTGGCTGGGAAGAGATGATTTAGCCAGCCATGTTTGAGTGACTCTTGATTTCTCCCTTGAAGTCTCTGTAAACGCACTATTGATTTAAGCCCCTATGAAAGAGCTCATCCAGGTGCTTCTCATTCTTTGAGTCAGGTATTTGGGTTCTGCAGAGAATGTCACTGTGTCTGGCCCACTTTGTCAGGGCTGTGGGCAGTGGGTGCCCATGGCCTCCATGACTGAGCCAGGCCTTCTCACACTGACGTCTTTCCCCAGGCTCCTCCTGCTGAGAATGGTCCCTGTCAGGAAGGGGATGTGAGGGAGCATTTTTCTGGAGAGCTTTCTTTCTGTTGATCCCAAATTCTGGTGGTTTACTTGTTTCTGAGTTTGAAACCAGTTGCCACAGCAAGGCATATACATATTTACATTAAAAGCATGTGTACATTTTTAGAAATAGCATATTCAATAAAGAGAAAAAAAAAGTTGGTTTTGGTCTTTAAAAATATCCTGGAAATGTATAGTAGATGATAACAAGGCTTTAGGGTTGTTTTAGTCAGGGTTCTTTTTGTGTTGGCAAGTAATAGAAATCCATTTCAAAGTAGTTGAATAGGCAGGAAGGGAGTTCATTATAGGGAGAAAGGGGCACTTGATGGAATTCATGGGCATGGAGTTCAGGTAGCTGGAGAGCCAACCAAGATGGAAGCTCTGCCTCTTGCCTCTGCTTTTTCCTCTTTTTTGCTGTCCTGTCTTCTTTCCTGTCCATTCATGGCCTCCCCAAAGGCCTCCCATTTACATGATCCTCCTTCAGCCACCTTCCAGACCGAGTCCAGCCCAAGTGAGCCACGTGGCTAGTGCTGGTTCATGAGCTGAGCCAAGAGCATGTAGCCAAGATGAGCAGGCATAGCTGAGGGGACACATTTTAGAGAAGCGGGAAGATGTGTCAGAAAGTGTCTGCTGTGACCATGGTGTGAATTCCAGAACTCTCTTGACATGTAGCCCTTCGTCTTAGAGTATGATAGCTGTTAAGGTTTTGAGAAAAAGCAGCATATTTTAATACAAAGACAGACAGAGGATCCAGGCCTTCTGAGAGCTGGCATCTAACCTACTGCAAATTAGGAGGAAACTAGTACTTCTAGCTGCACTCAGCATTTATAGGAAGACGTGGCAGTGATTTGTATAACTGTGTGTGTGTGTGTGTACGCATATGAACGTATGGGCTTTGCTTATCAGGTTTGGGGAGCAGAGCTATGTTTGTTTGTTTTTTTTTTTTCCATTGGCTGACTTCCAATCTTTTCCTGTTATCTTCTAACATGAAATTATCCATTCTCTCTAATTAAAAAAAATAAAGCAACTCTCTACCTCTTGGCAATTTTTAGGGGAGTATTAGTTTGACAGTTGCCTTAGTTTTCAGTCTAAAGCTATTTGTGATCGTTTTCTCTGCTTCTCTTTGATCTGGAGTCGTTTAGACATTTGGATCTTTATTCCTTGTCCTGAGCATCTGGAAGAATAGCCCAGCTTGCCGTGAGCCCTGGTTCCTTGACCTGCATGTGCCCAGGGAAGCTGGGTTGGCCATTCAGGCTGATGATAGGAGGAAAAATGGTGGGGAGTTCTTCAGAGGCATGACTAGGGCCAGACCAAGGCTTTTCCTCAGGGCACGGAAGTTTGGAAGGTGCCTCATCCAAGACATATCTTGTTTTAAAATGTGATAAGACATTAAGGTAGAGATGTTTTGCTTTCAAGATTTTCACTTGGAGCTGTGATTGTCAGTTGTGGCTCACATCAGAATTACCTGGGCGGCCTCTGAAACATGGGGTACCTGGACTCCACCCTTGACCATTGAATCTAGATCTCTGGGTCAAGGCCTGGGCCCAGTCATCCCAATTTTGTAGAAGGTAACCAGGTGATTCAGATACAGAGTGAGGATTAAGAACTAATTCCCTTGAGGTCTCTGGAGAAACCCCAAACTTGAATGTCTTGGATCTACGCACACTAAAAATGGAAGAGTTTGGTCCTTCTTGTCATTTTCAAAACTGTGGCTAAAAGGAGGATCCTGGGAGCTGCCCCAGCTTTTTTGCTGTTGTTGTTGTTAGTGGACTGAAAACTATTTTTCTTCCTGATGATATCTGCCACATTGTGGCTGACCCACCCAGAGTCAGAGGGACATGAATAAAGGACATTTATAAATTTGACAAGACTTCTCAGGAAGCAGAGGCCATCATCAGAGCAAGATGGACACTGTGAGTGACCTGTCCTCCCAGAAGATCAGGAAGCCTGTGGGCTGGTACCTTTCAGTGTTGCCTATGCATCAGAATCAGCTGGGGAGCTCTGTATACAAATACAGAAGCCTAGGCTCCATCCTTGGAGATGTTGCTCTCATAGAGCTAGAATTAGAATGGGTCAGGGAATCTCTGGCTCTATTCTTTTTGTAAAGGTCTTTTTTTTTTTTAATTTTTTTTTTATTTATTCATGATAGGCACACAGTGAGAGAGAGAGAGGCAGAGACACAGGCAGAGGGAGAAGCAGGCTCCATGCACCGGGAGCCTGACGTGGGATTCGATCCCGGATCTCCAGGATCGCGCCCTGGGCCAAAGGCAGGCGCCAAACCGCTGCGCCACCCAGGGATCCCATCTATTCTTTTTGATATGTAAATTGTCCTGTCTTTATTTTTTTTTTGTACTTTTTTTTCGTGTTTTATTCAGCAATAAGACCATAATTTTTCATATTTAAGGAAGTATGAAAAATTTGTCGAGTTTTTTTTTTTTTTTTTAAAGATTTTTTTATTTTATTTATTCATGATAGAGACAGAGAGAGGCAGAGACACAGGCAGAGGGAGAAGCAGGCCCCATGCAGGGAGCCCGACGCGGGACTCGATCCCAGGTCTCCAGGATCACACCCCGGGCTGAAGGCAGGCGCTAAACCGCTGCGCCACCAGGGCTGCCCATTTGTCGAGTTTTAAAAGCTGAATACATATAGTGTTGGATCAAGGCACATACAAGACTGGCCAAAGGGCATACAATGCACTTTGTTTTTTTGTTGGGAAAAAAAATCATGGCAACAGAAATCATGATGTGGTTTTTAAACAAGTAATAGCTCACAATTTTGTAGGAAGAAAGAAATGTTACATTACAAGTTCATTATGTGATATGTGGAAAACTGTGACAGAAATGGGCAGTATTCTTGATCATTGTGAAAGTAAATTGAACTTTTTTATGTACAGTGTTAAAACATTTCACATAAACCGGATCTAAATTTGATTTCTAGTATTTATTTTTATTTTAAATTCTTCCTTATTTAAAGTACTACTTTCTCTGCATTGTTGAGGGGAATTGCTTATGGTTACATTACCTTTTTAAATACATGTAAGTGTTTCTTTGTTGACGTTGTTTATGATAAAAACATAAACATTAACAATTATGTCTTTAGAATTCACTTTTCAAAAATTGGGATGGTATAGGCAAGACCAAAATGCAATTCTGGTATTTGTGTTCATTATACTATGGAGTCTAAGTTTTCATGTTTTCCTAGGTACAAATTTCCCCCCTAACGTAGAAGCATGCTCACATTATTGATTTGTGAAGTCCTTCATTCTCAAAACTTTGTTAACAGTGGTTTTAACAACAGACTTCATACTCCTTTATGCCAGCTGATGTATTCAGTTCAAAAGATAAAGCTTTCTTAAGGATATCTACTTTGCTTAGAGTAAAAATGGAGATAGGCAGCAAGTTTGATATTGCCCATTACTTCACATATTTTAATTTATCGAATACCCCTGGGATAATACAAATTTAATAGTTGGAACATAATTTCATAACTATTTTTTGAACTTTAATTTTTCTCATTCAGCCAGTTTTTTTTTTTTTTTTTTTACATTTTATTAATACCAAAGTGAAAAATGGCCTGTGGTTATACTACAAAGATCTCATGTGAACTCAGTCCTGATTGTTCAATACAGCAAGGAAATCACTTTCACAGCCAACAAGTCATCTTACTCAGTAGAACACAAAGTAAATGGTTTATAACGTCAATATTTGCAAAGAAAATACAGTACAAATTACTAAAAAATACTAAAATATAGAATCGTGTTCAGGCATCTCCACTACATCAATTGCAGCAGTAACCTGAAATTTGAAACTTTTAATAAAAAGTTCTTAAATATAAATTATATGGCAAATGTATAGTACAGTGCTTTTTCCAGTCTCTCTTTTCCAGTGTTTTGCAGTAGAACAGGGTTCCTACCATCACTTCCCTTAGGTTTAAAAAAACTGAAACACAGTCTGCTACAAGGCCTCCAGCATCATGAGTGCAAGTGATCTGAGTCTGGAATACCACTGTCTCTGTAGCTTTGGTTACTGCTGCTTTCACTGTGATTGTTTTTATAAAGATTCATTCCATTAGGAGGAACTATGGTGTGTATTATAAGTTCCTCCTTTGAGATTGGTTCATTGCTTATTGGTAACATCTGAAAAGAAGTCTCCCTGATTTCCAGGATGGAGTTGTCCTTCTTAGTGCCAGCTTCCACATAGTCATCCTTCCTTCTCCTCCCTTTGCTGTACTCACAGTTCCTTGAGAAGAGTGATCCATTCCTATGAACATACCAGCAAACTAAAGCAAGAGGGTCAATGATCACCAGGGCCACAGCCCCACCAATGATGGCAGCCAATGGTAAATTGGGATTTTTGTAAGGTTCTTTCTCTTGCTCTCTATTAAGGGTGGTTGTAGGGTTGTACATTCGAAGGGGTACCGTTTCAGTCTCAATACAAACATAGGTGTCATCAAATAGGTAGAGGTTACTGGTTTCCATGGGAACCATGCAGACTGGATAGGGCGAATCAGGCTCTAGGGCTGTGACCAAGTATTCATTACGTTTCCTGTTATGATTGTTTCTGTTTTAGATCCAGATGCTGGGCTATGGCCCAGTTTGAGCCAGCTGAGTCTTAAAGCAGTCATAGGTAGGACAAGTTTCCAAGAGATATGAATTGTGTCGGAGGTGACAGATTTCACAGTAATTATAATTGTTTTTCTTGCTGGACTCCCTGTGGTTTGCTGATCTTTAGTGAGCTTAGGATTCTTGATGTCTGGTTGTTTGGTCACTGGAGCTGGCCACTGTCCTTGAGCAGGATATACCATATTGGGTATTGCAGTGGTTATCTGAATGGTGCTTACAACTGCACTGTCCTTACAATCAAATAGAACTTTTTTGGGGGCTTGGCACATAAGCCCACGCACATTGACCTTCATAGGTAGTGATTGCAACGAGTCACGGACCCATTTCATCTTGCACCCACAATACCAGGGATTGTTGCAAAGAATCAGTTGGATTATATGGTCCAAATCATCAAAGATACCCTGAGGTAAATTACTTAGGTTGTTATTGGACTTATCAAGTAGATACAGCTGCCTTAGATAAGAAAAAGCATTTGGGGGCACCCAATTGATGTGGTTATCTTGAAGATAAAGCTTCCTCTGGTTTGTGCCTGAGGTTTACTGGTGCAGCAGTCAGGGAATTCCATACCAGGGACAGTTCTGTTAAGTTGACTAGGTTGAAAAAAACTTTATCACCTAAACCATGGTTGTTCAATAGATTTCCACCCAAAACCAGGCATTTTAGGCTAGTGAGACGTTGAAGAGATGGGGATGAAATAGTGGATATGCGGTTATCATCCAAGCGTAGTTCTTCTATAGTCCTGGGCAAACCCCAGGGGATTGTGCTAAGGTGACTACGGGACAGGAAAGTCGAAGATAGTTGCTGTCTCGGAATGCCCCCTCTTCAATGCTAACAGCAGAGACCGAATTATCATCTAAGTGCAGTTCTTCCAGGTAGGGAATTTTGGAAAGAGAATCATAAGTGATAGTCCTTATGTTATTTTCCTGCAAATGTAACTCTTACATACTTTGGTAGGTTGGTAGGAAATTCATCTAAACTGTTGTGGTATAGGTATATTCTTTGTGCTTTTAGCAAGTTTTTCAAATCTGAAGGAATTCCAGCGTTATTGATTTGGTTTTTCTGAAGGTATAGAGTTGTAGCATCCTCTGGTATTCCTGCTGGAATGGATGTCAGAAAGCGATCATTACAGTAAATGAAACCTGCATCAGAGCGGCACACAGATGGGCAGGATTTAGCCATAACTGATAGAGGTGCCACCTGAAGGAACAGCCCAATTTTAGTCCCGATGAGGAAAATGCTCCAGGCTGGGTTGATCATGGTCAGCAGTGTTGAGGTCTTTGTATACGGTAGTGTCAGAGCCCTTTTGAATCATTTGAATAACTTTTGCATGAGTGAAAATCCAATGCACAAAAATTATTTTCCTGATGAGGGGCTGGGACTTACAAACTCTTGTTCAGTCCTTGGAAATGTTCTTCACTGTTTATTCATGTAATCCTATGCTGCACACACCTCCAGATCAGGCCTGCTGTTGTCAGTGAACATTCCAGCTACGGTTCAGCATGGTAGGCAAGCTCATTAAAGGAGGGACCAGAGACAATTCAGCTTGCTCTTACTATGTAGAACACATGGCTTCCTATGCACTTTTTTTTTTTCCTGATAGAGTTTCTGTGTGAAGGTTTCTTTTGTGTAGCTTAATTCCCTTATTAGAAATTGCTCTCTTTAAAATTCTTATTGGCTCTTCTGTGCAATGTGGTCAGAGATAGTAACTTCAGATCCTCATGAAGAAAGCCATTCATGATGCTAAGGTCTGTATAGTAATAGGTTTTTCCATCAGTTACCCCCCACTTTTATTCCTGTCCAGGATTATCTGAGTATAAACTTTGTACAGTAGCTATATCCTGAGGTATGATTACCTGCTGTTGAAATAGCTATTTCCAGCTTTTGCTTCTTGCTGCTTTCTCAGAATAGCTGGTGTAGTCACGTTATATAAGAACAGGTATTCTTTTTTAAGAGGTAAAACTTAATTCAAATATTCTTCATGGGAAAAAATAGGAAGCATACTAGATTTCCTTTACTTTTCTCTTCCTTAAAATATACTGGGTCTGAGCATCTCCAGGAAGACGAGAAAAAACAATCCCATATATACTGCCGCTATAGGTGTAATTCCACTGTGAACTGGAGTGATAACCCTCCCCCTCTCCCAAGCTCCACGTCCAGTGCACACAAAGCCAACAGCAGCTGCAGGCAGAACTTGTCCTGCTTCGGATCACTCCTGCACTGAGGAGTGAGTGAGGGAGAGCATTCCAGTTTACTGCACACAGCCCACCTCCAAGTCTGAAGTTCAATTGTCTTGTCTTTAACCAGTGGGAGCCCTTTCATGTTACCTCCTGTATCCTTTTAATAGGATCCCCTTGGTTTGGATGGCTTCCTTGCTCTTTGGCACAAGTCATATCAGTGTTGTGTTGTATAATTCCCGCTGAAGACCTGGAGTCAGATGTGCCTTCGGGGTGCTGGTTTGTTTTACTGGAGACAAATATTCAGAAACCATGATCTGAGTGAAAGGATTCTCTCAGGAGGTTGCAGTTTGCTTTTAGGTTCTTTTGGTGGACAGGGTTAAGAAATATTTATTTGTTCAAAGGAAAAGTCATGGAGCGCCTAGGTGGCTCAGTGGGTTGAGTGTCTAACTCTTGGTTTCTGCTTGGGTCATGATCTCAGGGTTGAGGGATTGAGCCGTATGTTGAGCTGTGTGCTGAGCGTGGAGCATGCTTGGGATTCTCTCCCTCCTCTGCCCCTCCCCACTTGTGCTCTCCCTCTCTAAAAGAATAATAATAATAAAAAAGGAAAAGTCATGAGTTCATAGTTAGGGTCGGTGGTGGTCGTTCTCCACATTTCTTCCTTCCCTCTTCATCCTTGTCAGGACTTCCCTGTGGGTGGTGTCTATTTCTCATTCTCTTGACTTTGGGCTTGGCCGTGTGCCTTGGGCACAAGTGATAGCATGCACGTGGTGAGTGAGAGACATGACAAGCCCTCTCAGAACTTCTAATCTCCATGATATATGGATGATTCTTGCTTGTTTAGCCCGAGTCCCAAAATGAGGATGTTGTAGATGACCTGAATCTAACCCAAAGCCTGAATTCCAGCCTAACCTGCCCCTGCCCCAGTAAGGCCAGTGGAGATTGGCTGAACTGCAGCCATTCTACCCACCCCCTGAGTGTGAAATAAATATTGCTGTTTTAAGCCTCTAAGATTTGAGGGTTGTTTGTTATATCACATTATCTTGTGGACATGTGACTGATATAATGTTGATCTTTCCAACTCAAATCTAACATTATTACAGTGTTATGAGCTTAATTCCTTTTATTTTCTTATGATTTCTTTTACACTGACAGGTTTGGGTTTCTTTCTTTCTTTTTTTTTTTTTTAGGTTTGGGTTTCTAACAACATTAAATAATTGCATTTTTGTATTATCTCATTGTATACACATACATTATATTATTTAAAAATAATAATATCAGATTAATATTAACCAGCAGAGTATGGATTATAGTTTAACATTTCTTTGCAGTTCTGTTTGTCTTTAGTACCTTTTCTTCTTCGTCTTTCCTCCTTTGTACCACTTCCATACCCACATGGGCCCCCCTTCTTCACTTTCCCAGATGGCTTTTGGGAGCACCAGGGAGGAAAAGGAGGGTTATGCTCACTTGGTTCTAGAGTCTGCCTCCTGAGAGACCCTGTTGGGTTCCAGTGCCTGGAATGCAGTGGGTACTCAATAACTATTTGTTGAATGAGTGGAGGAGGAATGAATGAGTGAAGCACAGGAGCAGAATGTTAATCTGTCTGTGTTTAGGCCCCTTGCTAAGGGAGGGGGGTGTACCAATTAAGGGAACATTATTACCAGGGTGCCTGTTTTGTGGTGGAACCGCTTCCCCCAAAACAAGGGGTTTTGCCTGGTGAGCTCAGCCTTTGAAGATTCAAATTTCCAAATGCTGTTGATAACTGAGGGTAGAACTGTGGCTTCTGCTTGTTTCTGCAAGGGAGACCGCAAGAGCATCATCCCAGGGCTTAGAGGAAGCTTGGCAGACGGTGAGTTAAGGATTGGCAGAGAACAAGGAAAATGGAAGTTAGCAAATAGAGAACCACACTGCCCTGTTCCCTGGTGACTTCAGCAAGTGACCAGTTTTATCAAACATTGGCTAGCTAATGCAGATACAACTTTGCAGAATAATGGCTCACAGCTGGGCTTAACTTGTATGCTGTGGCCCAGAACCCCATCACTGGATTGGTTGGATTGGGTCTCCAGGACTAGGTGGATTCCTGCCTGCCAGGGCTTGGGCTGAAGGAGGTCTTTCTAGGGTTCCTGGAGGCAGCAACCTTGTGTGGTACATTTGCAGGGTGGCATTTTGTCCCCTCTTGCATCTCTCTGTCATTAGGCCCAATCCCCAGCCCATGAATTGGAGGCTTAGCAGTTTCGCAGAGGCCAGTCGAACTGTCAGAACTGGTTTTGTTCTTGGTTTTGATATCAGTGGAGAGCAGTGCTGGGTGGTGGGGATCTACTGTTCCTAGAAGGTACTGAAAATGAGCACAGTGTGTGTGTTTCCTCAGCCCAGAGCTCTGTCCACATTGGGCTACTGGGTCCACTTACCTGCACGTGCTCAAGAGCAGGGTTGAGTCCTGGCCTCACCCTGAGGAGCTCGGACTTTGGACAAGTTACTCATTCTCTCAGTGCTTCAGTTTTCTTGTGTAAAATGGGGGAAATCACCATTTCTACCTTACAGTGGGTCTGTAAGAACTTTGTTTGGTACCTGCATGCTTTAAGTTCCTGATGGCTTGTGGCTGTTTGCCCTCTCTGGTGCGCAGTTTGTGAATAGACTGTGTGCATTACGGACACGAGGTTGTGCTCAGCAGTACACTCGATAGTGACCCTGTGGGAGCCACTGGCCCCAAGGAGGCGATGCTCTGAAGAGCATAGTGGGTAAGAGCACTTTTGCGGGAATCCTTGAGGTCTGAGTTCACATCCTGGTCCCTGGATGGCCATGAGGCTGAGGTCTAGATGAAGACTCACACCATGGTGCCCCTGACCCTGTGGACATCGTTAGGGAGGGTCTCTCTGCCTTGGAGTTGGCGCATTGGCACTGAGCCTGGAAGGCTGAAAGGGATTGTATTTTATGGGTGGTTTGGGGAAAGGGATGAGAGTTAGGAAGGGCATTTCAGGCGGAATGAAGAACTCGAAAAGGCAGATAATATATTTAGCGAAATGTAACGCTACTTTTGGTGCTGGGTGGCTGGGGAGAAGAAAAGGCGAGCTTGCTGTTCTCTCCGTTCTGTGCTTCTTGAGGGCATAACAGGGACTTACCGGAAGCCAGTGTGTCATTCTCTTGCCCACTGGAAGCTGGGGGCATGCAGGGTCACAGAGGCATGTGGATGGGTGTCTCATGGGCCTAAGTAGGAAGGAAACAAGCATTAGTAGGTACCAAATTCAGTGAGATGGAAAGTTTCTCTATGTGCCTGTGTTTTCTCCAGCCTTTTTGCTGCCATCCCCACTACCAGGGGCAACTGACCTTCACTTGTTCACTCAGTCATTCATTCATCAGTCTGCTATGCTCTCTGCTGGAGAGACAAAGATGAAGGGGACACAGGGGGTGGGGGTGCACAGTTCAGCAAGAGGGGGGAACACATGTGTGAACATATAGTACACAAGTATTTTGGGGATGTAGAGGTGTCAAGGAGAGTGGGTGGTAGGAATGGGCAGGAGGCAGAGCTCTACATTGTTGGGCTCAGGGATCCACTGAGGGATTTCAAAAAGAGAATGACTTGGACCAACTGTATTTTAGGAAGTTCATTCTTGATGCTGGAGACAGAACCACCCAGAATTAGGAGATTGGTTAGGAGCTTTGCAATAGTGTGTGTGAGGCAAGGTGGTAGCTGGAGGGCAGGGGGCCTGGTGGTAGGCTGGTGATGAGGCTGCTGTGAGGTCCTAGGCAAGAAGAAACAGGAGAGGGGAGTGGACTGTGCATTCATGGAACAGAAGGAAGAGCAGCAGGCAGAGGAGGAGGCCCAGGGAGCCTGGAAGCAGAGCAGGGGCATGGTAACATTTACCCTGGGGGAGGGAGGCCGGAAGGGCTGGAGAGGGCTGATGGCTTGGAAGACTCACGAAGGACTGAGGGACCAGAGGTCAAGCCGGGGGGAGGCGTAGATTTGGTGTGGAGTCAGAGAACCAGCTGGAGGCCAGGAGATCATTTAGGGAGAATGATGGCAGAGTGCAGGATCTGTGAGGTGGGGTGGCTCTAGAGACTGTGATTGATGGGATGTGGCTGAGCCTTTGGGGAGCTGCAGCAGAAGACGATGAAGGTCTCTCCTGGAAGAGGAGGGGTGTGGTGTGACCCAGGGGTGAGAAGGCCCACCACCCAGTTTAGTGATGTCTCTGGAGATGATGGCAGGAGACTGGGAGGAGGAGACTGTGGACCAGAGCCAAAGGTAAGGGTGCTGACAGCAATGTGGAGGGAGGGGAGATGGAGGTGCCAGGAGGTACCCCAGGATACAGCTGTGGGCCTAGACTGGAGCTGTATGAGGTAAGGGACCAGTATGTCACCAGAACCTGCCACCAGGCTTCAAGGCACAGGTCAAGAGCTCATTGTTAGCGGAAGGCAGGCAACAGCTGGTCTGGGGAGGCTTGTAATCCTCTGCTTACCTCACTGTGGCCCTGGAGGGAAGCAGGGGGTTACAAAGAAAGGCAGACAGCTTAGATTGAGGAAGGGAGCAGCATTAATGAATGTTTTGGGAGCAAAGAGTCTTTGTCCAGAGAGAGCTTGCATCCCTGTGGGACACTTACTCTAGAGAGGTTTGCCTTCACCCTTCCTGCCCCAGGGCTTGAGGTCTCTGAGCGTGACTTGACCTGCATCTGTTGGTTTACAGAAGGGCTGGCCTGTAGAAATGGAAGACTCCCTGCTGAAGTACACCATTTTCTCTGGGCCACATGACACGTTGCAATGCAGGAAAACACTGTCTGTGGGTTCAGGAACCTGACCCTCTGGCCTTTTGTCTGGATGCTGGGTTGCCTGCTCTGAAGAAGCGGGCATTCCAGAAAGCCGAGGTCAGTGTTGGATGTCAGACAAACCCTGTGTGTCTTTACTGCTCCTTGGAATCACAGCGTTTGGCCCTAGGAGAAGAGAAGCTTGTTGCCAGCAGGCAGTTATTTGTAAAGAGGAGATTGGTTTCGATGACATCATTAAAACTCCTCTGTCAGGTCACATGCTGGGCAATTTTCTTTTCTTTTCTTTTTTTTTTTTTTTTTACTGGGCAATTTTCTGACACTGTTTATTTCCCTCTACTGCCCCAGCCTAGCCTGAGTCTCTGCCACCTCTCTTCTGATCGCATATCCTCATACTTAATCCAGCTTCCCAATCTCCTTTTGCATCCAGAGACATCTTTCTTAAAGCCACAGTTGGGCACAGTCCTACCTAGATCCCTCTGAGGCTCCCCACTGCTCCTCAGATGCACATCTCTTTTACACTGCCAGCCAGGCGGTGTGAGGGGCCAGTAGCAGACCTCCCGGCCTCAAGCAGCTCAAGCCTGCTGCTGCTCCATGCTGCCCACAGCCTCCCTGGTTCCCCCATCCCAGAAATGGAGTGAGCAGCTGGGAACACTAGACTGGGAGTTGTGCAGGTTCCCCTTATGCTCACCACACTGTCTCCTACTTGCTGTGCTTAGCACCTTTAAATTTGAATATTTAGTTATTTCCAGTCTCTCTGCCTCCTAGATTATAAACTCCATGGATGTGGGGATCATGCCAATACTATAAACCCCTCCATATCCTGTGACCCAGCACAGTGCCTGATCCTAATGTTACTTACTGAATACATTTAGGATGTGGCCCTGATAATAATGATAATATCTCATTGAAACCTTCTCTTTGATTCTGTGCTATAGTGCCCCCCTTGGTTCAAAACACTGAATTAGGTAGTAGGAGGTGGTCTAGGTTCCCTCCAGTTGGGGCCAAGATATGGGGTAGGAGGCTCCCAGAATAAGGCTCATCAGCTCTGATGTTTGCAGCAGAAGCCTGAGCAGCCGCCTTTCTCCTTTGTGACTGTTCTGAGTTTGTATTTGTTACTTGCTTCTCATTTCCCAGAGCTACTCTCCCCATCGTAATGACTTCTTGTCACAATGGAAACAAGTGGGAAAAGCTTTGCCCCAACTCCATTTATGATGGAGGCAGGGGTTGGAATCCCTCCCTGAGCCCCAGAAAAACACTTGTCTGAAAGGTGGCTGGTGGCAGGGTTGCGGGGAGGGTGGTGGTGGGCAGTGCCCAGGCAGGAATCAGGTCTGGCTGCAGACCTAGGCCAGCAGCATATTTGATCCAATGAAACCAACACTTTGCACCTTCCAGACTTATTTTTCCTCTCTTCTTGGGTGTGGATATGACAATAGTGCTGGTTAGAAACCAAATTTCCTTTTAAATGAATTAATAACATAAAACAGAACCTTTGGTGAACAGCTGTTTTTATCCTTGAGGACTTGATGCCTGGTTGTGATTTTGTCTGCAAGGAAAACAAGGTTTGTGGGGACTCTATTAGGAGCAGCTGCATGATTCCAGGCAGTTTGGTGTGGCTGGAGGACCCCAAGTTTCAGAGGCAGGAAGGTCTGCATTTGCAACCTGGCTCTGCTACTTGCTAGCTGTGTGGTCGTGCCAGGCTCCTGCATGTTTCCTTATCAGTAAAGTAGAAATGATACCTGTCCCAGGCAGATGGCCCAGCACATGGCAGAAGCTCACAAGGTATTTCTTCTCGTTTGAGAGAAGTCAGAGATGTGGCAAGGAGAAAAGGAACAACAGTGCTACTAAGTTAAGCTTAGCAGGATCCTAGGCTAGCAATGTGTCAGGCTTTCTGAGGGAAGGACCCTCTCTGTCACTGCTGTGGTTCCTTACTCCAGGCACGGTGTCTTATTATAGGAGCAGTACTTGTCAATACTTGTTGAGTGAGTGAGAGGAAGATAGAAAAGTTTTCTTTCTATATGGCCCAAAGCTTAAGAGCTTAGGCTCCAGAGTGAGAAAGATTGTCTTAAGTCTGTCTGTGTGACCTGCTCAAATCACTTACTGTCTCTGAGTCTCAGTTTCCACTTCTGTGAAATTGAAATGATAACTACCTCAAAAATTGAACATGAAAACTGAATGAGATTTTTTTTCAGCTTCATTGAGGTGTAATAGATATATAACAAACCATGTGTAAGTAAAGCCAAAAATTCAATGAGTTTGGATGTATGTGTATATCTGTGAAATCATCATTAAATCAAAACAGTAAACATAAGGCACCTGGGTGGCTCAGTTGGCTAAGCATCTGCCTTCAGCTCAGATCATGATCTCAGGGTCCTGGGATTGAGCTCTGCATTGGGCTCCCTGTTTGGTGGAGAGCCTTCTTCTTCCTCTCCCTCTGCCTGCCTCTCCTCCTGCTTGTGCTCTCTCTCTCTGTGAAATGAATAAATTAAATCTTAAAAACAGTAAACCTACCCATCATCCAAAAAGTTTCTTCACACTCCTTGCAACCCCTCCCTCCTTACCCACTCTCTCCATGGCCTTGGAATCAGGTAGAATCAGTTCTTAAAATGTGTTCTTTTATTTCAATATTGTCTTGGCTATTCTAGTCCTTTGCATTTCCATATGAATTTAAAAAACAGCTTGTTAGTTTTACAAAAATGCCTGATGTTGATTATGATCACATTGAATTTGTAGGTCTGGGGACAGTTGACGACATCTTAACAGTACTGAGTCACCTGAACCATAAACACACTGTGTGTATCCACCTATTTAGTTCGACCTGAGCCAAAGGCAGACGCTTGCTTAGCTAGCTGATTGAACCACCCAGGTGCCCCCACATATTTAGATCTTCTTTAATTTGTTCCAGTAATGTTGTAGTTTTCAGTGTATAGATCTTACACGTTTTTTTTGTCAGATTGATTCATAAGTGTTGTGTTTTCTATGCTGCTGTAAATGTTATTTTATTTAAATTGGTATTATTTAAATTAAATTCCAGTTGCTCATAAAGTTCATAGAAATTCAGAAATGTTTTAATTGACCTTATATCTTATAACTTTGCCAAACTCACTTATTCTTCTAGCTCTTTTGTAGGTTCTGCAGAATTTTCTACATAGATGACTTTTCTGTGACTCACAACAGTCTTACTTCTTCGTTTCTAAACTGGATGCTTTTATTTCCCTGACTTACCTTATTTATGGGCCACAGCCTACTCACAGTGTTGAGTAGAAGTGGTGGGAGCAGTTATCTTTGGCTTGTTTCTGGTTTTGAAGGAAAAGTTGTCTTTAGAGTTTAAAGATGATGTTAGCTGAAGGTTTTTCATTTGCCCTTTATCAGGTTGAGAGTATTCCCTTCTGATCCTAACTTGCTGAGAATTTTTATTTGGAATAGATATAGGGTTTTATCAAATGCTTTTCCTGTGTCTATTGAGATAATCATGATGTTTCTTTTTTTTTTTTTAATCTTTTTTTTTTTTTAGATTTTATTTATTTATTCATGATAGTTACACAGAGAGAGACAGAGAGGCAGAGACACAGGCAGAGGGAGAAGCAGGCTCCATGCAGGGAGCCCGATGTGGGACTCGATCCCGGGTCTCCAGGATCGCGCCCCGGGCTAAAGGCAGGCGCCAAACCACTGCGCCACCCAGGGATCCCTGATGTTTCTTTTTTATTTAGTCTACTACTGTGGAGAATTGCATGATTGATTTTTGAATGTTAAACCAACCTTGCATTCCTATGATAAACCTACTTGGTCATGATGTAGAATCCTTTTTGTATATCATTAGATTCAATTTGCTAAAAATCTGTTAAGAATTTTTGCATCTAGGAATGTCTAGGTGGCTCAGTGGCTGAGCATCTGCCTTTGGCTCAAGGCCTGATCCCCAGATCCTGGGATCGAGTCCCACATCAGGTTCCTCTTGGGGAGCCTGCTTCTCCCTCTGCCTATGTCTCTGCCTCTCTCTCTGTGTTTCTCATGAATAAATAAATAAAATCTTGAAAGAATTTTTGCATCTATGTTTATGAGGAATATTGGTCTGTATTTTCCTTTTCATGTAAAATGTCTTTTTCTGGTTTTGGTATCAGTATAATGCTGATTTAATTAGTTAATTAATGAGAGAGTGTGCATGTGCACAGGTGCATGCCCCAGTGGTGGGAGGAGGGGCAGAAGGAGAGGGAGAGGGACAAGCAGACTCCATGCTGAGTGTGAATCCCAGGCAGGGCTTGATCTCATGACCCTGAGATCTGACTTGAGCTAAAATTGAGAGTTGGATACTCAATTGACTGAGCCACCCAGACACCCCATGCTGACTTCTTAAATTAAATTGGGAAGCATTCTTTCCTTTTCAGTTTTCCTTTTCAATTTGTGTAGAATCAATATGATTTTTCTTAAATATTTGGTAGATTTGACCAGCAGAGATATGTGGACCTGGAATTTCTTTGTGGAAAGATTTTGGATTTTTCCTTATAAATAGACTGTTTTAATAGAACAGTTTTAGGTTCACAGTAAAACTGAGCAGAAAGCAGAGAGTTTGCACATGTTCCCTGCCCCTGCATGCATAGTCTCCCATATACTATCAACATCCCCATTAGAATGATACATTTGTTACAACTGATGATTGTAAACATGTAAAAAAAAAAAAAAAGATGCGTCATTTTTACCCAAAGTCCCTAGTTTACATTAGAGTTCATCCTTGGAGTTGTATATTGTATAGGTTTTGACAAATGCACAGTAACATGTATCCACCATTATAGTATCATACACACTTGTTTCACTGCTTTGAAAATGCTCCCTGCTCCACCTGTCCATCCTTCCCTCTCTCTCAACCTTTGGCTGTTACTGATTTTTTAAGTGTCTCCATAGCTTTGCCTTTTCCAGCATGTCATGGAGTTGGAATCAGAAAGTTACATAGGTTTCTTTCATTTAGTAATATACACTTAAGATTCTTACAGTTTTCTTTATGGTTTGATGGCTCATGTCTTCCTATTGGTGAATAATGTTCCATTATTTGGAGATGCCTCTGTTTATGCATTTGCCCTAGTGAGGAATATCTAGGTTTTCCTGGGGATATAAGTTTTATAACTCCTTTGAGCAAGGAGTGCAGTTGATAGATTATTGTGGAAAGGTTTTTAACTATGAATTCAGTTTCTTGGGGCATCTTGGTGGCTCAGTTGGTTGAGTCCGGATTCTTAATTTGGGCTCAGGTTATGATCTTGGGGTTGTGAGATCGACCCCTGTTGGGCTCTGCACTGGGTGTGGAGCCTGATAAAGATTTTTCCTTCTCCCTCTCCCTCCACCCTTCTCCCCATCTGTCTGTCTGTCTCTCTTATCTCTCTCTCTCTCCCTGCCCCCCCTTAAAAAAATTAAGGTAACTTCTGTTTTTAGCAAGCTTTGGTTTGGTTGTGTTTTTTGAATGAGTTTGTCCATTTTCTCTAAGTTGTTAAATTTATTCACATGAAGTCTTCCATAATATCCCTTTATTCTTTTAATATCTGTAGGATCTGTAATAGTTTCCTCTCTTTCATAATTTGTGTTTCCTTTCCTGTTTCATGCTCAGTCTGGCTAAGTTTATTGATTTTATTGATCTCAAAAGAAGAGCCTTTGGTTCCATTAATATTTTTCTATTGCTTTTCTGTTTTCTAGTCCATTGATTTCTGTTCACAGTTTTATCATTTACTTTCTTCTGCTTACTTTGGGTTTAATTTGCTCCTCTAGTTTCTTAAAGTGGAAGCTAAGGTCAATGATTTGAGGTCTTTCTTCATTTCTAATATAGGTATCTAGTACCATAAATTTCCTTCTAAACATTGTTTTAGCTTCATTTCATACATTTTAATTGTCTTTTAAAGAGATTTTAGGGGCAGCCCTGGTGGCGCAGTGGTTTAGTGCCGCCTGCAGCTCGAGGTGTGATCCTGGAGACCCGGGATCGAGTCCCACGTCGGGCCTCCTGCATGGAGCCTGCTTTTCTCTCTGCCTGTGTCTCTGCCTCTGTCTTGCTCTCTCTGAATGAATGAATGAATGAATGAATAAATAAATAAATAAATAAATAAATAAATAAATAAATATTAAAAAAAAAAAGAGATTTTAAGGGGTGCTTGGGTGGCTCCATTAAGCCTCTGCCTTTGGCTCTGGTCATGATCCCAAGGTCCTGGAATTGAACCCCATGTCAGTCTTCCTGCTCAGCAGGGAGTCTGCTGCTCCCTCTCCTCCTACCCCTCCCTTCCACTCGTACTCTCTCTCTTTCTCATAGATAAATAAACAAACAAATAAAATCTTTTAAAAAAGATTTTTAAAGTATATATAGTGAAGCATAAATCTTAAGGGTACTACTCAGTGCATTTTTACAAAGTAAACAAACCATATAGCTGTCACTGGATCAAGATATAGAATGTACCAAAACCGTGGAATCCTGCCTCATGTGCTTCCCAGTCACTGTTACCCCCAAGTGTAAACTCTACTCTAACTTCTATCATTATCAGTAGTTCAGTTTGTTTTTGACCTTTATATAGATGAAATCCTATTGCACGTACATTTTACCTATTTTCACTTAACATTATATACATGAGATTTGTCATATTTTTGTGTGTTAGTAGGAGTTTTATCCTTTTCATTTCTATATAGCATTCCATCCATTATGTGAGAAGACCATATTTTATTATTATTATTTTATTGTGACCCTTTCTGATGTTGATGGATATTTTCACTGTTTCCAGTTTGGGGCTATTATGAATAATACTGCTACAAACATCTTTGAACATGTCTTGTTAAACACTCACTTTTCATGAGTATAATATCCAGGAGTGAAATTTCTTGGTCACAAAGAATGTGTATGTTCAGCTTAAAGATACTGCACACTGTTTTCCAAAGTGGTTAGCCCAGAGGTGCCTGGGTTATGTTGTTGGTTGAGTGTCTGACTCTTGGTTTTGGCTCAGGTTTGGTCTTAGGGTTAGAAGATAGGGCCCTGTGTTACGCTTTGTGCTAAGCATGGAGCCTGCTTCAGACCCCCTCTTCCTCTCCCTCTGCCCATCCCCCCTGCACTTTCTCTCTTAAATAAATAAATCTTTTTTTTTAAAAGATTTTATTTATTTATTCATGAGAGAGAGAGAGAGAAAGAGAGAGAGAGAGAGAGAGAAAGAGAGAGAGAGAGGCAGAGGCACAGAGCCTGGTTTGGACTCAATCCCAGGACCCTGTGATCTTGATCTGAGCCAAAGGCAGCCACATAACCAATTGAACCACCCATGTGCCCCAGGCATCTGACTCTTGATCTTGGCTTGGTCTTGATCTCAGAGTTGTTGAGTTCAGGCCCCACGGGGTAGTGATCTCAGGGTCCTTGAGTTCAGTCCCCAAGTTGGGGTACAGAAACAACAAAAACCTGTCTATTTATAGAATAAGAGCCACCAAAGCCATGAGGATTTGAGGGCCCAAGACCCCAGAAGGAAGGGAAACACACTAAAGTGAGCTCTATGTTCACTCTTATTTCACCCTCTGATGATACCTATGTTTTTTTTTTTTTTTTTAATTTTTATTTTTATTTATGATAGTCATAGAGAGAGAGAGGCAGAGACACAGGCAGAGGGAGAAGCAGGCTCCATGCACCGGGAGCCCGACGTGGGATTCGATCCCGGGTCTCCAGGATCGCGCCCTGGGCCAAAGGCAGGCGCCAAACCGCTGCGCCACCCAGGGATCCCTGATGATACCTATGTTGATAAAGGTGCAGAACAAATGAAACCCTCACACACTGCCCCTGAGAATGAGCTGGGGTAACCACTTTTTTTTTTTTTTTAAGATGTATTTATTTGAGGGCAGTCCCAGTGGCTCAGAGAGACAGAGAGAGAGAGAGGCAGAGACACAGGCAGAGGGAGAAGCAGACCCCATGCAGGAAACCCAATGTGGAACTCAACCCTAGGACTCCAGGGTCATGCCCCAGGCTGAAGGCAGGCGCTAAACCGCTGAGCCACCCAGGGATCTCTAAATAAATAAAATCTTAAAAAAAAAAGTCAGACACTTAACCAACTGAGCCACCCAGGTGCCCTAGTTTATGCACTTTAAAAAAAAATAAATTTTATTTATTTATTCATGAGAATCACAGAGAGAGAGAGAGGCAGAGACACAGAGGGAGAAACAGGCTCCATGCAGGGAACCCGACATGGGACTCGATCCTAGGTCTCCAGGATCACGCCCTGGGCGAAGGCGGCACTAAACCGCTGAGCCACTGGGGCTACCCAGTTTATGCACTTTTTATAGTTAATCTGATACTAGTATTACTTTGTCATAAATAGAAGCAAAAGCCTACTTCTTTATTTTGAAAACTTTCTGTGGAAAAAAAAGTTATTTTTCTCAAATTAAGGTATCATTCTACTCTGAAAGTGTATAGGATGGCATAAGATTCCACCCATACATCTGGGTAATGACAGTTTTCACTGTCACTGTGTTCTGTTGCCTAACATTTTCCCTGAGAAAGGAATTTATAAAATTGTATCTTACTGTTATGAGTATGTGCATCTGTTTGGGTTTACATCGATCCCAGCTTAAGTTGGAAAATGTCAAATGAAAAGAGTGCAATGAAGCTTATATAGTCTTTGGTCTTACTTTCATAACCAGAAATTCAGGCTGCAGTGAAAGGACGCTTTGATCATGACGCCTGGAACTGGGGAAGGAGAACCCACCTCCCAAAGATGCATGGGAGTGGGAGGAGGGAAGACACTTTATTGAGGGAGGGAGGCTTGACTTGGAAAGGCCTACCATTTTGCAAAAGTTGGACTTACCCAAACACAAAAGCCTTGTTTTGAAATAGCCTTCAGAATTGCCAAAGAAGTCACTCCTGATAGCAGAGAACTTGGTGAAGCCACGTAACTTGGATCTGCCTGAGCTGAGGTGTGGCTCAGAGCAGAGGAAGGAGATTAAGGCAGTTCCTGTGTCAAATAATATCATTTCTAGAAGAGCTGACCTGTCTTCTGGTATTTTGAAGTAGATCATAGAAAGAATTGGCTGTGCCATTTCTTCTGAAATTTGTTGCACAGACTATTAATGATAGTCTTGATGCCCCCAGCTCCTGTTGGTGTCTGTCACCTGTATGTTGTCAACATCCAAAAAGAATTCTTATATTGTGAACTCCTTGGGAGACTTCCAGGTCTTCAGAATGGCAGTTTCTTTGCCAAGCTAAATTTTGACTGAAAGGAATGTCAAGGCTATCTTGCATGGATGAAGCATCTGCTTTGTTTGGCAACACATCTGGTTTTGCAGCTTTGTTGAAGCAAGGAGGCCCACCTGCCACTGTGGCTGGGACTTCCTGTGCCAGCGCTGATGTCAAAGATGTTAGCGGTCCTGAAAGCCTGCAATTTTGTCCATGGTGGGCCCTTGAGTTGCAACCTTCTCAAGAGGTTTTGCTATGAAATGGAGCAGAACAGAAAGCTGCTTTGACTACCACGGCATTCACTGGCTCTCCAAAGGACAAGTCTTGAAGTACTTGACTGAACTTCAAACTGAAGTTCTATTTTTTTTTCTTTGAAAGTAAAGGAAAACACACAAAACAGAGAAAGAGGAATTCATTCATGACTTGGCTTACTTATGAGATGTTTTTGGCCCTGTGAATGAGGTATATCAATTTACCACTATAGTTGTTTCTGAAAAATGGGCAGTTTTGGCCCTGCTGCCCTCTAGAAGAGGAGATTGGGCTGGACAAGTGTGTAAACTCTCTGCTGCTGGAAGAAATGTTTGTGCAGGCAGAGAGTGGCAGAGTCAGGCTAAGCCCTCAGCAGCAGAAATCTGGAGACACATGGTGCCCTTCTCTTTTGGAAGGCTTCGGCTACTCAGACAAACATACAGAGGGAGTATGGATTCACAGCCCTTCCTTGGAACTCCAATCAGTGATGGAGACCTTTATATTGCTTTCCTGGCTTGAGAGAAGAGAAAATGATGTGGTGTTGATTCAGCTGAAAAACTCGTAGAGAATGGTGCTAGTCCTTGATGTCTGACACTTGCTGGCTCTGATTGGTGGGCTTTGGGAGTGATGGTCTGGTGGGCCACTGCCTTCCTTTGGGAGTCCGGTCCTTAGCAACTATTGGTAAACAAAAAAGTCAAGTTGACTGAATATCAATGTGTCACGTGTTGAGGAGCATCATGTGTTGGATGTCAAGGAATGCTTCACAGTATTAATTTTACGTTCGTAAAGTTATGTACTAAGTTTGTATTAACTTTACGTACATAATATTAATTATACCTTTTTTTTAATGCTTACTATATGTCAGTCACTATTCTAATCATTTTACATAAATTGAACCATTGAATATTCACAACGATTTTATAAGATAGGCGCTTTTATTATCTGCGTTTTCAAATGAGAAGACTGAGACCAGAGAGCTCAATTGATGTGCCCAGAGTCATAGGGCTAGTCAGAGGTGGAATCAGGTGGTGGGGTCGAGGGTCCACCTATCCAGCCCTGATAACTGCCTCTCTCATGCCAGGCTGCAGGAGGATCCACATTATGGCTCATGTTTGGCCTTTTGGCATGGTTTGAATTTCTTTTGATTCTTTTCAGGACTTTGGTATTAATTTTTTATTATTGCTTAAAAAATCAGAGAGAAATAATCTCTGAAAATATTTTTCACTTAGATTTAATGTTAAGATAAAACATGTACAAAATTTTATAATTGTGTTACTCACATTTTACTAGGGCAAGAGCCCATAGCTTTCATTTGGTTCCAAAGACTCTGAAACTCAAGGGCAGGACCACATCTGGTGTTTCTCAATGTTGGGCACAGTGCTGGGCACTTAATATGTGTTTGGTCAATTGTTATTGACTCACTGAATAAAAGGTTGCTGTGCTTAAAGAGTTGAACTTCTACTGTCTGGAAAACTCAGTTTTTCAAATCACTTGACTTTTTGCCAGTTGATAGAGGATACCTCTCATTCAGTCAACTCAGTGCCTGCTATGGCCAAGTCCTTACTTGGAAGCTGGACATACAAAGGTAAATACATTTGACTCTTTTTTTTTTTTTTTAAGATTTTATTTATTTATTTGATGGAGAGCAGCAGGCAGAGGAAGAGGGAGAAGCAAGCTCCTCACTGAGAAGGAAGTCCAACGTGGGGCTCGATCTCAGGACACCTGATCATCACCTGAGCCAAAGGCAGACACTTAACCACCTGAGCCACCCAGGCACCCAACACATTGGTTCTTAGGGTGCTACCCTTGCACAGTGCTTGTGGTCTAGAGAGGGAAGACAGCCTATTGTGTCAATTAGGAATAGTAAGGGCTACTTTCAGGGGAGTTACATGTGCCACAGGAGCACAGAAAGTGCATCCAACTTGGCTTAGGGTGGTGGAGGGGGTTCAGAAAAGCTCGTCTGGACAAATGATCTGTGAGCCAAGACCTGAGGAATGATGTTGAATTGGTCAGGTGAAGGGGAGGAGAAGGAATATTTCTGGCAAAGGGAGCAGTAGGTACCAAGGCCTTATGTGAGAAAGCAAGACAGGGAAGACAAAGGACTGAAAGAAATGCTGTGTGTGGCTGGGTCATGTGTAGAGAGGCCCGAGCATCTGAGTGGCTAAGAGTAAAGCAGATGATGGGGGTGGTGGGGCACTTGGAGACTGTGGTTTTGTGTGTGTTGAATTTGGGGTGCCCAGTGCCAGAAAGTGCAAGTTGAGGCTATTCTGTGGACCTAATTTGGATGCTTCCCTTCAGAATTCTAGGTTCCTAGGGGCTGCTGACCTGGCTCTATCTCTAGGAGGATCTGTAGGCTTATGATTGGGTCCTACGGACTGTCATGTGACAGGAGACTCATTAGAGACCAAAGTGTTCCTGGAAGTTGGGAAACCCTTGGAACCTGGGAAAACAGAGCACCTGAAGGGGTACCTTGAGAGAAGTAGTCCTAGTGATAACCAGAGCAACTGGATGGGGAGACCCTGAGCAGAGAGGAGCATCTTGGATAGTATCCCTGATTGCCTGTCCCTTGGATAGGAGATCTCCAGAAAGGAAAGGAAGGAGTTAGGGCTCAAGCACCATATCTTTGGGGAGTCTCTGTGGCATACTGGTTAGCAGCAGGAGTTAGGGTTCAGACATCTGAATTTGAGATCCTGCCTCCACCACAAACTAGCTGTGTGAATTTGGGCAGGTTCCTTAACATCTCTAAATCTTCATGATCTCACCTATGAAATAGTGATGACAACAGCACCTACTTCATAGAGTTACTGGGAGAGCTTGTGTGATAATGCATTTAAAGCCTTGCTTAGCACTCTGGCTGGGATATAATCAATACTTACTACGTGGTTACTGCTGGTGTTCTTTTCTTTCTCTTTCATCTTCCCTCAATTGTTGTTGTCATCATCATCACACTGATGTCTCTCGGACACGGGTATATACTGGTCTTGAATCTTGAATCCCAATTCTATGGACTTAGGAAGGCCAGAGCTTTCTCTCCATGCAAATTCCCAGAGGCTTACATCGATCACGTACACCATTTCTGCACTGGACCACAGTGATGCGGCGACTCTTCTGCAAGTTCTCCTGAAGAATCTGCCACACACAAGCTAAGTGGGTCAGATGTGGGAGCTCTTGGCCATTCGGAAGTGAGCTTCACACAGTTATTTGGGGTCAAGAAAGATCCCCTTACATAGGAGCTCATTCTGCACTTTAGAACTCTCCCTGTAGTCTCTTATGCGTGCCTCCTCAAAAAATGAGGGTCAGCCTCTGGAGGGGCCAGATAACTTGTGGCCAGTCTGAGCCATCTGGGTTCTGTAGAGGCTTCCCTAGACTTCCTCTGGGTGGAAGGAGTTCCAGAGCCACCATGGTCCTTTCCTCCCGGGTGGTCATGGCAGCATGGCCGGGACGGGCCCTGCCTTGGCTGGGTGATGAGTAGGTCTGCCCTGGTGGCTGAGCATGTGTGTGGTGTTCCTAGACTGAAAACCTATGTTTTATGGAAGTACCTTTCCTCTAGACACTTAGAATTTAGTAGGGTGTATTAGAGAGATTATATGTTTAACTGGAAAAATCTAATGATATTTTAAATCCTTTCTTTATATCTGGCTGATATTTAAAAAGACATTTTGGTAACTTCTGACTAGGTTCATACCTAAGGCAATTGAGACAGTTCAGTTTACTCTCTTTCCCACCCCAAGATGCTTAAAAAAATAAATACTGTTTAATGGAATTTTGCATGCCAAGGTTTAGGCTGTGAAGAACATAAAAAATGGGTTTGTATGTAATGGGAAGGTTAATAAGCCATCCTTTTAAACCCCCAGCCTCCCTCTCACAGAGTGGTCCTGGCAGCCCCTTCCTGCCTGTAAATACTTGGGGTTGCCTCATTGGCATGTGAGCATGGGAAGGGGGGAGGAGAAGCCAGATGATTTTATGATCCATAAATGAAAGCACCAGACGTAATCCGAAATTCATTAGTGTTTGCTGTCATTACAAATAGCCTGTGTTGTTTGCCTTCTGACTAGACAGGCAGACAGGCAGGGCCCAACTGCTGGGGCACGGAGGGCTGCGAAGCCCCAACTCTCTTGGGAAATGAGAGTTTAAAGCAAGCTTTTAATTTATGGCTGGAGATTGTTTCTTGCTCTTGAGTGTAGGTCTTGAAAGTTTAGATGTAGATTGGCTTTTTCTTCAGTGGAAAATATGAGATTCTTGGATAAAACCTACTCGTAAAATGAGTGGTGATCTCTTGTTTTTTTCCTTTTTCCCCCACTCTGCATTGTGGATAAACTTTTTGGAGAGGGCAAGCTCTCAAAATGTTATGCCCAGACACTTCCCTGTGCAAATTTGCACTGTCCCTCCTAGCCCTGCCCCACTTTGCAGGACACAGCCCTGCTCCTCGGCTGCCTTTCCCTCCTCTTGGCCAGTCCCTGCCTGCAGTGTCCCCACAGTCCACTTCAGACCCCAGGTGACCCTTAGAGGTGATGGTGAGGCTGTGGGAGGTGCCAAACCACTGCCCTCTAACGTGGAGGTGGCCAGAGCAGGACTGGGTGGTCCCAGCTACACATGTGCTGAGTCTGAGTGGTATCTGGGGGAAGGCTGCTGTGCAAGGGAGCCAGATGTCTGAGGTATCTGAGTGGAGTTGTAGATTTGAATATAATCAGAAGAGACGTTCTTCCAAACAACCTCCTTTGGCTGGCTTAGGTGTTCCTGGGGCCTGCTTGAGATAGTGGGCTCCATACTTACTATTCAGTTGTCGAGCACTTGCCACATGTGAGGCTCCCTGCCTGGTGTTCTCGGGTCTCCAGGATGAACGAGGAGTCCCTGGTCTCATGGAAATGAGTATAAATAATTATAAGAGCCATACTAAAGATGACAGACTAAGTGCTGTCTGGGAGGGGAGCCAGTACTTCTAGCTGGGGCAGTGGGCAAAGCATCCTGGAGGGTTGTCCTCTTTGTTCGTGGCCTGGAAGGACTGGTATGATTTGGATACAAGATCAGGAGAAAGGGCATTCCAGGGAGAAGGACTAGCTTGAACACAGGTAAGGCCATTGGGAAGAAAGTAGCCACATGCAGGAACCAGTAGCAGGTTGGTTTGGCTAGAGCAAAGGAGAGGTGAAGGGCATGTAGAGAGTTAGATCAGCAGTAGGGGGCCCCAGTATGGAGGCTTCGAATGCCATGCTCAGGGTTCTTGGGACTTGGTCTGTAGGCCAGCAGAGCTGTGCTTCCTTCAAGAAGCTGAATGAGCAGCAGCCAAAGTCCAGCAGGCCCTATTGCCGTGGCATACCCCAAACCAAAGCTTTGATTCTTTCCCTGGAACCTTGCTGAGCTCTTGACCTGGTCAGGCAGAACCGTGGCATCTGTCATGGGTGACTCCTCTTTCTCACATTCTCTGCTCCTAGTCAGCCCTGCACCCCAACTCCCTACCTGCCACCTCTCTCTGTGCTGTCTCCTTGCTTTTGGCTGTCTTCTTGCCCCACCTCCTCAGTTGACTGTGCTTATCCCCCAGGGACGTCTCTATGTCTGGTCTGCCCTATCCTACTCTACTGCCGACTGCCATTTTCAAACCTCCATCCTTATCACTTAGCCTCTTCAAGCCTTCCACTGTTTTCCCTTAGGATCAGTTCCACGTCTGTGAGATGGGAATATAGGCCATATGAGGTCTGGCTTGTCCCTTGCCAGCCCTCCTCCTGGCCCTCCCCACTCACTCCTTTGCTCTGGACCCACTTTGGCTTCTGCCCTGATCCTTGAATTTACCTCCAGGCCTGTGTACCTGCTGTTTTCTGCTGGGCGTGCCTGCCCTCCATGACCCTCCCCTCTGATATCTGGCTCAGTGTGGATCCCTGCTCCTCAGCTAAGTCAGCTCATGGTACACTGTTGTTACACTCTGACCTTGTCTTTACGTGCTGTGTAACATGTTCATAATTAATGTCTGTCTGCTCTACTGGAAGGTGTGGCCCCAAGCCTTGTGCAGTGCCTGGCACAGAGGAGGCATTGCATGAGAATGGCTGGATATTACTGATCTGAGGGGGGGCAGGACACAGTGTCGAGAAGCTGGCCAGGCCCAAGGGTGGGACCAAAGCCACAGTCTCACTCCTGTCTTATAAAAGGTGGTTTCATGCCATCAGAGGCTTGCTTGTGGCTCCAGCGTCTGAAAGGTTTCCTCACACTTAATTTAAATAAGTATCCCTGTATAGATCAAACATTTGAAAGGTTGGTTTTTCCTTTTAGCCTTTCAGGAGAGGAAACAGCTTTTCTGAAAGAGCCGTTCCTCCTGGTTTCCTTGTTCAGCAGCCGTCTGTGGTCATCATCAGACGGCTGGAATGTCAGAACAGCCCAGCACTGCTGTAATACATCGCACTGCGTAGCCTTGCTGGAATTTATCAAAGTTTTGGTTTGTTTCCTGAAATCCTGCTCTGTCCAGGGGCTTCAAGCTGCTAAGTGAGTGGGTAGGGTAGAAGACTATTTCAGTGTGATGGGTTGAAAAAAAAAAAAAAGACCTCTCAAATGAGTAAACCCCGCAGCCCCTTCTATAGCTCTGCCTTACTCCATACTGCAGTCAGCCTGGCGATGCAGGGAGCTGGGCAGGGGATGTCGTTAGGGCCGGGACAGCCTTGAACTCCTGTGTGACTTCCAGGCTCATCATTTTCTGCGGTATCCTCCCCCACCCCCATCAGCCTTTTCTGACTGAAGCCTATCCAGCCTCTGCCCCAGTCTGGTTATCTTAGCTCATACCTCAGTCTCCCTCTGGGACCTTTATGTATTAAAAGTTCAGGCTCTGATGTCCACCATTTGCTATCTAGATGAACTTGCATAATTATTTCATCTCTGTGAGCCTCAGATGTTTTATGTATAAAATGAGATAGTTAAAAACTATAAGCATAGCATAGGAAATATAGTCAATAATATTGTAGTAGTGTTGTAGGGTGACAGATGGTGACCACACTTAGAATTGTCTATCCTTATGTTAGAGACTTGAATCTAATGTCACATCATATGTCAACTATACTTTAGTTATAAAAAAGAAAAATATACACGAAATTATTTTATTTTTTTAAAGATTTTATTTATTTATTTATTTATTTTTTTATGATAGGCACGCAGTGAGAGAGAGAGGCAGAGACACAGGCAGAGGGAGAAGCAGGCTCCATGCACCGGGAGCCTGACGTGGGATTCGATCCCGGGTCTCCAGGATCGTGCCCTGGGCCAAAGGCAGGCGCCAAACCGCTGCGCCACCCAGGGATCCCACGAAATTATTTTAGTAAATGACAAAATTTGCACACTTCTACAGAGCTCAAAATATTATCTTCTTGATAGGATGCTAATAAGGAGCATCTTCTGTTGCTGAGAAAAAAGGGAATTAGAAAACTCTAAGCATGTAAAAATGTTCTGTGGAGGAAATTTGTCTTATATTCAAGTATACCTGATGAAACACTACCTGGAGGACGTTTAAAAAATGTTACTCCATGGTCTGGCTTTGAGGCTTAAATAAAATAAAGTAGGTAAAAGTACATTGTTTGCTCTCTAGAAAATAGAAGGCAGTCAGTACCTTATAGTTCGTTCTCTTCCCTCCCTGTCTTTTTTAACTTGTAACCCCCATAGTGCTACCAACTTTGTAGATCCTTGGTATTACTCAGAATGTTGGTGGAAGATCATGGTTAACAGTCCATGGCCAGGCTGAGGGCACAGTGGTTAAAAGTTTTGGAGTCATGTGGACCAGTCTGAATCCCAGTTTTGTCATTTATTTACTGTGTGACTTTGGATGAGTTGGTAACCCTCTCTGAATCTCAGTTTTACTTATGTGTAAACGAGAGCCAATAAAAGCCCTTCCCCAGGGCACCTGGCTGACTTGGAGTGTGTGTGACCTTTGATCTTGGGGTCATGAGTTTGAGTCCCACAATGGGTAAAGAGATGACTTAAAATATAATAGCCCTTCCTGATGGGTGCCATCGTTCAATATCATGGAACACACTGTAAGAAAAGTATTTAACTTAGTGCCTGGCACACAGTAAGCAGCCTGTTTGCTACTGTTGTTATTTTATTATTATTATTCTCAGGCGGGGGACAGGACTGAGCTTGTCTGGAAGGACCCTGCTTGCCTTGCAAAATGAGGAGGAGCCATAGGGCTGGTGGTTGTTGTCTCACCGTGTTCCCACCATGTTCTCTTCCTGTCTGGTGAGAGTTGGGGCCACATGATTTGGGTCTCAGCCTCCCCAAGTGGGTCCCAGGTGTTAGGTGGCCAGGGTTGCCTCCTCAGTGTCTGACCAGCCAGTTGTGAGTGCTCTTGACCCGTAGATCTTCAGAGACTGCCTTTTGTCAGGAACATGGAAAACATGTGGGATGCTTCACGTGTGCTACACATTTGTTTCTCTCTCTCTCCTGCCCTGCATAGTTCGCTGTCCCTCCCTTCCTCCCTGCTCTACCTGCATGCACCTCTCTCCTGCTGCAGTTCACTTCCAAAGACAACCCGCGACTGAACCCTTCTGCTTTGGAATGGCTTTTTCTGTCTTCTCTCTCTTCTTTCTTTCTTTCTTTCTCTTTCTTTCTTTCTTTCTTTCTTTCTTTCTTTCTTTCTTTCTTTCTTTCTTTCTTTCTTTCTTTCTTTCTTTCTTTCTTTCTTTCTTTCTTTCTTTCTTTCTTTCTTTCTTTCTCTCTCTCTCTCTTTCTTCTTTCTTTCTTTTTTTTCTTCTTCTTTCTTTCTTCCTATCTCTCCTGTCCCTTTTCTCTTGCTCCCTTCTGACCTTCTGGAACCTGAGTTTGCACTGGTCATTTGTATTTTTTCTGCTCATGGGCTCCCATCTGCCCTGGGCCACCTCCCCCACAGCTGTTTCCTGTCTCCTGCCTCACTGCATTGTTATGTCCATGCCGCCCCTGTGGGACAGCGCAGCGCCTAGAGCCTCCTACCCCTTCATAACTGCCTTTCAGACTCTGCCTCTTCACACTCCCTCAAAACACTTGGAGAAGGAAAACCACTAAGTCATGCAGTCTCCAGAGGCAAGTCTTACTTAATAGTATTTTTATATAAAGCCAGACATGTGGCCTCTACTTCTCTTTGCTCGTAGAATGGGAGAACTGGGAGGAACTTACAGGCCTCTGGTGCCACTGGATTTTACAGACAGGAAACTGAGCCCCCACAGAAGATAGGACTGGCCCAGAGTCTTAAAGGGGGTTTAGGCACACCCGAGATTAAAACCCAGCACTCCTGACTTAGGGAGTCCCCATAAAAGCATGACCTTGCCTGTGTGAACTGCATGTGTCTTTCTCCATCTTTTTTGAATTTATATCATTCCATCTGTAACCTGAGACCTTCTAACAGCTGTGGCTGGGCCTACCTAACTTCTAGTGACAAGCTTCAGCTCCCTTTGGGGAGTTAGGGCAGTGGAGGTGGGGACAGACCTTATGTAATGAGGCCATAAAGAACCTGGGTCAGTCATATGTGGGTTCATCACCCCTTCAGTCTTCCTGCTTGTCCTGGCCTGACCTTGTTCTTTGGTTCTGAGCTGTCTTGGCTTACCACCTCATGCTGGCCCTGCTGATGGGGCTTCTTGGCTTGTCTTCCATTCTCCTGCCCTGACCTCTCCTTTTCAATAAGTATACATTATATTTTACTTTATTTTTTTTTGAGAGAGAGAGAAGGAGAGAGCACGTGCATGCAAGCGAGATGAGGATGGGGAGGGACAGAAGGAGAGGGAGAGACTCCCAGGCAGGCTCTATGCTCAGCAGGGAGCCTGACATGGGGCTTGGTCTCATGATAGCTGAAATCAAGAGTTGGACATTCAACTGACTAAGTTACCCAGGTGCCCTTGTATACCTTATATTTTAGTGTCATGCTCTTATACATTGATGAGAATTCTGTTGTCCAGAATGGTGGCTGCATGTGGCTACTGGACACTTGAAATGTGGTTAGTCCAAACTGAAGTGTGCCATAAATATAAAAAACAGACCAGATTTTTTTAAAAAAAAGATTTTATTTATTTATTCATGAGAGACACACACAGAGAGAGGCAGAGACACAGGCAGAGGGAGAAGCAGGCTCCATGCAGGGAACCTGATGTGAAACTGGATCCCGGGTCTCCAGGATCACGCCCTGGGCTGAAGGCAGCGCTAAACCACTGAGCCACCTGAGCTGCCCAACAGACCAGATTTCAAAGAGAATGCAAACTTTCAAAAGCTTTCAAAAAAAGAATGCAAACTATCTCATCAATAATTTGGCATATTTTATTTATTTATTTATTTATTTATTTATTTATTTATTTATTTATTTATTTTTAAAGATTTTATTTATTTATTCATCAGAGAGAGAGAGAGGCAGAGACACAGGTAGAGGGAGAAGCAGGCTGTCTGCAGGAAGCCTGATGTGGGACTCGATCCTGGAACTCTGGGATCACGCCCTGAGCCAAAGGCAGACGCTTAACCGCTGAGCCACCCAGGTGTCCCTAATTTGGCATATTTTAATGTTGATTGCAGGTTAGAAAGATATTTTGCATATATTGAGTTAAAATAAATTGTTAAATTGATTCCACCTGTTTTTCCCTCTTTTTTTTCTTAATGTGGCCATTGGAACATTTAAAATACACGGTTTGTATTACATTTCTAGTGACCAGTGCTGGGTTATAGCTTATAGGCCTTCCTCAACCAGGGATCCAGGAGAAAGTCAAACCTGTTGTTTCTCATTTTAATTCAAATTCCAGCAGTCTTTTTCTTCTCTTTGCTGTAATGATGGC
The DNA here is from genome assembly GCF_003254725.2 of Canis lupus dingo. Taxonomy (NCBI): domain Eukaryota; kingdom Metazoa; phylum Chordata; class Mammalia; order Carnivora; family Canidae; genus Canis; species Canis lupus. The sequence continues at coordinate 57,544,931 of NC_064251.1, read as the reverse complement.
TGTTGGTTTAAGATACATATTGCTAAGCTTCTAGAAAGTTTGTTTTGTTCTTTTTAAAGATTTAATTGAGAGAGAGAGAGAGCACGCAAGCACAAGCGCCTGCGTGTGAGTGTGGAAGGGGTAGAGGCAAGGGAGAGAGAGAATCTCAAGCAGACTCCACACACAGCACAGAGCCTGATACGGGGCTCCATCTCATGACCCTGAGATCATGACCTGAGCCAAAATCAAGAGTCAGCTGCCACCCAGGGGCCCCTGTTTTTTTTCTTTTTAAAATAAATCTCAAGTGAATGTTACATTTTTCTATGTACCTTTTAGTATCTGAGAGGATTGTATAACATTTTTCTTTTTTGATTTATTGATATGCTGTTCTGATGTTAATCGTCTTCAAAGTATTAGCTTATTCTTGTATTTCTTAGACAAACCTTGTAGGTCATATGGATCATTCTTTTTTCCCCTATCATTCTGTATTTTGCTAGGTGTCAGGGTTTGGGGCTTCTTCCCATTACTTTTTGTGCTCTGGCATAAATTCTTTAGCGTAAGAATTAGGTGTTCTTTAAAAGTCTGAGAGTGCTCACTGGTAAAATCATGTGGCCCTGGAACCTCTGAGTTAACTTTTCCAGTTTCTGACATGGTGTTTAGCATACTCACCAGACATAGAAAAGTTTTAGTTGGCCAATAAATGGAAGGCATTGCGAAGTCTAGATCCAAGCCCGTGTCTTCCCATGAAGCAGGTACTTCCAGAAATTTCATTTTGCATTCCCAGCAGTGTTCAGGATGACCCTGTGGCATGTGGAGATCCAGATTAAGAAGGATTCAGTTGTACTAGGAAACGTGATTCCAGAAATCAAACTGCTGTGGAAATAGTGAACAGCAGATGAGATGCCATGGAAAACCAAAGCAGGATGAAAGGACAAGCTAAAATCTTCTAGAACTCAGAGGGAAACCCACAGGGAACAGTGAGGATGGATTGTTTTTATGAGGTGTTGTGTGTGTTGTGGGAACTCTGCAAAAGGAGGGATGGGGAGATGTGAGGAGGTGTAATGGGGACAATAGCAGGATGTGGAGCCACAGACATGGCAGCAGCTCATTTTGGGTTGAGCGAGCAAGTGTGTGTGCACGTGTGTGTGCCCTGCGCCTGTGCGTGGGGCGTGGCCACAACCCTGCAGACAGAGGCTCTCTGTGGTTTAGCATCCAAGCTTCTGAGACTGACAGACCTGGGTTTGAGTGTTGGCTCTCATGCTGATCATATATATATATGAGGATTTCCAACTAGGCTTCTCTGTCTTTATCTGCAAAATGGAGCAGGTACAGTACTTACCTCCCTGACTTGTGAGGATTCACTGAGCAATGGATAAGCAGATGTGCAATGATTGACGTTGTACGTGGCACTTAGTAAGTGCCCAGTGAATATTAGTTGTTCTTAGGGTCCTTATTATTGACCGAGTGTAAACTCCAATTTTCTCTGGGTTTTAGGCTAATGAATGGTTTACATTTCTTCTACGGGCTTTTGTGTGTTGTCCAGGTTTTCGGTCATGACCATTTACTGGGTCCCTAATCAACAAAGCCAAAGTGTATTGTTTTTTAAAAGTGAACATCTGAATGCTATTACTTAGAAAAAGCATTCCCCAAGAATACGGAGAAAGGGAATGGAGCACAGTCCCCAGCGTAAGAGTAGAGAAGGACCGGGTGGTCCCATGGGCCTTGTATCAGGCTTGGAAATTTGGGTGAGCCGAGCTGCCAGTGGCTGCTGTCCATTCTGTTCACTGGGGCCCTCCCTTTGTCACATGGATGGGAGGCTGGCTGTTCACAGGGTTGCAGTTGGCTTCTGCCCTGCGGTGACAGCTGGTTCTAATTGTGCAGAGCTGCACAGTACTAGGCTGGAAAGGGAATGTTTTGGGAAATTTGCATCATCTTTATGATCCTAAATCTACATGTCTCCCAAGCAGACAGTAGTTTGAGGATTCGAAGAAACAGTAGTGGTTGTGAGCTGTTATTTTGTAGAAATCAATAGGACCGAAAACTGAGAAAGAATGAATTACTCATTTGGTGATCTCTGCCCCCCCCCCCCGCCCCCAGACACATACTCTGATGCCACAGAAGGTGCCCATTTGTCCGCAGTGATTCTTTCCTCATCTTGTGGTTTGTCCAGCCAGGGATCTGAAGCCTGAAGCCTCCTGGAGGCCCTCATGTTCATCTCTCCTGGGGCTCTGCCTCTTCCTTTTTCTTCCTTTCCTCCATACACACAGCCCTTCACAGGTGTTTATGATCAATTCCTTCAGTGAATTGACCTCCCATGAGAACATTATATCCTGCATATGAGATTATAGTACATAGTAGACTGTAGTCTAGCAGACTAGCACTTGATGGGTCTGTACCCACTCTCTTGCTCACGTTGTCAGGGCAGTGAGACCTGCCTAACATATGTGACGCCTTGGGAGCTACTTCTGCGCAATCCCTCCACTGCCTCCCATCCCACTTGATAAAATCCAGTCCTTACTTGCCCTTAAGGCTGGACTGTGACCTGGCCTCCCACCCATTGCCTTTCATACCACCTCTCCTCCTACTGCTCCACTCCAGCCGCATTGGCCACCTTGCTGTTCTCAGCCCAGCCCCTGCTTTGGTCTCTTCCTTCGTATCACCCACTTCTCTAGGCTGGGAGCCTGCTGGAGTCCCACATGAGGCCTGCTACTCTGTCCTGGCTTTGGTGAGGACAGGCTTATGCTACTACTATCACTGACTACATGTGTGGCCTGGGCAAACTAATTCTTCTGCTTGTTAGTTTCTTTCTTTCTTTCTTTCTTTCTTTCTTTCTTTCTTTCTTTCTTTCTTTCTTTCTTTCTTTCTTTCTTTCTTTCTTTTCTTTCTTTTCTTTCTTTCTTAGATTTTATTTATTTCACACACACACACACACACACACACACACACACACACACACGCGCGCAGCATAAGCAGGAAGAGCAGGAGAGGGAGGAGCAGGCTCCCGGCTGAGCAGAGAGCTGGATATGGGGCTCGACCTCAAGACCCTGGGATCATGACCTGAACCAAAGGCAGATGCTCAACTGACTGAACCACCCAAGCACCCCTGCTTTTCATTTAGTAGCTGGAAGTGGTAGCAAGCACACCTGTGCTGAGGGTCTTGTGAGGATGATGCAAGATGGCACGTGTTAGGTGTTAGCACAGCTCCTGGCACAAAGTTGGTAGTCAGTAAATCTTGCTTTTGCTTATCTGGCCAGCCCTTGGCCCTCATCCCAGGCATGGCTGGGAGTCCCACTGCCCAGGGACTGCTCTTCTGGCCATTATCCCCATCAGACTCCAGGATCTCTCCTGGCCTGGATCATCTGCCTCTGCTCCCACCTCCTGTATGCTGCTGTGCGTTCTTTTATTTATTTAAGAAACACATTGAAAATACTTAGAATGTATCAAGCATTATGCTAAACAATGGACAGATATCACCTAATTTATTCCTTATACCTGCTCTGTGAGAGAGGTAGGTGCTGCCGTTGCCAGTTTTCAGGTGAGCAAGGTCAGACCCTGGGAGTGGAAGAGACTTGCCTAGGATTTCAGAGTTAGCTGGTTGCAGGCCAGCTCCAGTCCATATCTGACTCCTTAATGCCTGGGCTCCGTGGTCTCTCATTTTTCAACCCTGTGCCCTCCCTTGTTCCCTCCTGAGACCAGAGCCAGCCCCACTGCTGGGTTCCAGGTGGGAGGTCCCCATGGAGGACCTGTCATTCCTACCTCCAGCCCCAGAATCCCTACTTCCACACCAGGAGTATGTGCATGTCACACACCTTGGCTACTGTGGCTTCCTCGAGGGTGACAGGCCTGAAAGTCCCTGAAGGACATGGCAGCCACTCTATCATTTGTCTGTTCTTAACCATGTCACTAGAGTCTAGGCCCTAAAATGTCTTACTCCTTAGACCCCACCCCTAACCCCGAAACTGGCACTGTCTTCCTTGACTGCTTCAGTGGGTCACCTACTTGCTGGGGTGTCTTTAGAACTCCTTTGACTGTCCCACCAGTTCTTCTGCAGATTATTCCAGATGGTAGAATGAGAGGACTGGGGAGAAGCATGGAGGGTAGAGGAGGGAGAAAGGTCACCATTGAGCAAAATTGGTGACATGGTGCCATTGGCTGGTGGTACCCTGATGGTACTCTATGAAGTCAGATTTAGTGACCTTTCCTTAAAGTGATGCATGTTCTATGTGGACATGTTTTAAGAACATGATTCGGAAAAGATTGCAGTCAGAATCAAGCCCATGTGTGGAAGGGCCATGTGTTGGCACCAACTCTCTATGGTCTGGATCCTCTGATCCTGGATCCTAGAGGGAGGACTTGTCCCACTCCTCCAGTCTCCTCTTCTTTGGCCTTACCTCACTGACCCCAGACATGGTCAAAGTCAGGCTTTTCTCAGGCATCTGACTCCTAAACCCCTACGCACAAAGCTGGCCCTGGTGGGGGGTGTTCCTGGCAGTATGGCCCCAAGAAGCTAGCAGGGAGAGCTGAAAGCAGTGTTGACTCTTGCTGTCACCTAGGAATGCTTGCATTAAGAAAAAGTTGATTTTGTATCGGTTAGAAATTGTTTCCCAGTTTCTTTGTAACATTCTCCTTTGACTGTTGGAATGAGTGTCTAAATGAATCTCATGCCATTACATGTTTTTGTTTAAGGCAGCTGGTCAGACTCCTTTTGGTTCTGGGCCCGCTGATGTTGAGGGTTCCTGTGGGGTCCCAACGAGGGTGTGGCCAGGAAGTGGCTGAATATCCTGGTCTGGAGCTCAGGAGAGAGACCTGGGCTGGGCACAGACATGCGGTTGAAGCCTTGGCAGTATATGTGGTCTTCTGGGGAGGAGTATGGACATAGAACGGTACAGAAGAAGACTGTGGACAGATTTAGGTGGAAGTAGGGAAAGTGCCAGAACGGGAAAAAGCAATCAGAAGATAAGACTGAGAATGGCAGTCATGAGAAGGCAGAAGACAACCAGAGAACACAATGCTGAAGGCAAGGACTAGGAGCTGGAGTAGGCAGTGGCTGTGCAGCGGGGAGGCTGTCACCAGTGGAGGACTTTGCAGTGTCAGTGGAGCAGGGAGTGAGGAAGGAGGTGGAGAGGGAAACAGTGCTAACAGCCCTTTCAGAAAATTCATCGGGAAGGAGAAGAAAGAGCAGGAGCCCAGAGAAGCCTAGAGGCCTGGAAATGTGTTTCACCATGACTGATGTTGTTATTACTATCATCCTATTACTAACATTCATGGAGAGGGAAGGGAGTGAAGGTGCAGAGGGGAGAGGGGGCATGAGGGCAAGGCTTCTGAACAGGGCAAGGGATGGGATCCAGTGGCCAAGAGGAGAGCAGATCCCCCAGAGAAAAGGGCCTCTCTTCCAATGAAGCCAAGGAAGGGAGAAGATGCCGGTGAATTTGCATATTTGGTGGCAGAAAGTTTTCTTCTCACAGCTTCTATTTTCTCCCTGCTGAAGCCAGGGAGCATCCACATAACCAACTAGAGGCCCCAGAAGAAGCTGGCAAAGGATTGTACAGGCTCGTACTCTTTCATATCCAGTTGACCTCAGCAGACAACTCAAAGCCAAGGACAGACTGGGCCAGATCAGGGCCTGGTGCCCTTGGGAGGGGGTGTGTGGCAGCCTAGGGACAGCTGAGTGGCTCACCCAGGATGCAGGGCCACCAGTCTCAGCCCAGCCCTTTGTCTCCTTCTAGAACCATCCCGTCTCCTCTGGTCAATTTTAACTTAATAATACTCAGATCAGTTCCATAGCATAGACCTTTTTTAGGCATTAGTGACTGGAAGAGTTTTGTTCTATTACTTCACATTTTCCAAACCCACTTCACACAGATGGAATCTCTTGTAATCCTATAAGGCCAAACACAGAAGAGGAAGAGTGCCAAGGAGGTTGGGCCCAGGACTTGTTTTAGTGCAGATAGAATGACCTTATTTCTTTTGACATCCTGATAAATCTTTCTGCCCTGAATTTGGGAGATTTCAACACCGACGAATGCTCATACTCCATTCATTCAACAAATGTTGCTTGACATCTGCTGTGAGCCAGACCTGTGACCTGCGTGTCACCTCCTCTGCCAGGCTTTACCTCTTTGAATCTCTGCCACCAGTCTGTGGAGTTGATTTCAGTGGCCCTATTCCATCTGCAATGAAACCAGTGCCAGCAGAGGTTAACTTGCCTGGGATAACCTAGGAAGTAGGTTGCCGGGCTGGGATTCAGAGCAGGGTCTTCTGGCTCTTAATGCCTTTGCTCCTTCCATTTCATGAAAGAACCCCTCAAACATAATGTTTTACTCTGTTGAGGCTTTAATTTTAAATGTTACGTGACTCTCAGTGCGAAAGGTTCTTTAGGGAATTGTCAAAACCCAAGAAGTATATAAAGAATTTATGAATCAGGGTCTTAGAAATGTTCTAATCAAATAAATATAGGGCAGATGTATTAAGTACTTGCTTTGGTTCCTAATAAGCTCATGACATCAGCAAAGTGAGAGAGAATTACTAATAGATTTTGTTAATAATCTAAGATCACAATGAGAGTGTGGTGTGGGGGAAAGAAGAGGGTGTTTTGAGCTCATGCTGAGTCTGACAGCAGTGTGACCCTGGGAAGGGGAAGGGGATAACTTTTACTGAGTACTTGTTCTGTGCTGTGTGCTGTGCATATCTTAATCTCATTTAATCATCATATTGAGCTTCATAGATAAATACAGTATCATGCCCATTTTAAAACATGAAAATTGAGATTCTGAGAAGATTGTTTCCGAGAAGATCATGCAGCTGGAATGTGGAGGCTGGGATAGGGCTGGGTCTAATTCTAAATTGGATTACAGACTCTTAATTAAATGTGTACACATAAAATGGGTATGTACACATACATATGTGTATATAACTTTTGCTGTTTATTAAAGAATTCAGGGAAAAAACCAAGAGCAACTGTCAGCTAGAGATTGGGGAGCAATCATGCCCCAGTCCTTGCTTGCCAGATTTATGAATTCTCTTTTCTATCTGATTATAGCCCATACCTTTCCAGGACTGGTTTTAGGATCCACAATTAAACTTGGAAAGGGCAGTGATACACATTTGCAAAAACAATTGAAGTCTATTCTAAAGGGGAAGAGAAGTCAGTGTAACTGAGGCAGGTCCAGTACACATTTTCTAGGACAAGGAGAATCATGGTAAACAGGTAAAGCCTACATCTCAAAGAGGTTCACACCTACTTTTGAAAAAGAAACAGGATCAAGGTATTCCTTTAAGAGGAAGAATCCTGAGCCTCCTTCCTTTTTTTCTAAATGGAAGTGGTAAGAGTGGTGTGAGATGAAAGGTGATGTGCTGAGGCCAGCTTGGACTGTTATGCCAGGGGCTCTTGATGAATGGTAGCACAAGTTAGCGTCCTTGTCATTACTATTACTTGGAGTCTACACTGAAGGTGTGAAGGACTTGGCAGGGTCAAGGGTGATCATGTTTTCCATGTGGGTGACCAGAAGGAAAACGGTGCATTTGCAAAAGGGAGGCAGCTGGAAAGGGAGTTGTGTATGCACAGCCTCTGCTTGATTGCCGAGTGCTCTCAGGTCCAGGCCATCGGATCTTGTATCCTGAGCTTCCATCGCCTCCAGCCAGGCTTCACACAGCGCCCGCTCCTCTGTAGCTTATAGTTGGGTCCTGAGAAGCATTTGAAGGGCATGGCACTTGAGCATAGCAGCTCAGCCAACAGATTTTGTCTCTGGACATTCCGACTACCCTCCCTGACTTCCTAGTAGACCCTTGTTCCAGCTGGTGGGCAGCTGGCTCTCACTAAAGACCTTATTAAAATTCCAGATGTGTAGCAAAAAAAAATGTTAATAATAGCAAAGCCTGATATGAATTAAAAGGAAGGCTTATAACTCAGGGGGCAGAGAACTTTAGTCTGCCTCCTTTCTTCCATTCTTTGCCAGGACTCCCAAGCCACAGGCTGACCACACTGGACATTGCAGTAGTAATGGGTTTTTCCTGCTTCTCTTACACATTCCAAGTCATCCTGGTAGAGTGCTCCTGTTAGCTCCTTTGGGTAGGAACCAGCCTCACTGATAAATAAAATTTAGGTAATTTGATGACTCAGATTGTAACGTTAAACCTGCTGTAAAAGAAGAGACAAGGCCCCTGAAGAAGATGTTCAGGGGAACCTCTCCTTCTGCTTCACTGTTGGTTGTATGAGATAGAGGAGGGGCCAACTTTGGGAAAGGGTGTGAAGTAATACCAGAAGCTTCTCTGACTGCAGTGGGCTTGGGCCAGAATGTTCTCTGATTCCAGGAATGGAGGATGTCACGTGGCCGATGAGCTCTAAGATCCTTTAGCCATATTTTAATTTTAAGTTCACTTGGGGGGATGAATCCTGCTAGCTAACACATCATGCCCTCTCTCAGTTTGCTTTGAGGACTTCTGGTCCCAGGGTTGCTGGCAGAGAAGCAGTTTATGGTTAAGAATATTTTGGCACAATCAGGGAAATACAAATCAAAACCACAATGAGATACCACCTCACACCAGTGAGAATGGGGAAAATTAACAAGGCAGGAAACAACAAATATTGGAGAGGATGTAGAGAAAGGGGAACCCTCTTGCACTGTTGGTGGGAATGTGAACTGGTGCAGCCACTCTGGAAAACTGTATGGAGGTTCCTCAAAGAGTTAAAAATAGATCTGCCCTACGACCCAGCAATTGCACTGCTGGGGATTTACCCCAAAGATACAGATGTAGTGAAACGCCGGGACACCTGCACCCCGATGTTTATAGCAGCAATGTCCACAGTATCCAAACTATGGAAGGAGCCTCGGTGTCCATCAAAAGATGAATGGATAAAGAAGATGTGGTATATGTATACAATGGAATATTACTCAGCCATTAGAAACGACAAATACCCACCAGTTGCTTCGATGTGGATGGAACTGGAGGGTATTATGCTGAATGAAATAATAAGTCAGTTGGAGAAAGACAAACATTATATGGTCTCATTCATTTGGGGAATATATAAAAAATAGTGAAAGGGAATAAAGGGGAAAGGAGAAAAAATGAGTGGGAAATATCAGAAAGGGAGACAGAACATGAGAGACTCCTAATCCTGAGAAATGAACAAGGGGTGGTAGAAAGGGAGGTGGGCGGGGGGTGGGGGTGACTAGGTGACGGGCACTGAGGGGGGCACTTGATGGGATGAGCACTGGGTGTTATGCTATATGTTGGCAAATTGAACTTCAATAAAAAATAAAAAATAATAAAAAAATATTGAAAAGAATCTCATGACAAAAACCTTAAAATGAAGGGAAAGTCAGATCCCATAATAGAGGGGAAAAGTCTTTGTGTGACTGTTTCCTAAAAATTAAAGTTACTCCAGCTTCAAAAAAAAAAATATTTTGGCACAGAAGTCCTCTGAGAAATGTGGCTGGGGTTATGGAGAAAAGTATCCCACTTCCAATCCTCACCTTTGAGGGCTCTCGGGCTGCACCTCCATCCACAGATCAGCCCTTCTCTCCAGAGGAGGAGAACCCTCACCCACCCTGGTGAAGATATGAATGGTTCTTCCCCATGTCTGTTTCCACATTCCAATTAGATGCTTCTGGTGTGTTCTGCATCTGATTAGAAAGAATCACCGTTGACATTCACTCTGTGCTTCCTAGGAACTTGCCAGCTGTGGATGGAGTAAGAAGGAGAAACATAGTCTCGCCCCCAATGTTGTGGCCTTTACCCGGAGGTTTAACCAGGTAAGCAATACTCCTTGCATGTGCCTGAGCAGGTGGTACTCTTGTCCCCTGTGGGTTGGGCAGCCTGCCAGGGTTCAATCCTAGGTGTCACGCCCCAGGTCCAAACCCCTCTTCCCAAACTACCCCTCCCATCAGTCCTTTCACAGAGTCCTTTTTCATAGCAGGTAGAACTGAATAGATCTTTCCTGGGTTTAAAGCACTCCATTGGCTTCTACTTCCACCTAAGCTAAGGCTCAAGCACCTCGATTGCTCTGCAAGTGGGTCTGGTTTCTGTCCACTCCTCTAGCTCCATCTCTTGTCCCTTCCCCTCTTCCATCCTAGCTGGCCTTACTTCTCTTCCCTGATATGCCAGGCCCCCAGCTGTGCTGTCCTCTCAGCTCAGAATTCTTCCTCCCTTTTCACTCCCAGCCTGATCAGCCTGAATGTCACTTCTACGGGGAGTCACTTCTCTCACTTTCCATGACTCCCTAGCTTGTGTGAGGTCTCACTGTTGTGCATTACCTCCCTGCACCCTGTGCTTCTGTCCCCATGTGGCCTGTGCTCACCTGTGCTCATTCTGTGGGACTCTGTCATTTCTCCCTTCCATGCTAATCTGTGGGCTCTATCTTGTTCACCACTGTGCATCCCACCACTTTGCCTAATGTCAGGCATATAATAGACCCTCAGTAAATTGGGCTGTCCCTCAATGGGGCCTCCCTGCTCTGAAGTGCCAGGCACTATGCATCACCACTGGCCAGCCCTCTCCAGGCTTCCAGCCTTCTCCTTGGCTACCACTCAAGGATGGGGAGAGCCTCAGACAGGCACCAGCTTTTCATCTGAAGATCAAGACTGCGGTTAGCATTATCGTTATAATAGGAACTAAGAAGGGCCTAAATGCATCTGGAGTAAGGGCTGCTGCATACAGTTTTGAAAAGAGAAGTTCTGAAGCCTTTTGTTTCTTTTTTCTTTCTTTTCAAAATTGTCCTTTTCAACCAAGCTTAGGCTTTAAAAAATAAAACAGATGTGTACACGCTACCAGAGGATTCACAGTTTCCTTTGCAAAACTATTTGATGGGGAGCCAGCCCAGTCCCACCTCTGACCAGCCACAGCCCTCCTGGAGGAGGGTTACTGGGGGCTCTGATGTAATCTGCATTGTACGCAGAGGCCAGGTCAACTTGTCAGAGGGTGGTGCAGCTTGTCCCGTGAACAATTGCATTGTGTCCAGATAAGACCAAGTGGGTGAAGTGAGCCAGAAGGGAAGTTGCATTTTCCCAAACAGAATGCTTTAAGAAATGGTCTGGTTGCCAACCTGTCAGCTACTCAGAGTGAATAGCTTCTGGACACAGCCCTTGTAGCTCTGTAGCTCTGGTTTGAAAACTGGCCAGTGGCCAGCCATGGTCAGCACTGGGGCTGCTTTCTCTGAAATGAACTGATTGGCATCCTTTCCTGGCAGACTTTTATATGTGAGAACAAGGCTCCCCATCAGACTCCAGGTAAAGGAAAGCAGGTCAGTTACCTTTCTGAGCCTCAGTTTTTTTATCTGTAAATGAGAATAATACTATGGCTAACCATGCACATTCACTGTGGAAATTAAGTGAAGTGTATATGAAGAACTCTTAGCATGGTATCTGGCATGTAGTAAACATCCTAATGTTTTTGGGGAAAATAAGAGGGAACGTGAAGACCAGCTGATTAGAGGGAGGTTGCCAGCAGATTTGAGGCTTCTTGTGGCCAAACCAGAAACCTGGTGGACAGTGTTGCAGTCAGACTCAGTGAGCTTGCCTGTTTTGCTGTGACCTCAGTCCCTTGGGATTTGTTCATATTACTCATAGAGGGATGGAAGGGCCTGGCCAAGTTTCATCACAATACACTGAGTGTGTATTATGGACCAGACTTGTATCTCAGCACCAAGGAGTTCACCATAGAGCACAGAAGTGCTCAGCCTTTTTTGGATCACATGTTCTTTTGAGAATTTGGCTATATATACATATATATGAATGTGCCCCCAGATAATGCAGAGATATATAAATCTGCATTTAATTTTAGTGGGTTCAAGTGCTCACTCCCCAAAATTTGTGCATGAACACTTGAGGGATCTGTGAACAATAGCCTGAGAAGCTGTGGTCGCAGAGAATCACATCTGAGTTCTCATCTTAGTCCTACAACTTACTAGTTGTCCCATCTTTAATTGTCTTTTGACATCCCACCGTATTTATAAAATGGGAAGAATAATTTTAAGTGGTTTTTGAAGATTAAATGAGAATTGTGGATGTAAAGGATTTGGCCCATCACTTGACACATAGTAAATAATTACCATTAGCTTAAAAAAAAAAAAGAGTGCAGAGTAGTAGGAGCTCTGAGCTAAAAGACACTGAGGCCTGTGACTGATGGCAGCAGAGTTGGAATTGTGTCCTGAAGATGCTGAAGAATTAGGGAAAGATGAGGAGTGAATTGGGAGAACTTGGTTCTGGTCTAGACTCTGCTGCTAGATCTGTTTGAGGCCTTGGGCAAGTCTCTTCCTCTCTTTGGGTCTCAGGACCCTTGTATACTAATCAAGATTGAGTAGGGCCTAAGGTCCCCAATGTTTTGCCCCAGAGAACTGCTTTAACCTTCCTCATGGATTCATATGTATATATACACATATACACATACCTATATATTATATGTATATGTACATATATATACACATATACACACATTTATACATACATATACATACATATACATATATACACATATACATACATACATATATACCCATACACACATACACACACATATGTATATGCTTCCTAATGACTGAAACCCTGACCAAACTTGCCTGAGCACTAAAGGGAACTTAATGGCTTACATAACAAAGACCAGGGAGAGATTAAACCTCACATATTGCTAGGGTGCTTAGACAGCACTAGCTGGCCTTGGCTTTGTTCTATCTCTAAGTTCTACTTTCCTCTGTACTGGCTCTCTTCTTGGGCATCTTCCTCCTCTGTGGCTGCAAGATGGCTGCCAGCAGGTCCTGGCTCACATCCTATTCTGAGGGCAGAAAAGTCCTGCCTCGTTTTCAGTACCTCTGTCATCTGATGTTCAGTTGTTCTAAGTTGTGTCCCATCCTGTTCATCCTGGTTAATCACCCTGACCAGGAACACACAAGGCTCTGGTTGGCCAGATCTTAGAAACAACCCTTCTCGTGGAACTAGGTGGTGGGGGGCCTAGGCCACATGGGCTGAGAATGGAGGAATGGTAGTTTCTCAAGGAACTAAGATCTCCGCAAATTGCGAATAGAGGGGAACTTCTTCAACTTGATAAAGGACATCTACAAAAATTCTATAAGCAACATCATGCTTGTAAGACATTCATGATTTCCCGCTAAGATTGGGAACAAGGCAAGGATGTGCTCTCTCAACACTTCTATTCAACATTGATCTGGAAGTCTTGGTTAGTGCAATAAGATAAAATTTTAAAAATTGAAGATATACAGTTTGAAAAGGAAGAAATAAAACTGACTTTACTCACAGATGACATGATTGTGTAGAAAATCTCAAAGAAATCTGTAAAAATAAAAAAATTCCTGGAACTAATAACTGTATAGCAAGGTTGTAGGACACAAGATCAATATATAAAAGCTTTCCTATATATAAGCAATGAAGAATTGAAATTTGAAATAGAAATGCCCCCCGCCCCATTTACCACTGCACACACATGCAAAACAAATGCTTAGGTATAAATCTAACAGAGTATATATATAGGTTCTATATGTGGAAAGCCACAAAACACTGATGAAAGAAATCAAAGTATACTGAAATATATAGAGAGATATTCCATCTTCATAGATTGGAAGACTTAATATTAAGATGTCAGTTCTTCCCAACTTCATGTATAGAGTGAAGTAATCCCAATCAAAATCCTGTCAGGCTATTTTATAAATATCAAGAACTGATTCTCAAATTTATGTGGAAAGACTAAAGACAGAATAACCAACAAAATACTGAAAAATAACAAAGTTGGGGAATTTACTCTACCTGATTTCAACACTGACAGTAATCAAGATAACATGGTACCGACAAAAGAAAAGACCACCCAGGGCAGTGGAACAGAATAATGAGCCAAGAAATAGACCCACACGGATATAGGAAACTCATCTTTCCCAAACTCATGAGGGCATTCATTGGAGGAAGGGTAATTTCTTTGACAAAATGGTACTGGGACAATTGGAACATTTTTTATGTATGGAAAAAAATGGACCTAGACACAGACAATAGATCTTTCATAAAAATTAACTCAGAATGGATCATAAAACTAAATGTAGAAGGTAAAATTATAAAACGTATAGGAGAAAGCATAGAAGAAAATCTACATGACCTTTGGTGATGAGTTATTAGATGTAACACCGAAAGTATAATCCATGAAAGAAGAAACTGATGAGTTAGACTTCACTGAAAGTAGAAATTTCTACTCTGCAAAAGATGCTGGTAATAAAATTAAAAGATGAAGCACAGCCTGGGGAAATATTTGCAGGACACCTATCTGATAAAAGAATTGTATCCAAAATAGACTCTTTAAAGTCAATGAGAAGAAAATAACCCAATTAAAAAATGGGCAGAGAATCTGGATACCTCACCAAGGAAGTACACATAGCAATAAAGATGAAAAGATGCTCAGCGTCATTTGTCACTGGGGAAATGCAAAACACTATGTATCTGTTAGGATAGCTAAAAAAAAAACAAACAGTGGCAGTACCAGTTGCTGGCAAGTATCTGGAGCAACACAAACTCTCGTTCATTATTGGTGGGAATCCAGAATGGTAAAATCCAGCAGTTGCACTCCTAGATATTTATCCAGCTTCTTAGAAATCTTATGTCTACGCGCGCGCGCACACACACACACACACACACATAACAGCTTTATTCATCATTGTCAAATACCAAAAGTAAGATGTCCTTCAATAGACAAACTGGTAAATCATACAGTGGAAGAGTATTCATCAAAAAAAAAAGGGGGAAAAAGCCCTCAAGCTATATAAAGACACGGATGAATCTTAAATGTTTTTTACTAAGTGAAAGAAACCAGTCTGAAAAGGTGACATATGTATGATTACCTCCACCACCCTCCTTCCTCCCCACCCCCCTAGCATTCCCCCCCCCCCAGCATTTTAAAGACATTCTGGGAAATGTAAAAACATTTTTGGAAAAGGTAAAACTCCAGAGATGATAAACAGATCTATCGGTTGTTGCCGGCATTTTGAAAAGGGGAGAGCATTAAGTAGTGAAGCACAGAGGATTTCTTAGGGTGGTGAAACTATTCTGTATAATATTGTATGATACATAGTGTTGTTGGACACATGACACTATCATTTGTGGAAACCCATAGAACTTTACAGCACCAAGAGTAAACTTTAGTATATGCAAATTTAAAAAATTATTGTGGAAATTAAGGAATCCTAGAGTGGAAAGCAGAACATAACAAAAAAATCTAACCGAAAAAAAAAAAAAATCTAACCGTATTATAAATGTGTGAAATAACATCACTGAAGAAGGTGAGGGGAAAGGTGCTGACCTAAGTAACTTTGCAAATGAATGGAGCCTATAAGACAAAAGACAAAAGGAACTATGTATAAGCTCTCTTCTCTAGTTAATATAGTTCTTTCCCCAGGGCATTGGTTAACAATTCTGAAGCCCTTATACACGAATACTAGAATTTGAACAATTTAGGAAATGGATGGCAGAATGTAAGACCCATGTTTTTCAATGTTGGAATGGAAAGTTACAGACAAGCAAGGGTAGAAAGCTAAGACATCAATATGAATTCATATTTATTTTAATATAGATACAGGTGGTTACAAACAAATTTTATAGATACATATATGCACATGGATTAATATATATACACACCTGTGCGTGCCTGCACACACACATGCACACACATATTACCTTGCTCTGCCAACCAAGACGACCTAGAAACAGTGGCAGCTCAGTAGTAATAAGCACACTCAGCACCCAGATCTCGGTTTCTAATACCATACTGTAATAAAAGGGACCATGGCTCCTTGGAGAAATGGCTGGTTTAGTACTGGGGTAATAGCATCTTAATGAGCTAGTAGTGGTACCAGAAAATAAGGAAGTGCTCAAACCAACCAACCAACCAGCCAACTAAAACAATGCTAGGGTAGGTCAAAGGAACACAGGAGCCAACTGAAAGAGCTTTCAGTGGCCAAAACTAGAGCAATTTGAGCAACAAAATAGATAACACAGCTTTGAGCTATAACTCAAAATGTGAATAAATATCCATGAGTCCTTTCTGATATAAATTAAATGTTTGCATAAATAGGGAAGAATAGACAAACTTCTATTCTTCTAAACAGAATAATTCCAGCAGCTCACTTCCTTCCATAGTGATTTCTTCCCAATGTCTGAGGTGATACCATTATTTATGTAACCAGTTTCCTATTGATGGGTATTTTTTTTCTATTCTTTTTCTTTATAAACAGTACATCCTTGTACATTAGTTCCTCCAAATTTCTGGGTTTTCATGAGATAAAAATTCTAGTAGGTAGGATATAAGTTTAACATCTTGAAAAGTATATGTAAGTTGCTCTTCCAAATGGCCCCATGAATTTATATTCCCCAAAACAATGTATGAAAGTATTCATTTCTCTGCATTCTTGGTATAATATATGACTGACAAAGAGCTAATGTATTTTCTTAACTACACAAAGAATTTTTACTAATCTGTAGTAAGGGGACAGATGTCCCAATAGAAAGATGGGTAAGGATATGAGCAGGTAATTCACAAGGCAAATAATACAAATGGCCCATAAATATTTGTAACAAGAAATAGAAAAAAAGTGCAAAAAAAAGATGTTAATTGAATAGTTATGAAAGAAATGCAAAATAGAAACAATGAGACATTATTTTATTTGTTAGGCCAGTGGGGGAAAAAAAAAAAAAAAGGAGTTGTAACAACTAGTATTTGCCTGTGCATGGGGACAGGGATCAGCTCAAACTTGTTGATAGATAAAGAAATAGACCCTTTGGAGGCCAATTTTTTTTTATATATACTTTTGAAAAAAGATACACATACTTTTATTGGCTCCACCTTACTGGAATTTATCCTAAGACCTTAATTAAAAATGCATAAAGATATATGTATAAATGTGCTCACCATAGCATAGTTTGGTACAAAATAATTACAAATAAGCTATCCAACAATAAGAAGTCACTCAATGATGGTAGTACATCCCTAAGATGGAATACTTGGCAGCTGCTAAAAATTATGTTGTAGAAGAATATTTATTCACTAATATTCTTGTGATGGGGCCCCTGGGTGGCTCTGTTGGTTAAATGTCTGCCTTTGGCTCAGGTCATGATCCCAGGGTCCTTAGATCGAGCCTCACAGTGGGCTCCCTGCTCAGTAGGGAGCCTGCTTCTCCCTCTCCTGCTCCCCCTGCTTGTGTTTTCTCTCTGTCAAATAAATAAATAAAATCTTTAAAATATTATGGTAACAATATAATGAATATATACTGGTTTAGTTGAAAAAGACCAGGTGTATGTTCTATGTATGGAAAAGAGAGTAGAAGGCTAGAAACCAGTGTCTGTTGTGGTCTATATACAAGAGTGAGGTTGTTAACTGAGCTCTTCCCTTTGTGTCTCTCTCTGTGTCCCTTGTTTTCTGCATTAAGCTTCTCTTAAATTTTGAAGTTAGGAAAGAAAATAAAAAATGTTTGAAACTTTGCTGATCTTACCTGTGTAATGTCTTTCTTATCTGCTCCTTCTCCTTCCTGTCTATCTCATTCAGCATGGCCCTTGCTCAGGCCCCCCACCTGTCACTTGGACCATTGCATTAGATTCCAGATGGGTGTTCCTGCCCCTACTGAAGGTTCTATCACTTCGCTGCTTGGAAACCTCCAGAAGTCTCCCCATGTAGAATAGCACCTCAAATCTTTCTTGTGACCTTGGTGTTCCAGACCCCCACCATCTGGCCTTCAGTGCCCTTCCCAGCTGTGACATCCCCCCTACCCCAATCCCACAAAGCACCTGCAACACCCCAGTCGGTCTACTCAGTTCTCCCTGGCCACAGTGTATACAGCCATACCCCAGCCCTGTCTTTACCTGTTTGAAGCCTTACCCATCTTTCAATCCCTCAAGGCCTGCCTCTTCCAGCAGGCCTTCCTTTATCACTACCTACCTCCATGTTCCAGTCCGCTTAGGTTGAGCTTCTTCTGTGTCCATGATTGCCATGTGATTTCTGGAGGATCCTGCCTCCTCCTTTGATCACTTCCATATTAGGCAAGGGCTGATAGGGTCTGGACTCACAATGCCTAGAGCCTGCACACAGTAGAGGCTTCTTGAAAGTCTATTGAATTGAATTGACTCAGTTGCCTCTGCATACTGTGTGCTACAGATTGGAATCAACTCTGCCATGTTCCATAATTATGCCTTAAATATGTGATTTTTTGGCATGCAGAAATTTATTAAATTATACATATTAAACTATCACACTTGAGATTATGTGGCATAAAAATGTGCATGTATTAAAATATAAGGTTTATGGGCATATCATTTGGTGTCCAGAAAATCTTTCTTCCATAACTGGCTAGTAAACGTTTGAGTCTGAACTTAATTTTAGGCAATTCCTTGGAAAAAATGATTCTATGGAAACCCAGGCATGGCCTGGAGGCAACCACAAGTAATTATGCGGAAGAAACTTTTCTATAATATTCCTGCTTAACATAAAAAGCAAATTTTTGATTCTTGGTTACTCTTTCCTTGTTTTCTCATTGAAAAGTAATCATATTTCAGGAAAGAGAAAGAATTTGGTTGCAGCAATAAATGTACTTTGTTAACTCTGGAATATCCCTAGTTTTCTTTGTAAAATTTAGAGGTTTTTTGATGCCTTGCCTTCCTTTCCACTCCACACATCCCCATCTTCTGCTTAGCTCTCTCTCTCTGGGCCATGCTGTCATTCTAGCCTTGGGCATCTGTGTGTCACAGCATGGTTGTTACGGTAACGAGATGTAAACAAGAAAGTAACCACTTCCCAGACTTTCTTGGCAGGAAACTCCTTCAATGTTGTACTAAGGTGTCATGTGAGTCAACTATACCCTGGTAGATAACTTGCATGTTCCCAAAAGGATTCAGGGGCTTGTGGATGTTGATTTCTGTCAAAGGCAATCATGAGTAATGTTTGTTTTTTTTTTTTTTTTTTGTAAAGCATGAATAATGTTCTGAACCCAAAGTACAGTATGTCCTTTTGGCACAAATGGTCTCCAGAAAAACATGTCCCTTCACCTGCATTGTTTTGTAGAACTTTGAAAGACACTTATGTATCATTTAAATTCCTGGGTAAACCTCTCCTAGAAAATTAAATTTGTTACAGTTGTGCAAATATTGGTGAATCCTACTTATCTTGGATCTGGCTGGGGATATAGATCTCATGGGTAGTCCTGCCAGTGAATGTATACCTTTGGCCATTTGTCCGTCCATCCATCCATCCATCCGTCCATCCATCCATCCACTCATCCATGATTTTCCCACAACTGGGATCCTTCTGAGCAGGAATGATCTGTCTTGTTCATCTCAAAATTGCTTGCCGCAACTTCAGAGAGATTCATGTTGTGGAGGCCCAGTAACTCCTCTGCATGATGAGGAAAGTACTTGTCTCTGTCAGCGCCACTGTGTATGGTTGGAGAGGAGGTGCTGAAGAAGGACCCCATTTGCAGGGCTGGGTGTGGTGAAGGGACCCTTAACTGTACTCTACCCCATTCTGTATTCTTCCAGTTTCCTGACCTCTGGGAAATGCCTGTCTGTGGTGGGTGAGGGCGACAGGAGTGGTCCAGTATTTAACCACTTATCTGGTGTGTGTGTGTGGTGTGTGTGTGTGTGTGTGTGTGTGTGTGTGTGTGTGTGTGTGTGTGTTTGTGTGTGTATTTGACTCTACAGGTCAGTTTTTGGGTTGTACGAGAAATTCTAACAGCACAGACTTTAAAAATAAGGGCAGAAATCCTGAGCCATTTTGTGAAAATAGCCAAGGTAAGCTCTTTTATTATTACCTTCCTTCCTTCCTTCCTTCCTTCCTTCCTTCCTTCCTTCCTTCCTTCCTTCCTTCCTTCCTTCCTCCTCCCTCCCTCCCTCCCTCCCTCCCTTTCTCCCTACCTCCCTCCCTCCCTCCTTCCCTTCCTTCCTTCTTTTTTTCCTTCCTTTTTCTTTCTTTTTTACCCCGGAATGTTTCCTCAGTATTTTGAGAGCTGCTTTGCTCTGGGCCTGCTGGGCTGGGTTCAAGGAGGGCTGTGACCTGACTTCTCTAGGCTGCAAGACTGGCTTAGGTGCCCACGCAGCCTCCCTGCCCCCATGCACGCATGGCAGTGTGGCCCTCTACGTGTTTTTATGGCAACCAACCATTCTCTTTAGCTGGCTGTTCAGACTCTCTATGAGGCCTTGGGGCTCCCTCTGGGATCCACCCATCCTCCTATTTCAGTTAGCTAGCACTGGGGGTTGATGGGCTCTGTGATACCATCATATCCTGTAGTTTTGTCTGTAGTCAGCAGATTCACCCCATCCCCATCCTGAGCTTGAGGCCTAGGCCCAGTGACTCTGCTGGGCCCCACTCCCACCTCCTGCCCCCTGCCCTGGTAGTTTCTGTTCTTGCCAATTGTTAAGCACCAGGCTTATGTCTGTACCCCACCTTTCCCCTTCTGTTCCCTGATGTCTGCTAGGCCAGGCAGTGATGCCATGGGCTTTCCCAGACCACTCTCATCACTTACATGGCTGTGCCAGCTCCTCCTTATGTGCTGCTGCTGACCACCAGGCTTGCCTGCATCTTGGCAGCATGCTGCTATTCTGTCTGGCTCCCGGCATGGTGTGTGCACGTGTTGTGTTCCCACCCAGATCCTAGGCCGGTCAGCTTTCACTGATGCCCTTCATGAGCCAGGCATCATAGCAGCCACTTTACTGAAATGATCGTGTTTGATGTTCACATTGTCATTCTCCCACTTGTAGAGGTGAGTGTCCATGCCCAGGGCCTTATAGCGAGTGCGCTAGAGCATATCTCTTTGCCCTCAGGGGAGCTGCTCTGCTGCCCCTCATGGGAAGGTTAAGGGCATCCATCTAGAGTATGTCAGGGACAACAGACACTTTCACATCCTGTGCATTCTGAAGTGCTCCGGACCATGCTGGGCTTAACGATGCTTGTACTGTCAGGGAGTTCACGCTGGGCCACGAGAAAGTGGGACGAAGTTCCAGCCCTCCAGTGCTTTCAGGAAATGAGTTTGTGGTGCCTCTCCAAGGAATCCAAACTGAGCCCTCCTTTACCTCTGCCATCTTCCTGTGATGGCTCATCATACTGGCACTGTGCCCTGAGTGTGTTCTGGTACCAATCCCTCCTTCCTCTGGATATTGGTTTCCCATCTATGAAATGAGAGGGGTGGATCTCCCAGAGGACCTTCAGCTCTAAAAGAAATTGTGTGACAGGCATAGCCATTCAGATACATAGGATGAAATTCAGTCCTCTCAGAGAATCTGTTATTACACACAGGAAACAATTAGAGATTGTTAAAAGATGTAAGAAAGGAAATATGAACTTGTATGGTAAAGGAGAAATCTCTGAGTAGGAACAGAGCTGTAAAGACTAGGCATAAGGGCTTTTTATTTATTTATTCAATTTCACTAGGCCCTACTGTGTGCTGTATGAGGCACTAGGGATATGATGGCAGATAGAGCTTTACCCCTGCTCTCGGGAACACATGGTCCCGAGACCATGGACATGGTCACATGGTCTCTTTCACATGGGTGAAAGAGAAGCTGGTAAAAGCAACTACAGGCCAGTGTACTAAGGACATGCATAGACTGCTGTGGGAATGCATAGTCAGGGGCCCTAAGCTCCCTAGATTTAGGAGCATGGTCAGGAAGGACATACTAGAGGAGGGGGGCATGTGAGCTTGGTAGTACCCAAGACAAGTGAGGTGGACAAGTAGGGGAGAAGTCTTCCCAACAAGGGATGAGCAGCCCACAAGCCACAGAGCACTCACCCTGGTGCCAGGTGCCAGTCTGGTGCTTTGCACACACTGTCCCATGTAGCATACATGCTGTGGTTATCTTCCTCATTGTAGGTATGAGCCAGCCAAGTCTTAGCTAACTCACTGCATTTCACGTAGATATTGGGAGCTGGGATTAGAACCAGGTCTGTTTGTTCCATGGAGCCCGCTTGCTAGTCCAAACTTCACTGGCTCCCAAGAATGAGAAGTGGAACCCTAGTCCCGCTAAGTTTCCCTCAGCACCAAACTTAGAACCAGAGCAGTTATATCTTTCTGCGCTTATCCTTGGCTGTCCCCTACTCTTGTCTTCCACGGTGAGGAACTTGTGTGAAACTGATTTGAATGCAAATGTTCTCACTAATGTGGGGTCTGGTTCAAAGGAGCATGGTCAAGTGACAGAGAAGCCAGAGCTGTGTCTTCCTAGCTGAGGGGGATCACACAGATTGGTAGCATCTTCCTTCAGCCCCTCGTTTGGGATGTAAGGTAGTCGCAGAAGACCCACGTGGATATTGTTGGTACAGCTGAGGCCTCAGTTTACAAAAGCCTGCTGGGACAGTTCCGATTCGTTGAAAAAAGTACATAAAGGGCATTATCAAACCTTATTCTGAGCCACATTTCTGTCCAGCAACCAGATTAGTCAGCTTATAAACTTTTGCAACTGTGTTTGATGCAGACTCACCTTTTGACAATTTGAAAGAAGAAGAGCATATGGTTTCTATGAATTCCATAGAACTATATTTTCTACATGAGATATTTTTAAGTATAATTGAATTTCATAAATATGACATTTGGTAACAGTTGAGCATGTTTTTGTTCTGTTGTTAATAACAGAAAAATAATCTATTCCATATCTTTTTTCAGAAACTTCTAGAACTCAACAACCTTCATTCTCTCATGTCTGTGGTATCAGCATTACAAAGTGCACCCATCTTCAGGCTGACAAAAACCTGGGCTGTAAGTTAATCCCTTTGATTTTGGCTCTCATTTCACTAGTAGAGTTCTTCATTCCTTGAGCCCCGAAGGCTTCCTCTGACTGTCTGCCCTTTGCCAGTGACAGAAGATTACTGTGGGTTTCCTGGGCATCCTGTCTCCTTCAGGGGACCTCAGCCCCATTTCAGGACAAGGAAGTTGTGAGGATGCCGACATGGCTGGGGTTGGAGCCCTCTTGAGTGGACCTTCCTGGACCCTAAAACATCACGTGTGGTGGCTGGGCCAGTGACATGACTTCGGCCCTCCACTTGGCTGGCATTCTTCTCTGATAGGCTCCAAATTGCCTTTAGGAAGGTCTCTGGGCTGATGGTTCACAGCTGCCCTGAGTGGTTGGCCATATAGCTAAGAGTCTCTGGAGAAACCTGTGGCCCTCATGTAGGAAGAAAGGGAGGGGGGGTTGTTTTGTTTTGTTTTTTTCCTGAAGGCCATGGATAATTTCAGCTCAGAGGTGGAGTCTGATAGTTATATAATTGAGTCTGTAGGAAAGTTTTTCTGCTGTAAAAATACTTTAAAAATATCTCAGACCTCTTTATCCTCCTTAGCTTGGCACAGTGCCTGACATGAGGGAAGTAATTGCTATTTCCATAGCTCATTAGCATTCACCTCCTGGCCTGCCTGGTCCAGGGTCTCCCACAGCCACACAGCCCAAGCCTTTCAAGACCTGTTTATGTCCCATGGAACTGAAGGAAACTATATAGAATTGTCAGCTGTGCTTCTGCAACTCATTTCCGAACTTTTTTTTTGCTTGTCTACGGGGCTGGGCTCAGTTTCATACTTGGCTAATTCAGGGGCCTTTAAGACACTTAGGGATTATGTTGTAGGTGACCAGAAATGAGCCTTGTTTTTTAAATTACAATTTTCCATAGACCTAGCCCTAGCAAAGTGGAGTGAGAAGTCTGAGCCCAGAGTCAGAAACTGGGTCTGTGTTCAGCCACTGTTCAGAGCATGACTTCTGTGGGACTTGTTTTCCTCTCTCTACTCAGTGGTTGGCCTAGATCAGTGCTTTTACGTCAGTGCTTCGTGGAGCCCCAAGGGTTCTGTGGAGCTGCCTTGAGGGCCACGAGGGGCTGGGAGAGAGGAGGAAGAGAGGAGAGACCTGCTACCTTGGCACTGTTTCCACCCAAGCAGCTCCATTTGCATCAGTTTGATGGACTGGGCTCCTGGGTAAATTTCAGTGGAGCAGTGGTTTGGGAGGTTGAAAGCAAGTTTGGAAGCCACTGGTCTCTCCCATTGTTGCCAGGCTTATGAGTCCCTGAGTCCATCTGAGCCATGAGGCTTTTTTCAAAAGTTCCCTAGAGAGTCTTTTTCAAATGAATTTTCCATTATTTAGATGCTG
Organism: Canis lupus dingo; assembly: GCF_003254725.2. NCBI lineage: Eukaryota > Metazoa > Chordata > Mammalia > Carnivora > Canidae > Canis > Canis lupus. The sequence continues at coordinate 57,520,869 of NC_064251.1, read as the reverse complement.
TTACTGTTTCTTGGACTGCTGGGAGCTATATGCAAACTCAGAGAGATGAATTATGACTCTCAACATGCACAAACCTTATCATCAGCAATGTGGTAACTCTCTGTGACCCACTGAAGCTATACAGTTGGTGAGGGCAGGGAGTCTTGCAAGCCACTTTCAACCCATCTATCCTGTTGATCCTAGGACAGTGGTTGGCACAGCATTTGAGAAATGGAGGGGGCCAAATTCATCCTTTTTCACCTTCCTCCAGATCACCCCAGCCCAGTGGCATCAGCAGTGGCTGCATCTCTTTCTGACACTCTCTCCACACCTTGTGCTACAAGCACACAGGATGTCTACTCTGGTTTTGTCCATAGATCTGCCTCTCCCTTTGACTGCCTGCCTTCATGATGAGAGGTGTGGCACCCAGCTGGGTGTGTGCTTGTTGTTGGCATTGTGTATATCTGTTGTGCTGGATCTTATCCTTCCTTTGCTGTTATTTCTGGTAATGAGATTCACCATAGAAATATTGCCAAAAAAGAGCTGTTTCCCCCTCCCCACTTTTCCCTTGACCTGGTATTACAGAGACCTCATGGGCCCGCAGAGCCAAGAGGAGCAGGAGTGCAGGAGGCACTACCATAGTAGCCCAGATGATCAGTGCCTTTATAGTCTTCATTAAAGAAAAAAAAAAAGATTGACATATTTATTTTAGAGAGGAGGTGGGGAGGGCAGACCGACAGGGAGAGAGAAGCCCAAGCAGACTCCGCACTGAGCCTCCTGACATGAGGCTCAATCTTGTGACCCTGAGATCGACCTAAGCCAAAACCAAGAGTTGGATGCTTTAACTGACTGCAACACCCAGGCACCCCTGGATTCTTCATTTTTTAGAGAAGGAAACAGGTTCGAAGAGGTGCAGTGGCTTGACGAAGATCACAGGGCTGGCGAGTGCTGGAGCTGTTGTGACACAGCCCTGCCTTGCTGGAGTGTGTATTCCATGTTCTTGGCCAGTGTTCTGGGTGGCTTGGTGATGGAGGCTGATATTGGAATCTGGCTGGGCTCACGGCAGGGAGAGAGGGGCACATGCATTGTGTGGGAAGTGGGGCTGGAGAACTGAGGCTGGCACTCAGGTCCTCCCTGAGTGCTGTCCCTGAAGTTGCACTGAAACCCTGGATATCTGGGAAATCTAGACCAAAAGGAGTTATGGGTGTGGGCAGAGACTGCCACTGGTTGCACCATGGATGAACTCCAGCAGGGACCAGTTGGTTGTTAGCTGTAGGGCAGGGCAGCTTGTTGACCTGGCCATGACTGGCTGCAGAGTGCCAGCAGTTGACTGAGTTGGCATGGATCAGAGACTGACCTGGAGCACAGGCTATCACATAGTAGGCCCTAATAAATGCTGGCTGATGTGCAAACAGGGAGGAACTCACCTTCTGCTGGCCTGGGAAAACATAGGCAGGATCTGATTCATCCCAGCATGGGGCCTCTTTGGATTACTGGCTGCTTCAAGGCCATGCGACGTAGGCAAGACAGAATTGGTCAATTCTGATTTCTTGAGTACGTACTACCATGCAGCTCTCACTCGTTTTACAAATCCAGTATTTACCAAATTCTTCTTTCATGCCAGGCCTTGAGGCTCTGGTCAAGGGGCTTGTTTTTATGGGCTTTTGTGTTATTCAGAGGAGGTGGACATATTATTGAGGGAGGAGTAAGACGTGTCCCATCTTGCTGGGATAAGAAGTATTGGATAAACATTTGTTGAGTGTGTGAAGTAGTGAGCAAAGAGTTGTCAGATGGGGATGGGAGTGGCATGGGAGACCAAGACAGGAGGGTGGGTCTGCTGCAGTCTGGGGCTTTGGGGAAGGCCTTTCTGAGAAGGAAGACCAAGCTAAGTTGAGACCTGAGTGTCACAAGGAGCCAGCCGTGCCAGGAAGAGGGTGCAGCCAGTGCAAAGAATCAGTGAGAAGAAACTTGGTGCCATCAAGAAACTCAGAGCCAGTGTGGCAGGGGTGCTGTGGGCCAGGAGGAGATTGGTGCAAGATGCCATGGACAGGCAGTGGGCCCATTGGGAAGGGCTTCTAGCCTAGGACAGGAGTCATGTTCTATTTCAAGTGCAGGAAAGGGTTTTAAACAGGAGCTAGACGTGATCTGGCTTACAGCTACTTTTCGTTTTTTGTTTTTTAAATTACTGTTGCTACTGTGTGGAAAACAAACTGGGCAGGAGTGCAGGGGGCCAAGATGGGAAATGGGGCCTGATCGGGAGGTCCAGGCAGCATCCAGAAGCAAGGTGATGTTGGTTGGGATAGGGAGGTGGCAGTAGACAGGAAATGAGGAGACAGACCTGGCAGGTTTGTGTGGTGGGATGTCAGAAAAGAGGAACAAAGAGGATTTCTAGGTCTCGGGCCTGAGCAACTGGGACGATGCTGAAGCTTTTTCTCTGATCAGAGTGATCCCAGGAGGAGGCTGACTTATTCACGAGTGACCTGGGGGTATGGAATTCCTGGAGTTTGGGTGAGTCACTCCTTACGGTAATTCTAGTCATGTGCTGCACATCACACACGCACACACACACACACACACACACACACACACACACACAGAAGCACACTGCTGGCTTTCTGCATGTTCCTATCATGATTTGTTCTTTCCTACTGAATTGATCCAGGCAGTTTGACTCATCTGCAGCAGTGGGGGGAATCATAGCCAGTGGGCCAGGTGGCCTGGTCTGCAGGGTGGGGAGACCTGGAAAGGAGCCTCCCAGGAGCGGGGCTCTGATTCCAGACATTGAGAGCCACAGGTTGATCAAGCGCTGCAGTTTGGAGAACAGTTACTTCACAGATATCTAAGAAGGCAGATGTGTGGCATTCACATAATTCCGACTTTGGAGTCTTTTATTCAGGAAGTGCCTCTGCTCCTTGTGTCTAATGTAGTGCCTCAGGTGCCCTCCTTTGAGGTTGTTGAGAAGGTGGTGGTAGGCACAGGCTGCCTGTTTCGGGCTTTCCTGAGCCTTGGCTCAGGTGGGAGGCAAAGTGGGTGAAGGGGTGAGGAGTTGGAGGGCAGAGGAAACCAACGTTTGCACCTCTAATAACTCATTCTCATGCCCTTCCTCATAGCTGTGCCTGCGCTGCTCCTCAGAAAGTCCTAGTCATGAACTCTGCTGACCCTCACCTTCCTCACATTCCCACAACATTGGATGCTTCATCAGCCCCTTCTTGAAAAATCTCCTTTCCTTGGCTTAGGCCTCTCTTCACTGTTCTGACAGCTGGATCCTCCCTGACTGCTTTTGTTCCTCTTGCCCACTGGATAGACATATTCTGTGAGGCTCTGACCCCAATTCCTGCCCTCTCATTCACTTCCTATTCCTTGTGGATCCCACGGCACAGAGAGCTTCACTATCACTTCTGTGCCCAGTAGAGGCCGTCTCCTCAGCTCATGCTCGGCGTCCTTCCACAGTCCTAGACCCGTGTTCCCACGCCTCCCTGCACAGCCCTCTGCTGCATGTTCCTTTGACAGCTCACGCTTGGCATGTCTGAAATCAAACTTTGGTTTCCAGGAAGTGATAGTGAGTGCCAGAAGACTCTCTTAGCAGATTGTGTTTTGGACTTTGAGGCAATATGGTAGACTGAGCTGATGGGGAATAAGCCCCTCCCTCCCGATTGCCAGCTCCAAACATACAAACACAAATAAATGCTGGATAAAATACAACTAAATTAAGAACCAAGATGCAAAGCTGAACTAGAAGCCAAGAAAGGGAAGTCACCATGTGCTAGAAATAAAGTGTGTTCTCAGAGTCAGGACCGTGAGCACAACTGAGGGAGACCACTGTGTGTAGGCTTTGCAGCTGGCACTAGGGTTCTAATGTGTGTATGGAGGAGAGTCCAGGTTGCAGGCCCCATGCACATGGAGGGCTGGAACTCAGCTACGCATAGGAGCCCGAGAACCCTCAAGTGTCACTCATCAGAAAATCTCTGTCCAGCCTGAGTCCCATAAATGCATGAGTAAAAAAAAGTCACCTATGGGAAACTGTCACCCTAGCTTGGACCTTGGGCACCTGTGGGGTCTGTATACAAGAATTGAATTGGTGTGGGGACCCCAGGCCAAGCAATGAGGGGCAGTGTCCTATGGAGATTCAGAGTGTAGACTCTTGGGTGCCAGGGTGGCTCAGTGTTTGAGTGTCTGCCTTTGGCGCAGGTTGTGATCCCGGGGTCCTGGGATCAAGTCCTCACATTAGGCTGCTTCTCCCTCTGCCTGTGTTTCTGCCTTTCTTTTTTTTCTTTTTCTTTCTTTCCTTTTTTTTTTTTTTTTGTCTCTGCCTTTCTGTGTGTGTCTCTCTCATGCATAAACAAATAAAATCTTTAAAAAAAAAAAAAGAGCAGACTCTTGAATCAGATACCCAGGCTCAGCCTCGGATCTGCCTCTGTGGTAAGGGTTAAATGAGCAAATAATTGAAAAAATGTTTAGAACTGTCTGGCACATGGGAACTGTGTTGGGTGAGTATTAGCTGCTGCTGTTATTGTTGTTAGCATTATTTTTGATTCTCCTTGATCGTTCTCAAATGAGCCAGGCCGGGTTGTCTCTGAGCTGAGATCATCACCATCTTTGGGCTGCTCTTCTTGCTCCTGGACTCTGGCCCTTACTCACAGCACTGCTGGGGTGATCACCTCAGAACAGCTCTGGTGTCTTCACTTTCTTGATTAAAGACCATTTTTTCATACTCCCCCACCACTTGCTTGGTTGGAATCTCTGCACCCACCACTCCTCCAAAGTGAGAAGTTCCAATATAACCTTTTTGATGCCATTCTTTTTAACCTGCCATTTGAACATTCATTCACCACCCCCAGTTTTATAATAATGCATATATTGTCAGCCATTTAAAAAAATATTTATTTATTCATGAGACACACACAGAGAGGGACATAGACATAGGCAGAGGGAGAAGCAGGCTCCCCACAGGAAGCCCGATGTGGGACTCAATCCCGGCACCTGGGGTCACACTCTGAGCAAAAGGCAGACACTCAACCACAGAACCACCCAGGTGCCCCTGTCAGCCAATTTTTAACCATCATCTGGATTCCTAACTTTGAACTCCAGCGGTCCCTGAGAGTCAGGGGAGATGCAGAGCTGGGATAAGAGGATTGGAAAGCCTTGATGGGTGTTTTTTTGAGGGAAACTTATATTTGAGAGTATGGTGCTTAAAGAGTGCTCACAGGTAGTGAGCATATTTGCAGAGTGTAGAGGACACTGTAGAGGCATTTTGGCAACAGCAGCAAATATTGAAAGGTTTCATACCTACTTCACACCTACTTCCTGACCTCAAAAAACAAACCATAAACCTTTCAGTTGTGGCCAGCGGGGCATCTGCTACTGCCAGCAACACAGCAACTTAGTGCCCGAAGTCATGTGCGGAAGAGATGCAAGAGTTGGCCAAAGGAATTTCCTGTTCATACACAGCCACAATCAGCTCATTCTTTCCCCTTTGATTAGTATTTGCTGTTCACTCTTAGCTGCTTGTGATTGATATCCTGTTTACAAGTTGACTGGAAGTATCAGAAAAGTAGAACAGGTAATCAGAATGGTCATCATTTGTCCATGGTTTACAAATGGCAACATTAAAAACATACTTTGCCAAGCGGCGAGTTTCCATCTCTCTACTACCTTTCTAGTGTTTTAAAAATTATTATTAATTTTTTTTATTTGAGCTTAGTTGACATAGAATGTTACATTAGTTTCAGGTATACATCATAGTTATTTAACAAGTTTATACATTATACTGTGCTCACCACCAGTGTAGCTACAAGCTGTCACCATATAATGCTTATTACAATATCATTTACTATATTGCTTATGCCAGGCCTTTTGTTACTGTGACTTATTCATTACATAACTGGAAGCCTGTATCTCCCCTTTCCTTTCATGCCTGTTTTGCCCATCCCCCCCAATGCCCTTGCCTCTGGCAACCATTAATTTGGTATTTATAGGTTTGATTCTGCTTTTTGTTTCTTTGTTTATTCATTTGGTTTCTTTTTAGTTTTTTAGATTTTTTTTAAAGATTATTTATTCATGAGAGACACACAGAGAGAGACGGGGGGTGGGCAGAGACACAGGCAGAGGAAGAAGCAGGCTCCATGCTGGGAGCCCGATGTGGGACTCGATCCCGGAACTCCAGGATTATGCCCTGAGCCAAAGGTAGACACTTAACCGCTGAGTCACCCAGGCATCCCTATTAATTTGGTTTCTGAGTAAAATCATATGGCATTTGTCTTTCTCAATCTGACTTATTTCACTTGGCATAACACCCTGTAGGTCCACTCTTGTTGTCACAGATGGCATAACCCCATCCTTTTTTATAGCTGTGTAATATTCCATTATATGTAAATACTTCGTTGTCCTTATTGATTTGTCTGTTGATAGATTTATAATTTGCTTCCATATCTTGGTTATTGTGAATAATGCTGCAGTAGACATAGCAGTGCATCTACCTCTCCAGTCTTGTCCAAAGCAACATGTCTGCTATGCTGCTGCTCCCTTGAGTGTTCCTACCTCCAGGCCACTGTTAGTGCTTTCTTTTTTCGGCTTTGAGGGTCTCTCCAGCCCTGTCTCTGCTGGTTGAAATCCTTAAAGACTTGTTTCTATGACTGCCTCTTCCTGAAGGTCCTCCTCATAATGGAGTTTGTTCTCTCTGGAGTCCTCTTGTGTTATTTCTGACTCTTCATGTCTTAGCAGGCCTTTTTCATTGTTCAACCAGGTTGGGCAAATGGGGATATACACTTGATGCCTGACTCCTCACCCACCTAGACCAAGGATGGGCCCTTGGCAAACTTCCATTTGGGGACTAATCTTAACCTTCTGGCTCTACTTCTGGGGCTTTGTGAGAGTATCTCCCTGGGGTTACTATGAGCACAATTGAAAAAAATGTAGCAAAATTTTTGGAAACACATGATAAAAATTTTCCTATAAGATTATACATTACATATGTATGTATGTGAATGTATGTGTATGTATATGTGTGTGTACATGTAAACTGTTAAAGGATAAGTTTTCTTTAAAGGTGAACTCATGACTCACACAGATATAAAATGAATACTTGCCAAAGATTTTATTTAACTCGTTAATTAGTGAGAGAACCCATAAGATCTTACAACCAATAAAATGTTATCAAAAGAGAATCCTGAACACTATACTTTCATAGTTATGTAAGGAATGCCAAAATAAAATTTTTAATGGGTACAAAACTAGTATTCCCTGGGTGAAAATCAGTGACATTGGTTGAGACATAGTTTGCCTTTCTGTGGACAGGCATTATTGGCATGACTACATTTTCCGCAAGTTAACTTCTACCTGTACAGAGTTTCACATAGCCTTAGTCAAAGACAAGTGGAGACAGACAGCTAGCCCCGACACCTCCTAAGTTTCCAAGTCACAAATTTCCCTTCTTTTTACTTAATGACAGGCTCCATTGCTAATAGTTTTCATTAGACATGTGACTTGGTAATTTGTTTTTCAGAAACTGATAGTTTGTATCAAAAGAGGTAAAAATGACTTCTCCTAAGTGCCCTTGCCTTACTCCTTATTCATTTCATACTCTGTCTGATGAATCCATTGGTCCATAGATTGTCAACGGCACTAAAAATTCTTTCCATACCAACAGTAGACACTGGAATTGAGATAGAATTTTGAGCCAGTTTTAACATACTTGGAGCAACAGGCTCTTTGTTGAAAAGCATTTCCACTATCAAGAAATGTTACTCTCTCAAGGCGAGGGAACAAGATACCAGTGTCCTCATAGAGAGGATTTGGAGGGACTTTTTCTTTTTCCCTCCATGGAGACAGCTCCCAGATTTGAACTATTTACCAGATGAGGAAAGTTTTCATCATTAGTTGAATACAAGTGCCACATGTAGGTTCTCAGAGTGTGTATGATAAGGGAAATTTCCGAGCAACCCATTTGACCATGATTTGTGATATTCCTGGCTTTTGACCCTGTGGTTTATAAGTCCCATTTATCCCATGCAGCTGACATGTGGCATCATGAAAATTATGAAATATTAGTATTTTTTAAAGATGTTATTTTTTAAAGATAATTATTTATTTATTCATGAAAGGCAGAGAGAAAGAGAGAGAGAGAGGCAGAGACACAGGCAGAGGGAGAAGCAGGCTCCATGCAGGGAGCCTGATGTGGGACTTGATCCTGGGACTCCAGGATCACGCCCTGAGCCAATGGCAGGTGCTAAACTACTGAGCCACCCAGGGATCCCCTAAAGATGTTATTTATTTATTCATGAGAGACACACACACACAGAGATAGATAGAGGCAGAGACATATGCAGAGGGAGAAGCAGGCTCATGCAGGGAGCCGGATGTAGGATTCGATCCTGGGACTCAAGGATCATGCCCTGAGCTGAAGGCAGATGCTTAACCACTGAGCCACCCAGATGTCTCTATGTAATATCAGTATTGTTTGATTTTTACTTTGCGATTTTAGTGTACTTTGCATCTGTGGTCACAGACTCTTTCTTAATCCTAATGTTGTATATTTTTGCTTTTTGCCCTATTTGTAGAGAAGGTCTATCTGTTTTGTTGATATAAAAAGTAGTTCTTGGGTCTACTTTGGCATTTAGTTTTATAACATAATCAATTTCTAATTTTATTTTATTTTTTAAAAAATATTTTATTATTATTTATTTGAAAGACAGAGGTAATGAGAGAGAGCATGAGCAGTGGGGAGAGGTAGAAGCAGGCTCCCTGCTGAGCAGGGAGCCCAGTGCAGACTCAATCCTAGGACCCTGGAATCATGACCTGAGCCCAAGGCAGACGCTTAACCAGCTGAGCCACCCAGAAGCCCCTTGATTTCTATTTTTATCTACTAATTGATTTCCCTTACTCTTCTCCCCCATTTCCCTAGCTTCTGGGGTTGAATGTTTAGTGCATTTATATTCTCACTCGTTTAATTTGAAAAGAGTTTAAAACCATGCATTTTCCTCTCAGTATAGTTTTGGCCTCATCACATAGCTTAACAAATGGTTTCTTCTTGTTTGTGGTTTGTAAATAGTACATAATCCTGGCTTTTATTTTTTTCTTTTACTGAACAGTTACTGGAGTTTTCAGAATTTTATAAGGATTTGAATTTTCAAGTTATTCTTAGTTTTTCCATTCTTTTATTCAACAAATACTTAGGCAATGTGCTGTTTGTGTTGAGAACCATACCAGGTTTGGGGAATGGTGGTACAAACACAGCCAGCATCGCTGCTGTCTTCATGGGAATTGCTGTTTGCTGAGTGAGACACATGTAATTGCACAATTAATCCTAGTCATTATAAATATTGTGGAAGAAATCTCAGGGTGCCTCAGGGCTTCTCAGCTTTGCTAGAAGTGAAGTTGCCTGTTGTATTTAGTGAATTCTTCCTTGATCTTATTTTCTTACCTCTTTTCCTGAGCATGAACGCTTTCAGTATTTGCTTGACTCGGGCAGGGAAGTAATTTATGTTCTTCTATATAGTTTTGATGGCTCCTTTCTGAGGCTTCCCTTAAAGTCTGAAATCTCAAGGATCCTCGATTAACATGAGGTTTTCAGTTTGTGGCTCTACTTGTAATAAAAGTTTAAAACATGCATGAATAAATGCTGTTATCTATAAATAAGTCTTAAAAAATTTTTTCAGCATAATACATGCACATTAATTTTAAAATCACGGAGTATGGCAAGGCTTAGTGAAACAACTAAGACTCATTGATCTGTCCTTCTATACCCCATTCATTCCCCAGAGGCAACCACTTCCAGTTATTTAGTGGTTTCTTCTGGTAGTTTCTGTCACATTTCCAACAATGTGCTTTTGCTACAATTTCTTGATCCACTCACTCTAGATAATGGTTGTTGACTTCTTTTTAAAATTTTTTTTTAATTTTTATTTATTTATGATAGCCACAGAGAGAGAGAGAGAGAGAGGCAGAGACATAAGCAGGCTCCATGCACCGGGAGCCCGACGTGGGATTCGATCCCAGGTCTCCAGGATCGTGCCCTGGGCCAAAGGCAGGCGCCAAACCGCTGCACTACCCAGGGATCCCTGTTGTTGACTTCTTTATATGATGATTGTTGGTGTAGTTTCCCTGAATACCTTCTATTTTTCTTCAGAAACACTCATGTTACTGGGGCACCTGGGTGGCTCAGTCGGTTAAGCATCTGACTTTTGGTTGTGCTAAGGTCCATCTCAGGGTCGTGAGTTGTATATGTATGATACATATACAAAATATTTTTTAATTGACTATTAATGTTTTGGTAAGGCTGCTGGTCAACAATAGGATATTGGTAGTTAAGCTTTGGGGAAGTCAAAAGTTACATTTGGATTTTTTACTGTGTGGATGATCAGCTCCCTAATCCCTATATTATTCAAGGCTCAACTTTATATATATATAAAATTGTATAAAATTATGTAAAATATGTAAGTATATAATTTTTAGATTATTTTATCTATTGTGTATAATAAACATATTTTATAGTATATTACAAGATTTTTAGATAATATATAAAAATCTTAAAATTATTTTAATTTTCTTACTATGTATAATAAATAGATCTATTTCTACCCCAAACAATGTGAGCCATCTCTTTCTCTGGAGATGTCTCTTCCAGGGCTGATACTCTGTGAACCAGTGATTCTGAAGGCCTGTTGTTTATCTGTTATCTCAGAGACTCCTGGATTGGCTCCACTGTTTCCTATATCCCATACATTCCTTTACTTGGTTTATTCCTTTATTTTGCTAGAAGAGGTTCTCAAGTAGTTTTCAAATACATGCATGGGAAATAGATGTTCTGAGTCTTCTGGCATCCTGTGCATTACTACTTAGAAATCTGATGCCATCCTGAATTTTATCTGTGGGCACAGAATGGAGCAGATGAGTGAAGTTAACCAGATCCAGCCCTTCTGGATGTGTGTGTGAATATGTGTAGTTGGTGGAGGTGGGGTGGGGTGGGGGAGGCGTCGTGAGGGGGTTGGTAGGAAGTATGTGTATAGAGGCAAGGTTAACAGAGGGAGGTGTGACCTGGAGGAGTCTGGTTTTAAATTTAGGGAGCACACAAATGTGGCTGCCTTTCGTTGTCTCACTCTGCTAAAGAACCCCAGTTGTTGGTTTGAAGTCACTGTGCAGGGTGATTTTTCAGGAACATCCCCCAGGTCTTTAACCTTATAGTGGCCCGGTCATATCCATCTGTCAGGACACAGATGATAGGCTGATCACCTCTGTGGTACTTGCATAGAAGCATTTGACAGGCTAGACAGCTGGGCTAGACTTGGCGGGAGACATGGGCAGTCCCCGAATGGGGTCCAGAGAACCAGTGGTGTAAGCATTGGATGGCAGCATGGCTCAACTGCAGGGGATGCAGATAACAGGGGTTTGTTTGACTGCTGGATGAATTCAGAGGGGTTCTAGGTTGCATTTAGTAATGACTTCCTGGGCAACAGAGTGAGGAATCTACTCAGCTTTACAGTGGAGCAGTTCACAGCTAGAGTATCCGGTTCTTTTTTTTTTTTTTTTAATAAAATAATTTTTATTGGTGTTCAATTTACCAACATACAGAATAACACCCAGTGCTCATCCCGTCAAGTGTCCCCCTCAGTGCCCGTCACCCATTCACCCCCACCCACTGCCCTCCTCCCCTTCCACCACCCCCAGTTCGTTTCCCAGAGTTAGGAGTCTTTATGTTCTGTCTCCCTTTCTGATATTTCCCACACATTTCTTCTCCCTTCCCCTATATTCCCTTTCACTATTATTTATATTCCCCAAATGAATGAGAACATACACTGTTTGTCCTTCTCCGATTGACTTACTTCACTCAGCATAATACCCTCCAGTTCCATCCACTTTGAAGCAAATGGTGGGTATTTGTCGTTTCTAATGGCTGAGGAATATTCCATTGTATACATAAACCAAGAGTATCTGGTTCTGATCTGGGTGTATGTTGTTCTCTGGTGAATTTCTCATCCTCAAGTGTTCATTTCAAGTACTCCTCTCTATGGAGAGCTTTCCTTGACACTTCCCTTGCCCATAATTTATTTATTTGTCTGGGTTCTTGGTCTCTGTTTGCTTGCCACGTTGCTATAATATACACCCCTCTCCTCTATTGAGTCACATTCCCAAGGATTCTCAGACAAGTCACGTTATCTCTGTGATATTGAACCTGCTGGTTTGGCCCCGTGTTTGTCACCGGGCTTTGTAAAGGTCAGATGAGTTAGATGTTGTGGTGTACAAAAAGCAAATGCATTTGCTTACATGATATTGAAGAGCAGCCTCAGTTCACAAGCCAGTTGAGCAACCATTGTTCCTAGCATCTGTGTAGCATCTCTTCTTTGATGTGTCCTGAATTTCTCAGTGGGGGAAGAAAAGCTTGCTATTTATTCTCTAACTTCTTCAGCACTGGAACCTTTTTTCCCAGCTTATTCTTTGCCTCTCTTCCCTGAAGTCCTTAAACTGTCACTGCTTAGCTGGGCTGTGGTTTGGCTACATCCTCTGTGACCCTGAAGGCCAAGGATAAAGGTAATGGGCAGGGCCTGCTCAGAGCAGTTTGGGCTCTCTGATGTACCAGACATGGCCTGAGTCAGGGATTTGCAAACCGAGGTCCTAGGAATTGCACTGTATTTGTACTAAACCCAAAGGGGTTACTTGAGTACAAAAGGCCTGCATCCCCTGGTGCTGGACAGTGACTGTTCCACTTTTCCATGTTGCATGACAGGGCATTTGAACACTGGCCTACTTAGTCTGGTGGATGTGGCAGGGCTGCAGGCTCACATCTTTGCATAGACCATCAGAGCCTCCAAACCAAGCTTGTCCAGGGATGCCCCATATATCCTGCTGGGATCAGCCATTGATCTCAAATCCCAGAGGCACTAGGTTCTGGAAGCTAAACTTGGGGGAGCTCCCAACGTCAGCCACATGCCATGCCAAAGCCAGCCCTCTGTGAGTGACCCTCTGAGTGACCCTCTCTGAGTGACCACATCCTCTTGTGAAGCCTGGTCTCCCAGCCTAGACTCCTATCCTCAAAGCCATTTTATTTAAGGAGCCTTATTGCCATTTCCTGCACTGGGTCTTAACCTGGGACTTGCAGGACAACCACAACATGAGTCCTTAGCATCAAGTCTAGAAAAGCAGGAATTCAGATTTCTATTCCTTCCTACTAAGAAGGCTCCTTAAGCACAGTGACCATCTTTTCACTGATGACCCAGCTTTACATACTATAGACCAAGCTTTACATACTAGAGACCTCCGTCCAAAAGGATCTTTATGTACCTGTGGCTGTGGGTACCTGTTCATCTTGACTTTGCTTAACTAAGTCACCTCGTAGATGACTGCATATGAAAAAGAAGTTTGGCTTCTTTTAATTATAGTATAAGGGGATCCCTGGGTGGCACAGCGGTTTGGCGCCTGCCTTTGGCCCAGGGCACAATCCTGGAGACCTGGGATCGAGTCCCGCATCGGGCTCCCGGTGCATGGAGCCTGCTTCTTCCTCTGCCTGTGTCTCTGCCTCTCTCTCTCTCTCTCTCTCTCTCTGTGACTATCATAAATAAAAAAAAAAAAACTAAAAAAAATATTTTTTAAAAAAATTATAGTATAAGTATGACACAGCTATAAACTACAAGAAATCTGGGATAGCGTAGATTGGAGAGGTGGCCTGGCTCTGGGCAGGCACAACATACACGAGTGGGCCATGTCTAATTTCCTGGGCCTTTGGCAGTAGTGACGATACTGAAGAAAGAGCCAGAAGCTATGGACCAGGGAGAGACCTGATGTAGCAATGCAGTAACTCTGGGGGACCTCTCGTCTATAATGGGCTTCACCCTGTAAGCCATTTGCTGTTGTTTCTATGCACCCACGGAAGCAGGTACTGGTGCAGGGTATTCTGGTATCATTTAGAATTGTGACTAGGTAACTATGGAGGATGTCTTACAAGTGTGAGATTCTCTGAAAAATGACAAAATCAAGGCCATCAAACTTTCCATTTTTTCGTACAACAGTCTCTTATAATCATGAGTTGTGCCCAGGACTCGGCACACAGCAGACATTGTTTAGGATGTTTCACTCAGTCTTTGTGCACAGTTACCCTTTTTTTTTTTTTTTAAAGCTTCTGGTTTATTTCACTTCTCTCTCATACTCTGTATTTTCTTCTCACTTCAGCTTTTGAATCGGAAAGACAAGACCACCTTTGAGAAATTGGACTACCTGATGTCTAAAGAAGATAATTACAAGCGGACCCGGGAATATATTCGAAGCCTGAAGATGGTTCCCAGTATTCCCTATCTAGGTAGGAGACTGAATTGGCTTATTTATTAAGAAACCTTCTCAGTGCCAAATAAGATGTTTTTACAAAGTTTCTAGTTGAGAAATTTTCTAGAAGCAGTGTGGACCATGGATAAAGAGGTAATTGGTTAGCTCCTAGGATTGGAACAGGTCTTTGATACTTCCCAAGAATGGGAACCTCACTGAGGGCCTTGAAACAAGGGATACTCTGCTTCTTATATAAGTAACCTGTGAATCACACACCTCCCCAGCCTACAATCTAGAGGGGTCACAAGACTTAATGGTTCATCCATATCCTCTTGAACCTGGGGAACCCAGGCCAAAACTCTTCTGTTCTGGTTCTCTGGGAGTTATTAGCATATTCCATAAGATTTGTAATAACAAAATTATAATAATTATTGAATTTTCTGATTAGTAAATAATACATGTTCATTGCCAAGAATTAGGAGAAGAAAATTCATATTATTTATTATCCCACATAGATCTAATCACTGTTTTGCATCATGTCCTTTAATTTTTTGGGTACATATAACAATCCATGTTTATAGTGAATATTTAATGTTATTAAACCCCATATGCATGGATTTGCCAAACTTGAATTTGCTAATATTGACAGGTTATTTCTACATTTTTGTTATTAAAATGTTGCAGGGAACATCCTTATGCAAAAACCTCTATATAGTTATGATTATTTTCTTACAATAAATTCTTAGAAGTGTGATTATTGGGTCACAATGTATGTAGAATTTTGCTTTCTTATTTTTGTTTTCAAAACACTCTCCATAGAGGCTGTAGCAACTTACATATTCTCGACATAAACAAACACTGTGTATTTTCATCTGTGTGGGGTTTTTTTTCTTTTCCTTTCTCTCGCTCTCATTTTTTTCTTTGCCAATTTGATAGGTGAAAAATACTTCTTGTAGTTTGGGTTTCACGGTCATGCTAATTTTATGAAAAAGTATTTATACCTTTTTATGACCTAAAAATAGTACTAATAACGAGGGAAATTAAAGTTTTATAAAAGTGGCTCCCTAAAATTTTCAGAGATCTAGTGTTAATTTCCTGGAGATATGTTTTTGATAACTTACAAATGCCTTCCATGAAAATTGTTTTCTAATTCCTTTTTTTTTTTTTTTTTTTTTGAGGGAGACGCAAGTACGAGTGGGGGAGGGGAAGTAGGAGGAAGAGAATCTTAAGGAGGTTCCATGTCCAGCATGTAACCCAATGTGGGGCTCAATCCCACAACCCTGAGATCATGACCTGAGTTGAAATCAAGAGTCAGAAGCTAAACCGAGCTACCCAGGCACCCCTGTTTTCAAGTTTTTTAAAGTCATTTTGGGAAATTTAATTTTAGTAGAAAATTGTCCACTTGACCCAAGTTTTAAAAAGTATTTGCATAGCATTCTTTTTCTCATTTAGTTTTCTTTGACCATAGTTTTATATAATATTCTCCTATAAATTTTAGCCTCTTATGTGTGGATGGTTGTATTTGTTTTGCATTGCTGATAGTTTGCATTTTTGTTTTCTCTTTCTTTTTTTCGTTTACTTTGTCAGAGGTATGTCTGTTGGTCTTCCCAGAGAATTAGACTTTGTATTTATCAGTCACATTGTCCTTCTGCTTTCTAGTTTATTATATTATGTCAGCCTAAAATGTGCTTTTTGTCTCCACATTTTAGCACCTCTGAAGTTGGGATGCATCTTTCAATTGATGGCAAACAAAGCATTGTGATGTTGTTTAATTGGCAGTGGTTTTTCTTAGTTATACATAAAATGACAGTGTGTTTTATTTTTTTATTTTATTTTATTTTATTTTTTTTAAAGATTTTATTTATTTGAGAGCAAGCGAGCGCACATGAGCAGGGGGAGAGGGAGAGGGAGGGGCAGGCGCCCCACTGAGCAGGGGGCCCAAGGTGGGACTCCATCCCGGGATCCGGGGGTCATCACCTGAAAGGAAGACAGATGCTTAACCGACTGAGCCAGCCAGGCTCCCCGGAAGGGCCTTTATTTATTTATTTAAATATTTTTTTATTCATGAGACACACACACAGAGAGGCAGAGACACAGGCAGAGAGAGAAGCAGGCTCCATGCAGGGAGCCCGATGTGGGACTCGATCCCGGGTCTCCAGAGTCACGCCCTGGGCCGAAGGCAGGCGCTAAACCGCTGAGCCACCCAGGGATCCCCGACAGTGTGTTTTAGAATGATGTCCTAAATTTGATGAAATATGGAATTTCTGCTTTGTCTTTTATAGTTCATCTCTCCTGTTTTCCTTATGTTGTTTTGTTGTTTCTATTAACTACTTTGGTTGTATTATTGGCTCATTTGTATAAATATTACTTTTTCCTCTTTAATTTGGAAAACAGTTAAGGGCATACATTTTGCCCTGATAGCTGCTGCATGTTTTGTGATACAGTTTTCTCAGTGATATTCTTTAAATGTTCTGTGATTATAGTTTCAGTTTTTCCTTTATCCAAGTAATAGTTAAAGAAGTGGTTTTTTTTTTTTTTCATTTTTTAAGGGCTCGAATTTTCTTCTTGTTTTCAAGTGGCTTTATGGAGATTAGAATTTATGTCCCATCCATTTGGAGGGTCCAGTTCAGTAGTTTTCAAAGAATTGTGCAGCCATCAACACAATTTTGCAACATTTTCATCATCCCAAAGACAAACCCTATGCCCGTTAGCGGTTACTCCCTTTTCCTTCTGGCCACATCTCTTCTGCTCTCACTCCCAGCCCTCAGCAACTGCCAGTCTACTTTCTCTATATATAGATTTGCTTATTCTGGACATTTCATGGAAATTTAATGGCACAGTATATGGTCTTTTATGACTGGCTTTTTCCCCTTTAGTATCATGTTTCCAAGTATTGGAACATAATCCCTACTTCATTCCTTCACATTGTCAGATAACATTCCATTGTGTGGACACCATGCTTTATTTATTTATTTGATGGACATTTGAATTGTTTCACTTTTTGGCCATCATACATCACACTGCTATGAGCAGCTTTGGGTTTTAAAAACAGTCTTCTAATTTTTTTTACATGGTTTTTGGGATATGTGGCATAAATGCTTTCTAGGTTTTAACAAATGTTTGACGTTTGTAGTTTAATATAAGATCATTTTTTGTAAGTGCTTCATGGGTGCTGAAAAAGAAGAGTAATCTTGCAAATTACTCTTATAACTTCATTAGAGTATTTAAATGATTAACTTGTGATAACTTAGTCTATTAAGTACAGAAATAAATGTTGGACTCCCCTTGCATTTCAAATAGTTTCTGCCTTACATTATTTAGTATATAGTAGTTTATAACAATTGGAAGTTTATGGTACACTGTCCCATACAAAATGATCTTGATTCTGTTTGTTAATTGCTTTTACTTCTTCGATAATAATTCTGTGAAATCTCTTTAATTTTTCATTTGTATTCATTTTATAAATCTTTGACTATATTTTGGGATTGGATATTTTAGATTGCCTTAAGTGTGATCTTTGAAAACTGCACTTAGTTGGACCCAATATGAGAGACCTTGCCTTTTAGTAGGGGAATACTTTTACATACTCATTTATTCTTGTGCCATATTATTGATTCTGTGCTTTCTTTTTTATGCTTTTTTATTCTTTCCTTGTCTTTTCTTATGACTTACTGTAAACTGCAGTGTCTTTCTACTTAATTTGCAAATCCCCACCTCAGATCTGCAGAGGGAGGGCATGTTGATGCACATAGCTCACAAACCCATTCCCACTTTGCCTGAGGCTGATCTGTTGAGGGATGACATTGATACTGTTAGGATGAGGGGGTTGCCTAATGCAAGCCTGGTGGTCCTCCCAGCAGAGGTGCTTCTGGACTGTTAAGGATGGACTCTTCTCTTTTCCTAAGAATGATCATGAGAGCTGCTGCTTACTGTCTACTTTCTGTGCCTGGCACTCTGCTAGGCATTTTAATGCATTATCTCAATGAATGGTCGTAATGGTCCAGTGAATAAGCAGGCACTGAGAGGTTGCCTAGGGTCACATAACTTGAGAGTGGCAGAGCCAGGACTTGGCCCACATTGTCTGGCCGTAAGCCCTAAGCTCTCAATATCACCCTCTCCTGATGCCCCATCTCCACTGTCCAGGTCATTATTTTCCTATTCCTCCCTGGCAGTTGCTACCTGTGTGTCCCCTGTCATTTATGACTTGAGGGTAGCCTCCACCAGACACTAAATGAAGGCGGATGAATTGTCTTGACTCTTTCTTGTGACACTCTCCGTTCTTGGACCTCAAGGCAGTGCTGTTTTGGGCTTTTGAGGGCAAACTGGACCAATACTGTCTCCCCTTTCTGACCCCTGTCCCTTGTAATCAGACCAAGTATATGAGTTACCTCCTTGGGCCACCAGCCAGAGGCCCCTCATGCATTACCCAGTGGCTCTCGTCAGGCCACAGGATGGGTCTGCACTTGCAGTGGACATGTAGCCTGTGCCAGCCCTGAGTTACTGGAGTTGTGGCCCTTCTTGGCCTTGATGGCTTCATCTCAGCTGCCTCTTCCTGGAGTTAGGTAGTGGAGAGGCTCTGTGTGGGCCTCAGTGTGGCACAGCACTTCTGCTTCTACCTCCAAGAGCCCAGCTTAACTGCCCTGCCCCTGTGCTTCCAGCCTGATGGCAATTTCCCACTCCCCTCAGTCAGTCAGGCTGCATTTCTCATGCTCCTTGCAGCATGACTCCCTGACATACACGAGCAAGAGGAAGAGAACAGGAGGTGACCCCAACACGCTTTCCATTCTCAGGACTGTGTGCAGGGGCTTACCATGGGGCGAGCACTACAGTTTCGTTAGAAAGAATGAAGCAGGATCCCGCTCTGAGGCTTAGAGGGCTCATGGTCTTGAGGACAACTGGGGCCCAACCTGCCCGTCAGATCCCTGTGGACAGACCCTGCCCACATCCAGGTTGTGGTTTCAGTACTGGTTCCTCTTGGAAACCCAGCCTGTCCCAGGGCTGGATTTGTTTATTGCAGGGGGAATAGTTACATAATTCCTGGAAAGTACAATGTAGGAAAAAATGTCCGAAACCGTTTCTTTTTCCTTTGGCAAAGTCCTCACTGTAGGTCTTTCCCTCAGGGAGAGGGAGTTATTCTCTCGGAGGAACTTGAGGTCAGTCCCTGATATTTCCTGATGCTTTGTTGCTTCTGTCGCTGGAGATCTTGAGCGCTGCTCCAGCAGATATTTGCCTCTAATGGCGAGTATAGGGTTTACTTTTGTAATGACCTCCTAAACGTCTCTCGGAGGTTCTGTGCTAATTGATTGCCTGGGACTATTCAGGACTCTTTACTCGTGTGTCCCTCACTTCCTATAAAAGTGCCCTCACGGGGACACCTGGGTGGCTCAGCAGTTGAGCACCTGCCCCTGGCTCAGGGAGTGATCTGTGGTTTCAGGATCAAGTCCCACATCAGGCTCCCTGTGTGGAGCCTGCTTCTCCTTCTGCCTACATCTCTCTCTCTCTGTGTCTTTCATGAATAAATAAATAAAATCTTAAAAAAAAAAAGTGCCCTCACATAGTGCCAGCTGGTATTAGTAACGCTGTGAGTATGTAGTCCAGCTCCTTTGCATGCAAATTTTAGGGCCAGTTGGCTGCACTTTGGTGCACTGTTTCTCGTGAAACATTAATTCAAAAAACACTGAGGGAAAACTTACTACAGTTTAAAAATAAGATGGTCTGAAAAAGTTTCTTCCCAGTTACTTCAAAGCGTAAAAATAGTGGCGGGAAATAGGTCAATTATTTGCAGCTTAAATTGATCTGATGGCAACTCCTTGTTCATACCCAATTCAGACTGCAGTGGTAATAAAAGCAGGCCAAGGGCTGTGAAGAATGGCTCTACCATTTGTTTCTAAACAGCTTTGTTGACTTAGAGGGTGTTTGATTTTCACTACCTGTAATTCCCTCCAGGAAATAGCTACATAAAATTAAGAATGTAATGGATTTTAAAAGATTTAGAGCTGATTCTAAAAGTAACTATAGGCAGGGTGGAAAATTGGGATCTCTCAAGGAACAGATACTAGGCATTCTGACAGTTCTGAATCATAAGAAAACATTTAGACATTCTTGGTAAATTTACCCAGACTTTGATACATGAAGGAAATTTCTAGAACCTAAAGTATTCCTTCAAACCAGCAAACCGTTCCATAGATAAAGTAAGTCTTTATTTTCAAATATGGACTCTGAAGTTTAAAATGAAGGGAACTTGTTTCTGAGTTTAAACAAACTGACCTCAAAAGGACTTTCAGAAAGAAGTGTTTGTGCCGATGCCCAAAAGCCTCCCAAACAGCAAGGTGAGTGAGGGGCTAACACTCTGAGCTTGAGGGCAACATGTGCCAACCCCTTTGCAAGGCACTGTGTTCTCAGTGCTTGCCATTGAATGATGGGTGGGTACTTTTGTTAGGTGATGGATGAGCCAGACACCCTCTCTGTTCTGGTGAAGCTCACAGGCCAGACCTGGTCACCAGCAGTGAACAAGAAACTAAAAGTTAGCTGAGCTGAGCTGAGCACAATGAAGGGAAAGACAAAGGAGCAGATAGAGGGGCCCTGACCCAGTCTGGGGGACCAGGGAGGGTTTTCTGGAGCAGAGCCCTGAAGGATGAATAAGCTAGGCGAAGAGGTGGGAGGTGAGCATGCCAGACAAAGACAACAGCTTGTGCAAGAGCCCTGAAGTGGGGAAAAACATGTTTGTTGGAAAAACTGGCTGGAGAGTTGAAATTGAGGGGGAGGGTATTTTGAGAAGCAGCTGGAGTAGAATGGAAGGGTGAGATCACCTGGGGCCCAGACACTGTGAGTGGAGAGCTCAAGCCTTGATCCTCCTAAGAGCAGTGGGAAGCCATGGAGGGCTTAAAGCAAGGGCAAGGCCATTGGGCTTGTATTTAACACGTGCCACCTTGCCTGCAGCATGTGAGTAGCTTCAAGGAGATCAGGATGGAAGAGGGAAGGCTAGGTAGGGGGCCATGCAGAAGCCCACGCTGTGTCACTGTATTTCAGAAATTGCTAGAGGGGGAGGGAAAACATTTTAAACCAGTTCATTTTACTTTACTTTTTTTCATTTATTTATTTTTGAGAGAAAGAGAGCACGCACACACATGTGTGAGGTGGGAGGTGGGCCAGAGGGAGGGAATCTTAAGCAGACTCTGTGCTGAATGCCTGACATAGGGCGATCCCAGGACCCTGAGATTGTGACCTGAGCCGAAATCAAGAGCTGGATGCTCAATCAGCTGAGCCACCCATTCATTATTCATTATTTCTAATGAATTAGAAATAATTCATCTTAGAGCAGGACCTTGGAAAGACATAAAACAGTTATCAGTGAGCATGTCCCTTACACCTGATGGAAACAAATGGCATTTCCCTGTGCTTTGCCTTTGAGAATCACTGAGAATCATTTGAGCTGTGGCCCCCTTAGAGCAGCGATGAAAGGGCAAGCACAGTGCTCTTTTCATCTACTGACAGAATACAGGTGGGATTGGGCTGGCTGATGCCCAAGACACTTCTGTGTCCCAGAACATGGACCAGAGAGGCCACCACCACCCCAGGACCAAGTCCATTGGCTCCCAGTTCTGGGGTGACCACATTGTCCTGTAGCTGTCCCTAAGTTCACCAGCATTAAGGGTAATCCTTTCCTTTCGTGCCCAACTGAAAAATTTCCATTCCACATGCAGGAAATCCAGACTTTTTTGTTTTCAGTTCTCCACCCGATGTGTTTCTAAGGATCCCCAAGGAATACTCACTTCTTCCACAGACCCATCCTGGTTGTTGCATGGTGCCTTAGCTGGTTGCCTGGCTCCAGACCTCTGATCCATCCCTCCAACATCTCTGCCTTTCCTACCCAGTCCCTGCAGCTGGATCTATGTGGAGCCGGGCTCCTCCTTCCTCCCCTGGGAAGCACAGTTTAGGATGGATCCGGGGATGTCATTGTCCCCAAAGAAAGGTTTAAGCTTCCATTCTGGAGTGCCTGCTCCCGGAGCTCCCAGACTATGCCCTTTCTCCTCTTTGCCTGACGGACTCATGCTGCAGGACTGACCTGCTACCCTCCTTTTCCCAGCTCAGGAGAGCCTTTGATCAAATTTCCCCTTCCTCATATTGAGGGATTCACCTTCTCTGAGGCCCAGCAAGCAGGGAAAAGCTGCCCTCTGACCCATCTCAAACATGCTTCCTGGCCAGCAGAATTATCACAAAGACAACTCCCATCTCAAGTGAAAGAAACCTTTTCTATTATTTTATAGAGTGAACAGCTGCATATTGTCTTGAATCTCATTCTTTCCAGAAGAGAATTTTGTCTTTACTTTTGCATTCTGAAGATTTGTTACCTTAAAATTCACATTTTTATGGGACTTTGTAGTCACATCCCATTTTTACAAAAAGCCACTGGATGTTATTAAAACCCCCATTTTGCCAGGGCCAGATGGCTTCCCAGGGGAATTCTATCAAACGTTTAAAGAAGAAACAATACCTATTCTACTAAAGCTGTTCCGAAAGATAGAAAGGGATGGAATACTTCCAGACTCGTTTTATGAGGCCAGCATCACCTTAATTCCAAAACCAGACAGAGACCCACCAAAAAGGGGAAGTATAGACCAATCCCTCCCTGATGAA
This sequence comes from Canis lupus dingo, assembly GCF_003254725.2. NCBI lineage: Eukaryota > Metazoa > Chordata > Mammalia > Carnivora > Canidae > Canis > Canis lupus. Next base: position 57,498,006 of record NC_064251.1, on the reverse strand, counting down.
CACAGATGCAAAAATTCTCAACAAGATACTAGCCATTAGGATCCAATAGTGCATTAAGAAGATTATTCACCATGACCAAGTGGGATTTATCCCCGGGATGCAAGGCTGGTTCAACACTCATAAAAACAATCAACGTGATAGATCATATCAACAAGAGAAAAAACAAGAACCGTATAATCCTCTCAATAGATGCAGAGAAAGTATTTGACAAAATACAGCATCCATTCCTGATCACAACTCTTCAGAGTACAGGGATAGATGGAACATTCCTCAGCATCTTAAAAGCCATCTACGAAAAGCCCACAGCAAATATCATTCTCAATGGGGAAACACTGGGAGCCTTTCCCCTAAGATCAGGAAAAAGACAGGGATGTCCACTCTCACCACTGCTATTTAACATAGTACTAGGAGTCCTAGCCGCAGCAATCAGGCAACAAAAAGAAATAAAAGGCATTCAAATTGGCAAAGAAGAAGTCAAACTCTCCCTCTTTGCAGATGACATGATACTGTACATAGAAAACTCAAAGACTCGATCCAAGATTGCTAGAACTCATAGAGCAATTCGGCAGTGTGGCAGGATACAAAATTAATGCCCAGAAATCAGTGGCATTTCTATACGCTAACAATGAAACTGAAGAAAGAGAAATTAAGGAATCAGTGCCATTTACAATTGCACCCAAAAGCATAAGATACCTAGGAATAAACCTATCCAAAGAACTAAAGGATCTATACCCTAAAAACTACAGAACACTTCTGAAAGAAATTGAAGAAGACACAAAGAGATGGAAAAATATTCCATGCTCATGGATTGGAAGAATTAATATTGTGAAAAAGTCAGTGCTACCCAGGGCAATTTACACATTTAATGCAATCCCTTATCAAAATACCATGGACTTTCTTCAGAGAGTTGGAACAAATCATCTTAAGATTTGTGTGGAATCAGAAAAGACCCCAAATAGCCAGGGGAATATTGAAAAAGAAAACCAGAGCCAGGGGCATCACAATGCCAGATTTCAGGTTGTACTACAAAGCTGTGGTCATCAGTACAGTGTGGTACTAGCACAAAAACGGGACACATAGATCAATGGAACAGAATAGAGAACCCAGAAATGGGCCCTCAACTCTATGGTCAACTAATATTCGACAAAGCAGGGGAGACTATCCACTGGGAAAAGGACAGTCTCTTCAATAAATGGTGCTGGGAAAATTGGGCAACCACGTGCAGAAGAATGAAACTAGACCATTCTCTTGCACCATACACAAAGAAAAACTCAAAATGGATGAAAGATCTAAATGTGAGACAAGATTCCATCAAAATCCTAGAGGAGAACACAGGCAACACCGTTTTTGAACTTGGCCACAGCAACTTCTTGCAAGACACATCTATGAAGGCAAGGGAAACAAAAGCAAAAATGAACTATTGGGACTTAATCAAGATAAAAAGCTTATGTACAGCAAAAGAAACAGTCAACAAAACTAAAAGACAACCTACAGAATGGGAGAAGATATTTGCAAATGACATATCAGATAAGGGCTAGTATCCAAGAACTATAAAGAACTTATTAAACTCAACACCCAAGAAACAAACAATTCAATAGTGAAATGGGCAAAAGACATGAACAGAAATTTCAGAGGAAGACATAGACATGGCCAGCAAGCACATGAGAAGATGTTCCGCATCACTTGCCATCAGGGAAATACAAATCCAAACCGCAATGAGATACCACCTCACACCAGTGGGAATGGGGAAAATTAACAAGACAGGAAACAACGAGTGTTGGAGAGGATGTGGAGAAAGGGGAACCCTCTTGCACTGTTGGTGGGAATGTGAACTGGTGCAGCCACTCTGGAAAACTGTGTGGAGGTTCCTCAAAGAGTTAAAAATAGACCTGCCCTATGACCCAGCAATTGCACTACTGGGGCTTTACCCCAAAGATACAGATGAGTGAAAAACTGAGACACCTGCACCCCAATGTTTATCGCAGCAATGTCCACAATAGCCACACTGTGGAAGGAGCCTTGGTGTCCATTGACAGATGAATGAATACAGATGTGGTCTATGTATACAATGGAATATTCCTCAGCCATTAGAAACGACAAATACCCACCATTTGCTTCAACGTGGTTGGAACTGGAGGGCATTTTGCTGAGTGAAGTAAGTCAATTGGAGAAGGACAAACATTATATGGTCTCATTCATTCGGGGAATATAAAAAATAGTGAAAGGGAATAAAGGGGAAAGGAGAGAAAATGAGTGGAAAATACCAGAGAGGGTGACAGAACATGAGAGACTCCTAAGTCTGGGAAATGAACAAAGGGTGGTAGAAAGGGAGGTGGCCCAGGGGATGGAGTGAATGGGTGATGAGCACTGAGTGGGGCACTTGATGGGATGAGCACTGGGAGTTATGCTATATGTTGGCAAATCGAACTCCAATTAAAAAATATACAAAAATAAAAAACCATTTTGTGAGTGAGAAAAGCCACAGTTTGACTTATGACTTAGTCAATGTCATATGCCAGGCGGATACCAACTGCAGCTCAACATCACATGCCCTGGCTGGGGCTCCACCCAGCCTTAACTCACACATCCTCTGCCTTGTGCCCCCATCTCCATGGAGAGAAACAGTGCAGGATGAAAACATGTTGGGGAGACATTTGCTCTGCTGCCCAGAGCTGAGCACCTTGTCACCTTTGTCCCTCCTGGGGCGCAGAGAGGATCTGCAGTCTGTATTTCTCTGAATCAAGAAGTTGTGTCTGAACCCCTAAAGGAGGTGAGAGCAAAGCCCACTTTGTGCAAGAAAAAGTGTGTCTTCATAGCAGGAATCCGTGTGCTCATGAGGATGCCCGCTTCACCTTGACCTTTAGTCTCTGGATTTCTAATCAGAAGCTCACGACATTAATAATGACAACTCTTGATTCTCTCCTATGTGACCAGCACTGCACTGTGACCAGCACTGCACTGAGCACTTTATAAGAATTATCTCATTTAATCCTCCTAATGCTCCTTCCTCTGGGGGTACTATTTTTAACTTATTTCACAGCTTCAGAAGCCAAACAGGATTCATGTTAAAGATCTCATTACTTTTAGTGGTGCCACTTCCTTTTGATGAGACCAGTGTCCAACCCAGTCTAATCCCATGCCCACCCATAAGCCTCAGAATATGCCACATTTCCCTATAAAAGGTCTTCACAGTCTGGGAAAACCCAGACAGTGTACTGAGAAAGATTGTCTCTGGAGACCCTCCTTTTGTGGAGTGGAGGCTTGAGGTGGGAGACTGAGGAGCCCCTCCAGGTCAGCTGGCCCTAAGCAGGACTAAGGTTGGTGGGGGTAGAGGAAGGGCTAGAGAGTTTCTCCATCCTCAGGAGTAACCTGGCACCTTGGATGTCTCCTTGCAAGGAGGCTTGGAAAGGGAGAGTTAAGACAATTGACACCAAGAATCTGAAAGATTCTGAGTGGCTGATAGCTTGTAAGATGGCCTCAGTCATCCCTGATCCCTAGCATTCCTGTCCTTATGTAACTCCTTCCCCTTGAGCATGGGCAGAATATACTGACTTACTCCTAACATATAGAATATGACAGAAATAATGGGGCATCTATTCTTAGATCAGATTGTGCCTTCAGTGTGAGGGGCTTGCTCTCTCTTCCTGTTTCTTGGACCTCTTCCTCTCTCTCGGATTCTGGGGGAATCCAGCTGCCTTGTGTTTGGTAGTTCAGTGGAGAGGCTCCTGTAACAAGGGGCCTCAAGAGACTGAGGCCTGCCAGCCACCTCATGAGTGGCCTACCTCGGTGGAGCCTTCAGATGAGACCACAGCCTCGGCCCATGGCTTGACTGCGTCACTTGAGACTTCTTGAGCCAGAGACACCCAGCTGAGATACCCTCAAATTTCTGACCGCAGAACCTGCAAAGTAATACATAAGTATGCTGCTAAGTTTTGGGGTAATCTGTCACATAGCAATGATAACTAGCACATCTCACAGCCTTGATCACCATCCCACATTTATTACTTTGTTACCTCAACTGTAAAACCAAGCACACAGAAGACTGTAAGATTGATCTCTAGGGCAGCAGGAAGTTCTAGGTCCCTCTCAGAAGCTTATTTTGAGGGAAGGAAATCCTGTAGGAATAAGAGAGGGTGGTTGCCACTTTGAGAAGTAATGGGGAAAAAAAAGAGAAGTAATGAATTTTTGCAGCTCTGTAAGGAAGAAGGGGCCTGAAGAGGGCCTAGCAAGTCACCTTCAAAAAGGCTGTGGTTCCCTACTCAAGTTTATGGTAGGCTTTAGTGGGTAATGTGTGCAGACCTTCAGAGGTCCAGGAGTGCCTGCTTAGGAAACTGGAAGATCTGTTCTGTGTGGCCACCCAGAAAGCTGTGTTGGGGAAGAGCCTCCAATGCCCACTCATTCTCTTAGAAACTTTTTAGTTTATAAAAGTAACGCATTGTTTGTTGTAAAACTCACACTAAAAGGAAGTCTGTGAAGTAAGAAGTGAAAATCCCCTTCTTCCTCGCCTACTCGCCCAGAAGCAGCCACAATTAACAGTTGGTGTGTATCCTTCCAGACGTTTTAATCTCCATACACTGATGTATGTCCATGTGGGTGTGGGGGAGGATGCAGATAATATTGTGCTTTTTAACCCAAATGGGGACATTTTATTCATTTTGCTTTGCACCTTACATTTTGTTCCATGTAAAGAGTCACAGATGTTGTTTGGTGGCAGCACATGTAGAACTTCTTCCTTCTGTCTAGTGGCTCTGTGGCACCCGTGGCAGGCACGTGGGTGGTTCGCTGAGCTGGGCCTGGGTGCATGCCGGTTTGTTCAGCCATGTGCTGACTGATGAGCAGGCAGGTGGCTTCTGTGCTCTCCCTTCAGTGGCAAATATAGTGGAGAACATCTTTACTGGTATGCCTTTACTCACCTGCAGAGTATTTCTGCAACAGAGTGTGGGAAGAGGAATTGCCAGACAGACTGTTTGTGACTTATCTCAGGTAGCTGCTGCAGAAATGCCCTCTGAAAGGTGACATTTCCACTTTGCCAAGAGTGTGAGCATGCCTGTTGGCCCCACTCTCACCAGCACTAGGCCCTACTGACTCCTTTTTATTTATGAGGAAATGTCAGGTGAAAGATGGCATCTTGTTTTAATGCACGCTTTTCTACCCGTCAATCCTTTGTGTTCTTGGCAAAGAAGCTACTTTTCTCCTTTAAACACATGCTCCCCGGGCTCTCCTGCACCCAGGGTCAGGCAGCCAGGCCCTCAGGCCTCCCACCCAGCTGCTCATCTGCCCTCTGCTCCCACTTCTGTGTCCTGAACACCTCCATCTATCCTTAATCTCTCTCCTGTGTCCCCAGCACAACCGCATGCTGCCCTGATCAATGAAGAAGGGCTGCTTGGCTCTTGGGTCCATGGAGAGGAGGCTGAAAGAAACTAGTGCCCACACTTTTTTCTGAAGCTTGGTCAGCATTCTGGACTCCAAAGAGGCTTCATGCTGCCTCTTAGTTTTTTCCGTCTTTGAGGTAACTAAGATGTCAGCCTTTGTCATTACATGGCTCCAGAAGGGAGCCTCTACATTACCCTTCCAGGCTCTCAATCACTGCCAGCTCTCTAAGGATCAGGGTAAATGTGGCCTGTCCACCCTGCCCAAGGAACTCTCTTCTTGGGAAGATGTCCCTCAGCTTCAGGAGGGTGCATGTGCTGAAACAGGGGGAAGAGAGCATCCCTTGACCAGCCCATAGAACTGAATTTATCATGATCGGTGGTGAGATGGAGATGGGCTAACCAGATAGCCTCACACCTGGGAGGTGCCACAGGTGGAAGTGCTTTGGGAAGGCCACACAGATGAGAGAGATTATGTGTCTGGGTTCCCAGTGTGGGTTGAGCTGCCCCAAGCTGTCCCATGTCTGGAAAGACGGGGATACTTGAATGTCTTAGTGATGGTTGGTACCAAAGCATTGTGTTCACAAGTGGCAGAGTCTCAGACTAGGGCTGTGTCAGGCTTGACTCTGGATCTGAGAGAGACTAGGTAAGGAAGCCCCAGGCATGAAGGCATGGAGATGGGAGGTGGACATGAGCCACCACAGTGGGGACCCAGCCACCAGATGATGTGGCTCAGGGCTTGGACTGGAGAGAATTGTGCACAAGATGACAGCCAGACTGGCTACAAGTTGACCCTGTGACTGCCAAAGGTTGGGGCTCAGTCTAGAGGTTAGAGGACAGGTGGAAGCAAGACAGGCAGGGCCCAGCCTTTAGCCCGGGCAGAGCCCTGGTAAACAGCCCCTGGCTGGCTTCCTGACACCTGGGGACCTATTGTCCATCCAGCTACGTCTGCACAGATAGGCTGGCTGGCTAGCTCATGTAACTGCTGCTGTAGGCAGCAGGCCACCACGATTCTCAGATGTGTAGGGGGGGATCACAGGGTGAGAGAGGGCCTTAGTTGTTTCATTTTGCCTTGTGGACAGTGACCTAGTACTACAGAAGCAGGAGTGCAAATCCTGAATGGCTCAGAGTGCGTGTTCTTGGGCAAGTCGCTTACATTTCTGAGCCTTGATTTCTGTTCTGTCAAAGGGAGTATAATTAGAAGACCCACCTCAGAGATCTGTTAATGAGATTTAAAGAGACAACTCATGGTGCCTGGCACACAGAAAGCACTCCGTAGATGGTAGACAGCATGAGTGTAATCCAGAGTGAAATACTGCCAGGAAGACTCCAGCAGTGGGGATCTGGTTGTCTCCAGTATCCACAGAGACTATTGAGAAACTCAGCAAATCCAGAAAGGGCAGGAAGAGTCCCATCTGGGCATAGCCAGGTGTCACATTTAGTGGCCCAGCAGGGCCTGGAAGGGTTGGGTGTGCTTTGTGCAGTAGAGCAGGAGTGGACAGGGGGAGGTTCTGAGGAATAGACACCATCGATATGTAGTGAGACAGGATCTACCTACCCAGCAAAATATAGCCTTTGGAGAGGAGGGGGATGAACAGCAGCTGAAGTACAGTGTAGACACCTTGGATATAGATGCAGGCCAAGACCTCTGCTTCTCTGGGAACCTAGGAACTACCCCTAGCTGTCCCCACAGCACTGAACAGCAGTGTTCACTCCAGCCAGAGTTGATAGGCCTGAGGTGGACACCCAACCCAAGCAGGCCAGTCAGATCCTCTGGCTGGGAGTTAGCACTGGAAGGGAGGGTGCTTGTAAGTCTTTGCTGGCACTCAGACCAAGAGGACATGTGAGCTCAGGAATTCCATGCTGGGAAAAGCAGATGGATGCACAATGAGAAACAGAGAGACCTGCAAGCAAGGGAAGAGGAACAGAAAGGGGAGAGGCTGGAAACTCTGCTGCCTTGCCTCTTGAAGGCTTTCCAGGCAGTTTCTGGTTCCTGGCCCTCGTGAGGCCCAGCTGCGTCCCTGCTCATGGACTCTGGGAGATACCTCGTGTCCTTATGTAACCAGCTTATTAAATGAGCTGGACTCAGTCAGGTGTAAGAAGAAACCAACTTAATTTTTTCCCCAGTGTCCTTTCCAGCCTACCCTGTGGACTAGCTCTTTCCTCAGCCAATGCTGAAAACTTCTCAAGCCCCTTCATCTTTCTGCTGTGAGGACGAAAAAGCTGTCTGTTCTAAGCACCTGGTCACCACAAACAGTCTGGGGTAGTAGTCAGAAGTTTGGACTTGTAAAGCCCGAGACTCAGAGGCCTGGGCTGGGGGAGGGCCTACAGTCAGTTCTGTCCCTGGACCCTGCAGCCCTCCTGCCTCCTGATTGCCCACTGAGGTCTGTGAGCCTTGGGCTTGGACCAAGGGAGAGGGAGTAGGGAGGGGTCATGGCTCATCCTATGTGGCTGATTCAGTTGTAATTCAGAGCTTGTGCCCTGTGGGTATCCCAGATGCCCAAGCACCTGTGCTCTGCTGCTGCCAGACAGTTTCTCTTCTGGGCACTTCAGACTCAGCTGCTGTGATGGGGTGGTACTCCACTTCTGCTTCACCACTTATGGCCCCTTGTTTGGCTCCTGGGGCTTCCTGCACGGCCCTCTACCCCACTCTCCAGGCAGCCCTTCGGTTCCTAGGAGACCATATCCTTGCCTCTCCATCGCCTCTCTCTGGGCCTGCCATTTGCTCCAGTGTGGTCTCATTTCTCTCTGCTGCAGGCCTGGAGACTTGAGGCATGAGTCTGGCAGTAGTGCTTATGCTCATCATTGCCATAACACCTTTGGGACAGTCGCTTGAAGTCCCTCTCACTTGATGTAGGATGAGGGGGAGCACCCACCCTCCCTGTGGTAGTGGTGGCCAGGAAGTATATCATAAGGACCACTCATTCCCCCTAACCCAGAATATTTTTCTACACTTCTTACACAGGCTATAGATGGGCCATCAGCTATTGTAGAATCTGTTTGGGGCCACTCTCCTATAGGATGGTCCTGCACCTTGCTCTAGAATGCAGAACACTTGGCAGGTTTTATTTAGCCTTTTAGCCTGTGGAGTCTCAGATAAAACCAAGGGAGAATGTCTTTTTTGCTATACTTAAAACATCTCCTTTTGTTTATTCCAGTTGTGTGGTTTTGTCATTCTATAACCCAGAGTCTTTAAAGACTACATAGAACAGATGAAGTGGTTTCAGGAAATTAGGGAAGACCCCTGGAGCTCCCAAAACGCATCTGTAGATTACGAGCATCCTAGATTCCCATGAGCATCATTTTCAGTACTTCAAAGATTTCTCTTTCAGTCTTGCTCAAACTGGCAAGATTTTGGGAAGGGGTTCCTGCTTAGTGTCACTTGCTTGGAGAATATTCTTATCTTCCTGCCATAAGTCCTTCCCCACATTAATCTAGCAGGTTGGTGGCTCCCAGTGACCAAGGTATTGGCTCAGTTTGGAATGCGGGGGCTTTGCTGGGGTAGGAGAAAGTGTGGGTTTTGCTGACTTCCTTGTGGTCTGCAGGTGCATTCACCATGGAGACCTTAGTGAGGTTAGGGCTTCTATGGCTGCAGGCCTTAAAAGGCCACTGTCTGGGATGGAAGAGAAGGGAGGGGTGTTGGTCTGAGTTGGGCAGATCTCAGGATGCCAACTGGCTGTATTTGCCGGTTGGTGGAGCCACACACCAGGTACTAAGTAACATTGCACTTGAGCCACCCTATGCCCCCTCCCCTGCATTTTCTTCTTTGATGCTGTGAATCAAACCTCTGTTTTACACCAAGGAGAGCTAGTTCCACATATCTGTTGGGTTTATTCCTTCCTCTTCCTCTCCTTCCATATAGCCAGAGTGTGGTTTTGGGGTGGAGGGTTGGGAGAAACGGCTGGTCTCATGGCCTGCTTTTGTCTCGGTCCCAACTAGTTTAGAAAAACGATTGCTCAGCATTGTCCAGCATGTCTTTCCAGAACTCTTTGCTTTGGGTTCTGGATCCAAGACCAGTCATCAGTAAGGCCAGATGGACCCTGTTTTCATTTACCATCAATCCTTATGTCCTGGACACTCCATTCCAGGTATGTGAGGAGGCCTGGCTGTGATCTGGGCCAAGGTTGAGATATTCTCACCAAATAGTATACAACTGATGACCTCAACAACCGACTAGAGGTTTGGGAGAGGGAATCGAGAATTCTTACCTAGTGCCTGATATGCAACACCTTCCAGATCTAGATTACCTGCTGGTAGAGTGTTCTTATGAGCAGTCTGACTCTGAGCCTCATTTTCTCCTCTCCTGTGAAGTAAGAACAGTCCCTCTTCACAGGGCTGCTGTGAGGGTCCCATAAGAAAACATTAAGTCCATTTCCAAGCACAGAGTAGGCTGTAGTAAACATCTGTCTCTCCCCAACTACATCTTTGCTAAAAACAGCTCTCCTGTGCAGAAGTGATACCATTGAGAAGAGGGTTTGCTGGGTCCAAAGATGTGTTTCTAAATTTTGATGCATACGTGTGTCCATGTTTGGTACCCACTTTCCAAGTTGCTCTTCAAATAAATTGAATAAATGAATACTTCTGTACATTGAGTACATATTTCTCCGTTCACTTGTCAACATGGAGATCTTTTTCATATTTACCAATCTGATAGGCACTGTGTAATGGTTTGTGCTTAATTTAATGTCCCTCTCTGGTTCGTACTGAGGTAGGCATCTTTTCTTGCTTACCGGCCATTTGTGTTCTAATGTGTTTGTGTACTTTACAAAGTTGTCTATCATAGCACTTGTATCTTTTTTTTTAATTTTACAGAGTTCCTGGTATACCATGAATATTAATCCCGTATTTTTCTCTTTTTTTAAGATTTTATTTATTTATTCATGAGAAACAGAGAGAGAGAGAGAGGCAGAGACAGAGGCAGAGGGAGAAGCAGGCTCCATGCAGGGAGCCTAATGTGGGACTCGATCCTGGGACCACAGGATCACGCCCTGAACTGAAGGCAGAGGCTCAATCACTGAGCCACCCAGGCATCCCATTCCCATATTTTTCTTGTTTGATGTTTGCCTTCAATCTCTGTCATGTTATTTTTCAGAGGGCAGAAAATGTGGGGTTTTCTTTAGTCATATCCCTTAGTCTTTTCCTTTTTTTTTAGTTTTGGGGTTTCTTTCTATGCCTAGAGATGACTTCCCAGCCCACATATCTGTTTTTCTGGCAGCTACTGTGGAAGTCGGACTGGAATGAGAGAGACAGAGGCACAGGCCTCCTGGCTGGGTGGGGAACCTGTTGCAGTAGTTGCAGGGAGAGGAGACACTAAGACAGAGAAGAGGGCTTATGGATGGATGGATTGGCCTTGGCATGGCAGGAGGAGAAGTCCTTGTTTTTGACCTGAGCAATTGATAAATGGTGCCTTTTGGTGAAAGGGGACCAGACCTGGGGGAAGGTGTTTCAGGGGTTGGTTGCACTGTCTGGGAGGTGGCTTCTAGAGCATTCAGTGAAGACATTTAGGACATGGCTGGATGTAAGGAGGTGAAGCCCCAGAGGGCCTTCAAGGTACTATTTTGGGACTCTCCTAACAATGTAGGTGGAAACCAAAGATGAGAGTGTGATGTAAATGATTTTGGTGTCTGTTCCTGATGCTGAATCTATTCCTGGTTTTACTCAAAAAATCTCTGCTGTCGGAGGTCCCAGGAAGGTATCCTAAAACAATAACATACAGTGTAGATACAGCCAAAGCACTGATGGCTTTTATTGCAGATTTGTGTCATTATAAGGATAATCTGGGAATATATTAAAAAAAAAACCCTCCCTTTTATATACATAAAACATGCTACATGGTACACTTTGTGAGAACGCTGAGGTAATAGGCACACACCCAGACATGGACAGTACCAAACGTTCCAACATCTCGCACACCCCCATTCACACACCCACCGGGGCAGTCTCACCTTCTTGACTTATCTCTTGCTCCCTGCTTGGCAAGAGTCCCGGCAGTACTGAGTCTGACACTTCGTGGCCAATAGGACTCAGAAAGCCACCATGCTGCAACACACCAGCCAAGGGGTCCGGTGGCTCCTGAATACTCAGGAGCTCACAAGAAGTGGCCAGTTGTCAATTTTGTGGCATCTGTTCTCCAGAGAAGTGTCGTTTGGGGACGAGACATAGACTCTCGTCGGCCTGAGAGCTTGGGACCTTTGGTCTGTAGCCATTCGGGGGCCCCAACGATCGCGTGATGACTTCTTTTCAGTTGATTATCTCCTGGGCAAGGTAGATTATTATTTCTGTGATGGTTAAAATGACATGGAGGCTAAAGTGTGAATGGAACATACAAAACTGCGAATACATTATCTATGTGGCTGGGAGTTAGCTTTTGGGCCTGGCCTTCCCTTTCCTGACCAGAAACCTGGAGCCCAAATAGTTTTCTACTCAGAGGCTAAGGAATCTTGCCTGGAAAGAAAGGATGTTATGACAGAAAAGGTAAGGAGTGGGTAGGAAGGGGTACAGAAGAGCAGAGAAGGTGCCTGGAACCGCAGTGAGTGACCAAGGACTTACACACAGAAGGTATTTCCTGCATGGTGTTGGATAGAGGAGTAGGTGGATGGATGGGTGGATGGATAGAGGGATGAATGGTGAAAAAGACCTGAGAATGTAGGGAAGTACAGAAATGGAGAGGGGAGGGAGATTTTGAGATTTGATCAGGTGGCCAAAGGGGTTCTTCAGTGAGAAAGGAGAAAGAACCCCCATGTGAGTGAATAGCATGTAGATGCTCCTGGAAGAATCCAGACATACAGATGCCAAGGATTATTCTTTGAATTGGAGTCACACAGTCTGTGATTGGCTCTTAGACTCGAGGAACACAATGTGAATGCAATGCTTTTCTTTTAAGAACAAAGCTCTTGGTAACAACTTCAACATCTGAGAATTGAATGCATGTGTATTTAGGTATATAACCAAACTTATATATGTATTTAGATATAGTACACGTGGCATATATCTAAGTGCATATATTATGTGCTGTACACATACTTGCATAAGGTCAGCTCACGCACATGTATATTATTATGGTATTTTGCAGTTGTGTTTTTGTCATTGGGAATTAATTTCCTTAAAGAGGGACTTGTGTGTAGTCCTGTGCTGTGTGGAAACCCTAGGGGATCTCTGATAGAAAGAAAAGCAATAGGGACAGAGGATACTGTGTCGATTCCATTCCATTATCTGCCGTGGTGACTTGGGAAAACAGAATCCAGTGGCCCCGTCCTCCCGGCCCCCCAGTGAACTGGTGGAGAGTTGCTCCTGGTGCTGGGGCCAGCGTGGTCAGGCAGGCTCCTAGTGGCGGCCATGAGAGGTCAGGAGGGGAGCTGACTTAGTGGAAGGTGTTGGGGTTGGGCCGGATCATCATCACCACTTTCTTGAGCGAGTAGGAGCCTCCTCGGAACTCAGCCCAGTAGACCCCATCCTGGTAGCGGCTCCGGTAATGGCCCCCACGATACCAGACCCCATTGAGGTTGGAGTGGGCGCAGGCGTTATACCACCAGCCTCCCTTCTGGTAGTGGGCGCAGTTTCCTGCAGGAGACAAGGGAGGAGGTCACAGGGAGGGGGCAGTTTTACCCATGTCACCGTTTGCTCAGGGACTCTAGGAGGGCCCTCTCTAGCAGGGGGTGTGAGGGGGCAGAGGGGGTGCATTTGGAACAAGAATGCTGAGAGGTGGGCGGGGCTTCAGATCTGCTCCAAGCTCTGAGGCTCAGCCTTGTAACCAGGGAAGTCACAGAGCCACTGAAGTGTCATGAGCATGGTGCCTCCCACACAGGACAGCTGTGGGGATGAAACAAGAGCACATAGCTTAAGGGTTAGCCCAGGGCTTGTGCAAGGGGAGTGCCTGGGAAGGTCTGAATAGGAAGTAGAGATGATCTGGGCTGGGTTGGGGGAGAGGCCAGTGGGTTCTTAGGAATTTTTTAAGAGTTGCAGGTGTTGGATCAAGACTTTTTATAGGGCGACAAAGGAAGTGTTTAAGATGAAATGCTCCTCTCTTTCTCTTAGCCTGTATTCCAGCCAAAGATTCTTTTATGATTTCACAAAAGAAAGATATTTTCATAAAACTTTTGGCACTATCACATCACGCTGGATTTTGCTGCCAAGGACAAGCAGTTCGGAACAACAGTAAAAATGTGGGCAAGGTGCAAACAGGCGTGCAGGGGCACTGGCCTTCTCAGGAAGGAAGAGGAAAAGGAGCTACTGGATGCTTGGGCTGGTCTTAGTTAAAAGAGGGGACCCCCAGTTTCCTGAGCCAGCCTGTGAAGGGGTCCCCCATTCAGGGAAAGGGCTGCCCCCAGGCAAGTTTGTGGGCTGTGGCCCAATGGAGCCAGTGGCCCTGCTCCAGCTGAGGTCTTGAGATGACCCGATGAGGCAGCAGGCTGGCTGAGGCAGAAAGTCAGGGGACGCTCAGCTCAGACACCCAGAGCCTCTGCAACCCAGGTATTCCCAGAATTTTTGTCAGGCTCCTCTCTAGGCCATTGCTCGAGGTCACAAGGACCAAATGGCAGTGCTGGCTTTGCAGAGCAGAAAGAGCCCTTGGCATGCCACAGCTGGCCTCCCGTGTGAGTGGAAGGCCCTCCTGAGCTTGCGCTGTGTGCCTCCAGGAACAAGGAGTTCATTTCCTCGCATCCACTGTCTGTGCTGCTGGACAGTCTTGACAGCTGGGGTCATAGAACAGTATTCTCCCTGCTGTCCATGGTGACCTTCAAGAAATTCTATACTGGCCCTTGTGTCCCCAAAATCTGACCAGCTCTAAGGATCATCTTCCTGCCTTGCTCTTCCTGGAAGCCACAGCAGCCCTGGCCGAAGAAGACATACTCCTTCCTCAGGGTTCCCTTCAGTGCCAGTCAGAAGAAAGGTGTCTTAATGTCCCCCAGTGGTGAGAGAACCCAACAGTCTGCCAGTGTATGGCTGCCATGGGGGTCTGGAGTAAGGACCTCACTCCTCCATATGTAGGTAGTGCCTCCAGAGCTGGTAGTTCCTAGCACAGTCCTTAAAGAGGAGGGAGTAGCCTGCAGACCAGGACTAAGGGGAGGGGTAGGAAGGGGGCCAGTTTTGCTCCTGAGAACAGACAGCCTTGGCCTGGAGGTAGGGTTGGCCCCTTGCTGACTTTGCAGGCCTTTGTTTTTATGTTTTGGTAAAGGCTTTTTAGTAAAGACCTGACTTTGAGGCATGTGACCCTGGACAAATCACTTCATGTCTCCTACCTGGTTTCCTCTAATAGCTCCCTTACTGCACTGCATTACCAGTACATTGCTAGTGATAGTAACCACAAAGACAGCCCACTTGGGTTCAGCCCTGTTTGCCAAGTCCCGGTCAAGGCCCTTGAGGTACATTCTCTTTGACCTCCTTGCTACTCTGCAAGGTACACATTTGTCCTTATTTCTGGATGTGGAAATGAGCCCCAGAAAGATTAAGCAGCATGTCCTGGATCACATGACTGGTGGGCACGTGGCCAGCATTATTTCCCAGGTGTGTGGCCACAACACCTGGTGCCTCAGGCAGAGAAGTGATGTGAGCACTTGGCTCAGAGTGGCCCACAGATGTGTAATTTGTACACCTCTTTACCTTTCCCTTTTTGTAAATCCCACTTTGATCCAACTTTTGTGAAGGGAGTCTGTGGGCAGTGGGCAGAGGAGTGGGCCTTCAGCGAGCAGGAACAGGGTTGGGCCACCAGGCCCTGGGACCTTCCTGTCCTCAGACCCTGTGTCAGAAGCTCTGGCTTTGGCCGACCTAATTTCCCTACCCTGTGCCTGGGTTTGACTCTACTGGTCCTACCTGTGTAGACATCATGGTCTCTGTCCAGAGTGGTGAACTGCTTGCCATTGTGCCACGTGAAGGAGTCACCAGCGTTGCCATGGTAGCGCCCCAGCCGCAGCTTATAATACTCGCTCTCAGGCTCCAGGCGGAAGCTGGCGTATTCTGCAAAGACTTTGCGGCCAGACCAGTCCTCCATGGTCACCAGCAATTTGTAGTTGCCTTGGTTCGTCAGCCAGTAGATATTCTCCAGGCCCAGCCAGTACTCACCATCAATGTTCCCAAACCCTTGCTGGGGAAAACGGAGGAGAGCATTCGTGAGCAATACACAGTGCCCTCAGTCAGTGGGGCCCCACTCTGGGATGCTCAGTCCTGGACAGAGGAGACCAGAAATGGGCAGAGCATAAGGCAAGCCTGGGTTTAAATCCCTACTTCTATACTTGGCTGCGACTTGATGGGTCACTTTGCCTGTCTGAGCCTCAGTCGGGCATCCTTCAAGACTATTTAAAGAGTGCCTACTGTGTGCTAGGCATTGTATGAACATAGGGGACACTGTGTCACCTTCCCTACCAGATGGCTGTAGGAACACACACAATGTGGTGAACTGAGAGCCCAACACAAGAGCTCCTTGGACAAATCTGTACCTTTTTTTTTTTTTTTTTTTTTTTTTTTTTAAATCTGTACCTTCTTTGAGCATCAGTGTCCCTCTCTGGGAATGGGCTGTGTGTGAGGGTCTCGTGTAAACTCTAATGCACCAGACAGGTATGAGATATAACATATGCATGCCACATTCACCTAGGCGCTCCTTTCTAGGTCTAAAATCAGTGGTTTTGTTATTGTTTTTACATTTAGTTTAAGGAGTCATCAGCCAGGTGGTGGCACTCAAAGTCTTAAAAATAGATGGGCTTGTTAATGATAATAGCTAGTATTTAGGGAGCAAGTACAGTATATTGGCACTGTTCTCAGGACTTTACATAAGTTATTTTATTAATCCTTGTGCCGAGTCTAAGAGCTAGGTACTATTATTATCCTCCCTAAAATGAGTGAACCAAAGTCTATAGAGGCCCAGGATCACAGAGAACCTGAGGGTGAGCCAGGATTTGAACCAGGAACTAACACTTAGACTCTCCTGCCTCTGAGAAAAAGGATATGGCAGGAGGAAGAAGGGGTGAAGGAGTGGGTCTTCAGGGAAACCTCTCCATTAGGAAGAAGAGGATAAGGAAAAGAAACAAAGATACAGGCTGGGCAGGAGGTAGGTTGGGAGCAGCCAGGACACACAAAGCCACGGGCGAGTGTCACAGCCAGGGTAATTTGTAAGCTTCGGTGTCTAGGCTCACTGCTCTGCCACCTCATAGTTGTGCAGCCCAAAGTGAGTTATTTCACCTTTTCATCTGTAAACTGGGTCCATACTAGTATCTCCATCATGGGATTGGTGTAGAATTTAGTCCCTGGGGACCTGCCCCCTCTGGGCTGTGAGAACAGGTCTTCCCCTTGGAAACCCCAGCTAGGAGTAGGATGCTCCCCAGACCAAGCCTGGGGTGAGGGGCCACTCCACACCAGCATTTCTAAATTCCCACCTTGTCTGTGGGCCTTGTGTGGTCTGCACATCTAACTCCTATCTTACAGCAGTTGCCAATGGCAAGCAGGGAAGGTGTTGCTGCTCCCCACCATCCTTGGAGGGTTTGCAAAAAATGACCCTGTCAGTGTCTTTCTCACCTCAAGTGTTTATTGCATGTGGCCACAAAGGCCCCAACAGATCAGCGTGCACCTTCCCTCCAAGTGGCTCTCTTGCTGGTTGTCAGCCTCTTGGGGTGGCCCAGTCACTTTGTGGGCAGCACACACAGGTCCTGGGGTTCTCACCTTATATGTCTCCCAGTTCCTGAAGAAGTTGACAGAGCCATCCAGGCGCCTCTGGATGACGGTCCAGCCCCCAGGGTCATGTCTCTGGTCACACCACACCTGCATGAGGCGGTTGGTATTCTCTGGCTTCACCAGGTAGATGGAACTGGTATCATGTCCATCCTCCAGAGCCTGCAAGCAGTCTCTCCACGGGCCTGGGGACACAGATGTGTACACATTATAGACCTCCCTGTTCCCTGGCCACAGTGTCCCATTCTTGCCCACCTCTCACCCTGGCTATACCCTCAAGCAGGCACAACCTCCAGCAGGACTCCAGCTGAGAGCTACAGGCCTGGAGAGGAGACCAATTTTAGTTTTGTAAGTTTGAGAAAGAACATGATATAAAGGCAAGAGGCCAGGGCTAGTGATCAGGGTGCCTGGATTCCCTGCCCACTTTTAGCTCTAACTCCATCACACTGTGATTTGGGCAAGCTTCCTTACCTCTGCAAACTCTCAGTTGCTCTGGTTTGTAGAAGGGAGATCATATTTACCTCACACAAGGTTGTAAGGCTTGTTGAAATCATTTGTGTGGAGTTCCTGGGGTGATTTACCTTTTAGGCTGGTCATATTGTGCAAAGAGATGTGCCTACCAACATGCAGCAGTAGGGATCACAGTATGGATTGGCAGTGTTTGGGTTCCGTCAGCTCTGCACTGGGCAGGGAGATGGGTTACTGCTCTCGTGAGTCCTGAGGGCTGAGGTTGACCCACGCCATGTCTGTTCTGACTCCACCTTGCCTTTTCAACAATAGCACTTAGGGACAATTGTAGTCTTTAGTGATGAACTTCCATGGAGTCCTAGTACCCAAGTGGTATCCAGAATTCGGCCACGTAGCCAGGAGTTTCAGGGTATTTCTGAGATGCAGACACTGGCCTCCAAACAGCTTTTTTTTGGGGGGAGGGGGGCGAGGGGAGAGGGGACCCAGTCCTACTCAGCCCAATTTGTATATTTTCCATAGGAAGTCCAGTTAGAGCCAGATGCTCAGAGCTCATACATTCTGAGGTCACTGCTTTATAAGCACATCCACAGACTTGCTTGATGTCCGGGAAGCCTCCCAGTCCATGGCTCTCTTCTCAAACTGAGACTGGGTGGGTTCTCTGATTTTTCTGAGACTTCACTAAGCTTGGGCAGCCCAGTCAGAAGGAATGGGTGCTGCTGGGGGTCTGAACAGCTACTGTAAACCTCTCCCTGCCCCCTCGACCCCCATACCTCTCCTAGCAGTTTCATGGTAGTTGGTCCTATCAGCAAGGAGGCTGAAACTGGAATCTCCAAGGTCCAAAGAAGCTAGGTTCCTCCTTATTTTTAAAGTTTTATTTTTTTAATTTTTTTATTCATGAGAGATAGAGAGAGAAGCAGAGACACAGGCAGAGGGAGAAGCAGGCTCCCTGCAGGGAGCCCATTGCGGGACTCGATCCTGGATCCCGGGATCATGCCCTGAGCTGAAGGCAGACGCTCAACCGCTGAGCCACCCCGGCGTCCCTAGTTTCTTCCTTATTGATCTCAGGAACCTTCTGAAGTTTTTCAAGACCTAGCCATTGAACTACATATTTTAAAAATAAATATAATTGCCACAATTTGCTCCAGCTTCTCTTCACAATAGTCCTCAAATCGAGAATGGTTAAGACCAAAAATACTGATGCAATTCCATCTTGTTCTTTCTGTGAACGTGAATGTTTATTCTAACAACTATTTATTGAGCCTCAGCCTTGGCAGGTACCGAGCTGGGTTGTGGAAGCCTAGGGCCGGGTGGGGGCTGCTCTGATGCCCAGCAAGGGGAGAGCTGACCTCGCCAGCCTTCTCTCAACTTGAATTCCTGTGTATTCTTGTCCTTTCTCTTCTGCGTGTCAGGGAAGGACATTGGCAGCAGGTATTCTCAGCTTATCCTCTGTGGATCTAACTTCTCAAATTCCTTCCTGGTTGTAGTTGGGCTTGGTTAGTCTATAGATGATGGTTAAATGAGAAAAGTTTTGGTTTTTTTGGGTCTTGCCAGGCAGCTCAGGTGGGCTTCTCCTGAGCCCTTGCTCTGTGTTTGAGCATCCCCACCAGAAACCTAATGGAAGAGCAAGAGAGGGGGGAGCAAGAGCCTAGTAATGCACCTTGAAGAAAGGTGTGCATAGGTGTTTACCACTGACAGTTAACCCAGGGTACTCCTCCTTTATCCTTCAGGGAGAGCTTCTCACCAATTTACCTGTTCACCAGCCCTCTTCACCCTCAAGGGATGGGGCAGGGCCCCAGGCA
This sequence comes from Canis lupus dingo, assembly GCF_003254725.2. Taxonomy (NCBI): domain Eukaryota; kingdom Metazoa; phylum Chordata; class Mammalia; order Carnivora; family Canidae; genus Canis; species Canis lupus. Next base: position 57,478,715 of record NC_064251.1, on the reverse strand, counting down.
CTAGCCTGGGAGATGTGGCACAAGCTGCTGCTTCTCTCTTTGCCTTGTGCCTCTCCCATCCTAGGGAAGGGGAGGCCAGACCTCCAGAAAGAGCACTCAGGAAAGAGAAAAATGTTTTGCTTGTGTTCAACCCCCAGCCCCAGGGACCAGGGCAGAGAATGGGAGTCTGTCCCCGACAGCTGGAGCAGAGCATACAGCAGGCATGGGAGGGCTCCCAGCTCTTTCCCAAGTGAGAAGCACAGGAGAGGCTGTTTGATGGGAATGCTGGTGACAGAAGGCCCGGTAGAGGCCTGCAGAACATCACCCCTTTAAAACAAGCAGCCAGCCCCCTTACTGCAGGGCCACTCTGGGGCTCTGGTGGGGTTCTCAGAGGGACAGTCTGGCTTTGAAGGAGGTACTATGTTGGAAGAGGCTTTGGAGGCACTTGGGAGAGTAATGGGTCAGTCTCTCAACTCCCAGCCTGAGCTGCTTTTGTGGGTGCCATCAATTGTTTCAGCTATACCACTGACATTTCTACAACGGGCCCCCCCTTTTTTTTTTAAGATTTTATTTATTTATTTATTTTGAGAGAGAGAAACAGTACAAGCCAGGCAGGAGAGGGAGTCACACAGAGGGAGCAGGAGAAGCAGACTCCCCACTGAGCAGGGAGCCCAATGTGGGGCTTGATCCCAGAGTCCTGGGATCATGACCTGAGCTGAAGGCAGGTGCTTCACCAGTTGAGCCACCCAGGTGCCCCAAGGGGTCTTTTTAAAAGGTAAGTGTTAAGGGGCACCTGGGTGGCTCAGTCGGTTAAGCACCCAACTCTTGGTTTCAGCTCAGGTTGTGATGTCCTGGTTGTGAGATCGAGCTTCTCATCAGGCTCCACACTCAGTGTGGAGTCTGCTTGAGATTCTTTCTCCCTCCCCCTCTGCCCCTGCTCTTGCTTGTGTACATGCGTGTGCTCGCTCTCTTTGTCTAATACATACATACATACATACATACATACATACATAATCTTTAAAAAAAGGCAAATGTTATAAAGTGTGAGGTAGCTAATAGTCACCCATTTGACAGATAAGGAAATGGGAGCATGAGGACATGAGGTGACACCCCTGATCCAGTGTCTGAACCCAGGTGGTCTGGGTGCTCCAGAGTGAACTCCAGGGTGGGGGGCCCAGGCTGACTTATCTCTGTGTCCCTAAGCCTATTTTTAATCTGCTAGTCAGCTGGGTTTAAAAAATAAAAATGTACACTTCTTTGTAAAGGCATTAATACCTTTCCAGACTCTTTATTGGTGATTTATTTTTCTTTGCTTACCTTTTGGTGTCCTTTGCCCATTTTCAACTATTTTAGTGTCTTTTTTTAATGTAGGATTTCCTTTTTTTTTAATCTTTAGGGTAAATCAGGCAGTTCTTTCCTTTAAAGCTTTTAGGTCTGATGTCCTTTCTAGAATCATGGAGTAGGAATAAACTAGTAAAGAGACATTTAGTATTACAAAAAAAATTCCCTGAGTCCCCTGCACTCTGCACTTGGCATGATACTCAGGACCCATCAGCTTCCATCATCAACCACATTTCCAGACAATTTTTCCTCCAAAACCCTTGCAGAGCAGCACACTACCAAACCTACACCAAAACACATGCCCTTTTCTTACATTAAAGGCACCAGTGACAAAGGTAAGAAAATTAAATGAGGGATCCCTGGGTGGCTCAGTAGTTTAGCACCCGCCTTTGGCCCAGGGTGTGATTCCGGAGTCCTGGGATCGAGTCCCACATCAGGCGCACTGCAGGGAGCCTGCTTCTCCCTCTGCCTGTTCCTCTGCCTCTCTCTCTCTCTGTGTCTCTCATGAATAAATAAATAAAACCTTAAAAAAAAAAGAAAATTAAATGATAGATGAAAATGAGTCAGACAAAATACTTAGCATTGAAACACTGGCAGTAGTAAAACGATCAGGGAGTGGACAGTGGCAGCAGTGAGACTATCATGTGGCTCCATTAAAATGGCTGAATCAAAATGTCCTACTTTGATGAGAAATCTGTAACCATGTGAATACATGAGTCAGGAGCCCTCAGCTCAAGTCTCGGTGGCCTCATCGCCTTATAGTGTGTATCCTTGGGAAGTTCCTTAGGCCTCAGTTTCTTCTTCTGTACACAGAGGGGATGAACCCACCTGTTCTGGGGGTCTCAGGAATACAAGAGCACCCAGCATGAGGCCAGCTAGACCAGGTATCAGTGAGGGTTCTTTCTCACTCTTTCCAGTGCTGGATGAAAGCTGATGCTTTTGATATCACCCACTCCCCCAACCCACCCTCACCGAAATACACACAAGCAAGTTACTGTATTTGCTTTTCAATTTGCAAGACTAAATATACAATGGTGTACTGGTAGATGTTTTCCGCAAAGCACATTTAAAAAGTCACAGTTTCAGCAGAGAGACCCCCAAAGAGATACCAAAATGAAGAATGGAAATCTTTTTTGTCAATGAAACTGCATTTTTAGTCTGCAGTGGGCAGAGCTCTCCCTTTGGAACAGTGCAAAGTGCCCAGGCAGTATTTGGCTTGGCTTCTCTTCTGAAAGGGCAGCGTTGCTCAGAGTGCCAGGCCAACACTAACTCGGCAGCACCAGGGCTCTGAGTGGAGTAGCACCCGACCTCATCTCTATAAAGACCATATTTACGCTCTTGGTGGAGCTGTAGCCGGAACGTTCCATGTGAAGGGAAGTACAGTCGTCATGGCTGAGCTGAGTCCACGTGGTTCCTTAAAGAAGCAACACGGGGTGTGGAGAGCACACAGGACCAGAGTCAGGAGGCCTCAGGAAGAAGGGATATTGGCAGTGGGAACACAAAGCATATGGGTCTTGGGCCCCCAAACCCGACATCCAACTTGGTGAGGGTTGGAGTGATCGGGTTTGGATGCCTGAGCCCCTTCCCTGCCTCTTTCTTCCTCTCTAGGGTTCTTGCACACAAGGAACATGGCCCACCAGGAAACCAGGAATCACTTGTTGATGGCTAATGCTCAGTATTCCCAGTAAAGTACCTTTCCCATAAAGCTGGTTTGGAGCCTGTAGCCAGGCCAGGCAAACGTCAGTATAACTGCCTAGTCCCAGTTTCCTCTCTGAGTCTGGGGCAGGCCAGGTCAGCCTGACCTGCCTACTTCTGTCCCATGGAGAAATGAGTTTACCAACTACATCAACTGTCAGGGTAGTCATCTCTCCTGCGAGGGAAACGTGGCCCTGTGAATATCTTACCAAGCCCACTGGCTGCACCCTGGAGGCAAGGAGCTGAGAAGTGAGTAAATGGCCACGGCTCTTCTCCCTGGCTGCTCCTGAGGCATGTGGAGAGGAGCAGGGTCCTTCCTGGCCGTTAGCTGGACCACACCACATGGCTGGCCAGCAGTGTGACTGGCCTCTTTGACCCATAAGCCCGCATCTTGGGACTTGACCACCTGAGGCTATGCAGAGGCCCTGTGGCCTGTGGGAAATGTCCTAGGGATGTTTTAGTTCATACGTGGGCACTGGAGAGAGGCTTCTGTGATAGCACCAAGACACACTACTTTTTTGTGAGAACGGTATACTGTTTTCAGTTACTATCAGTGATGATCTGTCTTTCCAGAACGTCTTTTTGCCACTCCCTTAAATGTTTTTCTAACCAGAGAAATGACTAGTTGTTGAAATTGGGTCTGGAATTTCTTACCCAAATTAATCCATCTGAGAGCCAGGGCATGTGGACTGCTTAGGTGTGAGCCCTGCCCTGGCCTGCAGCAGGACTCCTCTGAGGGCAGGAAAGCAGACACCAGGGAGGAGGGTTGGTAAGGAAGGATTATAGGTGCTGCTTGAGCCTCATTTATCCAGAAGGTGTGGGGAAATAATATTTTGGTTGTGAACATGTATATTCTATGTCAATCACCACTTTTCAATGAACCAGAGTACAAAACAATAAACACAGAAACAGTTGGTGTGTTCCCAAAGGCATCTCAAGTTCCTATGGGGCCTGAGAGCCGACATCGTGGTTATTTCTGGTCCTTTTGGGGAAAGGGTCCAAATGCTTATGCCCACTGTTGAGGCTGCTTTAGTCCACAAATGATGGACAGGCACAGTACCTGGGGCCAATGAGTTTATGAAAGTGTTTGAGGCCTAAAAAAATTTATTGGCTCTGAAATATGAAAAGAAAACTGCAAAATCAAAATTTAGAAGTACTTAATTTAATTTCTACAAAGTGGAACATCTTGTCAGGTTCATTAATTGTTAATTTTAGTCTTCATAAAAACATTACTACTTTTGAAAACAATTTGTAGGTTAGAGTTTTCTCACTTCCCAAGAATTCTTGAACATGCCTGATGTTTGCCGAGAAATCAGAGCCAGCCATAAATTAATTGTGTTACTCTTGGCCAAATAATTTCAAAAGCAAAATTTAAAAAATCCTTTCAAAATTTTTACAGTAAAAGTTATATTAGATGTGTGGATTTCAGTGGGTGTGATACACTGTGAGACCTCCTAAGTAAGAGCTCCCGGCGTCCTCCAGGAGCTTTTTAAAGGGGTCCTGTTTCTGCCAATTTGATCTCAGGATAGACAGACATTGCAGCATTGCCTCCCAAAAAACACTTTCAAAAGTGTTGTGCCCACTCCTGGGTGTCCCATCAGTACCTTTGGGCAGGGGGAGAAATACGGGCTTTAAAGCAATTTAAAAGAGGAAAGAGTTTAGCCCTACAGGGGCTGTGGAGCTGGCTCACCGGCTCGGCTCACCGGCTTGATTCACCATGGCTCCCATACTCCTAGGGGTAAAGCCCTGGGGCTCCCCGGGTTCACTGGTCAGTGGTGCCCAGGGCTGCCTGAGGGAGGGAGGTCCCTGGACGTAGAGGTGGGCAGTGTACCAAGGCTCCCGGGGTATAGTGATGAGAATGAACAAGCCTCTCTCAGTCCAGGGATTGATGGTGTGGTTCTGCAGGCACATATGGAAGAGCTGATCAGATCCATGACTGCAATCCACAAGTGCCACACCGGTGGTGTGCCTGTGATCTGCCATCCTGTAAACCCCTCTGAGAAAGGGAATCAGCCTATGGGCCTGTGCTTAGAGAACCTATGTTGGCTTTCTTTCTTTCTTTTTTTTTTTTTTTCTATATTGGCTTTCATTGATCACCTTTTAATTTTTCAAATGCTCACAAACTCCTCTTTATATAATCTTTTCTATGATTTTGCTGCAGCTTAAACCAATTGATATATAATTTCTAGTATCTCGTCCTTTCTCTTTATGAAAAGAGGGCATTTGCCCAGTGCCACACATGGTCTTCATGATTTTTGGTTGATTGCTGGCACTGGTTCTGAGAGCTTATCTGCCGCATCCTCAGCCTCCTCAACTCCTCCTCCAGGAAGTCCTCCCCAACCCCGCAAGAGCTACTTAATCCTCCTTGGGGTTCCCATAATGCCTAGATATCTTTATCTTTACTGGAATATAGTAAGAATGATGACTGCCATGTATCTAGAGCCTTTCGCCTGCCAGGTGCTTTACACATGCTTTCTCTTCATCCTCATGAGCACCTGCAACAGTGAGCAAACTAAGTCCTAGAGAGACCACATGGCCAGAAAGGGGGAGGCTCTGGGGTTAGAACTCACATCTGCCTTCTGGGCCTGCTTCTCCGTGCTGTGCTGAGTCTGAGTCTGTTTCACCGTACTAGGATTGTTTGGGGTTTCGTCTCCTTGTCAGTCTCTGAGATCCTTCTGGGCAGCAGAAGGATCATCCAGGGCATGATAGCGTGTCCGTCCAGCCAGTCTCGCCTTCTGGACCGAGTCAGTGCCCCACATACCTTCTCCTGTCTCCATCTCCTCACCACTGTGAGCTGTGTTCCCTTTGTCACCTTCATTCTATTCTTTCTAGTTTGAGTATCAATGATAAGTCCATCTGGAAACGGGGGCCCCACAGCTGCGGATAATCAGGTTCAAACCAAAACCTGGGAGAGTTGGGACAGTCTGTAGTAGAAAGTTGGCATGTTGTCTGGGATAGACACCAAAAATCCAGGTGATTGGATTGCCTATTATTTTGTGTTTTTTTTTTAAAGATTTTATTTATTCATGAGAGAGAGACAGAGAGAGAGAGGGGCAGAGACATAGGCAGAGAGAGAAGCAGGCTCCATGCAGGGAGCCCGACGTGGGACTCGATCCCGGGGCCCCAGGATCAGGCCCTGGGCTGAAGGTGGCGCTAAACCGCTGAGCCACCTGGGCTGCCCAAGGATTTTCTATTCTTTTGAACATTACTCTAGACAGACCACCGAAGGATATCTTAATTTCAACAGTTAGAGGGTGGTTTTTGTTTTTAAAAACATTACGTTTGTCATTTAAACTAAAATTTTCTTTTGCTTAGCAAAATTTCTCTTAGATACAGAGTAATTTTAACTTAAATCATTATATTAAAAATCTGTTAAAGGAAAATCATGCATTCATTTGAGAAAAGGATTCTATAATACCATCCCAGGTCTTGTGGCTCTGCTGGCTCATCTTGAGATACAAAGCCAGGATCATCAGGCTCCTTTTTAATGTGCTCTTTAGATCTTAGTCCTTACAGGGATAGCTGAAGTTGAAACCTGACTTTTACAGCAAGTGCTCTACTGATTGCACTCCATGACCCTAACCACGCTTGTTTTAGACACCAGGTAGTGTGATGCTACCTTAATTCTCTGTTATCAATCTTTTTTTTTGGGGGGGGGGGCAGCATCTCAAGGTTACAATTGAATCTACCACAGAAATCCACCACAACAGTCTGTCTGTTTGGCTGGGGAGCTGGCTGCAGATGCCTGAGCTCCAGGATTTTCCAGATTACTCTCAGTTTGCCAAGTGCCAAACTGTTGGGATTTCTAGGCCCCAGATGCCAAATCACCACTGTAAATAGTAACAAGTTGATAGTTTATCCTTTGGGGCTTTAAAGAGCCTGAGCATTTAACTGAATGTCTTCCTTAGAAAATGCCCGAGTAATAGAAGGGAGAGCTTGCCATCACACTCAAAAGGCTCTCTGTGATCCGTTCCCTGAGCTATCCAGGAGAAAAGAGAAAGAAAGCAAAGCTAGTAGGAAGATGACCCACCTTGAACCCAAATGGTCTTTGTTTATGAAGAAGCTAACGAAGAATGCTCTTTGAAATATCACTGGATTATGTAGTCTGTAATGAATCTGAGAATCTTATTTTGTTCAACAATAACATTTCAATAACAAGACAGCATAGTACAGTGAAAACAGCATAAGCTCTGGAGGCAAGAGACCAGGGTTGGGTTTTCCATCAGCTTCTGAGAACTGAAAGGCAGAGCCTATGGTGGCTACAGCCACTCTCACACCCTCATAAAACCCCTCCAACTCCCCACAGAGCTTCAGGCTCAGAAGCCTAGGTATCAGAGTTGGTCTGCACATGGGACCAACAATTTCCCACCTGGATCGACAATTACTTGACCTCCAGAAGGAATGGAAGCCACATTGTCTGTTTTAAAACCACAATCTAACATACATATTTCCTACCTCACGGAGGTAAAATATAGGAGGGAAAAGCCATCTAGGAAAACACTCATGTTCAAGTTGCCTGTGCCTCTCTGGCCATAGGGCATCTGTTGGTAGGAACGGGTCTCTGCGTTAGTAGTGAAACAATGCGGTTGCCAACTGGTGTGGCCCCAGGAACAGAGCACATCTGCTGATTTTTATATATGTAGAGTTAATATCTTTAAAGAAATCAGATCTTCAGATTTTCCTGGATGTTGAAATGCTGAGTACAAATACACCCAGAGAATCTGTCCAGCTTAAAGACAAATTAAAGATCAGATTTATCTGCAGTTTTAGTTGGGTCCATTTACTGGAACTCAGGTGCATATTATGATTTCTGTGGAAGAGCTCAGTTGTTTTATTTATTTAAAAATTTTTTAAATTACAGTTATTTATCAGAGAGAGAAAATGAGCGAGCAAGAAAACATGAGCAGGAGGAGGAGCAGAGAGAGAGAGAGAGGGAGAAGCAGTCTCCCCTGTGAGCAGGAAGCACGATGTGGGGCTCGATTCTGGGACCCTGGGATCATGACCTGAGCTGAAGGCAGACATCTAATTGACTGAGCCCCCCAGACACCCCATTAACTCAGTTGTAGAGATTCTGCAGTATGATGCTAACTCAGTTCTGCTTTATCTCTCTCTTTTCCTTTCTTTTCTATTTCTTTCTTTCTTTCTTTCTTTCTTTCTTTTTTTTTTTTTTTTTTTTGGTATCTCAGGGTTATATGATTTAGTCTGCTACGTAGTTCACCACAATAGTCATTTGTGTGACTGATAAGCCAATGTAGATGGTTGGTGTGGTTGGCTCCTCCCAGGCCTGCATAAGGGGGAGGCATGATATTGATGAGTTTGCAGTGACAATGTCTTATATTGTTAGAACTGTGAGAGTTGTAATAACAAATCCACCAACTCTGTTCCCAGAGCTCTTTTACAAGGAGCTGCTTGGAACCTAGTACATGAAATAGTGATGGAGGGTCACATCTCAGGCAGCTGGCACCTGAGGCCAAGTCCAGCATTTATAGAGTGATTTTCACACCAGTTCCCCTCTAGCCTTTCTGTGGAAATGTGCAGTGTCCCAGAATGGTTAAGACAGACTTGAGTTTGAGCCTTGGCTGAGCCACTTACTAGCTGTATTGTCTTGGCTAAGTTACTTAATCAGTCTGAACCTCGATATCCTGGAACTTACAAGTCCAGGGACTGATCTTGGCTCTGTCACTGACAGGCCCTGGGGTGATAAGGCCCCTAACAAGCTCTAATCTTTTATGATTGTATGGTCCCTTCTTTACCCACTGAGAAACAAACTGAGCTGATTATGTTCTCAATAGAGAAAGCAGCTAGAAATGCCTACTACTTTTGGTTTTTAAGGATTTGTTGCAGGCAGGGCCATGCTGTGGCAGTTGGTGCTAATACTGCCTTTCCTCCTCTGATCGCTCTTGAGGGCGGGTGCCACAGCAGGAGGGCTGGCATGTGCATGGCTGTGCCTGTGCAGAGCTGAGGGACAGTGCCTCAGGCCTCCTGGACCATCTTGGGAGGAGGCCAGCACTGAGGCTCCATCCTGTCCATTTCTGTGCCTTTTTTTGTGACCTGTGCAGTCTTCCTCTTTAGCAGACCTGATTGGTGCGTATGTGCGTGCGTGCGTGTCAAGGGTACACACATGGAGAAAGATGTCAGGGGATGTGTGAGTATGAGAAAGTGGAGAAGAAAAGAGGAAGGGCAGGTGGCAGCAGCCAGATCATGGGGAGAAGGGGCCACAAGCAGGGCCCTTTGGCCTTGTTTGTCAAAGCATCATCCTAACTGAAATGACCCAGGTCTGGCAAGACCTGAGAGAGACAGGACAGAGCCCAAGTCAGACACCAGGAAAGCCAGGAGTTGCCTGGGCCTCTCTCCCTCAGGCTCTGGGCAGCTTGGGCCTGGCCTGGGGCCAGCCTCTTACTGTCTGGCTGGTAACAAGCTGGTAAGTGCAGCTCCCAGATAAGTGGCCATGGCTCCCGCAGTCCCCTGGAGAAGGTGTACTGTGGCCCAGGCAGCCCAGACAGTGAGGAAAAGAGGGGATGGCTCTGAGGTTATGGGATGAAAGATTTAGAAACTGCCAAGTCATGCACACAAAGGTGTTTCTGGCCAAATGTTCCTTAGGAACAAAGGATCTTGTGGTTAAGAGCACAGAAGAAGGTTTTGTCTTCCAGGCACAGAACCTGCCTGCAAGCTCTCAGAACAGGCCTGATAAGAGCTCCCTGCCGATTGGCTAAGAAAGGCCATCTGCCTTTTCCACCCAGGAAAGGACAGGGCCCTTCCTATCCATCTAGTCAGCTTCCATGGCCAGATCTGGCTGGTAATACCTTGTGGGGGCTAATTGGGGAGATGGGTCACAATGAATCTGTTACAACAATCAGTACCAACACTTGGGAGGGCTTTGGGAGGGCTTTGCTTTAAAAAAAAAAAAAGTGTAAATTATAGTGCATTTGTTATGTCCACAGAAAGTCACTGCCATTGCCTCCCATGTAGGTGTGCTTCCTTGAGTGGGAGAGAAAGTGGGCTGGGTGCGTGCAGGGGCCTTGGAATGCACAGCCCATGCTGGACTGTAAGTATGAAGAAGCAGGGGTTCCAGACCATTTGAGGTACCAGGAGTAGGGCCGTGATCCTAGGACTTTGCACAGATTCATCTCTGTCAAAGACCAACTAGTAACCCCATTTCCCAACTCCTTGGTCTGGTAAACTCTTAGAAATCATTCAAGATGCAACACAGAAGTCCCATCTCTGTCCGGCTTCTCCCTTCTAGTCCAGGCAGACTCAGTCACACATGCTACTTTAGCGTCCTGAGAGCCCCTCATTCGCTGCTCTGCAGGGCACTTAGAACACTGTGATATTACCATAGTGACTACACAGACCCTGATTTTCACTGAATTCCTGATTTCAAGTACTTTGGCATGTCAGTCCCATCAATTCTTAGAACATTCTGGAAATTGTAGCCTTGACAAATGTTCCCCCTCAGCAAAATCCTTCATCAGATCTGATGTGCTGATTTTGGGGGATAGAATTGGAGGGCACTGAATAGATCCCATTGCATTCATGCATCTGCAAACTCCCCTAGACTGAGTTCCTACAGGTTGGGACCAGAGTTTTCACCAGCTCCTGTAAGCCTGGCTCTGTAACTGGCACAGAGCAGGAGCACGTCCATGGTTGGCTGACATAATATCACACGCCTGACTGCATTGAGTTTCCACAGTAACCCTGCAGTATGATAACTCCTGTCCCCATTTTACAGAGGGAAAAATTGCGGCTCAGGGGAGCTAAGTAACTTCCTCACAAACCACTACTAAGAGGTTGATGCAAACCTAGGTCTTTCTTCCAACACTAGATACCTTTCAGCTCAGTTCAAGCTCAGGGATGTCCTGAAATCATTGACTCAGAAACCAGAGATGCTTAGGCGAGAGCAGGTCTGTTGGGTAACACTGAGGTCAGCCGGATGTTAAGACTATGACAAACAGGGATCCCTGGGTGGCGCAGCGGTTTAGCGCCTGCCTTTGGCCCAGGGCGCGATCCTGGAGACCCGGGATTGAGTCCCACGTCGGGCTCCAGGTGCATGGAGCCTGCTTCTCCCTCTGCCTGTGTCTCTGCCTCTCTCTCTCTCTCTCTCTCTGTGTGTGACTATCATAAATAAATTAAAAAAAAATTAAAAAGACTATGACAAACAGCTTAGTCTTCATTTCGTGCCCAAGGGCATGTTTTACCCTCTGGGTATTCTATCAAGACCTATTAGCACACTCTGCCCTCTCTTTTGGAGCTTCTGATTTAAAACAGACCCATGTACAGATGAGCCAGTCACCTCTATAGAATGCCAGCACTAAAAAGGGGCTATTTATTTATTTCAATCTCCTTGCTTTAAAATGAAACAAACAAAAAATGGAAGGAAATAAAGAGCTACCAAGTATTGAGACTTTCTACGGACCCAGCACCATTCCAGACACATTTGTTTTTTCAGTATTTCATTTCATCTTTGGGTAGGCATTATTTTAATCTGTCCCCAGTCGACAGATTGAAACAGAACAAACAGAGGCTCTGAGAGGCAAGGTGACTTGCCTAATATCCTAGAGCTAATCAGTAGGGGAAATCAGAATTTGAATCCAGGTCAGTCTGTTCAAAGCATATGTTCTCCTGCAAACCCAGTAGAGGGCTTTCCTGTGAGGTGTGGGGTGCTGCAGGCAGATGCTCTCCCCATCACAGACGTACAAACATGTTGCCCTTGTCTTTTGCATGGGCCACCCTCTTTCTGGAATTAGCAAGAAGCTGCTCTTCCCAGTACTGCTGATTATTTTTAGAAGTGTGAAATAAGAGTAAAACAGGATATTTTCAGTAAAAATATCTCCCCGCTTATACAACAAAGTGATACCAAAATTACTGACTTATAGCAGATACTTGGTTAGTTTCTGCAAAGATCAATCCAGTTTTCATCTGACAGCCCATATGGAAGGCTCACAAAGTCCTGGATGAATGAGAGGCTGAGCTTCAGGGGGCTAGGTTCATGATATCCCCAGAGTCCCAGAGCACAGGGGAGTCAACCCTAGATTTAAAGTGTAAAGGTCTGACTTCAAATCCAGCCTGAGCATGTCACCCTTTTTTTCAGTTAATCTTCCACAAGGAGCTACAGGGTTAGTGATACAGTATCTGTGAAATGCTCAAAGCCAGGACCCTAGTAAAGCTTTGGAATGTACCAGCAACCCCATTCCTCCCCCATAATGATGTTATGAGAATTACCATATTTTAAGATGAAACACGTATTTATGAGTATGTAGAATTGTCACTGAAAAGTTGGGACAACAGAAGACTCTAAAAAATATGTGAGCTTCAGAAAGTACTCCATCCCATCCCCCAGCCCCTACAACATGTTTATCATACTTGTGCCATGATAACACTTTCTTTTCCTTTGGCTTCTTAGTTTCTTTGGTGAGCATTTTACCGATCGCCAGTTCTATGCTGGGCACAGTATAAGAGCAAGAGCTTGCAGGAGAGACATCCTCCTTGCCAACACAGAGCATCTAAATGGAGCCCAGAAAACTACAGGCCTGGGGCTCTTTCCCATCTGAAGCCAGAGAACATTTGTTCCCTTTTGGGGCTTGCCCTGTTTCCGGGTTCTACCTTGGAGCATCCATCTAAGGAACATGCCCCCTGCGGCCCCCCACACCTGCTGCCAAGGCTCGGCCCAAGGGATTGCCGGGGGATTGTGCAAGTCTGTTGGCCCGGCTTCAGCTTGCCGTGGCTTTTCCCCCACTTGTGGTCTCAGCCAAGGGAAGCCTGGCGCCTGCTCTGAGGCCCAGATGGAGCAGGCTCCCTCCCGGAAGGACTTACCCGATGGCTTGTCTGTGGAGGACGGGAGGCTGGTGAGGGTGGGCATGGTAGGCAGAGGGGGAGGCAGCACCTTCAGGTTCTGATCACTCTGGATCTCATTGGTAGAGATCTGATTGATGATGCGGTTGTAAGGGGATGGCTGGTAGACCCGGGGTGGGGTGGCAGGGGGAGGCTGGGGCATGGGCCTGGCTGCTGGCACCCGCTGGCAGTGCTCCTCGAGCTGCGCGATGATCTCGGACTGGTTGTGGGCCAGTGTGGCCAGGTGCTGGTACTTGTGCTCCAGGTCCTTATACTTGCTGGCCAGCTGCAGCATGTCGGCTGTCTGGTTGAGGATCCTGTTCTCCAGCTGGGAGAGCTCCAGCGCATTGTCCCGCTTGCGGATGATCTCATGCAGGAGCTGCATGTAGAGCTGCGTGACCCGTGAGTTCATGTTGCGGCTCTCCTTGCGCAGCAGCTTCACCTCACTCACGATGCCGCCATCCACCTCCACCAGCTGCTGTAGCGTCTCAATTTGTCGCTTCTGCTTGAGCAGCTCGCTGTTGAGCAGCTCCAGCTCCTGCTTGTGCACCCGGTTCTCCAGGAGCACCTCGGGCTCCTTGGAGTTGACGCAGATGGCGCCTGTGACCCGCTGCTGGGGCACAATGAAGGTGTAGGTGCACTTGTCTGAAGACTCGCTGGCCCGTTTGTACCTGTTTAGGTAAATGAACTCACTGGGCGAGCCCTCCTCAGTGCCCTCGAAGCTTTCCTTCTGGCCTGCAGCTGTTCCCATGGCAGCCAGCAGTCCCAGCCACCAGTATGTCACACACAGCAGCCTCATGGTCCTCACAAAATGGTGCTTCCTCTTTGAGAACAGAGCCTATGAAAACCTGAAAGTAAACAGAAGGGAGATTCAGTAACGGTGTTGTCACTGCCAGCAGCCTGTGCCATAAATGAGCTCAGCCTTCTCGCCAGGCAAATCTTTCCAAAAATGCAGCTTCAGGAGGCAGCCCTTCTGGAAGCAGCAGAAGGAGACAGGCAGGCTTCCACAGAGGTAGAGAGGAAGCCGGAGGGGACGGGGGCATCTGGAGGCAGGAGGCCATGGCCCTGCCACTCCCAGAGCCCGCCCTCAAGCCCAGCCCCCTCGCGGAGCTCCTGGCCCAAGCCTGAAAACCACAGACGGCAGCTCAAAGCTGGGGCAGGGAGGCAGGGGAAGGCTTATCTAATCTCTGTTCTCTGCCTCATGCCCCCCAGACCATTATGTCTCCCTGTTCTAACCTGTTTGTAACCCCCCTGGGCTTTCCCTTTACTGAAGCATTTGTGACAGTCATGGTGAATAGGGTTCTGTGTGGTCTTCTTTAGCGGACTCCGTACTCCATGCGGGCAGGTGCTGTGTCTGATTCCATCCTGTGTCCTCAGGATGCTACACAAAGCAGGCTTACAGTGAATATTTGTGAAATGAACAAATCTCTGGACATGGGATGGAATCTGTTCAGTTGGTAGTGGACAATGTCAATGGAAGGATGTGTCCAGTCACATGGCTTTGGTCTGTGTGTTAGAGACAAGCTGAAGAGCCCAAACAGGAACAAACAACTGAGCTCTTCTAAATCCAAATATTTGCAATAGCCAGTAACTGCAAGTTCCCCCTGGCCACTGCAATGTGATTAAAGCAGACAGAAGCGGAAAAAAGACATGTGTCTCTGGATTCGTTTCAGTTCTGCTCTTGGACCATTCATTCCCTCACCAGATATCCTGGTGTGCCAGGCAGCATGCTGGCTGCTGGACGCGTACGGCCGCACACAGGCCCGAGCCAGCCCTGCCCTTACGTGGCTTACGCACAGTGGCACAGTCCCCAAGAGCCACAGAGCAGCAGGAACATATGCTGTGAAAGGGTAGAACAGAGAACTGACCTAATCTGAGGATTCCAGAAAGCTTCCCTGAGAAAGTGACCTTTACACTGACCCCTTGAGGGATGAGCAGGAGTCAGCCGGGCCAAGAGGGAGGGGATGGATGTGTGCACATCCTTCCTCTCGCCTACCCAGGGCTATGGCTCCAGCGTTTCTCCCCCATATCTCCTGCATGATCACATTTTTCCTATAATCATGCTGTTATTTCTCTCATCTTAAAGAAAATCAATCCTCTCTTGATCTCACATCTCCTCTCCAGCTACCGTTCCATTCCTCTGCTCCCCTTTTTAGCAAAACCCTCCGAAGGGCTGCCTGTACTTGGTTTCCAGAAAGGCCCTTGCTTCCTGTTCTCTTGAGCCCACTCCCATCAGGCCTAGATCCCCCCTTCCCTCCGAGTGCTCTGGACAGGATCACTGGTGGCCTCACTTGCCAGACCAAATGGCCTGTTCTTAGTCCTCATCAGTACTTGCCTCTCCACACTGGGGAATGTGGTTGGTCACTCCCTTCTTAGACTTCCTTTCCTGAAGATCACCATTTCCTTTCTCACTGGCTGCCCTTTCTCTCTCCTTTGCTGGTTCATCCTTCTGTTCCTGTCCTGGGGGACCCAGAGCTCCATCCTCAGACCTCTTGTTTACCTCGGTGATCTCATGTGGTCTTGTGGCCTGCAGGTGCTGCTAACTCCCACATTTATTTCTCCAGCCCAGACCTTCCCCTTTGACTTCAGACCCATACATCTAACTGCCCCTTTGACATTTCCACCCTACTATCTCCTAGGCATCTCAAACTCAACGTATCTGGAAGTGAACTGATGTCGTCACACCTCTATCTAAACATGTTTACCCCAGATTTTCCTGTGTTAGTAAGTGGAAGCTCTGCTCTTCCAGTTGTTCAGGGCAACAACCTTGAAGTCAATGACCTTGACTCCACTTTTTCATGCCCCGCATCTAATTCACCACCAAATCATAATAGCAATTTCCTGGACATATTCTCAGAGTCCTGCTTCTGCTCGTCAGCTCTCCTACACCCTGGTACAACACCCCCTCCACCTCTCACCTGGACCTAACTGTCTGCTGCTGGACCTGCTCCTGCCCTTTGTCCTTAGCCCAGTAGCCAGAGTGATCCTTTTTCTTTTTCTTTTTTTTTAAGATTTTTATTTATTTTTATTTATTCATGAGAGATAGGGAGGCAGAGGGAGAAGCAGGCTCCTGCATGGGAGCCCAACGCGGAACTTGATCCTAGGACTCCAGGATCACACCCTGGGCTGAAGGCAGGTGCTAAACTGCTGAGCCACCCGGGAATCCCTGATCCTTTTTAAAAAGTTCCATCTTCTACTCAGAATCCCTAGGGAGCTCCTCAACTCAGAGAAAAAGCTTAGAAGGTGTCTCTGGCTCTTGCAGACCTGGCTCGCTCCCTCCCTGACCTCTTCTCTGACTCCTCTCATCCCCTCCTGCCACCCCATCCATATGCCGCTGCAGCCACCACAGCCTCCTGGGGGGTCCGTATGCTCGCCAAGCACGATTGTGACTCAGGACCTTTGTATGCTGTTCCCTGACTGGAACACTCTTACCCCCTTTCCTCATCGCTCACTCCTTCACCTCTTAAGGTCTTTGCTGAGATATTACCTTCCCAGTGGGGCCTACCCAGTCACTTAAAACTGTAACCTCCCCACCCTCCTCTCCAGAGTCCTCATTGTTAACAGATGTAAAATGTTTCCTGACCCCACCCCAGTGACTGGAACCGCAAGGAGGGCAGGGGGCTGACTGCTCCATTCTCAATGCCAAGCATGTGGCATGTGGCACTCAGTAAATATCTCTGGGCTGAATAAAAGGGCACACCTGACAACAGCTTCCACACAGTGGGGAGGGCTATGGAGAGGCAGGGCCAGGGGAGCTCATGCAGGTGATGGCATGAGGGGGTGCCAGCTACACAGGAGGAGGCCTTTTCTTTCTTCTTTCTTTCTTTCTTTCTTTCTTTCTTTCTTTCTTTCTTTCTTTCTTTCTTCCTTCCTTCCTTCCTTCCTTCCTTCCTTCCTTCCTTCCTTCCTTCCTTCCTTCCTTCCTTCTTTCTTTCTTTCTTTCTTTCTTTCTTTCTTTCTTTCTTTCTTCTTTTTTTTTCTTTCCTTTCTTTCTTTCATTTTGAGAGAGAGAGACAGAACATGAATAGGGGAGAGAGAAGCAGATTCTCCACTGAGGAAGGAGCCCAACACAGGCCTTGATGCCAGGACCATGACCTGAACTGAAGGCAGACACCCAACTAAGCCACCCAGGTGCTCTGGATGTCATCTCTTATATTTATCAATAACATCCAACCTGCTCCTCACAAGCCATTTGCAAGCATTTTCTACTTTGTCTTCTCTCAAGGTAGATACTGTTAAGATTCTGCTGTCATTTCCATTTTACAGATGAGGAAACTAAGACTCAGAGTGGCTGAGTGAGTTGCCTAAGATCACACAGCTGGAAGGTGGCAGAACCAGGGATAATTGGAGAAGTCAGGAAAGTGTCCCTGATCTGATCTCATGTATTCAAGCCTTCAAACTCTTACTGACATAGAAATGTAGAAATGTACTTAATCTGGTCTTTAGTACAAAAAAAAAAAAAAAAAAAAAAGGATTAGCATGACATGGAAGCTGGAAGTCTTGTCCTCCCCAGGCTCCTTTGTGGCTTCTCTGGGGAGCAGCCTCGGTCCAGGCCCCACCTTGTACCAGTTCGTGGGCTGTTACAAAACAGGCCCTGGGCTCCCCAGAGCCACTCAGAACTGTTTTCTGCTTGAATGAGGAAGTGTGGCCAGCCCACACTTTGATCGAGGCCAGGCAGAGAAAGGTGTTCAGCGGTCTTTGGTCTGGGTTGGGCTAGGAGGTAGGGCTGTGGTGACGTGAGTGGAAACGGGGCTGAGTTTGTGAGTGTTTGCCTGGTTTCCAGAGCGCTCTGGCTGCTCTTGCACCAGCCCGTGGCCACGCCTGGCCCAAAACAATGGGGAGGAGCAGTGCCACAGGCTAGGGTGGGCAGGCAGGTGCCTTCCCACAGGCCGCTCACCTGAGGCAGCTGGTGCCCATGCTGGTGGTGCTCGTGCGGGCCTCTGCCTTGACAGAGAAACTACCAGGGGCCCAGGGAAGCAACCTGGCTCCAGGAAATGGTTGATTTCCAAGCCTTCCCAGGCCTCAAGACCTGGCAGGGTGACCCTGTTTATCATTGAGCCTTGTCCCTTCCCAAACCTGGGCTCCCAGAGCTTCCCCATCAGAGCCTGTGCCCTTGGACTTGCGATCCTGAAGGCCAAGCCTCTTCGGTGAAATGTGATCTAACGGGGCGATCTAACCTGCCTTGCACACTACTTAAAGGACATAGAAATGCTTCCCAAACTAGAGATGATAATAATAACGTGATGGCAGCATGCTGGCAGACAATGTTGCCAGACTCAGTGAGGAACACTGACCATGCCCCCTGACATGGGAGTGGAGGGTGGGGGTGATACCATAATTAATGCTCCTCCCATTTCTCAGAGGAGGACCTTGGGCCTCTCACAGAGCTGGGCCCTGGGCAGGAAGTCTGTCTGGCCTTACCACCCAGCTCTAAAGCCGTCCTCTGTCAGACTGGGTGGGTCCTGGCTGTCTCGCTGTCCCTGGATCTTACACGGTGCTGGGCAAGAGTGGGAAGGGAACAGCTGGGCAAATGCAGTGCATAGGCTGTGCTGTCTTGAAAGAGCATTTCTCAGCAATTGTTTGATTAAAAAGAGCACCAAACTTGATTAATTAACACACAGTTTTCAGGTTCACAAGGCCCTTTGCATACACATTATCAGTTAATCATCCCAA
Organism: Canis lupus dingo; assembly: GCF_003254725.2. NCBI lineage: Eukaryota > Metazoa > Chordata > Mammalia > Carnivora > Canidae > Canis > Canis lupus. Next base: position 57,460,199 of record NC_064251.1, on the reverse strand, counting down.
CGTTCAGAGCTAGTTAGTTATTGCCGTTTTGAGAGGGGGTGTCAGGTATCTTGCTCTGGATGGCACTCCTACCAGTGACACCAGTTCTGGGGCTCACGATTCTGGGTCTTCCTGTTAGTTTTCCATGGGGTCTGGGCTTGGCAGGTGTCATCTGGGGCCAAGTGGGTTCTAGAAGGAAGGGAAGGAGCAGGGCACCGTGCTGGGTGCCTGACACACACCGTCACAGGTAGTCTAACCAGGTGGCTGTCCCCCACTTCTATTTTATAAATGAGAACACTGACTCCCAGGTAGGCTAAGTGACTTCCCCAGGAGTCCATGCAGATAAGAGCTGGAGCTGACCCAGCCGAGAGCTCAGGTCAGCCTGACACCAAGGGCTGTACTATGCCTTGCCCTCGGCTTTGGAGTTGTTTTCCTTAAAGAATCTAACCCCCGTCTTCAGTTTTATGCTACTTTGGCAGTTCTTAATGGGCAGTAATGAGTTTGTTTCCTTTTACTCTCTTGATATTTATTCAACTAATTGCACCCCAAGAGAAATAACCCTCCCCAGCATTCCAGTCATCTTAGGCCTGGAGAACTCCACTGCAATCAGAGTGGTGCGCCTCACTTTCTTCCTCTGACCAACAAAGAAAAGCAACTGCAACTGTTTTCCTTGGCTTCGAAAGGAAAATAAAAACGATTCTTAAAATTGCTTTTCCACATTGTATTGTGAGGAGTTTCCATTATGTACGGGTTTCCCTCCCCACAAGTGGAGCTGGTGTGACCAAGCCACGTGACAGCCCCTGCACACTGGGAGGCAGCCTCCCCTGGGCTTGGGTCCCACCCAGCCTCTGGTGGGCAGCCGGAGTGTCCCTGCTTGGCCCAGTGCAGTGGGGCCACACACCGTGTGTCCACCTCCCACTCAGCACCATGGCACTGCAGCCCAGGCATGAGGCCACTTTGTAGGAAGAGTTGTTTTTATAGGAGGGAGCTCTGTGTCCTGCCCTGCAGCAGAAACTGGTGGCCCCGAGGGTTAGGAATGAGAAAAGTTCAAACACTGAAGATGATAACCACACTCTGTTGTCACATGACTCAAGCACTTTATATACATGATCTTTCTTAATCCTCCCAACAACCTCAGGAGGGAAGCCCTGTTATTTCAGGCTGCCATGGGTGGTGGCCCAAGTTGTGCACTCTGCCACTCTAAGGAGCACAACTCACATTCAATGGTCTTTGTAGTTTGGGGTATTTATTATTATAGCCATTTTCTGATTCCCACAAAGATGCTTTTAAGACTAACAGCAGGGCTGACCATTATCCTTATTTGCAGGTGAGGGAACTATTCATATTCTAAGACCGCGAGTCATTTTACCCATAGTCACTGAATTACTCAATAGCGGAGCCCCAAAATATACCATGCTGAATATATAGAAAGAAAAGTGCTAGAGTGACAGGACACTCAAAAGAAATTGCTCTCTGACCCCCACAGGCAAGGGGAGTCCCCAGGACAATTTCTGGATTCAAACCAGCTCTCATGGTGGTGCCTTGTCACCCATCTAGGCTATAGTCCCATGTGAGAGGCTCACAGAACCCACCCCTGCATCTGTCACCAGCCCTACCCTACAATTCCGTGATCACAGAAAGCCGGGGATGAGTCTAGACCAGGGGCCCTGCAGGAGGCCTGAGAAATGACCCCTTGCCACTGGCGGTGCAGGAATCTGGAACCACCACTTGGCCCTGAGTGTGCCTGGCTGGCCCCTGGCATCTGCCTTTGGGGTAGCTAGGAATTTGAGTGTGCTTGAGGCAGTCCAATAGACCTGATTAACAATCAACATCAGGCAACATCAGGACCGAGAAGAAAAAATCAAAACTTCGAAGTTGACAGCTTTTCCTACTAAAGCTGGTTGAGATGCATGGTGTACCAGTGGGTACCTAAACCAATTGGTAATCCAGGATGTGGGAGAGACCCAGATAAAGGAAAATTCTAGAAAAAAGGGCCCCAGAGGGCCCAGCTGACCATATACCCAAAAGTATAGATAACAATAGCCCTCGTCTGTTTCTAGTAAACTCACCATGTGCCTGGTGTGCCCTTTCTCATTGGCATGTACTGCTCTGTGCATAAGGTTAGCTCCCATTGAGGCCTGTTATGTAATTATTAATAGCACCCCCTCTTATTTTCAAAAATGTCTTGATTGGGCACCAAATTATAAGGTACCTTTATACCCAGGAGAAAAGTATTATCACCTGCATTTTGCAGGAGAGTAAACCCAGGTCCAGAAAGGTCAGGTTACTTGTCTAAGGCTCCTTGGAATAAATACCAGGACTGGGATTCAGCTGTCAGCGGCAATGTCCAAGCCCTCACTTCCATCAAGATTGATTCTCCAACCAGGATGAACAAAAGGTGCCTGTCTGTTTGCTTCATGGCCAGGATGCAGATTGCTTCTTAGTCACTGTTGACTGAATAAGTAGAAATGGCTTTCAGGTTAGTACAAGGGGGAGTTTTGTTAGATGTTAGAAACAGCTTCTTGATTATCCAAGTGGCAAGACCCCAAAATGGGCATCGCGGATGAACAGTGGCGTCCTCACCTTAGAAAACCTGAAGAAACTGTGCCTCATTTGTCCTAGGTGATTCATTGCTAGCCTGGGGGCCAGGGAGGGAACAGCCACATCTCCAACTGCCATCCCCTCCCAGCCTAGGATCCTGTGATTCATTCCCCACCAGAAGGCCATGTGGGCACCCAAGGAGTCTGGAGCCAGTTCCCGGACCCTGCCAGCTCAGCCCTCATAAGACCTTCAAATGAGCCATTTGTTCATCCATCCAGCCTTCCATCTCCTAACCTTCCCTGCCAGCTGGTCTTTGTAAACTGTGACAGCCTGAGTCCACCCTTGTCATGGGTGATGGGAATACAGGCATAAACCAGACAGGCAGGTAGTGTCAGATAAAACAGATTTGCCTGGAAGAACAGCAGTGGGGGTTGAATCTGCCTGATGCCCTTGGCTCTCATGCTCCTGCCCCTGGGGAGCTGCGGGCTCCAGGGAAGGGCTGAGTTCACAGAGGAAGCCGGCTGTGGTCATACTGTGAGATCATAGGGCAAGATGGGATGTGGTTAGGCAGTGGGGGGCTGGTTGCCTTTGCCAGGGGGACAGGGATGCTGCTGTTACTTTTTCACAGTGCATTATTTGGGAACCATTTTGTGATTCCCCCAAAGCCTGCGCACTGAACCCTCTGTGCCAGGAGCCCCAGCCAACAGAGCAGAGGCGGGGAGAGTCTGCAGAAGCCATGTCAGAGCCCAGCTTCTGAGTTGGCTGCTGCGTTTGCGGCAGTGCCTTGTGTGCTCTGGAGCCCTGGGTCTGGAGGAACCTCAGATGAGAGGGAGAAGAAACCAGGGACTGCTGCCCCACAGTGGCTTCCTGGGGACTCTGGACCCAGCCTGGAGCTACTCTTCTAGGCCAGGCCGAATGGTTGGCACCCAAGGCCACCTCAGCCTGTTGGCTTGGCCTCCTCCTTTGAGCACTGGGACAAGCACATTTTGTGCCTATCTCTCAGATCCCAGTAACTCTGTGAGGTAGGGCCTGTGATTATTCTTATCTCACAGAAGAGGAGACAGAGGTCAGGGATGAAGCCACTTGCCCAGAGCCCCAGAGCTACCAAGCCCCAGCGGCCAGGTCTGGAATTGTGTTTGTCTGCCCCAGAGCCAGGTCTCTTACCTACATAGCCCTAACCAACCCCTCTACTCCAGGTGCTCGCTCCCCTGCACTCCACGGGGCAGGCTGCTCCAGGCCCGTCTTTCTAAAGTTCGCAGCTGGTCGTGTCGGTATCCTGCTTTAAAATAGGGCCTCTGTGCTCACGCTCACACTCATGCTCCCTACCTCTGCGCTTTCCCCCGCGGCCTGCCTGATGCACACCTGTCTCCCTCTCAGTTGACCTCCCAGGTCCACTTCCCTTTGAAGCCACATTCCCTCCTCCAGCCCCCAGGAGCAGTTGTGGCTGCTTCCTGTGTCCATCACAGCATGTCAGACACAGTTCATTTGGCTGTGTGCCCCTAGACTGCGAGCTTCTTAAAAGCGGGGACAGTGTCATTTCCCTTCTGAATACCCAATAGCCAGGACAGCACTTAGATTCCTAAATAGGACTTCAAGGATTTCATTCATTGAATGTATCTCCCAAGCACTTCCCCTGTTCTGGCCCCTGCGCTAGAACTGGAGATATAGCAGAAACAAGTAGTTCCCTGCTCTCGAGGGGCCCATGGCAATAGGCAGGACAGAGAACAGGTAGGATGCTGATCAGTACCCTGCAGGGCAGCTCGGAGCTGCAGGGGCAGCCGAGCCAGCTGGGGTGAGGATTGCAGGGGGCATAAGTGGGAGTAGAGGTGCCCCAAAGGGGCGTTGTTGGCTGGACAACCCAGGGGAGAGTTGTATGGTACCATGGGACAAAGAGGCTTGTTGGTCTGGATCTGAGGCTTGCTTGCTTCATTCATTTATTCCTTCCTTCCTTCATTCACTCCACAAATCCCTTCTTTGCCTGGCCCTGAGTATTAGAGGCCAACGGTGACTAAGAAATACCTCCTTTTGCTCATGCAGGTTGAACTGGGGCCACTTCAGGCAGAACTTCAGTCACTCCTGGAACGGAGCTGTTCCTCAGGCACCTCTTAGTGATAAGGACAGACATCCTTCTGGGCTCCCTGCCCCCACCCTGCCCTTTAGAGAGAGAAAGTGTAAGCGGGGCAGAGGGAGAGAGAAAGAACTCCAAGCAGTTTCCACGCCCAGCACAGAGCCTGATTGGAGGCTCAATCTCATGACCTTGAGATCATGACCTGAGCCAAAACCAAGAGTCAGACGCCCAACCCACTGAGCCACCCAGGCGCCCCCTTTCTGGACTTTTCTTAGGTGGTCTTGTGCCTGCCTTCCTAGAGGACTAGGTAGCAGGAGGAGGCTGAGGCTCTGGGGCTGCTGGCCCCAACACGGGCTGGTTGGTTTCACCCGAGAAAAGACCTAACACAATAGTTCAATTGTGAGAGGCCTGGGTTCCTACCGCTCCCCCCGCCCCCCCGCCCAATGCAACATGGGAACATTTCTGTGATCAGAATGTGTCTCACAATTGATGTACACTTGTAATAAGACATTGTAACATTTTAAATTTTAACTGCCCCCCCCCACTGGCTTATTAAATCAGTCATATCGTTTACAGTCAATATGAGGGAATACGGTTTTGCTATTAAAACTACCCTCACCGTGAGGTCTGATATGTTGTATCTATCACCACAAACTCCCAGTTGCCAGTGACTGAATAACCCTTCTATTTGGGGTGTTTTATATAAATTCATAGAAAAGAATGCTATTCAGTGAATTGATTCATTCTTGCAACTTCCCAGTATGTCTTGGATTTGAATCTTTGCTTTTCGGCCCACTAGTAGAGGGACATTGGCAGAGGTGCGCAACCTCTGAGCCTCAGTTTTCTCCTCTGTAAAATGGGATGGCACCACCCATCTAGTGCCACATGCCCCCTCTTTGCAGGTCTCTCACTGTTGTGCATTTGTGTGGTAGATTCACCTTCTGCCTCCTTCCACTAGGCCGTGGGCCCTACCAGTAGAGCCCCACTGCATCTGACTACTGTCAGTTGAGACCATTTTGAGTGAAATGATTCAGAGAGACCAGAAGCTGGATGTACCTGCCCTGGGCGAGCTCCTGTTGTTTGTTCTAAGGTAGCTACCAGTTGCTGTCTCTCTGATTCTTCTCAGGATTGCTCGAGTGTGGCCCAGTGCAGACTATGAGGACCTGCACTCTGATTCTGCAGCCCATAGAGTCTCGAAGTAGAGATGTAGGAAACATATGAATGGTATCTCAGACACACAGATGAATGTTTGCCTGAGGCTCCACCCCACTGAGCTGGTGCCAGAGTCCCATGGTGCTTTGGAGCTCTGCTGAGACTCATCTATAAGAGGGGGGTTGATAATGCCTGTTCTGTCTCAGAGGTAGGCTTCTTTGACAAGCAAGTGATACATTGAAATCAGGTAAGCATGTGGTTTTCAGACAGTGTGGCATAAGCATTCTGTAGGACAGCAACCAGAACAGCCTTGGCTGCTGGGGGACACAGTGACAGGGTCAAGAAAAGAGAAGTCAGGATACCTTGAACAGGGCAGTGGAGTGGGGTGGGAAAGGCATAGACTTTGGAGCTAGGCTGACAGCCTACATATGTGTTCAAGGCCCACATAATCACCAACTACGTGACCTTGGGCAAGTTGCTTAGCCTCTCTGAGCCTTAGTTATCTCATCTGAAAAATGGGATGCTAAAACTAGAACCTATCTCCTAGGGTTCTGTTGAGGATGAAATGCGATAATGCACATGCTTTACTTAGTGCAGCCTGTACTTAATAAATCCTTGTGGGATGGATGGGTAGATGGAAAAGTGTCTTCATTGCTCTGCCCATGAGCTTACAGCAGGACCATTGTAGTCCTCTCCTGGACCATGTGTTTCACACATTTTGTCTGTTCCACCATGACTGCCTTAATTATTGAGTAATAATTGATCTAATTTTTGTTAGCTGGGCCTGTGAAGTTAGAGCCTCTGCTCAGCTGGAGCTGCCCTGAGAGCACAGTGAACTGCCAGGTTCCAGCATGGTTCTAGCCTGGAGCTGGAAACCTGCAGCGTCTGTGGCCCCAGAGGCCTGTGGTAGAGACGCACAAATGTAACACCAGCTTTTCAAAATGCTCTCCAGAGTTCAGGGAATCCACTGTGACCTCTAGGGCCACAGGAGAGAAGCCACTGTCTTGAGCTAAGATGCACCAGTGTTGGCTGGTGTAAAATCTACCGGCCTTGGCCACCATATGGTCAGCGGTGGTGATGGAGATGGAGCTTGGGGGTGGAGTCCCTCTCCTCTCCCTCTACAGTCCTAGGACAGGCCTGGCATCGGTCTTCCTGCTGTGCAGACCTCCTACAGCACCAAGGTAGCTCACTTTCCTCACCTACTACAGTTCTGGCAGGAGACCGCCCGGCAGATGGGTAGTGCCCATGTGGGTGGTAAGGTTGGTATCAAATGTACCTGAGGTCCCCTCATCGGTGTCTGCACCCTCCCTTAGTGTGGACTTCAAGGACCTGGACGTGCTGCAATTCACTTCAGACATAAAGCCCACCACCCAGCCTCCTGGGAAGACCCCCAATGTGGGTAGCAGTAGTAGCCACCATACTGGCAAGGCCTGGTAGGATTTTATGACAGCCCTATTAGGATGTCCAGGACATAGGGAATCTGGGTCCCTGCTCTCTTCTGGGTTTCTGCGATTCTGATTGTTTGGGTCCTAATACTCGGTGACTAACATATTCTGAGGGTTTGCCACACAGCAGGCATGGTGCTAAGGCCTTCCCTGACATGATCCCATGTGCTCCTCCTAGAAAGCAGTGGAGTGAGGCTCAGGGTGCTGGGTTCAAGTCTTGGTGCTGGCACTTACTAAAAATGTGGCCTTGAGCATACCTCTGAACCTCTGCACCTTGGTTTCCTTACCTATAAAATGGTTATAAACAACAGTACCTGTGTTGTAGGGTGGCTGTGAGGATCCCTCAAGCTGGTAAGTGCCTGGCTCAGAGAAAGTGCAATGTAAGTGTTAACCATTACTAAAAGATGGGTGGTATTATTATCACATTTTGCAGAAAAGAAAACACGTTTAGAGAGGCCGAAGAACTGTGGCTCCTAAGTAGAAGAGCTAGGATTTGAACTTAGCTCATAAGTGCTACCTTACTCTGCCTCAATGTGGGAAAATACATGTGGGGAGCATTCAGCCAGCTTCGGAAGTGGCATTCTCGGCTTTCCTCAGAGCCCTGGTGAAAGGAGATCCTTTTCTAAGTAACTGAACTGGCCTCTGGGAGCTCTCATAATCCCACAGCAGAGGCAATAGCTGACCCGTGATACACTATCACAGAAGGAGAAGGGAGGGATCAGTGAAGAATTTCTGTTTGGAAATGTTATCTAATGCTGAGTGCTTTCAAGGGACTGGAAATGTGGAGCCCATGCTGTACCCCTGCCGAGGTGCCGGGGAAGCCTGGTGCTCCCCTATTTCCCTGCCACATGTTGCCTGCTGGAGACCTGGGCTATCATCTGGTCCTGGGCGGGCTCAAGCATCTGTGGACGTGCAGGGAAAGCCGGGGCAGCACTTTGCCCTGAGTCACCGTGACGGAAGTCTCTAGCTGATGTGTCCCTTCCAGCTCTGGACCCCTTCAGTCGTCTCCTTTCCAGGTGTGGGGTGAGCAGAGGCTTCTGGGCTCCAGGGAACTTTCTGAACAAGGGCTCCCAGCTCTGGCAGGACAGTGTTTGCTTTTGCTTTTGCCTTGGCATAGTCTCTAGCCAGGGTGCATAGGAACCCAAAACCTAAAAACGATTTCCCCTGTCCTTGAGCTACCCCTGTCCTGCTAAGCACACACCTACACATAGGCACGCACTCACGCATGCACCCCAGCTGCCGGGCCGGGCCCGGGAGCCGCCTCCTTCACCCCAAAGGCTCTTTGTCTGAGACAGAATGGGGCTTACAGATGAAGCCCTCGAAGCTCCAGCCCACGGTCTCATGCCCCCAGAACACCACCCTCTGCCCAGGTGTCCACAGATCTGCCCCAGCAGATGCCTTGTTTGGCTCCAAGGGAAAGCAAGAGTGACCCCCTCTGGGGTCCAGCCACACACACTCCCAGCTAGAGGGGTTAGGGTTTTTGAACGCCCAGACATGGGGCCAGCTGCTGCCTATTGCCCCCTGGTCCCTTGGTGCCACAGAGCTGGCCCCTTACCTCTTCACTCCTGCTTGGCTCCCGGGGCAGCTCCTCACATGCTTTACCCCAGCCGTCAGCAGGGCAGCCTGTCCATGGCCTCCAGGAGGGGGTCCCCGAGTCGCAGGCCGGACTGGCCGCCGAGCAGCCCTGCCTCACTGGCCTCTGCTTGCTCTGCTGTGCTCCCAGCCGGGCTGGGGCCAGGGCTCGGGCAGGGGCTGGCCAGGTGTCCTGCCGGGGCTGCTTACAACCTGCCTCCTCTCCCGGCAGGGGCTGGCGTCTGCCTCTGTGCCATGCTCTGCAGGGCTGGGGCTCAGGGCTCCGGGTCCATCCTTAGGCCGTCTGCAGCAGCCTCATTTGAACTCCCCACTCCTTTGTGGAGCCTTTACATGCCGCTGGAGGAAATTGTGAGCACAGCCTGACCCTGGTTGGCTGCAGGCACTTCTCTCCACCCACCAGTGCAAGAGGATCCCCCAGGCCCCAGAAAGGCTCCGGGCCTCCCCTCAGCCCCAGACAGAGGCGGGCCGCCCGGTGATGTCACGCTAGCTCCGGCCCCAGCTGGCCTGGCCCCTCCCGCCCCAGCCCGCTCTGGCGGCCTCGCCGGCCCCCTCCTTCCCTGGCACGAGCAGCCTGGCCAGCCCTACTCCCTGGCCCGCCCGCCCCTAATGCGCTCTGCCGAGGCCAAGAGCGTCCCCTCTGCCTCAGGTAATAGGTTCAGATCTGCTCTAGCTGTGCAGGCAGCAGGAAGCAGCTCCTCCCCCTGGATGGCTCCCTCATCCCTGCACTGCCCCACAGGCCCCAGGTAAGCAGGCAGGGCACCCCGCACAGATGGCCTCTTCCCATGGGTGCCCTTCATAGAGGCTTCCCTCTCACCTCTAAACCCTTGGGAGGGAGCCCAAGGCCGCCTGCACAGAAGCCAGCTGGATCTGTGCTGACAGCTAGCAGAAGGCAGGGGCCTAGGACACTGAAATACCACAGGCTTGATGGGGGAGGGGTGGTACGTCTAGGAGAAATGCCTGTCACTTCCCACCTAGAGGCCTTGATTAAGTCATTTCACAGTTCTGGCATCCCTTTCATGCATCGATAAATGAGCTATCACCAGTGATCTATCTCCTTGGATTCCCTGGTATCACGTGGGAGAGGGCTTGGCCCAGGGCAGGGGTGCCTCAGAGGGCTGGTCTCAGAGCTCAGGAGGGAAGCGGGCCAGGGATGGCACTCCCAGAACCTCTTTGGTGACCTCCAGACCTCTGAGGAGCACATGATAAGAGCCCCCAGCACAGGGTGTCGCTGAGGTGGAGCTCATGGGTGTTCATAGAGTCAGAACAGAAAGCAGGAGACCACACCAGATCCCCACAAAGTGAGCAATCCTACAGACATGTCAGCACTGCGGGCAGAGGAAGGAGGCCCACGGGTAATGGGAAGGGAACAGCTGTCTCTGCCTTGGCAACAGCTGTGTGAAATACTGGTGGTGACTCTTCTTTCTTCTTTGAAAAAGTTTAGTGATGATGGTGGTGGTGGTGGTGATATCTGGGTACACATCGGGAGAGAAACTTCAGTGGTGTTCTCCCCACCCGCACGCATAGCCATACCATGTTGCTGGTCCCTGGACAAGCAGGTCCACTGTGGCCCTCCGCTCCTCAGGGTCACCACTCCTGTCTTTGCAGGGAGCAAACTTTGCTTCTTGCCTCAGCTTCTCCCAGCCTGCTCAGACTTGCTCCCTTTTCCATCTGTCAGTCCCCCTCCTCTTCCTTTTTAGAAGGCAGGTCTCCACCAGAAGACTGCAGTATCTTACAACATTAGCCAGATGATTGGGCTGCATAGGTGTGCTCCCCACAACTGCCATGGGGGTGAAGGTGCCCACCCACTCTGTGGAGGAGCCCTGTGCATGTTCTGCACGGAAGCCATGGGAGCCTGGGGACTCAAGATCAGCCAAAGCACATAGGATGGAGCTGAATCCTTCTTGAGCAGCACCCTTGCCAGCCTGGAAGTTGGCATACTTCATCCTTTTCCCCTTCCTCCTCTCTCTTGCTATCTCTCCTCTCTAGGATGTGTTTCTTGAGAACCTGCTCACAGCTGACAGCAGGAAGCCAAAGTTGCTCTCCTCACAGAGCTTGCAGTCAGGAGGGGAGGCAGACAAACACATGAGAAGTGCTGCTGGGTGCTGAGTGGGTGTCTAAGCTGGAGACTGGGTTAAGTCTGGGCAGGGCAGTCAGAGCACGCTCCCTGGGGTTATGGGGTTTCAGCTGAAATCCAAAGGATGGGTAAGAACTAGCAGGTGTGAGCTGGAGAGATGATGATCTGGGTAGCAGCAGTAGTGCATTAAGGGCCGTGTGGCAGATTGCTTTTTTGAAGATGACCCCAACAACATCTCCTAGTCCAAAATGAGACCTTGACACTCCTTCCATTAAGAGGTAGGGTTTAGGGACACCTGGGTGGCTCAGTGGTTCAGTGTCTGCCTTCAGCTCATGTCATGATCCCAGGGTCCTTGGATCAAGTCCCACATTGGGCTCCCCATAGGGAGCCTTGCTTCTCCCTCTGCCTATGTCTGTGCCTTTCTCTCTGTTTCTCTCATGAATAAGTAAATAAAATCTTTAAAAAAAAATAAGAGGTAGAGTCTATGTCTCCTCCCTTTGAATCTGGGTGGCTTTGTGACTTACAACCAATAGAATGCAATGGAAATGACACTACCTGATATACAAAGCTGGGTGAGAACAGGCAGGGCACCTCTGCCTTGTTCAGTGGGACACTGTCTTTTGGAGCCCTGAGCCAGGCTTGACCCTGAGAAGTCCAACTACCCGCAGGCTGCCATGAAGGGGCCATGTGTAGCATAGGTCATAGCTGACAGCCAGCATCCACCCCCAGATGTGTGAGGAAAGATGGCTCTCTCAGTGATTCCAGCCCCCAGCGGTGAGTCAGCTTCAGCTACAGTCTTCCTGCTGAGGCCCCAGGCATCAGGAAGAGAAATGAGCCACTGTACCATTCTGTAGCTGAATCTTTGACCCACAGAATCCACGAGGATAGGAAAATGATCGTCTAGACTGCTAAGTTTTGATGGTAATTTGTTACACAACAGCAATAGCTGGAGCAGTTATAGGGAGTTCTTCCCAGGAGTATGTTTGAGGAGAGAGTAGGGAGGGGCATGGAGGAAGACGAGGCCTTGTCAGAGGTGGGACTTGATCCAAGGACAGTGGGAAGCCACTGAAAGGTTTTGAGCAACTTGCTTTTATTTCTGAAAGGCACCATTAGTTGCTGAGTAGAGGCTGAGTTGGCGAAAACCGTAGACAAGGCATCTGGAGCTGTGGGTGACGGTTGCAGCCATCCTGGTGAGAGAGGCAGTTGGAGGCAATGAGACCCACTGGGTCAGGGAGAGTTCTCAGGACTCACCCTCCTTTGGGAACAGGTGCAGCCCAAGTCCCTAAATACTAGAGTAGGGGATCCCTGGGTGGCTCACGGGGATCCCTGGGTGGCTCAGCGGTTTGGCACCTGCCTTTGGCCCAGGGCGTGATCCTGGAGTCCCGGGATCGAGTCCCATGTCGGGCTCCCTGCATGGAGCCCGCTTCTCCCTCTGCCTGTGTCTCTGCCTCTCTCTCTCTGTGTATGTGTGTGTCTATCATGAATAAATAAATCTTTAAAAAAATTACTAGAGTAAATTTGCTTTCACAATTCAAAATTCCTAGGATCCCATCAAGTGGGAGAGGAATGGCAGGACAGCCTTGCCCTGTCTGTGTTTGCACGTCCCAAGCCCCTGAGGTGGCCTTGAAGTCAAGGATGCTGCTGGAGAGCTTGAGCTGTGCAGTCAAAATCTGGTTCTACCACTCAGTAGCTCTAAGCTTCACTGTCCTCATCTGTAAAATGAAGATGTCACAAGGATTTACCCCATAGGGCTGCTGAGAATAGTAAATAAGATGCAACATGTTAAGTGTAATGCACAGTGGCTAGTACCCAGTACATACTCAGTATTGGCTCTAGTAATTTCCATTGCCTCCTTCCTTGGGCCATGAGTTCCCTGAGCACTGGCACAGGTGTAGGCATGGGCCACACAGAGCTCTTCTTCTTTACATCCTGGTACAGTGGGGTGGCTGGCTGGGGAGGATGAGGAGATGTGGCTCAGAGTTTTACAGGCCTGGGCTCAGATCCCATATCTGTCTCTAACCTGGGCAACATTCTTATTCTCTTGCAAACTTTGTTTCCTCACTTAAAAAGAAAAAAATAAAAAAGGAATGATGTTACTCAGTCATCTCATAAGCTGAGGTTGGTGTGAGAGGACTCTCAGGACCCTCACGGTGACAGGGCTGAGTGAGATGATGCCCCTAAAGCACTAGCACAATGCCTGGCATTAAGCCATCAGCAGTTACTCGGGAAACAGGGCTGCTGCTCTTCCCTGCTCCCAAAGGCCTCTCCAGTCTTGCTCGTTGGGCCCCTAACTTCAGCTCTGAATCCCCACGACCTCCTGGAGGAACACCATTCCCATAATTCCAGCTGCCTGTTGGACCAAAGTGTCATGTGACTAAAGCACATGAGGAGCAGGGAATCTCCCTTTCTCTCTCTACATTTTTTATCAGAAAGAAAAATGTGTGAGGTTTACATGGTGGCAAAAATACAAAGAATCTTAATTATGTCCTACAATTTGTTTAAATGATTTCATGTGCTTTCATGTCTTATCACCTTCCTGACAGCTACAGTTTTTTTCTGTTGGGAATGTTGGGTTGTTGTACTGATATACTGCATGTGGTAGGAGTACATGGCAAGCATGTGTTATAAAAGGGGGACTTGGACCTCCCCGTGTTTTGCAAACTCAGTGTCTTACCAGCATTTCAAGCCTAACAGATCCCAAATTGATGTTCCCCCTTCAGCAGTTTTTACATCTCTTTCCATCATCTTTTGGCCTACACTGTTTCTGATGCGAAGTCAGCTCTCTTCCTTATTACTGCTCCTTTGTACATAGTGAGTATCTTCCCCTCTGACCTCTTCTAAGATTTCTCTCTATCTTTGGTTTTTAGCAGTTGGACAGTGGTGTGAATAGGTGTAAGTTTCTTTGCATTGATTCTGTGTGGAGTTCACTGAACTTCTTGGATCTTTGAGTTGATTTGTCTCACTAAATTTGGGATTGTGTGAGGCAATTTGGGGCCATGGTTTCTTCTAATGGTTCTTCAATGCCATTCTCTCTCCTCTCCCTTTCTGGAACTCCATTTATACACCTGTGTTGTCCCAGAGGTCACTGAAGCTCCCTCCCTTCTTCCCTTCCTTTCCTTTCTCTTTCCTTTTCCTTTCTGTGCTTCAGTTGGATCATTTCTATTACTTGTCTTCAAGTATTCTGACCTTTTCTTTTTAAAAAATTATTTATTTATTTATTTATTTATTTATTTATTTATTTATTTATTCATGAAAGACAGAGAGAGAGAGAGAGAGATTGAGAGAGAAAAGCACAGAGACACAGGCAGAGAAAGAAGCAGGCTTCATGCAGGGAGCCCGACATGGGACTCAATCCCGGGTCGGTCCCCAGGATCGTGCCCAGGACCAAAGGTGGTGCTAAACCGCTGAGCCACCCGGGATGCCCGTGACCTTTTCTTCTACAGTATGCAATCTGCTGTTAATTTCATCCTAAGTATATTTTATATTAGGTACTGTATTTATTGGGTCTAGAATTTCCCCTGGGTTTATTTTTATAGGACCCATTTCTCTTCTGAGATTCTCTATCCACTCATTCATTCTATCTTTCATTTCCTGAAAATCTTGTGCATATTTTATAATAACCATTTTAAAGCTCTTGTTGACTAATTCAACATCTGACTCATCAGTAGATCTGTTTTATTGACTATTATTTTTCTTGAGCCTGGGTCACATATTCCTGCTTCTTCATATATCTATCATTTTTAAATTGTATACTGGACATTTTGGATAATATATTGAAAAGACTTTATATTTTATTGCCTTCCTCTAAAGAATGTTGTGTTTTGTTCTGGCAGGCAGTTAAATTGCTGACATACCCCCTTGATCTTGTGAAGGTTTGGTGTTTAGGTTTTGTTCAAGTAGATTTATTTTGGTTTTGTCTATAGTCCTAGGGTATAACTCTTCCTAGTAAGGTATGGCTTTTCCAGGATGAAATCAGAAACCTTAAATGTTTGCTAAGTTCCTTTAGCTTGACAAGACTTGAACTCCAATCTCTTATCTTCTGAACTCCCTGCTTCCCAGCTACTGCTTTCTTTTGGGCTCTGTGGGGTCTCTCTCTCTCTCTCTCTCTCTCTCTCTCTCTCTCTTCCCCCTCTCCCTCTCCCTGCATGTATACAATTTAGGGATTAACTAAGGATTTGAAGGGAATTTGTACAGTAATTTGGGAGCTCCCCCTTCGATGGCTATCTCCCTTCTGGCATATTCCCTTTCAGTTGCCATACTCAGTGCCCAACTTCTTTATCTTCTTCCCAGGCAGTAATACTGCTGCATTCTGTTTCAGTTCTATTCTTCTGTTTATCACCATGAACTGGGAAGTGCCTTTATATGTTTCCCATCTTTTCAAAAACCTTGTCTCCTCCAGTATCTGTTGCTTTGGGTTGTTCTCAAAAGCTTTCAAGCAGTTATTTTGTATATTGTCCCGAGTCTATCATTGTTACTGACCAGAGAGTTAGTTCAGTACAATTTACTTTTCCATGTTGGTAACTGGAACTCCCCACATCCCAGCTGAATCTGTCTTCTCCCCCAAACCTCCTGTACTCCCGCTGCTGTCAGCACCCTCGATAAACCTAGCCAGCTGGTTGGTAGCTCTTACTTCAGTTCTCTGCCCTTCCTGCTCTTGGTCATAGTCTTTTGGGAAATATCAGCCCCAAGAATGCATGTCTTGATTCAGCTCAGTACACCCACCTTGGGCACTAGAGGAAATGTGTTGTCCCTGCAAGCCTTGTTAGAGCATCTACTATAGCATGTATGGCTAATTGTGATATACTAGGCATCAAGCTCAACATTTTACAGGCATTGTTTTTTTTTTCTCCTCTCACAACCTACGAAAGAAGTATTGCCATTTTGTTCTACTAACAAGAAGACTGAGGCTTAGCAAAGTAAAATTCCTTGCATTTGGCCACTGGGTAGAAAGTAACGGGACTGGGATTAAGACCCACATCAAAGTGAGCAGAAACACAGTTGTCCTGCAAACAAGTAACATCTCTTTAATTCTAAGACATTTTTTCTTGTTTTAAGATCTCTGAAATCAGGAGGCATCTTGAAGTTAACAGCATGTCAGGAGCTAACGGGCAGCACTTTTTCCCATTTTACTAGAACATGACACATTTAATAGTTGATGACTTCTCAGATTCAAGGTCAAGGAATTATGGCATTGTTAGTGATGGGGCTTCAGTGAGGTTGACCCAAGCTTGAAGGACAAAGAAGCACGTCCCCTCCTCTCCTGGTCAGTCACTTTTGGAAAGGTCCAAGGGAGTGTCCAAGCATTATGAAACCCGTGGAACTGCCCCAAGCCTCCCTCCTCCAGATTTAATGCAACAGCTGCCTCTAAGCTGAGATCCAGCCAACTGGTCCCTTCCTCTCCTGAAGGTGCTGTCGTCAGGTCCTGTGACTTGCCGCCCTATGTCTATCAGGGACACAATGTGTTCCCTGACCCTAGTAAGAAGTTTGGAGACTCATATTTGTGGGGAGGTTTTTAAAGCAGTGCTACTGGTTATCCTGGACTGCCCAGTGTCACACAGGATGTCCCAGCACATGGAAAGCCCTTTGAGGACACTGTGTCTGTTAAATGCTTGCCAAACAAGTATATCCAAATGTCAGCACAGGTTACATGTTCAGTTACAAAGTAGCTTTGAGAACCTATTGGTGGCTCATGCATGACCCATTTAATTCCTACTTTTCAACCCACCTGCAAGGAACAAAGTCAGGGCAGCCCTTCTGTTCAAGCCTGGACATCACCTAACAGTCAAATACATTTGCTGTTCAGTCAATAAACCCTTATTAAGCTCCATCTGAGCCCCAGAGTTTGGGCTCCAGGTCAATTTGCCCAAAGCCAATTTGCTAAGATGTTTAGTTGACTGGTTTTCATTTTGTCTTTATAACAGTATTTTAAGGAATGTTTGATTGGCCTCATCTGCCCTCTTAACTGCAGCTGATGCAGAGGCTCGTCCCCAAGAGAGGAGACTGAGAAGCAGAGGGAAGAGAGATTTAATTTTAGTTTGCTGGCTTTCTTTGTATTGTCATAACAAAAACTTCACAGAAATTTTCCAGAGCTGTTTAAAATCATCCCATCCTATATAAACATTTTTAAAAAATATTTTATTTATTTATTTGGGAGAGAGAGAGCGCAATTGAGTAGGGGGAGAAGCAGAGGGAGAGAGAAAAGCAGACTCCCTGCTGAGCAGGGAGCCTGACATGGGACTTGATCCCAGGACCCTGATATTATGACCTGAGCCAAAGGCAGACACTTAACCAACTAAGCTACCCAGGCACCCCACATATATAAAAATCTTAAAAATTGCTTTTTTGGAACACTGTGTCAGACGGGATCTTTGTCCCAGACAGGAGATGAGAAACTGAGGGCAGTTTTATGGTCAGTGGGGGAAGACCACAGCCCCCTTATAGATACCTGCTGCAGTTCTCCTCCCAAGGAACAGCTGAGCTGTTGCTCACCTTGCTTATCATTCCTGGGCCCGAAGAAGGCAACTGAACAGATAATTGAGGGCTTCTGGCAAGAGACTGACAGGCTGAGCTTCCCACGCCTGAGGCCAGGATGGGGACACTGGTCAGGGGTGCTGGTGCTGCAGTGGGCAGTGTTATCAGAGAGGCCTGAGGGCAAGCCTGGGCCTGTCTTGTCCTGGCCTCTGTCCGGAGCATCTCACTAGAGGACTAGCACACAGAAAAACATGATAAATGTCTGTAGGAATGCTAGCCTTAAAAATGCACTCGCCCTGTGTCACATCCAGGGTTTCTGACTCAGGATCTTGGGGCTGAGGGCAGCAAGAGTGAAATTTAGGAGTCTGGCTAGAAGAAGGGAAAGGAGACCCAAGATAAGAAAGACAACCTCCCTGACTTCGTGAGGCTGCGCCTAGACCTCTGAGGGCTACCCCAGGCCCACCCCAAGCTGATTCTGGGGGTTCCCTATAACTCCTACTTCACTGATCTGGCTCTCAGCCCTGCCCTCTCCCCTTCCCACTGGTCCATGTGCCAAGCAGATGCAGGAAGAAAGGCAGTACCTGTGCTGAGTATTCAGGGCCATCTTGCTAGGTGTGGGTGGGGCAGCAGAGGGACATCTGCTCGTATTCTCCATGCAGGTGGATGATGGTGCTGTTCGCAGTATCAGCCCCTCTCTTCTGCATGGCAGAGCCAGGTCCCAAAGCGCTTTGGCATTTGTTATCTCCCAACTTAGCTTCATAGCAGGCCTGAGAGTGGGGAGGGCAGCAGTTATTCCCTTTTGTAGATAAGAAAAATGAGACTGTGACAATGTTATGGTCACTCTTACTATCATCATGTATTATATGTTCACTGTGTGCCAGGCGCTGTGCTGGTCATCGCCTTACCTTGCCAAACTTCCCAGCATCTATAAAAGCCAGGGCTCCAAGCACAGATCCAGGATGACTTCTGCCTGCCTGAGGCACTTTGCCTTCATGAGCTCCTTCCTGTACTAAAAAATATTAAAAGTCATCTTCTATGGCTGCGTTGGTGTAAAGACAAATATGTTAATATTGAATATTAAGGCATTTTCTGCCCTAAAATTTCACATTTTGTTCTCATTTTAAAAGAAGTTAGAACATTTTTGTGAGCCCCCAAAAGTATTGTGAGCCCTATACCCTGTGCCTAATGGATAACTTGGCCCTGACTGTAAGTCCACACTCCCTGACCCACAAATCCAGAATCCAAAAGCTCTAGAAAAAGCAAGCTTTTTTTCAAAAGATTGGCTCAAAATTGATTTGGTGGCAAAATCCAACTTGAATTGCCATGAGGTTCTGTGTGGTCTTTGAACCACTGAACCACCCCTATGTTTAGGGAACTGCACTGACACCACGACGGGGTTAGAGGATGTGCATCCTGTGTAACACATCACATGCTGACATTGTCTCTCCCTGGGGTCCCTGTTCTCCTTTCCTGGAGCATGAATTCCTTGAGGACAGGACCGTGTTGTGTCCCTCTCGTGAGTGCAGATATTAATCATTTTTCCATAAATCCACCATTTTCCTTTCTTAGAGAACCCACAGGGAGCTGCCATTCACAGATTTATAGCTGGGGTCCAAGCCCAGTGCAAGCCTGTGGTTATGATGAGCCAGCCCCTGGCAGGTCTGTGGAGCTGCTCCCCCATAAAGAGATATGGGGGTGTGTGTGCATGTGGGTCCCTGAAGAACAAGTGGGAGACAAGTTTAGGGGAAGGAATAATGGAGACAACGCTGGTCAACTACTCATGGGTCGCAGGTTCTGTGCCAACTGTTAACATCAATTTATTCCCACAACAGCTCTATGTGGTAAGAACCATCACTGTCCTCCTTTTCAGGCTGAGGAAAACAAGGTTAGAGAACCTAAGTAGGCTGCCCAAGGGTGTGCAGCAAGGGAGAGATGGCACAAAGGTGCTGCTCCCCGACCCCCTGACCTCAGGCTGTGGTCATGCCTGGTGCCACCTGAATGCAGCCAGGCCCCAGAATGCAGCTCTGAACCCCAGGCCAGTGAGGGCTCTCTGCAAAGGCTGGAGGAGCTGTTTTCATGACACTCAGGGCACACCTGAGGCTCATGAGGTGCTGAGGTAGGAGACTGGGGCCAGGTGATAAGGTGCCACAGAACACAGCCAAAGGCCTACCCACCATTGCTGTGCAGGACACCCACCTAGTTATCCCACAAATGTTTATGGAGTTTCCACATGGGGCCAGAGATGAGGTCATTTGAAAGACTGATGAAACTGGTTAATGGAATAGGTAAAGATGGGGTGAGTGGGAGCGTGAAGGAGGCTACTTTGAACAGAGTGCTCAGGGAAGTTTCTGAGAGGAAGGGTCATGTGAGCCACAGGAAGGAGGCAGCCATGTGAAAGGAATAGCGCATGCAAAATCCATGGGATAGGAATGAGCTTGGCCTATTTGAGGAATAGAAAGGCCACTGTGACCAAGCAGCAGAGACAAATGGGAGAGTGGGGAGTCGGGGGCAAGTGAAGTGAGAGAAGCAGGCTAGGGTAGGTCCTGTAAGGCCCTCTAGGCCAGATGAGGCCTTGGAGTTTTATTCAGAGTGCAGTGCAGGCCTTTGAAGGCTTGCAAGCAGGAAAATATTATGCTTTGTTTTGCATTTTCTCAGTATCCCTCTTGGTGCTGGGTGGAGAATGGTCCAAGGGGGAAACAATGGAACTAAGAAGACCATTAGGAAGCTTAAGGGGCTGTCCTGGTGAGAGGCCAGGGGATGGGCACTGGGGCAGTGCCAAGGAGACAGTGACCAGTGATTGGATTCTGGATTTTGGAGGAATGTTGACAGGAACCCAGCATGACTCTAATATGGTGAGGATCAAGCTGTACTGTTTAGCACCTTGAAGATTTGCCACCTGGGAGTCCTAGAAATAGAATTCTAGGAGCAAAGTAGTGACCCACAGTTGGGATTTCCATGTAGTGTTGGGCAGTGCACATCCTGCACAGCTGTACACGATAGCCCTGACCGTAGCCAGCACTGACAGTTGGGCATTGTCCTCCAGGAGTGTGGGGGAAACAGTTGGCAGCAGGAAGCTGAAGCAAGGAGCCACCACCCCAGACACTCCCAGAAATAACTGGGGAAGTTGAGGATGAGCTGCAGTTGTGCTGAGAGAATCTATAGAACGTGCTTGAATTGCTGTTAATGTTCCACATGCTGAAGTGGACTGGAAAAGTCCAGTTACTTACCCCACCTCTTGAACTAGTTCTCATCCTTAAGGTAGCTCCTGAGCTGGATGTCAATATCCAGAGAGATGTGGAGAGCTCAGGGTCTCCTTGGGTTTGCAGGAATTGCTTTTAGTAGAGGTCCATAGGTCTGCTTGCCCCAACCTGGAAGGGGGAACTTTGCAGCAGACACTGTCAGGGAGACACAAGAACTTTGTAACTGTGACCCTGGAAAATCAGAAGGGATTTTTCCTGTATCTTCCCCAGTTTCCGACTCCCAGACCTGTCCTGGTTCTCCAACTAGTAGGTCTGGGGTGGGCCACCTCAGGGACACCCACACAGGCCCTGCAGGGAGGAAAGGCAGCAGGTATAGGTGGCTTCCTTCGGCCCCTCCAACCTCCAGACCATCCCCTGGCCTCCCTCTCACAATCCCTGGTCTGGGCCAAATAGATTCCTGCTCTGAGGCTGAAACTCTGGAGGACAGGGGTCAGGTTTCTCCTGCACTAAGTATTTCCTGGTTGCTGCCCCACATCTGCTCTTTGGCACCCTGCCTTGTGCCCAGAGACTGACCTATATGGATTCCCCCTGTCGGCTCCCTTGCCTTCTGGCTTTGGTTGGGTTTGGCCACTAGCAGATGCTGACAGGAGAGGAAAGGATGGGAAGAAAGCAAGGACAGGTATACTGCCAGCTCCCTTTCTGCACAGCCATGGCTGTCTTGGTGCAGTGGGAGTCAGCTGGGCCTGGGCTTGAGTTCCACCTTTACCTCTTATTAACCACATGGCTTCTGAAATTAATTTACCTATCCTCTCTGTGTCTGTTTCCTCATCTAAAAAGCAGGATGGATGGGGCAGCCCCGGTGGCTCAGCGGTTTAGCGCCACCTTCGGCCCAGGTTGTGATCCTGGAGTCCCAGGATGGAGTCCCGCATCGGGCTCCCTTCATGGAGCCTGCTTCTCCCTCTACCTGTGTCTCTGCCTCTCTCTGTATGTGTCTGTCATGAATAAATAAGTAAAATCTTTAAAAAATTAAAAAAAAAAACTAAGATAGCAATACCACCTTCCCAGGACAGCTTGGAGGAATAAGTGAATCCATGTGAGTGCAAATACTCTAGCACAATACTTGGTACACAGTAGGTGCTGGATAGATGCTGACTCATCTACCTGGCTCAATAGATGCTTACTAACCTTCTTTTAGTAAGTTGGAGCCCCGGTATTTTGGGTTTCCTACACATTTGGGTCTTCTGAAGATCACTAGTTATTTGTATCTCTCCAGAGAGTGTGCTATAGTTTCCCTCTTTGGTTTACATACCTGTCATTGCCTGAACCACCCCCGCAGAGCCTCACTGACAGTCCTTTAGCCAGAGGAGTGCTTCTCTGCCCTTGTCTTGTGTGCAGTCTGCACATGAAGTCAGCTTGACCAAAGAAAATCATTCCTTCAATGTGGTGGCAAGCAGGCTTATGGAAAGCGCACGTGTATACATCCAGCAATAATCTGGAACATTTATTGAACACGTACTGATCTTCACCACAACCACCCTGGGAGGCAGGTTCTATTATTATTTCACCATTTTCAGAGGCAGAAACTGAGGCCTAAGAAGTTGCTTGACTTGCCCACAGTCCCACCTGAGTAAGTCTGGCACTGGGCACCTGCCCCGTCAGCCCCCGGATTACCTACCTCTGTCACAGGGAAAACACAGTGCTCCAGGCCCTAGAGGCCGAGCCATTGTAGATAATCAAGTTACCTGGGAAGCTACAAGCCTGTTTCCTTAGTCATCCAGTGTTTAAAAGTTTTTGTCCGTTCTCATTAAGTTTTTCATACCGCCTCGCACAGACATACACATGTGTGCTAACCTCTGTAAATCCTGGTGAATCACAGTACTGACCTCTCCTTGGTGACTCAGTCATCTCCAACAGCCTAACTTTACTGCAGGCTGCAGGGTGGAGGGCGCTGTAAGCCCTGTGAGCCCCAGGCAGCTGTGTTTGTTGTTCCTTCCCTTGCTCTTCCTTCCATGGTAGCAATCACTCTCCCTTCCTGGCCTCCCCATCCCTCTCCTGGTTTGTCACTTCTCTCCAGCAGAAGTCCCAGAAATCCGATAGAACTATTTCTAAACAAGAGGAGCTGGGCACTACACTTGTCTAAAGGGCTCTCCTGTGAGTAATGTTCAAGAGACTTCAATGCCTGAACCTGATCACATCAATTTTGGGTGCTCAGAGGCTTTTGGGGCTTATGAGAGCTAGGCTCCTACAAAATAGCTGCCATCTATTACACACATTGTGTGCCTGGCATGGTGGGAGGCCTTTTACATGGATTATTTCACTGAATCGTCAAAAACATTACCTTCCAGGAGTGGTTTGATTCTGTCTTCCATTTTAGGTGATGAAGTAGTGAGCTACTCAGAGAGTAGAGTAGAGTCTACCCAGCCACATGGCCAGTGAATGGCAAAGCCAGGATCTGTATCTGGGCCTGTCTGAATCCAGAATCCACAATCATCATAGGCCCTGAGCTCTCCCACTTTCCAGTGGTGTGAGGTTGGACAGCTTAGGGAGGCACCTGATCCTCATGTCTTCATCTGAGGATAATGCTGTTTATTCCCAGAATTATTATGAAGGTTGAGACAAATGTTGTCCACTTGTCTCTTAGTAGGCACCCAGGGTTGCCTTCCTCATACTCTTGACTTAAGCACACCTCACAGCAATGGCCCTAAGCTCTAAGGGCCTCAGAATCAGTTTGCCAGGCCCCATTTCACACTTTTTGATTCTGTAGGTCTGAGGTGGGGCCTGAAAATTTGCATTTCTTTTTATTTTTATTTTTATTTTTTATTGGTGTTCAATTTACTAACATACAGAATAACCCCCAGTGCCCATCACCCATTCACTCCCACCCCCCGCCCTCCTCTCCTTCTACCACCCCTAGTTCGTTTCCCAGAGTTAGCAGTCTTTACGTTCTGTCTCCCTTTCTGATATTTCCCACACATTTCTTCTCCCTTCCCTTCTATTCCCTTTCACTATTATTTATATTCCCCAAATGAATGAGAACATATAATGTTTGTCCTTCTCCGATTGACTTACTTCACTCAGCATAAAAAATTTGCATTTCTAACGAGAAACCATGAGGACCCAGTTGTGAGAGCCATTACCAGAGATGGATGAGTTTTCCAAGAATGCAAGTCTGGGGTGGCCTAGCAGTGCCCATCACCTACCTTTGATGGCTGTTTTATGTGAGCAGATATTGGGTATGTATGGAGCAGGGAAAGTGTGGTTTGGCTTTCTGAGGCCGTTTCCTGGAAACTGGCTTGATGTTGGCCTCACCCTTTCCCTCCCCTACACCGGATGCCTGCATGTCACTGACCTGGGAAATGGAGTGTTTAAGCAGCATGGTGATGTCTGGACTCTGAAACAAGGTTCATTCGACCAGTCTCATTAACATGGTTCTCACTTGCTTTCCTGGTCAGAATAAGAAATAAAAGGCACATGAAAAAGATAAATCATCTTGGAGAAATTGCTTCTATAAATTATCTGTCTCCCCCCTCCCACCCTCAGAAAACCTGAAGCATTGACAAGGACAACCATACCTTCCTTCGCAATTGGAATTTTAGATTTATCTGTATAATGGTATGATCAGCACTCCTGCATCCCTAGTGGGCTGTAAGGATGGGGTGGGCCACATCTGGCTCCCTGGTGCCCAGCACAGTGCCTGGCACACAGCAAGGGGCACTCCATTGACATTGCTGCGGGAGAGCCTTGTGGCACAGTGGCAGGTGCCAGAGTCAGAGGAACCTGGTTTGAACCCAAGAGCCTCCTTCTAGTTGAATGGCCTTGGACAAATAACTTATGTGGGCCTTTGTTTCCCCCTTTCTAACTAGTAGAAAAATCATACCTATGTTTCAGGGCTGTCATGATAATTAAACAGTGTATAGGGTACCCCCAGTCCCTGCCACATGGTGCTTTATTTCTCCTTGGTCATCAGCCTGCTGGGCAGGCCAGGGCCTTGGTGTAAAATACTGGCTCAGGAACCACACTTTGAAGTCCAGATCCCAGCTCCCTGTGTGTTCTTTTTATTTTTATTTTTTAAGATTTTATTTATTTACTCATGAGAGACACACAGAGAGAGGCAGAGACATAGGCAGAGAGAGAAGCAGGCTCCATGCAGGAGCCGGAAGTGGGACTCACTTCCTATCCCTCCGGGATCATGCCCTGGGCCGAAGGCAGGCGCTCAACTGCTGAGCCACCCAGGCATCCCTCCCTGTGTGTTCTTGAGCAGCAATTCATGTCCTTGGTCAGCTTCAACAGTACTCATCTGTAAAGCTGGGGTAAAAAGGCATGAACAGCACTGTTTTGTGAGCAGTAAGGACACATGCTCTTGAGGCTCCACTGTGGGCCAGTCCACAGCCCGCACTGACTTTATCTCCTCCCACACGTGCAGGGGAGCAGGGACCTGTGGGGAGAGCAGCTTGGCCATGTGAAGAGGACATGGTGGGTTGGAGACATAGGAGGCCTGGGAGGCTGCCCTTCTCATGATGCACACCCCAGGCAAGAGGGGAACAGCATGACAGGGGAGTGCTCTTTGCAAAGAGCCATCCCCAGCTCCTGCGCTGGAAAGTCCCTCTCCCTGGCAGCCTTCAGAAAGGCGGATCAGTCTTCAGCTGGTTTTAATCACTCTCACGAGCTCGAGAGCGTGCTGCCTTTGCCTGCGGACGTCACCCCCTCTCTGCTACCTGCCAGGCTGGGGCTGTGTGGGGTGGGGTGCCCCCCTCCCCAGCAGGGATGAGCCCCCTTCCACCTGTCTACAAGCCTGCTGTCACCTTTTTTCTTCTGCCAGGCTTACTCTGGGCAGCCCTGGGCCTTGGCCCTCCTCCCGGGCATTGTCAGAGAAGCTTCCAACACCTCGAAATCCACCCGGGGGAGGGTCCCCTTTAACGTGGAACCCAGACAGTCCTGGTTTCTATGTGTGCAGAGCGTTTGGTAAACAGAATGCTTGAGCCTTGACTTGTTGGAAGGGGCGAATCCCAGCTGACGCCCCAGACGCTCAGCCTATTTTGGGCCTGGTCTCTCCCCTGCCGAGGTCTGTGGTCAGAGTGTTCATCTGCGCACACACCCCCACCCCTGCCCCACAACACCCACCGTGAGGGTTGAAGGACCAGGGGAGCCGATTTCATGTTCCTGTCCTGGTGGAGTGTTGGCCCTGTCAGTCCACCCGCCCACTGGCTCTGGGCTGCGCCCACTGATGCCTGGTATCCACTTAGTAAATGCTCTTGTCCCCACTCCCCCCGTGAATGCTGTGATTCAGCACACACAGAGGGGAGCTTCACTTAAGAAAGAAAGTATTCAAGGCCGCCATCCAGCTCGGGCAGGCGCCGGGAGACAGCTGCCAGTTCCTGCCTGGCTGGACTGAGAAGGCCATGCACCCTCCACACACAGAGGGGTCTCTCCTCCCTCCTTTTTTTTTTTTTTTTTTTTTAAGACCCACAGTCTCTTTTGGTTGCTGGACCAGATGCAGTTTAAACCTGTGTTCAGAATACCTCATTAATAAGCAGCAGATTAATAGTCTTCTAGAATTAAGAGAATACCACCCATACAACAAAATGTGTTCTAGATCTCGGGGTGCCTGGAGCTGTGCTAGGCTGCTCTGCCAGAGCTGGAGCAGCTTTAGGGACCCTGGGTTAGTGGCCTGTGATCCTCCCCCACCCAAGACCCCTTTTGTGTCTCTTGTTAACTCTGGGTTCTGAAAACGTCTACAAGTAATAACAGCCACCATGTTTCCTGTGAAGTTTATGGTTACTGTGTGCCAGGTACAAATGAAGCTCTTCATTATCTCAGGATATTGTGTCCTTGCCATGGGTACAGGATTAGATGATTCCAGTCTCCCTTGGGTGGATGAGGAAACTGGGTCCTGGAAGAGTCGAGTCTTGCCCAGGGTCACTTGGAGTGAAGTCTTGCCCCCAGAACTGACTCAGATCTTTGTTTCTGTACTGTTGCATTATAAATTATCTTCATGAAACATACTGCTTGCATTAAGTGAAAATAAATGCCTTACCCCGTTTATTGTTAACAAACATGTAGCTGCCCAGAGCTTCTGAACAACTGAGCGTATGTAATGATTGCTGGAACTAAACCCAGGTGATAGCTTCCTGCCCCCCAGTTCCAGGGCCCAGGCTTCTGCCCCATACCCACTCCTGTGGATCGTGGTTGAGTGCTCTGAGCAAGAGGGATATCCTAGACATGCAGCTGGTATTGTTTTGAGGTGTATCAGGTGCTCCTCCCCAAAGCCAAGAAAGGAGGCTCCGGAGAGTCCCTTTGTGAAGATTGGGTCGCCTTTGACCATGGCTGGGCATGGGACAAGTTGCTGGGCATGGGACAAGTTGCAGGACCCTCAGGCCCCCCGGAGGGTGGGAGAGGGCCCTCCCCAGAGCTGAGAGCACAGAGGCCGGCCACCCCTTTCCAATCCACTCTCCCTCTCTGGAGAAGAAAAGGAAGAGGGCAATTGACATGTAACCCCCAAAGTATGGGTCACATTGCCCATTTCTGGGCGGAGATGTGTAATGGGGTGATCTGAAGAGTCCTCAGGCTTTGAAAGGACTTGGGCCTCACCCTTTGTTCCAGTTCTCTGTGGCCCTCACGAGATGCCAGAAACTACCCCAGATGTTCCTGGGTCTGTATGTGAAGGGGACAGAAGCTGGCAGCGGGGCAGGAGCTGTGCTACCCTGTTGGCCACCCCACCATGCAGTAGGACACAGACTTCTGAGAGAAGGGATTGGGACACGTGCCTCTGTGGCAGGGACAGGAGGCCTGGCTGCTCTTCAGTGATAGAGGGGCCAAGATAAAGCTGAGCACCTCCCTAGGGGACCCACCTCTCCCTCTGCATGAAGAGCACTAGCTGGCCAGGGCCCCCTGCATCAGAGTGAACCAGACCAGACCAGGTTGGCCACCCCTGACAGGTGACCCCAGTGTGAGCAGATCTCGCCTTCCTGGAGAGGGTGGGCTGTGAGGACTGCCAGAGTCTGGAATGGATAGGGGAAGAACATCAGATACAGAAGGGGGCTTGGAAAAGAACAGAACTCTGCCTCCCCCTCCCCCAAGCCCCTGGGGAGAGGAGGGGGAGAATAGGACAGCCATGAGCTTTGAATTCTGTTTGGATGGAGTCTTCCCATAAACAGAACCAAGTCTGAAATCTTCTAATGCAGCCATGCTAAAAATGGAAAGTGACTGCAAAGTTACAGAATCTGGCCCAGATCTCATTGGGGACCTGCTGCCCGCAGTGGAAAAGGGAGTCAGTTCAGCATGTTAGGGAGTGTGTGTCAGAGAGAATAAGGCATTTCGTGTTTCTATCCTTGGTGGCCTCAGATTCCTCAGTCAGTAGTGATGACTTTGATCATTTAGAGGCCCTAGCTTGGGGGTCCCTGGTCTGGCCACCTGTGCTTCCCACAGGCACCCAAAGGCCCCCCTCACTGGGCAGAGGCACACCCTTAGCCACACTGGCTGTGGCCCAGAGTGGCACATCCAAGTGGACAAGGCCTGCTGGCACTGGCAGTCAGGGAAGCCCCAGGGGTGAGTGGAGGCTATTTGGTGAAGTAGGAGAATGAGAAAGAGGACAGCAGGATGAGGACAGTCTCTGGATGTCACCAAGCACTGGCCCCTTTGCAGGCCTCCTCACCACTGTGCAGCAGATGGCAGTGGGATTAAAGCCTGACCCAGACATCCAGAAGAATTTGGAGTCTGTGTCCTAGCTCGCTGCATATGAAGCATGTGCCTCTCTGAACCTCACTGTCCTCCCCATGGAACAGTGACCAAACAGTGCTCCCACGGCAGGGTAGTCATCAGGACATAGTGGGGAGGAAGCAGATGGAATGCTGAGCTCAGTTGTGGCACCCAGAAGGGTACACACCTGTAAGCCGTCACCTTTATCACCTTCGTCATTTCTGTGGGAAGGTATCAGAGGTGAGATGCCTTCATCCTTGTGGTCAAGGGTCAGGGTCAGGTTGCCTTATTCTATACCCATGGTCTTCTCTAGAGCTGGCCAGATGTCAATAGTACCACTGACCTTTCACGCCATGGACCTTCTGTCCCCCTTGCCAACCTCCTAGAAGGCAAAAAGCAGGAACTTCAGAAATTGAGATCTGTAGACTCCAGATTCCACAATGTGGGGGAAACAGATGTTCACAGGAATGAGCCATGGCCTCGGAGTTTTTATCTCAGCCTTGGGAGGCAATTTGTCTTAGAACTGGCTGCTATAATAAAATGTCGTAAGTAGGTGGCTTATAAACAACAAACATTTATTTCTCAAAGCTTTGGAGGCTGGGATGTCCAAGATCAAGGCACTGGTAGATTGCCTGTCTGGTGAGGTCCAACTTCCGATTCATGGATGGCTGTCTCCTCACCATGGCCAAACATGGGGAAAAGGGTGAGAGATCTCTCTGGGGTCTCTGTCACAGAGGCACAAATCTCATTCATGAGGACTCCACCCTCATGACCTTATCACCCTCAAAGTCACTCCTCACTTCTAATAAATACCATTGCCTGGGGGTTGGATTTTTAACACATGAATTTTAGGGGGATACAAATATTCAGTTCACAGCAGGGTTGTATTTTTAACTGTACTGTAACTAGTAATAGTTGAGTTTAACAAACAGCTTCAATCACAAGCTGGATAAGCAAGGTAACTTCCTGTTTGATAAGGCTGTTCTCTCTGTCCATCCAGCGCTGACTCCCACCTGCGCCCCGACCACAGATCCAGTCACAGTACCTCATCTCCAGCCAGACTGGAGGCTCATGCTAGGCCAGTTGGAGTCTTGGCCCATTTTGTCTTGTTTTGTTTTTCTGAAGCCAGAGCAAGAGAGCTTCTCTTTCCCTTGGTCACAGAACTGTCGTATCCTGACCCCACGGCTGCCAGTGGCCCTGGCCTCTACCACATGGAGAGTCTGAGTGAATATGAGGCAGGGAGTCGAGCCCCAAGAGAAGCAGCAGTCAAGGGTGTAGAGAGCCAGCTGTGCAGGCAGCAGGCCACCGGCTCCAGGCCCCACCCGGACCCCTCTGTCCCTGGGGCTGTCCTGGCATCCCCCCAGATCTTGTGGTGCAGCCTCTCGCTTGGTTGGGAGCCATCTAGGATTCTTGCAGTCTTTCCCCCATTCAGAGCTGGTTTCTGTCACTTGGAGCCAAAAGGATTCTGATGTAAATGTCTTTCTTTTCCTTAACTTAAGAAATATGTCGGAGAGATTGTGTTGTAGCAGATACTGTGAGTTAAGCAGATGTGGCCCCGACTCTGGGGCCTCATGACCTTGTTGGGGCAGGTGTTGAATAACCAACAAGTGGAGGCTAAGGGGCTGGGCAGACAAGGCTTGGAGCCCCACCCCTCGCACGCTGGCCAGGGGACCTTGCACAAGTTGTTTGATTGCTCATCTGTAAACGGGGCCCCCCTATGTGTTCAGGGAGATACGATGTGGAACCAGCATGCAGCCCTCTGAGAACGGAAGCCACTCAACATCCTTAAGACTAGACTCCTTCTTTTTTTTTTTTTTTAAGATTTTATTTACTTATTCATGAGAGATACTCACACACACAGAGAGGCACAGACACAGGCAGAGGGAGAAGCAGGCTCCACACAGGGAGCCTGATGCGGGACTCTACCCCAGGTCTCCAGGATCATACCCCGGGCTGAAGGTGGTGCTAAACCGCTGAGCCACCCGGGCTGCCCCAAGACTTTAACTACAAAACAACAGAGTGCCACAGGGGAGGAGGACGTGGCTGGCAAGGAGGCCTCTGAGGCAGTGCTGTGTGAGGCCCGACCTGCAGGATGAGTGGGCCCAGCCCAGCCAGTGGAGACAGCTGAGCAGCACATGCGTGCTTGTATCCATAGACGTCTACTTGGTTATATACCAATCTCCAGAGTCAGCACATTCTTGAGTGTTAGAGCCCTAAGTTCCAGCCCCCTCCCCCCAGCCCTTTACTGATGAAGAATCAGCCACAGAGAAGAACAGTGATGTGTCTGTGGTTGTATTGTCTGTACCAAGGGAGCCAGGAGTCCTGAGAGGAAAGGATGGGTGCCAGTAATCATGATGCCAGAGCAAGGGGCAGAAGCAGAGCTGTGCTGGGTGCAGGGAGTAGGTGTCTGACAAACTCACAGTCTTGTATGTAGTCTCTTGTCAAAGAAGCTTCCAGAAGGAAAGAGCCCTTCATGCTCTTTCATTCTGCAGAGCCACGTGTCCCACAAGGGCCACATCACCACACACCCCTCCCTAACCATATGACTCAGGCACCCCAGTGCCTCAGTGCCCCTGTCTATAAAGTGGGCATGAATAACGTTTGCTGCCTCAGAGGTTACCTGAGGACAGCACGGAGCTCACTGAGGCAGGTAAAGCCCCAGGGCCTGACATCTATTAGATGCTCAGCCAGTGGCACTTACTAGTATTTATTATTAACACACTGGGGTCATGGGCATTGGTGGGAAGGAAGGCAGCACTTTCATTGGCTGTAGGTTTCAGCCCAGTTCTACTTGGGTGCTAAGAAATAAGGATCCCTAGTTTGGGTCTCCTAGGACCCCACAGGATCTCTGTCTCTCCCTTGAATCCGCTCCCCTCCTCAGTGGCCTGTCCTTATAAGGGATGGAAGATGATCCTTCTTGGAGAGACCTTGGGCCTACAGCCTGTTGTCTGGGCTTTCCCTGCCTTAGACGAGGGTTTGGAAGGAGGGTGGGCCACGCTGTCCTGTGTTGACATGTGACAGGTCTGGGGAGGCAAAGGTCAACAGGCCATCCCATGTCCCTGTTCCCAGGAAGCTACCAGGGGCTGTGGCAGGAAGAAATTTCCAGACCCTGCCAATCCCAGGTCACTCTGACTAGGGATGCCCAGGAAGCTGTGACTGCTAGGGCTATAGTAGACTCACCCCTCCACCCCACCCCCTCTTCTCCCTAGGAAGGGCCTGCTCAGCAGCTATACAAACACTCCTAACCCAACCTCCTATTTGCCCAGCTGTGCCAGCCACAGATGCCCACATGGACAGGAGGTAGTGGTAGAGACCTGTGGGGAGCCAGTGGCCTGAACCATCTGGAGGCCAGAGCACAGAGAATCTGTCCCAGGCCCTTGGGTCAGCAGAGTGAAGGGTGAAGGCAAAGGGGAGGATAAGTAGAGCCTGCTTCTCAGCCTCTCAGCAGGGCTCGGGGGTGGGAGGGGGGGGGCGGAGTGGGGAAGGCCCAGGCTGTGGATGCAGACAGGCACAGGTCCTAAGCGTGACCCGGCTACCCAGGGCACCACTCCAGCTCCCTGTGCCTCGTCAAGTGTATGACAGCTGCAGTGAGGGTCCAGGATGGTGGTGCTTCCCCAGACTTCAGGCTTTTATGACCATTGCCACCCTTCCTTAACCTTCTTAGTTTTTCTCTTTAAATATTTTATTTGTATTATGCTATCAAGGGTTTGCTGTGCAATCTTTTATTTTTTTAAGGTTATTTGAGAGAGAGAGTGCACATGTGCGAGTGCAGGGAGAGGCAGAAGGAGAGAGAATCTTCAAGCAGACTCCCCACTGACCATGGAGCCCCGCACGAGGCTCCATCTCACAACTGTGAGATCATGACCTGTGTCGAGACCAAGAGTCCCTGGCATCCCTGTGCAATAATTTTTCTAATACATGGTAAAAGAGGTACAAGTGTCCATCCCAAACCACCATGATCCTCTCAGTAGAGTGTGTCACACTTTGGGGAACAGAGATGAGACTTGTTGATCATTTTCTCAATGCTTGGCAGGTGATGAGCTCTTACGTTGTTATGATTATTATCATTATTGTTGCCATTGTCACGGCAGTGAGCCTGTAGCAGGAGGAGTGCTGGGAGCTTGGGCTCTCTCATTGGAGCCAGCCCCTCTTCTCCACCCCATGAGGCCCATCCTCTTCTTTTTCCTGCTTTTCCTCCCACCTTGACAATTGGCTTTGGGGGACCCCGGAGGGTGGCGAGGCAGGGGTTGGCTGACTGACAGGAATAGGTGTGTGGGCTGCTATCTGGTCCCAGACCCTAGAGCTATCCAGCACCATCGAGAAGGGCTTGGGCAGAATGTACATACACCACGCAGGCAGCAGGGTCTGTGGCAGTCTCTGCCTACCTCTGGGCTTTCACAAAAGGCTCTTGGGGGGGGAGCACCTGGGTGGCTCAGCGGTTGAGCATCTGCTTTTAGCTCAGGGCGTGATCCCGGGGTCCTGGGATCAGGCTCCCTGCGAGGAGCCTGCTTCTCCCTCTGTCTATGTCTCTGCTTCTCTCTCTCTCTCTCTCTCTCTCATTCTTTGCGTCTCTCATGAATAAGTAAATAAAATCTTAAAAAAAAAAAAAGGCATCTGGGGAGTCCAGGACTTATGATGATGCTTTAGTACTGACCCGTGTTGGGACCTTTCCACTTCCACTGATGGACGAACCCTCTGGGGTCTTCCACCAGCAGAACAGTCCCCAGAACCATGCAGCAACATGTGATCAACTTATATAGACGAGTATATTTATGTGAAGAACACACCTAAATTCAGAATCCCACAGGAAGTTACTTTTCTCGTGCTTTTCTGTGTTTTCTAAGATGAACATAAATTCCTTTTAATCAGAAATGTCCTTTTAGACCTTAAAAAAATAAGGTAGTGAGATAGGCCACATTAAAGATGGCCAGCTGAGCATGGGGTGAGCCAGGGGGTCCATTTTGGAGAAGATGGGGGTGAGGGTGGTGCCCTGGAGGGAAGGCAGGGTAGAGGATGGGTACAGATAGATGAGGGGGCAGAGCAGGAAGCTGAGGTCATTCGTTTAGGAGGCAAGGTGGCAGGGAGGGACAGCTGGGGGTGGGAGTGGTAGGCAGCTGTTGAGGAAAACCAGCCATAGAAGAGAATGGGAGTGGGACCAAGGAGGGGCAAGACTGTGGAACAGGCTGAGGGCCCTGCTGAGGCTCGGCAGATGCCTCCTGAGCTGAGGGTTTGCTAGCCTGCACCTGGCCAAGCAGAGGTGCCTGGAGGTTCAGGTGTGAGCGAGATGGGGGTTCAGGTGAGTGACCTACAGTAAACTCTGACAGTAAAAAGAGAAAAGAGATGAACTCAAGCTTGATTTTTGTGTCAAGCTGAAATTCCTGCTTACTCAACCTTTAGCTATTTTTTTAGTTTGAGATAAGATCCTCCAGCCTGCAGCAACACAAAACTACCTTCCTGCTAGCCATGTCACTTTCCTTGCTTTGAACCCACCCTTGGGGTTTCCAGCTCTGGCATGCTCAGTACCAGCCTGCAGTCCGCTGCCAGAGAACTACATGTGACCTCAGGCTTTTGGGTCCCAGACTTCAGATGTCATGAGCAAAGGAAACTTCAGAGAGAAAGTTTGGAGACTCTTGGGAGGCTACTGCCTTTTTTTTTTTTTTTTTTTTTTAATGACAAGTAAAGGGAATATAAACTATCATCTTTGTTTCCTAGGGGAAGGAACATCTTAACACCAACAATGTAAGAGGGTATAATCTCAGAATGAAGGATATTTTTTCCTAAGTAAGGACAATTGCCAGCCTTTTGCTAACAGTTTTTTTTAAGTTTTTTAAAAATATATTCTGTATTTTAAGTGTTTTGAATATAGGAAATTACAACATAAAATTTTATTGCGTGTTTTTGCCTTATATGTAAATGCATCTTTGGTATGAATTTGTCACTTTGGAGTATGTATTCAATAGCCCATTCCAACACTTAATATTTTTACAGTTGTTTGTGAAAATCCAGCCTCACATAGGTCTGTTGATTTGCAACACTGTAAATGCTAGCTGTTCAGTTTAGAACACTCTGGGAGAACACAGGCCTCACACCTTTTCTCAAACTGCCTTCTGCCCAGGTGCTGGGAAGTGAGTCACAGGAGCAGGCCCGGTTTCGGGCTAGCAAAGGCTGCAGGCTCTCCTGCCCAGTGGCTATAAATGCCTAAGGCTGAGCGCTGGAAGCCTGCCTGCTCACCTCACAGGGGGCAGGGATGCACCTGAGGTTCCTGGGGACCTGTGAGTCCACTGTCCTCACACCCAGCCCACATGCATGTTAAGGGAAGCCCTGGCCTCAGACCCCAAGAGGAGAAATAGAGCATCCTATCAGTGGCACATTCACTGCTGAATATCACCCTACACTGGAGTGGTGTGTGAGACGTACCATACCACGGAGGGCCTGGAATGCCAGGCTGAGTGGTCGCCCCTAACTGTGTGGGTATAAGGCAGTGGGGCAGCTGCTCCGGAGGTCATGGGAGAGGCGGGCGTGTCCAGAGGGAAGCAGGAGCCAGGCAGCACCAGGAGCACCAGGGAACCATCCTGGTGGGTCAGACAAGGTCAGAGGCCCATGGGACCCTCTCCAAGGGCAGGGCTACTGGCATTTCATGTGCTGCACATGATGGTTAGCAGATTAAGTAACAGGGAAGAGGAGGGTCATGAGGTTTCCTGGTATTTGGGGAGGAAACTGCTCTTCTTTGGAAGCGTGCTGCATCTTTATATTTATGTATGTGACTGAAATATATTTGCTGCTACTTTGGTGAGAATCAAACTTAAGTTTGATAGTAAATATCAATGATTAGAAGAAAGTTTTATCTCACCTAACGACTAATACATTCCTTTGCACAGTGGGCAAACCGTGTAACAGTGCCGTGAAGGTTCTTTTTCTTTTTTTAAGCATTTAAAATCCTGTCACTCCGGCACTTAATATCTCCTATATTTTTGTCATGCCGTTCATTTTAGTTTTCTTAGCTATGTCTCTATGGTCTGACAGTAGAGTGTTTCCAATTTTTGTGTCTCGTTCGTGTTTAACCACTAGATTTCCCATGAATACCTTTGTGTGTACAAAGTCTTTCTCTCCTTTTAGTTATTTTCTTAGAATAAGTTCCTAAGAGTGGGATTACTGAGTCAAAGGGCACCAGTATTTTTCTGGCTTTGAAATCCCTGATGCTTTCCAAAAACGGTTGTATGAACTCTCCCTGCTGCCAGCAGCATGTGGGCCTTCCCGTCTCAGAGTAGCCTTGCTGGCTTTCGGCATTGGTCTCATTTTCGACTTATTGATGTAATGCATTCTAAATGGTGGCTTTTTAAATGAATTTTACGTGTCTCTATCCACTCCGTTTCTGTGCTGAGAGCCCCTCATACTTTCTCTCCATGTCCCCATGCTGGCCATGACTTGACTGCTGTCCACCCGAATGAATGAATGATTGTTGGGGTCGGCTTTTTCCTTGTTTGTGTGGGAACTGCCTCAATAGATTTTCAGGGAAAGACAGTGGAAGGATGTTTAAACTATAAATAGATGTGGTGACACTTCTTATTTGGTCAAGGTGGTCCTAGTAGTGAATGCAGACTCTGTGCTTCTGGGAGTATGTTTATGTCTCATTTGAATTCTAGAAGACATCAGAGTTAAAACGTTAGTGCACGATGTATAATTTAGGTCAGAGATGAAAGAGTCTCCATCAAAAAAAAAAAAAAAAAAAAACAACCCCTTCTTTCTGGGCATCCCATAATTACCAAGGCAGAGAGGTCTCCAAGCAGGGGGCAGGACTCCCTGTCGGAGAATGTCTGAGTGGAATCCTGAAAGCCAGGCCCTTTGTTCTTGCCTTGCCCTCCCTCCTGGAGAGTTGGCCTCAAGAGAGTAGAAGGGTGGGACAGCCTCGGACTAGCCCCAGACCCCTTCAAGGGCCTCTACTCTGAAGTTGTCCTTTTTGGTGGCTGCAGCCCTGGGCCCTCCACCTCATTCTTTCCAGGCCAGCTCCACCTGTCCTTAGTAGCCCACATTCCCATGATGATGTAGACAGAGAGCTTACCCTGATGACTGACCCTGAGCCATGGCCAGCCCCCTCCAACACTGCTTACGACCCATTAGGTAACTGTAGCATCTAACTCGGCCTTAGTTCCTAGGACCCTGCCCCACAGTGGCCCAGTGCTGTGGACAGCGAATGCAGGAATTCATGGACTCTCAGTTTCCTAGAGTGTGGACACCTATTACTTCTGGTCCTTATGATTTTAGATGGCATCTAGAGAAGAACCTCTCTTACTTTAATAACTAAATATTTCTGCTAATGTTATTAGCACGTTAAATCCATAATTTCATTTTTAAAAATTAAGTTAAAAAAAAAAGTGACCCAGCAATTCTACTGCTGGGTATAGACCCCAAAGGATTGAAAACAGGTGTACACACAAGGACTTGTACATGAATGTTCATAGTGGTACTACTGAGATAGCAAAAGGATGGAAATGACCCGAATATGCACCAGCTGATGAATAGATAAAGCAAAAAAGTGATTTACACATAAGATAGGCTATTATTAATCTATAACAAGGAATGAAGTGCTGACACATGCTGCAACATGGATGACCCTTGGATGCACTATGCTACTTGCAAGAAGTCAGTCATAAAAGGCCACAGATTATATGAAATATCTTGAGTCAGTAAATCCATAGAGACAGAAATTAGGTTAGTGATTGCTGACGCTGGAAGGAGGGGGAAACGGAGTATGTGGGCACAGGTTTGCCTTTTGGGTTGGTGAAAAGATAGCAGTAATGGTTGCACATGATCATGAATGTACTAAATGTCATTAATGGTAAATTTTCTGTTACATAAAAATATGTAGGTGCTATGTTGGCAAATGTTTTGAAGGTGATATATGAATGAGTGAAGTTACAATAACAATAAGTAAAGCAAGCTAAGAAATAGAGCTATGGTTATGTCAATTATATCCCAGTTTAAAAAGGAAGGGAGAGAGAGAGAGAGAGAGAGAGAGAGAATGAGCGAGGAAGTGAGCTGTGGGGCTCCACACTCCAGGGAGGTCCTGTTTCATTCCTAAAATCTGCTTTGCTGGAGGGCGGACCAGTGTGAACTTCAGTTGTCTACATAAGGACAGCCACTTTGCCTGCTGGATCTCAAGGCAGCCTTGCAGAAAGTACTCTTCTCTGTCCATTTTACGGTAGGGTAGCCAGAGCCACAGAACTGGTCAGTGGCAGAGCCAGGCTGGCTGGGCTGCCGGTAGTGGTGGTGGCTCCTGGGGGGCCAGTAAGCTGTTGCTGTCAGGCTGACTTCCTGTCCTGCCTTTGCTCTGAGGTACTGCTATTGGACTGGAGGAGGAGCCCTGAGGATGTGGGACCCTCTGTACAAGATTTGGAACTGCCAATGCTATTATAGGCAAAACCAGCCCTATTTAAATGAGATCTGGGGTCCGACTCTGCCTCTCACCGTGTTTACAACCTCAAGCAGGTTGCCTAACCTCTCTGACCCTCAGTTTCTCCTTTAGAATACATATGTAATGGCATTTACTCACGGGGAGGAGTGTACTTCTCCTATGTTGCTATCATCACAGTTTTAGTTTAATTATATAATTATTTGCACAGCTACTTGCTCACTATCTGACCCCTCCTCTAGGCAGTGAGCCACACAGAAGCAGAGGCTGTATTGGTTGTGTTCCTTGAAGTATCCCTAGCATCTAGTATCTCGATAAATAACTTGCTGAATAAAATAATAAATTAATGCCTGAAAAGCCCTTAGCACAACATTTGGCACATGGTAAATGCTAATAGATGTTAGCTGTGTCATTAGTGTAACAATTATCATTGTTATTGTTCCAGATAATGTGTTAAAGGCTTTCACACAATAGCTCTGATCCTCAGAACAGCCTTGCAAGGTTGGAATTATGTCCCTCTTGCAAAAATGGAAATTGAGGCTCAGATAAATTAAGTAATTTGCCCAAGTCCCATAGAATTGCTGACAGCAAAGCTCATAACCTGCCACTGCCCTAAACTCCTCATCAGTAGCTATAAAACCCCAAGTCCCTTCATACAACTGGGGACAGTGCATGTGGTATTAAAAGTATACCTCTTTGAGCACACATATGGTAGAAATAAAGGGCATTTTGTGGGAGGCAGTACAGTACTCACAGGCTTGGTGTATAAAAAGTTATGGTTGCCCCAAAGATAAGCAGCCTTCTGAGGCTGCCGCCCTCTAGGTGCAGCTATGACTCCCCAGCTGAGAACCACCCAACTGGGGCTCTCCATGCCCACCCAAGTAGTAAAGGAGTAGAGAGAGAGAGGACATGGAAGAGAGGGAGGCACGGCATCTGTTCAGTGCCTGATCGTCAGGCCCATGAGGGCAGGTGGGGAGCATGTCTGGTTCTTCTCACTGCTGTACTTTCAGACTTCAGCACCTATTCACTAAATGAACAACTGCATGACTGACTGAATGAATGACTGACCAAATGAACAAACCTGCTGTCTTCTAGGCATTGTGTTGGCTTGCTTATAATACCTCATTTAGTGCTCAGATTGAACGTATGAGGTGGGGACAAATGAGATGAAGCCTCAGGGGTGAGACTGCTTCCCCAGGGTCACCTGGTGGAGTGGGTGTTCACACTGGGGCTCCCAGCACTCTGTGCTGCTCTGAAGGGTTGAGAGACTTCCTCTGGCTACTGGAATTCCCCTTCCCCCTTAGCTCTGACTGTAGTAAAGCCAGGGAACAGGCAGGAGAAGTGAATGAGTGGCTCTTGAGGCATTCCTATCCTTGTTCAACCCCTGCTGTGGGTGTAACCGGATATGGAGGGCTGGAAGAGGGAGGGGCTAGTGGGGTGGAGTGGGTGGTGCCACCTGGGTCCTCATTTCTCAGAGGACTGGGCCTGCCATGAGACAGTTTTCTCTACTAATGCCATTACCATCGCCCTGACCTTTACTGAACAGTGACCTTATGCAGAGTGCTGTGCACCCTTCCACTCCTTCCATCTGGCCTCCACATGAGGGAGGCATGCCACTACCTGCCCCCTGCTGCATGGCTGAAACATGAGGAGCCTTCTGAGACCACTGGGAGTAAATCGGTGGCAGAGCTGGCCATCCCCTGAGACTGCCTGGCTCCAGAGCTCCCACACTAAATGGCAGCAATGGGACCGGCTTCCCAGGCTGGCCTCCAGAGGACTGCTTAATCCCCTGAGCAGCTGCTGCTCTCCTGCCAGGCCTAGCCTGTCCACTGGTTGACACTGGTATCTTATTGACGTCTTCAAGGGTCAGCGCTGAGAAATCTCAGGGACTGTGTCCTAAGGCTCCTGGCAGGGGAGATGCCAACACCTGGAGTGGGCACCTCTTGCTGAAGAAGTGTTGGCTTTGGGGTTCTCAGTCCAGCGCCATGGCTGAGCTGGGGCCCATGAGCCAGTAAGAGTGAGGTGTGGTGGGCCATAAATCAGATTTCCTGCCTGAGATCTTGGTAATCCACTTGGAACTATGTCCTGTTCTGGCCTAGAAATGTTTCCACTCCTCAGAAGGACATCTGTCCCCTCTGAGGTCAGGGTCTGTGACTCAGACTTCCAGGCAAGGACCTCAGGACTCAGCTCCTGGCATGAAACAAAACCGAGAGACTAAAAGGCAGTCCCCACAATCCTTACGTTGAACAGAGCACAGACTAGGGCCAGCCAGACTTGGATTTAAATCTTGGCTTCTCCATCTACTCACCAAGAGACCTTTGGAAAGTCACCCTACCTTTCTGAGTTTCAGTGTCCCCATCTGGATGACGGGGGTAGTGAAGCTTTCCTTGGAGCCCTGTTGGTTGGTGAGCTGAGGGGAGCATCTAAGGCCCAGAGCACCAGGCCTGGCTCAGGCCCAGCCTGCAAATGGCAGCGCCCCCACCCCAGCTCTGCAGGCTTTGCGTAATCCTGGGCTGTCCTATGGGACCAGGATGAGGAAGGGCAAGGCCACATCTCGGGTCAGAGCCCTGAGGTGCAAATCTCAGCTCTGCCACACACTTACTATTTGGATTTGGACAAACAGCTTAGCCTCTTTGAGCCTCACTTCCTCTTCTGTAAAATGAGGACCCCAAGAGATTATGCAGATGCAGCTCTAAGCCCAGAGCCTGGCACACAGTAGGAACTCAATGACCATGGTTGTCCTACCAAGCACTGGCTTGCCTGAGGCTCCTGCCCTCCTGCCGCCTGCTCTGAGGCAACTATCTTGTCTTGTAGGAGCCTATTTGAGCCCCTCCTCCCCAGGGTCCGATATATGGACTCTGGGTCACCAGAGCGCTTTGCTGAAAGCAAGATCCAGAACAGATCACTGGCAGGAAACTGATCAGAGGGGAGGATCAGCTCTTCACCCAGAGCAGTGCCCACTGCAGCCCAGGAAATAGGACATTTGCCGAGTCATTTTCCTTCACCATTGCCCTGAGGTGATGCTCTTCCTCTTTAGCTGACATGAGGTTTTTCAGTCTCCAAATAGACCTTCTTATTGAAGGGTACCTCAACCTCCCAACCCACTCATACCATTATTGGTTCCACTCAGGGCAGCCCGCCATCCATGGCCAATTGCAAGTTCCTACTTTCCGGGTACTCGTTGCCCAGGGAGTTGGCAGGAAGCACCCTTCCCTGTACCCAACACTAGACAGTAATGCCCCTGCCCATACAGCCGATTACCATACCTTCTCCACCGGGCCCACAGAGAGGCATTCATCCTCAGAGCTCACCTGCAGCATCCAGGGCTGAGCTGTCCCTTGGGGCGGCGTCTGCAGGAGACATTTCTGGGCTTCACATGCTGCTGATGAGGAAGTGTGGCTAGAGCACGTGTATTCTGTTCACAGTGCATCCAGAAGTTGATGTCTGCTGCTGCCCTCAGTCTGCAGTGGTGAAATGTACTCATACATTTGTGGGGGGAAATGTGCATTGACCAAGTTTTACGGCATTCAAAATCCTATGTCGTCTCTTTGGGTCTTTATACTTAAGTACCATAATTACTAGGGGAAAATATTTTTCTTCTTAAAAATCAAATCAAATCAATTGACAAATCACCAGTCGTCCACTCACATTTCAAGAATAAATAGGGATCCCTGGGTGGCGCAGTGGTTTAGCGCCTGCCTTTGGCCCAGGGCGCGATCCTGGAGACCCGGGATCGAATCCCACGTCAGGCTCCCGGTGCATGGAGCCTGCTTCTCCCTCTGCCTATGTCTCTGCCTCTCTCTCTCTCTCTCTCTCTGTGTGACTATCATAAATAAAAAATTAAAAAAAAAAAAAAGAATAAATAGTCCTTCTGCCTTCAAGAAGCACCCTCTCCCATAGGGAAGCAGCTGGGCAGGCAAGCAGGTAACACATCCATCATTAGAGTCATCTGGGGAAGCATTAGGTTCCACTGGAGCAGGGCAAAAGGGGCCCCTACAACTCACCGGGTGGGTCAGGGTCACTCTTCTGGGTTTGTTGTTGTTGTCACTGCTTTTGATTTTTGCCTGGATCTTTGCAAGGTTTTTTTTGTTTTTGTTTTAATTTACGAATTCATCTCAAATACACCTAGAATTAGGTCTCCTCCCTGGGCCCTGGCACACACTCCTTAGGACGACCCCTGCCCCAGATTGGCTGTCTGTTCTCAGATCCCCCACATGCCCTTATATTTCTTCTTCCCTTGTCCTTTTCCTTGGCATTCGACCTTGCCAAATCGGCCCTCCACATCAGTGATGCAAGTTCCCCTAGTGTCCATTTTGGTCCTTTCTGTCTCTGGTATTATTTTTTTATTATTATTCTGTTGTGTTTCTTAGTTTCCTTTTCTTCTTTTCTCATCTCAGGCTTCTCTCTCTCTAGCTCATTCTCATGTCATTTTCATCTCTGACAGTTCTCTCCCATCATCAAGCCTTGTCTTCTTGTACCATATTGAAAGATAAAGTGTTTTCACCCTTCTTTTGGATACTGGAATAGAACATTTGAGGACATGTATTTTCATGGCTCAGCCCCTTCGTCATGCATTTCAGACTCTAGTTTGGCATTTTTTTTCCATGTGTTCCCATGTTGGATTTCTTTCCCTCTGACTATGAAATCTGTTCTTCAGGGTTTATTGACAGACATATGGGGTTCCCCCTGGACACACTCCAGCTCTTTTCTGAGAGGTAGTAATCTGTAAGTGGAGGTGAGTAGATGGAGGGCAAAGACCCAGCCAGCACATTCCAGAGCCCCCCAGATCAACTCCTGCTGGGCAGCATACTGGTCATTGGCCTAGGTTTTCTAGTTTTTAGAACCCTTGGTCTTTGAGTCTGGGGGGTAGGTCCTGAGAGTACAAATTGACCAGGTCTGCATTTCTGCCCTCTTCATCTGCTTACAGAATGTTTAGTTTCTTCCTGGATGCTTGCTATCAATAAGACTATCCATCAGCCTTGGTGAGGTGATTTTCATCTTTTTTCTCTTTCTCCTTTTCTTATTTTAAGATCTTATTTTTAAGTCTTCTCTACACTCATCATGGGGCTCAGACTCGTGACTCTTGACCCCGAGATCAAGAGTCAAACACTCCACCAATTGAGCCAGCCAGGCACTGCCCCACTCCAATCTTTTTTCTTTTCTTTCTTTTTTCTTTTATGGTTTCCACTGCATTTATTACTAATATAAAAAATGTTACAAAGAAAAAAATTCATTCTCAGTTCTCCAGCAGCTCTCATCCTTCCCTCTTGCCCACACAACTCCTGACCCATTTCTTCAGGGCCAGTGCAAAACCGAACCTGTTCACTGCCGTTTTCACAAAAAACAACCAGTGCTAGGAATGTAGGGAAGAAGGTTAGATGAGGGTGACAGTACCATCCAGGTTCCACCCAAGGGTAGGCCAGGTGGAGATTCACAGAATTCAAACGAAATTATTCACAGATAAGAGACGAAAGGGCTGGTGGCCTCACAATGATGTACTCTAAAGTGGGCTGGAGAGGAGATAGGATAGCCCGTAAGAGGCTTTAGAGGACATCTCATGGGCTTGTGCCAAACCCCAAAAAACTGACAACAGGAGAATGGGGAGACCAGGGAGGCAGTCTTGCGGAAAGTTTCACAATTCTTCCATGTTGGGAGGTGTGGAAAGTCTAGAGGGCATCAAGAGCCTTACTCATTTTTTTAAAAGATTTTTATTTATTTATTCATAGAGATACAGAGAGAGAGAGAGAGAGAGAGAGGCAGAGACACAGGCAGAGGGAGAAGCAGGCTCCATGCAGAGAGCCTGACGTGGGACTCGATCCAGGGTCTCCAGGATCATGCCCTGGGCTGCAGGCGGCG
Source organism: Canis lupus dingo (assembly GCF_003254725.2). Classification (NCBI taxonomy): domain Eukaryota; kingdom Metazoa; phylum Chordata; class Mammalia; order Carnivora; family Canidae; genus Canis; species Canis lupus. Next base: position 57,416,716 of record NC_064251.1, on the reverse strand, counting down.
CTAAACCACTGCACCACCGGGGCTGCCCGCCTCACTCATTTTGGCAGGAAAACTTACTCTAGTGTTGGGAAGTCACAATGATGCCACAGACACTGAGAAAGGCTACGTATGAGGGAATACACAGTTTCACAAAGCACAATGATCACAGACCAGAGCGGTGAGGATCATGCTACTGACGCAGGATCTACAAAATCCAAAAGCAGAGAGACTGGCCTTTCAGGGAGTAACTCTGCACCAGTCATCCGTACTTGACCTCAGGTCAACCTGGTGAGTTTCACAGAGCAACTGGCAACTTTGGGGGTAGGGTTCGTCATATAAAAAGACTTAAGCAGGGGCAGCCCCAGTGGCGCAGCGGTTTAGCGCCGCCTGCAGCCTAGGGTGGGATCCTGGAGACCTTGGATCGAGTCCCATGTCAGACTCCCTTCATGGAGCCTGCTTCTCCCTCTGCCTGTGTCTCTGCCTCTCTCTCTCTGTGTCTAAATAAATAAATAAATAAATAAATAAATAAATAAATAAATAATCTTAAAAAAAAAAAAAAGACTTAAGCAGCTAGAAGAAGGGAATGGTAGGAAACTGCTCCAGGGCTCTTAGGAATCGAGGGCAGTAGCGAGGGCTGGGTGGACTGGTGCACAAGAAACAGCACCAAAGAGGTTTCCTGTTCAGCAGTCAGTTGGCTAAGGGGAAGAGGATCCAGGAAGCAGTTGAAGAGAGCAAAGGCGGGGTCCTGAAGGCAAGTCTCTGGAGGCTGGATCAGAAGAAAGCCCACACACTGGGCACCAGTGATGAAACACAACTCTGGACCCCAAATGGGGGAGGTGGCAGTTGGGGGTGGATGTCACTGTCTGAGGATGGTGGGTGGAACAGCCTCATAGTAGCCGTCACAGGGCCACAGGGAACTATATGGCCACTAGGTCAGAGGGCTCCTTCCAGCCTGGATAGGAAGGCACAGTCTTACAGAGGAGGTCCATTGATGCCTGGGTGGTAGAAGGCACAGAGGTCCTCATATCAACAGTGGCCCAAAATGGCAAAGTGTTGGCAGACAGGGCAGTTGGATTTGTCTTCCATAACTTGGGGGCCATCCTTGGGCGGGTATTTTTGATAAGAGACTAACTTTTGAGCCTTCGGGGATTTCTCTGCTCTTTGTGAAAGCCTCCTCTGGATGGACACCCATGGCCTGGTCCAGAAAGGGAGATTCAGTATTGGCCCCCCACCAGCCATGACCATATGGGCCACACCTGGGGCCCAGGCCTCCCCGAATTGGGCCTCTGCCCCTGGGAGGAGGTAGGAGGTGATTCCATTGGTCCCCTTGATCCTGGAGGACCTCTGTGAAGAGAGTCTGCATTCTTTTCTGTCTGGCTCCTTTTGCTCAACACCGTGTTTGTGAGATTCATCCAGGTTGCCTGTAGCAGGAGTTCGTTCATTTTCATTGCAGTGTAGTATCCCATTGCATGCACACACAACAACTTATTTATTCATTCTACTGATGGTGGACATGTGGGTGGATTCCAGTTTGGGGCTGACTTGGGGTCACCAGGCTTTCCATTGGCCATGGGGGGAGGGCCCAGAAGGCTGGGTGGTCCGATGGGACTCCGATCCTCCCCGTCTCCAGTCTCCTCCCGCTCTGGCAGCGGGGGCTGTTGTAGTGGCGGCGGCTGCTGATGATTCTCTTTCTTTCTTTTGGGCATCGTGGTTGCAGCAATGGCTGCAGCGGGATTTGGAGGACAGTCCTGATCTTTTTTCTTTTTCTTTTTCTTTTTTTTTTTTTTTCATTTTTTTTAATTTATTTTTTATTGGTGTTCAATTTACTAACATACAGAATAACCCCCAGTGCCCGTCACCCATTCACTCCCACCCCCCGCCCTCCTCCCCTTCCACCACCCCTAGTTCGTTTCCCAGAGTTAGCAGTCTTTACGTTCTGTCTCCCTTTCTGATATTTCCCACACATTTCTTCTCCCTTCCCTTATATTCCCTTTCACTATTATTTATATTCCCCACATGAATGAAAACATATAATGTTTGTCCTTCTCCAACTGGCTTACTTCACTCAGCATGATACCCTCCAGTTCCATCCACGTTGAAGCAAATGGTGGGTATTTGTCATTTCTAATAGCTGAGTAATATTCCATTGTATACATAAACCACATCTTCTTTATCCATTCATCTTTCGTTGGACACCGAGGCTCCTTCCACAGTTTGGCTATCGTGGCCATTGCTGCTATAAACATCGGGGTGCAGGTGTCCCGGCATTTCATTGCATTTGTATCTTTGGGGTAAATCCCCAACAGTGCAATTGCTGGGTCGTAGGGCAGGTCTATTTTTAACTGTTTGAGGAACCTCCACACAGTTTTCCAGAGTGGCTGCACCAGTTCACATTCCCACCAACAGTGTATGAGGGTTCCCTTTTCTCCACATCCTCTCCAACATTTGTTGTTTCCTGCCTTGTTAATTTTCCCCATTCTCACTGGTGTGAGGTGGTATCTCATTGTGGTTTTGATTTGTATTTCCCTGATGGCAAGTGATGCAGAGCATTTTCTCATGTGCATGTTGGCCATGTCTATGTCTTCCTCTGTGAGATTTCTGTTCATGTCTTTTGCCCATTTCATGATTGGATTGTTTGTTTCTTTGGTGTTGAGTTTGATAAGTTCTTTATAGATCTTGGAAACTAGCCCTTTATCTGATATGTCATTTGCAAATATCTTCTCCCATTCTGTAGGTTGTCTTTGAGTTTTGTTGACTGTATCCTTTGCTGTGCAAAAGCTTCTTATCTTGATGAAGTCCCAATAGTTCATTTTTGCTTTTGTTTCTTTTGCCTTCGTGGATGTATCTTGCAAGAAGTTACTATGGCCGAGTTCAAAAAGGGTGTTGCCTGTGTTCTTCTCTAGGATTTTGATGGAATCTTGTCTCACATTTAGATCTTTCATCCATTTTGAGTTTATCTTTGTGTATGGTGAAAGAGAGTGGTCTAGTTTCATTCTTCTGCATGTGGATGTCCAATTTTCCCAGCACCATTTATTGAAAAGACTGTCTTTCTTCCAATGGATAGTCTTTCCTCCTTTATCGAATATTAGTTGCCCATAAAGTTCAGGGTCCACTTCTGGATTCTCTATTCTGTTCCACTGATCTATATGTCTGTTTTTGTGCCAGTACCACACTGTCTTGATGACCACAGCTTTGTAGTACAACCTGAAATCTGGCATTGTGATGCCCCCAGATATGGCATTAAAATTGGCAAAGAAGAAGTCAAACTCTCCCTCTTCGCCGATGACATGATACTCTACATAGAAAACCCAAAAGTCTCCACCCCAAGATTGCTAGAACTCATACAGCAATTCGGTAGCGTGGCAGGATACAAAATCAATGCCCAGAAGTCAGTGGCATTTCTATACACTAACAATGAGACTGAAGAAAGAGAAATTAAGGAGTCAATCCCATTTACAATTGCACCCAAAAGCATAAGATACCTAGGAATAAACCTAACCAAAGATGTAAAGGATCTATACCCTCAAAACTATAGAACACTTCTGAAAGAAATTGAGGAAGACACAAAGAGATGGAAAAATATTCCATGCTCATGGATTGGCAGAATTAATATTGTGAAAATGTCAATGTTACCCAGGGCAATATACACGTTTAATGCAATCCCTATCAAAATACCATGGACTTTCTTCAGAGAGTTAGAACAAATTATTTTAAGATTTGTGTGGAATCAGAAAAGACCCCGAATAGCCAGGGGAATTTTAAAAAAGAAAACCATATCTGATCTTTTTTCTATTCACAAAAATAGAAAAGTGTTAGTGTTAAGTCAAGAGAGGCTCTGTGAGGAGATGTCTAGCCTCTTCTGGAAGGTTTCCAAAAACAGGTTTATTCCCCCATCCACTCTTAAAGTTGGGATTTTTTGCAAGTAACTTCAGCTGCTGTACTAGTCCCCTTAATGTACGTCATCTCCTTTAGACTTCACCACAGCCCCCTGAGAAGGCTATAGGTACTGTCTCCATTCCCCAAGTGAAGAAAGCAGTTGAAGGACTCACCCAGGATCACAATGAACAAATAAGCAGCAATGACAGGATTTGAACACAGGTGTCTGAGCTGTTGGGGTTTATTTATTTACTTGAGAGAGAGAGCACATGTGCCCACACATGCATACACAGTCTGGGGGCAGGGCAGAGGGAGGAGAGGGAGAGTCATAAGCAGACTCCGTGCTGACCATGGAACCTGATGTGGGGCCAGATCTTATGACCCTGAGAAGGAGACCTGAATCAAAACCAAGAGTCAGACACTTAACCAACTATGTCACCCAAGCACCCCAGATATCATTTGTCTCGTGTATGCATTGAGCTGTAAGTATAGTATATAACATATAGGTAAGAGCCCACTGACCTACCCTCAGATCCCACCTCTGCCGTCTATGTGCTGAGTGACCTCAGACAGATGACTTAACATTTCTGGAGTTAAGAGAGTGACTAAGGTGAGGGAAGGTAGAATGAACTCCTTGAGTATTAAAGACATAACCCATTTCTATCTTTTATGTCACTGGTTCCTCCCAGGACTCTCACTAGGACCTGAGGATAATTCCCCAAAGTAAGTCTCTATAGAATATTATTTTTAGCAATTCTGTATCCTTAATTATTTGTGTAACGAGTGCCTCTGTTGAACGCCTCTGCTGACCTGTACACTTCATGGGGCTCAGGGACCACACCTGTCTGATTCTCCTCTGTACACCTGTGTCTAGAATGGGGAGGCAGTCAGCGAATATTTGGAAAACTAATGCCCTTTCACAAGGAGGTGGACATCACTGAGTGGCTGGTCCCTAACCACACCACCCTGTACCCTCGGAGCATCCTCTTCCCACTGTGACCCACCCACCACGTTCCTTCCTGCCTTGTACTACTTCCCATTGGTCAGCAGACATGCCTCCCTGTGCCTGGCCTCTCTCTTCCCTGCAAAGCATCCTCTGATGGCATAGCCAGGAGTATCCTAATAGGGTAGCACTGGCCCAGAGCTTGTAGGAATGGCAGTGAGCTGTGAAGAAGAGGAGGGGCCAGGATGGAGTGAGGTGGGTACAATCAACCAGAGTAGAAGTCTGGATCTCAAAGAGGTGACCAGGAGCCCAGAGTCAATGGGATCAGGTTCCTTGAATCATTTCCTGAGAGGATGGCATCTGGTGGGCAGGGGAGAGCCAGCACAAGGAGAGTGAGTATAGGTGAGCCTTCCAGTCTGCCACAGGACCCCAGCCTCTACCTCCCCATTCCACCAGAAACAGTCTCAGACCAACACGGGCACAAGTACTTCCATTGCCCCCTGCTGGTAGGGCCAATCGCCTCGTGCCCTAGTCTCATGGGCTCTGGTCTGGTGGGAGTAGCCCAGACTGCAGACTCAGACCCCAGAATAGGGCTGGAAAAGCCAGGCTGGCCCCGGCCCAGCAGGATCTGGCTGGGCAGGGAGCCTCGGGTACACAATGTGACCCAGAGAGGGCTGAGCCCACAGAGACGACCCCCACTGTGAAGCAGGAGAAACCCCTATTCCCTGAAAGTAATTTTTCTAGGATAATCCTATAGGGACTCACATCCTCTCATCTCCATGGAGAAAGAGAGCAATCAAAACATTTGAGCTTGAAAACCACAAATAAATTAGTAGCCAGATGCCTTTTTTCTTCCAAAGGGGCCAAAGGAGTCTTTTAGTATCTCATTTCAGCAAAACTAGAAAATAATTTGCTTTACAAAAGTGAAAATCAATTTGGATCTAGCTGACCCTCTGAAAATCTGTTGCTTGTTTTCCAGAGAATGCAGAGATTGGTGATTGAGGTTTAGGATGTCATGTTTTCTTACAGTTTCCATTGAGGAATGACCAAGCCTGACAGTTTTACCTTTGCCTCGGTTACTTTTTGTGAGGTGAAGTGTGGTCACAGATACGTGAGCACATTAGAGGAAGTGGAAAATACTTGAGTGGAAGAAGCAGCCGTCCGTGAGCTCACTCTCTGGCTGGGATCCTGGTGGCCTTGGACGTCCAGGAAGCTTTTCTGTGCACAGTAGCGATTCTCTGAGCCAGAGTTGGAAAGACAAGCTCGGAAGTGTTTTCCTTGGCACATGGGCAGCCCCAATTCTACCCAGTCTGAGGCAGGTTTCCGAGGCTTTCACCGGGGGAATCATCTTACATTTCCTTGTGGTGACGTCAGCTACTCTGGAAGCCCATTGTAGCACTCAGAGCAACGTGGGTATTTTGGCCTGGAAATACTGGAACACAGGGCTGACCCTAATGGGGTGGCTATGGAGTGGGGTGCCCCGTGGCCAAGACACTCTTCTACTGAGCAGCAGAATTTCAATGCTGGACCAGAGAGTTGGGTATGCACACATAAAGATCTAATATCCTGTCCATTTCTTGCCCAAACATCTTCTAAGCCCTGTGTTAGGCTCAGTGCTGGCCCCTGAAGATTGCAGGGCTGGGTAAGATAATGTCCTTGTCACAGAGGGTATGATAAATGCTGTAATGGAAGGAAGGGCACTGTATTCCAGGAGGAGTCAGCTAACATCCAGAGGAGAAGGCCAAGTGGGCGAGGGGACGACATGACTCTCCCAACCACAAGAGGCCCACATGGAGAAGAGACCAGAGGGACAGGTGGGGGCAGAACCCACAAGGCCACAAACACTTGCCCACTGGGGATGGAAAGTCTCTGGGTAATTTTAAGTTGGAGAAGGGCACGGTCTGATTAAGTTTTAGAAAGATCATGGGATGCAGGATGGATTATTGGAGGTGGAGACCAAAAGCCGAGAGAGGAGTCAGGAAATAATGAAGTGTTAGTGGTGGCCTGGAGACAATATCAGAGGCAGTCTATATAGGTCGGTGGCCTTTAAATCACAACCTACAGACCAAGTTTTGGAAAATCGTGTAAAATATTACCTCCCTCCTCCTTGTCGCAAAAGTATTTGCTTCTCTAATAGTTGAAAGGAAGAGTGGGAAGAAGATGGGCCTTGCTCTTTTACATTTCTAAAAGTAGTACATATTCATAGCTAAAGTCTTAAAAAATATATAAAATTGTATAAAACAGGAGGTAACCCTAAAATTCCATCCCTAAAGATGGCTACCATTAGCAGCTTGGGCAGTAATCCTCTCTACCACCACCAATCCCCTGCCTGCTTTGTGTGCGTGTGCCTGCACATGTGAATCAATATAAGTCTACAAAGTCAGACCTGATTTTTTTCACTTAAAAGGGCGCCTGGGTGGCTCAGTTGGTTGAGTATTGTCTTAGGCTTAGGTCATGATCCCAGGGTTCTGGGATGAGACCCATATCAGGCTTCCTGCTCAGTGGAGAGCCTGCTTCTCCCTCTCCCTCTGCCTCTTTCCCCTCCCATTCATGTGCACAATGCTCTCTCTCTCTCTCTCTCAAATAAATAAATAAAATCTTTTTAAAAGGACATTATAGATATCTTTTTATGTCAGTTTTTAGAAATACACTTTATTTTAATTAGCTGTATCACATTCTACTGCTTGGATAAAAAAATCATTTCTCTAAACCATGCAGTTTTTCACAATTATAAATGACAAAGAATGGTGTAATGAATATCCTTGTTTATTTTGCTAATTTGTAGGAATATTACTATAGAATACATTTCTGGAAGTGAAATTGATGGATCGTGGAAAATGTATCTTTGAAATTTTTGATAGATACTGCCAAATTCTCATTCCAAAAGTTTCTATCGCTTTATACTGTAATTTGCCTTATATAAATGACTATTTCCATATACCTTTATCAACACAAAGTATTACCAACCTTTTTGACTTTTGCCAGTATAAATAGCCAGAAAAAGAAAATTTTGTTTTAATCTTGATTAGTAGTGAAGCTCAGGCATCTTTGGCACCTTTATTGATCATCTTCTGTAACATTATTTGCCTTTACTGTAGGAGGTCTTTGTATATCAGAACTAGTGATTGTCTTATAAATTGCAAATATCTTTCCCATTTGCACATTTGTCGTTTGCCTTTGAGCATATGGCACTTTCTCTGATCATGCATAAGTGTTTCTGTTCAGATGGAGTCCAGAATATCAGCGTTTCCCATCATGGCTACAGTTTTGTGTCACACTTAAACCTTTGTATACTCTAAAGTTATAAAAAGATTTTCTTGTATTTTATTCTAGTACTTTACTTCCTACTTAGATTTCAATCCTTAAGTCATCAATGATTTATTCTATCTTAAGGAATGAAGTAGACAACCAGCTTTATATTTTCCTAAATGGATAATCACTTGTCCCAATGCCATTTATTGGCAGACCCTATTAACTTAAAATGTACTTTTAAAATGAAGTTTATATATTAATTAGGCAATGATTGACATTCTCACAATGTTAAGTCTTCCCATCTAAGAATATTATATATATCCTCATTATTTGCATCTTCTTAAGATATTTTTATTTCATTAGTTTTTATCTTAGTTACCAAAGTGTTACATTCTCATTGTGACAAGTAAAATACAGAGAATTATAGAGGCAAAGTTCATATTTTTATGAATTGTGCTTTTATTTCAGTGAAGTAGATTCTTCAAAGGATTAATAAGCCCAAGAAATGTGCATATTTAATTTTAGTAAGTGTCATGTAATTTTCTATCAAATGAATTTTATTCATATAGATCTTACAGATTTAAGTTTATTCCCAGGGATTTTATAGTTCTGTTTTTACTGTACAGGATCTCTCTCTCTCTCTCTCTCTCTTTTTTTTCCTCCATTTTCTAGCCGATGATTACCTTTTTTTAAAGGAATTTATTTATTTATTTATTTATTTATTTATTTATTTATTTATTTATTTATTTATGGGAGAGAGAGTACACACATGCACACAAGCAGGATGGGGAGAGGCAGAGGGAGAGGGAGAAGCAGACTCCCCACTGAGCAGGGACCCTGATGTGGGGCTCCATCCCAGGACCCCAAAATCATCACATGAGCCAAAGGCAGACACTTAACTGACTAAGCCACCCAGGTGCCCCTAGCTGCTGATTTCTAGTATATAAGAATGCTATTGACTTATATATAATTTCTTTGAACTTAATTCTGTTATTTAATACTAACAATTTTTCAATTGAGTATTCTAAATTATCTAATTATAAAACTAACTTGATAACTAATTATATCACCTGAAAATAATGGCAATATTATAGGTGTCCTTACTATTTATAACACATTTCTGAAGCATCTGGGTGGCTCAGTTGGTTGAGTGTCTGACTCTTAATTTTGGCTCAGGTTGTGGTGTTAGCGTTGTGGGATCGGGCCCCCGTGAAGCTCCATGCTCAGCGCAGGGTCTGCTTGTCGCTCTCCCCCTGCTTCTCCCCCTGTTCATGTGTGTGCTCTCTTTCTCTCTCAAATAAATGAATAAATAAAATCTTTAAAAATATATTTATAACACATTTCTTTGTCTTATCTTGTCTCATTGACTTGTATGTTCAGAATAGTATTAAATGTTAGCAGATGACTCAGTCCTATTAGGAGCATTTCATATTAAGAATATTATTTAAGGGCAGCCTGGGTGGCTCAGTGGTTTAACACTGCCTTCAGTCCAGGGCATGATCCTGGAGTCCCAGGATTGAGTCCCACGTCAGGCTCCCTGCATGGAGCCTGCTTCTCCCTCTCCCTGTGTCTCTTCCTCTCTCTCTCTCTCTCTCTGTATCTCATGAATAAATAAAATAAAATAAAACATTATTTAACATTTACTATTTTCATAAAAAAACATGTTTTAATTTTTCATACATGCATTCTTTATCACATTAAGGAAGTCTGTTCCTAGCTCAGTGCTTTACCGGGGATGGATATTAAAGTTATCAATGGCTTTTTAGCATCTCTCCAGATCATCTCTTAAATACCATTGCACTCTTGTAATAAACCTGTTTCTTGTATTATTCTTTAATATACTACTAATTGCTAATATTATTTTAAAATACTGATGAATTTTATTTGCTAGTGTTTTTTAAATTTTTATTTATGTATTCATGAGAGACACACAGAGAGAGGCAGAGACACAGGCAGAGGAAGATGCAGGCTCCTTGCAGGGAGCCCCATGTGGGACTCAATCCCGGGGCTCCAGGATCACGCCCTGAACCAAAGGCAGATGCTCAACCGCTGAGCCACCCAGGCACCCCTGTTTGCTAGTGTTTTATTTGGAATCTGTGGATCTTTATTAATGAGATTGGTCTCTTTTTTTAAAATATTTTAAAGATTATTTATTTATTTATTTGTGAGAGAGAGAGTGTGTGTGTGTGCAGGGGGGACGGATAGAAGGAAAGGGAGAAAGAATCTCAAGCAGACTCTCACACCCAGTGCAGGGCCCGACTAGGGGCTTGATCTCATGACCCTGAGATCATGGCTTGACCTGAAACCAAGAGCCAGACACAAAGATGACAGTTTCTTCTCCACTGCCAGTAGAATTGGTGAAGGATTCAATGAGATAATAAATGTAATTTACTTAGCACCACATCCAGCACAAAACAAACCAAATAATAATTACCAGATTAGTACCTTCTCCTCACACCACCTTTTTTTTTTTTTTCACTGCTGATCAAAATACTGGCATTTGTTCTACGGTCCCATAGCTCCCTAGAGAACATTAGCAAACAGTAGGTTACCTCACTGCATCTGTAGATTACCAGGTAATCCCCATGGCATGAGAGGATCTATGATTGTGTCCTCATTTCACCTCATCTCCAGCAGGAGATTTGGCTCCCCTGGACCCCTGGATTGTGTGTAGGCTGCAGGACTTTGTCCACGTGCCTTTATGATTCATTAGCCTCAACACCAAGAGATAAACGAAGCCATGTGCTCATCTAAGAAACATGGTCTCTGACCACCTGACATGTGACTCATTGGCTGGGTTTGCCCCTTTTCTACAGACCTAGGAAACATTGGTCTCAGCATCAGTGAGCTTCCAACACATTTCATATAAGGAATATTCTTTACGTGACGTTTGTCCTGAAGTCTGTGTTTTGCATGATTGATATTAGTGGGCACTAAATAAAATTCAGTCTTCCGCATCTGACAGGGAGCCTGAGCTGCCTGCTGACATCTCCTACAGGAGATGGAATTGCTTTGCGCTCTCTTTAAAAAAAGAAAAAAAACAAAACCCTAATGAGCTGCTGTTTTGTTATTTCATTTGGAATTTATCAAGACAGTTTATGTGATCAAACCACACAAGTATAGTTCTGGGTGCCAGCACTCCTCATTTCTGAAGTTTGAAAGTGATCTTTTTAAGGCAGAGCAGGAGAACATGGAAAAAAGTCTTTCATCTCAAATTTTAAAGGCAAGGGAGAGAGGAAAAAAAGGAAAGTGTAAGATAGAACTGTGGCATATTTTTATGCTGTGGAGGGTTTCTTTCCCCTCAACACAGCAGAATTTTCCTTATTAAATAGATAGCTGTGTGAGAAAAACCAAAACCAGCCTCGGGATGGAAGTGAGGCGGGTGGTGATGGGAGAAACAAGAGAGCAGTGAGTTTCTGGGCTGTGGTGGAGCCCGGGTGCCAGCCGTGGGCTCTGGCTCTGGGAGGCTGAGGGCGCCCAGCTTCAAGCGGGCTCTGCGCCACGGACCATGGGTGTCCCTCAGCTTAAGAGAAGGTGTCTGTTCAGGAGAGCACCTCCTTTGTCAGCCTGGCACTCCCTCCTCAGGGCTGGGGCGCCTTGTGGACACCCCTGGTGGGGGGCCTGCATGCACCGTCAGGAAGAAGGTTTGGCCATATGCCCCTGAGGGCATCCATAGCAGAGCCAGCTGAGGATTCCTGGCCCCAGGGCTGTCTGCCCCACCCATGGCAGCCTGGTTGGCACTTATATCGCAGCTACAGAGTGTCACCAAGCCCCGTGTGGGGCTTGGAAGGAGGGAGCAGAGCAGAAGTTATATTCTGGGTAGCTGTCCATCTCAGAGGAGGTCCAGTCTGCAGGTGGGCAAGCCATGGGGCAGATGCCAGCTGCCAGAAGCATCCTCTGGGAGTGGGGGCAGACCACAACATGGACGACTGGGACCCTCATCCCTGTGCCAGCCAATGACTCCCAGTCCCCAGCCCTCAGCATGGCCCTCTGTCCCAAATTTTTAGAGTTAGACACACCTGAATTGAAATCCTGATTCCTCTACTTGCAAGCTATATGGTGTGAGACAACTCACTTCTCCTTTCATTTCCTAATCTGCAAAAGTGGGAGAGTGAGAGTACCTTCTGTGCCAGTTACTATAGGGTATGGTGGTACAGGCAAGGTCAGCCCTTCCTGTCACAGACCATGGCTGGTACTAGTATAGTCATTCCCCGTAACGCATCTGCACCTCCCAGTCTAGCCCTGGGCTCTGGCATTGCTCAGCCCTGTGGCAGCCAGAGCCAGTGACTGGTCCAATTACTATCCATCTTAACAAGACCATTAACACAGCCTCGTCTGCTGCAGTAACTCTGTATAAATAGGACAGGAGCTGAAACATCCCAGCTGTGCTGTCCCAATCCAGACAGAATCTCCCAACACTGGCCTGTCTGAGGTGGGTGGCCACCACGTGGTCGGCATCTGGGCGCCATCCATGGTTATGGCAAACCCAGATGGGTGCATCCCTCCCCTGGGCTTCCTGACGTTCTTCCATGTGGGGCCTGGCCAAGGAGACAGGCTCAGTCAGCTCAGCTTCTCAGGCACCTCAGTGGTCCAGGCCCTGGGCCAGGACAGTCCTCATGATCATCTTCATTACCGCCAGTCAGGGTCAAGAAACTGAGGCCCCAGGAGGCAGAAAGGCTTGCTTGAGGCCACCTAGCTGGTAAGTGGCAAGGCCAGGGTTCCAAGTCTCCTGGCTCCAAGCCCCATATTCTCCCACTTACACCACTACAGCCTGTCATGTGGCAGAGCTTACAGGGCCCAGTGATGATGGGACCTAGGATAGATACACCACGATGAGTGCCAGGAAGGCAGTGGGGAGGAGATGGAAGATGTGGCCAGGAGGAGTGACCACTCTTGGAGAGTGTTGACCCCACAGGGGAAAGCAGGCAGAAAGAGCCATAGCCTGAGACCCTCAGATCCAGCTATGCCCCCATCTTGCCTCACTGGCTGTCAGGCACCAGAAGATCTGACTGGGGTAAATGAAGGCCTGACAATATAGCAGGTCAGACCTGTGTTTGAATCCTGCCTGGGCCATTTCCCAGCTGTGTGGCCTCAGACAGGTGAAGCAACTCTCTCAGCTTCAGTTTCTTCTGTAAATATAGAGATAAAGCCTCTCTGGCAGCTGTGTTATTGTTAAGATCCCATAATCTGGGCAAAGCTCTTAGCTGAGGACCTGGCACATAGTAAGAGCTCGGTTTTCTTATTATCATTTATTTAAATATTAAATTAATTGTATTAAATATTAAATTTCAGGGTGGGGGAGGTGAGAGATACAAGCGTTCAGTTATGGAATGAATAAGTCATAGGAATAAAAGGCAGAGTATGAGGAATAGAGTCAGTGATACTGTAATAGTGTTGCATGGTGATAGATGGCAGCTATACTTGTGGTGAGCAGAGCATAAGGTATAAACTTGTTGAGTCCCTATGTTGTACACCTGAAACTAGTGTGACATTGTGTGTCCCCTATGCTTCAAATTAAAAAAAAAGTAATTAAAGAAAAGAAATACTACATTTTAAATACATTTATGAAAAACTTTCTTATTTTACTATTACCACTTTACTCTCAGTGTGTCTCCATCTTCAGCTATAAAATGAGGGTAGTCATGTACTTCATAAGACTATTGTGTAGCTTACACAGAATATGCCTTTATTCATGCATTCCTTCATTCAACTAATAGTTACCAAGCAGCTCCTGCGTGCTCTCTTCCAGCTGCTGGGGATTGAGTTCTGGAGCAAGACCCACTTCCTGCTCTGATGAGTTTTGAGTCTGATGTTGGAAATCAGATGTTAAATACATGAATGATATAAATAAGGATCATGTTGCAGTTGTGGGGAGTGCTAACTGTATGGGGCTTAGCAAAGCATAGGCACAGGCCAAGTGGGAGGTGGCTATGCTTATGATTTCATTACAGCTTAGGCTTTTACATATTTCCAGTTATGGGCTAATAACAATGCTGAAAAGATTTCCCTGGATTTGCACAGTATTAACTGTAAAAGATTTGCTGCCTTTGGAATAGTTTTTGTTGTGGGACTGAAAGGCTGTTTAGATGGAGTTTCTGTCCAGGCATTAACAAGGCTCAAGGTCTGCCCAGGTTGCTGGGAACAGACCTGTTTGGGGAGACCCTCCCCCACCTTAGTCTTCAGCGTGTCACTGTGCTTCCATGTCCTGGGGGGTAGACACCTATTGGAGTCTATGTATTTTGTGGAGGGGTAACGAACACCCCAACAGTGGAATTAACTCTGATGAAGTAGTGAGCTCCCTGTGCCCCCAGGGTACAAGCAGGCACTGGAGAGCATCTCCTGGCCATCCTTTGCACAACCAGGGACCTGAGAAGAAGCAAAGGGGCCAGTTTCAGTCCTCACAGGGAAGCACAGAGCAACCTAACGTGCTGAGGGTGTTATTTGAGAAAAGCCGATTCCCCTATGTGTTTCTGAGGGCCAGTGAGTGGGTCTGAACACAGGCCCTGGAGCCAGACCGACCTGGGCTCTAATCCCACACACCCACAGTGAGTCCTAAACAGATTTCTTAATCTCTCTTAAGCTTAAGTTTTCTCCTCAACCCTCAGGGGTTGATGGCAGGGTCACATGGGTAGAGAGGTAAGTTCCTAGCTTGTTGTGGAGCTTCCAGAAGCCTCCGTTCCACTCCTCCCCACCTCCCTTCCTCCCCACCTTCCTGCCCCCAGCATCTTTGCTTCTGGCTGAGCCCTCCTTCTGCCACTCAGTCATCTGGGTTCAAGTCTACACAGTTTCCAACTAGTACAAAGGTGCCACACGTCTCCTGTCCTGTCCCTTTATGCTCAGCACCAGAGGATACTTTTTGTTGTGGTTGAAGCAGTAATGGGATTTTCAGGATTGCCACTGCTGAATCCTTGGGGAGGTAACTGAATTAGATTTTTAAGAAGGGAGAGGAAAAATGAGATCCAAAGAAAGAATACATCTGTGGATTTCAACCCACCAAACTTGGAGCTTCCATACATGGGAAATGGTTTCTGATTATTAAAATTTTGGAAACATGGTGCCACTAAAAAGAAAGGAAGTAGAAATGGCTCCAATTAGAAGAGCTAGCATATGTTTCTGTGATTTAATGGTTTCCCATAACAATGTGTAGCTATTTTTAAAGCAGACGAATGACTCATGATATCCAGCCCTGGCATTCCACTGTGATGACAGGAAGCTTGTGCTCTGGGGAGGCAGGCTTGGGTTCGACTCCCGCCTCCATCATTTCCCAGCTGTGTGGCCTGGAGCAAGTTATGTATCCCCTTTGCATTTCCATAAAATTGGTAGTTGTAAGGATTAATAAGATAATGTATGTGTAAGTCAATGCAGTGTTTGTCCACCCATGTAAAAATCCTACAACTTTTATATTAAATACCTGTTAACTACATTTGTCATAATTCTTAGTAGTTTGATAGTAACCTTTTAAGGCTATAAATTTTCCTCTGAGTACCATTTTGGTCAGATCTCATACACTTTGATATTTATAGTGTTCTTAATGACATTATCTTCAAATAGTTTTTTTATTTATGTTTTTTGCTTTTTCTTTGACCTGAAAGTTGCTTATGAGTGTGTGTATGTGTGTTTTCTTATTAGAATTCTTTCTATATTTATTGTTAAATCCTAGATGTAATGTAGTAAGTTCAAAAATGTAGGTAACAGAGCATTTCCTTTTTGGAAATTATTGAGCATTTCTTTATAGTCTAATATATAACCAATTTTTGTAAGTATTCCATGTGTATTTGAAAAGAATGATATTTTCATTTAGATCACACCAAGCTTGTTAGTTTCATTACTCAATATTCATATATGCACAGGTATGTACATGTATCTGCATATGCATGTATATTTTTGTAGGTATACATACGTGCACACAGATGCATGCATGCAAGCATGCACATGTGCATACACACACATACACACATATTCTGGAAGAGACATGGGAAACGCTCCTTCTATAACTGTTGTTTTATTGAACTCACTTCATTTCTTCAAAGCAGTTTTTTGCTTTGTATATTTTGATGCAGTGTTGCTTTGTGCATAGAAATTTGTAGTCATTAGATCTTCTCAATTAACTGTGCTTTTCATTAATATCAGTCATCCTCTTTGTCTTGTCCGGTGTTTTCTGCCTTGAATTCTGCTTTACATTGCTACTCCTGCTCAGCCGACCAGTGTTGTAAATGTAGTGGCAGTGTTTATGGGGTGCTGCTGGGAGGACATACCATCCATTGTCCATGCACACATCCAGAAAGCCTGAGGTGTGGATCATGCTGTACAGCCAGTCCTCCTCTTCCATTGGTGGCCAGATCCCAACTGGGGTGATTCCAGGAGGCTGTGCCAAGGCTTTCCACTGGGCTATCATAGCCATGTTTTCATATCACACATTACTTTCTTATGAAGCACCCTCAAGAAAATTCAATATCCAGCCTTAGTTCTTTGTACCAAGGACTATTGCTTTTTTTTAAAGATTTTATTTATTTATTCATGAGAGACAGAGACAGAGAGAGAGAGAGAGAGAGAGAGAGAGAGAGAGAGGCAGAGACACAGGCAGAGGGAGAAGCAGGCTCCATGCAGGGAGCCCAGTGCAGGACTCGATCCCGGGTCTCCAGGATCACGCCCTGGGCCGAAGGCAGCACTAAACTGCTGAGCCACCCAGGGATCCCTACTTTTTAAATTTCTTCTCTTGTCTCTCAGTTAATCTATGGTGTGTGTGTGTGTGTGTGTAGATAGAAAAATAGACACATAGCTAAGTGAATAAATAAAAAACTGAATTCCAAATGGGTGTTGTCTTGAATACGACACCTTAGATCTATCCAATGTCATCAGTTGGTGAAAAATACAAGTATCTGTCCCTTTTATGTCCTGTTATTTTCCAATTGGGTTACAGATAAAAATTCTTCTTGTGGCTGGAGAGTGTTTGAACTAGAAATGCTAAAATCTTGCCAGCATTCATTTTGGTTGTTACTCAGATGCTTGATTGCAGTGGAGCAGATCATGTGAGAAATTAATAGTCAGGATTAGAATTGAATTCAGAATAGTATCTTGGTTTTCCATAAGTCACCCTTTATACCTTCTAGCACAGCAGTGTTGTTTTGTGCTATTTTGTTCTGATTAATGGTGAGTGTCCAACATTACTAAATACCTTCTTTAATTTTAGGAATCTATCTTCTGGATCTAATCTACATTGATTCTGCATATCCCGCCTCGGGCAGCATCATGGAAAATGAACAAAGATCCAATCAAATGAATAATATTCTCCGAATAATCGCTGATTTACAAGTTTCCTGCAGCTATGGTTAGTATTCCTGGTTGCTGGAATTGTGAAACTTTATGTCACTGAAATTTGAATTCAGCACCTTATCAGTGAGAAAGTTCTAGAAAGCTCTACAAAACTCTTCATTTTAATATCTTGAGCATCCAACATGTACTGGACCCTTTAACCACAGGCTCGATTCTCAGAAACATCTCTGTGTTATAGACAAGGAAACTGAGACTGAAAATAGTTCAGTTGCTTGTCTAAGACCACACATACGGGGAGCAGCGGAGCCCAGGTCTTTCTGGTTCCCAGGTCATTCATCCATGAAGAGCCTGCGGGCAGCCCCCCAGGCAGCTCTCCTCCAAGAGGATTCAGGGACCCCAGTTCCTCCATGTGGTGGCGCCACCATATCCCATGGCCTCAGAGTCCTCTAGTGTACTAGCCAGCAGGTGCAGGAAGAGAGAGAAGCATACAATAGGTTTTATGGGCCAGATTTGTACATGGTGCTCATCATTTTTGCTGGCAAGGCTAGGAAATGTAATCTAGCTGTGGGCCTAGAAGAAAAAAGGAGATGACTTGGTAAAACTGGCCACACTCTGCTACACATGACCAGATCCAAAGTATGACTGGTTGTCAGAAATGAAGTTGAGGAATAGAGAAGTCAGAACACTGGGTAGACCATCCATGTAGATGTCGATTCCACCCAGGATGATGATGGACTCTGTGTTGTGGAACTCAACTGTGAACCAGTGTCCAGGTCCTCCAGGAAGGGGCAAGAATAACCAGGATGCCAGCCAGGAGAAGTCAGCAATGAAGAGAGGAATAGGTAGTAGAGCTGCAGGAATGTACCTCTGGTGAAGGGTGAAGCAGGGTTTTCACAAGTGGGTGGAGGAATAAAAGTCTGGAAGCAGCAAAGGGAGCAGGAAGGAAACCAACCCCACCTATAATACACAGGGCATGAGAAAACTAACAGCCTCCATTTGGGAAGGCCACATGGAAGCCAGGGTGGGGTTCTATGGGGCAGGCTTGCTGAAGTAAAAGCCCCCTCCACCCTGCCAAACCCCTCCACAGGCACTTCCAGATCAGCTGTCCTGAACACAGGAGCAGGGAGGGGCCCAGACTCCCCATGCAGTCCTCCCCTGCCCAGGAGGTCCTTTCCATTCACAAGTACATCAGCACTTGCTGTCCCACTGGCCTGTGGGGCAATTATACACTCAGCTTTGGGGTCAAATAGATTCAGGCTCAAATCTCAGCTCTGCCTCCTGAAAAGTCACTTCCTCCCAAGTGTGAGGTTTTTCTCATTGGTAGAAATGGGAACATAATACATGCAGAGCTCTTAGCACTTTCCAGCATTTCATAAGAGCTCAGTAAATCCTCGTATGACTCTTACCCTCATTCACCTGCATCTTCTCAGTCATCAGCTTCATGAAGCATGTGTCATTATCCCCAGGACAAGAATACTGAGGCTCTAGAGAAACAGAATGAGTTGTTCCAAATCTTGCAGTTAAGGGACAGAGCCGTCAGGAGCTCCTCCCAGCACCTGGATGCTCGTCCCCAAGAGCAAGGGGACTTCGCCACCCCCTTTCTGTTCCTCTTCACAGCCTCCTTTGCTACCTCCACCCCTTCTTTCAACTTGTTCTGTCCTACCCCTTGAGGAATGGCAGAGGACCAGAGAGGATTTTCAGCCCCCTTGGGTACAGTGACCATGGAGGTCTGTGGAGGGCATCTGAGAAAGAGGTGGTGCAGTGTGGCAGAGGTGTCCACTGATGGGGTTGAAACCTGGCTCTGCCACTTCTCAATGATGTGCTATTTGCCAGTTGTCGTGGTTTCTTTCCCAGTGCAACAGGCATATTATTTTCCCCAAATGAGGCGGGTGTGGCATTTAAAGCAGATGCCTTCTGGAAATCACCTGGTACAGAGCCTGGCACAGAATAGGTGCTCAGGGGTCTAGGCCCCTCCCATTCTTCCCAAGATGGAGCAGCTCCAGCCCATGGGCCAGACTCTCTAGCTGTGCTGGGACCTGGGTCGAATCTCTACACCAGGCTGGATAGGGTTTGTTCATTCATCTCGCATTTTTGTCATGTAGGGGGCGGGAGGCTTGCCCAGTTACCCCAGTGGAAACCTGTTTTAGGGTACAAACACCTGGCTCTGGTCTGTTCTGGAAGCCTTTCTCTCCCCAGCCAAGGAACGGTGGTGACTTTAGGGTATGTGGTCTATGGCCCAGCCATCTGGGGTGGGGGAGCTCCTCAAGGGCAGAGCCCTGTGTCTTCGGTGGTAACATCACTTCTCATTTGGGGATGAGGAAAGACTGAAGCCTTTGGGCTCTGTCTGTGTCTTGCAGATCACCTTACAACCCTGCCCCATGTACAAAAGTACCTGAAGTCCGTACGCTACATTGAAGAGCTCCAGAAGTTTGTGGAAGATGACAACTACAAGTGAGTGTCCGCTCTTGCCTGGCCATTGGGGACCAGTGAGCTGCCACCTGCAGGGCTTGTGAAAGGTCACTGCAGCAGCCCTTGCAGCAGCACACATAAGTACAAACAAATAATGCAACCTCTGGCCCCAGCTGCAACAGGCCTCATAGTTCTTAGGAAATTGTTCTGTGAACATCTCAGCCTGGTTTTCCCATGCTGTACAGGTAGCATGAACTTGGACTCCGTGGCTGTTCATAAGACAGGCTTGGTGCTCTGGGTCCTCACGAGTGACTCCCCACCCCCCACAATGCTGGGGGGAAGGCAGTGCTCTAGCCATGCCTCCAGGCTGGCAGAATTCTCCAAGAGCTTGTTTCGTGGATGAGGCAGCTCCCTGTGGCTCCAGCTGTCCGCATTCTTGCCATCCGGCACTGGCTGAGGCCCCATCTCCAGGCCATGCAGCTCCTTGGAGTAGACTCAGTTCCCACGAAGACCTCTCTGAGCCCTTTGTCCTCATCTTCCACTCACCCTGCTCTGGCTTTCAGTTCTTTCTTCATTTGTGGCACCTGGGAATTTATCCAGCATTTTTATGTATTTAGAGGGAGAAGGAGGATTTTTCATATCAACTCTGTCTGCCACATTGATTGGACACCTTCTTGGCTCTTTTTGAGCTTGAGGCCAATTAAGAGTCTCAGTACTTTTCATATGACCTGATGATATATCAGGGGAAATCTCAGCCATCTTATAATTGATCATTTCCCCCTAAATGTCAACTTTACATGTATTCTTTCAAATCTCATCTTATTGGCTGCCATGTTTCTTTGGATCCCATTATCTATCTATCTATCCATCCATCCATCTATCTCTTCCAGTTTTGTATTGAAAATTTGACTAGTTTGATTACTTGGTCTTCATCAAAAATCACTGAAAGTTGTAGGGAACTGTGGCCGCTAGAAACATGCCCGGTTATTCCTGAGGCACTCACTAGGACCTTGGGGACAGCTGTTCAAGCAGCTCTATACCTGGCCGTATCTGTAGTCCTGGTTCTCAGCCCTAGCTGTGAATCAGAGTCACCTGGGAAGCTTTATAACTATCTGTATGTTCGTGATGGAGCCTGGAAATTTGTAATTTTTTCAAAGCTCCCTGGGTGGTTCTAATAATTAGCCGTCTTTGGGAACATAGACATAATATCTTTAGTTGTTACTGTATAATATTTTGTTAAAGCAGAGTATAATGTGAAATTTTGATCTATCACATAATAGTAACAACAACCAGTGAAGGCTAGAGATTACCATTAAAATTTTGTTTGACACAAATTAAGCTCATTTTACTTACAAAGCATTTGCTGTTCCTGAAAAGAGTACCCCAGAGTGTGAAATTATTCCCACTTAGGTCCTGGGATAATATTTTCCATTCATGTGCCAGTAGTACAATTAAAGAGACAGCAGTTTTTCATTAACACTAATATCTTTTAAGGAAGAAAATGGTCTATAAATACTTCTGACCATGAGATAATCCTTGGACAAGCTGCAGGTCATGAGTAATTACTCCTTCCACTCTGAAGGACGTTGGACACCCCCTGCCCTTACTGCTAAATAGCCTAGATTTTACAAAGGCCCTTTGTTAGGGTCCAAGTGGGGAAATCAAGGGAAGAAGTCTGCACTCACTCTCACCCCTGGGGCCCAGACCATGGACAGAGTCCCTCCCCGGGGAGGCCCTGGCTCTGAATGGCACAGAACATGCAGGGCATGTGATTCTGCATGAGGAACCCACCCTCCATGGCTCAACTCATGTCCTGAAACTAGCTCCCCACCCAGAAAGATGCAGTGGCTTCTTTATTACCTGATGATGGAGCACTTCTAACACTCTGCCCCCATCAGCTTGGGAGACACTGGACCAAGGGGCCCAAACAGTGCTTGTTTTTCTTGACTCTTTGTCTGTTTTATTTTATTTAAGAAAAATTGCCCAAACTCCTACCACCTAGAAAGCATGACCTTTGGCATTAGGTGAACATAATTGTGCACATTTTTAATGCATAAGAAGTGCGTATAGACACAGAGAAGGACAGATGGTAGGATGAAATGATAGAATTTATTAAAATTGGATCATGCCATACTTGCTTTTTTTAATTGAAAGTAACAGAAAAAGGAACTGAAATAAAATGTAAGGAATTGTGAGCACCTGGGTGGCTCAGTAGGTTAAGCGTCTGCCTTTGGCTCAGGTCATAATCCCAGGGTCCTGGGATCGAGTGCCATATCAGGCTTCTCCCTCTCCCTCTGCCTATAGCAACCCCTGCTTGTTCTCTCTCTCTTTCTCTGTCAAATAAAGAAATAAAATCTTCTTGAAAAAATGTAAGGAATTACTCCTCTGCGAATAAATATTTCTTTAGAACAAGAAATGTAATTTCCTAAAAGAGCCTCCTAAGGTTAATAAGAGAGGTTTGAGTCAGTGAGTCCTGTCTTCACTAGGCCTCCACTGTGTGTAGGGTCAGTTGACTAGTTACAAAAGATCAGCCCTCTCTGCCCCCCGCCTTCCTCTCCTCTTCACCATCTTCCAAATTCTTGTTAGTCGTGTTATTATTACTACGCATGGTGATAATAGTTTATTATTATTTAACAATAAATAAAACCAAGTTTCTAACTTACACATTATGTTCAGGAACCATAATTCCTACTGGTTAGTGTTTTTAAACAGATTCATTTCTTACCACCAGTGTTCTTCCACAGCTTTTCCATTCCTGGAGTCTTTATTTTAACAACTCCCTTATTTAGCTGGATTCCACCACAAGGCAGGTTTTCTCAAGTCTTGCACACTCTGATTTCCCTTATGAAAACATCCACATGCGATGGGGCCTTGCCTTGCTGAGCGGTGCACCTCTACGCCTCTCCCCCGGCACCTGAAGACCCTGCCCCCATTGTCTTCTGACACTGGATGCTACTGTAGAGGAGTTCCAGCCAGTCTGATCCTTTCCTCTTGTAAGGGACCTACTGTCTCCGCCTGGTGGGGGAAGGGTTCCATGAAGTTCAAAGGCACAAGAGGAATGGCTCAGAGTGAAGTGTTTTGTACCAAATTTCTCTGGAAACGTGGTGGCATGCCCTTTCTTCCTTTTGGAGGGACACTTCAGGTTATCTTTGACTTCTCCTGTGCCATTTCTTGGCTTTCCTCTTTCAGGGATTCCAGGAATCCATATGTTGGTGCTCCCTACCTTCCATGGACCCTAGCTTCCTCCTAAGGCTGTAATCTCTGTCTTTTCCTCACAGGCACTCCGACAGTCTACTTAGGGATTCATCTGATCCTCGATTGATCCCCTAGGACCCCAGTCTCCCTTTCCATCTTACTCCTTTATATCATCATCTCATTTTTCAGGTCTTGCTTTATTCAACCAATGTTCCAAATAAGCTGTCCTCCAGCTCAGAGCACTTGGGGGTGGGGGGGGGGGGAAGATTTCCTTGTGTCCCTTGGGGCTGCCTCCTCAGCTGAGCGATCTGGGCAGTGCTCTATTCTCTTTCCTTTTTTGTGTGAGAGAATGTTCACTAGGTTGCTGTACCATTTCTTTCTGTCTTGCTCCCATTTGAGAAGCTCCATCTGGGTATTCCCTGGGGCTCCAATGAAGGGGGTGACATCTGACCCTGCTCCCACATGTGTGAGGTGGGCTGGCTCTTCATCCTGCCGTGCTATGAGGTCAGGCTTCTTCATCTTTTCCTTCTTCTGTAGCCTGAGGGAACATGGGTCTCAGGCTCCAAGGAGGCGGGGAGCAAGCAGGAGGCTTTAGTTATGGGGGATCTAGTAAAAGTCTTGATTAGAGTATCCTCCATCTCGAGGGCTGTATCCCATGCCAGAAAGGGATGCCCTCAGGTTTCAAATCAGCCCCTTCTTTTCTGTCAGAGTATCCACCACGCTGTCCACCCATTTCATCCATTTCTTGCCAACATCTGGTGCCACTCTGAAGAGAGAAAGTAGGGACTCCTGCTCAGACCTACCGAGAAGCCTCAGGGGACAGGATAGGAGCCCTGCTGTGTCACACCTCTTAGTCAAACTCCACAATCCTCTTTTTCTTTCCTTGGCTGCAAGTTTCTGAAGTTCATGGCTTCAGTTCATGCCCCTTTCCTTGTTGAGTTGCAGCTGGTAGGTTCTTCTACTCCTAAGCCTTTCTGATTATTTGTTGGTTTTGTTGAGAGAGGGGGAGTCTGGCGCCTGGCTTCACTCCATCATTTGCACCCAGAGGTTCTTAATCTATGCTTTAAATAATGATGATGATGATGATGATAATGATGATGATGATGATGATGATGATGATGATGATGTGCCAGTCCTCATAATGCGTCCATTGCCTTGTGCTTCTCTGGGGTATCTGAGAAGGGGGTGCAGTGTAATGATTAAAAACTCTGATTTTAGGGCAGCCCTGGTGGCTCAGCGGTTTAGCGCCGCCTTCAGCCCAGGGCGTGATCCTGGAGACCCGGGATCGAGTCCCACGTCGGGCTCCCTGCATGGAGCCATGGGGCCTGTGTCTCCCTCTGCCTGTCTCTCTCTCTCTCTCTTTCTCTCTCTCATAAATAAATAAAACATTTAAAAAAATAAAAATAAAAAAATAAAAACTCTGATTTTGGGTCAGACAGTCCTGGGTTTGATTGCTTCCCCTGCCACTTGCTCTCCTGTGAATTTGGGAAAGCTACTTAACCTTGCTACTGCTCAGTTTCCTCATCTAATAGATGGGGACAATAAATGTACCTAGTTCACAGGCTTGCTCGAGATCTGGAGCAGACCCCAAAGTGCTCCTGGGCTCCGAGACTCTAGCCCTTAGCAGCAGTCCTGTCTCCTGACTCCAGATACATCATGTGATCCTCTGATACACCAGAGAGAGCCCCTCTGATCTCTTGAAAATCTTTGTTTCCAGACTCTCACTCAGAATCGAACCGGGAAGCAGCTCTCCAAGACTGGTCTCTTCCAAGGAAGATCTTGCAGGTATTGTAGCCATCCCAAGTAGAGACACACCCACTAATGGCCCAGGCATGGCTGCCAGCACTGGCCCTGATGGTGGCATCAAGGGCACAGTTGGTCAGCCAACTCCACTGTCCTAACAGCCTTCGTACACCAACCTTCCAGCCTCCTAATCCATGGAGCCCCTGTGGGTCACCCCTGGACTGGATCTCTCTGACAGAGTCTGGGACCCAACAGCTCCAAGAGAGGCCAGATTAGAACCTCAAGTTGGGAACATGCACAGGGTAGAGGAAACCCTAGGTTCTTCTCCAAGTCACCTGGACCCCTAGCACTGGGCACTCTGCCTGGGCTCGGGTTGATGTGCCCTGCAGGGATGCACAGGATACCGGGGGACTTGGTGCCCCCAGACACGGATGGCTCACCCTTCTGGAGCATCAGCTTTATTAGCATATTTGGGACATATGCACAGTGGCCCTAGTGATTAAGGGGGACAGGGGCAGGATTCCCATCAGAGGGATGTAGGAAATAGCAGCAGGATTCTAAAGCAATTTTTGAGGGCTGTAGAAGAAACAGTAGGAAACACTAACCATTCAAGACTGTTTCTTCTGGAGGTAATGCCAAAATTCTGGAGCAGAGTGGGCTCAAATCAAAAAGCATTCTGCCCTTGAGTCTCCTTCAAATTAGTTTGGGTAAGAGGCCTCTGCCGCCTTACCTGGCTAACATACCTTAATAGGATAAGCCAAGCCTCTGGCCTTCCCCATGTACCAAGAAGTCCCCTCAGTCATGCTTTCTTTCTACCCTCTGGACAGTGCCAGAGGACTCCTCTCCCAGCCCCCCTTCCTGTTACATGCTTCCATCACCTCTGCCCCTGCTGCACCTGGCCCGTCCCCACTTCCCTCTTCCTGCGTGCAGGAGCCATTGGGCACAGAAAGACAGAAGGGCCTGCTGGAAGCCAGACACTTACAGTGAGCAGGGAGAATGTGGAATGAGGCAAAGACCTGCCCACTCATGCTTTAGCAGGGAGACAGGCAGCAAAAGCCATGAGGAGGCAAAGCATGGCCCAGGAAGTGAGATGGCAGAGGGAAGGTCTTAGCCTTGCCTTGAGGGGTCAGCTCAACCTCTCTCAAGTGACTCTGTCCACATGCCAAAATCAAGCCTCATCTCTGCCTGAGAAAAGCAAGGCCTCTAGAAAGTTTACCAGCCGGGCCCCTTGCGTGTACCTTGAATGCCTTTCCCTCGTGTTTCTATGGTTTGCTCTTGCTCATTGTTCTAAACTCACAGAGACCTGATTGTAGCTCTTTGTTTCTGTATGACTCCCCCATTTGTAAGTATTCTCTTTGTCTGTCACTGAGCCTCACTTAGTTCCCATTGAGCCTCCAGCACCTAGCACAATGCTAGTGCTCCTCGGATGCTTGAGCCTCCCAGAGTTCATGGACGAATGGATGAAAGGGAGGAAGGACTAGGTTGAGGCTCCAGGTGGGCCTCTGGTGCACAGTAGCCTGGAGCACAAGAGGGGTCTTGTTGCTGGAGCTTCATCCCTGAGCCTCAGAGAGCCTCCTCCTCCCCAGTGCCCCGCACACCCAGGCAGCCTCACCTGCTGGCCTTGCCTCCCCAAGCCTCAGCCACTGAGTGAGCCTGCAGGCTGCTTATTATCGGGACAGATGGCAGCAGAGGCATCCCCTTCCCTCTAGGCATCTATCTGACCCAGATGGTCCCTTCACTTGACCAGCACCTGCCTCAGTACCTCCTCCCTGAAGAAGAGACCAGGGCCCTACCTCTGCCTCTGGCCCAGTTCTGTACCAGCTCCTCCTGCTAGGCCGGAGGTCATAGAGCCAGGCTCAGGAAGCTAACACTGCTGATTGGGAGCCTCAAGAACCGGCCCTCTCACTGAGCCCCGGGCAGGAAAGGAGGAGCTGTACTGACTTTTGACCCCTGCCTATGATGGAAACCAGGGCCTGGGAGCCAGGACGCAGCCCCTCGCCTAGCCTCCTCAGGGTCCACCAGACTTCCCTGTTCTAGCCACTGTCACCTCCATTTGGCTCTGCCACTTATTGGCCATGTGAGGCCAGAACCCAGCAAACTAACCAGCCACCAGCATCAGTCAGATTCCCGGCAGGAAACAGAATTGCTCCCTCCACCCTACCCCAGGTCATATTAAGAGACTTTAATGGAGCTGGAATGAGAATTACGTACAGAATAGTAAGGCACCAGTGCCTCTAGGCTGAGGGACCTAGGAAAGAAAAAGTGTCACCAACTCCAGTGATTGCTGAGCTGAGGAGGACTTGGCTTCTGAGGGGGCAAACAGAACAATCGGCGTACCCACCAAGCCTTTAGTTTCTCCATCTGTAAAGTGCGCATCATATGCTTCCCTCCCATGGTAGTTGTGGGAGTTTATTGAGACCATGTCTGTGAAACACTTAGTACAGTGCCTGATACACAGAACACTCTCATCAAGTGTAACTTTATTAGGATGATGTGATTGTCGTCAACATTATGATTGTGCCTCTGTCACTGAATCGACCTTCAGCTTTTCGTGAAACATCACTGCCTCAGGGGTGCTTTCCTCCCACCTGACCCCCACCCTCCCGCCCCACATCAGGCCCCTGTGACACTAGGATTGGCAAACTGTGGCGCAAATTCAGCCCACCCCTGTTTTTGTATTGGAGCACACCACACCCATCCGCTGACATATTGTCTGTGTCTGCTTTCCATGAGAGTGGCAGAGTTGAGTGGTTGGGACAAAGAACCTATGGCCTCCAAAGCCTAAAATACTCACCATCTGGCTTTTTACAGAAAGCTTGCCAACCCAGTGCTCTACACTCTTGCAGAGCCAGTCTGTCCTTCTCCACGGCGCTTCCGCCTGTGGGAACTGAAGTGTTGTCTGTGCAGGTCCCACAGTAAGGACCCTGTCGGGAGGGCCCCGAGCCTGGCACAGAGGGGCCGTAGGGGTCGACTGCGCTCGCCGGGCCTTGAAGCTCCTCGCCGGGCCTTCAGGCAGTGGGCTCTGGGAGGCAGGCAGCTCCAGGGCTGCCGACTGCTGACTCCGCACTCCCTTCAGGGAAAGTGCTTATGCGGCACTTTTCACACAGTGCTGTGAGCCCGGCTCACAGGAGTGTTTTCCACCAGTTTTCCAAAGCCCTGGCTCCTGCCCTGGAAGCAGGATATTAAGGTTTTCATTGATCACCAGAGGGCCTGGGAGCATCTGGAAGGCTTCCGATGTGCTCAGTGGTCCTGGCTTCCCACCTTAGCCTCGAAGCCTCTCTGAGGACAGAGAGGCGGGTGCTGCCACAGCCTGGGATAGCCAAGGGGTGCTGTGGAGGGGAGGGCCAGAGGAGCAGCTCCCGGGAAGCCTCCCCTCATCTGGCAATCAGACCAGGCTGCGTGGCAGGAGCCCAGCCAGGCCCAGGGACAGGAATGTGCCTCTTGCAGTCCCAAGAATGGGAGGAACGCAGCCTCCCTCAGCTCTTTGGATGGGGGTTTGAGCTACAGCTCTGGGCTCCCTCTTCAGCATTTGGGCACCCATCCCCATACCTGCCAAGGAGAGGACCCAAGATGCCCTCACTGGTTCATGCACTCAGGACATACATGCCAGGGGCCTGCTGTGACAGGCCCTTGCAATGAGCTAGGTACCCAGTGGAACCAGGCAAAGACCTGCCCAGGTGGAGCTTAGCCCTTAGCAGGGAGCCTGGCAGCAAAAGCCATGAGACGGCAGGGAGGTGTGGCACAAGAAGGAGCCAGAGGAGGCCAGCGTAGCAAGACCAAGGTGGTTGTTGGTCTCCCTGACCCTTCACAGCTGTGCCCGCTTCTCTAACCAGTTCGCCTGCCTCAGGCACTGAGGACTGCTGACCTGGCCCTGGGAACAGCTGGGGACTTGGGTCTCTCAGAGGTCAACGTCAACGTGGTCCCGAGCCGAGGCTGTGCCCTTCATGTCTGTGATGGCCCCCGCGGCCTACAGAGCTGCCCACTCTCCACCCTGGGGAGTGGCCGTGCTGGCAGCCCTGCACCAACAAATAGACTGTGAGAACGGAAATGGAGAAACCTTCTCAGTTTCTGGGCTGTGAAGGATAAAGGGCCAGGAATGCCACGTTTTCAATCCCCATCCCCCCCGTATGTAATGTTTCATTTATATAAATGAACTAATATTTTCCTGGAGAGCAAAAATCATAAAGAACGTTGACCCCCAGAGAGGGCAAGTAATGTTTGTGTGTGCCTTGAAACTGATGAAGACATTTCCAGATTCAGTCAGCTCTGCCTCCACGTGGCTGAACCAACTGACAGGTTTTCTCTCAAGAGTCCCTGGCAGCAAAGCAAGGCCATGGAAAACCTCAGCACAGGCCTCCGGTTTCTGTACTCCTACCTTCAGACCTGCTTTCCGTATACCTTTATGTCTTCCTTTTCTTACTGTCTTTTGGGTAAAAGCCCTGCTTTGGAGTCAGGCAGACCTGGGTTCACAGCCCAGGTCCAGCACTTCTTAGCCGTGGGACCTTGGGCAGTCAGCTTACTCTCTCTGAGCCTCGGTTTTCTTGTCGATGACATGGCTGTGAGAATAAATACCTCACGTAGGCTTACCTCACAGGACTGAGGCTGTGCCAGGAAAGCCTTTCTCAGCACAGCACCTAGCACATGCTCACCACTCAGGATTGCTGGCTCATGGCCAGCACAGGACAGGCTCTGACTCTGTTCTGATGGAGGGACAGCATGACACAGCCGACAGAGCAGGGGACAGGGAGCCAGAGGGCCCTCCTCACTCACCAGCTGCACCAGGTACCACTGCTGCATAACCAGCTACCTGGAACCTAGTGGCACCGAACCGCCATTTTGTTATGAGCACGGGTTCTGCAGGTCAGGAAACAGGGCAGGACCCAGCCAGCGTGGTTTGTCTCTGCTTCACCCTATCTATCTGCGCCCTCTGCCGGAAGTCGAAGGTTCAGAGGCACTCAGTGCCTAGGGGGCTGGAATCATCTGGACATGTGTGGCACTGGCTGTTGATGAGGCTACAGCTGGGGCAGAGCACGTGTACATGTGGCCTCCCACGTGGCTTGGGCTTCCTTACCATATGGCAGCCTCAGAGTTATCAGCTCCAGCATAGCAGCGTCCCCCCCAGAGCGAATGTCCCAAGAGCAGAGTGGAAGCTGCGTCATGGCACCTGTGTGACCCACCTCAGAAGTCAGGTGGCCTTGCTTTTGCCACAGTCTGTTGGTCAAGGCAGCCACATGGGCTCACCCAGATCTGAGGAGAGGGGACACAGACCCTACCCACTCAACGGGGGCAGTGTTGAGAATTTGTGGACATGTGTTGAAATCACCACACCAGCTGGTTCATGGTAGGGAAACAGAGGCTCAAAGATGCTGCTGCTGGTGGTGGTGGTGGTGGTGGTGATGGTGGTGGTGGTGATGATTGCGGGAGCCATAGCTAGCTAGCGTGCATTGAACCTATACTCACTGCCAGGCACTATTGTAAGCGCTTCCTGTGAGTTCACTCAGCACCCTCACACTACCCTGTGAGGTGAGGGTCTGATATCCTCATTCTGTAGGGGTGGTACTGGGGCACTCGCTCCCTCATCTCACGTATGGAGAGAGGAGCAGAGCCAGGTGCTAAGCCCAGGGGTCTGGACTCGTCCCCTGTATCTCATGTGTGGAACAAGCAGGCTGCACTTGAGGCTCCCAGAGTACTCTGGGCCCTGCCCCATTGCCTTTGTGCCCATGCAGTACAGTAATAGAAAGTACAGTGTCTATGCAGTCATTGCTGCCCCGGATGACAGCCTTGGCATATCCAGGCCATTCAAGAGATACTTTTGAGTCTCACACTGTCCCTGCTTGGTTCTTCAAAAGCTGGTTCTATGTAAGAATCACAATTCCAAACCGGATTTGGCATTAAATCTTCACTCCCTTTAGCTGGGGGTGAAGAGGTAGGAACCTGGGGCCTGACCTCTCATGGTCATGGTTGAGGGTGCTTGGCCCTTCTCTCCACCAGGACTTTCTCTGTCTCTGTGGGTTTCTAACCTCAGGGCCTGGGGCAAAGGATGCAGTCTTAGTAGTGGGAGTTGCTGTCTTAGAATCCTCCAGGTGATGATCAAGTACCCTGATGCTCCCACACATGAGCACTTGCATGGGTTTTTCAGAGATCCCACAGGTCCCTTGACCTGGGCATGTGCCAATCCATTCTGGGACCGCTGCAGCTCCTTCACAGAGTCTGTGCCCTCTGCCAGCTCCTTAACTCCATGCAAACCCTTAACTCCATGCAAACTCTCCTCATAGGGGGCCACTGTGGTCAGAGGGAGGCCACATCCATCCTCGTCCTGATAGACTTGCAAATGCAGCTAACCCTACTGTGGCCACCACTGTCCTCAGGCTGGGGCCGTGTTGGCTCCCATGCCTGTGTAAGGTACTAGGAGTCCCCTGGGTCTCCCAACTGCTGGGAACATACTTCAGGCTCCCCAGGTGGTCTGGGGAGACCTCCCCTTCCACTGTAGATAGTGAGCAGGAGGAGACAGCACCCCATGGGCAGAGGTGGGGACTCCCCCTTCCATAAGCTCCTCCATTAGAGTCTCAGAATGGGGAAGGGCTCAGGTGAGGTGCTCAAGAGCTGAGAAGCCAGTGTCTGCCTCCTCACTCTGGAAGTTTACATCTACTCTGTTCCTTGACTCTCATCTTAGTAGCCTGCTGTGTCAGGGTCAAGCAAAAGAACAGAGATGCAAGCCCACTTCTGTCTGACTCTACTGCTCCGCTTTGGCCTCACTCTGCACGTGGCACCAGTGGCTTCCCTGGCATTCCTTGCTCTGACTCCAGGGAGAAAGCATCTGGGCCTCACCACTGCTGAAGGGGGATCAGATGCCATTTTTCATAAAGAAATGAACCGGGGCATTCTGAGTGATGTGTGAGAGACAGATCTTGGCTCACAATGAGGACCCGTGAGGGCTGCATGTATGAGAAACAAAGAATGTGTGTGAGTGTAACAGTGACTGGCTCCCAGGCTCGACCATGAAACCTGGCCAGGGAAGGCTTTCTGTGTAGAGGGCCCCACATCTCCGAGTGCCAGAGCACTCTGGCAGCCCCAGACGGGGCCCTGGCAGCCCCCGAGAGGGCCCAAGGTTCTACTCTGGGAACGGGACTCGAAGCACACAATAAAGAAGCCAGGAGACACAAACCCTCCCCCTTCAAATTGGGAGGAAGTACACCCCATGTGCCACATGCTGCAGTGGTATGGTCAGAAGCTCCAGATCCAGCTGTGGTTGCTTCTCTTCTCCAATGCAGAGCGAGGAGGCCAAGGAGACTAGATGCCGAGCTCCCAGCAGCCCAGGCAGAGGCTGGACTGAAACTTGAGTCTTGGGACTCCAAGTCCCCTCTGCCACAGTTACCTCCCATTAATTTCAAGTGTGCAAGACTTGAAAAGCACCCCGTGAGCGGCAGCCAGCTGCCAGACTGCTTAGATTGGGCAGTGCCGACCCAAGGCAGGGATGGGGATGCTGTTGGAAACCCATGGGAACCAGGCACCCCATCCTCCTCTACAGAGCCTGCCCCTCTGTAGCCAGAACACCACGGCTGGAGTGTGCATTTGTTGGGCGCACTAAGACCGGAACAGCCCCCGACTCCCTGAGCTGGTGCTGGTGGGAGACTCTAGTCAACAGGAAATCACATCTCATTCCTTAGTTACAAGTGGATGGGGCTCTGGAGAGCGAGTGACTGGAGTGCCTGACCCCAAGGATGGAGGTCACCACCCTCTCTGGGAACTCAGGACATATGTGCCAGCAGCACTGAATTTAACCCCTGGAAAAGGGAGAAGGTCAATAGCTCTTGCCTCCATTTCTCCCTTCTCCCGAGGGAAACATCTGGTTGAGCAGAAGGTCGCTTCTGGGACATTTCAGGCTGGTCTGCTGTGGTCCACATGAGCAGGCAGAGGAGGACGCTGGCTCTTGGCACTGGCCGACAGACTAGGCCCCTCCATTTTGCTCTCCCTAGAAACCCAGACCCAAGGGAAGGAGCCCACTGCTGTGTTTTCCAGCCCCAAAGATGGGTGCTGACGGCACAAGGCGCCTCTGAGGGGGAAGAAGTGACAGCTGAGGATGGGGCTGCTGGCCAGGGAAACCGTGCATGGCTTCTGGAGCCTTCCGTTAGAATTACAAGTGAAGCCCAGGGTCACTCTCCCCATGTATTTCAAATGACATTTTTCTCAAATATTTGTTCTGTTGACCCTGGTTCTACACAAGTTCCTTTTTAGCCTGTCTCCTTTTCTCATCCCACAAATGTTGGTTCTGTCCCAGGCCTTCCCTCTTCTCACTGAGTTTACAGCTCTGGATGGATATATCTGTCCCCAGTGCTATCTGTCTCCTGAACACTGCACCCCATGGCCTCCAGACATCAGTGTCAATCTGAACTTCTCATCAGCCCCCGAAACCTGCTTCCTAAGTGAACAGTACCAGCTTCCACTGAGGCTTCTCTGGGTCCCTCTCCCAACACACCCCTGCTGTCCACCTCCTACACACCTCTCCTCATTTCTCCTTCTCAACCTGTCGTTTTTGGCCATATCCATGTTTTTTTGTTTGTTTGTTTTGTTTTGTTTTGTTTTTGTTTTTGTTTTTGTTTTTGTTTTGCCAGAGTGAACTTTCTAGGGTAGGAATTTGAACACATCACCACTCCTCCTAAAAATCTCCACACCTTCCCCTCATTAAACTCTAGGCTTCTCACATGGCCCTGCAGCTCTGGCTGCCCCCCACCATAGCCACTGTCCCTGCCCTCAGCTCTTCTGCCAGGCTGGCCTCCTGCAGTTTCTCTAGTCGCTTCCATTGTCTGTCATCTCGGGATCTATGCTCTTGCTGCTCCTTCTGCATACGCCACTGCCTCAGTTGGAACTACTGTGACAGCCTGGATGTCAGACCGTCCAGCTCCTCTCTGACCTTCCTGTGTTCTCAGATGTACTGCTCACGGCTCCACTGCTCACCAGCTGCTTGCCTAGGCAAGCTCCGTAACCCTTCTGACCTCAAGTCCCTCATTGTAGTGTTGAGATAACAGCAGGGCCTGGGAGACAGTGTCATTGCACCTGTGTAAAGCCTCTAGCACAGTTTCTGGCACACGTAGATGTGCAAAGAATGTCAGCTGTCACCATTACCACCATCATTATTGTCATGGTGGTCCTACTATTGTTGTAGCTATTGCTATTATCGTATCTATTATTGCTTCCGATCAAAGCATGTGTCCCTCCTGAGTGTAATCATCTGCATACTTGTCTTTCTTCCCCACTTGATTGTGAACCCCATGAAAGTAAAACATCAGCTCTCTAATCTGGTGTGGCTGACCAGCCCCCTGGCTCGAGACTGGCACAAGGTCAGGAACCATTTGCTGCAGGAAGGACGAAGGGATGCTATACCATTTCCTCTTTATAGGGGACTGCCACATCAGGCCCCTGTTCCTGTTTTGCAGATGTAGAATGAGGCTCAGAGGTGCAAGGGGACTTGTCCAAGGTCATTCAGCCTGCAAACAACAGATAACACTGGAGCCCAGGTCTGTCTGCCTCTGGATCCTGAGTTCTTTGGATCATTCATCATCCTAACTCCCGCCTGCTGCAAAGCAGTTGCTAGAAGGCCCTGTGCTCTTTTCTCTTCCAATCAATGAGTGGTCTGTTGGGCAGCCTGTTGGTTTCTTCAGAGAAATGTAATGAAAACCAGATTTTTTTTTCAACATGATATCTCATTCCCCACAGAGACTGTCAGTTCTCATATGTTCCAATAAAACTGCTAAAGAAACAGCCACTTAGAGAGCTTTAAAGATTATTCATGGAAAAATTATGCTGAGGAAAAATAGAGCAATCCTCTGAGATAGTCAAGCCACATGGTCAGTTTTTCCAGCTGTTCGTGCCATATCAGACCGGGCAGCAGGGACCACGCTCTGCAAAGCAAGACCAGAACCCTGGCTCATTATCACTGCTCCTGCCCCTGCCCCTGCCCTTGCCCCAGGGGACATGGAGAAACAAACTTGCCAACTGCCTGGCTCAGAAACAGTCCCAGAAGACACATGTCCCTGGTGCTGTCACATGGTGGTCACCCCAGGCTTAGTGAGGCAGGAACATGAGGCCTTTTAGTAGCAGAGAGCATCACTTACTGCCACCCCCATCCCTAGATCCCAAATGAATGGAAATTCTTCTGCATCAGCGTCAGACCAGGCTATTGGTCAACAATGCAGGGGGTGGGAGTGGCTGAGCCCTGGGGCACCCAGAGCAGCATCAGCTTGGACCCTGGACCCAGGGAGATCATAGCCTCTTCTACTTGGGCCTCCCACCTTTCCCCTCAGCTGGGCTGAGGGCCATCTGAGGCCAGGCATGCCTCCCAAGGCCATCCAAAGCAGCAAGAAGAGGAAGGCAGATCTGGGCCTTGTCTTGGAGGGAGAATCAGGCGGAAGAAACCAAGGCAAGTCCAGAGGTGTAGGAGAGCCGGAACAAGTGGATCAGAGCCAGGATGCAGGAAGCACGTGGAGAGAGGTG
Organism: Canis lupus dingo; assembly: GCF_003254725.2. NCBI lineage: Eukaryota > Metazoa > Chordata > Mammalia > Carnivora > Canidae > Canis > Canis lupus. The sequence continues at coordinate 57,381,555 of NC_064251.1, read as the reverse complement.
AGAAGGGGAGTGAGCAGGAGAGAGTGGAGAAGCAGAGGAGGTTACCAGAAGAGCTTTGGAGACTCCAGCTCTCTAGGCACGCATGGCCAGCTAAGGGAACAAAGCCAGCATCCCTCCAGCGTGTGACCTGATGTGCCTCAGATGTCCCTTTAAAATCGCAATTATAAAATTACTGCATACGAGTCAATGAAATAGGATATTGAAGTCTTTGGACAGGCCTAGTACACAGCTGGTGCATAATAGACGTTACTCTCTCCACCTTCATCTGCAAGAGCAACAGTTGCACCTTACCCAGCACAGAGTTCCTGGAGGAAGTGCCACCTGCTTCTATCAGATCACCTCAAATGTGACACTGTTTCTTCTGCCTCAGGTTTGCACTAATGCCTGCCCCCCACCTCCACCCCGCCACCACTATCCCAGTTTAAGTCCTGCACGTGGCAGCTGCATAAGCCCTGGTTTTCCCACCTATGAAACGGGAGGCTGCTGGGAGACACATACACACACACACACACACACACACACACACACACACACGGATGGCATGCAGTACCCGGGACCCAGTGCGGAACACTCAGCCGTATTATCACCACTATTATTGCTGCATGAGGAGTGGAGTTCCAGTTCAAACCACAGGGGGCGGAGCAATGCAAGCTGACCTTTACAGAATACTTTCTGAACTCACGGAGGGAGCCAGAGTGACTCAGGCAGTGTAATCCTGCGTCCGTGCCACTGATAAACAAGGCGAATTCCCCCCTCCGCATGGATTCATTTATTGAGCAATATGTGCAAAACAAAAACAAAGCAGGATGGCTTCCACTCTTCCCTTTCCTCTCTGTAGCAACCACACAAGACATTTCCTCCAGGATGTAGATTGCTTTTGAGCAGAATGTTTTCACTGGGGGGCACACGAGCGTCACCCGGAGACCAATGACCAGACTCTCCTTAAAGCCAATGAAATCAGAACCTCCAGGAGGGGCCCAAGAAACTCCACTTCTCACACACTCTCCAGACGCTTCTGGTACATTCCCTGGTTAACAATTAGAGATGATGACTGTGTGGAGTGCCTTCCCAGGAAGATGCAAACAGACACTAAGCTTAAGTACAATTTCAGTACCTGCACACACTACACTCCTCAAAGGCCTTCCATGGGCCATCTCTGGTTGGCAAAGTCCAGAGCCTCTTTTTGAGACACCATGTGCAGGCTGGAATTGAGACCTCAGACAGCCCCCATTGTCTCCTGTCACCAGGCCAGGTCACCCAGGCAGCCCACCAAGAGGCAGTGTGGTATGGTGGGGCCCCCTCGCTCAGTTCCTTGGGCTACAAGGAAGAGAGATGGAAGGGCTGAGCAGCCAGGGAGGGAGGGACAGGACGCACTGGGCTGTAGGACATCAAAAACAGGACTCCCTCCCACCTGGCTTTTTGGCTTCTTCTATGGGTCTCTCTCCACAGACCGGCTTTCTTCTCCATAAGCAGGGAAACATGGTCATCGACAGTGTCTAGGTTTTTTTTTCTCACCGCCAAAATGTGATTGTCCTCAAACATGTTCTAGGCTCAAATCTGATAATCCTGGGGAAGGTGTCTATTCATGCCCTGGGCTAAGAGCAAGGCTATGTTGGTCTGCATTGTCTCCCTTGTGACCCCATCAGTGGTGGGTAGGGGGATTCCTGGAGGAAGTGGTGGGCAGGCGGTCCCAGGTGTCTACTCCATGGATTCACAGTGCCTAGACTTGAACCTGGTTACATTGCCAACCAGCTCCTGACCCTGAAGCTTAAGCTCTTGAGGTGCTGCCTCCCTATTTGTGAATTGGAATCGCCTGCTCGCAGAGGCATGGCATCTTCCCCTTTACTCGACACTGCTAATTGCCTTCCAAATGTTTGACACTCCCTTGAGCCCTGAACTAGCGTTCCCATCCTTCCACATCCTAGCCAATGCTTGATATTGTCAGGCTAATTAATTTTTTACAATCTAATAAGGTAAAAGTGTTTTTTTCTCACTTGTGCTATGTAATTTGCATTCCCGTTATTCCCAGTGAGGTTAAGCACATTTCCTTGTAGTTGTTGGTCATGTGGAGTTCTGTGAATTTCCCACATGTGTCCTTTACCCACTTCTCTGTGTGATTTGTCTCTCTCTTACTAATATTTGAAATTCTTTATGTGTCTCAACACAAATCCTTTGCTGGTGATATGGATGACAGATCTCTTCTCCCAGACTACAACTTGCCTTTTAGCATGGTTTTTGCTATCTTTTATTTGTTTTGGTGCAGAAATGTTTAGGTTTAATGCAATATAGTGTATTCAATTTTTAAAAAGATTTTATTTATTTATTTAAGAGAGAGCATGCGCAAGAGCGGGGCAGGGTGCAGAAGAAGAAGGAGAAGCATACTCCCCGCTGAGCAGGGAGCCCAGAACCCTGAGATCATGATCTGAGCCAAAGGCAGACCCTTACCTGATTGAGCCACCCTAGTGCCTCTGTATTCAATTTTTTTTTCCTTTTAGGGTTTATACTTTTTGATTCTTTCCCCAAGGTCACAATAATTGCCTTAGTTTTTCCCAGTAGTTTGCATTTTTGCTTTTCACATTCATGACATGAATCCACTTGTGTAATATAAGGTGGAAGGACTCTAATTTCATCTTTCTCCCAGTGGTTCTAACGCTATATACCAAAAAGACCCTCCGTCCCCACTGACGTATAATGCCTCCACCATCATGAAGCAAGTCTGGGCTCTCCCTTCTGATTTACTGAACTGTTTCTCTATCCCTGCCTCAACACCAAACTATGTGAATCATTATTGTTTTGGGTTTTGGTCTGATATCTGGTAAGGTGAGATGTCTACTATTCTTAAGAACTGTCTTGGCTACTTTGCCCCTTTATTTTTCCAGTAGGATTTTAAGATCAGCTGAAATGGCCAGGTCAGGCAGTTTCAAGCAAGGAAATGGCGTGCCCAGCTTCTCATTTTTTCACACACTAACGTAGCTGATGGGGGTTGGGTTTCAGAGGCTCAGCTTGGAGGTAGAAGTGTGAGGACTCAGACTAGGCAGTGACATAAGCAACAAAAAATGGGTGCGAGAGGAAGTACAGAATCTGGGGGCCTTGGTGTGTGGCAATTGAAGAGGAGGTAAGAAGAGAAGAGGCAGGGAAGCCTGGGGGGCTCAGCGGTTTAGCACAGCCTTCAGCCCAGGGCCTGATCGGGATCGAGTCCCGCGTCGGGCTCCCTGCATGGAGCCGAGCCTGATTCTCCCTCTGCCTCTCTCTCTCTCTCTGTGCCTCTCTCATGAATAAATAAATAAAATCTTTAAAAAAAAAAAAAAAAAAAAGAGAAGAGGCAGGTCATAGTCCGGGAGAACCCAAGACAACCTTGCCTTCCAGGCCAGGTGGCTGAGTGTGTAGAGTTGGAAATATAGCAGGAGGTTCCAAGTTCAGCCTTCCCTGATCTGAACTTCTGGATACTTTAGGAAAGCTCAGGTGGAAGAGTCCTGTATATATTGGTCTCAGGTTCAGAAAAGTATACATTTTAGAGTTATTGGCATATCTAGTGAGTTAAAATCAAATCAAAACCAGAAGCCAAAGAGGGAGGCCTGTGTAGAAAACACCAGTGTGAGAGCTTGTTGGAGGATAAGGAGGCCTCTGAGGCAACAGAGTGACAGTGATGAAGAGACACAGGAAGAGGCAGGAGAGTGAGACATCACAGATACCCAGGATGTACAGCTTTTGAGAAGGACTGGTCGCTAGCTCCAGATGCCGCAGGCTCTGGGGAGAAGGATGATGGGTGTTCATTAGTTTCACAGAAAGGAGGAAATGTCATTGGGTATGGAAACCAGATTGCAGTGACTTGAGGGTTGGGTATAGGGGCAGAGGCAGAGCTATGAGGAACACAGGCCTCTAGGGGGTTCGACTGGCTGGAATGAAGACGGGCCAAGAAGCCTTATTTCACAGAAAAGAGATGAGGGGGAAGGGGCCAGAGAGAGGAGGGGAGGCAATGGCGTGAATTCTCAGAACAGGTAGAACTAGGAGGAGACCAGTCCCAGGTCCAGGCACAGCAGGGAGATGCATGTGGATGGGGGCACCTGTGGCGATTGCAAGGCTGGAGCTTTTCTCATGGATGTGGAGAGTCACATCACTTGAGAGGGAGAGGTCTAGGAGTTGTGCAAGGGGCTTAAGGACAGGGGGATTGGTGATGGGGTGCGAGGGATCATGAGTGATTTGAGGGAGGAGGTGTCTGTGCACTATGAGATGTGGACAGGGAGCAAGGGTGACAGTGGGAAGTGGGAAGTCTTCGCCCAGACCATGTGTGTTCCTCTGCCTTCTGAGCCTTCAGGGAGGACAGAAGGGAGCTAGACTTTCTGCAGTGACAGGCTGGGAACTAGACATGAAAATGAGGATGAGCAAGCACGCTGGAGAACAGGGACCCCTTAGGTCCCTTGTGGACCTACAGCATCTTGTGGTGGAGGATCTGAAGCCCTGGGTGGACCTCAGGCCATACAGAAGAGAAAGTTCCCCCACATGGCTAGGCAGCAGCTCCTAAACTTACTGTGTGTCTGATAACGTTCTGCAGCGAGCAGCCCAGCTTCTTTGTGGAAGTGCTGGCTGCTATTTCCAGCATCTGTCCCAGGTAGCCAAGGTTAGCCTAGCAACTGGATCCTCTCCCTTCAAGACCTCCCTTCCCAAGCCACAAAAACAAAAGGGTACAATAGTAGATAGGACCATGACCCTCAAATTACAGCCGTGGACATGGCCCACACTAAGGATTCTGCCTCAGTCTCTGCATTCGGCACCCAGTGTGGTTTGTGGGCCTGGCTCTCATGACCTCCCATGGATCCCATGACTGGGGCTGAGGAGGACATGGTAATAATGATCAGAATCAAACGAGTAGGAGCACTGTCTGTGAAACTCCATGTACATGACCTCATGACCTCCCAACCACCTACAAGGTCAGTTGAGTTCTTCCCACTTTTCAGATGAGGAAACCGAGGCTCAGGAATGAAGTTAAGTAACCTATCTAAGGTCACCAGGCAGTAACCGATAGGCTTCCCTAGCCATGCCCCACCTCAGTAAATCTGCTGCCTCCCCTGAGAAGCCCTCCATGCCCTTTTGTTGACTGAGCAGGCAGAGAACAGGAAGTGCTATAGAGGCCCAGGGCATGGGCACTGGACTTGGACTCAGAAGACACACTGTTCAGCCTCAATTGTCACCCAGCTCGGTGGCCCTGGATAAGTGTTGCCATGGGGAAACCAGGCTAGGCTGCCGGTCCCCACGTCTAGCCCCCACCCCCGCACCCCTACCTCCATCCGCACATTCACCCCTGTATTAGCCAGTGGCACTGCCTGGTCGAGGGGCACCATGCATAGCAGGACACTGGCCATCTTGACAAGCAGTTCAGAGGCTGGTTATCCTGCCAGTGAGAGATCAGTGTCTCATGAGTGGGAAACCACAAGGTTTCTGTGAACCGTGCCCTGCACTCAACAGCCGGGTCTGGTGCCTTACCCCCCCGGGGCCCTCACCTCCGAGCATCTGCAGCCCAGCCCCGACCATTGCTCTCTGCTCTGTTCACAGGCCCCTCCACTGGCTCCAGTTCTGCAAGGTTCAGCCGGCGGCCCACCTGTCCTGATGCATCTGTGGCTGGCAGCCTCCCCACACCCCCTGTCCCAAGACACAGGAAGAGCCACAGCCTGGGAAACAAGTGGGTGACTGAGCAGACCCCCCCAACCCCCACCCACTGTGGGCTCCAGACTAGACTGAGCTGGGGCATGGGCTCCACGGTGGCTGGGAATGCTTGACCACTGGGGGGCTCCCTTAGCCATCTGCTGAGTTCCTCTTCCTGAAGGCTGGTCCCTCCCTTCAGGCTGGCAGGGGCTCTGGAAATGTCTTAAGGCACCTGCCAGTGTTGGGGCTCAGAGTGTCTGCTTGCCAGTTGTCTCAGAAAGCCTGCAGAGCAGTGAACCTGCCACTAGTTTGCCCAGCCTTATGTGACTGACAGCTGGGGGGCACGTGTGGACCTCACATGGCTGGGGCAGCCATGCCTGTGTCCCTGGGGTGCTGGTCAGAGACTCTCGAACAGTTGGAGCCCTCTTCCCCCTGTTCTTTCCTCCTCTCCTTCCCTCTCTTCCTCTTTCCCTTCCGTCCTTCTCTCTCTCCCTTCCTTCCACCACTAAGACACAAGCCTCAGTCAGCTCAAGCTGGCCTTGGAGTCACTCACAGACTGGGTGGGGGGTTGCTCTCTGAGTGTCTAGGGCTTGCTCTGTGTTAGTCTGATACATGCCTGTCAAGCACTATATCATTGAGTCCCTGCAGGCCTCCCAGGTAGGTGCTATAGTATACACTGTAAGAAGGAGTCCTGTGAGGTTCAACAGGTTGAAGTACTTCACAATGGTAAGTAAGGTTGGAACAAGAATTTGGATCAGATGCGTGGCTCCAGAATCAGGCGCACTGCCCACAGGGTCATGCTCCCCCTTCACTTGTGTGGCTCCATCGTTCACAAGTGCTGTCCACTCACTTGAGCTTTGTCATCATCCTGAGAGACAGACAGGGCAAGTATTGTGAGTCCCCATTTGACAGATGGGGAAACTGAGGCTCAGAGACAGGATGTGACTTGCCCAAGGTCATGCCATGCGCTAGGGCAGAGCCTGGACTGTGCCATAGTTCTGGGTGGAAGTCTTTTTCCTTCAGCTGCACCATCTGCTCAAGACCCCAGGGCAGGTGTACTCACTGTTACTCTGAGGATAAGGAGCTTTGCCTTCTTTCTTCCTTTCCATTTTCCAGTATGATGTGTCAGTTGAGTGTAGTTGAGAGTAAAAGTGCGACATTCCCATCGGAGAAAGCGAGGCACCTGCTGGACGACAGTGTCCTAGAGTCTCGCAGCCCCCGCAGGGGCCTCGCCCTCACCTCCTCTTCTGCCGTCACCAATGGACTCTCCCTAGGTAAGCGTCTCCGGCCTGCACATGACAGCAGGCAGGCCACAGTCCAGCGTGTGCTCCATGTCTGTCTCTGTCACCGTGCAGTGCCCGGTGGCCCCTCGTCCCCTGCAGAAAGGTCCCCCCACAAGAGTCGCCAGAGCCAGGGAGGCCTTTGATTCCTGGTCTCCAGGACTTCACAAAGTGCCCTGGGTCTGTCTCATCTCATTGGTAGCCCTGAGCATGGCAGGCAGGTGGAAGGAGCAGCCGGATGCACACCTGAGACCTGCTGTCATTGGTTGGCAACTGCCAAAGCCTGGCTGCTGCCCCAATGAGGCTTATGTCCTGGGGGAGCCACAAGCCCAGTGTACAAGGCCAAGTGGGGGAAGCTACCTGGAGACAGCAGCTGGGTGGACCACCGGGTTCTTCTTGTGTACTTGTCTTCACACTGAGAAGCCAGAGTTAGGGAGGATGAAAAATTGATCTTCAGGGATAAAATTGCATGTCTGAGCTTTAGCCAGAAATGGTACTTATGTCAGTGGGAGGAATGGAAACTGAAGTGCTGAGGCTGGGATGGAGAGAGGTTGAGCCAGAGCTGAGGACACTGTTGAGCTCTGGTCACAGGCCCGCCCCCCTGCAGTGCCGTCATCTGTCATTACTGCCATCAAACAAGTGCAGTCTCCACTGGCTGCGCTTTTCAGTGTGCCTGTGCTTCCATAGTCTGTGTGTCTGTGTGTCTGTCTGCTTCCCTTACCTGGGAGCCCTCCTAGGCCTGTGGCAGCTTAGACAGTTGCCAGGCTGGGGTTTGATCTGGGTACTGTCTACAGGGTGGGGGGCCCCTGAGCACTGGGAGGAAGGGGAAGGGTGGGAATTCCATGTCGCACATCCCTGTGAAACAAGGCCAGTCTCTGAGGCGGTGTCACTGCAAGGACAGCTGTCTCCTGCCCCCGGAAAGGCTGTAACAAACAAGGTCTGTGTCTGCCTTCTCACCTGGGAGGAAGTCATCATCATTGGACCCCATCAGGGCTTTACCACAGCTTAGGACAGTGTAGCCCGTGGTTCATAGGTGTCAATGTGTTGGGGAGAAGAATTCTGGGGTCAGTATGTTGGAGAGAGGCTGGGTTGAATCAGGTAAGCAGGTCCATTCTCAGAGACTCGAATATGCCAATGGGGGATTATGGATCCCCATAAAGGCAGTAGAGTCTGCAGGTTCGCCCAGCCTGGTCACAGAACCCTTTTCCTTGGAGTGTCCTGGAATGGGATAGGGAATGAGATGAGGATGAGGTTCTGAGGAGCCAGTCTGGGAAATGCCAGCCCCATAGCGTTCAGCTGGGCAGCAGGACAGCTGTTTTACATCCAGGAAACTTTCTGAGCTGTGCCTGAGCCCAGGCCTTGCTATTCCTGAGACAGAAAACCTAGTCAGGCACGACAGGAGATCACCAGGCAATTTGGTTCTCGGTTCCTCCTCTTGGGAAATGTAGATGTTTTTCCGGATGGAGCTGGAAGCCCAGGAGCAAGCTGTCATGTGTGCATGTGCCCTGTTTGGAGCCCTCTCCACCTGGTGACTCCCAAGGTGCCGGAGACCTCCTCCCTTCCCCTCTCCCCCTGCCCAGAGTTGATGCCAGCAGACAGCCCAGGCCAAGTGTTGAACTGAGGGAGAGTACAAAGGCACTCAGCAGCATGCTGTTAACAGGTGTCCCAGTCCACCCCAGAGGGGCGGCCGGGGGAGGTGGAGCCTCTCTTGTGTATGCTGGCCAGGTGAAGGACCACTTCCTCAAGGCTTCTGTCTAATGCCAAGCAGCTGCTCTGTGACAGTCCTGGCCCTTGGGACCTGGCCCTTGCTCATTTGGCCCCTGTCTTCACTAAGTGAGGTTTGTTCTACCACTGGTTTCACTTGGACCAGGAGGAAGGCAGTGGTAGGGCCAGGCCAGGCCAGGCCAACACAGAGGCCAAGGGTCACAGAGCCTGGTGGGCCAGTGGGAGGCAGCTGCAGCCTTCAGAGAGGCAGCAGTAAGAGAGTGGAGGACCCTGGAACAGTGGGAGAGCATAGTTCTTTTGACTCTCCCAGGAGAATGAGTCAGAAATAGCAGCAGCAAAACCCCAAGTCACACAGTTGCCCACAGGGCCAGAAAGCTGTTTCTCTGGCACTTCTGTGGAGCTCAGGGGCCTGAGCCTGCTGGCCCAGGAGAATAGACTCCTTTGGGATTGTCCCCTCTTCTGTGAGGCTGCCATGTTCATTGATCTGTGTTCCTTTTCCAGGCAGTAGTGAGAGCTCAGAGTTTAGTGAAGAGATGTCTTCAGGGCTGGAAAGGTGAGTGTGGCCTCAGCTCAGCCTCCCTCCCAGGGTGGCACTCAGCGCTCCGGGAGGGGACCAACCCCCACCCCCACCCCCACCACCCCTCACTGGCCCAGCCTGGGGAGGCTGCTCTGTGGCTCCTCAAGTCAGCTCGGACCAGGGGTAGGGCCCACTCGGAGTGAGGGGTGGAAGAGCAGGATGGGTGTGGGGTGGGGGTCCCAGCCCCATGCTCTGAGCAGCCCCACTCATCATCCAATCCAGAGCTAGCCCCAGGAGCCCGAGGCCAGCACCTCTTCCTTAGGCCGAGCTGCTGAGGAAACCTGTGAGCAGATTTGGTCTGAAATGTGGGTTTTTAAAACCAGAAGCCAGAGATTGGCCTGGTGTGGAAATGGGCAAGTGGCTCCGCCTGGTGGGATCTGAGAGTGTTACACTCGCATGGCCTCAGGCCTTGGGCTGACCCACCCTGCTGGGCACTGGGACAATGAAGTGGACCCCAACCCAGGGTTTGGCTCCCTGTGGTGAGCCCTTCTGCCCCAGGAGTGGGGCCTCCTGCTCAGGAATCCACCCACTGCATGTACTCCACATGCTGAGGCTTTCTTTGTGCCAGGCACCAGGCAGGCTCTAGAAAGACAGACTCCGGATAGGGAGCTCCCATAGCTGTGGTGCCACCAAAGGTGAAGGACAACACAGTGACTCGAGGTCTGAGGAGAGGCAGAGAGAAATCCACTGACACAGAATGCTTCAGGGAGGCAGATCTGCACCACCCTTCAGAGTGGCCCTGCCACCAGCGTGCAGAGACCTGTGCACACAGACAGGTGCACACACACAGTTATGTACACTCTACACACACACACACACACACAGACTTATACACAGTCTCCCACATGCATTTGATACATGTTTTACAAGAAATGCTGTGTGTGTACACATCCATACATACACTTGTGTACTCACATCTATGTAGGTATACATATGCACGTGTACATTCACACACAGCTCACACATATAGACCTCACACATGTGTGCATACTCTATCTCTCTCCCTCACACACACTCACACTCTCACACTCTGCACATTCCTCACTTCTCTGGTGCTGAAGCCTCCTGTCTCATCAGTCCCCATAATCATAAAATGGCCAGAGAGGAGATGAACACACCCAGCCAGTCCTCACAGGGCAGAGGGACGTAAGTGATAAGTCATAAGTGATCTTTGTTGAGCATACCGTGTGTCTCAGGTACTGTCTTGGCCTCATCGAATCCTCAATCGAATCTACACAGTGGTTATTCTTAGTGTCCCCGTTTTACACCTGTGGACAGTAAGGGTCAGAGAGGTGAAGTGACTTGTCCTGCTTCACGCTCCTTTGGTAGAGCAAAGCTGACCCAAATCCACATCCTCCTGACTGCTGAGACCACCTCTTTACCACTATGCTTCTGGCCTCAACCAGAGGGCCATTGTGATAGGCACAGGGCCTGGCCCCATGTCATTTGGTCAGTGTGGCGCCTTTGTGAGACCCTAGATGGAGATCTGGAAAAGGGAAGGAACACCAACATGAGCCCTTGGAACCTGCTCCCTCTGTCCCTGCTGAAGGACTCCTGGGGGGATATTTGCTCAGTTCTTGATTGGGTTGCTCAGGCCAGTAAGTCCCACTGCCTGCGCCTTGGGGCCAGCCCAGCAGAGGAGATGAGAACCAGGCAGGCTCTAGGGTAGACTCCAGATCTGATGAGCAAAAGTCTGACTTGTGTCAGCAGCAGTCAGGGGACTCCTAGGAATGCCCTGATGGACAGGGCTCACAGGCAAGCCAGTGTCCCCTGGCCATAGGCCAATGAGGGGATACTCAGAGGGAAACTTGCAGGCATGGCACCAGGATCCAGACCTGACCTTATACACTGGTTCATTCACCCCCTCATTCTCTCATTCATTCAATCAGTGGATGTTTATTAAGCCATGGCGTCCTGCCAGACACCACACTAGTCACTGAGGGCAACAAATACTGCTCCTGATGAGTACCTATGACCCAGACCAGAGCCACCAGGAAGGAAGACTATGAGGGTTCCTGACCCCCTGTAGGTTCGCTATCCTTAGTAGCAAATCCTGTAAGATACAGCATTTCTGTTTTCTCTCTTTCACTTAGAATTTGGCATTCGATTTACTCTACATTGGAATGTCCATAGTAGGTGCCTTTTGGGTGGGACCTCCTGCATGAGCTGGTCTCCCAGCTGGCTCACCTGTGCAGCCGCCCAGCCCTGCCTCCAGAAGCCCACTGGGAGAACGTCCTATTTCTCGTTCTCCTAGCATGATGAAGGGAGCAGGAGACCACCTGCTTTGGAAGATGCCAGTGGGCTAGGATGAGCCCTCTAGTCCACTCTGAGACTCAGGCTGACCCCTGGCCTCCAGCCCCTGTGGCCCAGCCTCCAGTCTGCATTTCCATCTTGTACTAGCTTCTTTCCATGTCCACTAGAAACAGTTCACTGCCTCAGATGCATGTAAGCATTTGAGACTTTCCAAAAGAACCATGGGTGAGCCGGAGGGGAGGGTCTGCCTCACGGTCTTTGAAAACTTTTGTTAAATGCCACTCTTTCTGATAAAACTCGGTGACCACAGTTCACTGTGCCACCTGGGCCTCCCTTCCTCACCTTCACCGGAACAGTGCTCGGCCCCAATGGGGCCTCCCTTCACCCCCAGGCCACTTCGCTCCTGCTCTACAAAGGGGAACAGATTCCCTCTCCCTGGAAGTCAGGGCCACCCTGCCTGGGTCCAGAGGCCAGCATCTGCCCTGAAAGAGCCTCCAGAACACTTTTCAGCAAAGCAGAGCTTCCCACCTCAGAGACCCACCAGCTGGTCCTGACTGATGATGCTGTGAGAACACAGCCTTAACTCTATACTTTCACACTTGCATGGGTGGACTGTGACCTCAACCACAGCTAAGAGTATAGGAGAGGGCTGGCCCCTCCCACAGGAACGAGGCCAGGCTAGGGCCAGGGCAGCACCTTACCTCACAGCCCTGAAGCCTAGGTTCCACACTCTTCAATTGACTTGTTGACCAGGCCCCAGCCCTGGTGACAGCCTTGACCCAGGCCAGGAAGAGAAACAGAGCCAAATACCAGCTAGAGGATAGGGAGGTCCCAGGCCAGAGACCCCTGGAGCCAACACATAGCCCTCCATTGGTCTGCAGACACATCTTAATCACTCTGTATGCCACTGTGACCAGGCAGGAAGGAGGGTTCCCATTGTCTGATGAATGCGAGGTCATATGGCCTTGTCTTCAGGTTTGCTTTCCCTGAGATCACACACATGGACATTTCAGCCTGGTGGCCAGAGCTCAGGCTACACCTGGTGCTTTCCTCGAGTGGCCAGCCTTCACAAGCACCCATGATGGAGCCCACAAGAGTCATGGGGACCCTTTGCCCTGCTCTCTGTGGGAGTGGGCCAGGAGGTGGAATGGCACCCCCACTGACCCTGTTCTTGCTAGGACTGTGCATTGAGGGCTCAGGGACAAAGAGGACCTCCTGCTGCCCATCTCATCTGCTGTCCCTTCTTATGTCTCAGCCTCAGCAGGGCCGCAGGCTGAGGAGGAGTGAGAACAGACTAGCCATGAGGTGGCCAGACCAGGTAGGGGTTGGTTCGGCTGTTCTAAAAACCCTCCCCTATCTTCTGGGCTCAGAATGAGGACAGAGCAGTGGTCCTGGGTCAGGGCCCTCAACAACCAGAGGCCAGAGTCCCTGGGGCGACGGGTAAGGGTGGGCCCCCTCCTCTCTTAAGACTACCTCATGTCCCAACCTGTACCTTTCTCACCTCAGTGTCCTGGGTTGAGGAGGATCCCATATCACACCGTGCTTTCCCAAGGAAAGAAGGCAGGCGGCCCTGAAAAGGCATTTTCAACATGTACTTAATTAACTGGAAACTAGGGACTGTGGACATTGCCATAGGCTAGCCTCGAGCAAACCTCAGGCTTCTCAGAAATTCAAGAAGGAAGGGAATATTTTAGTCAAGCCCATCAGAAAGAGCTAATAGGTGCTTCTTTTTATGCCCAATGTGGCACCAAAGTGAGAATAAAAATATTAGCCTAAGAGTTAATAATTTTAAGTGAAGTTCTTAAAAATTAGGAACAAAATGGATGAGTGAAGTGAACATATATGTATGTACAAAAATGTGTAATGTCACTCATCTTAGTTCTTTCTGGGTTCTAGGGTCACTGAATGAATTTCTTTCCTTCATTTTTTTTTCTATATTCTCCAGATCTGCTACAATGGGTACATGTTTCCTTTATGCCCAGAAAAAAATTAACTTTTTAAAAAAGATAAAATCAGAAATGTTTACTGATTGCTTTTTAAGGAGTAACATAGGAAAGTATGTCACAGAGTTCATCACGAAACCCTTGGCCATCCGTCTTCTCTACTCCGACATCAGCAGTGTGTGAGGAAGGGCGCTCTCGCAAGAGAGACAGCCCAGAAATACAGGTGGTGGAAAGACGAGGAGGCAGAGGGATCCTTGGGAAGAGACAAGAGTGACAACCCTCTCTGAAGCAGAGCTGTTTCTCCTTCCTTCTCAGGGAGGTGAGGGATACAGGGAATCTAGTCGCAGCTCACAGTCAGGTTGGGAGAGAGAACAAATCAATGATGCCAGGTCCACAAGGGTCTGGAAGTTGTGCAGCACTCAATGGGAGTGTCCAGTGCAGTGACCCGAGTCAGACTGGGGTCAGGAGTGGCTTCCAGTAGTGGCGATGGTTACACAGAAGCCCAAGGACATCGGTTAAGAGGATCACAGTGGGCCCTCAAGAGGGATCCCAGGATCTAAGGAGGCTCCAAGGCCTGAGTTGTGTGCCAAGATGAGAGAGGTGGCCCAGGGATGCTTGGTTTGGCTCTTAAGAGTCCCTGCCGGAGAGGGGGACTCCATGATGTGTCTTGGTCTCCGAAGTTCTTAGTGTGCCTTTGCATTGAAAGATCATCGTCTGGCTTCCCTACACTGCCAGCAGTGCTAGGAGGGGCCTGAGGTCAGGATACCTTGCTCTCAGTGACCTTGGGTGTGTCTCTCAACCTCTGAGCCTCAGGAGCCTCAGCTCTACAGCGAGGATGCTTAGCACATGGGTGGAGTTGCTCTGTTTGGGAACTTACTTTGACATTTTTGTGGCTTTCACTCAGTCGGTACCTGTTACCAGCAAGCAGGTGATCCAGGGGGCTCAGAGTGGGTGGGGTGAAGAGGAAAGTCCCAAAATGATAGTTCAGTAATTGTGGGACAGATGAGCTACCATGAAGGCAAGCGTCCACGAGCTCTGGTTGGCCTCCAGGGTGACACCGAACTGGGGGGAGGACCCCTTTAAGAGACCGCTGCAGAGAGTTGGCTCTGAGGTACCCCAGGGTGCCAAGGCAATTGGGCGATGCCATTTTTCCCTGTGTGAGGTTGACTTGTTCTTAGCCAGTGGAATCTTCCAACATTCTTAGGGAAACCCCAGGAAAGTAAAGTCATGGCAGCCCCAGACTATGCAGCATTTCAAGAGAGGGAGGGGCAGTTCTGGAGGCTCTAGAGGCAGCCTTGGTGGTGAGGGTCCCTTTAACTGAAGTGTAACGTGAGAGTGGCTGTCTGTAGGGTGACTTTCATGGAGAACCTCACTGCCTTCCTCCCACGCCCTTGGCTGAGGCCCAGGAATCCCCCAGAGTCGTGCCTGCACCCACCCATCCCTCTGTCTGGTTTCTCCAGGTCCATCTTGCTCTGTGCCTCTGTTCTGATGCTCTGCCTCCTGTGGCAGCCTGGTTGGACAACATGCCAAGCTTCTGATGTGGGTTTCCCCCAAAGATACCATCTCTTGCCTTGCTTTTAGCAACAGACACCAAAGTCTGGAAAATGAGGCTCCACCCAGGAGTTTAGGCTCCTCTGAGAGAGAACAGTGGCCAGAAGTCCCTGGGCCTTTCACTTGACCTTGTCCTTGGGCCCTGCCCACGAGCTACTGTGGCTTCACAGGTTGCTGAGAAATCTCAGCCCACAACCTCTCTGTCCAAAACCTACAACCCCTCAGATTTCAGGGCCTAGAGAGTGGACAGGATTCCCTTTCGATTTCAAATTAATCCTTCTCCACATATATCTGCTGCTCTCCCTTCTCTCTCTGCAGACCAGATTTCTAGATTTCCCAGCTCACAGAGAGGAAGATGGACACCTCACAGCTCCCAAGTTTACATGTTATACCTCATCCAGCCACAGAGCCTGACTTTCCATCTCATCTAGTTCCTAATTGCCATGAGAGAAAATCTGATTGACCTGTCTTGGATCGGGTGTTGTTCTATCCACTCAGCTAGATATGCATTGCAAATATGGCTCCTAGAGACCCACTCAGTAGATCAAGGACATTGCCGAGAGAGGAGTGAGTGAGTGACTTATAAGCAGTAGAAATCCTTTAGCAAGTCCTGCTGGAAGGGATGTCTCAAGGTCCAGCAGAACTCAGAGTGGCAGCTTCCTATCTGTGAATCTTCAGGAAGTAGCTATGACCAAGCTATGGCCTAATGGAATGGCTTCCTGTTAAAAGTTTGCTGGTGCAAGTGGACACTGTCAATGAACAGCATCTCCTGGACACTTCCACAGGCACATTAGTACCTCAAAGGGCTCTGTGCACTTGAGATAGAAGGATGGGGTGGAGGACTCTATTTCTGCTAAGACAAGATTACTGGGACCCCAATGTTATTATTATCAAAGACTTCTCCCTGTTCCCCAACAGGGGGAATTTAATCCCCATGATACTACTTAAAGTATACCTAGAAAACTGTTGAGGGGAAGGTGCCTTTCAGACCTGCCTTGGATAGTCAAAATTCTCATGATGCTGTTGGCCTAGCAGGACTCTGGCTGCTTCCACCTCAGCAGCCTGACCTGCTCTTCCTCTTCCTAGTGTTGTGAGCTTGGGCAAGTCACTCCACCTCTCCAAGCCTCAGATTCCTTATCTGCAAGATGGGGATAAGAATAGTGCTTGCTGGGGACACCTGGATGGCTCAGTTGGTTAAGCATCTGACTCTTGATCTTAGCTCAGGTCTCGATCTCGAGTTTGTGAGTTCAAGCCTCTCATTGAGTTCCCTGCTAGGGATGGAGCCTACTTAAAACAAACAATTAAAAAAAAAAAATAGTGCCTGCCTGACAGTATTCCTGATTTTCAGGACAAAAAAGCCCTGTGTGACTAGACAAGATAATGAAAAAGTACTGCTTAGCACATTGCCTGGAATCTATCATTCCCATCATCCTCATCATTCCATCCTCATTATCCCCATCGCCACTATCACTTCATCATTCCCATCATCCCACCCCATCATCACCATCATCCCATCCTTATCATCACCATCACCTCCATCATTCCCATCATTCCCATCACTCCATCATCACCATCATCCTATCCTTATCATCTCCATCACCCCATCATCATCATCATACCATCATTCCCATCAGCCCATCATTATCACCATCACCACCACCACCACCACCACCATCATTATTACCATTTTGTACACTATTTGAGACTGAAGTGTTCTACTTGGTTGCTAGCCGTACATCTTTCCCAGACCAGACTTCCCATGAGTAGGGTTGCCTGCTGCATCCCTTCTCCCCACCGCTGCCCAAAATCCATCCTCGAAAAGAAACAGTAAAATGGCCTTCCTGAATTACATACATTCAGCCACATTCTGCTCCCAGCATCATGTTGGAAAAGGTGTCTGTGGTTCCAGAGTGGGACTCTCCATGTCAGTCCAAGAAATCCCCTGATTTTTGAGTTTACCAGGTACCACTGCCCCTTCATTTTGCATTTTCTGGCTCTGAACATTCAAATAACAAATATTCTCAAACAAGGCCATGATCAGATTGGTTTCAGTGGCTGAGGTTCCTGCTCAGGCCACACCATAGTCCCCAACCGTCATAACCCTCTTCCAACCCTGCAGGGCTCACCTGGGGAGGAAGGTGGGCCACCACAACCCTAACTATCCCAAAAACTGGCCTTGGGGAAAAGTCACCGTGACGCTGACCTCCAAGGCCAGGGTCAATCCCCCAGGTTCCAGGGAAGCAGGCTCTGAATTGCCCCACTGGGAGCAGCTTGACAGACATAGGCCCTCTGCTCGTACTGGAAAGCCATCCCCGCTCTGTGAATACTTACATCTCTATCCCTAATGACAGGCCGGTACAGTGGAATGAGTGGCTTCATCTTCTTGAGCCTCTGTCTCCTCATCTAAGACAGAGTGGGAACAGTACCCCTCACAGAGGTGCGAGGAACAGTGTGTCTCATGGTCAGCAGTGGATAAGTGGCAGCTGCTCTTTAGTGCCAGTCAGCCACTGGAAGATGACTCCAGTGCAGAGACCAGGGGCCAAGGGACCCAGGAAGTAGTCCCACCCCAAGAGACCAGGACCTACGACTGCTCGGGCTGTCCAGTCTCAGACACTGACAAAGCCTGATCAGTGTGAGCTGTAGCAGAGGCCCACAGGAGTGGCACCTCTGGGAGGAGAATGCCCGGACACCACCCACAGGGTGCTGGCTCCACATGGAGACCTAGTCCCTGTGGCAGACCCCACCACATGGCACATCTCAGCCTCCCTGCGGCCCTGAAAGGTGTGGGAGCAGCTTGGGCTGTAGAGTCAGAACAGGGTTCACATCCTGGCTTATTAGGCTCATGCCTTGGTCAAGTGTTTTCCCATCACTGAGCCTCAGTTTCCCTCTTCTGGGGAAGATAATATGCTTAAAACTCCAGTGAGATGGTGAGTGTCATGATCTTGCTCATGTGAGCCTACACTCACTGGTGATCTCTGCGCCCCTGCATTACCCGCCACCAGCCTGGTACACTGGGGGGCACCCCACGCCTTTAGGAAGAACATGGAAAAAGGCTACTTAAAAGACTAGACTGGTTGGAAGACACTGATTTAAAGCTCTCCATTGAAAAGTGTCAGTCATGCAAACACCTATTGAGTGTGCAGCCGTGGACTATCTCAGAAAGGAGAGAAAGGTGGAGGGGAGATAGAAGCACCAACCACATCCCCCCTTTGGTGGGACTACTGGTAATGGCAGACAGCCCGCTGTCATCACACCTTTTCCTTGGGTACCAGGGCAAAAAGACTCAAGAAGAAAGGTGGAGAAGAAGGGGCCAGAGGATCCAGCTCTGCAAACGGAAGCTCCATGTCCCACTCCAGACAGGTGGCAGCTCAGAGCAGGAATCCAGATCAAATGAGGAGATGTCCCCTGGGCACAAGGAATGTCATCCCAGAAAGGTTCACTGTTAGACCCTGCCCCAACTCATAAGAAATTTCTGGTAATGGCTGGAGAGGAAAGCAACCCTGGAGGCAGGCTGAAGGAGCCCTCCGAGCAGCCTGCCTCAGCACGGGGTTATAATATGTTGTGACCCAGTTGTGAGGTACTCGGCAGTGTTGACAGTAACAATGAAAGTCCCGAAGCTTTTCATAATTTAGAGCAGATTTGTTGTTACCTGTGATGTCCTGCTCATCACCGCGTTGCAAGCCTTTTTCTGAATGGAGGAGAGGGAGAAGAGAATCCGGGGTGTGGGCTGGGAGTTATTGTGGCAGGGCCTCTTCTGCACCACAGCTCCTGGCCTGTGACCATCCTCTGTCACCCAGGGGTGCTGGGGAAAGACTGAGCTCTGTTACATTTGAGGACTTGAGGGCCTAAGCACATGCTGTGGCTCTTTACCACCTAAGGAGGAGTGGCTGGATGGGCAATTGGCCTAGATGGCCACCAGACTCTGACCAGCCCTGAACTTGGGCCTCTGTACCACAGACCCAAGATGGTTATTGAGGACAGTTCTTCTCAAGCAGAGGACGGAGGGGCAGGGACTCACGTGACCCGACCCCCCACCCCGCCCCGCCCAAAGAGGAACTTGAGCCCACTTCTGCTGTAATGGGCCTGCTGCAAAGAATGAGCCTGGCCCCAACCACCCACCCCCCAGGTGTCCAGTGCCAAGGGGCTGCACGCAGCAACCTAGGACTGGCAGCGGATAATGGAGAGTGTATTTGCAAAGGCAGGCTTGACTTTGTCTGACCTTCTAAATTGGGTTACATCACTGTTTGGCCGGGGAGCAAGGAAAGCACTGGCCCAGGGAGACACCATGCAGCAGGGGTAGAAGGTGGTTGAGGACCAAGTGGACACAGGAAATCATCCTGCTGAAAGAGGAAAAGGTGAACAGAAGAGACAGAAAGACAGAAGCCTCCCCGCCCACCCTGTAGGTTAGATTCTGCTTACTCTGGAAACCGCATCTTCCCCTGCAGAGGCTCCCTGCTGGGGGCAACAGGTGGGAGAGAAGCCAGAGGGGCGGCCCACGGGCAGATGGCAGGGGTCTGGCTGGGGCCAGCAAAGGAGAGGACACAGCAAACAGAGGAATTGAGCTGTGCCCTGGTGCATGAAGACGGTGCACATGCCCCCCCAATCCCGGACCCGACATGCAAGACTGCCCACAATTCCTTCTGTGCGTGCCCTTGTAATTGGACTTATCATGGACTATTTGGGCTGTACGGCATTTTCTATTAAATGTGTCAGCTTCACATTGGGTAAGTGGGTGTGCCCTGATTTTAGTCACACCCTGACACTGATAGAGGCTCTGGGGGTGTTGTGTTCACTGGCCTGGCAGTGACAGATATGCCTCAGATGTGTCTGCAACATGACGGAGGAGGTGCAGAAAGAGCTGGGGTTGGAGCCTCCTGAGCTAATGCCCTTAGGGTCCGAGATGCCCTTGCTTCCTCAGAGTGTCTGGTTGTTCCTGGCTGTTGCTAAAACTCACTCCTTTTCCTCTGAAGCAGGGGACGTCTCTATGCCACGCTGGGGCCCAACTGGCGGGTTCCAGTTCGGAATTCTCCCAGAACCCGGAGCTGCGTCTATAGGTATTCATTTGTTCGTGTGCTCATTTACCTGACAACTAGCTCTAGGCTGCTTGTTGGATGCCATGAGCTGTGCTCGAGGCTGCTGGATGCACCAGATGCGGTCTTTACCCCAGTCCATGAGGCTGCTTCCCAGGTCCCTGATGGTCCCAGAGAGGTGGTGGGGTGTTCTGGAAAGGGAGTGCAGGGAAGGCCTCTCTGGAGAAACCACTGGAAGAGTAATAGGAATGAACCAAATACAGGGAGGGGAGGTGTAGGGATAATAAGAGCACCCCAAGCCAGAGGGAGGCAGGAAGAGCAGGGTGGCATGGGGAGTGAAGGAGAGTCAATGTTGGAAAGAATGAGAGAGGAAGGGGGTGGAGGCTGGGGAAGTGGGGCCCAACCACAGGGTGGGGATGGGGGGTGACAGTGGCGTGACCAGGTCATCCTGGCCGTGGCATGGAGAACTGGAGAGCATGCAGGAGGAAGGCAGGAGTGCCCTCAGGGAGGCCAGGGGACAGCCAACAGGCAGTTGTCCAAAGGAAGAGCTGTTTCTGGCCTAAGGTGGGAGGAGTGCAATGGCTGAGGGGCAGTCAGACATACATAGGGCTTGGGATCATTGCATCCTTGGGATTGAATAGGTGGCGGGGGGTGGAGAGGTAAGAGGAGAAACCTTCAGGTCTCCAGTTCAAGCAGCCAGATGGATGGCAGGGCTGTTCACGGCATGCGGAGGAAGGGCACCAAGAGGAGAAGCCCAGGAGAAGCACCTACCCAGAAAACAAGCTGCCATCCAGGCCTCGGGGCAGGTCTGGGCCAGGGCCTCGCTTGGCTGTCCTTACCTGTAGGTGGCACCCGAAGCCCTGAGGCAACAGCGCTGAGCTTGTCTGGCGGCCCGGATCCCCCTGGGCCCCCTGCACTCCAGCGCCACCTCCCCACTTGATGGAGGCTCCACCAGGCTCCTGGTGCTACACTGGGCCTGGAGGGGCTACACGGGGGGGAAAGGAAGGTGGGAATGCAGGGGAGGGCCCAGAGGAAGCCACTGCGGAGGTGGGGACCAGGTGGCAGTGCTTCTGGGGCCTGGATGATAGGGAGCACTGTCACCAAGCCTAGGGCCTTGAAGTGCTCAGAAAGGTGAGGGAGGTAAAAGTTTTCAGCTGTGGCCAGTCCAGGGCCACCCTTGTTCAAGCTCTCCATGGCCTCAGGGGCCCCTCCCTGGCCTTGCCCCAACCACATTGCACCCTCTGGCCCAGCACAGCACTGCGGACTTGGCGGTGGGGACCTGTGGGGGAGAGGGGCCTGAGCTGGGCCCCGCCAGGGCGGTGTCTGACTACTGGTCTCCCCCTAGCCCCACAGGCCCGTGCATCTGTACACTGGGGAGCTCAGCCGCAGTGCCCACCATGGAAGGTCCCCTGAGGAGGAAAACCCTGCTCAAGGAAGGACGGAGACCCGCGGTAAGTACAGAGACACCTCAGCTCTGTGTGGAGGCTGCAGGGGCATCAGAGAGGGCCTGCACTCCAGCCCCGGCTGTGCCACTGAATGAGTGGCCTCACTTACCACATCTGTAAACTGGGAGAAAATAGTGCCAACATTCTAAA
The DNA here is from genome assembly GCF_003254725.2 of Canis lupus dingo. Classification (NCBI taxonomy): domain Eukaryota; kingdom Metazoa; phylum Chordata; class Mammalia; order Carnivora; family Canidae; genus Canis; species Canis lupus. The sequence goes on along the minus strand of NC_064251.1, from coordinate 57,359,961 downwards.
GGACTGAGCAAGAATGTCACATGCATGGCAGTACATGCAGTGAGCATGCAGTGAGCCAAGGCTGTGACGAGGGTCAGTGGCAGCCCGCAGACCTCTGGGCATTTGGTTGGTATTGCCCCTCAGAGGGTCAACACAGCCTGTATGGTACCCCCAGCTGCAGGTGCCCTCTCTCCCTGTGGCAGCAGCATCAGGAGGCCTTTGAGGCTCCATTGCTAGTTCCCAGGTCACCTGTGCTGGACCCGCATGTCACTGGCTCCATGACCCGCACCCCTAGCAGGGCCTCAGCCACCTGCAAAGACCCCTGTACTGTTACCAACAGAGCATCCACGCAAGGGTTTTCTACAAACAGCCAGCCTGTGCGCTGTGTCTCCAGGCAGTATCAGCTCCTGTCTGCTCTGCCCTCCCACTCCCGTCCTGGCCCCTGCTTGCCCTGTCCACTGCCCATGGAACCACCTGAAGATAACCCTTCCTGCCTGTGCCCACAGTGAAGTTGCCAGGGTGCTAGCCCAGCTGTCACCTTCAGATGCTAGCCTGTGTGCAGATGCCAGGTGGCTCGTGGGTAAGGAGGGTCTTCACCCCAGCTCTGGGCCACACTTTGTCCCTTGAGCTCAGGTTATCACAGAGCATTCTGTGACATGGGGCCCTGTATCTGGCCTGTTGCATGGACCTGCCTGCTTCTCTCCCATACTCAGAATTCAGGGCCCAGTCATCCTGAGCCAGGGAGAGACAGAGTCCCACTAGCAGGGTTTTCCCAAATGCTGGTTGGCCCAGTGAAGAAATCAGTCCAGTGGGTCATAACCTGTATTTGTGAGCAGAATAGAATAGAATGGAAAACAACAGCATTCCTTACATATAATAAAGGTAAGTACTTTTTCATGAGGCTTCTTTCAATTCGACATGTATGTGCGTGTGTGTCATACACACCTGTGGGTGTCATCAAAGAGGTCTGAAAGCCACTGCTTTCACTATTCCAGTGACATAGCTCCATCCAGCATGGAAAAGGAGTCTTGTAGGCTGTAATACAGAACCATCTGCATCTCTACTCTCAACCTTGTTCCTTTCAGGAGAAGATACTTGCTTCACCTTTGCAGAACCAAAAGGCTTATTGAAGTGATTTTCCCTAAACTGAGGAGCAGAGCTCTCCTGAAGAGGGAATCCCAGCCTTGCTGCCTAGAGAAACAGAAAGAATACCTGTAGCTTGGCTCTGTTGGCTTTCCCCACTTCTAACCATAAGGACTTCCCAAGTGCTACCATTGAGTCTCAGCCAGAGAACCCCAGCACAGAAATCATGGTTCTACTAGGCTATGGTTTAGTGTGTCTGCGTTTTAAAAATGTTTTTTCCAGGGACCTTCTTGGGGCCAAGTCACCTGCCTTGGCACTGCCTTAAACAGGGTGAAAAAATGAAAGGCTCTCTGAGTAAAGGAGCCAGAGAGGGGATACAGGGCTTAGGGCTCAGAGCTCAAAGGCTCTGGTGAGGGTCTCCCTCCTCCCGGCCCTGGGTAAAAGTGATATTGATGCACGAGGTGCCAGGAAGAGATGAGGCTTGTGAGGGCACTGGTTAGGAGGAAGGGAGCACCCTTCCACCTGTGCAGCTGGATCTGTAATCCGGCAGGGAGGGGAGACTCCACTCCCACCACTTACAGGGTCGCCACTCTGCTTCCCCTTCCTCTGTAGCTGTCCTCATGGACCAGGTACTGGGTCATACTCTCGGGATCCACCCTCCTGTACTACGGAGCCAAGTCCTTGCGGGGCACAGACAGAAAACACGTAAGTCCCACGAAAGGACTCTCCAGGCTGGGACTTCACATAGTGTGACCTGGGGGTAATGGGTGTGGGGAGGAAAACAGGGGAGGTGGTGGGAGGAGGAAGGAACCCTGCCAGACCCAGCTCAGCTTCTTTGGAGAGTGAAGGATGTGGGCCTCCTGGTTATGCTGCTGTTCTTCCCCAGTATAAATCCACACCTGGCAAAAAAGTCTCTGTTGTGGGCTGGATGGTGCAGCTGCCTGATGACCCTGAGCACCCAGACATCTTCCAGCTGAATAACCCTGACAAAGGTAGGCAGCAGGCTGGGCACTGGGTGCCCACAACCTCTCTCTACTCTGTTTTCCTCTCCTGCCAAATGTACAATTTGAAACAGTAAGAACTTTTGGGGCTGCTACCTTCCCTTTGCTTTAGGTTGTGGTCAGAGGGTCCCCTCACTGGGCCACAAAAACTGCTTAGATCATGGTCAGTGTGTCCACTGAGCAGTGGGCATGGCACACAGCTGCCTTTTGTGGCCTCACCTGTGGCTACTGGAACCCATTACCTTGGAAGCTTTAGCCTCAAGGTCTTGGAATAAATAATATAATGCTGCATAGGGCAGGGGCCATGTAGCTGGGAGAGTCTTGGGTTTTGGAAGATTTCAGGGATGTCCCTGACCTTACCTGTGCCATGAGACTCTCACAGTATCCTGGTCTAAGACCAAATCAGAGAAGAACCATTTTACAAAAGCCAACTTTAACTTGTCTGGTCATCTCCCATTTCCTCCTGGTACCATCCTTCCCCCATGACTACATTGGGTGGAAGGAAAGTTATGGGCACCTTCTTGTCTAGGAGCCCTGTCTACACTGACATTCAGAATAGGCCATCCTATCAAGGAAATGGAAATCAGAAATCACAATGAGATAGCACCTCACACCAGTCAGAATGGCTAAAATAAAAAAGATAAGAAATAACAAGTGTTGGTGAGGATATGGAGAAAAGGAAACCCATGTGTACTGTTGTTGGGAATTTAAATTGGTGTAGCCACTGTGGAAAAGAAAGAGTATGGAGTTTCCTCAAAAAAATTAAAAATAGGAATACCATATGATCCAGTACTTCCATTACTGGGTACTTACCCAAAGAAAATGAAAACACTAATCCAAAAAAGATATTCACCCCTTTGTTTATTGTATTATTTTTAATAGCCAAGATATGGAAACAGCCTAAGTGTCCTTTGATAAATGAGTAGATAAGAAAGACATGATACACACACACACACACACACACACACACACATACACACTCTAGCCATAAAAATATAACACAGACATAAAAAAGAATGAGATTATGCCCTCTATGACAAAGTTGATGGACCTCGAGGGTATTCCACGTGAAATGAGTCAGACTGAGAAGGACAAATATGATCTAATTTCACTCATATGTGGAATCGCAAAACAACAAAAACCAAATGAACAAGCAAACAAAAAGCAGAATCAGACCTATAAATATAGAGGACAAATGTGGTTTCTAGAGGGCAGGGGTGGGGGGATGGACAAAATGGGTGAAGGAGAGTGGGAGATACAGGCTTCTAGTTACAGAATGAATAAGTTATAAGAATATAGTCAATGGGAAAAAAAAGAATATAGTCAATGATATTTTAGTAGAGTTGTATGGTGATCATAGTAACTACGTTTGTAGTGAGCACAGAATGATGTATAAACTTGTTGCATCGCTGTGTTGTATACCTGACACTAATGTAACATTTGGCCAACTACACTAAAATAATAATAATAATAGTAGTAATAATAATAATAATAATAATATAATAAAGAATAGGCCATGCTGGTCTTTCTGGTAGACCATGTCACATGACAAAACCCTGAAATACCTGGATCTTGGGTTCTAGCTGGGCAAAGTCACTGGGACTGTAAAGTCTCCAAGCATCTTCACATCTTCTCAGGAATGTTCTAGTCAAGGTTCAGGTATATACAAATCACCTGAGGAACTAGTGAACATTCATATTTGGATTCAGTGGATCTGGGGTGGAGACCAAGCTTCTGCATTTCTAACAGGCTCCCAGGTAATGCAGATGCTGCTGCAGTAAAGAGACTACAGGGTTGTAATGTTGCTAGCTGAGAAGTAAAGAAACAGGAACCTCAAAGAGCCCAGGGACTGGAGAAGAGAGGAGCCAAGTTCTCTGCTCTATGTCTAAGTGATTGAATCCATGCATAGCTACACACAGTTGTCACACATCCTGGTCTGGTCACCTCTGGAATTCCTTCCTGAAGGTTCCGGGATTAGAAGGCCTGGATTAGAAGTCTTTTCCTGAGGAAGTAAAGGCTGTGCCTACGCAAGCTTGACTTGGGGACCATATGGCCACGAGGACCACAGGCCACTTTTGGGCCTTAGCCCACAGGAAACCACTGTCACCAAGCAGAGGGAAATATGATACAGAGGTTGGCCAGGATCTGTGGATAGAGTTCAAAGGGCCTGTGAACCCAAGTGGGGAAAAAAAATCATACCTTTGTTTTCTGTGGCCTCTCATGCTCTCTAAGTATTAAACTACTACAATGTTCATAACACCTGTGATTTGATCTCCAAAGGAAACCACAGATCCTTTTCTATCACATATAGTTGCAGATTTCTCAGGGGCATCTCTGCTCCTCTCTCTGGAATTACAGTGCAGTGTCAAACATGCCCCTAGATTTTGTTACTGGTGCATTACTAGAGAAGCACGTGTAGAACTGTATCACTCAAGTGTTTTTTAGTAGTTTGATAGCTATATTTCCGTGGTATTGATCTGCTTTGTATTCTATTTTATGCATTTGAAAACATTATTCTGAGAAGAGCCCACAGGCTTCACCGGAATCAAATGGTGGCCCCCAAAATGGTTAAGTGGCCTGATCCACAGATGTAGCCCAGAGGCACCAGAAGTTCCGCCTCTGCAAGCCCAAGCTTACCTTGGGCTGTTCCTGACCTTCCTTGGTTTAGTTAACCTAAGTTCACATTTATCTTCGTGCCCTAGTCACAGGCAGGCCTTCCCATGGGGCCCTCTCTCTTCCTAACCAATGGTTTCTCTGCCCATCAGGCAATGTTTACAAGTTCCAGACTGGTTCCCGGTTTCATGCAATACTGTGGCACAAGCATTTGGATGATGCATGTAAAAGCAACAGGCCTCAGGTAAAGTCACCGAAACCCTGCTTGTCTCTTGAAATATCCTCTCCCACCCTTGGGACTAAGGGTTCATAGAAAACAGGACTCATTCCTTCCCTCAGAGCCTATCAGCTATGCTCCCAGGCACCCTTTTTTGATCAACCTTTCTCCGTGAGACAGGGCATCCTCTGCTCAAGCTTAGAACTAAGCCTGGCTCCAGACAAGAACTGTGGATCTGATCCTTGTGTATTTCCCACTAAAGGAAACACGGCAGAAACATCCACTGGGCACAGTTAGGTGGCAAATGTGGTATCGCCCCAGTGATCAGAAGAGAGCATCTATTTAGACCATCTCCCCTCCAAAGTTGATTCATGGAAATACTCCAGACTGACAAAAGGGCCTCCCTGCCCCAAAACCTTTAGGAATAAAAATATTAGCTAATATTGAGAGCCAAATAAGGCTGCTGCTCCGTGTATCTGCGCCGGGCCCAGGACCAGGCATTACAGGAAATGCTTTACGTGTGAGAATTGGCCAAATGCCCACAACACCCCTGGGAGGTATGTTTCTCTTACTGTCTCCTTTTTATGCTGAGGACACTGAGGCTCAGAGAATGGCAGACACTCATTCAAGTTCCCAAAGTTCATGAGATCTCACCCCCGTCTGTCCTGCACCAGAGTCTATACTTGTTGCCCCAAGCTCCACACTTTCTCGCACTTCCCACTTCAGCTTGCTCAGCCTCCTGCAGCTGAGCTAAGGGCTTGGAAGCACAGCCTGGCCATCAGGCTTCTGAAAGGCATGGCTGCTCCAGCCCTCAGCACCCAATGGGGCAGGCTGGATGTTCCTGCCGCTGGGAGTCAGGTGTGAGGCATTTGGCTGCTGCTGCCAGATTGGTGCTTCTATCCCTAAGTTTTGCTGTCCATGTCCCCCAGTGACCAGCTAGAAGAGGGCACTGCCCAATGGGTCCCTCTCAGGCTGGGGATAGAGCAAGCATCAGCTTTGGGTGGGTAGCAGCTTAGAGGCACCAGCCTGGAGGTGTGAGGGGGCCTCAGCAAAGGCTGGTTTACACTAGGCCTTTGGGTCTTGGGAGGATGCTGGGGACAGCACACAGACTTCTGGGTCCCTTAGAATGGTTCTCGGAAATCAGAGGGAAGTCTCAGTTTGGTCCTCTTCAGGATTTTCATCCGTCACGTCCAATGAGAACATAGGTGACAAGCTGGTCAGATTATAGATGATGGGAAGCTAGAAAGCAGAATTAGTAGAAAGTTCTCGACGAACTAAAACAGTAGGAAAGAGGGAAAATGTGAGATACTACAAAAAAGCTCAAAATAAACTGCACTTGAATCCCCTTCCTCACCTATCTGCCTGCTAGGAATTTGTCCTGGTGATAGACTCACACGTGCACACAAAGGTATGTTCCCTGCAGAGGCACCTGGCTGGCTCAGTCAGTAGAGCATGCGACTCAATCTCATGGGTCATGAGTTCGAGCCCCATGTTGGTCACAGAGATTACTTTAAATTTTTCTTTTTTAAAAAGCAAAGTGTAGAGCATATGTAAGAGTGATCTCATTTGTATTAAAATACATGAGCATATTTATAAGGTGTATGTTTGTCTCTGTATGTGAAATTCCTAAAGTGATGTGCAAGGAAGTATAATTCCATGGGGTCTAGAGCACTTACACACACACACATATATATATATATATATTTTTTTTTTTTTTTTTTCAATTTTTTTTTTTTTAATTTATTTTATTTATTTATGATAGGCACACAGTGAGAGAGAGAGGCAGAGACACAGGCAGAGGGAGAAGCAGGCTCCATGCACCGGGAGCCTGACGTGGGATTCGATCCCGGGTCTCCAGGATCACGCCCTGGGCCAAAGGCAGGCGCTAAACCGCTGCGCCACCCAGGGATCCCTTTTTTTTTTTTTTTTTTTTACACTAAACAAATGTAATTGCTCATCTCCACGACAGGAAGGCCGAGGGTTTTGGTGGGCAGTCACCTCAAGGTGATGCAAAGTAAACAAGGCCTCAGGTCACATTAAGAGAGGAAGAGCACCCTGACCTTTCCCGAACTAGTCACCCTGAGTGTGTCTGGGGCTCCGAGTGCCATTCTTAAGAGCACCGGAGCTCACCTGCCACACACAGGTAGGCCCCCTGACCTGTGAGTGGAGGCTGGCAGTGCTCAGGGACTGACAGCTCTGAGGTGGGCCCCCAGGATGGTGGGGGAGGTGCGGGAAACACAGCCTGAGGGTCTGCCCCTTGGGGTCTGCCCAGAGACAACAGCCTCAGCACTTTAGCAGCCCCAGCTGGGAGCAGCGATGGTTGTCCTTCACAAAAGCCCTTTGTTTCTCACTGTGGGGTATTGTGGGGTGGAGGTCTTCAGAGGGTGGCAGCAATGCCACAGCAGGTAACAGGAAACTGGGTCAAACCCATGTGGCAGCGCAAGTGTTTGGTCAGAAAGACAAATAGATGGAATTTCATATATGGCAAATGTAGTATGCCATGGCAAAGGTTTGCAACTTTTAAGAATTTTGTTCAATTTTTAGGCCTAGGGGAGGGGGATCTTTTATTTCTTTTACCTTTTTTCCCTTTTTATTTCGAATTTACCTTCAACCATATATTCCTGCTCTACACTGTACTTGATCATAAAAAGTTGGCAACAGCAAAATAGCCCACACAACATTTTATTTAAATAAAGCACAGCACATCCCTGTGATGGCATGAAGATTTCAAATAATGAAAGAAGTCACAGAAATGCATCTACCCCCATGGACAAGCTCAGTGACTAAGATTAGTTTTCTTTTTTGTGGACTTGCATTTCTCAAAATTGTACTAACACCAAATACACTTGAACCGTATCGATAAGGTCAGTAAGGCGTAAACCACAGCTAGAAGACCACCACTCTCAGCTCCCTGCCCACCGAGCCTAAAGGCAGGACCTTCCCGGGCCTCAGAACACCTCTCTCCCCCAGGGGCCTCTTCCTAATTCTGTGTGCCTCCCATCTGCCTGAACCTCATAACCACTTTCCTGATTTATTTACTGTTCCTTTAAAATGTTATCATGTGTATTTGATTCCTTAATGTATTGTCTGGGGTACCTTTTTTTAAAAAAACATTTTTTAAAAATAGAACCATAACTGGATATTTTCTTCTGTGACTTGCTTTTCTCCTACAGTGTGTTCCTGAGATTCATCTGTGTCAATGTGTATAGCTGTCATTCATTTGTTTGTACTGATACATATTTTTTTTAATTAATTCTTCTGGCAGTGATCCCAGGAATGATTTCCTGCTTTTTGCTATTTTGAACAGTACTGCTGTGACCATTCTTATAACTATCTCCTGGTGGAAGGAGATACATTTTTTCCAATTTATCACCTTGACCAAATTGACACCAAGATGGATTTATTTTTGATGAAATTGCTTCTCATCAGATCCCCTGGAACCCTGCAGCAGTGCCGGGTTGGGGAGCCTGGGGCTGGGGGCAGCTCTGAAAGGTGAGGGAAGCACCCTGACCTAGGGCTGGCAGTCTCCCCAGCAAGGGGAGCTGGGATTTTGTCCTGGGGACACAGCTATGGGAAGGTCTTGGGGGTCCTGGCATCCTGATCACTCCTCCTAGTGCTCCTGCTTATCAGTTCCTGCCACCCCCTCCCCACCCACCCCTGCCCACTGGTTTTCCTTCCAGAGGCTTGTGCCCATTCCTACAGAATTTACCCCCTGTCCGCTCCAAGTGCAGTTTTATTTTGCTGCCAGGCTTAAGTGAATGACAGCGTGGGCTCTGGGACCTTAGCCTCACATTTTACTCGAAGTGGGCTTCCCTTCTCTAAGCCTCAGGGTCCTCATCTTTGTAATGGGGACATTTCCAGAACCTGCCTCTTGGGGTGTCGGGAAAACTGAAGGACATGATGATGTCAAGTGCCTGGCACACAGCAGCCACTTGACAACGGTGGCCATTATTCTCGCGAGGCCCTCTTTCTCACCCAACCAGCTCATTCGCAGACTCGCTGGGAAAGACCTGATCCCTTCCCTTAGGGGCACCCCCTGTCCCATTCCAAAAGATTGGAACTTTGACAAGAGGCTGAGCTTTCTCTTCCAGGTACCTGCAAACCTTATGTCATTTGAGTAAGTCTCTGCAGGACTTGGCGTGACTTCAGAGGCTTCTGGGAGCCCAGCCTGGGACTGGTGGCGAAGCGCATGTCCTGGGCACAGGCTTTTGGCCAGGGTGCTGGGTGACGCACAGCCAGACTCAAGGGGACTCGGCCTGCGACCTCACGGTCCAGAGGGCTCACCAGTGCAGGGTCCACCTGCCAATCCCCAGCGACTCTCATGACACTCATTCTTCAGCACCACCACACAGGGCCATGGTCAGGCCCCAGACTGTGCACCCCACCTTCCCTCTCTGGGCCCTCGTCCGTCCACCAGCTGCTGCTTCGACTAGAGAGCACCTGGCCCACGTTGGGTCCCCCATGCTTTCTCCTGCACAAGAGTGGACAGTGTTAACCTGCATGAGGGGCCAGAGAGAAGGAACAGGCTATGGAGTTGGCTTTTTATACCCCAAGTGCATGGGGTCGCTCGCCCACAGGGCTGCCTCAGATTTTGTACAACCCCCAAAGCATCCTCTGCGTGTGTGTGCCATGTATGTGTGAGTGCGAGCGAGTGTGAACTGTTCGAGAAACATGCATTTTGGCACAAGACTTGTGATGTCACATCTTTCATTCGCTTTGAGGCCCTGCTTTAACCTTATGTGATAGCCTTGTTCACCAAGGAAGGTCAGAGTGAGAGCCCAGATTCCTCCTATGTTAAGGGTTCCTTGCATTCTTTTACTGTAAACAAACAATGCCTTAAATTGTGTCTTGTTTTCTGTTCCTATGGGTGCTATTCATCTGGAAGGCCTGCTCTCTGCCCCCCCCCCCCCCGCCCCCCCGGGTCCCTTCCAGGCCTTGTTGCTGTTGGCTTTTCTGAGACAGGACCCGGCTTCAGGACTGTGGACTGGGCTGGCCTCCTTGCTTCCTCCCACCCCCGTCTCTCCTGCAGGGTCTGAAAGCCCTTGTATTCTCCCCCCGGACCATGCCAGAACGGGAAGTTGTGAGACTTTCTCCCAGCTTCCTCGGAAGCACTCGGAGGCTGCCATGCTCACGGAGAACAGCTGCACAGAAGCCACTGTGCACCAGCCTCTCCTGCAGGCCAAGGCTTTGCTCCCATCATCTACTGCCAGGGTGGGGCCCACTGGGATTCCTGGGTACACTGGGGAGCTGAGTGATGCTGAAGCCTTAAGCTCCCTCAATCTTGCCCCCAACCGCGGTCACCAGCAAGTTCTCCATATCCATATCCAAGGGCACAATTGTTGATGACCGTGGTGACAAGAAAGCAAAGCCCTGGAGAGTGAACAGTCCCAGCTCTGCATTCAGTTAAGAGTTCTTCACGTGAACAATGTCCTTTACCTGTCACTGTCTTATTTTTGAGTGACTTTTATTTTGCACAAATACATCTTTATTCAAAACAATGAATAAAAGTTAGCTTTATTTATGGTAGCTTTATCACCATAGCTTCCTTCCCTCCCTCTCTCTCTAATCTGGGTGTCTAAATTCTGAGAAGGAAACCCTGAAATGGTTTTCTGAACTCCTGGGTCCCTGTTGCTATCATGGTTTCCAAGACATCAAATCACCCTTAAGAGTTTCTGGGCAAGATGCTTCAAAACAACATCTTAAACAGTAAACTGTGATAGGTAAATTTTAAAATGACCAAAGATTCACCACTGTATTTTGATCAAACGATGACAACTCCTGAAAATTCTAACAAACTGGTGAGGAAAGCAGTTCCCATCAGGAACTTAGTGAGCTCAAGACTTATTTTATGGTCAAGACTTAGTGAGCTCAGCAACTAACCCTCCTTTGGAGCAAAGTCTAGAATGCTTTTGTGCCAGGAGGAGCTCCAGGTGGTAAAGTTGGTGCCATCCAACCTTGGCCATGAGTGCTCTATACACCTGCACACAGCTGGGGCCTGGTTGCATGCACCCAGTTCACATTGGTGACTATTCAAATGGGCATCCAGAAGCCAAATGAAAACACCAAACACTCCAACACCTCTCACCAGAACCAGGCAGTGTTAACGCTTTAACCTACATTGAACCTGATTCTACCTGTTAATATTTTTTTAAGTCTTAAGTTCAGAGAAAGGTGCAAAACTGGAAAATCAGCTACTTATTTTCCTTGGGTTTCTCTGCTTCTCAACTGTCCTGGCTCTTCTCAAATGAAATACTATAGATGTCAATCCAAAAACCCTCAGAATTTCAGGCTTCCTTTAATTAGAGCATTTTCTGCCCTTTACACATTTTTCTTATCTTTCACAAATATTTTCTTCTGAGCTGAATTTGAAATAGCACAATTACAAGTCTTTTCAAAATGTTTAGTCTGCTCGCTAATTGAGACTGATCCTACATCCCCTCCTAGAAACATTCTTAGCTTGGACTCCTGAAGAATCTGCTTAGACCTTGTTGGCAAAGGCCTTTAGAGCTGGTAAGAACCTTGAATGGAGAGGAAGAGCCCTAGAGGCGGGCCAAAAGATGCTGGGCTCTCCCAGCTGGAACACGGGGCCAAGCACATAAGGGCTGATTGTCTTGCCTGCATTGGTTTGTCCCTCAAGCAGCAGATGAGAAGGCTCTCAGGCTGGCACAGAGGAGGCCAGGCACAAACCCCAAAAAGGGAGAAATCCATGGGTGGATTCTCACTCTGGAGGGAAGCATTTCTGGGTTTTGCTCTTTTTCCATAATGCACAAATGTTTGTGAAACCATCGAAGGTGGTTTGTCTTGCATGCATATGCTAGGTTTTTGGGGTTTTTTTGAGCAAACAGATCATGGTGCCCCAAAATGAAAATTATAGGATGCTGTCTACAAATTGTAGAATAGGTAATTGGTATCATTATGATGCTCCAAGAACAACTCACGCACCTCTCCCTGAGAATAATTTTCACCCCTCTCAGTTGAAACATGTTTTATAACTCAAGGTCAGCCAAGTACATTCTGACAACTGAAATGCTTCATGTAGGATTGATTCAGACAGGAGCAGTAGAAATAATGTTCTAAGTGTGCCCAATGAGAGAGTGCGGCCTCCCCTTCCTTCCCTGAAGAAGCCCATTCATCACCCTGTCTCGCCATGGAACCTAAAGAGGAAGATACTTGAAGGCATTCTGTTTAGGAAAGAACCCCCTCTCTCTTGCCTACTGGATTTATAAAGTATCTTTTTCCTTACCAAAATGGCCAGTATTTCTTTCATTATCTTCCTCTCCCACCTTCCAAGCCCAAGACGAGTATCTTTAGGATGCCATCTTACAAGTGGAAGATGACCGAAAATGGGAAGCCTTTCACAAGTGGGGTCTGATTCCATTCCACAGGTGGGGGCTACAACTCTGCACCCACATTACTCATGCTTGTAAACAAGGTGAACATTGCTAAAAACACAACCTAACTTATCTTGTGTGACTTTAATAAATGACTTTCACCAGCCTCACATCATACTGACATGTGATTTCATGTTTTAAAAAGAAAGAAAAAAATCTACATGAGTCCCTTAGAAATAGCATTCTCTGTGCAAAACCACCCACCCACCCATTCATCCATCCATGGATGGATCATCCATCCATGACTCTAGTGAGTGCTTCCTGTGTGCCAAGCTCTACCCAGGATATACTGTAAATGGCTGAGAACGAGCAGACCTGATCCTTGCCCTGGTGGAGCTGACCACATTCAACAAACAAATAATCCTCACCATGGCATCTTCTCTGACAAGACCCTGCCTCTCTGCTAACACTGGGTAAAAAACCCTGTGCACATTCCTCCAGAAAGGTCTCAAAAATGCTCAACAGACTGAATAGCCTCTTGATCTGTGAGTTCAGTTGCAAGGAGAATTAGATAGAGTCGCTGTCCTAGAGGCTGGTTGTCGCAGAACACCCTGGCACAGAGCTATGGTTGGGCATACTGAGAAGGATTCTGAGGTGGCATGAAAGAGTAGGGTCAGAATGTTCACAGTATTTACTTCAGAGGCTTTTTAGTTTTAATTTCAATGTTAAATGCAAGTACAGCATGGGCAAGAGCTGCATTTTCTTGGGTGTTGAGGACTTGTACCGTGGACTACCTCGGAGTCCTGTACTGCACAAGTGTGTGTACGCTGGGGGCAGCCTGGAAATCCCTGTTTGCAGCAGCAACTCGAAGGATCATCTGTCCATTTTATAATCATTAATCTCTTTACCCATTTCTGAATGACTGTGACCATTCAGTAATGAGATATTAGTAATTAATTTATTAGTATGGCATAATCTTTAATAAATTTTGTGCCAAAATGCATGGTTTTTCACTTAGCATTCAAAATGTTGCATAGAGAGTAGTTTTCAATTTCTTATGTATTCTTCAAAGTAAATTGAAAATCCGTTTCTACATTTTAATTCGTTTCTTGTTAAATCTGTTGCACTACTCCTGGGCTGTCTTTTTTTTTTTTTTTTTTTTTTTTTCCAGCAGACCCCCTGCATGCAGTTGTGTAAGGACTTTCTCTAATTCTTGTGAATTGTCTCACCCGCAATAACCACTGAACATCAGCCCTCTGTGGGATTCTTTAGATTTTTGGTGAAGTATTTTGTTACCTCAGTCTTGTATCAAGTTGCTGTATTTTTCAGCTTGTTACACTGATAATTGTTTCACTAATTAAATACTTTAATGTACAAACATCTTTGTTTACTTTGAAATTAAATGTGTTTTCCAATGAATATTGCTCAATTTATTAATCACTTGCATTCACTAGCAAACCATTGCTGTGCCAAATACAGACATCAAGGAGGTCTGGGGCACTAGGACCCTGCTTAGAGGTTACTAGAACAGAAATGACATATGGGAGCAATCCCTTCAGGAAGAGACAGAGTCAGTGCTTTGGGCACTCGGAGAGGGAGATGGAGGATCTGGGGACGGGGGACGGGCATTTGGAGACTCGTTTCAGAGATTGCTGAACACATGGAGGACGGGGGAAGCAGGAAGACAGAAAGGAGAAGGAGCAGGATGAAGTTGGGAACAGCAGCCAACCCAGTCTCACTGAATAAAGAATTGGGGGAGTCATGGGATCCAGGTCTGAAAAGATGTTGGGGGAGTTCAAGATGTTAGGCAAAAACCAGGAACCCACTCTAGCTTGAGAAAAGGGGGAACTGTCTTACAAGACTGTCTCGCGGAAATGCATGGGAGGACCGAGGTGGAGTCTCAAGGGGCTGGAAGGAGAAGTAGAAAGCTCCCTACCTCTTTCTCTCTCACCTTCTCTATCCAGATTGGCTTCTTGGCTGGAATGTGCGGCAGCAAAGAAGTCTCGGCACTGCAGTGAAAGCAGTGGGAAAGTCATGAGGGAATGTGTGCCAAAGACATGATCCAAGTTGATCATGGGAGCCCCTGCCTGCCTCAGTTTCCCAGCTAGTGCCTTCCAAAACTGCAGTGGCTAGTTCCCCAGCCGCAGGCTCCCACACATGCCCCTCAGGCTTTGCTCTGCCGCCCCAGCATAGCCACACTTCCCCAGCCACTACAAGCCCTGCTTGCTGAGGAGCCCTAGCTCACCGCCTCCACACGATCCAGATGGCACAGTGACCCCCAAATTTGCCCAGGTAGTGTCGCTCCCCTCAGCCCCAGCGCAGTGCTCAAGGGCTCTGAGACGGCTGCATCTGACCTGGGGAGGAGGTGAAGACGGTGGGGGCTGTGGTGGTTGTCACTCACACAGCTGGGGAGAGTTCGTCACATCCAGTCAAGACTGGTCGCCTGCAAAACTCACTGCGTCAGGCGCCACAAACGGCCACCAGGCGACAGCAGAAGCTCCACTTTAGTGGGTGGAGAGATCCGCGAGCTAACGCAGACTACGGAGAACACCTATTTAGCCTTCGGGGCAGGTGTCCAACCCCAGCGCACGACGGGCCGGGCCCCGGCGGCCGCGCAGGTGAGGCGGGGTGGGCGGGGCTTGCTGTGGGCGGGGCTTGGGGAAGGCGGGCTGTGGGCGGGGCCCTGTCCAAGCCGGGTTGGAGGCGGCTGCGGGGAGCGGGCCCCGGGCCCCAACCCTGGGGGCTGTAGAGAGAAAAGCGGGCCCGAGCCTGTGGGCGGGACATAGGGAGAGGCGGCTCCCAGAGGGACGCTGCTACGTTAGAAATGGCCAGAAGGTACTGAGGCGCGGAGGGACGACGCTCTAGGGAGCCGACCCGTCGGGTGAGGGCGGCGGCCCCGCGGGCGCTCAGCGGCAGAGCCGTAGAGGAGTGGGCGGGGCCCGGGGCTGTGCCGAGGGGCTAGGAGCGGGGGGCGGGGCCGCGGGCCCGACGGCTGGGGACAGGGCGGCGTTTGCGAGTGGGCCCGACGGAGGTGAGGACGGCGCCCCCTGCACCCGGCGGGGCCGGCGTGGGAAGGGCGTGGCTGGAGCTCGGGGCTTGAGCGGGACCTTGACCCGCCTGAGGAGCTCGGGGAGGACGAGGCTGAAGTTCGGGGCGGGGCGGGGCCTGACTCCGGAGCACGGGCGGGGCGGGGCTGAGACTCGGGGCGGGGTCGAGGCGGGGTCTGGCCCCGGCTGCGGGGCAGGGAGTGGGCTGGGCCGGAGTTCGGGGTGGGGGCGGGGCGGGGCCTCGGACCGGCGGCGGCGCGCGGGGCGGGGCATGGGCTGCGGCGTGCGAGCCGAGCGGCCGGCCGAGCCCCGCCGAGGCCCGAGCCCACCCGAGTGCGTCCGAGCCCGCTGCCCCCGCCCGGGGCGATGGAGCCGGAGCCCGGCGGGGCGGCCGCTGCGCTTCTGCGGCAGAAGAGGGCGGCGCTGCGGCGCAGGGGGTGCAGCTTCGAGAGCCCCAGGTACCGCGGCGGGGAGGGGTGCGGCCGAGAGGGGCGGAAGAGGGCCGCCGGCCACGTGGTGGGGGGGGCGGCCTGAGGGGACCGAGGGCTGTGAGGCCGCGGCGCGGGGAAGGGTCGCTGCGGGGCTCTGAGGAGATCGGACTAGGAGCCAGGGCCGAGCGGCCAGGGTCGCGGGTCGCGGGGGCTGGCTCGTCCAAGCGGCAGGTGCGGGAGGGTGTCGCCCCAGACAAGAACCAGTGAATGTTGGGAACCCAAACCCGACGAGACGCCCCCAAAGCGCCGGGGCTGAGGCAGGCCCCGAGCAGGGCTCCAGGCTGACCCGGGGCTGTGGGGAATGTGCCGGGCGCCTCCTGTAATTGCTCAAGGGCAAGGTCGGGAAATAGCCCCCTGAAGTCCCAGGGAGGCCTCCGTCCTGCGGGAGCCTCTGCCTGTCCCAGGACCCAGGCCAGCTGCAGCCTCCCCAGCCGGGCCCGGCAGGTAACGCACACCTGCTGCCTCACAGCCCCGCCCATCCGGGCGCGGCGTGGCCCCCCCAATGCGCTGGGCCCTGGGGCCCCTCCGGCCCGCGGACGGCTGTCCCCTGCCGGGAGAGCCCTTGCCCATCCCGGTCCCCCTCGTTTGGCCGAGGGAACTCTTCTGAAACTGTCCTGTGGGTCCCTTCTCCCTGGAACCTTGCTCCGCAGACACGCCTTCCACCCGCTCTGCTCTGCCGGACCCGTTCTCTCTCCTCCCGCTCCGCGTCGCTAGAGTCCGTCCCGCCCCCTTCCAGCGCCCCCCTGCCCCCCGCTTCCAGATGACCCCGGTAGCTTCCCCGCTGGACTTTGTCTTTACCACATCATGACTGGCCGTCGGGGCGGGGTGTAGCACGCCCCCCCCCCTCAGGAGCTGCCCATGTCCCACAGCAGTGGTGGGGACGGGGTGGGGGACAAGGAGAAAGATAGGAGGTGGGACTCTGGCCCTCACTGAGGCCGAAAAGAGGAATCAACAGCTAGGCTGACAAACCAGACTCCTTAACATGAGGTGGGAGGCCTTTGCACTACTCGTGTGCCCCTTAGTGCCCTGGCCCCCAGCAGTACTGATGAGAGTGTAGGCATCATCGGGACAGGGATCATCCGGGTTCTGGTCACTACTCTGTCCCCAGAGCCCGCCCCAGGCCTGGCCTACACAGACATTTACTCTCTATTGAATGAATAAATGCCTGACCAGCTGGTAATTCTTCCCCTATGCTGTGCCTTTTCTCCTCTGTGCCTTTACTCCTATCATGCTCTTTGCTCTATTTAGAAGAGTCTTTTTGGCTGACACCTGTCCCCTCTTCCTCTGGGAAGTCTTCCCTGAACCCCAGCCTGAGCTCTGTGCTGTATCAGTAATCTACGTATATATCTGCAATTCCACATCCAGCTGTGTATAATTACCTGGATAATGCGTCTCCCCCCCGCTCCCCCCCACTGGACTGGGAGAACCAGGCAAATATGCTCTCATGTCCCTCTGCTCTGCTCTGCTTACACTTGCTGCTGGAGAACGGCGGAGGGAAAAAAAATGTACCAAGAGATGAGGCTGAAGAGATGTGCCAAAAGCTGGATCCAGGCCTGAGGTAGAACATTTAGGTCAGTGCTGTCGAACAGAACTTTCCACAATGATGGAAACATTCTGTTATCTGTGCAGTTGGATCCCACAGCCACTCGCCACCTGTGGCTCCTGAGCACTATTGAGATACTGCTGGTGCAACTAAAGAACGGAATTTTAAATTTTATTTGACTTTAAATTAAATAGCCACCTGTGACCAGTGTTTATGATATTGGACAGAGCTGGTTTAGAACATTTTTCTCTTCTTCCAACTTCTCACTTTTGTCACCCTGTCCTTTGCCTCCATGACCTCACACGTAAAAGATGAAATGACTTCTCCAGAGGTTTTCTTCTCCTTTAAAACTCCGTGATAATATCATATAAACCTTAGAAATGATACCAGTTTTCTGAATATAAAAACAACATGTTTGTTGCACAATTTATTTAACCCATTTTTTTATTATCATACTTGCCAGGTATTACAAGTTTTCGCTCTAAGATACATCAAATCTTTGTGCATTAGTCTGTGTATAAAGAGGTAATCATTTCCTTAAGATAAGTTCATAGAAGTAATGGAAATGATTGGATCCAAAAAAAGAAATATTTTAAAGGCTTTTGAAGCATAATGCCAAATTGCCCACCAGAAGCTCATACCAGTTAATAGTTCTCCCAAGAGTGTATAAATGTGCCTGTTTCTCCCACCCACAATACAAGGCTTTATCATTTATAAATATTTGCTAAAATGGTTCATTTCTTTGGTAGCAAGGTGAAACTTTTTTCTATTTATAATTTGTATTTCTTTTGAAAATGATATATATTTGCATGCACTTTGTCCATTTTTCCTTTGGAATGTTTATCTTTTCCTAATTGAAGCACTATTAAGAAAATTTTTGTGGTCAAATACGTAGCATTTCTTACAGTTCATTATTTGCCTTTTAACTTTCTTTATGGTGTTTTTTGATAAAGTTTTCATTATGTTTTTTAAAGATTTTATTTATTTATTTATTTGAGAGAGAAAGAGAGAGAGAGAGAGAGAGAGTGAACAAGCGAGAGAGAGCATGAGCAGAGGGAAAGGGAGAAGCAGACTCCCCATGGGGCTTGATCCCAGGACCAGGACCCTGGGATCACGACCCCAGCGGAAGGCAGACACTTAACCGACTGAGCTACCCAGGTGCTCCAGATTGTTATTTTTTAAAATTTAGTCAAATCTATTTATTCCTCCTGCTTATGCTTCATTAGAAAATGATTTCCTAACTTGAAACAGATCAATGTTCATCTACAATTTCTTTTATTTTTGTTGCTTTAAAAAAAATCCTCTTTAATCCATTAATTCAAATTACCTCACTTTTAAGAGAAACTATTAACAGCTGTCTTGCGTTGAGTTGGCATAAGGGACAATTAGGGGCAAGAGAAGAAAAATCACCTGTGTGTTCACATACACGTGTGGGTCTCTGCAGCTGGTCTGTTGTTCCAGAAAGTCCAGGGTGGGAATCGGGTGTATGGATGCTCAGAAAGCTCTGCAGGTGATTCTGACAGACAACCAGGGATGAGAGCCTCAGCTTCACTTGTGGGCATGCTGCCAGATTTGCCTCCCTTACTCCAAGTCCTCAGTTGCTTATTTCCTGTTGTGTCAAGTTTAAATACCACTGCCTCGTGTGTAGGGCCTTTCAGAATCTGGTTTAGCCATATTTACTCAATCATGTTGACATCAGGAAAAACGGCGTGACTTTCAGAATGGCAGCTGTCTTTGCTAAATACCCTGTGTCAGCTCAGTTAACTGGCCAGCAGACACAGCCTGTGATGAGTATGAAGGAGCAGTGTGTGGTGTGGCCCAGGCTTTAGGCATCTGGGCAGGTGGCAGTGAGAGAGAGAGATGGGAATTCTGGGGGCCAGAGCAAGACACTGATGCTGTCAAACTACTTGCCCTAGATGTGTTTGTCCTCATTTTGTAGGAAGGTGTATCCGATAGTGTTCAAGAACAAGGGCTTTGGAGGGAGACACACCGGGTTCAAGTTTCTGTCTTTTCACTTGTCATATGGCTGTCCTTGTCCAAGTTGCTTGATCCTCTGACCCTTGATTAACTCCCTTGTGAAATGACAGTAACACCTATCTCACAGGACCAATGTTAGCTTTAAATGAACTAATTTATGCAAAGTGCTAAAAACATTATCTGTCACAAAGCACTACCAAATGGCAAATTTTCTGGACAAAAATGATTCACATTTATGTGCAAGTTCTCAACCTTCCTCTTGCCTCATTAAAATTCTAGCCTTACCCATTCAAGTTTTCCTCCTTCCCCATCCTCAGAGCAAGGCCCTACCCTGCTTTTTTGCATTTTTGAGCTGCAGATTTAGGATGAGAGGGATTGAGAAGAATGTAGGTACACAGGGCACTGGTGAGAACTGGCTGATAAAATACGTTGAGGGGGTGTTTAGAGGTGAGAGGTACAGAAACACCTACTTTGGATGAGGGAGGCTATAGGTCTGCCTGTTGTTTTTGTTGCTCAAAGATATATATAAGGCATATACCTGTTATCTTTCGTGACTTTGTGGTGATCAAGAAATAGTTAATGAACTTGAGTTATTTTAATTACTCCTCTATCGCTGTGCTGTGTCATTTTGGCTGCAACACTTCATAGAGCCAAACCACATATAAGCCACAGTATTAGCAGGGTTACACAGTCAGATTGAATTTGAAAGGCAAATTGTAAAGATCAAAGACTGTCAACATTGACTAGAACTGTAGACATCACTTGGGTTAGCTTCTCAGCAGTTCTTCAGTTCTTCATTCTTTGTTCTTCGAGTGTGGCCCCTGGACCAGCAGTATCAACTTGTTAGAAATGCAGATTCTCAAGCCCACCCCCCAAGTGAGCTGAATCAGAATCTCTGGGGTTGGGGCTCAGGAAACTGTGTTTGGGAACCAGGGCTCGCTCTCATCTAATACAATGGTTCTCAAACCTAACATATATGAGAATCACTAGGAAGGCTTCTTAAAACGGTTCCTTGGGCCACACCCCCCAGATTCTGATTCACTAGGTCGGGTTGGGATGGGTCCATGAATTGTATTTCTAACAAGCTTACAGTATTGCTGGCCCAGGGACAGACTTTGGAAACTACCCCACTAGGGCAATGGAGGCATCTTTTTTATAACAGCCCTCGTCGCCAGTCACCTTCTGCTTATTACGTCTAAGCTCAAGGAGCCCACTACTGCAAGCCTTTTTGTTATTGGGCAACTCTATTGTCTTTCCCTAATAGGAAAGTCAAAGTTTGCCTCATTATAGCGACCACTCATCATTCATGATTCTGCTTTCATAGCTACTCGCAGCAACAATGCTGGTTGTGACGCCAGGTGAAACGTGGTGGCTTGGATTGTGGGGTGTAGACTCAGTGGTCAAGTGGTTCTTATTCCTGGCTACCCAGTTGTGATCATCGAACAGTTTTTGAGCTACAAGCAGGACTAATAATGCATCACATCTTTTGTGACCAGCACCTCACTAGTTGATTTGTTTGTTTGTTTTTAAGATTATCAGGGTCTGTGAATGACAAGCAGAGAAAAATTATTGGTTCATGGAATTGCAAAATTGTGGAGTAGACCAAGCAAGCTGTGGGAGAGGGTAGATCCAGGTGCTCTATTTTTATCATCCATAGGCTTTCTTCATTTTCAGGGTTGACTTTATTTTCAAGATCTTTCCTCATGGAGGCAAGGAAAATTAACATTTTGGGCTTACTTTCTACCAGTGTACAATCCCAGCAGAAAGTTAGTGCCTCTTTCTCAATAGTTCTAGAGCATGTTTCCCAAGCTTGAAATTCATGGGATCTTTTGTGTTGCATACTCATCCCTGAACCAGTCTTTTTGACTAGAAGTGGGTAGGACATGCTAACTGGCTAGGCCTGGGTCAAGTGCCATACCCAGAACTGAGGAATTAGATCACTTCCATTCACAGAGACCAAGAGGCAGTGATTGCCCAAAGGAAAAACCATAGTGCTATATTACCAGAAGTGGAATGGAAACTGGGTTGGTCAAAAAAAAAAAAAAAAAAAGAAAAGAAAAGAAGAAAAAAAAGAAAAATGCCATTACATCTGGGAAACTTTCCAAAATAGATACCCAGATGCCACCCAGAGTCACAGCATTGGGTTTTCTGTATTTTTTAGTTCTCATTGTAAAAGACGACCATAGTTGAGCATTTAAAGGATGCTTACTAAGTTTAGCCACAGTGGGTGCAGAGCCCTACATAGACAAGATTTTGAGTCACAAATAGAAAACATATTTTCTGGGCAGCCCGGGTGGCTCAGTGGTTTAGCACCGCCTTCAGCCCAGGGCCTAATCCTGGATACTCTGGGATCGAATCCCATATCGGGCTCCCTGCATGGAGCCTGCTTCTCCCTCTGCCTGTGTCTCTGCCTCTCTCTCTGTCTCTCTCATGAATAAATAAATAAAATCTTAAAAAAAAAAAACATATTTTCTACTTTCTCAAATATTGCTTTGTACAAAGTGGCTTCCTTGTTAGTAATGCATATACTCCTTGTGAGAACAAATCTGATGCCAAGACAAATGCTTTCTTGTTCCTGAACATGGATTTTAAGGCCAAGGTAGAGTCAGAAAAGAAGAATTATCCATTATGCATTATGTTGCTTTCTTCTTCCTTATGTTTCTCCTGACTTTCAGATTCTTAGATTTTTTTTTTTTTTCTGTTTTTCCAGGAGACTCTTTCAAACCCCCCCAGGTAGTTTTGTAACAATTATTTTAACATGGACTGTTTTCATAATCTTCATTTCTCTATATTATGTAGTTATTCTTCTGGTCCGCATCGGGCCCTTAAGTATTTAATCACAAATAAATCTGCTGCTGTCAGTTTTCTTTTGGAAAAGCAGCAGTCTTCCTGGGAAGGATTATTAAGAGCTGTCTTATATTAGGCTGACATAATGGGCTCTTAGGGCCAACAGAAGAAAATTAATTTTCATATTATGTCTGTTCTCCTAAGAGAAGGGAAAAAACAACTTTTATTATTCACCAAGAGTTTAAGTTAATACAAACCAGCTTCCTTTCTTGGAGGAAGACAATAGTCAAATTTGTTTTGCTTTAGAAGGTTAGTATGAGAAATTATGTTTGGTTGTCTGGTTTCCAGAGCTGAATATCTAAACAGAGATGAAGCCTGACAAACAATGCTATAAGAAAATTATAAGAGATTTGGCCTGTACAGTGAGACTCACTGCTGGTTTTCCTATGGGAAAAAAATTCTAAAGCAGCATGTGCAAGTGTAGAGGTATGGGAAAATGTGAGCTGCACATCTGCTAATCTCTAGAGCTGAGATCTCAGAGGACAGGAAGCAAATGGGAGTGAGCAATGAGGTGTCACTGCCCAAGGAGGTTTATGTTAAAGGCTCCTCCTGTAGGATTGCTTATAAAAGTAAAAAAAAAAAAAAGTCCATGGGGAGCACATCAATACAATACTAATAATTTTATGCCAATCTTTGTTTTCTGACTTGAAAAGATATCTAGGATGTTCATATATGTTAAGTGAAAAAGAACAAGTGACAGTGACTTCTGATAATAGCAAATGTGTAGAATTACAAATGGAATTCAAGATTTTCCAGTAGCCATATCTTTTTTAAGTAGGCTCCACCCCAAACATGGTGCTTGAACTCATGACCCAGAGATCAAGAGTTGCATGTTCTACATGACTGAGCCAGCCAGGTACCCCCTCTATTAGCCATATCTTAAAAAGTAAAAATAAACAGGTAAAATTAATTTTAATCGTTTATTTTGTTTAACTCAATATATCCAAAATACTACCACGTTAACACATAATCAGTATTAAAAATAATGAAGATAATTTCCTTCTTTCAATACTTTCTTTGAACTCTGGTTTTACACTTGCAGTATCTCAATTCAGACTAGCCACATTTGAAGTGCTCAGTAGCCATGTGTGGTCTGTACTGTGGATCCCTCATTGAAAGTGCACAGATGGATTTCGGGTAGGAAATTTTTGAAAGAACTCATCAAGGTTTTTGTTTGTTCCATAATGCGACTATAAATCACAGTGAAATAAAAGAAAAAACGTAGGGGAAAAAAGGGATACCAGGAGACTTTAGGAAAAAGAAATCACTAACTAAACTTTCTTAGGAAGGACATCTGTGATTTGATGGACTTTTATTAATGGTTCACATATACCCCAAGTTAAATTCAGACTCTGAGACTTAAATGCAAAACCACTGTATCATGGATACATGCTGTAATTATTTTTTTTTAATTTTGGAGAAATCAGTATAAATTAACAACAACAACAACAAAAAAAAAAACAGGGCATGATTTTCTGTGTCAAATGCTGCTGATAACGTTCGACAAGAAGAACTTAGAACTGACCACTGGGTTTAACATCATGGGATCATTGGGGCCTTTTGACAAGAGTCATTCCTTTGGAACAGTGAGGACGAAAGTCTCACTGGCTTGGCTTCAGGAGATAAAGGAGAGGAACTGGAAACTGAATATAGTTAGCTCTTGTCAGGAGCAGAGGGGCAGTGAGTTGAAAAATTGTTGGTTTGTTTTATTTGGTTTAGATTTGAGGTTTTCTGCTTTTGTTTTTTAAAGATGTTTTTATCCGATGGGAATGATCCAGTAAAGAGAAAAGATTTCAGTAGGGAGAAGGGAGTGTTTTACTTGAAAAAGAGAAAATTCACAGCGGATATAATAGCTGCCTGCCCACATTTGAAAGTGTGTCAAATGAAAAAGGAATCATGGCCACTCCGCTCTATGTATGGCCCTGGGCTAGACCTAAAATCACAGTGGGTATGAAAGATAATAAACCAAATTGGGCTCAACACATGAAAAGTACATCCCTGCGGTCTGTGTGCCCTATGCCAGCATGGCTTACTTCAAGATGCAATAAAATTTGTATTACTGGAGATGTCAAAGTATCTATAGGTTAAGACCAGTATTTCTCAACTCTTTTGTGTTCTCAGCACACGTGGGGATATAACAGTTTTTGGCGGCACACTTGAAAAGGTGCAAAGCAGTGTTAAGGCTGTCAGTGACAGGAAGAACATAATCATTACCCACCACGGTGGTGACCTGAGAAGGTTCCCCACCTAGCACACCATTCTTTGGGTTGTCCTTTCGCACTTCTTTGCTGCTTGAGCAGAAATGCTTAGTGCTGCAAGCATGCTGTCTTTTATATTCAAAAGGCAAAATGTGTACGTATTCCGTAAAAGTGTATACCCTCTTGCTGCCCCTGGAGGAATTGCCCACCATTGCACCCACCAGAAGAAAATCCTGCCCTACTCTGCACAGAGTCACGTGAACTGTTAGGCTCAAAATTCAGTCTGACAAAGATCACTTTAAGAGGCCTATCGGAAAAAAAAAAAAAAAAAAAAAAAAGAGGCCTATCGGTCAGGAATCCGTTGCAGACAAGAGAATCCACTCTACTAGTATAAGCAGAATGAGGTTTCTTAGTGACATAGGGAATTAAGTGCTCACCAAGTTGTTGGCAGGGTGGATAGCAAACTCTAGTCTGAACCCAGAACAACTCCGAGACCCCAGAACCACTGTGCTCTGCCATGACCAGGAAGGCTGCCATTTATAATAAGAAGCTGATGAATCAAGAAGCTTCTATTAGCTTAGTTCACTGCAGAACCACACTAGCAACTCTGCTTCGATCCCAAAGATGCCACTCTGGCTTCAGAAAGCAATAGGATCAACTAGTTACTGACTCCAGAACCACAATAGCTCCAGCCCACAAAAGCAAGATGGTGCCCTGTGTCCTCTTTCTGAATCTGCCAGGCTTCGTTCTGAGCAAGAGGCTCCCATGAGTGCCTCTGAAGTGTGGAATCTAATTCCTCTCCAGAACTCCAAACTGTAGAGAAGGGTAAGGCATTGACCTTCTAGCTTTCTAACTTTTGTACCCTGGAATAGGGTTGAAATGGGTATTCAGCAAGTCATCCTACAGTATCTGCCACAAATTGCATCTTTCTTCAATCACAGCAAAAATAAATTAGACATATTGATCAAGTTAGCACACCTCCCTTACAGAGGTGAAAATGAGAAATTCGGCTTTAGCTCGGTGCTTGAAGTAGATCTGCCAACTATATGTGTCCAGTGATTCTACAGTTTTAGCACAAATGGAAGTTAGAACATAAGTACCTGTCTTGCATTTTATGATGGGAGAGAAAAGTGTCTTTAGGAGGCCTTCCAGCCATTGAGTGTTTTCCAGTGTCATGCCACTAGCAGCCTAGATTGATGTTTTGCAGATAGATTGTCTTTGCTCCATGCACTTTTCACAGGTCTCACAAAGTAGCTGCCTGTCAGAGACTGGCAAAGAAATAGAGCAGGTCCCACAGCAGTCTGATCGAAGCCACCAGTGACCTCATTCAGGAACAGCCAGTCTGACGTCGTGTCGCCTCCCTATTCCAAAAGAGTATCTTCCTTATTCAGCAACTATCAAGCACTTTGTGTCCTAGGCATTGGGGACACACCATGAATGAGACAAGTGGGGTTCCTGCGCTCATGAATTGGACATTCTAGTGGAGGGATGAGACAAGGTTATAGCAAACAAATGCGTAACATTTGGGGAAAGAGGGAATCTGCCTTCTTGTGCCCTGATCTGCTTCCTTGACTGCAGAGCCAGCCCAGATCCCAAAAGCTGCTCTTGGTTTGAACAGAGGCAAGAATGACGATTTGCACTTGCTTTAAGATTATTTTCAGCCAACAATCAGGGCAAGGAATAATGTGCAAGATCAAGAATGCAAGGGAATGAGTGTGGCTCCCAGAAACCTTCCAGGTTCCTCTGGGAATTTCACCAGAAGCTCTGTGATCCAAAGGGCAGGTTGGCCTCCTGGAAGGAGCCAGAACTGAGACCTTATTGCATCATTTTGCTGCATGCAGGGGTCTACCTACCAACATGTGAGACAGCACTTAGGCCTCAGTTGCATCCTTTCATGGTCTATTTCTTGCTATATCACTGGGCCTGGCAGTGGTCCCTAATTGGAGCATTGGTCCCCAACTGGAGCACTTGGCTGAGTCCCACTCAGTGGCTGCAGTTGCTTCCTCATGGCCTTCAGCAGGGAGCTGAGAAGGTGGCCATGTTTCTCTTTACTTACCTACCTTAAGACCCAGATACTAGCAACACTCAAGGCACACTGAGGATTTGGGAGTTAACAGCAGAAGAGGAGAAAACTGTAACCTGTCTTCAGTCCAGTAAAAACCCAGGTACCTGCCAAAGCCTCCCTACACAGAGATTTGCTCAGAGACACCCTCCTTGCCACTCCGCCAGGCCCACGCGCCCTCCCAGAAAGCACATGGATGCTGTGAGTCAACCTTTTCCCAGCCACATTCTAAGGCATTTTATCTAGAGCCATGTGAAGTCTGTCTGTTGTATTATTTGATCTTTTGTTTTGAGAGAATTCTTTTTTTTTTTTTTTTGAGAAAACAAAGCTGTTAAATTTTTCATTTGATACCTGTCCAAAGTCTTCTGATCTGTACTCTTCATCTGTCTTTTGAAAACCTTTTTTCAAGTGTCCTGTCCTCATTTATTCCTGTGTGTTCATTTTGGAATTAAAGCAGTTCTGTCTGGGTCTGTGTTTACCCATTAATAACATGGGCAGATTCTCCCTGACTCCCTTCCCCCATCATCTGAGCTGTGGTGAATCCTCTTTCAGAGCTGGCACTGGAGGGCTGGCCTGGATGCTCCTCAGGAAGCAGGAAGGGTCCAGAGGCAGTGGGAATATGCCATCTGTGTTTCCTCCCCCCTCATGCTTTCCTTTCCCTCCCATCAGCCAGGCCCCTGTACATGGGGGGTTTGTGAGCCCATAGCAGGACTCACCTTGAATTTCCTTTTTTTTTTTTTAAAGATTTTATTTATTCATGAGAGACACACAGAGAGAGGCAGAGACACAGGCCGATGGAGAAGCAGGCTCCATGCAGGAAGCCTGATGTGGCACTCGATCCCAGGACTCCAGGATCACGCCCTGGGATGAAGGCAGGTGCCAAACCACTGAGCCACCCAGGGAGCCCCTCACCTTGAATTTCCAAACCCCACCCCACCACCCCCCACTTCAGGGCAAATGGGCCCCTCCAAAGAGGACCTGGGTCAGTGTGGTTTCCTTTGGGCCTTCTTCTGGTGGACTTTTAGCTAATATCTTTGAAGAAGGTCAAATGCTTCTAAGATCTACTTTTTCCTCTCGCCTTCAACCTTTCCCCAGATTAGGCAAGCCCTCCTATTAGCACTCTGGGACAGGGGAAGCAAAAAAGAAGAAACGGCTTTTTCCCAGTGTTGTCCATGCTTCTAGTCCTCATTCCTCCAAATCAGGCATTGTCAGGCCCTTGGAACATTCTTCCTCACGGCCCTCACCTTCCATCAGATAGGCAGAACTCGGTGTTCGCTTTCAATTTGTCCACACCTATTGTATACAGCAGATCCTCAGAGCATGGAATTCAGCCACTCTCTTATTGCAATAAGTTTCTTCTGTATATTGGGCCATTTTTACTTACTTTCATGGGTTCCAGGTAGTTATGCCAATGAACACTTGCTCTGCCATCCTTCCAAGAAATTTCTCAACTGCTAGATATACTCAGTAGTGAGACCATAAGTCTAAAATGTCAGGAGTTTGGGATGCCCAGGTGGCTCAGCAGTTGAGCATCTACCTTCGGCCCAGGGCGTGATCCTGGAGACCTAGGATCGAGTCCTGCATTGGGCACCCTGCACGGAACCTGCTTCTCCCTCTGCCTGTGTCTCTGCCTCTCTCTGTGTCTCTCATGAATAAATAAATGAATAATCTTTTTTAAAAATAATAAAATGTCAGGAGATTAAGAGGAACATACATTTTTGTAAATTGGAAAGTTAAGACTAAAAAAGCTAACAAATGAATAAAAAGATTAAAAATAACAGTGATGGGACGGAATACGAACAGTTAGAAAACGAAGCCCAGGAATTAGCTGAAAGGATGAAAAAGATGAAACTCGCAGAGTAGAGTTATGGCAAAAGGATAAAAGTAAATGATAGCAAAGACTAAAAGAACTAGCATTTAAGTATTTTTAAACAAACTTAGATTCAAGTGCTGGAGAATCACATGCTAAGACAATGAAATATTCTAAGTATTTGAAGATTAAAATAGGTGGAATGTAAGCAATACATAAGGTTATCTCATTCTGTAATGTTCCATATTAAAGATGCACCTGTAGGGGCACCTGGTTAGCTCAGTTGGTGGAACATGTGACTCTTGATCTCAGGGTCATGAGTTCAAGCCCCATATGGGGTGTAGAGATTACTTAAATAAGTAAAACTTTTAAAAAAATGTACTTGTAGTGACTGATATACAGAGATGTTAAGACTGTTTAGGTAGAAAAGCAGGCACAGAACATTGTGCAGTCTGTAAACATACATGTCACACAAAGCTTTGCAGATAAGTAGAGAAAGGATCATTAGGGATCGCATGGCTCTGTTAACCGGAAGTGGTAAGAGAGTGGAGGTGGGGAAGTTGTGGGCCCCGTCAGATCCCCTCAGGTCCCCTCACTATTTCTGGCTTCTTCTCCCCTCTCCTCTCCTCTTCAATATGCTGTGGCTCCAATGCCCACACCAGCCTGAGTCTTCTCAGGTGCGCTGCCCTCACTCCCCTGCAGCTGCTCTGCACATATGGGTAACTGGGGGTTTGCCCCCCAACCCCACCCGTGGCCCTCAGCTCCTTGTCTCAGGCAGGACAACTGAGGCTCAGTCTACCTTGAAGGGCACTGTCCAAAATATAAGGTGAGCCACATAGATGATTTTACATTTTCTAGTAGCCACATTAAAATTAATTCTAATATTAGAACTTTATCTTCAACATGTAATCAATATAGAAATTATTAATGGGATGTCCTAAATCCTTTTTTATGTATATTATCTTCCAAGTCAGTGTGTATTTTATGCTCCCACAGCTCACTTTGCCCACCTATCAGTTGCTCCGTTGTCACATGTGGCCACTTAGGACAGCCCAGCTCACTCAAACCAAAGCCCTCCCTGCAGAGGACTTTGCCTGCAAATGAAACTTCAAGTCCCTGCCCTGCTTCTTCTGTTCCTTTATGGGTTTCTTTTAGGAGCACTCTCTTAAATATTTTGCATGTAAGTTTCTCTTTTTTTGTAATTTAAAAAAATCTAGAAGTTTCAAAAGGAAACAACAACAAAAAAATGTATCTCTCATCCGGAAGCCCTGCTTTGTGGTTTATTGTTAAGGCAGCCATAAACTCTAGGGAGCCTGGGTTTCAGAAGACTTGGGGGCAGAGAGTCCCACTGAGTAAAGAACAACTGATAACATCCCAGAACCTTGGCTTCTTGCCATTTGTCAGATGTGGAAGGCTTGAGCCTTTGATGTCTGTCTAGCTGCGAGATAAGTAGCCTAAAGCCATCCTGGGGTGAGATTATCTGGAAGTCTGGCTCAGGTATGCAGCACACGGATTCTCAGGCCCAGGACAGGCCACGGGGGAAGCTAGGTCACCACTCACAGAGGAGGAATGGCAGAGGAGCCTGACAATAGTGAACTTTTTCTCTTTTAACATGCCTGCAGCCTAGCTGGTACCACTGTAGCAGCTTGGGAGTGGGCAGTGCCTTTCTGGCTTCACATAGCGAGGCTGTATAGACGCCCTTCCTTTGGCATCCAGCTCCGCAGCAGGCTGGTGGTTCCCTATGCAGATGCCACCTCCTCATTGATAATGCTGCCTGAGCCAGTAGGCCTTCTGTGTTTTGCCTTGCCACAGTCTTTATTAAGAAGACATTCTAAAGAGTCCCTTTTGACCAAAGTGCCATCTCAGATGGCATTTTACTTC
Source organism: Canis lupus dingo (assembly GCF_003254725.2). Taxonomy (NCBI): domain Eukaryota; kingdom Metazoa; phylum Chordata; class Mammalia; order Carnivora; family Canidae; genus Canis; species Canis lupus. Next base: position 57,329,881 of record NC_064251.1, on the reverse strand, counting down.
TATTTTTGCATCTCCAAGTAATTGGATTTAGTTTGCTTATTTGTCTGTCACTGGAGGTAGAGGTGAGGGAAGAAGGCTGGCTGCTAATTGGCTCAGAGAATAATTCCAGTCCAGAGCTGAGATGCCTGTGTTTCCCTAACAAAGCAGCCCCTTAATCCCAGAACTACCTTTCCCACTTTCCTCACTGGGTCCTCAGAGAAAAGAGCAGGCAGGTTGAAGGAACACATTTCTCAATTTATTCTCATGTGCAGCTCATTTATTTATTCAACAGGCTTTTGCTGCTTATGTGCTACATATGCCATTAGTCTTAGAGTGTTGGTTTGGTCCTTCCTGTCTAGTGTTGATGCCCTTTTGGTGGCTCTTCTAGCATATTTTAATTGGAAATAAGTAGAGAAAACCAAGTACTCTTGGATTCACAGAGTGGATAACCTCTAGTTCTTCTCCAAAATCACCCTAGACAGAACTTTCTCTTATTGAACGAATGTTGCCTTTTTCTAAATGAGCCTGTGGCAGCTTGAGTGCTCCCTGGTTCTCCTTCTCCTTCTTCCACTCCTTGACATTGTGGATGACTTTGCTCAGTATGGAGGGATGTGACAGGATTTCATGGGTCCTGGGGTGCATGCCTTCCTCTCCCACATTGAGCAAGGGCATCACTCTGCACAGTGAGGATGGGATGCAGTCTTGGTGGGGTACCTGGGCCTTGGAAGTGCCTTGGCCTCATCGCCTCCTGAGTTCCTAATGGGGCCCGCTTCTAGGTAAGAGTGCCAGAATAGGCCAGTGATTGGCCTGCCATTCCTCTTTCCTGTTCTCAGTACCTTTCCCAACTCCTTCTGCTTCAGCTCGGCACCTCAGCCTCCAGGTCCACTGATGGATCCACTGACGAAAGGGTCCTGTAGGAGTCAGATGGCACAAACCCTTCTGTGGAAAGCCAAGTCGTCTCTCTCCTTTGGCATCCAGCCTCTTCAGACATGGCCAACAAAAGACCCTGAAGTAGAGTCCCAGGTCAACCTGTAAGTAAGTAAAAGAAGCATCATCTTTGGGTCCACGCTCACTCTAACTTGAAATCCCTTAATGCTCAGGAAGCAAATACATTTTAACTTTTCAGGGAGGATAGGGAGGGAGAAGGGATTGGATGTTTTTGGTTCAGAGATTTCTTTTCTGTGAATGATACCCTCCTTGTGTATTTATTTCTTGACTTGGCAGTAGTCACTGAACACCCACTCTGGCCAGGCCCTGTGTCAGGCATGGTGAGCAAAATAGATTCAGGAGATTTGCAGCTCATGGGACAGATAGCCATTCATCAGATAATCATGCAAATAAATTGTGACAAGTGCTATGAAATGTGTTGCCTTGATTCAATAAACATTTACAGAATTTCTTCTGTGTGCCAGAAGCATTTGGGGGATATAAGAGAATAAGACAATGTCCTTATCCTTAAGTAGCAAATCATATCTACAAGGGGGAAAAAAACTCGAATATTATTCAGAAGAAGTAATAAAAATAAGTATAGTATTAACTAATGTGTGAGCAGACTGAAGTCCCATAGGGTGGTAACTGTGTTTTCCTGTTTACTCCTGAATCCTCAAGGCCTTGTTATGATGTACAAAGATATCTGTTGGACAAATGAATAAGAGAATGAAAAGGAGAATATGAGACAGGGTACTTAGTTCTCCAGCGGAATCTGAGGCAGCTAGTTGCAACAATACAATTGACTTAAAAATAAATGAGGTGCCTCATCATTTCAGTGTGACAAATATTTATCAATACCTGCTGTACCCAGTGCTTTTGTGAAGCTAATTCGTATCTGGGGGGAGGGATCAGAATATCCTGTGGAGCATAAACAACCTATGCGAGGCCCACCCCAGAGACTGATTCAGTGGCTCTGGAGTAGGTGAAAGAGGACTCTTCCAGGTGTTTGCCTTCACAAACTTAGAGTCTATCCAGGGAGACAGACAGTAACCAGATAACTCCAGTCCTGCGTGTAAAGAACCAAGTATAAAGGGCTTTAGAAGTAAATACTCTCTACCCCGGGAAGAAAAGGGGTAATAGTTGAGATCAGCCTGGTAGGATGAGCATTGGCCAGGGCAGGAATGGGGGAAGAAGACCACTTTTAACTCAGGGAACTACAGAGTGAAGGCTCAGATCCATGGAAAATATGTTCCAGCAAAGTTGACAGGCGTTAAACCAGGGGTTCTCAATGCTGACTACACGTGAGAATCAACTCTGGGAGCTTTAAGAACAAGGAAGCTTGAGCCATCCCTCCAAGATCCTAGGTCTGGGGTGGGACACAAAGCCCAATGCTTTATAAAGCTCCCCAGGTGATTATCATAAGCCACAAAGGCTGAGAAATGCTGCTTTCACAAAAGTGACCATACCTAATTAAATAAATGCAAAATAGGAGCAGCTTCGATTCCTCACCAAGGGGTCTGAACTTCACATCTTAAGCAATGGGGAATCTTTGATAGCACTTACAATCTGAAGAGATAATGCAGTTTTAAAAGTGCAAGGTCACATCGTTTAGAAAAAATCGTGATTGCCAGTTCCGTCCTGGATTCTTCAAGGAAACCAGGGCGAGTCTAGAGTCACCTCGGGCTTTTCGGAATGACCACCATACTTTCCATAAATGGCCCCTTAATGAGAATATGAGATTGAAACTGAAGCCTAAATTTTCAGTAAATATTGAATTATCTGCACAAAATGATCCTGTTGTTGGCAAGGGAGAGGAGACTGGGCCTCCATCTACCCAGGGTGCAGTGAAGAGAACCGCACGCAGCCCGCTGGCCTGATCTCCCAGCTCTGGGTGAGAGCTGGTCCACACCCGCACGCACGGCGCCGCCTCTTTTCTAGACTACAAGCTCCACAATGCTCCGCGCGCATGACGCAATCCAAGGGGCGGGCAGGGCTTCGGGAGAGCCTATGAGATGCAGCGGGAGCAACGGAGTTACTTAAGGGTGGGACTAGACCCCGGTGATTGGCAGCCGTCCGGCGAGGGTGGCTACAGCGATAAGGGGGCGGTGAACCGAGTCTGGGTGGAGGACTGGACCCCAGACTCAGAGGCCGGACTTGAAACTGACTGTTATCAGGAGGCAGATGTTGGGTTCTCTGGAAAACGGGCTAGAAAGATGAGTCTTTGAGAACCGCGGCCAATCTGGGCCGCTAATTCATTCATTCATTAACTCATTCAACAGTATTTATTACTTGTGCACCAGGCACGTCTGCAAACATCCTCAATACGTTTTCTCATTTGGTCTTCATGAAAAATCCGATAAGGTAGTTACTCCCTTTTACAGATAAGGGAGCTGAAGTCCAGAAGGGTTAAGAGACGGTCCAAGATACACAGTTTGTAAGTGACAGGGCAGGGCTTTTGAACCTAGATTTGTCTAGCTCCGGTACTCAGCCTCAGGGTGCTCAGCCATGCAATCAAGAGCTAAATGTTTAGGTGTCCACAGGGCATCTTGATATATATGAATGTATTTGCATACATATTCAAATGAAGAATATAACAGTAACACCAATCTGAACAGATTCTGATATCAAACAATTCACTGAACACCTTGTGTGCTATGCTGGGCCCTGGGCTAGTAGTCACTGGGTATGCAAAGAAAGCCTCTCCTTCCAGATGAAGGGGGCTGAGGGAATACTCTAGGGCAGTCCAAGGAGGTTTCCCAGTGGAGGGAATTCTTGAAGAATGGAACTTTACCAGGCAGAAGTGGGAGAGGCCTTCCCAGACAGAGGTGACCATATGTGCAAAGGCCAGCAGCATTAAAGCACTCTGGGTGTTTAGAGAACTGTGAAGTCTCATTTGGCCAGTGCCTCTTGAGGAGGGCCAGGCAGTGAGCTTCGGAAAGTAGACAGAAGCTAGTCAACCACTGGCGAGTGGGAGGGCTTAACCACTCACTAAGAAGTTTGGTCTTGAGTCTGTAGGCTGGGGCATAGCATCCATCAGACTTGCTTATTAGAAAAATAACTAGTGTCAGTAGACAGCCAGGTTATAGTAGGACAAGACTGGTGGTAGGGGACCCTATTAGAGTGTCCAGGGAGGAGATATAAGAGTTCTAATGAGTGGCAGGAACCCTGGGATTGATTCAAGGAATATTAGAGGGGAAGATTAAGAGTGCAGGTGGTGGTGTAAGTGACCCTCTGAGTTTTGACTTGGGCAGCTGAGTGGTTGGTCTTGCCATTAATAAGAGGACCTGAGATGAGGCGATGCAAAATCCAAGATAAAATAAGACAAAGATCATTAGATAAATGTCATCAGTACAGAGGAAGGGTACTGTTACATCTCTGGGGGCAGGAGATGCTTAGGAAAGTCACAGTAATATGAAGTGGACCTTGAAAAAGGAGCACCTCCCTTCCTTTTCTTTTTCTTGAATAGACTTTAATAGGCAGGGGCGGGGGTGATATTCTAGATGGCCAGATCTTGGTTTGCCTCTTATGTGGTGCAGTAGTAGGAAGTCTGGAAAGTCAGACTGGGGGCCATATTGTGAAAAATGTTGTACTTAATCCCTGGGCTACTGGTAGACTCTGAATAGTGTCTGAGACACACAAGTGATGATTTGAGCCCTACTTTGGCAAAGTTAATTTCACAGCTGCATACAGGAACAAGGCCAGGAGCCCATTAAGACATGGACTAGGCTGTCTTCTTGGTTTTAAGTTATATAAATCCAACTCAAATTAGTTTAGGCCAAAAAAGGAGAATGTCTGGGTTCATGTAACCAAACTAAGGAAAGGGACCGATCTGGCTTCAGGAATGGCCAGATCCAAGAACTCAAATGCTGCCAGGTCAGTCCATTTCTCTCTCAACTCCCATATCCTCCCAATTCTTAGCCCTGCTTCTCCGTGTCTATTGGCCTCATTGTCTCCTACTGTCTATGAGTTGTCACCATGCAGTGGGTGGTGTGATCTCAGGGAGCATGAAACTTAAGAGGAAAAATCTTTTCCATTCATTGGAAGAACCCTGGGGAAGATCTGGGCCACATATCCATGCCTGGTTTTTTGGGCGAGTATGTTACCAGGGGAAGAGGAGTTAGTTCTTGTTTGCCCTGGTGAGCAGAGCAGCCTTGGAGAAGAAAAGGAATTGTCAGGAGGTAGGAGAACAGGATTCAAATGGGTCACAGAAGCCAGTGGAAGGGTTTCAAGATGCAGAGTGGTCTATGACTGATCACAAAAATAACTTAGGAAGTTTTTTCAAAAACATGGCCCAAGGAACCTATTTAATTGGGATCCCCCATGGTGGGACTCAGGCAGCTGGCTTATGGTGTCTAATGCAACCAAAAACTTGCAGATCGAACTGCAATCTAACAACTGGATGTGATGACCAGGAAGCTGTGGAACACCATTGAAAATCATGCAGTTTCATCTGGGAAGGGAGGGCAGGAGGCAGAGTAGAAGACTGCAATCCTAACTTCTCCCAACTCCTACCTTGTTTCAGGACCATTACTGACCCTAAATGAGGTAAAATTTCTTCCTAGACATGTTTGGTTCAGTAAACTAGGGAAAAACTAAGCAAGGGTATTCAAAAGATGGTTTTCAGAGCCGTTCTGCCTTAAAAGGATGTCAGCCAAAAGCGGAAGGAAGTTTGAAAAGTTAATCATCCCCTCTGAATTATCTTTTACAATCAGTCTTTCCTATGATTCATTACAACATACTACCAAAACGTTGGACTTCTTACAACGTGTAATTCAGATTTCATTTCCCCCACAAGGCTGAATTGGCAGTGATTTACTTTTTGATCTTTTGAGAAAAATTGGCATGTATTTGAAAGAGTTTGTCTTTAAGGCATTATACAAATATTAGGCAGTTTTGTGCTTAGACATTTTTAAAACAGCTTCCAAAACCCTTGAAGGACCTAGTTTGTTCCTGAATGAAAGGCCACTTAAATTTAAAATGCAGTGCTAGAAAGTAAGCTTTTTGGTTTACTGTTGGGGGAAATTCTATTCCCCTGTCCTCATGTTTCCATAGAGAAACTTTCCGTTCTGCTTGCCTAGGGAGAAGAGTTTGGACTGCTAACTTGTCCCTGCTCCCCTTTCCCCTCTTGCTCTTGGAACTTGATTGCCCACAGAGCTTGTATGTTATCTCCTCTCCTGTTTCTATTTGGAAAAATACACCTGAGTCCTCTAGCGGCAGGTGTAGTGGCCCATCTGCCTCAGTCTCCCCTGTTGAAGCTCGACAGTCCTGAAACAGCAGTTCCCCTGGCAACCCTCCAGGCAAATTTCCCTTGAATGGCCTGTTCCAAGGTCTAAACTGGAGGGACAGGGAAGAATAGGAAGCCCATTTGGCTATTGGGCTCAACTACATTTACCAGTAAGACTCTGATAGTAAGGAACTTGATATCCTGACTTCCATTTTCCTAACTCCTGTCACTAACTCTTAGCTGATTCCAAACACAGAGAAGAGAGTGCTCTGATTTACTGATAAGCCCCCACAGCTCCCACGATTGTGAGACAGGCAAGGATTTGTGTAGGGAGTTTGGTGGGGAGTTTTGGGGGTCTGTTTTGGTTTGCTTTGTTTGTTTTTCCTCTCTTGTTCTTGCCTGTCTTAGCAGAGCATCTGGCATGTAGAAAGTGCTCACTAAATATTTGTTGGGTGTTAAGTGAAGGGTGATAGAGCAGAGGTGCCAGCTAGGAGGCTTCTGTCTGCAATGATGAAGGTCTGAGCTAATGCAGAGAACGTGGAAATGGGGAAGGAGAGGAGGAGTGAGGGATGAAAGACATTGTGGAATTCTACACACGCCCATAGGTGCAAAATGGTATACAAGGCTAAACATTGCAGCAGTATTAGCAATAGCAAAAGATTGAAAACCATTACCTAGGGAATCAGTTAAACAAAATATGATGCATCCACTCAGAGGAATACTTTGTGGCCATAAGAAAGAATACAGGAGGGATCCCTGGGTGGCGCAGCGGTTTGGCGCCTGCCTTTGGCCCAGGGCGCGATCCTGGAGACCCAGGATCGAGTCCCACGTCGGGCTCCCGGTGCATGGAGCCTGCTTCTCCCTCTGCCTGTGTCTCCGCCTCTCTCTATATATCTGTGAGTGACTATCATAAATAAATAAAAATTAAAAAAAAAAAAGAAAGAATACAGGACCTTTTTTTTGGTACTGATTTGAAAAGATCTCCAAGATACATTAAATGAAAAAATATAACAAAAACAAGGAGTAGAATTGTGTATAACATGCTACCATTTGTGTGGAAAAAAGGGAAAAGGGAATATGCATTTTTCTTTGTCAATGGTTAAGCATCTCTGGGAGATATACAAGAGGAAATAGGGGACTGAAGGGGTAAGAGAAAGGGAGGCTTTCCCTGTACAACCTTTTATCTTTGTGGGTTTTGAACCAAGGTGAGTGTATTCTCTCTTCAAAGAATAAAATACAAATACACAGATACAAGCATACAACTTTCAAAAGCAATGCTATGCAGGCAGCAACAACAGCACCCAGTGATCCACCCAGTGCTGGATGGGAGGGGAGTTAGGGGTGATTGCCCTGAACCTTGTACATTGAATGACTGGGGAAAAGGTGGCAGTTTGCTAAGCCACACGTGGGAGTGGATGTGAGTGTGGTCAGTGCCTGGGTGTCTGTGGAACTAGGGCCCACACCTGGAAGTCCAAGTTTGCAGTTAGAGAGAAAGATCCAAATTGGAGCTTTGGTTTGGGGAGTTGTTAGCTTAGAGCTAATATTTAACAGCACAGGAGTAGTAAGATCCCCAGGAAGGGAGGTGGCCTGAATCAGAAGGAGAGGCTCTTCACTGATCAAGCTAGGCATGGAGTTAAAAATTGCATTGCTGCTTCGTGTGATCTAAGAACCAGGAGGAATACGGTCTCACTCTGCCAGGACATCCTGGCCCTTTCTCAGGAACTAAAGTTGCATGTGCCCTACTCACCCCGGAGTTCAGCAGCCCCTGGAGGAGTAACAGCTAAACGCAATCAGGTTTCCTAAGAGGTTATCCATTGCTAAGAATTGTATTCCTTTGACTATTCGAGTTTTCTATTTTTCAAATTTTATGGTCCTCAAGGGCCAGCAACCCATTTTTGGTGCTCACCTCATCTCAAAGTACAGTACAGAACACTTTAAGGACACACTATAAATAGTGACTAGATAGTATTATTTTTTTTAATCGTTGCTCTTATGGATCAAAAGAAAATAATTTAGGCTGCCCTGCCCTAAATTCACCTAGCTAACAGTCATATTTATAAGTCTCATTTTAGCCTTGGAAGCAGACTTGTTTTCTTGACATCTTCTATAGTAATAAATATTCTTATTAAAAATACTCTGCCTCCTACATTTCTGTAAGTTTGGTTTATGTATTACTTTGCTTTCTTTAAAGCTCTTTCTCACCCTTGGCTTCATAGTCTCATTTTCTTAGACTATCTCAGAATCAGAGTAGCTTAGCAAAGTCAATGTTTTAGAAAGCCTTTCAAAATATAGTTTGACCTTAAAAGCACAAAGTAAGCTGCGTTTCTTCCTTCCTCAATGTGGTCTGAATGTGCTTGCAGGAAAACTGAGCACAGATAAGCATGGAATGGATCTAAATTGATCCAGAAAATTAGAAGGACAATACAGAGATCACTTAAAATGTAACCTGGACTTCCCCCACTCCCCTCTCCTAGGTCACCTCAAGGTAAAATTCAGTCAGTTCCAGAGCATTTATTTCTATGCTTGAGACGAAATTTTTCATATGTTGGTATTGGCTATGAAGGGGATCAGAATATGCCACCCCAAAATATGCTACTTTGGCATAAAGATTATTTTGAGGCTGAAGGCAATGGGGAAAAACACACAGGAAGAACTCTCTGCCCTCCCTGTATCTTCTTAAAAGCACGGCAAAAATTTCCCTTTGTAAAGGTGCCCCCTCTCTTCTCCTGTATCTAGAGGGAGAGAACAACCCTTATCACCAGAGACAGAGAAGGCATCAGATGAGTTTGCATAAAAAAGCTTTACTAAATAATTTGTATCTACCATTAGTTTTGCCCCTTACTATCTTACCATGATTTACCACTCTTAGAAGCCTCAAATCCTTCTTTTGTCTAGTCACTTCTCCACAATTTATTGAAAAAGGGTATAGAACCCCCTGAGTCTAACTGCTTCTTTGAGTTTTCTCCTCTGTGGAGCACTAGCACACATAAAATAAAAAAAGTAAACATCTATGCCTTGATTTCTGTTAATCTTTTTGTCTGTTTAGGCCTCAATTTCAGAACCTAAGAGGATAGAGGAAAAATTTTTCCTCCCCAACAGCTGCGTTCTTAAAGTGTGAAAATTTTAGACTACAACAAATTCTAGCTTGTCACAGAGACTTTTTTCTTTGTGTTGTTCTTTAAGCATACATACATCTTCGTAATGAGAAGCATGGAGCACAACCTATTTAGTCAAAGAGTTCCTGTGCTAAAACTAGAAATCATGCTAAGTGCTTCTTCATATGTATTTTTTAAAATATTTTATTTATTTATTTGACAGAGAGAGTACAAGTAGGGGGAGCGGCAAGCAGAGGGAGAGGCAGAGTCCCCACTGAGCAGGAAGCCTGATGGAGGGGCTCAATCCCAGGATCCCAGGATCATGACCTGAGCCAAAGGCAGACACTTAACTGACTCAGCCACCCGGGGACCCCATGTGTATTTTCTCATTAAACCCAATAGCCCTATGAGGAAGATACCATGGTTATTGGTATTTGTTGAATTAATTCATTAATCAAGCCCATTTTACAGTTTCAAAACTGAGGACTCATGAAGGAGCGATCAAGCAGTGAACTAATGGTGGGCGACAGGGCTAAGTAAATACAGGCAATGCTTATGCACATAAAGTTTCTCTGTACATATGGATATTTAAGTTTAGGGTCAGAGTTCTATGTTTTCTCTCTATGACTTTTTAAAGAATTTTTTGTGCCATAATTTACATGCAATAAACTGCAAGGACCTTAAGTATACAGTGGGATGAATTTGGCACTTGTACCTGATCCACTTTTTAATGTTACAGCACCTGTCACTTGCACTTAATCGTATTACCTGCTTATTGAAAGACACCAGCTACCAGGCATAGGAAACAGGAACTTCATGAACTGATGGCTAGTAAATGAGGTCACCATTCTTCCATTGCGATGGCTCCCATAGCGTTTGCTTTGTTTGCTCATATTACTGGCATCATATTAATCTCTGAAATGAATTTTCTCATATTAATCTGAGGCAACATTTATAATATTCTTATGTCTGACTCAAGACAAATTTCATGAATATGCTGTCTAATGGAGTTCGCTTCCAGCAGCAGCTGATAGTGAAATTGAGAGCACATGGGGGTGCTCTCCAAGGTTGACCCTAGAGAAAGTTATGAAACAGCCTATGTATTCACCCTACCCAATCTAGCTCCTGTGTTACTCCTGGCCCCTGGTAAAGAAGAAAAGCCCTAGGAGACAGGATGGCTCTCCTCAGATATTTGAAGGGCTTTCCTATAGCCTTTGTTTTATATGGCCCCAAAGAGTGAGCTGGCTTATTTTCATTCATTCATTCATTCTTACACAACCCCACTAAGAGCTGACTCTGTACCAGGTATTATGTTAAGTGCTGAGGTTTTGCATTGAACAAAACCAAGGAAGATCCTGCCCCTACCAAGTTTATACTCTAATGGAAGAGGCAGGTGTTAATCTAACTCCTCCTTTAGAATTTCTAGCCTGAGAGCAGAAGGTGGGTCAGGAAGAAGGAGGTGTTTGGAAAGAGCATTATAGATCCTAAGATGAGAAACCCAGAAGCTGCTCATGAGCTGAAGAAAAGGAAGAAAGGCAAAGTGGCTGAAGTGTTCAGAGGAAGGGGAGCAGGCTCCACCCCACAGTGATGGGGATGTGTGGAGGGTGGCCTGTGATGGTAAAGAAATTGTAGAAGAGTGAAAGTGTAAAGATGTAGGACCAGCTGGTGAAAATCCAGGTGTGAGGGACTTTAATTCACTTTAATAGCCAGAAATGGAGGAAAACTTTAATAGCCAAAAGGAGAAAACTTTAATAGCCAGAATGGAGGGCCTTGGGGCATACCATGTTTATGATCACTAATGGTATGGAAGTACAGAGTATCTGGTAGAGAATACACAATCACAGATAACAGATTGGACCCCATATGGTCCCCAAATCTGTGGCGCTGGAGGTCTCTGGAAGTCTCTTCACCCTAAGACTGTATGATGAGGAAACAGGAAGACTGAGGAGGCTGTTGCTGGCATCTGGGATTCAGACAATGAGGACCTGCTGGACGGAGGGACTGGGCTGGCTGAGGAGGGGGATGGTCACCAGTGATGTTCGAGGATGGACAGCAGAGCTTGAAAGGGAGATGTCAACAGCGATTCATTCCATAGCTTGGAGATTGTGAAAATAATTGAGTGCTGGTGGAAGTGAGAAACCACTTGTTGGATCGGTTTCAGAAAAACAACACTGACCTCTGATGCTTCTGGGACAAGTAGGGAAGGTAACCGAGCATACATCAAGCCCATACTTATAAATTTGAGATTTGTCAGTAATATCGATGCCCTAAAAGTGAAGTCCTTCAAAAGATGGACTTTAGGGAGCACTTCATGTTTGGGAACTAAAAGAGAAAGAATGAGCCAGTGAAAGAGGCAGAGATGAAATGGTTCTATAGGGTTCTGTAGAGGAGATGCCTTCCTTTGACACCTAGTGGGTAGGAAATGGGTCTACCAGCATTCCTCAGGCCATCTTTGGGATTTATTTTGGTTAAAAATACAGGTGCCTTGGTGGCTCAGTCAGTTAAGCATCTGCCTTTGGCTCAGGTCATGATCTTAGAGTTCTGGGATTGAGCCCCACATCAGGTTCCCTGTTCAGCAGAGAGCCTACATTTCTCTCTGTCTCTGCCCTTCCCCTCTGCTCATGCTCTGTCTCAAATTAAAAAAAAAAAAACATCCTAAAGATATGGGTGCTTAGATCCCACTCCTGAAGATTCTGATAGAGGAGGTTTGGGGTAGGGACTGGGTATTTATATATTTAGGTGAATTTTTTTTTTAAGATTTTATTTATTTATTCATGGGAGACACACAGAGAGAGGCAGAGACACAGGAAGAGGGAGAAGCAGGCTCCCTGCAGGGAGCCGATGTGGGACTCGATCCCAGATGCCGGGATCACAACCTGAGGCAAAGGCAGATATTCAACCACTGAGCCATCCACGTGCCCCTTTAGATGAATTTTTTTAAAGCAAACTAAAACACTTGCAGGGGGTGACAGGAGACTGTCTTTACGACATTGTGTAAATGTCGTAAAATCCTTGGTGAAGGATTTCTTTTCTTTTCTTTTTTTTTTTTTTTTGTGAAGGATTTCTTAAGTTAGAAAAACAAACACCAAAAAGGAAAAGATTGAAAATCTTTACACTAAAAAATTTTAATGTCTGCAGGATAAAAGATACCAGGAGCAGGTTTTTAAAAGAAAAACCAGTTTCAGGGGATCCCTGGGTGGCTCAGCAGCTTAGCACTTGCCTTCAGCCCAGGGTGTGATCCTGGAGTCCCGGAATCAAGTCCCACGTCGGGCTCCCTGCATGGAGCCAGCTTCTCCCTCTGCCTGTGTCTCTGCCCCTCTCTCTCTCTCTCTCTCTCTCTCTCTCTGTGTTTCTCATGAATAAATAAATAAAATCTTTTAAAAAAAAAAAAAAGGGAAGGAAAAACCAGTTTCGTAGAAAACATCTGTGATTTATTAACCAGAAAGTATTGGTATTCAGAACATACCAATAATTCTTACAGATCAGTTAGGGAAAGACCAACAATCTAATGAAAGGGAATGGACAAAGAATCAGAAATAGGCAAATCATGGCTGCCTGGGTGGCTCAGTCAGTTAGGTGGCTGCCTTAAGCTCAGGTCATGATCCCAGAGTTCTGGGATCAAGCCCCGGATCAGGTTCCCTGCTCAGTGGGGAGTTTGCTTCTACCTCTGTTCCTCACCCCACCCATGCTCTCTCTCTCTCTTTCTCTCTCTCTCTTTCTCTCAAATATATATTTTTTCATATGGGTCATATGTGCGTCATATGTTGCACTCCTAGGTATGTCATCTAGGGATGTGATTGCCATTGTACTGAAGAAGAAATGTAAAAGGATGTTGATTACAGTGCTGTGTAAAAACTGAAAACAATTCAAATGTCCAACAGAAGGAAGATGAACAATGGTACATTAATCCAGAAGGATACTGGTACAAAGAACAATGGTACATTAATCCAGAAGGATACTCTACAGCAGCATATGTGAACAAATCAGAGCTACAGGTATCGACATGTACAAATATCAACAACAAATTGTTCCATCAGAGAAGCTAGTTGTGGTAAGACATGCATAGGAATGGTATTTATTTGTGTAAAATTTTAAAATATGCTAAGTATTACTGTATATTGGTTATGAATAAGCATACAGTACAAATAGAAAAATATGAGCAGGAAAGTATAAGCCAAATTATTTTGTGATTATTTCAGGGGAGGGAGAGATGACAGTAGGATCAGAGAGGGGTACCCAGGGGTTTCAAGTCTGTCTGTAAATGTTCATTGTATTATTTGTTTTTCTATGTCTTGATACATTTCATAATAAAACAGAGAAAAAACCCAGATGATTCCGGTATATTAGCTAGGCTTGAGAACCTAGCTATATAGAATCAGTGCTTCCCCAAGCTCAGTTTGCCACGCTATTCCATTTCATTAGGTCTGGGGCGGGGCCTGAGAGTCTACATTTCTAACTGGCTCAGGTCCAAGGACCACACCATTCTGGGTCACAAGTGTCAGAATGACCTTGTTGTTCTCTAGTATTAGTGCCACATAGGGGGCTGTTCAGAAGCACCTACTCTGGATAGCATGCCTCCCTTCAGGCTCTGGGTGTTGTTGGAGGCACATCTTGTGGAAAATCTTTGAGGACCTAGGGAAACAGACCTTGGAGGGATTTCCCTGAAGAAGTAAAATCTGCAGGTGATCCAGGAAGGTATGCAGCGACATATATTGTCTGTTGATTTTTTTTTCTTTAAGCCAGTTTCTGTTTAACACTTTGTGGTCATGCCTGTGTAGGTCTCCTCTGGGCAAATTATACTGGGAGCTGGAAAGCCCTCCAGTCTTGACATTACAGGAAAAGAGAAGCTCGGAGCAATGGAGAGTGGTGGATTTGATATTCAAGAGCAGAGAGCAGATGCACAGTCATTACACTTGCAGGAATCCTCTTGTAGGTTGCAATTCCTGGCTTTCTGAATGGTGGGTCTTGAGCTAAGAAAAGTGTGACAGGCTTCTGCTCTGGGCACCCACACCTGAAGATTGCATATGCTACCCATGAGGGGATAAAAAGAGGCTGTTTTACAGTTTACCATATTTGCCATACACAGGTGTGCTTTGCTTGCACAATATTTTAGTTCCGGTTAAGTCCTGTGTATGTGAAATTTCCCACTGGAAATGTAAGCCCTGCAAAAGCAGGGACCACACATCTCAGGTTTAGCACCTGAGCCCGATACCTGGTAACTCCTAGGTGCTCAGTAAATATTACAGAATGAGTGAAAGAATTTTGACTCAGATACTATTGTTGGTTTTTTTAATGAAACTTTTTATTGTGAGAGAATCATAGATTCATAGGAAGTTGTAAGAAAACAGATGGGGCACCTGACTGGCTCAGTTGGAAGAACATGTAACTCTTGATCTTGGGGTCGTGAGTTCAAGCCCCATGTTGGGCATAGAGCTTACTTTAAAAAAAGAAATAAAGAAATAACAGAGATCCCGTGTGCCCTTTACCCAGTTTCCCCCAAGGTAACATCCTGCATCACTATTGTACAGTATCACTGCCGGAAAGCTGTTGTCAATAGAGTTCACTGGTCCTTGATTTCCTGTTTTATATACAGTTCTGTCACATGGGTGGGTTTGTTTAGCCACCACCACAGGCCAGGTAGGGAATGGCTTCATCACCGCATGCTCCCTGAGCAGCCCTTCATAACCATACCCACCCCCCTACCATCTTGTCATTTCAATAATGTTATATAAATGGAATCACACAGTATGTAACCTTTTGGGGTTGGGTTTTGTTCACACACCATAATTCCCCCCAAATTTGTATTACATTGACGAGCGTTTGTTCTTTTAATTACTGAGCAATGCTCCATGGGATGGATACATCATGGTTTGTTTAACCATTTGCCCTTTCTTTAAAAAAAAAAAAAAGATTTTATTTATTTATTCATAAGAGATACAGAGAAAGGCAGAGACGTAGGCAGAGGGAGAAATGCGGGACTTGATCCTGGGACCCTGGGATCACTACCTGAGCCAAAGGCAGACACTCAACCACTGAGCCACCCAGGTGCCCCTGCCTTTTTAAATTTTTATTTAAATAATTAATTATCTGAGAGAGTGCACAAACCAGGATATAGGGGCAGAGGCAGAGGGAGAGGGAGAGAAGCAGACTCCCAGCTAGTGTGGAGGCTGACTTAGGGCTCAATCCCACATGACCCTGAGATCATGACCTAAGCCAAAATCAAGAGTCAGATGCTTAACCGACTGTGCCACCCAGGTGCCCCCTAACCATTTACCCTTTCAAGGACTTCTAGGATTTTTCCAGCTTGAGGCTATTCTGAAGAAAACTGCTACAAAACATTTGTGTACAGATTTTTGTGACTATCCATTTTCATTTCTCTGGGATAAATGCCCAAGAGTAATTATTGGGTCATAAGGGTAACTGCATGTTTAATTTTACAAGTCACTGCCAAATTGTTCTCCAAAGAGGCTTAGCTTACCATTTTACTTTCCCACTGCAATGTGTGAGAGGTCCAGCTGCTCCTATCCTCACCAGCATTTGTTAAGGTTGCTGTTTTTATCTAGAGATTTCAGAGGCACTAGTAGAGATCATTATCGAGAGGAACCTTGCAGGGAATTACCCTAAGACTTGAATGATAGTAGAGAACCAGGTGAATTCCAGGGACATGTGTCTTTGTCAGAAACTTTGTATATACATTAATACTGTAGGAGGAATGCATTCCAGAATATTGGAGAAAAGAGGATTCTAGTGAGAAAGATGTCTTAGTAGTGGTGAAAGTAACAGCAGTTGCATCCAAGGGCTGTCAGAATATCAAATGGCAGGTGGGGGCTGAGGAAGAGAAAGGAGTAGGAGGCAGGAACCCACCTGAATGTAGGCAGAGCAAAGGTGAGCAGACATTATCAGTTATTCATAATTCATTTATTCAGCCAATATTTACTGAGTAGACGGCTATGAACCAGGTGCTCTGTAAGACACACAAGGCATGGTGATGACCAAGATGGATAAGTCAGTGGCAGTTGGAATAACCAATGTCTGTTTAGTGGCTACTATGTGTCAGGTGTTGTGCTAAGCACCTTATGGTATCTTTAAATCCTAAAACTGGCTATTTTCAGCCCGTGTTATGGACAAGGAAGGAGACTCAGAGAGGATAAGTAACTTGCTTGAGGTTGCAGAGCTGGTGTGCCATAGAGTTGAGATTCAAATCCATGCTAAACTTAAGATCCTGGTCCAAGGAACACAGGATCCTGCAACCCCAGATACAATAAATAAACTTTTATTTGTTCTTTCTGACAGGGGAGCAGGGAGCTGTCTGAAGCAAGAATCAAGGGGCTCTGATTTCCAGGGCTCCTTACACTCTACAAATCTTCCTGCTTAATTCTTCCTTTCTGATATCTTAAATGTCTTCGAAAGAGGACCGAATTCTTCCATTTCATTGTTGGAAATTAATGTATAATCACATCTCTGCTTTCTTGGTGTCACTTACCTTCAGGAGAGACAACTGGTCCCTTCTGTGCAATAAGCTGTCCTGGTTCCTGGTGTTAGGAGGCTCAGGCTCTGTCCAAGCCCACATCTGTAGTCTGACACATTTTTTAGCCTCTCTGGTCCTCAAATAGGGGGATCTCCTCCATCTGTCTATTACTTTCTGTTTCTCAAGAGGGCTGAGGCCTTGTCCTGGAGTTCCTCACCCTGAACCCTGCTGTCCATAGGCTCCTGAAAATCTGCCTGTTGCTTTTCACAAATTCTCTCTGTTGACCCAGGAAGAGTCCTCGTGCTCACTGTTGGCTTTAACTACTCTAGCAAGGCTGGAAATGACCAGGACCTGGATTAGTGGGGTCTGGCCGGGCATCAGGGTGAATCACTAATCTCTAGGTCAGTCAAGTAAAGGACCCATATCACTGAGAATCAGCTTCCTTTCTTTCCTTATTTAATTTGACTCTTTGGAGGGGATTGTCTGCTTTCTGGGAATCTGACTTATATAATAGTAATTTTTGTAGCCTCTTTGTGGGGCTGGAAATCTTTGCTCTCATCCCAGGCCTTATTTAGAGAGGTAACATGAAGGTCCTCAGCCCTGTGCATGCTTTCAAAGCGTGATCCAGTGTCCTCACACATTAATTTGCTAAAACAGAGTTTCTATTTAGAGCCCAGAACACATTGCATGTGAGTGAGAAACTTGAACTCTCTGGTTCTTTTTTGCACCTGCCCTGTGCTGGTGACATGCTTTTGGGTCCCAAGTACTTTCTAGGTGGGGCCACACTGCTAGGGGCAGCCCTTTGAGGGAGGAGACATCGTGCTGAACTGTGACGTTGCACTTAGCCCTGTCCAGAAAGGCCTGTTGCTTGGCCCCAAACCTATTCTTCTGCTATGGGGGTGTGGTGTCTTATTTAGAACTCTTTAAAAAGTGGGTAATTGTCTATGGCAAATGTCCCTTCCCAAAGCTTTAACAACCTTGAAAATCATACTGCTAATAAGAGCAGTAATGCAATAGCTAACACTTATTGAGTGGTTTTTATGTGACAGACCTTGTGCTTTTTTTTTTTTTTTTTAAAGATTGTATTTATTTATGAGAGGCACAGAAAGAGAGAGAGGCAGAGACACAGGCAGAGGGAGAAGCAGGCTGCATGCAGGGAGCCCAATGTGGGACATGATCCCGGGACTCCAGGATCGCGCTCTGAGCCGAAGGCGCTTAACCACTGAGCCACCCAGACCTTGTGCTTAAAATAAACTTTTATTTGTTCTTTCTGATTTATTCCTTCTAAGTAGGCAATACTTGATTACACATTTTACACATTGCCAAGGGAGGTTAAGAACTTATATATCTGTGACTGAATCACATGTTTGTAAGGACTATATCACACGTCCTCCCATTAAAACAAATAAGGCCTTGTCCCTCCTTATGTAAGTACTGCAGAATGGCTGACGGGTTTCCCAGGGGTTCCAGAGTCATCTGGAAGAGCAGGATTCTTCAAAACACTGTCTGTGGACCACCTGCATCAGAATTCCCCCAGCGGCTTGTGAAAATCACAAATGTGCTGAGTCACAACCTCTGGGAATAGAGCCAGGGAATCTGCATTTTTAGAAAGCTTCGCCCAGGGATTCTGATGGACTCAAGTATTTCCATTGGCTTATTCATCCCAGTTCATTGGGAGGCCTGGAACCAGCAAAGGGGATTTGCGAGGCTGTACAGAAGAGGCTGGGCAAACTTTTTTCTGTAAAGTGCCAGAGAGTAAATAGCTTGAGCTCTGTGGGCCATACATACAGTCTGTTGCAGTGGCTCAACGCTGCCCTGTCGTGATGCAAAGCCCTCCCAGACTACCTGTAGCCAAAGGGCGTGGCATATTCCAATAAAACTTCATTTGCAGTAACAGGTGGTTGGGGGCCATAGTTTGCTGACCCCTGAGAATCCTCTGGGCTGCCAGCCCTCTGCCCACCCATTATTGTGTGAGTTATTCTTCTCCTGTCTGTTAACTACAGAGAACCATACCCATTAAGATAAAATCACCTGTTGTAATAAACTCTGAATCTTCATGCCATAAAATAATCAGTTATTTTTCACTCATGTCACTTGGTATCTTCTCTGTGGTCATGTAGGGAGCAAGCCTTCTTCTTGTCCTGGCTTCACCTGTCTTGGTCCTCACAGCCCTCTCCATTCATCGAGCAGGTGAGCAAAGAGAGCAAGGATTGATTCTCTGTGGGAAATTTTTATGGGTGAGGTCTGGAAGAGTTACGTCTCCCTCATTTCTGCCCACAACAGAACTCTTACTGTTTGGAGTCCAAAAATGATGGTTTCTTAAGCCTGTGAGGCCCTTGATCTCTAGACTCTCTCTGTTCCCTTCCTTTGTGTGAAACCCATCTGGCTCTTGCCTGGGCTCTGTCTCTCCTTTGTAAAAAAAAAAAACAAAAAACTTTGCCAAGGTCAGCCAGTAGGAGGTACACACAGCATCACTATCCTGCCACTTTTTCTAGGGCTGCAGGCTCAGAAGGCACAGGTTCCCCTTCTACATCTCTGCAGGTATAAGTTTTATCACATATTTTGCCACTGTGTTACATAGATCTCCATCTTCCCAGCCTCCAGGGTCAATTTCCTCACTGACAGCTACCTACCTACCAAGCAGGTGCCATATACTCTAGGTTGCTATGGTAGCACCCCGCTGCAAGATACCCACTTGCAGATTAGTTCGGGTGACAAGACAGCTTTAACAGGTAAGCCTAAATTCTTTGGGGTTAACACAAGTCAGTGTTTATGTCTTGTTCACAGCATATTCTAATATGGATGTTCCTGGAGGTGCGGCCTTCCACTTGGTCTTTCAGAGACCAGGTTTTTCCATCCTGAAGCTCTGCCCTCCTGCAGGTCCTTATAGTCCTCTCCACCCTGCTGGCCAAGGGGAAGGAAAGTAAGGGCCTCTCATGGGCTGTGCCTGGAAATGGTACATAGCACTTCAGCCCATACTCTCTTGGCCAAAGTTCAGTCATGTAGCCACACTGCAAGAGGGGCTAGGAAATGTCATCTAGTGACAAGCCCAAGAGGAAAAAGAGAATAGGTTTTGGCATGCACATAGCAGTGTCTTAGGCCAGTACTGTCTGGATAGAATAATGACCACTGGCTTATGAGGGAGTCTGTCAACAGGTGGCTGGCCTGGTGCTCACTGGTGGTGCTCTCAGGCACTAGCGAGTAAGATCCAAATGATGTACAAATACTTGCATTAAGACAACAAACATTTTGTCCATGTCCACTCTGTGCCAAGCAGTAGACCAGACCTTAGGACCCAGAGGAGAACAAAGCTCCTCTGGGAGCTCTCAGTGACTCCTTTAATCACTTCTCTTGTCCTGGGTAGCAAGAGGCCAGAGAGCCTGAGGAGGGAGTAGATGGAGGTGGAAGGGCTTCATAACATGGTGGGTTGAGTGCCTCCTACAGCCACAGAAATGCACCCCATATAGTTCAGCCTGGCTCTCTCCATTAGCGCACTGTCCCTGCAGTTTATTGCATGAAATGTCATTAAAGGGGGAAACCGGCAACTGATAGCAGATGTTCTGTTTCTATCTCTCTGGGTTGTTTTCATAGGACACTCTTTGCTCCCTATGAAGCTTCTAAGGATGTGTTTGCCCCAGGATTCAGGATTGTCATCTTTTTTTGTGTTAGCTTCTGGCTGTTGGCAAAGTTAGCGAGCTGGCACTGTGTCTCAGAGCGCCCTTGGTGATGCTTCCAGTGGCCCCGGGAGGGCCCCCCAGCCCAGCATCCTTGCTCCTCTCATGATGGTGGTCAGTTGTGTTAGAAGCTACGGGGAGGGGGGTGGTGCTACTGCTAAAACTGAAGAGGTGGGCTGAGCTGGGCAGACAGAGCTTTCAGGCACCAGCCATTGGGCCTTCGCTCTGTGCCCCATCTCTGGCTCCATGCAGAGATGCTCTTGTCACTGAAGTCCACTCTCTCAGTAACCCAAGGCCACTGGGGAAGGATCCTGAAACTGTTACATAGGGCACTGGCAATATTCTCCAGGAGGGTTTTCAAAATGGGCTAAGAAAATAGGCATAGAGGACATTTGAATACAGACCGAAATAGGTCATGGAGGGAAATTTTAAATCTCTTTCAGAGACTTTTTTAGAGGGTAGAAAATCCTGTTGCTAGAAGCAGGATGGCAGCTTGGGAAATAAGTGGGGCACCCTTCCAAGTTGCATTTGTTAATTTGTTGCACAGTTTCTGCTAAGGAAGTAAGGACTACAAAAGGTTAAATTTCTCATATAAGATTAATTCACTCATCTCTGTGAAATGGTGGAAGCAGAATACCAATAGACCCTCATTTCTTTCATGCTGTCTTGCTTGGAGCCTATCAAATAGTGTCCTGGCAAAGAGTCAGGTCTGTGGATGCTAAATAGCAGAGTCAGTCTCTTTCTGAGCATGCCAAGAAGGCTGTAATTTAGAAAATGTAGCTACTTTTTAAGGAAGGATGAAAAGGTACAAAATGCACCTCTCTCTGCATGTTAGATCCCAAATATTTTGGAGAGATGAAACATGTAGCTCCTGTGCAATTTTCTTTTCTATGATTCAGTAGAGTTATTTGCATGACATATGAGAACAAAACTTGTTAAAGCTGCTTGCATCTGTGGATCTCCGGTGGTTTCAGGAGCACCGCTTGGAGTCCCAAATATACTAACTCAGTCGATAAGATATGTGTCTTTTGAGTGTGGAATTCTGCATTCAAGATGTAAATGCAGTAAGAGTTTTGCCCTTGTTTTAATTGCTCTTCTTTACAATGCGTGTGATTTTTCTTATCTGATTTAAGCCTTCTGATGGGGGTAGGGGGTGGCTGGGGAAAGTATTAGCTACTGTTATATAAAAATTAAATATCCTTGAAGTTAGATTTTTAGATTTTCTGTCAGTGCTGCTCTTTTTTATTTTTTTCATATTGTCATATTATCATAAATTAAAAGGGGTGGGGTGGGGCCTGGCAGGATTTTGAAGTTTCTTCCTCCTATTTAAAGTTTCATTTCTGCTCTGTAGCATCAAATAAGGCTGGTTATTTTAATGTTGAATATTTGGGACAAAGAGGCTCTCTTAAACGAAAGATAATTGCAAGCTTTATCCCTCGCCTCAAGTTTACTGCAGGGTCTTTCATCCCCTTTGGTTATACAGAAATGAAATTATAAACCACCAGTAGCCTTGGAAATTTCAGTCGATTCCAAATGACTAAATATTTAATTCAATCATTGCCTATACTTCCAGGAATGACTCGGGTGTTTTTCTCTTTACTGAGGGCTCCACGAACGCCGGGCTCTGCAATGGCTGCTGAGGACTGTGTCTGTTGCAAGGAGGCTCCCCTGCAGTGAGGAGCTGGGGCAAGCCTGTTCCATAGCAGCCCTTTTTGCAAATGGTAGTCGATTTTTGCAGAAGGTTTGTGGCCAGATCGCTATGTATAATACTGATGAAGCATTTTTGTTCCAGCTCTGTCTCGGAAGACCTAGGCTGTAGACGTGGGGATTTCAGTAGGAAACATTATGGATCTGTGGAGCTGGTAAGTTTACACTGTCTGTTCAGTGGTAGTACATTGATTTAGATTTAGAGCATCGCCAAGCTCATCAGATCTTTTGTTGTATATTTACTGCCAGACCATGTGGGTACAGTGTGAGGCTCGGATGGGAATAAATGACTATTGAAAGGCCATAATAATCTGATCATCTTTATCTGTTTTATTGTTATGTACTCTTAATCTGTCTGTGCCTCCCAGTTTGTTAAAAATATGTGGTGGCTTGGTATTTTTCTCTGGTGCATATAATTGAGGTATATAATTAAGTTAAATGATTTATGAATGACGAGAGGCAGTGTTTTTTATATTATCTTATTCCTAAAAGTTGATAAATCTAGTTTTTGAGGTTTAAATAGTTTTGACGTTTAAATATTATTGAAATACATATTCTGATTTTCTGTACCTTTTCTGGGTCTGGGATAGGAGTTAGAATATTTATGAGATTCTTTTCCTTCCTGTTAAAAGTATATTTGTTGGGTTAGAATATACTGTAGCAGATCAGATGATAGATACCTGGAATGAAAATACCCACATTTTCCTTATGAGAGACTAGGGTTTATGTTATAATCTTTTAAAATAGTATGTTTTCATTTTAAAAGAGGAATAATGAAGACCTATTTTAGCCTCAGTTTTTTAAAAGACAGAATTGTGATCCCCCCTCCTCTAACGCCAATTGCATGGAAATTTGAACAAATTTTCAGGAAAATGTGCTCATATAATTTTCTTTATTATTTAACACCTAATATTAAAAACATTGAATTTTATTATTTCTATCTATTTACAAAAAATGGTTGCTTGGCTCTATTTGTGCAGTACCAAATTTTCCTCCATTAATATATGCTGCATTCTTGCAGGGTTTAAGTAATAGGAAAAATTATACCAGAGTTGTGTACCAGTAGCATTCTTTTGAATTCACTCATATATTATAGATTTGACTGTGTATCTGGCCCAGGGCTGAATATTCCTGAAAATATAAAATAAGTAAAAGATTTGGTCCTTGTTCTTAAGGAGCTTACTGTCTTGAGTTGGACAAATAAGATACATAAAATATCTAGAAAATGAATTTAGTCACATAAAAGACACATTGACTCCATCAATGTGTGCTCTGTGTCAGTCGCTAGTGGCACCAGGCCAACTCAGACCACCGCCTCTCCTGAAGGAGCATGTGTATAACTATAATTCGGGGCAGGGACTCGTGAATATTGTGAGAGGGCTACAGATAGGGTACCATGGGGGTGAAGAGAAGGGAGAACATGACCCATCCTAGCTGGGGATCTTGGGGAAGCAGCCTGGAGGGCCTCTTGGAGGCTGTAGGACGTGGGTTGGTGGTAAAGAACACAGACAGTAGATATTTGCAAACAATGTGATTCTTGGCAGTGATGTATTCCAAGGGCAGTGAGCAAATGGCCCTGCCTAGCAGAGTGTGTGAGGCAACAGAGCTGAGTGGCCACAAAGCAAGCAGGCTTTGAAATCAGGCCTGGCTTCATATATCAGCTCCACCACCCACTGTTGTCTATGGACCCTGAACCCCAGTGGTGCTTAAGAACTTGTGCTCTGGAGTCATTTTGTTTCTTCATTTCCTAGTTGTTTGATCTTTGTTTGGCCTCAGTTTTCTCATCTGTGGGGATATTACATTAATATATATTATATAAGCGGGGATGTTAATATTACAGGGTTGTCAGGAGGTTAAGTGAGATGATGCACATAAACCCGGTCCATGTTAGCTAGCTGTGGTGGTAAAGATGAAATTTGGTAACAAAAGTAGAACCTTGGACCTGATCCAATAAGTCATATGAAGCTCTTGTAAACAGTGAAAGTGGTGTTGGGGAAGACAACAAAGGTGGCAAAGATGGACCGTTTAGACTCATGGAAACCACAGACAGTCGGACTGGGAAGGTACTTGAGAGCAATACTTGTCAAACCTGAGCAGGCATCTATATCAAGTGGAGAGTTTATCAAACAGATTGCTGGGCCCCCAGCCCCAGAGTTTCCAATCTGGTAGGTCTGGGGTTGGCCAGAATTTGCATTTCTAGCAAGTTCTTAGAGGATAGTGATGTCGCTGGTCCCAGGACCACACTTGAAGAAACCCTGCCTTAGAGAAGCCCAGACTAGTCATCGGTTATACCCATTGACCAAAATTCTTCCTTCCATTTGTTCAGGTTTTCTTTCTGGAGCTGTGTGCATGCATGTGTGTTTCTAGCTGACTTTTTAAATAGTATAAAGTAAATTTTAAATACATTCTAAAATTCTGTGTATAATTCCCCTACTCCACAGCCACTTTATTCATCTCATTTTGTTACCTTCCAGTCTTTATAGCTACTAACTTCATTTCCACATAGCTATAATCAAATTACACATATAATTTTGTCTTCCTCTTTTTTCATTCAGTCATATTTTGTAAATGTCTTCTTGTTACATAGTCCTCATGTTACCATTTTAATTGTGTGATAGCCCAACATCATTATAAATAATTCTCTGGGGATGCCTGGGTGCCTTCGTGGTTGAGCATCTGCTTTAGCTCAGGGCATGACCCTGGTGTCCAGGATCAAGTCCCTCATCGGGCTCCTTGCAGGGAGCCTGCTTCTCCCTCTACCTATGTCTCTGCCTCTCTCTCTCTGTGTTTCTCATGAATAAATAAATAAAATCTTTAAAAAATTTATCTGAGTAATAGTTCCCCTCTTTTTGTGAAATTAGGTTGTTTCAACTTTTCCCTTGTCAGGAATGGCATGCCCTGGTGGTTGGAATGGTTGAGAAAAATCAAATGAGCCAAGTTCTATTTTTGCCATCTAAAGATCTCTTGATATTCTGACTCCAGTGTTTTAAGGAAGATGTTTTCTCTCATCTATGACCAACAGAGAATTGTTCAATTAAAACTGTTTTTGTGTTTTCTAGGTTCATGAGAAAATAAGTTTTTTTTAATTTTTATTTATTTATGATAGTCACACACACAGAGAGAGAGAGAGAGAGAGAGGCAGAGACACAGGCAGAGGGAGAAGCAGGCACCATGCACCGGGAGCCCGACATGGGATTCGATCCCGGGTCTCCAGGATCACGCCCTGAGCCAAAGGCAGGCGCTAAACCGCTGCGCCACCCAGGGATCCCAGAAAATAAGTTTAACTGTTTTTTACACACCTGGTTTGATGAATATTGTTGGAAACTCAGTAAATCTTGGGCATCCTGAAACTCAAAGTTTGTAGAAGGGTGCCCAGGAGTCTGCAAAATTGAAGCCTTAGCATAGGTTTCTTTTGACTTTGAACAAATGAGGTAGAAGTCATTGCAAAGAACCAAACTTGGCTATTGACATCAATAACAAGGACAGATTTAAGGTCTCAGTTGCCTTGGTTTAAACTAAGTATGAGGAATGCCTTGGTGGCTCAGTGGTTGAGCATCTGCCTTCGGCTCAGGGTGTGATCCTGAGGTGCTAAGATTGAGTCCCACATCAAGCTCCCTGCATGGAGCCTGCTTCTCCCTCTACCTATGTCTCTGCCTCTCCCTCTATCTCTCATAATAAATAAATAAATAAATAAATAAATATTTAAAAAATAAATAAAGTAGGTATGAATTTGGTGAGAGAGAATGTGGAAGCTCAGACCTTTATAGACTCATGGGGGGGGGTTTCTTGGCACTTATCCAATACTCACATATTGAAGGCCTGTCCCCCACCACTATGCCAGGCATGGTACTGGGCACTGAGTGGAGGGATAAAGCAGTTTCTCTGCCCTCCTGGAGCTGTGGTCTGGCTGTAGGAACCAGCGGCCTCCAGCATTGATGCTTTGCCAGATTCCAGCTGTTCCCTGCCTTCATCAGGAATTATTTCCTTGCAAGGAACAAAGATCCACTCAGTCCAGCTCAAGTCTAAAGCAATTCACTGGAAGCGTGTGGGTGAGGCTCACCAAAATGAAGCACAGGAAGCACAGCTGGGCCTCATGTGACCAGGAAGCCATCAGACTCTAGTTATTTTCTTGGGTTCTCTCTTGTAATTTCTCTTGTTCACTCTCCTGTGTGTCAGTGCCATCCTCTCTGCTGACCA
This sequence comes from Canis lupus dingo, assembly GCF_003254725.2. Classification (NCBI taxonomy): domain Eukaryota; kingdom Metazoa; phylum Chordata; class Mammalia; order Carnivora; family Canidae; genus Canis; species Canis lupus. The sequence goes on along the minus strand of NC_064251.1, from coordinate 57,303,607 downwards.
GCTCCCCTGACTGCACAGTCGCCTCCCTCCTGTCTGCTTTCCCAGTGGTGGCAAGTTTTTGTTTTTTTTTTAACACTTCTTTTCATCGTGGTCAAATATACACAACAGAAAATTTACCACTTTTAAGCATACAATTCAGAGGGCAGGAAGTACATTCGCAATGTTATACAACCATCATGATCAACCCACTATCAGAGCATTTTCCATCAGCTAAAGAATAATAACTGTACCTATTAGATGGTAACTCCGTATTTGCCCTTCTGCCCCAGCTCCTGGTAACCTCTATTCTACCTCCGTCTCTGTGAATTTGCCTATTGTAGGGACCTCGTGTAAGTGGAAGCCTACAATATTTGTCTGTTGTGTCTGGTTTATTTACCTAGCATGATATTTTCAAGGTTCATTCATGTTATAGCCTTTATCAGAATTTCATTCCCTTTTGTGGATGTATTCTATCCTTTGTATATATCACATTTGGTTTATCCATTTACCTATCTCATTCATCACTTGGGGGCTTGTACTTTTTAGCTATTGTGAGTAATGTTGCTGTGAGAATTGGTATGCTGGTCTGTGTTTGAGTCCCTGCTTCCAATTCTGCTGGATCTGTTAACTGGGAGTGGAATTACTATTTTTAGTGATAATTCTATTTTAACTTTTGAAGAACTCCCAAGCGTGTTTCCATTGTGGCTACACCATTTTACATCTCCACCATCGATGAACAAGGGTTCCAGTTCCTCCACAATCTCACCAATACTTGCTGTTTTGTTTAATAGCCATTCTAATGTGCTTAAAGAGGTGCCTCATTATGATTTGGCTTTCATGAGTAATAATGTTAAGCATCTTTTCATGTGTTTATTGGTCATTTGTATTTCTCCTTTGGAGAAATGGTATGGAAGTTATTTACCTTCTTTGCCCATTTTTTAATCAAGTTGTTTGTTTTATTGTTACCGAGTTACAGGAGCTCCTAATATATTCTGGATGTTAATTCCCTTATGAGATATGTGACCTGCAAATCTTTTTTCCTATTATGTGGGTTGTCTTTTTTTTTTTTTACTCTATTGACAATATCCTTTGATACATAAAAGTTTTTAATTTTCATTAAGTCCGGTTTATCCTTTTTTTAAAAATTTTTAATTTTTATTTATTTATGATAGTCACACAGAGAGAAAGAGAGAGAGGCAGAGACACAGGCAGAGGGAGAAGCAGGCTCCATGCACCGGGAGCCCGACGTGGGATTCGATCCCGGGTCTCCAGGATCGCGCCCCAGGCCAAAGGCAGGCGCCAAACCGCTGCGCCACCCAGGGATCCCCAGTTTATCCTTTTTTTTTTCTTTTGTCACCTATGCTTCTGGTGTTGTATTCAGGAAATCATTACCAAATCCAGTGTCAGGAAGATTTACCCCTGTGTTTTCTTCTGAGAGTTTGATACTTTTAGCTTTTACTTTTTTCCTTTGATCCATTTTGAATTGTTGTATGTGGTATATGATTTAAGGTTGGGATCCAACTTCATTCAATAGGTTCATGATCTATTGGGAGTTATTTTGTGCATGTATGGAGTGACCTAGGAGTCTGGTTTCGTTATTTTGTATATGGATATCCAGTTTTCCCAGCACTGTTTGCTGAAAAGACTGTCCTTTCCTCATTGAATGGTCTTGGCACCCATGTCTAAAATCAACTGACCATACATGCAAGGATTGATTTGGGGGCTTTCTCTTCTATCCCATTAGCTTATATGTCTGTCCTCACACCAGAGTGGTGTTTTAAAATGTTGACAGTTGGGGTGCCTGGGTGCTTCAGTTGGTTAAGCATCTCCCTTCAGCTCAGGTCATGATCCTGGGGTCCTGGGATGGAGCCCCTCCTTGGGCTTCCTGCTCAACAGAGGGTCTTCTTCTCCCTCTGCCCCTCCCGCCCCATGTGCATGTGTTCTCTCTCTCTCTCTCACTCAAATAAATAAAATCAGTTTTTAAAATATTGACAATACAATATCTTTTCTTTCTGAAAACCCTTCATTGGCTGCCCATTTAAGTCCAGACCCTTTACAAATCACTACAAAACTGGTGTGATCCTGGTTCCACCTTCCTCTTCTCCCTTCCCTCATGCTGGTCTCTCACATTGTTTCGATCTCTACAACACATTGAATTCTTCCCTGTCCCGGGGCCTTTGCACTTAATCTTCCTTCTGCCTAGAATGGACTTTCCCATCATGTCTCATGGCTGATCTCAGCTTAAGTGTCACCTTCTCAGAGAGGCCTCCCTGACCACCGTACCTAAAGTTGTCTTCCTCTCTGTGCTGTTCTCTAACTCAGCATCCTGTTTCTTTTCTTAATAGTATTTAGCACACTATTCATTTCATGTATTGGTTTACTTACTACTCTCCCGTCCACTAGAGATGAAGGTGGGAACCATGTCTGTCATAATTTCTAGGACCTGGCATAGGGCCTGGCACATACTGAGTTCTTATTAAATGTTGTTTATTACTAAATTGACTTCCAGGCTTTCCCCCCTCCCACAATTCCCCTGGTCTTACAGCCCCAATGCCCATCACAGTCTGTTCATTCTTGCGCCCTAATTTCAGATTCCAAGTAAAATGTCATGGATTGGTTCCTGAACCATGGATGGTTCAGGTATCTATCCCTGATTCATACTGTTGTGTTCAGCAAAGTGGGGTCATATTTATACGTGGTATAAATATGGCCTTCTGGCCTCAGCACAGTTTGTGAATGTGTATTGCTGTACAGAAAGATGATTCTTGGCTAATAAGTGATTTAGCTACCCATCCAGCATCCCTGCCATCTCTGGAAAGGTTATAGACAAAATTCAGTTCAAATGGCATTACACCCCAAATGCATCTCTAACATCGCCTCATATAGTAGATGATTAAAAAACTCAAACTAAAAGCACCTGATGAAAGTTTCTTCTTCTGCCGCTGGACTGTTACCCTGGACACTTTTCAATTCCATAAACAAGGGTACAGCTTATAAGCTCCCTAAAAATAGGAGTCATGGTTCTTTAGTTACCACTCAGTCCCTAGTACCAAGCACAATGCTTAGCATTCATTACTTAGTAAATATTGACTGAATGAATGAATGGTTGAATTTGGTTCAAATAGAAATCAAGGAAAAGAATAACAACCCTCTTTGACCCCCCTCCCTCAATATAATTGGACTCATTAGCTTGCAGTGCGTTCCATCTAGAACATGACATTTTTCTTCTTGAGGAATTGGAAGTCTGGTCTCTCATGGCAGCATTCTCAGCAAGGCATAGCTATTATACCATTGACCATTCTTCATCACTTCATATGGAAATCTGTCAGGAGAAGCAAAGATTGTTTGTAGCTTTTATTGATCTTTTCTTGGCCTTTGACTTAATGGATATGAAACTGATGTGTTATGAATGATGAATGTTATGGACACAATATAGATCTCTGTCCTTCCAGCCCACTGCTGATTCTCATATAACCCTACATCTTGATTCTTCTGGGGGTGCCACAGTTGGTAAGGTAATTTCAAGTCCAAATAAATACCATCCAATCCTTTTTAAACTTGTACCTTCATGACTCAAGCCCGCATTTGGATGAGTTATATGCTCCCCTACTGTATAGGAAAGAACCATATAAATGCTTCTGTGAGGATGGCATTGTTTTTCTTGTGATGAACTTGGGGTGGCCTCAAAGGCTATCTGTTCTCCCTAATTACTATCAAAAGAACGGTTTACGGTGTACTTTCTTGGCATCTGCAGATTTCCACATTTGAGGTTTTGACTGTTGAGGACTCCTGCAGTCTGATATGTAGTGATTGGTATTTTTGCTCAGGCACGAATTTGAATTATGCCTGGGGGACTGTTGTACAGAAAGATGGTTCTTGGCTAATGAGTGATTTAGCTACCCATCCAGCATCCCTGCTACAGTGCAGCTTTGTTTTCTATTCAGGGTTGAGTAGGCCTTTTGTCTTCATAGGCGTTTTATGGGAGAAATTATATTCTATGTGGCATTACCAAATTGAGAGATTATTGAAGGTACCAGCATATTTCCCTCCGGAACATCAAAACATCAAGACTTAGACATTCTACAGCTAAAATCATCATTTTGGCAGATGTTCTCCAAAATGGAACTGGCTCGTATCTAAGTCTTAAATAGCAGGTTGACTCAGTTAGGTACCTCCAGGAACCTTTATCTTAGAGCATTTGCCAGTAAATTAACATGGTTTAAAAGCATGGATGCTTCTTCGGATATTTTTGGTGTCCTGGTGGGTGACTTTGAACCTTTCCCAGGCTAAAATTTAAAATTACTGCAACCATCTTCTGTGATGTAGAACTTGAGACTTTAATCCTGCAATTATTTACATATCATAATGAAACCAGAAATCTTATGATTATTATTTTATTATTAATTTTAACATTTACTGAACTTTTCCTATGTGCCAGTCACTGAGCTAAATGTTTTAGATGCATTTACCTGTTTGACCTTCACAGACAACTGTAGGCAATAGGTACTGTTTGATTATGTTGCACGTCTTGGGTGTTCAGGAGCCATTTGTGGATATTGAATGGCTCCCTCATTTAACTGATGATCTCAGAGAGGTCCCACAGACCAGGTGAATGGTAACAGTGACATTTTAACCCAAGTCTGTGTGTCTCCAAGAGCCCCTGGGCCTAATTTCTCCATCTCTAAGCCCATGCTCTCTTACAGCCCCTACTGCTTATCAGATGTTTTCTAAAGAAATGAAGTTGATTGTTGGAGTGAACACTTCTGCTCTTAATCAACTGCATAGAGAAGCTGTGCTTTAGGTTTTAGCTTAAATGTATAATTTCAGACTCTCTTCTGGCCAAATCTTGATTTCAAGAAGAATATTGATTAAAAAAAATTATCCAAAGAGATATCCATGCCATAAATGGCTTAAATTTAATTCCTGGATTAATCTAAACCATAAGATAGCTACAAACACTTGACCTGCCATCCTTGGCCTCTCTTAGACTCATTTCTCTTGGTCTGTGCCTTGGCGTTATGCCCTTAGCTTGCCCTGATGGACAGAATGGAACAGAGCCATATGGACCTAGATGGTGTGTCTCATGTAGGATGCTCTTGAGGATTTTTCTCAGTGTGCCACAAAGTGTTACTTTTAAGAGGGCCTATGAAAAAAGTCTTGCTCAGGACCAAAAAATATGATGCTTCTCCTGAGAAGCTACTTTGTTGTTAATCTTATAGGCAGTAGAAATCCTGTAAATAAGTTGGGGTTTTGCCTCTTTGCATTGGCCTCCAGGAAGCTCAGAGCCCCATTTATAGCTTGCCTCTAACTGCGTTAAAGGACTTTATAGCATACATCTTAATCTGATTCTCTTGTTTTTACTTTAGTTACTGACATCTAATTTGCCCTTGTTCTGACTTGCTCTGTATCTAATTTTATCCTTTGAGTAAGATCTATCTCAGTAAGGGGCACTTGCATGGCTTAGCTGATTAAGTATCTGACTCCTGATTTCTGTTCAGGTCATGATCTCAGGGCCGTGGGATCAGGCCCTCCACTGGGCTCCACACTGGGCCCATGGAGCCTCTTGGGATTCTCTTCTTCTCCCTCTGCCCTTCCTTCCTCCTCCCCTTCATTCACGTGAGCTTGCTCTCTCTCTCTCTCTTTCTCTCTTTCACTAAAAAACAGACAAAACATATTTTGGTAAGCTGCTTTAAACATTTTTTTAAATTTTATTTACTTACTCATAAGAGACAGAAGGGGTGGGGGGCGGGGGGCAGAGATATAGGCAGAGAGAGGAGCAAGCTCCCTGCAGTGAGTTGAATGTGGAACTCTATCCCAGAACCCTGGGACCATGACCTGGGCCAAAGACAGATGCTCAACCACTGAACTACCCAGGCACCCAACATTTTTTTAAAATAAGGTAGAGGGGCACCTGGATGGCACAATCAATTAAGCCTTTGACTCTTGGTTTGCTCAGATTGTGATCTCAGGGTTGTGAGATTGAGCCCTGCGCTGGGCTCTGTGCTCATTGCAGAGTCTACTTAAGACTCTCCCTCCCTCTGCCCACCTTTCCCTGTGCTCCCACATGCTTGCTCTCTTTCTCTCTAAAATGAATTAATAAATCTTTAAAAATAAAATAAAAATAGAGCATAAACAAGCAAGGCGTTTCCACATCTACCCCTTAACAGTGTATCTTCTGTCTGTCATTGATGGCAGTCAGGTTTATAGAATGACTTTGATACTCGTCTCCTCCCCACTCTATTTTTGATATAGCATCACTTATGACCTACTTTCATAAGATCAGCAACACTCGAGGAGCATCAATACCACCTGACCGGCCATTCAGTGACCATCTTGGATACTGCAGACCAAAATGATACCAAACCCACTAGCTAAACACACCCCATAATAAGAATACCAAACAAGTCCTCTGAGTCTTCCCTCACAAAAATCTTGGGGACAGCCACTTCCATGCTATTCAGCACCAGCATGCTCTCTAGTTTCAAAACTAGAACGAAGCTAGCTCAATCGGTAGAGCACACAACTCTTTTTTTGGGGGGGGAGGTGTACAGTATACTTTATTGATGGTACATGACAAGGTAGGGCTCCCCAAGCCCCTCCCCTTCCTCGGGGTCTGGGATGTAAATTGGAGGTCAGGAGATTCTCAGTGTGTTTGGGGATTAAGTTGGGGTAGGGACTCCCCAGCAGCTGAGGGCCTCTCTCTTTCTCTCTTCCTCTTGTTCTTGCTGGGGCTGGTGGTCCAGGAGGCTCTTACTCCTTGGAGGCCATGTGGACCATGAGGTCCACCACCCGGTTGCTGTAGCCGAATTCATTGTCATACCAGGAAATGAGCTTGACAGAGTGGTCATTGAGGGCAATGCCAGCCCCAGCGTCGAAGGTGGAAGAGTGGTGTCACTGTTGAAGTCACAGGAGACAACCTGGTCCTCAGTGCAGCCCAGGATGCCCTTGAGGGGGCCCTCCAATGCCTGCTTCACTACCTTCTTGATGTCGCCATATTTGGCAGCTTTCTCCAGGCAGCAGGTCAGATCCACAACTGACACGTTGGGGGTGAGGACACAGAAGGCCATGCCAGTGAGCTTCCCGTTCAGCTCAGGGATGACCTTGCCCACAGCCTTGATGGCGCCAGTGGAAGCAGGGATGATGTTCTGGGCAGCCCCTCGGCCGGCACGCCACAGCTTCCCAGAGGGGCCGTCCACAGTCTTCTGGGTGGCAGTGATGGCATGGACGGTGGTCATGAGGCCCTCCACGATGCCGAAGTCGTCATGGATGACTTTGGCTAGAGGAGCCAAGCAGTTGGTGGTGCAGGAGGCATTGCAGACAATCTTGAGGGAGTTGTCAGCTTTTCGTGGTTCATGCCCATCACAAACATGGGGGCATCAGCAGAGGGGCAGAGATGATGACCCTCTTGGCCCTACCCTTCAAGTGAGCCCCAGCCTTCTCCATGGTGGTGAAGACCCCAGTGGACTCCACGACATACTCAGCACCAGCATCACCCCATTTGATGTTGGCGGGATTTCGCTCCTGGAAGATGGAGATGGACTTCCTGTTGATGACAAGTTTCCCGTTCTCAGCCTTGACCATTTCTGTGGAATTTGCTGTGGGTAGAATCATACTGGAACATGTACCCAATGTAGTTGAGATCAATGAAGGGGTCATTGATGGTGACAGTATCCACTTTGCCAGAGTTAAAAGCAGTCCTGGTGACCAGGCGGCCAATATGGCCAAATCCGTTCACTCCGACCTTCACCATCGTGTCTCGGGGACGCGGCTGGCACTGCACCAGAAGATGCGGCTGTCTGTCGAACGGGGAGGAGCAGAGAGCCGAGCACACAACTCTTGATCTCAAGGTCATGAGTTCAAGCCCCACATTGGGTGTGGAGTTTACTTTAAAAAATATATTAAAAAATTAAAAATAAATAAAATAAAATAAAAATATATATATATTAGAGTTGGAGCCATGCCCCTCCCAACCATCTGCAGGTGCAGAGTTGCTCATGCTCTTTCTGGTGGCCTCCCATCCCTGTGCTGCTGCGTCCTACCCCTCAGGGTGATCTCCCAGCTGCTGCAGCGGCCCCAGCTCAGCTCCCCATCTTTGGCTCCTATACCTTCTACTGGTGTCCCAAGGTCTTTGTTCATTGACTCCAGTGGTCTTCAACTAGTGGGATATAGTACCCTGATATACTGTAAAAATACTTTCAAAGTCTGACCAGCGTATAACAGTTTATTTTTTATATGACCAGAGACATAAACTGTTAACAGATTGCTTGTTTGGTAAAATCTTCACAGGAAATTAAGTTTTCTGCCTTAATTATGTTTTATTCACATCCCCAGGAGGCAAACTGCTCATATATGTCTCAAACACGTAATCTTTCTCAGTATCTGTTGGATAATGCCCTCTGCCTCTCACACCTTACTTGTGCCAGAGCAATTCTTGCCCTACACCTGGCACAGGAGCCCCTTCGGCCTCCAGTAAGACCGGGCTCAGCCTCGTGGACTATCAGTTGTAGCAAAAGTACATTTTCAAGCTAGTCAACAATATATCGTGTTATATACCTTTGTATGTTGTTCTCGTGAAAAGATTTTCATTGTTTTGAAAATGCTTTTTAAGAACCTATGATTACTTCTGAATGTAGGCAGGTCCACCATCAAAACTGTGGGCTTAGGGTGCCTAGGTGGCTCAGTCAATTAAGCATCTGCCTTCAGCTCCAGTCATGATCCTGGGGTCCTGGGATCAAGCCCCATATAAGGCTCCTTGCTCCCTGGGGAGCTTGCTTCTCCCTCTCCCTCTGCCTGCTGCTCTTTCTACTTGTGCGCTTACTCGCTCGCTCGCTCTCAAATAAATAAAATCTTAAAAAAGCAAAAAATTGTGGGATCTGACAACCAGACACACACACACACACACACACACACACACACACGTTTGAAAACCACTCTTCTCTCAGTGCTGTTAAAGTTGAAAAGACATTTGGTCTGTTTTCCAACATTTCACCATGTGGGCTCAGAACACTAGAAGCTCTTTTTTGGGCCCTCATAAGCGAATCTAGCCTTTTTAACTTACTAACTGCCCCGTGGTGGGTTGGGAGACACTCCCCCGGGGGCCACAAGAGTGGGAACATTTGAGATTTCACTGAGGTCCCTCCTAGCATCCTTCAGCTGAGGCCCTGGCCTTCCAGCCCTGTCCTGTCTCAGATCAAGTCCCTGTTTTCTTCAGGTACGCATCCACCTCATAGGTCGGAGCAGCTTTTCACTCTGTTTGTAAGAGAAGGGATCACACATGGTGGGTTCTACGTATAGTTTGCTTCTCTTCCTTTTCCCCAGGGGAGTATAGGGCAAGTCACGCCCCCAGTCCAGTGTGGCTGCCATGGCTGACTGGCCACAAAGGGCTTCCAGTTTCATGCCCACTGTTACCGTGCCCCCAATAATATTCTCATTTATAGGGAACTATCTTACCCATTTAATTAAAGCAGTGATGTCAGTTTCCTTTATGTGTAAGAAAAGGATTGTAGGCTCTTTGGTCTCAGCTTTTTAATCAGTCTACTGTAGTTATCACTGTGGTGCACTCTTTTAATATATAATCTCAAACCACATTTGCTCAAGAGATGTGAAGACTTATTAATTACTCTGGGAGCACATTTCAGCCACTCTCTGAATTCTCTTTTTTGGTCCCTGTGATAATTCCACAGTTTTCCTTCTGAATTCCTCCTTTGGACACTTCCCCTTCTTGTTCCTCACTGAGCCTGCTCTTGCCAAGGTCACAAAGACCTCCTGGCTACCAGATTCACTCCTGATTTTATGTGACAAGACCAGCCTGCAGCATGGGCCCTATGAACACCTTCTCCCCCCTCAGTGTTTGTGCCTTGTCCTCCTGCTGCCTCACTGCTTCACCTTCTCAGCTTCTTTATGGATTCCCTTTCTTCTGCTGGGTCCTCACTCTGCTCACACTACATGCCCCTTCTCGGTGATCTCTCCTATCCCATGGCTTCAGTCATTGCCTTCAGACTGACACACACATCCACATATTCTTCTCAGATCTCTAGCAATAGCATGTAGAACCATTTGCCCAAATGCCCACTGCATGTCTCTCCTGGGATGGCCTCTAAGCAACTGAACCTCAGTGTGCCCCAAATGGAACTCAGGTTGTCTCTCTTCCCTACCCCAAACCACTGAGTGAATGGTGCTGCTTTCTTTTCAGTTGCTGATTCTTTTTTTTTTTTTTTTTTAATTTTTATTTATTTATGATAGTCACAGAGAGAGAGAGAGAGAGAGGCAGAGACACAGGCAGAGGGAGAAGCAGGCTCCATGCACCGGGAGCCCGACGTGGGATTCGATCCCGGGTCTCCAGGATCGCGCCCTGGGCCAAAGGCAGGCGCTAAACCACTGCGCCACCCAGGGATCCCTCAGTTGCTGATTCTAAAAAGAAGGAAATCTCCCATATCCCATATCCAATATTTTAACAAATCCTATTGGTTTTATATTCTAGATAGATTTCATGGCAAAATTGCTCTTTATTCATGTAGATGTGCACATACAATTCCAAATAGCCTTTTGAGTATATATGTTTATAAACATAAACAAACATATATATGCATGCAAATATGTACATATATATGAATACTAATTCAAATTCCACAACCACCTGATGAGGTGTTACTACCCCTATTTTACTAGTGAGATAACTAAAGTTCAGAGAGATTAATTAACTTGTTCAAGGTCACTCAACTAGTAAGTTATAAAGCTTGTCCCCCCACCTTATCCTAGCAGGCTGTACTCACTGAGAAGTTCTGTTATCTTGCTGTGTTACGGTCTGCTCTAATGTCCCTGAAACTTCATTGTTCATAAAAGTTGCTTGAAAGGGGTGCCTGAGTGGCTCAGTCAGTTAAGCAGTTAAGCATCTGCCTTAGGCTCAGATCATGGTCTCAGGGTCTTGCTCAGCAGGGAGCCTGCTTCTCCCTCTCCCTCTGTCTGCTTGTTCTCTCTCTGTGTGTCAAATAAAGAAATAAAATCTTTAGGGATGCCTGGGTGGGTCAGTGGTTGAGTGTCTGCCTTTGGCTCAGGGCATGATCCTGGGGTTCTGAGATCCAGTCCTGCATTAGGCTCCCCGCAGGGAGCCTCCTTCAACCTCTTCCTATGTGTCTGCCTCTGTGTGTCTCATGAATAAATAAATTAATTTAAAATTTTTTAAGATTTTATTTATTTATTCATGAGAGACACACAGAGAGAGAAGCAAAGACACAGGCAGAGGGAGAAGCAGACGCCATGCAGGAAGCCTGATGTGGGACTCGATCCTGGGACTCCGGGATCATGCCCTGAGCCAATGGCAGACACTCAACTGCTGAGCCACCCAGGCATCCCTAAATAAAATGCCTTTAAAAAGTCACTTGAGTTTGTTTAAACTCCAGGCCCTGGTTCATTATGTCTGGGGTGTACAGTTTTTACAAGCTTCCATACTGAAAGTGACTTTAAGGTCCTTACATATTTCTCATTTGATCTCTTGAGGAGCTAGGAAGAGGAAATGAACAGGAATGTTTGCTTCTGTGTACTCCCCTTTTTGTGTGACATTTATGTCATTTCCTCTTTCCCTGAGCTTCTGGCACTTCGTCTTGTCTCCCTGACATCTGGAAGATTACATCCCACCAGTTTTGATAAGATCACATCCAGTGTGTCAGAATGCTCTGCTGTAATTAACCTGAGTCTGGGGGCTTTGATCTCCTAGTGCCATAAAGAGTTCTTTCCCAAATATTGAACTCTGTCAACATCATCTTCATGCTTTCAGACAAACAACCAACCTTCAACATGTCTCCTTTGTTTATGGAATAAAGCGGGAAGTTGCTTAGCCTGACCCATAAGGCTTTCCCATAGTCTCTCTCCAGCCTGTCTTTGGAGCCTGTGCTCCTCTGACCCATGATCCAGCCAAATAGGCCTTTACCTATAATTACCCAGGCCCCCAGGGCTTCTTTATGGCTCTCTTTCCTTCTAAAATACCTTCTTGAAATATGTGTCTGCCAGATCTGTTTTCCAAGCAGCCTTACCTGATTCCCCTATAAAGAAGTCATCTTTTACCCGTTAGAACCCTCCATTTCTTGGGGCAGCTGGGTGGTTCAGTCAATTAAGTGTCCGATTCTTGATTTCGGTTCAAGTCATGATCTCAGGGTCATGATATCGAGCCCCATGTGAAGGCCTGTGTAAGGCTCTGGACTGGGCATGGAGCCTGCCTAAGATTCTCCCTCTTTCCTCTCCCTCTGCCCCATGCCCTCCCCCCAACCCCACCCCACACTTGCCCCCTCTCTCTCTCAAAAAAACAAAAACAAAAACAAAAAAACCCTCAATTTCTTTGTCTCTCTCTCTGACACCTGTCATATTTTACACCGTAATTAGTTGTAGACATTTCACCTTTTCTAGTGGGCAGGGTTTATCATTCTTTTGTTGTTGTTGCTGTGTCTCCAGTGGTATTAGCTCATGGCCAGAGGTCCACATATTAGCTAAAAGATCAGTTTGGCTAAAAATCTAGTGTCTAATAAGTTCTTTTCCTCTTCTCAGATTTTTTTTATATTACTTCCCAATCTTGTGTGTGTGTGTGTGTGTGTGTGTGCGCGTGCGTGTGCGCACAGGTGCATGCCGGCATACTTCTAAATACACTGTTTGTAAAAGGAATGCATGTTTGTCATAGAAAATTTGAAATATACCAAAAAGCACAGGAAAATTACATTCATCTGTAATCCTACCACCTTCAGGTAATCACTATTAAGATTTACTGTATGTCCCTTTATAAATTATATACAAAATGGGTTTGTATGCTTTACTGGTGTTATTACTTTAAAACAAAGTATAATCTTTCCCAAGATGTAAATGGTCTTCCCCAAACAACTTTTTTTCTCCTCCCATCCAAATGCCCTTCTCCCTTCTGTCTGATGGCTGTGACCTCCAGAACAATACCATGGAGTCCATGTCCTGCTGTTCCAGGTAATTTTTTAGGCGGTACATGAGGGTATCTGTTCTCAGTCATTACATATTTGAGACTGTCTCAAGTAATGCCTTCCACAAGAATAATTTGGCCCATTTAAATTTTCCGAATGACCACCTTTTTCTCTTAAAACTTGACAAATTCTGATCTGATACTATATTCATTTTATACGTCTGCAGTCACAAATGGCCATTTGTTGTTCTGTTAAAACAACAGAAATGAATTATCTCACAGTTCTGGAAGTCCAAAATCAACATGACGGCAGGCCATGCTCCTTCTCAGAAGGTTCTAGGGAAAAATCCTTCCTTGCTTCTTCCGGTCTCCGGGGCCGCCTATAATCCCTGACACTCTTGGGACTTGTAGCTACATCATTCCAGGCCTCGCTGCTGGTGTTACAGGGCCTTCTTCCCTACATTCTCATGTCTACACCCCCTCTCTCGTCTCTTGTGAAGACACCAGCCATTGAATTTCAGTCCCACCCTAATCCGCTATGGCTTCATCTTAACTTACTCAATCACATCTCCAAAGACCCTCTTTGCAAATAGGCACACATTCTGAGAGTCCAGATGGACGTAAATTTGGGAAAACACTATTCAACCCAGTGTGGTTAGTTTCTGCTTTACAGTGTTCCAAAGAGAAGCCTGGGGCAGTTTATTTTCTTTCATGGTGACTTTACCACCTGGATTTTTCTTAGATCGTTTTTATTCTTTTATTTAAAAATTTCCTGTAATTTCTGTATGTTTCTCTTTTCATTAATTTTGCCTTAAACATTGCATCTCTTTGATTCTTAGTCCCTGGTCTTTTGTCAGGAATGAATATTGTCTTCTGTATCTTTGATTATTGTTTATTTTCCCCAGCACAACAGTTAAGAAACATCTTTTTCTCCGTTCTTTATAACTGTCTTTTCTGTCTCATTGTTTTCCTTTCATTTTGTTCATTTTCATTGTGGAGAAGCATCCTAAATAAAGACCATATTACTCTTGCTGTTTACTACAATGCACATTTTGCTTCCCCTCAACAATGTTAATCTTGAATTTTTGTTTTTGGTCCTCTTTTTTTAATCACTTCCAAAAGCTTTATACCCTTGTAAAGATCATGTCTTCTGTCTTATGGAGGGCAACAACTGCTTTTCTCAAATTTTATTTTGGTTTCATAGTAAAAACATGGTGCGCTTTCCTTCTAGCTTTCATGACCATCTGTAGCATTTTTTTCATAGCTCCCATGTTGGGTTGTTTTGATTTTTTTAACAAAATCTTCAAACAAAACAAAGAGCTACTTGGATCTTGTATTTTTCAACAGACAGAATATATGACTGGCCATCAGCTCTCATTGTCCTTTTGGGTACCGTAGCTTCTCTGAGCTGATGAGCTGAATGGCCAGTTGTTGTGCAGAGCTCCCTGATCAATGTCCAGTGTCTAGCTGGTGTTTATCTTATAAAGCTCTGCTGGAGGGAGATAGGATGCTCTCCATGCTTGGCTTTGGCTGCTCTAAACCAGTGGCTCCAGAATTTATATGTATAGCAGAGGCTAGTGTGGGAAAGATAGCAGTCTGGTTGGAAGAGGAGTAATCCAAGTAATGTATGCTCAGCTCTTTACCTGAGCTTGAGAAAATGGCATCTGTGTGGATTAAAGAATAGGATGGAGGAGAACCTGTGTGGCTTAAGTAGTTAAGCATCTGCCTTTGGCCCTGGTCGTGATCCTAGGGTCCTGGGATTGAGTCCTGCATCAGGATCCCCACAGGGAACCTGCTTCTCCCTCCACCTATGTCTCTACCTCCCTCCCTGTGTCTCTTATGAATAAAGAAATAAAATATTGGGGGATCCCTGGGTGGCTCAGCAGTTTGGCGCCTGCCTTCGGCCTGGGGCATGGTCCTGGGGTCCTGGGATTGAGTCCCGTGTCGGGCTCCCTGCATGGAGCCTGCCTCTCCCTCTGCCTGTGTCTCTGCCTCTCACTCTCTATGTCTCTCATAAATGAATAAATAAAATCTTAAAAAATATATTTTTATTTTTATTATTTTTTTATTTTTAAAGATGTTACTTATCTATTTGACAGAGCATGAGCAGGGACAATAGCAGAGGGAGGGGGAGAAGCAGGCTCCCCACGGAGCGGGGATCCAGACGTGGGGCTTGATCCCAGGACCATGATCTAAGCCAAAGGCAGGTGCTTTACCGGCTGACCCACCCAGGCACCCAGAAAGAAAATCTTAAAAAAAAAAAAGAATAGGATGAAGATTATAATGAGGTTGAATCTTTCCCATTCCAGTCACCCTTGGGCATTGTGGCAAAACTATGCTCCCCAGGAAGCTCCACTCTAGGACTCCTCCTGTCTCTTCCTACCGTGGTGCTCTGCTTATGAAGACTTTCTCTCCCTCCTCCACACTTCCTGCCTGGTGTTTTCTTGGAGTGAAAAAGTGGTGCTAATGTGGCTGCAGCTACCTTAAAATGCAGCACCCTTGCAGTGTAAGGATGACTCCCAATATCTTACTGTCATTCTTCATATAGACCCAGCATCTCTCAGCCAAGGTAAGACTGTGGAGGGACAAATAAAGTGCCCTCCAGCTCCCCATGCTGACCATAGATTTACTCTGTGTCAGGCAACAAAGTCAGTGATTGAACATGTTTCTCCATTCTTCTCCATTGGTCATCTAGTAAGGAGAAAATGTCCTGAAATCTTGGCCACAGGATGGGCAGTCTTTCTTTGGACTCATGAATTGTCATCTTTCATGCTGAATGTTCACAGGCATTTTCACAGGGAAATGGAGTATCGGGGACTGAAAGATAATATTTAAATGAGAAAACCCAAACAGATGCATTTTGAGATGGAGAGTCATATGATGGTAATCATCCTGACTGACCTCACACATCTCAGTAAAACAGGTGGAGAGGTCATCATCTCTTCGAAGAAAGGGTGTATCTGCAGCCACTGACAAGCCAGGGCCAAGGTGGGAGATGTAATGGAATGTGAGAAAAGAACAGAGAAAGGAATTAGGGAGTGGTAGTGAAGATCTAGACAAGGTCAAGTAGCCTGAGCTTATTGTAATCCTAATCTCATGGATACTTTTGTGTCATTGAACACAAAAAGAGTGGGAACGTCCTTGGTAGTGCGTGGTTGAAAGCTGGGGCTTGACGCAGAGGGCACAAGGAGAGGTCGGCAGTACAAGAGACCCATCTATTGATAAACGCAGTGTTGACATAACTGATCACAGGCCCTGGCCAGAACGTACACCTAAAACCCAAAGTGGGTTACCAGCCAGGTAGTAATGACAGAACTAGTCCTTGCCCCTACTCCTTGCCTCTCCCTGCAGGCAGTGGAAGTGTACCAGGAGTGACCAGGAGATGGGCCCAAGAGCCATAGTCACCAGTCAGGGGATGCCCATTCTACCCATCTTCAGGCCCATTTATCCTAGCTCCCTGCCTTTTTTCTCTCTTTCTCTTTTCCTTTCCTTCTTTCTTTCCTTCCTTCCTTCCTTCCTTCCTTCCTTCCTTCCTTCCTTCCTCCCTCCCTCCCTCCCTCCCTCCCTCCCTCCCTCCCTTTCTTCCTTCCTTCCTTTCTTTCTTTCTTTTCTTTCTTTCTTTCTTTCTTTCTTTCTTTCTTTCTTTCTTTCTTTCTTTCTTTCTTTCTTTCTTTCTTTCTTTTTCTTTCTTCTTTCTTTCTTTCTTTCTTTCTTTCTTTCTTTCTTTCTCTTTCTTTCTTTTTAACTAAAGTATACTTAACATACAGTGTTCTATTAGTAATGCATTTGATGGAAATGTTTAAACTTTCTTTCATCCCTCTGAGCAGTGCTTTCTAAGCCAGATGTGTATATGTTGGTGTATGTGTGCATATGTGATTTGCATGTACAGTGTCAAATGGGTCTTCTTGACTCCTATTTGTAGCTTTAAGAAAATCTGCTTCCATTGGAAATCATTTCTCAAAGGCCCTGTACACCTTAAAGAATAAATTTCATTACAGCAATGAAAGCTTCTCCACTTTCCCCCAGGCAGAGTTGGTCTCTCCAGCCTCTGACCTTCCCAAGCACCTCACTCTTGCTACTGTTATGGCATTTAACCAGATTGTGTGGTGATTTATCTGTTTATATGTTTGTTTCTCTCCCACTAGGCTTTAGACTCCTCCAGGGCAGCAATCATGCTGCATTTGTCTTTAGAAGTCCAGCAGTTAGCACAGGCCCTGATAAATAGGTTCTCTCTAATGTTTGCTGGATAGACAGATGTTTAAACAGAGCTTTTGAGCATTTAAATTCAGCATTAAAAACAGTATCATCACACTAACTATAATAATCAGAGCATTTCATGTGAATCATTTTGTTACTAGTATTAGTATATGTGTTTCTGACATTTATTGAGCACTCCCTATGTCCAGGCACTGTTCTAGGCTCATTACATATATTATTGAATGTTCTTCATGAGCCTAGAAGTGGCTACAATCATTGTCCCTATTTTAGAGATTAAGAAGCTGAAATTTAGAGAGGAAAAGGTAAGTGATTTGCCCAAGGTCACACAAGTAATAAGTACAGGACTGAGATTTGAAACCGAGCAGTTGAGTGTAGAAAACCACATTCAGCACCACTCATTGTCAAGAAAGGAGAGGGAGAGGGGAGGGTGTAGAAATTTGAAATACTATTTTTTAAGATGTACTTCATAGTAACCTTTTGAGATTTTTTTCTAGGTTAAAATACCGGTCCTGTGATTTACATACCTAAATGTGAAGTACCCCGTGCATGATAAACAGAAGTCATAGGGAATCCTAGCCCTGCTTTAGAATGGAAGTAGACACCAGACCAAAGAAGCAAAGCAATTAAGTATAGAAAGAGCCTTTTGTTTTTGAAAAATTACATATTCATAGTAACTTAGGAAATATTCTCACCTAATTGCCTGTAATATTAAAGGAATAATATTCTTATTTACAGTAGTTAATGAATAACATTTTTACTCCCTATTTTAATTTTTTTCTTTTAAATTAATTTGTTAAATCATACAACTGGATATAATTGCTTGGCTAGTACTTTTTTCCAGAAATAAAACATCTAATACATTAAACACAGTTTAGTGTTAAATGAATCTGTTACACTTTGGCTGAGTTTGGACCAAACCCTCTACTCGAGATGTTACATTTCCATGAATTTCCACTGTTTTTAATGTATTTAACTTAACTGGAGGAGTTTCTTCCTGAGAAACCGATTCAATCCCAGTCACCCAGAATGACATCCATGGGCAGCATGTCACAGTCCTGTCCAACAGCACTTTCTAGGACTCTGGAAATTTGAGTAGCCACATGGCAGCATTGAGCATCTGAATGTCACTAGTGCTACTGAGGAACTGAGTGGGTTTTTTTTTATTTTACTGTAAGTAACATAACATTTAAATAGGTCTCATGGCTACAGTATTGGAAGGTGCAGGAACTCAAGGAATCCATCATTAGTCAAATGACCTTTGGATTTGCCTTCTCTCTCTCTGTCTCTCTTTCTCTGGCAGTCTTCTTCAGCACAGCCCTTCCTTTGGTGTATAACCAAATTAGAGATGTCGGACAAGATAAAGGAAAATAAGATAAAAGTCCTGCCCTCCTTTCTTAGTATTACTGATGCTATATGTATGTTAACACCCTTTCCCTGAAATTCTGCATCAAAACCAATGCAAAGGGATTCTTTGAGGGAACATTATGCCGCTTCCCAGTGAGTGAGGGTACTATCCTGTGGGGACAGGGCCCTGGCCTCCTCAGGAGCCCGCCTGAGCCAGGGCCCCCTCTGTGGGGCCGTGTTCTGACTACTGGCACAGTTCTACAAGCAGTTCCTGGTACTTCATGTTTCTTTCTCTTCCAAAACCAGTTTTCATCATGCATATTTTCCCAGAAAACATCCATTTTGTTGAAGGTTTTCATAATGCTTGCATCATCTCAAGTAGCATTCTGTTGTGCTTTAAAAAATCTCTTTCTTTTTAGCAGTCATGTTTTCCTTATTATCACCCCATATTCATATTTTTTCTTTGCTTTTTAAAATCAGATTTGCTGGTGATTTCTTGGAAGTGTCGATTGATTCCGCTCCCTTTTTAAAATCTATAATTTCTACTCTGACTTTTTAAAAAAATTTTTTTAAGATTTTATTTATTTATTCATGAGAGACACACACAGAGAAAGAAAGAGGCAGAGACACAGGCAGAGGGAGAAGCAGGCTCCATGCAGGGAGCCCGACATGGGACTCGATCCCGGGTCTCCAGGATCATGCCCTGGGCCGAAGGCGGTGCCAAACCACCAAGCCACCTGAGGCTGCCCCTCTACTCTGATTTTTTTAAAAATATTTTATTTATTTATTCATGAGAGACAGAGAGGCAGACACATAGGCTGAGGGAAAGCAGGCTCCATGCAGGAGCCCAATGTGGGACTCCATCCCAGACCCTGGGATCACACCCTGAGTCAAAGGCAGACGCTCAACCACTGAGCCACCCAGGTGTCCCCCTGCTCTGATTTTTTTTTTTAAGATTTTATTATTTATTCATGATAGACATAGAGAGAGAGAGAGAGAGAGAGAGAGAGGCAGAGACACAGGCAGAGGGAGAAGCAGGCTCCATGCCGGGAGCCTGATGCAGGACCTGATCCTGGGACTCCAGGATCACACCCTGGGCCAAAGGCAGGCGCTGAACCATTGAGCCACCCAGGGATCCCAGCCCTTGCTCTGATTTTTGATTGACTCCTTCCCCTTGCTTTCCTTGGGTTTTGTTAGCATTCTTTTTGGTATCTCCTAGAGGAAAAGTTGAGACACCTTCCCTCCTAAAGGGCCTCACTCCCCACATGCCACCTGGGCCTTGGACCCATCTTCAAGTGGGGAGAATTAAGTCAAAGAGAGTTTCCTTAAGGGAATTGGTCTAGCCATGTGTCCAGGGCATTCCATCCCTGGAGAAGATGGCAGGAGTGTATTTTAGTGGCCGCCAGAACTCTGCACTGCATTGGATGAACTGGGGCAGGGTCCCTCTAGGTTACGTGGTGTTGGACATTTAGATAGGTTCTAGTACATTATTTCATTCCTGAGTCTAATCTTCCAACCAAGGGGAGAGTTTCAAATTTCTATAGTTTTAATTGGCCAGATCACAGGCATGAGGAATAACAGAAAGAAGACCACCTACAGAAACAGCTTCTGTGCTGCATTAAAAGGAATTTTTTTCTTTTTCTTTTTCTTTTTCTTTTTCTTGTTCTTTTTTTTTTTTTTTTTTTTTTTTTTTTTTTTTTTTTAGGATTTTTTTTTCTGGATTGTTTTTCTCATCCCCAAGTGCCCTGGAGCACTCTCTCCTTTCACACCGGCTGGTGTACTAGTCCTGCTCGGGCCCCATCCAGCATGGCACCTTCTGCTTTACTCAGCCAGCTGCCCAAACCAGCTGGGCAGGGGAGCCCTGGGACTTCATTCAGCGAGCTGGTGCTAGGTCCTTTGCCCGCATGACCAGTGAGTCACCTGTCCACCTAGTGCCTTAACACCCACGCTCCCCTCAGACAGACCCTGACAGCAGTTACCCAGGGTGCCAGGTGGATGTGCTGGACCTGATGCAGTTCCCAGCAGCCCAGCTCGCCCTTGCACGTGGTGGTTCAGGTTATTTGGCCTTTCCTTGACCCTGGTCATTCCTTTATGATAGACCTGGTAGAATTTCCTTGAATTTTCTTACGTGAGTCATGAGCCACCGGTTTCCAGGACTGGCATAGATCTTACTCCCATTTTTGGTCATTTCAGTAGGAATTTGGCCTTCATCTATTCACATATTTCTTATTTGGTAAGTGTTTAGTGGACATCTGTACTGTGTCAGATGGGGTACTTGGCTCTGGGGATGCGGTGGTAAGAACAACAAGCAATCACTCTCTCCATGGAGCTTATCATGGGGGAGCAGGGAGCACGTGAGGAGGAAGGGCATGAATCGTGTAACCACACAAAGAGATGAGATCATAATTCACAGGAGTGCTCCAGCACTTATGTTGGGGTCATTTTCCCAGGCACTGAGGTCAGGGAAAACCCATACAGTAGGGACTGCAGTGAATTTGGAGGATGAGTAGGAATTCTTGAGGGGAAAATGGGAGAGGACTTCCCAGCAAGGGAGCGTCATGTGCACCCACCCTCTGGTGGGAAGGAGCAGAGTGCTGGGACAGAGGTGGGACTGGGGGACAGTCCAAATTATGGTTTACCGAAATTGCTCAGCAGTGTGCAGATTGGGTCAGAGAAGCCATGGTGGATGGGTTCATCAACCTGCTAGGGGGCGGTTACAGTCATCCAGGCAAAAGATGACACTGACTGGGGTGCACATGGTGGTGGTGGAGATGGTAAAGGTGGGAAAGTCAAACATGTCAGCCTGAAGCCCATGTTCAGTGCCTGTGAGTTTCAGATCAGAGGGAGCCAGATTCCTTCCAGTTTCAGATCATTAAACATGTTCTTCCTTTCTGCTTCTTGAACCTTTTAAGCAAGAAAGGCAATTAACTTCTTGTTCTAATCTCTGCACATTATTGCCTATGCCTGACAGTGTCTGGAATATAGTGGTGAACATTTTATATTTGTTATTGAATAAAGGAATGACTCAGTGAATGACTGTCAGCTCTTCTCCTAAGCCTTTAAATCTTGCTTGAGACTAGCTATGTGAAGACTGTATCCATCAACCTCTAATTCAAGGGAGCACATGTTCCACTGTCTCTTTATACACCTGTGTCAGGTGTATTAATTGATGGCAGCTCTCTTTTCTCTCCAGATGTGACCTCCGAACACTTCTCCCAAAGCCCTTGAGGCAGCCTATACCAAGAACACTTGGCTTCCAACTTATTTGCTATAACCTATATTTTAACATTTTAACAGTGAATAGAAGATCATGAGCAAAGAGGAAGCTGACAGTGAATCCTCTATACTTCTCCTGTGAAAATGACTGTGACCCCAGGAGAGCCACATTCATCTTGCTCTTGAACTTTAGAATTGGCCTCTCTAAACTAGGGAAGAGTCCACCAGACCTCACTTCTGACATTAACTTCAGAGTACAAGGGTCCCCCGGGCCACTCTCAGGTTCAATAATTTGTAGAAGGGGACTCACAGAATCTAGTGAAAGCTGTTATGCTCACTTATGGTTTATTACAGCAAAAGGATACAGATTAAGATCAGCCAAGAGAACAGAGACACATGAGACAGAGTCTAGGAGAGTTCCAAATGCAGAGCTTCCAGTTGTCCTCTCAGTGGGGTCATGGACAGCACTAATTCCTCCTAGCAATGACGTGTGACAGTATATACACCAGGAAAGTTCACCTAAGTCTTGTATCCAGAGGTAGATCTGATACTGTGTAACCCAAAGCACCCCCAGCCCCCACCCCATAAGTCATTATATTCTCCTCCTGGCTCAAAGAGCCAGGTAAACAGACACTCCTAAAGGACATTCCCAGGACTTAGAGATGACCTCTCAGGAGCCAAGGGCAAAGGCCAGACTTCTCTTGGGCAGAGCTAAATTCTTTACCACACAGCTTCTATTACTCGTCTTCAATTTACTTCAATTTTTAATAATCTGATGCTATAAGCAGCTAAACATATACATAAAAATATTTTTATCTGTTTTTAGAAATGATTTTGCAGGATAAACATCAGATGGAAAACCTGGGCCTTTTCATGGGCATTCCACAGAGGATGGTTAGATAGGGAAATGGTTAGGTGAGGATAATGAGTTTCTGAACTCTGTGTTCACATCCGAAGCCTCTCAGGTACTAACTAGGATATGACTATGGCTGGTTATTGTAACCTTCCTATGCCTCAGTTTCCTTGTTGGTAGATGACAACAAAGATGGTACCCACCCGATGAGATAACGCATGTGAAGGCTGGAACAGTGCACCATTTATAGAAGTGCTCAATAAATATCACATACCATTCTTTCTATATTTATCATGAAAAGATTTATCAGCCTTTGGAAATAATTTTCCTTGGGAAGTTTTGTAGTTTCCCCTAATTTTTTTTTCATTTTCACACCTTCATATCTCTTAACACAAGTGAATATAGGAAATAACCATCTTTCTTAAGAAATTGTGTATCTGTTTGACCAGGTAAGTCTTGAGTTAAGAGAGGCATGAAGTGTCCTCCCCTGGGACAAACATATTCTAATGAGTCTGGGAAATGGAAATTCTTGGCAGATCTTTGCTACAAATGGTGGGCAGATTTAAAGATTAAAAAAAGACATGTCATTTTCCCAAGTTGCTACTAAGAAATCTAGAAGATTTGGGGAAAAATAAGTTAACTCTCAAGTCAGTAATTTTAGGGCTGATGCTCCAAGCCCAGATTTCACTCGTCTCGCTCCACCAGTGGACTCCTTGAAGACTTGTCTATTTGCAAGTATCATTGTGCCAGAGCTCAAATAGAGCCTGCCAGCCTTGGAAGGGGCTAATTGGCCTTTTGGAGACCATTTAAAACTGAATGAAGCACCAGAGCTTTCTGTGATGTTAGTAGAGCCTTGAGTTTGTGCCAGCCATTAATTGTTTTTTGGGCTTTCCTGTGAAGACGGCCGATCTTGAGACTTGGCTTTCTGCTTTGCCATCTGTGAGCTACACTTGTCCACATGTGATGTGTATTAAGATTATTTTTCCAGGGAGCATCGCTTTAATATTTTTCTGTATTAAAATATATTCACACTTAGATTTTATTGAACATGTTCACATTTAGATTTGATGTT
The DNA here is from genome assembly GCF_003254725.2 of Canis lupus dingo. Lineage (NCBI taxonomy): Eukaryota > Metazoa > Chordata > Mammalia > Carnivora > Canidae > Canis > Canis lupus. The sequence continues at coordinate 57,280,012 of NC_064251.1, read as the reverse complement.
CTTGTTTTCACTACTCTTGTGCTTTGGGGTGGGGGTGGGGTCCTTGCTGTTCAGCATCTAAAGACTGTGGAGGCCAACTGTGTGAGGACTTGGCTGACAGAGCTTCAGAAAGACCGTTAGCTTCTAAGCTGGGCCCTCCAACTGTCATTGGATTTGGCTTGCTTATAGGATGGATACAGACAGACAGACAGAGGCTTTGCACGTGATGACCCAGCCACCTAACTGTGCATTTTCTTTTCCCCTAGCTTATTTCCAGTGATGCTGATGGAGCCATCCAAAGGGCTGGAAGATTCAGAGTGGAAAATGGCTCCTCAGATGAGGTAAGGAAGCCCCCCTACCACACACACACACACACACACACACACACACACACACACACACCATGTTGTCGCCAAGCCATGGTTATAGCACCTGGGATATACCAGTAAGCAGTTTGTGCTGCTTGTTACCACAGAACACTTCTCTAAATGCAGCCTGGGAAGGGTTCAGTGGAGCTCTTCAGAGCTTTGCTTGAAGCAGATGTGAAGGGAAGGTGCTATTATTCTTTGTGTGGAAGGTGCTATTCGTAGGCACCTTTAAAAGATCTATAATAAAGCGAGGGAGACATTAAGGTGGTCTGCCAGCAGTGGGACCAAAGAAGAATTCACAGCCAGGGCACTCTTTGCAGGTGGCCCCAGAAATCCATCTCCTCCCTATGCCAAGCCAGTAAGCTGGGTATTGCTCTGTAAGCAACACAGGGTCCAAGAGAGAGATGTAAAAGGCACTACAATTACCAAATGTCATCTTATTCAGGGAAGACACCAGAAAAGGTGTCTAGAAAGAGGGCTTGGACCTCCTGGTCTTCCTTCCTGCCTGCTACAGGAATTCACGTTGCTTGTCTTTCTTCTTCAGATTCCCACTGCCTGGTCTATCCCTAAAACTGCAGAGTGTGGTGTAAGCCCCCCATGCTTTCCATCTTTGCCACTTCCCTGAGAGGTAGGCCGTCAGAGTGCTTTAGCACCCCCACTGCAGCTTTGGAGTCGGACAAACATAGGTTCAAGTTTTTGCTCCCCCATCCCCTAGTTATGTGACCCTGAGCAATTAACCCAGCCTTTCTGAGCCTCGGTTTCTTCATCTATAAAATGGAATGTGCCTCAGGATTATTAAAAAGAGTTAGTGAGCCAAGCTTGTAAAGCTGTCGGCACTATGTCCACCATATGTAAGCAGTCAGGAAGTGACAGTTATACTACGGACGATGGTGGGGTTGTTAACATAACTACTGCTGTACTGCCAGCCTTGCTTTCCTGACCACCTCCTTGATGAAATTCTTGGTGAAGGGCTATGGATTTAACATGAAAGGCCATAGCATTTTGGAAGTTGTTTCTCATCTTCAACTTTGGACTTAACTTCACATACCCAGACGTGGTACCTTCACCATTGCTCTGTGAGGTGCAAAGAGGCCTGTCCCATCTTAGGCTGGACTTCTGAAGAGGTGCCCACATATTTCTTGTCCAGAATGATGTCAGCCAACCCACACAGGGGAAGGAAGTCCTGGGGGAATTTGCTTCAGAAGCTTGGAAACAGCCGTCCTCAAATGGGCCAGCTCCTGAAACGAGATAGTCTTATTACCACCGAAATGGGCAGCCAGCTGTGTACCAGGAGCTAAGCCAGGAGCAGAAACACTGAGTCCTCATTTTCCAGTGTTCAGAAAGCTAGCAGCCACCATGCTGAGTTTCTACTTTGAGAACCTAAGTACCAGAGACCCTGGAGATTGCTGTACCTTGAGACATCCTTGTGCTCCCAAAATTTTTGCAAAACTTTAGCCCAGCCTGAAATTGAGCAAACTGTACTAGACTTTCCCCACCCCACATAAGCACAACTCTGCTCCCTGCCAAAACGAGTTTCTAGAGGAAATCCACATATCCTAAGGAAGACGTAAATGTGGTCCTAGGATCACTAAACACTCCTCACCTGTCTGTGTCATCTGCCCCTGCCACATGCCAAAGGACATGTTCTGGACCTGGTCAGGGATTAGAAGTCACCTCTGGAAGATTGTGGGCAAGAGTGGCTCTAGAGTCAGACTGCTTGGGTTCAAATGGTGAATCTACAACTCAGCCGCAGTGTGACTGTGGACAGTTCACTTAACATCTTTGAAACTATTTGGTGAAGTTATTGATTTCACAAATCACTGTGGTCTATTGTGTCTAAAACACAGCCCTGTCTCAGATTGCCTCTCTGGGAAATATGATATCAAGACTCAAATAGTGTTTTCAATTTTGTTTCTACCAGAGCCACTGAGCATGAGTGCTGAGTTGGAGCACCGTGGCTGTGTTTTATATTGATGGTCTCCAGCTAAAAGCCTGCGGCCAGTGTTAACGTACACTCTGATAAAAGACCTGAGTGCCCAGGAGACTCAAGGAAACCAAGCTGGCTTGCTCAGAGTCAGTTAAAGCTGTCAGTGCACTAGAAGGGACAATATTTGTAGCTGCTTAAAATTTTTCAAACACACTAAGAAACAAATTGCAAAGTAATTTCATTACTGGGTTATTTCTCCTTTTATTATTGCTCTTTAAGTGTTCTTTATACAGTACGGATCCAAGACCCTCATCAGATCTGTGATTTGCAAAAATTCTCCACCATTCTGCAGACTGCCTTTTCACTTCCTTGATTGTGTCCTTTGAAGCACAGATGTTTTAAAATGCAATAATGTCTCCTCTACCTAGCTTTTCTTTGGTGGCTTCCGCTTTTTGTGTCATTTCTAAGGAATATTTGCCTGGTTAAGGTGGTTCAGTCACTTCTTACTCTTCCATTGAAGACAATGTTGAATTTGCCTTGATTTCTTTACACAGTCAGTATAATGGTTTTACCATCTGTGATAGGTAATTTCACGATGTGACATTGCTGGGGCTATTTTTTGTGTGATTTTTCTCTTGGCCTGTGCTCAGGGCTTAGTGGCATTCTGTGTGTCCCTGTGTGCATGGCCACCTTATAGTGTGCTGGTATTGTTCTCGAAAATGAATTTTTAGGACTAATATGAGGCCCAGGTTGAGTCACCTTTTGCTAAGGAGTGTTATAACATGATTTAAAATAAGAAATGGATATTTTATCTTTTTCTCAGTTCCTGACACAGAGCTGCCCAAACCTGTGAATTTCCTAAGTGCAAGAGTGAGAGTTGTGTGTCTTTTGTCATATTAATGAAGTGACTTTTGGAAAGCCCCTAGGAAGGGGGGAGTGCTGGTCACAGAGAAACCTCCCATACAATTAGAGGGTTAGAACTTTCAGCCCCATCCCTGACCTACAACCTCGGGAAAGAAGCTAAAGATTGAGTTCAGTTGCCAATGGCCTGTGATTTAATCAAACACGGTTTGATTGATGATTTAATCAATCCGTGAAGCCTCTGTAAAAACCCAAAGAACGGGATTCAGAGAGCTTCTGGGCTGGGGAACACGGGGAGACTGTGGGGGCAGTGGCACATCCAGAGGGCATGGCACCTCTGCACCCTTCCCCATACCTTGCCCTATTCATCTTTTCCATCTGGTGTTCCTGAGTTATATTCTTTTATAATAAATTAGTTAGTAGAATGTTTCTCTTGAGTCCTGTGAGCCACTCTAACAAATTAATTGAACCCAAAGAAGGGGTCATTGGATATCTTTGGGGGTGGGGTGGGAGGATGACAGTCTGGTAAGACTGAGCCCTACACTTGTGGGATCTGAGGCTGTCTCCAGGTAGATGGTGTCAGAACAGAGCTGAATTTTAGAACACCCAGCTGGTATCAGAGAAATGCTTGGTGATGTGGGGGAAAAATACATATTGGAATTGATGTCAGAATTGGAGGGAGGGTTTCCATTTTCTTTTGTCAGACACTGTAAACTAAATTCCTAGCATGAGACTTTCCAAACCACCCTGGTGCTGCAGAACAGAGCAGCAGGTTTACATGAAGTCTGGTTTGTGGGCACAACACTCAGAGATGTTCCCCGCTCAGCTCTGCTCAGCACGACAACCATCCCTGTAGTCTTTGGGGGTACAGGGGGGCTCTTCCAATTCACCTTTTCTTTGAACGTGCATCCCTTTGGGGCCCCAGCTTAATGTCTGGTGGGTCTCCTATTAGACTTAACTGCCTTAACAGGTCTGGGAGTTTGATTTTTTTGCCCTCTTGCCCCATGAGGCCACCAAAACCCAAGTTTCATTTTGTCAGAATTGACAAATATCCTCAACCTAAGAAGATTTCCATAGTCCTCCTACCTCTCTGGGCTCCTACTTGCCTCTTGTTTGGATTAGTAATTCCTGACTATCTTGTAAGCACTCCAAGGGCTTTTAAGGAAATGATTTTAATATCTTTCAAGTAGTTTTAGTTTTTTCCATGGGAGTGTTGGTTGAATAACCTAGCCCACCATTACCAAAAATAAAAATTCTATCAGAAGTGCTTTTCATGTGATATGTCATTCATTCAACCCTCATTTTTGAGGATCCTTTCTTGGTGCCAGGTTGTCTATGCCCTGCTGATGTAGGAGTGAGTAGGATTGCTGCGGTTCCTGCCCTAGTGACCTCACAGATTGGCAGGGGAGGGAAGTCCATAAACAGGATGACAGCAAGTACTGTGGGGAAAACAAGTAGCGGACATGGTGCAAAGAGGAAGAGCCCTACTTAGCTTGGATGGTCACACAGGGCCTCACCAGATATCACAGTGAGCCCAAGGCCTCTGAGCAGTGCACTCAGATCACTGGTGGTAAAGGACCAGCTTTTTAATTTCTGATCTGTTGTAGAACTCAGTGTGGTCCTACCTGCATGACCAGTATGCAGCACCCCTTCATGTAACTCCCCACCAAATTTAGTAAATCTGAGATATATCTGGACTCTTTTTAAAGAAATGAATCCAGGCAGCCCCGGTGGCACAGCAGTTTAGCGCTGCCTGCAGCCCGGGGTGTGATCCTGGAGACCTGGGATTGAGTCCCACGTCAGGCTCCCTGCATGGAACCTGCTTCTCCCTCTGCCTGTGTCTCTGCCTCTCCTCTCTCTGTGTGTCTAAACAAACAAACAAATAAATAAATCTATCTTTAAAAAAAATAAAGAAATGAATCCACTGAGCATGATTTCGGTGTCACAGTAATGTCAAAATGCTTGTAAAAGTTTCTAATGCCTCTCTGTTGCCATACACTTTGTTATGGAGTGGTAAGAAGTTTTCAGATCAACACCCGCCCATCAGCTATTCCTTACTGCCCTAGAGTCAGTCTAGGACCAAGGCATAAGCCCCTGCACCAGCTTCACCACAGTCAGCTCATCAGTACCTGCTTGAGCACATCTGCAAGAATGGGAGACTTGCCTCCTCCTTGATAGGTTGTTTTTCTGTGGACACTAGCTGAGTATCCTACACTTCAATTCCATTCTGACACTAACTACCTGGGGTTAGCCCCAAAAGACTGCCTCACTTCAGACCCCAGTTGCAAGTATCAGGTCCCCAGGTCACCCACATTTCTGCCTCATTTGGCTACAAAGTCAGGGGTTCCCACAACCCCCCTCCTCAGGTCCAATAATTTGCTAAAACGACTCATAGAATTTAGGGAAGCACCTCACTTACTATCACCAGTTTATTACAAAGGATATAACTCAGGAACAGCCAAATGGGAGAGATGCACAGAATAAGGTATTGGGGGGCGGGAGCCAACAGAGAGCTTCATGCCCCTGTTATGAGGACCACACTCCCAGCACTGTGATGTGTTCACCAATTCAGAAGCTCCCTGGACCCATCATGAACGGGTTTCATCACATATCATGTTTCATCGCAATGATCAAATCATTGGCCATTGATGATTAAATCAGTCTACACTCCCTCCCCTCCCACAGGGTCCAGTGTGGGGCTGAAAGTTACAAGCTTCTGATCAAGGCTTGATCTTTCTAGCAACTGGCCCCATCCTAAAGCTCTGCAGAGACACAGCAAGAGTCACCTCATTGGAGCAAAAGGCATTCCTATCACCTTCATCATTCAGAAAATCTCCAGGGTTCTTTTTATTGAACAGAATTCATATGTCTATATTTTCCACTCAGAGTTTCTATTTACATTTTCTGTAAGGCTTGGTCCTCTTAAACATGATGGGCTCCCAAGCATTCCAGGATATCTGCTGTTTTTCTCCTAAGATGTGGACTTGATTCCACTCATCGTTATCCTCTCTGCTGCTTCTGGGCCACATGTGAGCTTATTAATGTTAAGTTGAAGTGGTCAGAACTGAATTTGGAGCTCCAGGTACACCCCACACAGCCACAGAGTGGAACAGGCTCATCCTCTTCCTTGCTGTGCACACTCTCTTTTTATGAATCCAGTGATTCATTATGAACCCTTGATATGCTCCCCCTTACCCCAGTCTTCCTCATGGTGCAGTGGAGACAATTTTGGAGTCAAATGAGCTTGAGTTTAGGCCTCACTCTATCACTTACCAGTTTATGACTCAACTTCTCCAAGTCTCAGTTTCCTGTTGGGTAAAATGGGTGCAAATTCCTGCTTTGTCCCACCTGGCCTTCCCCATCCTGTACTTGAACAATTGGAATTTGTCACCAGTTGTAGTATTTTCCATTGTCCATACTGAATTTAATCTCATTTGTGTGTCCATAATTGCTAATTGTCAAAAGGTTTTTTTTTTTGACGTCTTGATTCTGTTGTCCTATTAGTTAACCCACTGAGAAGTTTTATATTACCTTCAAATGTTCTTCTCCTGCCATCTGTGTGCTCATTCAGATTTTTTTTTTTATGATAGTCACACAGAGAGAGAGAGAGAGGCAGGCTCCATGCAGAGGGAGCCCGACGTGGAACTCGATCCCGGGTCTCCAGGATCGCGCCCTGGGCCAAAGGCAGGCGCCAAACCGCTGCGCCACCCAGGGATCCCTCATTCAGATTATTAATTAAAGTGAGTGTGACCCTTGGGTGGATCACTGGAGACCTCCCTTACAGCTCACTTGTATATATCAATTAGTATATTGTGGAGCAGAGGGACAATCTCTCAGCTTTTTATAAATCTATCTTCCTTCGTGTAGGAGGATTCTCTTATACATTGTTGGGGGCTATGTAAACAAGTACAATCTTTTGGGAGGGCAATTAGCAATAACTAAAAGTGAGCACACCATTTGGGCAGCAGTTCTGCTACAGTGTGTATTGTAGCATCATTTAAAATAGGAAAAAAAAAATCACCTGGAAACACCTTCCATTTCCACCAGTAAAGGAATGATTATATAAATTATAATACATTTATACAGTGGAATTCTTAGTTGCTGTTAGAAAGAATGAAGTAGTAGTATATATAATACCATAGAAAAATATAGTTAGGCCTAAAAGCAAGTTCCAGAATTAGTATATAATTCCATTTCCTTAACAAACAAAAAAGTAAATAAGTTTTTCCATATGCAAGAAAGTTCCCAAAAGGATACATAAAAATTAAGCAGTAATTGCTTCTGGAAATTGGAGAACCTTGACTTCCCATGTCAGGTCCTTTTATGCCATTTACATATTTTACACATCCCTACTCAACTGTAGTGTTTAATTTTTCTAAAAATCTCCATACTCGTTAAAAAGAGCACGGTAGATCTAATGTACTGACATAGAAATATTTCTAAGATATTTTTTAAGTGTTATTTATTCACGTAATCTCTGTACCCAGTGTGAGACTTGAACTCACAATTCCAAGATCAAGAGTCGCATATGCTTCTAACTGAGCCAGCCAGGTGCCCCTAAGATATTTCCTTTAGTGGAAATAATCAAGTTTCAGTGTAATAGCTCCACTAGCATCCCATTTATGAAAACAAATTCTGCGTATATATGCATATATGAACATATGTGTATGTGTGGACATGGGTATGAAGTTGTGATGTGAGCATGTATGTATACAGCAAACACACATTTATAAATGCATACAAAGGCCTAAGACTATCCACACCAACCTGGTAGAATGGTTATCAAAGGAAAAGGATGTGCACAGGGGCAGGGGGGAAGGAAAAGAAAAGAATTTTACTTTGTGTGTGGTTTCACTTTTTTCAACCCGCTTATATTTATTTGCATTTGCAATTCAAAAGTTTTTAGTGTATCTTTTTTTAAATCCATCTTCTTTGCTGCCAGCATTCTCTCAGCAATTTAAACTAGAAACTGAAGTAAAGTCCATTTAAATGCATCGTCTCATTAATTGAACACACTCTGGAAAAGACCATAAAAACTCCCACCAGGTGTTATATAAGACCAGGGGTCTCATCTGTAGTCCAAGTGTGTTGTGTAGATCGCCTGCTTAAAGTTGAACATCAGCAAACATTCAGATAAAATGAGGGTGTTATGTGTAGATTTTGATTACATTCTCCTCAAAATATCCTGGCAGATTTGCTCAGTCCTCCTCCTTCACATCCCACAAGTATAAATGGGATTTAAAAAAAAAATAAAGTGAAGGGGCGCCTGGGTGGTTCAGTTGGTTAAGGGTCGAACTCTTGGTTTCAGCTCAAGTCATGATCTCAGGGTCCTGAAATGGAGCCCCATGTCGGGCTTCACACTCAGCAAGGAGTCTGCTTCTTCCTCCCCCTTCCCTTCTACTCTCTCTCTCTCTCTCTCTCAAATAAAATCTTAAAAAAAAAAAAAAAAAAAAAAGACAATGAAGGAGACAAGAAGCTATTTCAGGCTTTGGAATTTGATGCAGGAGTGATTCAGGATTTCTTAGTCTCAGGACTCATTTAACACTGTGGGCATGTTCAAGGCATGTCTGCAGCATAGAATAATTTGAGTTTATTACTCTTCATAATACCTTCTAGCAAACATGTGTCTAAAAGGGCACAAAAATAACTCTGGGCGTTTGCAATGTTAATCTTTAGTTGTCTGGCAAATGTGCCCATCAGAGTCTTTCCTCCAAACTTGCTTGTTGATGTCAAATAAATGAAGCATTCTGGTGTCATTGTCACCTTAAAAGTTGTAGATGAAGCTTCCATATCTCCAAAGTCCTCTGTAAAATAAGTCATACTTAAAAAGAAGTAAGGTTTATTGCAAAATTAAAGCCATGATTAGGCATTACTATGCCCACTCTAGAACCGCTAAAAGGAAAATCCCTGAAATGCTAAAGAGCTAGCCAGAGGACGAGGAGCAACTAGAACTCTCCACATCTTGCTAATAGTGTAGGTTGGCTCATCCCCTTTGAAAGTTTGGCCATATCTACTAAAACAGAACATCTGCCTCCCCTGGTCCCTCCTCGGGGGATGCATACCCAACAGCCATGAGTGCTTATGTCCACCAAAAGACAAACACAAGAATGTTCTATGACTTTATTCCTAATGACCCCAAACTGGAAAGAGCCCATATGTCCATCAACTGGAGAATGAATACATACACCGTAGTGTTCATACTGGGGGTGGGTACTGCTACATGGCAGCAGAAGAGACCGAACTGTTGCCACATCCCCAAGGGGATGAACATCACAGGCGTGATGCTAAAAGACAAACTCGACTCGAATAAATACACAAAATATGATTTCATTTCTATGAAGTTCAAGTGCAAGTAACACGAATAGTGGTTATAGAAGTCAAGATAATGGTTGCTTTTCAGGATATGATTGGGCACTGACTGGGCAAAGGAGTGAAGGAGCCTTCTGGGGTACCGCAAATATTTTCTGGCTTGATCCAGGGAGGGGTTATGAGGGTGTATACATATTTGAAAAATCATTTACTCGAAATTTGTGCCCTTTACTGTCTACTTCCGGTATTTATTATCATCAGAAACTGGAACTCATTTTTGGAGTCATTCTGACAGTTCCAGTCTTGGCCAGGGGGTGCTTCTTGTTTTGTTTCTTTGCTTTAATCTCCTTTCTTTGTCAGTTCCTGCATTTGTTCTTGTCTTTACACCTCATCATATGTGATTTTAACCATGGACAAGAAGTCTCTCACTCTGTGAGACTCATAACTTTTTTGGTGTTGGCTCTCCCACCCCCCATCCTCCACCCCCATTTTAGTTAAGGATTCAGTGAAGACAGAGGTTAAGTAGGCAGCTCTTTGGTCATTTAAAAACCTCATAATTGACACTTTGTACTTGATGGATATATGGGGCATGCTACCAGCCAAAGTCAGGCCCCTAACTCTGAGATAGATGCTCCTCCAAGGGGCATACCACCTCTCTCTGTGTTTCTCCATCCTGTGGTTGCCAGTGTTCAGACCTCTGGGAGAGCGGTAGGGGAAGCAGACTCAGTATTTCAGAAGATCTAGAGTATGGGGGTCAGTTTTTATGTCCTTTAACCCCCTTGGCAATCTGTGAAGCCTGTAGACCCCTTCTCAGAGTATTTTTGAATGCATAAAACAAAAACATAGGATTACAAAGGAAAACAGTTGTGTTGAAACAGTTATTGGAGGGGTGCCAGGGTGGCTCAGCCAGTTAGTGTCCAACTTTTGATTTCAGGTCATGACCTCAGGGTGGTGAGATCGAGTCCCACATCAGGCTCACACCCAGCATGGAGCCTATTTAAGATTCTCTCTCCCTCTGCCTCCCCGCCCGCCCCACCTCCCACATGCTCTGTAAAAAGGAAGGAAGGAAGGAAGGAAGGAAGGAAGGAAGGAAGGAAGGAAGGAAGGAAGGAAGGAAGGAAGGAAGGAAGGGAGGGAGGGAGAGAGGGAGGGAAGGAATCAGACTGATTTTTTTTTTTTTTTATGATAGTCACACACAGAGAGAGAGAGAGAGAGAGAGAGAGAGGCGGAGACACAGGCAGAGGGAGAAGCAGGCTCCATGCACCGGGAGCCCGACATGGGATTCGATCCCGGGTCTCCAGGATCACGCCCTGGGCCAAAGGCAGGCGCCAAACCGCTGCGCCACCCAGGGATCCCCCAGACTGATTTTTTAACCTAATTTTTGACACAGTAATATATGTCCTTTTTTATCAGCACATTAAATAAATATAGCAGTAGGCTTACAGCTCCTGCAGTTTTGAACAGTGGAGATTGTAAACAGTATTCAGGATATCTGCAGTCACTATAATGAGTTCTGAAAATATCTGGTTTGTGTGTGTGTTTGAGGAGAGAGAGAGAGACATGGTTACCAGCTCTGTTCTACTGTAGTTGCATTTTGTTGGGGTTTTCTTGCATACATACGTAATTGAAAGAAACACATTTTTTTAAAGATTTTATTTTTAAATAATCTCTACTCCCAACATAGGGCTCAAACTTAAAATCCTGAGATCAGGAATCCCATGCTCTACTGACGGAGCCAACCAGACACCCCAAGAAATGCTACATTTTAATTAGAAGTTAGGGAAATAAACATTTTTTTCTTTACTCAAGCTCATGCCTGCCCTGGATTCTTTTAGATCCCCTGGCATAGAGCACTGCTTCTCAAAGTTCAGTGTTCCTCGGAATCACTTGGTATGCTTGTAAAATTGCAGATTCTAGGGCACCACCCACAGAGATCCCGCAAAGGAGTCTAGAATGGGCCCATGAGTAACATTTTAACAAATCTAGAAGCACAGAGCTAAGCTCTGGTGCTGTGCCACGCAAATCTGGGAAGTTCAAGAGGCCTAAGTGTCCTGGTTCCCTCAGAGTCTCCTCTCCCAGCTCTGCTGTTGATACCAAGGATCTAGGGCCTTGGGACAATGGCACAGACCATGATGGCATCTGACTGGCTAAGGCTGAGCTGGACCCCACCTGTATCTGGTCAGCTGATGCCTGATGCTGGCTGGTGGACCCCAAAGTCATACCACAGCTGCCTGCTCCCCCGGGCATAGCAGACTATGGATCAGCACTGCCAGTGGTTTATGATTATAAAGTGAATAGTGTTGACAATGAATCATCCAGAAATTCTACCGGGAACAAAATCCAATCATGTGCTCTTCTTGAGCCACACCAAAAGTTCAAAACTAAGAGGCAACATCTTGAACAGGGGATCAACATTAGTATCACCAATGAGGAACAGATAAAGGTCTTGAAATATGATAAGCTGAGAGGGACAAGTACCATTTGTGTAGCATCCCGACCAGGTATACATAGCCTGAACCTCATCATGGGGAAACATCAGACAAACCCAGAATGAGTCATGCTTGATTTTTAAAAAGAAGAGGGGAAATATGTGCTATATTCTTTACAAATGTCAGTCTTGTAAAGGACAGAGTCTGTGGAATGTTCCAGATGAAGGGAATTTATTTATTTATTTATTCATTCATTCATTCATGAGAGACACAGGCAGAGGGAGAAGCAGGCTCCATGCAGGAAGCCCGATGCAGGACTCAATTCCAGGCCTTGGGGATCACGCCCTGGGCCAAAGGCAGATGCTCAACTACTGAGCCACCCAAGTGTCCCAAGATGAAGGGAATCTAAAGAGAAATGATAACACAATCATCCTGTCCTCAAGAGGGAAGATACTTTAAATGGAATTTTTAAGTCAATTGACAAAATTAGAATACAGATGGTAGATTAGAGGTACCATATCGATGTTAAATTTATAAAAGTTGGTAAAGCTGTATTGTGGTTATGTAAGAAGATATCTCTGTTCTTGGGAAATACACAGTGAGGCATTTAGGGATAAAGGGCTATTATTTGTGTGTTTTAGTCATAAATGGTTCAGAAAAAATTTGTGTAGACAGTGAGCAAATTAATAAATGGGATAAAATATTAACAGTAGGTAAATCTGATAAAGGGTATACAGATGATCTTTGCAGTCCTATTCTTCCAACTTTTATGTAAACTCAAAATTATTTCCAAATTAAAAAATATATATATATATAATCAGTAGCTGGTTTTTTTAATTCAAGAAAATTCAATAAAGGCACAATAATGCTAAGAAACATAACCTACTTTTTACTCTTTGAAGAGTAAAAGGGCAGAACATAAAAAGACAGACAATGACATAATGATTAAAATTTTTCAAAAGAAAAAACCAGTCCTCTTAAATTGGCACTGACTCGGTTTCAGCTCCACTGCTTGTGAGCTTGGCAATCTTAAGCAGCGTAGCTTAAATGTCCCAGCCTCACTTTTTTCATCTGAAATAAAACCTATGTCCTAAAGTTGGTCCTAAAGATGCTATGGAGCTAATGTATATGAAGTGTTTGTCCTGGTGCTTGGCCCTGAAAGCTCTTTCTCTGAGTGTCAGCATTTCCAGAGCATGAGAAAGACAGCATCCTAATTCACTCTATAAGTAATATAACCCTAAAAATACCCTGGTGGAAATACTTACAGAAAAGAAACCTATAATTTCCATCTCACTAAAAATTATGATACATAATTTTTTTAATCCAGTAATGTATCAAAAGAATACTGTATACCATTACCTAGTAGGATATATCCCAGAAATTTGAGGACCATTCAGCATCAGAAGAGCCAGTAGTATAATTCATTACATTACTATAATTTTCCCCCATTTAACATATTCTCTCAATAGTTGCCAAAAAACTTTCAGTAAAATTTGATATTGATTCCTGAGAATGGCCTCTTTATAAGCGTGGAATTGAACATGGTAAAGCAAGTGACCACAAACATCTAGTAAATCACCAGAGGCATGTCGGAATTGGAATATGTTCCAAGTATTCTGCCGTATACACATGGCACAAAGTAGATGTCAGTGGAGTTTCAGTATGATTGCATTTTGGTAAGAAACATACGTAGGTATGTACATGTAGGAAAAAATGAGAGGAAACCATACCAAATCATTCATAGTGTGACTACCTTTTGAGAAAGGATTCAGATTATTCATTATGTTTATCCATAATTTCCCCATTAATTGTGTTATTTCATGACAAATTTTAAAAATTCAACAAAAAAATATGAGCTCCAATAAAGAGTCTGCAGAGATGTATTCCAGGTGAAAGCTGTTACCAGGGTACCAAACAGAAGGGCGTGCCTCTAGGGGGCACCATCTCCCAAATATTTGGAAGCTTCGGACCAGAAAGGAGAGAAACTTCGTTATACTGAAGGTGGAAAGAGCTGAACCCACTGGTTCGCTCAGTTCTTTTTCCTATACCCCAAGAACCTTCACAATGCTTCTATGATGTGGATGTGTTGTCTTTTCTAATGAGAATATGCGGGTACATCCCTTTTTGTATGGTTTTGACAATGACTTTGGCCTCTGGTTCATTGGCCACTTCTTGTTTACTTTCTGAATATGCCTCTTAATGGCACAATTTTGTTCAGTTACAGAATACAACTGCTCTGCCAGGTACATGGCGAAGAACAGACGTGCACTTAGAGAACCCAGAGTACCACACCAGATGGTATTTCAAGTATTTTTTAGGACAAGGTAACTATGCCATTATGGTGGTTGGGAAGAAAGAATATTCAAAATGAAAATCAAATGTTGATGTGATTTTTTTTCTGGTGTCCCTACCAGTTTAGGGACATTAATGTCAGGTTAATAGTAAGCTTTGTAGATTTAAAGATATAATTCAGTCTCGGCCCTAGGATTTTCACTAGGATAATAGCTATTTGAGACATAAGAATTTGCAGGGTAGAAAACAACTTTAGACCTAACAAGACAAGTGTCCTGTCTATAGTGGGTTTTGAATACTTAATTCAAGACAATGAAGCAAATAAGTGGATACCTGAGCTCCAGGGCCACTATGGAACTAGAGACACATTGTCCTGACTCTGAAATAGGTCTGGATCCTGGTTCTGCCATTCTTAACCACAGGACCTTACCCCAGTCACTCTCCACTTCTCTGAGATTTATTTCTTTATCTCTAGAGTGGAGGTATTACTTTTATATACCTGGTAGGTTTGAACAGGAGTTTCAATGAGATATGCTGGAGAAACAGCTAAGCCTGGCACAAAGCAAGAACTCATTCATTAATAGTGGTGTACATTTAAAGTGAAGGGCTCAGGTGAACATATATGGGAAGGTGGAAAATGGAACTGTAGCTAACAACAGAAGAGACTGGGAATGGGAAAATAATCACTGGTGCAGGATAAGAGAGTAGGTAGATAAATTGCTTATCAGGCTAATGCATGTGTTTATAGAAGATGTGATTCTGGAGACTATATACAATGAGAGTTATCAGACCCATATGATGTCTTTTTAAAAATCTGATACTGTTTTATTCTAAGAAGTTTGCTTACTGGACAAGGCATATTTCTTTATAAAGAAGGAATTCGGTGGAAAAGTTGTTATCCTCCCAAATGCTTGAAAGCATAGTGCCCAGAGCAGTAGTGACTTTAGAGAAAACTGGTGCAATCTGTTCAGATGCCAAGAAACTCAGAGGTAAGGCAGGCTCAGGAGTTGGTAGATTCAGAGGCTCAGTGGTGCCATCAAGGCTGGCCCTCCCCAGGGTTACAAAGTGGTTACAGCACTTACAGGCAGCACTTCTAGACACTGCCATGTCCAGAGGAAGGAGAAGGCCATCTTCAGGAGTGAGGAAGCCTTTCTAGAAACCTCTCGATGCATTTCTCCTCCTGTCTCATTGGCCAGAATTGAGCTCATGTTCATTTCTGATCGAATCACTGCTAAGAGGAATGGGAGGGTGTGATCAGGTTCTTTCCCCAGCTGGGTTTGGGATTCTTGTTCCCTGCTCACATGGGAAGGAGAAAGTGTCTGGAAGAACCAGCGTATCCTCCCTGTTCTAAAGCTGTCTCTTTTCCAGTCCATCAGAACTACATTGGAAACGATGCAGAGAAGAGCCCCTTCTTCCTGTCTGTGACCCTTTCTGATCAAAACAATCAGCGTGTCCCTCAATACCGAGCAATTCTTTGGAGGAAAACAGTAAGTACCTGGCTTGCACCTGGAGCATCGCCACCACTCAGAGTTTGATTAGTGTCATAGTCCGAGTGGTTCAGGTGAGCCTTCTTCTATGAGGTTCTTTAAGTTTGGATCGTTTAGAGGTAGGGCCTTCAAGCTCTGCGTGTAACCACAAGATCCCCCATACAAACCTTTTCCTCAGTCTCTGGCCAGTGGAATACAGAAGTATATTTTGAGTATTAATCTTAGCCATTACTAAGACAAACTGATCAGCTGGCTCACCTTCAACTAAAACCCAAAATTTATTGGAAGAATATAATACTATTACAGGGATACAGCCCTGTATCCTGTTTCCCTGGGCCATTCAGTCAAACACTAAATTGGCTGAGCCTCTAGAATTCCTCTGAAACTTAGCCCCTTTCGTCAGTTTTTTGAGGTAGAAAAATGACTGGAGACTTAACAAGGCAGGTACCTCCACTCCGTGATGGGATCTGACAGCAGTGAACTGAATGAAGGCAAATCCTTTCAACTCAGGAATGCGGGCATCCCTGTAGCTCAGGAAAATTCTCTTACGTTCACTATCACTGCTACTTCTCTTTTCCAATTTTTTCTAGTAATTCTTACAGTTGATCTCCATCTATCACCTTTTAACCTTTTCTCATTATTTTCTTTCCTTAGGCTTTATTTCCCTTTGCTTCCCAGAGAATTTTTTCATAGGCTTATGGACACTGGAAAGAGCAAAGGGTTTGGAGTTAAGCAAACCAGGGTCAAATTACATCAGTACCAAATTCATTAATGTCAGTTTGAGAAAATTGCTAATGCTCCATTTTCTTCTTTGTAAACTAGGGAAAGTTCTCGGCTGTGATTCACAGGTGCTGAGGACTATATTAAGTGAGATCTTGTTTGAAAATCCACATTACACTATGTCCCAAATCATCAAATCTTAAATGGCTTAGACACCTGAAGGATAGAACATTTTACTCTTGAATCAATGAGTACAGTGTATAATTAAGAAGCAATGAGATAAACTACACTCAGAAAACATTAGTCCTATTATGTGGTAGTCTTGGGTGGAGGTTTTTTTTTTTTTTTAAGATTTTATTTACTTATTCATGAGAGACAGAAAGAGGCAGAGGGAGAAGCAGGCTCCCTGCGGGGAGCCCAATGCAGGACTTGATGCCAGGACTCTGGGATCACGCCCTGAGCCGAAGGCAGATGTTTAACCACTGAGCTACCCAGGAGCCTCGGAATCTTGGTTTATGGATGCATTTGTTGAGAGCCATTACTTAATCATTGCATGCTGATTTTTATCTCAACAACACAGTATCTCAAAAATTGCTACATACATCTTTTGGGGAATGAATACAAAAACTTAAACAGTAATTTTTTATATACACTTTTTAAAAAACAGTAATATTTTTACATACACTTTAAGAAACAGTAATTTTTTATACACACACATATATGAACACATTTTTTATGTGCTCATGTACATAAACACATTTGCATGCATGCATACATATACAGCAACTTCAAAAAACCCAGAAAGAATTTCTAGAAACCATTAGAGTAAATTGTAGTTAGGAACTTTTTCTGATGATTAAAAATAGTGATAGTACTAACAGTAAATCTTAACATTTTTGAGCACTTACTATATGCCACATACTATACTAAGTCTTCCAAATGCATTATCTCAATAGGTATGATTGTGCTTTAGGGGGGTTAAATGACGTGACTAAGGCCATATGCCAGGCGGTGGCAGGCCAAGCAGAAGGCAGGACTGTATGCGAGCTGTCAGCGCTGTACATAATTAATTTTGCATGTAATTCTTTGACTCACGCTGTTTCTCTCTCTAGACTATGAGCTCTATGAAGGTAGGGGACGTAACTGTTTTGTTCTCACCTGGCCTGGTACCTGACACATAGAAGTAGCTCAAGAAGTATTAACTGAATGAATGAATGAATGACACCAAAGTCCAGTCTAACCCATGTGCTCTGTTGGCACAGATAAATGTCCATGTTATGTTTATATAAATGTCCATGTTATGTTTCAGAAATTTTTCTCTTTTTAAGCAGATTTAGGGGAAAAATCTAATGTAAAACCAAGTTAGCTCTTACTCATGGATGATTCCCTGCAGAAGGGTTTTTGGCTCTCTCCTCTCTCCCCATGCCACTGAAATGGGGGTTGGTCTTGCCATCAGCAAAGCTGTCCTGAAGCAGAGTTAATACACAAGTGTATGAAGATAACATTGGAGAACTGTGCAAGTTGTTCTTCTTTTTTTTTTTTTTGTATATTTTTTATTGGAGTTTGATTTGCCAACATAAAGTATAACACCCAGTACTCATCCTGTCAAGTGCCCCCCTCGGTGCCCGTCACCCAGTCACCCCATCCCCCCGCTCACCTCCCTTTCCACTACTGCTTGTTCGTTTCCCAGAGTTAGGAGTCTCTCATGTTTTGTCACCCTCTCTGATTTTTTCCCACTCATTTTCTCTCCTTTCGCCTATGATCCCTTTCACTATTTTTTATATTCCCCGTATGAGTGAAACCATATGATGATTGTCCTCCAATTGACTTACTTCACTCAGCATAATACCAGTTCCATCCACATTGAAGCAAATGATGAGTATTTGTTGGCTATTGAGTATGAGTATTTGTATGGCTATTTGTTGGTTATGAGTATTCTAATGGCTAGTATTCCATTGTATATATAGACCACATCTTCTTTATCCATTCATCTGTCAGTGGACACTGAGGCTCCTTCCACAGTTTGGCTATTGTGGACATTGCTGCTATAAACATTGGGGTGCAGTGTCTCAGTTTTTCACTGCATCTATATCTTTGGGGTAAGCCCCCAGCAGTGCAATTGCTGGGTCGTAGGGTAGCTCTATTTTTAACCCTTTGAGGAACCTCCACACAGTTTTCCAGAGTGGCTGTACCAGTTCACATTCCCACCAACAGTGCAAGAGAGTTCCCCTTTCCCCACATCCTCTCCAACATTTGTTGTTTCCTGTCTTGTTAATTTTCACCATTCATACTGGTGTGAAGTGCTATCTCATTGTGGTTTTGATATGTATTTCCCTGATGGCAAGTGATGAGGAGCATTTTCTCATGCGCTTGTTGGCCATGTCTATGTCTTCTTTGGTGAAGTTTCTGTTCATGTCTTTTGCCCATTTCATGATTGGATTGTTTGTTTCTTGGGTGTTGAGTTTAATAAGTTCTTTATAGATCTTAGATACTAGCCCTTTATCTAATATGTCATTTGCAAATATCTTCTCCCATTCTGTAGGTTGTCTTTTAGTTTTGTGGACTGTTTCTTTTGCTGTGCAAAAGCTTTTTATCTTGATTAAGTACCAGTAGTTCATTTTTGCTTTTGTTTCCCTTGCCTTCATAGATGTATCTTTTAAAAACTTTATTTATTTATGAGAGACACAGATAAAGAGGCAGAGACACAGGCAGAGGGAGAAGCAGGCTCCATGCAGGGAGCCCGACATGGGACTTGATCCCAGGTCCCCAGGATCAGGCCCTGGGCTGAAGGCAGTGCTAAACCACTAAGCCACCCAGGCTGCCTTATAGATGTATCTTGCAAGAAGTTGCTGTGGCCAAGTTCAAAAAGGGTGTTGCCTGTGTTCTCCTCTAGGATTTTGATGGAATCTTGTCTCACATTTAGATCTTTCACCCATTTTGAGTTTATCTTTGTGTATGGTATAAGAGAATGGTCCAGTTTCATTCTTCTGCACGTGGCTGTCCAATTTTCCCAGCACCATTTATTGAAGAGACTGTTCTTTTTCCAGTGGATGGTCTTTCTGCCAGTTGTTCTCGAGGACACATATGACAGTCTTCCCACATTCACCAAATAAGAAGTGATCCTGCCCTTGTCCAAAGCCTCTTATCTTCTGTACCTTAAGACTTGTTTTCTGGCTTTTTTTTTCTTTTAAGATTTTATTTATTTATTTGAGAGAGAGAGAGAGATAGGGAGAGAGAGTCTGAGCAGTGGCAGCAGGGAGAAGGAAAGAGAGAAGCAGGCTCCCCACTGGCCTGGGTTTTTTTTAACTTATTTATTTAATATTTGCTAATTACACTATTCCAGGCTCTCTGTTTTAAATATTCTCTTTGGATAACTGTCTCTTTTGGACAAATAGTCTTTCCAATGTCTTTCCCCTCCCCCTCTTGAAGCTGCTATTTGGGTTCATGGGGACAGGGCTTGTGAGATCTCACAAGGCAGGAGAAGAGGACCTTGAGTCCACATGGGGCACTCAGGGTTTTTTTCTGGGTTCTGTTGTAGAGTGGCTGATCTGGTCTCTGAACTAGCAGCCACTGAGAGGTAACTGGTCCCCTCTGGCCTTTTAGGGTCGCTGGAAAGTACCCATCACTGAATCCAGGGTCCCAGCCATTTGCCCCTCCCAGTGAAGTCAATGTACACTGTGACCTCTGTGACCTGATCCCAGGTCTCTGCTAGTCACTTAGTCACTGAGCCTCTCAGCTCTGTCCCCTCTCACTGGCACTTTGCCTGTAAGCACGGGGCAGATGGGCAGGGGCAGAGAAGCATTGCTTTAGGCTTATGTTTCTAATCTTGCTGACCATCCATGCATGAAGCTGCTGAGTTACTGTGCCTCATCAGGTTCAAACAGGTTCTACCTGGACTTCGAGATTCCTACAGAAGGCCATGCCCAGGAAGTGAGTCCAGATATTCTTAGGTGCCTCCAGGTCCTATCTTGCTATATTTGCAGTATCCCTCACCTTCTTTGCGGCCTGCCCTCTGAATGGCAGAATCAAGGACCCTGGCATCTAACCTCTCAGTTTGTCTGCCTGCCTGCCTTCCACCAAACAAGAAAGGGTAGTCGTACTTCTGCCACCTCTCTGGATAGGATTTTGTCAATGTCCTGTCTTCTTCCTTCAGGCTGTAGCAGGTTACCAGGTACGGGGGTGGGGGGGCAGATACAGCGGGGGAATTTTGCTTATTTTAATTTCTAAAGATGTTGTCTCTTTTCCATTATAAATTGTGGTAAGCACTCTGAAGGAAACAAAGGCAGAATGAGACCAACTTCAGGTCAGAGAACACAGGAAAACTTTTTCAAGGAGGTGACATTTAAAGAAACCTGCAGGAGGAAAGAGAACTAGCTGCATAAAGAGTGGGGCAAGGGGCAGGTGGAGAGCATTCCAGGAAGAAGGAACAACAACGACAAGACAAATGAGGAGCTTTGGGACTCCTCTTGCTGGTATTAGGAGAAGCCAGGGAGAACTGACTTGGAGCCCAGGCTCCTTTGAAGGCAGGGGGGCTGGCAGAATGCGTAAGTCCCCTTCTGTTGAGAAGTGCCAGGCTCTCCAGAGCCTGTAACTGTGAGCCAGGGCAGGCAAGCATTTACCACCAACTACAAGTGGCAGTGCTTAAAGGATGTGAGGCAAAAAAATAAATAAATAAATAAAGGATGTGAGGCGCTGAAAAAGCAGAGCTCAGCAGGAGGGGTCAGTTGTGAAGCCCCCAACTAGTGCTGAACGCCACAGGAAATCCAAAGAAGCATGTGCCTCTGCCATGAGCTTGCACTTTTTAAAAAGATTTTATTTATTTATTTGACAGAAAGAGTGAACACAAGCTGGGGGAGTGGCAGGCAAAAGGAGAGGGAGAAGCAGATACCCCACTGAGCAGGGAGCCCCATGTGGGACTCGATCCCAGGACCCCATGATCATGACCTGAGCCAAAGGCAAACACTTAACCAACCGAGCCCCCCAGGCACCCTCTGAGATCACATTTTGTTCTAAAACAGACAAATCGCTAAATGTCTAAACCCTGATTTAAAGACTTTTGTCTATCTCTGTTGTGTTTCTTCTAAACACAAAGAAAAGACTTAAAAAAAAAAAAAACCTCACACTTAGCGTACAAATTCCATCCAGACAATGCAGCTAGAACAAAGAAGAGGCTCAAAGTCCAACTACTCAGGTGCAATCATTACAACAGCTTTATAGACACTGGTTCTCCTTCATGCACGCGCACACACTCTCTCACACACACACAGACCTGCCACACAGAGGGAATAATGTCTGACATGCACTTCCATATCCTTGCAGTGATTGCTTGGTTGCCTGATATGTACATGTACTTGACTCTGACTATGCATCTGTTCGTCCCACTGGAAAACAGTACTGAGAGGTGTTTTCTGTTGCAGAGCAACTCTGCAAAGCTACAAAAGGGAGAAGATGAGGAGAAAGAGTTTTGCCAGTTTGTGGTTAAGAAAAATACACATCCACAGACCCCTGAGCCTGGAGTTCCACATCCATGGAGGCAGCTTATGAAGATGTAACCATCAGCCAGGCAGGGGCTGGATCCTCTCCTATTCCATACATTCCCCCCTCGGGCTGCCATTGGCTTCTCTTTAAAACTGCATTTGGTATGCTTGTGAGAAGAAAAAGTAGCCAAGGTAGGGATTGAGCAAAGTCAGATTCAAGACCCTCTTCTAGAAGAGTTGGCATCCCATACAGGTGACCACAGTAGTAAGGTAGGCCAGGGCCAGCAAAAAAGCAAGGCCACCAAAATAGCTCTGGTTTCAATGGGTAGGTTATGGGGAATTTGAAAATGCCTAGTCCCCTCATAATATTTCTCTGTATTGGAAATCTTCTAAAATCTCTGTAATGTAAACTACATTGGCTAATAGAGAACCCATAAGAAGGATTCTGTCTAGTACAACTTCTGATGGTTAGCTGGAAAGACACACACCCAACCTGGAGTAGGGGTGAGATTACTGGTTCTTCAGGGGCATGGGTGTGAATGTTTACCAAAAGAGATCACAGGCTTGACAAGGTTGAAGAACTCCCCTTGGCTTCTCTTTAAAGGGACACCAGTGTTCCTGGTGTCCAGGTGTCAGTGGAACATCCTGGTTCCAGGGTTTCAGTGTTACTGACACCAGTGTTCAGGGCTTGGACAGTTGAGTTGGCAGGTATGTCTCGAAAATACAAGGAAAATCCCATTTCCTGCAAGAAATGCCCTATGCTTTTCTCTACCTGTTTGTGCTGCCAATTTTATTATAGTCAAAGTTCGAAAGTTTTAAATGTGTTCTACATCATAATCCCTTTTGCTAAACATGCAGTGTAAATCCTTCATGGATTATAAATCTGTATCATATCTTTTTTGGAGATTATAAAGAGAGTGGCACTCATCTATGCTGCGTGGTTTGGGTGTGAGACTGAACCATTCAGGCAACCCCTTCGTTCATTCCCTTTCACATAACAAATATCTGTTGAGTACTTTCTGTGAGTTGGTCACAGTGTGTGCTCATTTAGAGAAGAGAAACAGAGTTTAAATAGTAAATACAGAGGGATGCCTGGCTGGCTCAGTTGGTAGAGCAAGTGACTCTAGATCTCAGGGTTGTGAGTTCAAACCCCGCGTTAGTTATGGAGCCTACTTTAAAAAAAATAGTAGGGATGCCTGGGTGGGCAGTGGTTGAGCATCTGCCTTTGGCTCACGTCATGGTCCTGGGGTCCTGGGATCTAGTCTCACATCAGGCTGCCTGTAGGGAGCCTGCTCCTCCCTCTGCCTATGTCTCTGCCTCTCTCTGTGTGTCTCTCATGAATAAATAAATAAATCCTTAAAAAAATAGTAAACACAGAAAAATATAAAAGTACATATTATGAAAACCTCTCTGAAAGATTCAAGTGATTTCTAGTCCAGAAAGCCTTTGGAGATATCACATGTAGATCCCATTGAACATGCAAAGCCTACTTCCTTCTCATTATCTTTGAGGCTGACCTGACTCTTGGCTCAGAGACCAAACTCCCTTCTCATCTCGGTCAGGTGGCTCCTTTACTCACCACACCTAAGACACCAAGGACCCACCAGTCCATATGTTAAAGATAAATCCATTAGTTAAATCCTTAATGTTGGGGTTGGGGAATGGTGAAAGATGCTGTCCAGTCTGAGCAAGATTTATATATATATTCTTTTAAACAGTCAGGAAAGGCTCTTTCAGAGATGGAAGTTGCCAAACTTCTCACTGATCCGGTGTTTTGACTTTCCAGGGTACCCAGAAAATATGCCTTCCGTACAGTCCTACAAAAACCCTCTCTGTGAAGTCCATATTAAGGTGAGTACTCAAGAGTAGGAACACAATACCAGGAGCCATTAGAAGTATTTTTCTCCTGCAATCATTCCAATGTTACTTTTCTACTTTCTGGAGCCTTGACCATGTACCAGATATTTTGCTAAGCCTCTGGCATGCAGTACCTCCAGCAGTCTTCACAGCCACTCTGGAGGACAGATACTGCTATTTTACCACTCTGCAGAGGCAGAGGTGGAAGCTCAGAGAGAGAAAGCCAAGATCACACAGTTAGCATTGGTGGGAATTAAGTTCAGCTCTCATGCATCTCTGAACTGCCTGTGTAGCTTGCTTCTTTTTTCTTGCATGCACGCAAATACTTTGGTTTCATAAAGAAAATCAAGAAATATTTTCCCTCTCATTTTCCTGCTTTGAAATAGAAACTCATATGTCAGCAAATGCTTCTTAGAGAAGAATGTGCTTATTCTTTGCAAAGACAGAATTAAATCAACGGACCATCTAGCTGCTCAGTGCTCAGCTCCCGCTCCTGTCCTCACCTTTCCATCCCCATCGTGGCTCATAAGTGTGTTTTGTAGCAGGGACACTGTAAACACCATCTCTTCCCACCACCTAGTTGCAGATGAATTAAGAGTAAAGCACCAGGGCTCTGGGATAAGCGTTCATACTCACACAATGTGGGCTCTCCCACATTGGGTGGCAGACTCCTTTAGAGAATGTCACCACTCAGGCAGTACCTGTTGCTGCATCGCCAGCCAAGAGGTTACATCCTAATGACAGTAGCTTCTGTTTGTTGGACACTGTGCTAAATGCTCTACAGTCATTTCTCTTGGTAAACTTTTAACCCAGCTCCACAAAATTGATCCATTATTACCTGCACTCCACCAAGGAGGAATCAGAGCCTCAGAGAAGTGAAGGGATTTGACAAAGATCTCACAGCTGGTAAACTACAGAGCTTGGATTTAAACACAGGTCCCTATCATCCCCAGGCCTGGGCTGTTAGCCACTAATACCCACATTGTGTGAGTACGAACGCTTATCCCAGAGCCCTGGTGCTTTACTCTTAATTCATCTGCAACTAGGTGGTGGGAAGAGATGGTATTTACAGTGTCCCTGCTACAAAACACACTTACGAGAACGTCTCTTAGAGTGACAGTCGAGACTCCATCAGTTAGGGACTGCATCTGGCTGACGAAAGGAACACTGAGATTCAGGAACAAAAATTTTTAGATTTCCTTTTCAAGATTGATTTGGTCTCCAAATTGTAGACCTTCTCCTTTTTGTTTTTGGCCTTCTGATTTTTCTCCTGAGCACTCTGAAGCCTGAGCTATGAAAGCATCAGTGAAGAGGTTAATATCTTTATTGAACACAGAAATATTTTGCTGCTTGTAAGGAGCTATATTTATTTATTTATTCATGAGAAACACACAGAGAGAGAGAGAGGCAGAGAGAGAAGCAGGATCACATCCTGGAGAGAGAGAGAGAGAGAGAGAGAGATAGAGAGAGGCAGAGAGAGAAGCAGGATCACATCCTGGACAGCAGGCGGCACTAAACTGCTGCGTCACCGGGGCTGCCCCCTAAGGAGCTATATCTTAACTGGCTTTAAGAGGGGAATACTTAGAATTATACCAGCTTAAGATTTCTGAGGGGTTTTTTCCCTAAAAGGAAGTTGTTCCAGCTCCTTTCTTCTTTATATGTGAAGACAATTTCTTTCTTTCTTTTTTTTTTGTAAAGATTTTATTTATTTATTCATGAGAGACACAGAGAGGGAGAGAGAGAGAGAAAGAGGCAGAGACACAGGGAGAGGGAGAAGCGTGCTCCATGCAGGAAGCCTGACATGGGACTCAATCCCGGGTCTCCAGGACCAGGCCCTGGGCCAAAGGCAGCGCTAAACCACTGAGCCACTGGGGCTGCCCGAAGACATTTATTTTAGTTACAATTTCATTTAGTTGTATGAGTAGAGCCTCCACTTCTCAGCCCACCACTCATGAAGCCAGGGCATGTTTCAGCCAGAAAATGTTTTTTAAAGATGTGGAAGATCAAAACTTCTACAGCTGCTGCTGATAGAAGAAGAAACTTTTTCTCTATTTGTTATAATCTTGAACTTGAAAACTTAAAAGAAAATGAAAATATGAATACTATAGAGTCAGGTAAATCTAGGTTCAAATCTTGGCTCTACTACTTACCAGCTTTGGTATCCTAGTTCAATTTCCTCACCTTTGGAGGATATGGAGATAAAATGGAGATAAAATTTTTAAAATAAACTAATTAAATAAAATGGGGATAAGATAGCACTTGTCCCACAGAGACTAAATGAGGTCATCTGTGGAAAGCATTTAGCAGGCTGCTCAGCATATCGTAAGTACTCTATAAATACCAGCTATTGGGACGCCTGGGTGGCTCAACGGTTAGGCGTCTGCCTTCCGGCTCAGGGCATGATGCTGGAGTCCTGGATATCGAGTCCCACATCGGGCTCCCTGCATGGAGCCTGCTTCTCCCTCTGCCTATGTCTCTGTTTCTCTCTCTCTCTCTCTCTCTCTCTCTCTCATGAATAAATAAATAAAATCTTTAAAAATAAATAAATAAATACCAGCTATTATGTTTGCCTTTCCTTACAAGTTTGGGAATCTTAGATGAAAGGGGCCTTTGGTATGGTGCCATTCAGCTCCCTGCTTTTCCTCTAGAGGAACTTAAGCCCAAGGAGGTTGACATTGCTTGTCCAAAGTAGAACATGAAAGAACTCAGTTTGCCCTGAGTGGCAGAGGAATTGCCAAAAGAAGAAAGAAACACCAGATGGTCTTACTTACATTTCATTTTATCATTAATTGCTATGTAAATGTCAATGAACCACTTTTTTGATAAAAGTAAGAATCTCGAAGGTTAGTCAGGTTGCCTGAAACACACACTCCTGTTTGCTCCTTTCCTGTCCTATTAGATGAGTATCATCACAGGACAGTTAGATAAGTAAAGTACAGTACAGTAGTTTGGTTACTCCATGCATTCATTCATTGAGCGCTCGGGGTGATCACTGATCTTCTGTGTGTCAGGCCCTCCAGGGAATCCAGCCGTAATTTTTCTAGGGGATATAATATTTAGTTTCTCTGAAACATTGAGACTTGCTCCACATTGAGTTTCCACCATGATGTGGCTCACTCTGTCCTTTCTATTTCAGTGCCATGAACCTGGACAAATTTGAGAAAGGCCCCAGGGAAATTTTTCATCCCGAGATCCAAAAGGTAACAGAATGTTATGCCTCATCATGGTATCTCTTTGATCACAGTGTTAGATTAGCATGGACAGCACATCAGTTTCTTAGCCTCAGGTATGAGCCTAATCAGAAAGGCTATGGGGCTTTGAAAGCAATTATCATAAAGAATCTCACAGCTGAGATTCTGATTTGTCAGGTGGGGGTGGGAATCTGCATTTTTTCAAAAGTTGCATGAGTGATTCTGAGGCATAGCCACAACTGAGAACCACTGAACTCTATGGTCCTTGATCCATGAACCGAAAGAGTATATGTTTAGAAGGACCTTAGTGGCTGAAAAGCCAGTCTTTTTATTGAGTGTTGTAGAATTGTATGGAATATAAGATTTTCCTTACAGAGTAAAGCACAAAATGTACTTATTGCACTCTAATTCACCTAGAACACTGCAGGGTACCATAGAGAATAGAAGGTATCCAGAATCCATCCTGTTTTCTCAAGACTTACTGTGAAGGGAAAGCCATCTGCCTTGGGAGGAAAAAAATTGGAGTCATAATCTAGATAAAAGGCCATCAGAAAAATCTCAACCAAACTTTTGTCTCATTGCAATCAATTGAGCTTCGAAATTCTCCCCCTTGAAACTTACACAGGCAGCTATGACATAGTGCCAGCAATGTGTCAGAGCTGAGTTTCCAGGAGTTGGGTATGCCAGGGCCAGGCAGTAGGGAAGAGGCTGGAGAGGCAGGTTCGAATTCTATCCAGGAGGCAGCAGGGAGCCTGTGGAGTCCTTAAGTGGAGGAGCATCATGCTTAAGTCTGCTTTTCAGGGAAATAACTTAGAAGGTATGGAGAGGATAGATAGGAGCATGAGCAGCTTTTGCTTGCATGCCTTTAAAATAGTTCACTTTCAAAATAAAGTTATTGGTTCTAAGCTTACCCCAAATACACAGTGTTGTGAATTCCCATATCTTCGGTTTTAATTCAATGTTTAAAATAGTATCCGTACCCTGACTCAACCCCGGAAAGAACTGAGGCCAAAATGGGTGTTGTTTGGTTAAACTTTAAGCAACTTGAAATACTAGATGCTCAAAACTAACTCTTGTTAGCTAATTTTAAAACAACTTAGAATTATAAATATGCTACTGCCTGTGTGCCTTTATTACTTCATCTGTACAGATGATCATATTCTTAATCCCTTCCTTCTTAGAGCCTGGATGGGACCACCAGACATAGGCTCTAAAATGCTTGGAGCCCCTGGGATGCTTCTTTCTGCATCCTGCCACTGAGCATGTGCCCTCAGTGGATTTCAGGTCTGTCCAGGCATCCCTGTCTGCTTCCCCTCTTCTACAGAATCAAAAAGGATGAGAAAACCAGTTATGGCAACCTTATGCCTCTTTATATCCTAACTCTGTGCCTGGCTTTCACCAAACAAAAGACACCTTCAGCTTTCCTGACATCTGTGTTTTGACTCTCTACCCAAACAAGGGGCTTCCCACGCGATCTTGCTCCATTCTGGGTGTGTGAGTGTGCACTTGCATGTGCTCCCTGGTAGTGCTGGTTGCATTGCTGCCACCAGCTTTCTGTAGGTGTATCTGAGGGGGCCCCGAGCCACAGGTGATAGGGAGAGGAGGAAGGAAAAGGTCTCAGATCCAAAAAATCTAGAAAATAAACTGCATTCTAAAGAAAGCATCTTCCCACCAAGTGGGAAGGTGGCTGATGCTATTTAAAAACGTTCCTCATCTGTCTCTGGCTGCTATACTAGAGTTATATTTTTCTTGGCCAAAATCTTTCCAGAAGCAATGTGAGATAAGCTAGCTTTAAATAGAGAAATCTGGATGTCTCCGTATTTCTTCCTGTTGCTGTATATCATCTTTGTTTGCAGATAGCTGTGCTATAATGTGACTTTCCTAGATGACCAGGTATTCTACAAAAATCTGTACAACTAAACTGGACTATTTTAAGCACTTCTGGGTGAGGTGGGGGTGGGGAACAGTGTACACAGATGGAAGCTTGGCTTTCACAGAAAATCAGAATAAAATCATCCCTGTTAAGCATGGATATAACTTTCAAATTTTGGTTTGACAGGACTTGCTGGTTCTTGAAGAGCAAGAGGTAAGTAATTTTCTGAGACATTGTCCCTGCTACGTTCTCCCTCTGTGTTCCTAAATGTGCTTCTCCCTTGGCCACCACCATGACCTTTTCTTTCACTCACACCTCGGCATGGATTTGCCCACTGCACTTATGGTCACTGAAAGACTTGACCGACATGTTGTTTTCAAGGTCAGTTTCAGGACTTTGTATATAGCTAGCTGTAAAAATATAAACACAAGCTACTTAAATCTGCTTGGAAATATTCAAATTGTAGCCTCCTAATCAGGGCGAGTCATGAGGTCTTAATTTTCTTTAAGTCAAAGAGAGGGCATTTGTGCTTTATTAGCACACTCAATTTACTGACTCCATATTTATTTGTACATCTCCATTCCCTATTGCCCCACCTTTAAAATATGTGTTGAGTTTTCTAAGGATGTAACTAACACAGGGAAATAATAAAAATGCCATCAAAGGCAATCAGGTCCTTAAGTTGTAGCTTTTGCATGTCGTAGCTCTCCGTAAATGGTCATATCATTTGTCCCGTTGCTCCAGCCAAACTTGGAAAAATCCTTAACACCTCTCTTTCTCTCACACTCTACACCTAATCCTTCAGCACATCTTGTGATGATTTCTTCAAAATATACATCTAATTCAAACATTTCTCAAAGTTTCCACCACGACTGCTCTCATCCCTTGACGCCATCCCATCATCTCTCGCCTACACTACAGAGTCTCCAACTTTCCGCTTCCACTCTGTTCTGTTTCTCATGTAGCATCCGAATGGTCCTTTTTAAATGTCAAGTCAGGTCACCCCTGACCATGTGTGTACCATGTACTGTTTGTGGCTTTGGGAATACATTGACAAGCAAGACAAGGTCCCTTCATGGAGCTTATAGTCTGGTGAGGTAAGACAGACTATACAAGCAAGCAAACATAAACATGGTAATGTGGATAGCCCCAAGAGCTGCAAGGAAAATAAAACAAGGAGACAATATAGGGGAAGGAGTAGGGTTTTTACATTGAACAGAATAGGTTCGTCTGAGGCAGCAACATCTCAGCTGATTCCTGAACATATCAATGTACATGCAAAGGAGCTGAAATGATGCACCCCAGATTGTTGGCAGGAGTTACTTCATGCAAGGCAGTGGGGATGTAGTGTGAGCTGCTGCAGAGCACTGGCAAACAGAGATGTCCATGTTTTTATCTATGTATTATCCATGAATGAATCATGCTTGTGGTGACAGAATTAATGAACTCCATGTATAATTGTAGAAGGCAAAAAATGAAAGTAATATACATTTAAAAAATGAAGAAATGCACAAAAGATTAAAGGAAAATATCCCCTAAAATCACAGAGTAAACCACTACCAGTATATTACCACATTTTGGCATATGTGTTTGTTATATTTTATATAAAATTAGGATTACACTGCAGAGAGTGTTTGTGTCTCAAAACTATTCTAGTCATTAATCTGTATATATTTACTGAGCCCCCACAGAGTGCACACACATGTCTGCTCTGACAGCCCCTGCAGAAATTTAGAAATGGAAAATGTGAAAGCTCCCCACCGAAACCTCTCCCACCCTCCCTTGCACAACCCCTGTGAACTTGTCTATCTTCTCACATTTCTTTTTTGGATCTCCCAAGTTTTGAAAAATAAATAGCTGATCTCTTTATTTCTCAATTGTATCTCCTTACTAAAGGGATATTGCTTGAAGCTACAAGAGCACTAGTTACAGGCCGCCTGGGTGGCTCAGTCAGTTAAGTCCGCACTTGGTTTCAGCTCAGGTCATGATCTCAAGGTCTTGGGATTGAGCTCTGCAATGGGCTCCACGCTGAATCCAGAGTCTGCTTGAGAGTGTCTCTCCCTCTGCTCTCCCTACCCACTCTTTCTCTCTCTCTCTCTCTCTCAAATAAAATAAATAAAATCTTAAAAAAAAAAAAAAGCACTCATTACAATGCGTTTGAAGCGATGTGAGCAGTGGTAACCTTTAGAGCTTCCCTGAGACAATGTGGTGGAGGCACTTCTGCTTAATACTGCCAGCTTCTCAGCTTGGAGCATTTATCCTCATTCCACCCAATTATAGTGATAAACTATCAGCTGCAAAGATGAGCAGGGAAAAAAAATAATAAACAGCACTAGCCATGTCCCTAAGGGTTGGTGATTTTATAAAGTGTTGTTGGTGTCCTGAAAGCCAAGTTTTATTTGTCCACTGCATGGAGAGCCACCCCAGGCTACAACATGCAGGGAGACAGTGAGAGAAGCGTAGGAACATGTGAATCATAAAAATTTTTTTTTAAGGTTTTTATTTATTTATTCATGAGAGAGACACAGAAAGAGGCAGAGACACAGGCAGAGAGAGAAGCAGGCTCCTCCCAGGGAACCCAATGCAGGATTCAATCCCCAGGCCCCAGGATCACGCCCTGAGCTGAAGGCAGGCACTCAACCATTGAGCCACCCAGGTGTCCCTGGCCGAGGTTTTAAACACCTTTGTTCCTAGCCTACCCCTTAATTGACCACCAAGAACTCCCTTATCTAGGTGGGAGGAGTTCAAACAACCTTCCAAAAGTTGATTCTCTTCAACCTCAGATTTTATGTTATTATGAAATATTTCAGATATACAAGAAAATGGAGAATAATATGAAGACCTATAAACGGGTTATCCAACTTAAGGAAAAAAATATTCTAAGTACTGTTGAGGCACCTGATTTCCTTCCTCTCTCTTCCTATTGAAACTGATATCTTGCATTTGGCATTTATTGTTCCCACTGGATCTGATTTTTTAAAAAGATTTTTTATTTATTTACTAATGAGAGAGAGAGACAGAGACACAGGCAGAGGGAGAAGCAGGCTCCCCACAGGGAGCCTGATGCAGGACTCGATCCCAGGACCCCGGGATCACGACCTGAGCCAAAGGCAGACACTCAACCACTGAGCAACCCAGGTGTCCCAGGATCTGATTTTAATCTAGTGTTTAAAGTCGACGGTCGTAGACTGAACGTTTGTACTAGCTACTTCCTGATTTCCTTCCTTCTCCCCCACACATCTGTTTTGTAACATTTTAGGATTAAATATCTTTAAGAAATGGGGAAAACGAGCCTTTATAGAATAAATTGCCTACATTTTCCATTTCTGTTCCTAAGAGCCCACACGATATCAGCCTAAGATTGTTGCGTTCAGTTTTGAATTATGTTGAGCCCTCCTGCGTTAACTGATCAGAACATAGCACTGGTCCTGTGAGCTCCCACTGGCTATTTGAGTGATGTTTCACCACAGAATGGACCTGGCATCATGCAAAAGCCATTAGTAATGAAGTTACAAATGAATTAACTCACCTAAAAACTGAGTTTCCACTGTAAGGTATAAAAACTTATAGAAAGAAAGGATGTTGATACTGGTCAAAGTGGAGATGGAAGAGAGGAAGTAATGCCCCAAGTATCCATCCTGGTCACTGAAGGAATGAACAGCACATCTCATAACTGTATGTGTTCTGATGATAAAGTTACATTCAACACCTTTTGTTGTCTTATTGTAAGGGCTCTGTGAATTTCAAGTTTGGGGTTCTCTTTGCCAAAGATGGGCAGCTCACAGATGATGAGATGCTCAGCAATGGTAAGTACCCACTAATTTGTGCCAAGACCCTGTTCTGCCTTGCCATGGTTTTGACAATCCAAACTGACCTTACCTGTTGAGTCTTTAATACAAAGAAACAGCCAGTTGTTTTATGAAATTTTAGAGTAAGTTTTCGAGTAAACTTTGTAGGGCAGTTGTTGCCCAGTTTCATTTATTTGACAAATATTTATTGGTCACCGAACTTATGCCAGGCAGCAGTGCCCAAGAGGGAGTCTAACCAGAAAGTGACATGGGAGGTGAAGAATTTGGTTCTACATCATAGTCCCAAGAGCAAAGGAAGGTTGTTCTTGGATTTTTGTGGTTGGGAGAATGATAAAATGATGTCATTGTCCTGTTCTTTAGCACTTTTCATGTTAGATACCTGTTCATTATTAATGGAAGCAGTGACAGTGTTTTCATTTCTACAATACTAAACCCTTGTGATCCCAGACTGGCAGTGGGAAGGTCGGTCAGTCTGATTCTGTGGCTGTCCTTTCCTTGGAATCGTGGAAACTACTGTGTGGTCTCCCAAGAAGAAAGTGTGACCTCTGTGTTCTGTTTGTCTGCTGCACACATCTACAGAGCCTAGTTTATGTTCAAGTGATTTCAGTGTATAGTTAGAAAATGAAGATATGCTGATTCTGTACTTTCTTCCTACTTTACCTCTTCCTACAGAAATTGGAAGTGACGCTTTTCAAAAATTTTTGAATCTTCTGGGTGACAAAATCACCCTAAAGGGCTGGACAGGCTACCGTGGCGGTCTGGACACCAAAAGTAAGCTCGCTTCCTGATCTCTTCTCTTGTCATTTGTGTGACTCCTATCAGCCAGTCTGATCTGACTTGAATTTATACCCAAAATGAGGGAAGGGATGGACTGGAGAGGATAAGAAGGGCTTCACACCCAGTCTGACACAGGATGGCTGGACACATTTGGGGGCTCCACTAAGTTTCATAAGACTAAGTCAGCCCTCACAGTCCCTTGGTGTGGCAGACCATGGTCTGCCTACGAATACTTACTGCTGAGCGCCTCTGTGTGCCAGGGCTGTGTGAGGCTCCAGGAATGTAGCAGTGGATAAACCAATATGGTCCCTGCCTTTCTAGGAGCTTCTAGTCTAGTGGGTAACACAGACATCAAACAGGGAATTACCAAATACCTCAGTAAAGTACTGGAAGAAACAAAGAAGAAAAAGTACAGAGTGCCATGGGGGCATTTTGTCTAACCTGGGGAATGAGAGAAGGCTTCCCCAAGGGAATGAGGAGGAGTAACTGGAGTCTTGAGGGGAGAAGAGAATTCTAAGCAAGAGAACATTTGTGAAGTCCTTGAGTCAGGAAAGACCCTGATATGTTCTAGAAACTAAGAGAACATCTTTATGGCAGATGAGCTGGAGAAGAGGAGGGTATGATCCCATGAGTTTGAGTTGACATGAATAATTTTGGATTTTATGGTAAATGGAACAGGATATCACAAATGGGTTTTAAGTAGAGGTGTGGTGGGATGATATTGCCCCTTCAAGCCAAACTTCCTGGCTGCTGTGTGGGGAACAGTTCAACAAGGTGCAAGAGCTCCTGGTAAACCTGCAAGGGTAGCAAGGTCACCAGCCCCATTGCCAATACCCAGCTTCTCTGTCATGGTCACAACCCCCCATTGCTGACCCTTGCTATGGCTAGGCACTGTACCAAGCACTTGACAACTATAATCTTGTAAGCATCCCTATGGGTTAGATACCAATTTTATCCCCATTTTCAAATTAAGAAACTGATGCTCCAAGAAAGTTGAGGTGACTCGTCAAAAGGAACATAGCTGTGACGCCTGGATGGCTCAGCGGTTTAGCACCTGCCTTTAGCCCAGGGCGTGACCCCAGAGACCCAGCATCGAGTTCCACATCGGGCTTCCTGCATGAAGCCTGCTTCTCCCTCTGCCTGTGTCTCTGCCTCTCTTTCTCTCTCTCTCTCGAATGGATAAATAAAAACTTAAAAAAAAAAAAAAAAAAGGAACATAGCTGAGAACTTGAACCCAGGTCTGCCTAACTCCAAAGCCCATGCTTTCAGCCACTATAACATCTGCCAGTGAGAGTACGTGCTTTGTTTTACAGATGTAGTAATTATTTGTACATTGTCTTGTGTTAATTTTGTCCTGTATACCAGCAGTAACTGGAAGGCAAGGAATTATATAGCTCCTTCTCCTTTTTAGCTCAGACTTCTACATGAATCAGACAGCTAGTGAGCTTAGAGTGAGGAGGAAGAGGGCTCTCCACATGGGCAGGAGCCTTGTATCAGTTGGAGAGTGAGCCATGCTGTTGGTTCCACTCGGTTGGATAATCCAGAATGATCTTTGGGAATGTATTAACTGTATGCTATATTCCCTAGCCTCCAAATAATGACTATTTCCTTAGGGTCTCAGAATTCTCTGTGCCTACTAAATGCATGTTTATATCTTACAGATGATACCACAGGGGTACATTCAGTTTATACTGTATACCAAGGGCATGAGATCATGTTCCACGTTTCCACCATGTTGCCATATTCCAAAGAGAACAAACAGCAGGTATGTGTGAACACAGGCTCTTTGAGAACACACAAACCATCAAATAGTGACCTCAGTGTGGAGAAAGCATCATCGCTCTGGTTTCATAGCATTAGAAACTGTGTATGTTAATATATGAGCTGGACCCCAGGTACCAATGTAGAGATGTTATTTACAGCCTGTATATTTGAACTGTCAACAAGCCTTGAGAAGAACTACCCTCATTGATGCTGTCCCCTTAAATAAAGGATCAGAGATAATAGTGCACATACATGTCTGTGTATTTGCACACATGAGTATGGTTTTATAGATTCAAGAAACTGTTTTTGCATGGACATTGCCTTTTCTCTGTGTCTTCTCTCCATGTGCCTGGTATCTCATCAAAAGCTACCCAGGATTGTTGGCAAGCATGTTTCAG
The DNA here is from genome assembly GCF_003254725.2 of Canis lupus dingo. NCBI lineage: Eukaryota > Metazoa > Chordata > Mammalia > Carnivora > Canidae > Canis > Canis lupus. The sequence goes on along the minus strand of NC_064251.1, from coordinate 57,244,494 downwards.
GTTAACACAGGAGGTTAACACCGGGTGTCTGCACGTGCTGTGCCATGTTAGGGGAAAAAATCCCTGAGACAATCCTCACCCCAGAGACTGGCCATTTCCAGGAGAAGAATTTCCAACTTGTGGGAATTTAGACCCAACAAAGACATATGCTGCTGGCTTTTGAAGGATTTGGGGGAGTCCACTTAACTTTTATTAGCATCTTATCCCTTTTTTATACACTGAAGGCATCTATATGAATAAATATCACAAACATGAATGGACAACTGGTCAGCAAAGATTTGTGAGAAACAGGAATCTCGACAGGGTATGTGATGGGCTAAGAAGGCTTTTTTCTGAGCACATATAAATCTTATTTCAACAAACTGCGATAAGAGGGAAAGACACAAGGCAGACCAGTGGGCTAAAATGTGGTATTCCAGTCGTGAGATAATAAGGTGCTTCAGGAATGTGGTGGGGGGCCAAGGTGGGGGGCAGGAAGGGCTGATACCATTGGATGGTTTCCAGCCTGGAGTAAGGAGTTGGTGGATTTGTCCCACAGGCATTGGAGACCCACTGGAGGTTTTAACCTTGTTCTGGTTTTAGAGGGCTCACTCTGGGAAAAGTCAGATGGAAACAGGAAGTGTCCTGGCCCAGGAAGACTGCTTAGTGGCTGTCACTTTCTTCAAGGCATCTTCCTTTGCATGATTAAGGGAGCCTAAATTACTGTCAGAGCTAAATCCCTTAGGACCTGAGGATCTTGTGTAGAAGAGGGGCCGGGCTGGCCTTCCCAGTCATCATGAATTGTATTGATCTCTTACAGCTCAACAATAATATCACAGAACCTCCACGGAAGTGTTTTGCAATCTTCCTTCTCCTCCCACTCCAACCTTTTCAGCCCTGTACAATCACCAAAACTGCCCATGTCTCATGACAGATTAGGGGCATTAGCTAGAGAGACAGAAGGAAAGAATGTGACAGCTCAACCTTTGCCCAACTCAGAGGTCTTTAACCTTATCTCTTTGAGAGGCTGTTCGTATGTTAAGGCCAGCAGCACTGAAATGTCCCCAGATGGACCCTGGTGTCTTTAACATCTTGGTTGTCTCAGTGGGTAGCACTTGGGTCCTCCACCTGCCCGGCATCAGTAGATAGGAGAAAAAGAAAAACTTGTCTCTATCACCGGGAAGATCATGTAGGTGGGAAGAGAGACAAACACAGGATGCTAGTGAGCCTTCAGTGCACCCCATCATGGCAGAGCAGAGAAGGAACCCTGACTATGAGCTTCTCTCTGTACCTTGAGGACTCAACATAACAGACGAAAAGGCGAAGGCCAGCCTGGATCATAAAATCTTTGGACCTCCTAACATCGAGAACACAAGTGGGACCGTCTGAGCTGTATCCCAAATCTGACATAAAGAAACCAATTCTCATAGAGTTTGTAGGCTCCAGTATTTCCATGACTTCCACCTCTCTCCTCTGTCACTGAACCAAACTTTAATGGGGGGCAAGTATTGATATTTGCCTCTCTGGGACCTCACCTTCCTCCTAACACCCTGTGTTGGCCCGCACCACTAACACTGCCTGGTCTCCCAGTCCCGGGCCCTGAGGACAGCATCAAGTACCAGATGCAAGCAGCCCATCTAGACCCAGTCCTAGCTCTGCCAAGAACTAGCACTGTGATCTTGGGTGCATGGGGAGCTTTGCCTGGCCCAGGACACTGCTCTTGCCTCTTGTCTCCTCTGCTACTCTCATTCACTCGCTCAATGATCTCCCCCAGTCTCAGGGCTTTAGAGAGCTTTTATATGCCAGCAACACCCAACTTTACATGTCCAGCCAGACCTCCCTGCAGAAGTCCAGACTCAGCTGTGCAGCCTTCTTCTCAATACCCTCCTGGAAGATATGCCTCAAATCTAACATGTCCAGGACTGAAGCCTTACTCTCCTGCAGCCTTTCTTATCTCAGAGGAATCGCTGGGTCATGTGGTAATCCCATGTTTTAGTGTTTGGAAAGCCAGCATGCAACTCTCCACAGCAGCTGCCCCATTCTGTATTCCTACCAGCAGTGCTCCAGGGTTTTACTTTCTCCACATCCCCAACAGCACTTGTTATTATTAGTGGGGGGGGTTTTTTGGTGTGTTTTGTTTTATTTTGTTTTTTTTTGTTTTGTTTTGTTTTGTAATAGTTCTCCTAATGGGTGTGAAGTGGCAGCTCATTGTGGTTTTGATCAGCGATATGGAGCATCTTCTCATGTGTTTATCACATCACCTTTGGAGAAATGTTTATTCAACACCTGTGCCCATTTTTTAATCAAGTTATTTGACTTGTTGAGTTGCAGGAGTTCTTTATATATTCTGGATATAATCCCTTATCAGATATACAGTTTGCAAATATTTCCTCCATTCTGTGGGCTGCCTTTTGTCGGTGGTATCCTTTAATGCGCAAAAGCTTTCAATCTTGATATAGTCCAATTTATCTCATTTTTTTCCTTTTGTTGAGTGTGCTTTCCATGTCACAGCCAAGAAATCAATGCCAAAATAATGACTTACTGAATTAAGTTGAATTTAAATTATTAGAACTCTCCAAACCTTCATTTCTGCATTTGCAAAAAGGGAACAATAATATGAATCCAACAGGGATCCTGTTCTCCAGGAGCTTACAGTGTAGAACAGGAAACACTGGAGATCCACAAATAGTGAATCATTCTGTTTGGCCAATTAAGCAAAGGTCTAGAATGGGGTTGGCAAACAATGGAGCATGGGATAAATCTCATATACTGCCTATTTTGTTAAATAAAGTGTTATTGAAACACCAGCCATGCCTACCCATTTATGTGTCGCCTATAGCAGCTTTTATACTACAACAGCAGAGCCATTGATTGTAAACCGACAACATGAGCTACAAAACTGAAAATATTTACTACCTGGCCCTTTACAGAAGAAAATTTGCTTACAATAGATCTAAGAGATCATTTTGAAAGATCAGCTGAGGTCAGATTAAGTAAGCCCATTTTCCTCATCAGGTACATCTTTCAGAACTAGCTAAGGCATTTATAAATATCTACATGTTTGAGCCCCACCCCCAGGAAATTCTGATGTACTGCCTCTTGTCTGAGGGCCTTGAATGCCGGTCTAGGGAGACGAAGTAGAAGCAAACGTGGACACAATCAGAGCAGCAAAATCAAGATGTTGGAGGCAAGGAGGCTAGTTAGGAGGCTGCCACAGAAGGGGAGACAAGAGGAGATGCAGATCTGCATTGGGCAGGGAGCAGAGGAGATGTATAGGAGAGCCTGGAGGCTGGACTGGTAGAACACGGGAGGCAAAAAGTCAAAGATGGCGGAAGTGCGGGGTTCTGTGATCATTGTGGTTTGACACATTACATTAGTGTTTTGAACCTTGTGAATCTGCCATGTATGGATGACCTCCTTGGTGATGTTACTTATGCTTCCATCCAGGTGGAGAGGAAGCGCCACATTGGAAATGACATCGTCACCATTGTGTTCCAGGAGGGAGAGGAGCCTTCTCCTGCCTTTAAGCCTTCCATGATCCGCTCCCACTTTACACGTATCCTGGACCTTTGTGAACAAGTTTAGCAAGCTATTGGTCAGCCTCATGAGACTAAAGTGACCCTCAAAACAAACCTGACAGTTGACTTGCTTGTCGTGGTTGTTTTGCATCACCAGATTTTTAGAGCCACTACTCTGGGTTTTTCCCTTGGGGTTTTCTGCCCTCATCTTTCTCCATCCATTGGAATAATAGATGGATTCATTCCCAGAGAATTCTTAGCTTCTAGAATATCTTTCCTTTCCTCAGGTAATGTTTCTTTGTTGATTCTAAACCCTGGTGATCACTACTGCATTACTGCTTGAAATTTAAGAAATGATGGAATTAATCATATTTTTATTCACTTTTCCCTCTGCTTCTTCAAATCCCTGTTTAGCTCATACTGCTGGAAGAGTCCTGCTGAAATTCTCTATAATGTCCAAGCTCAGCTCAGACAGGCACAGGCCATAAGGTTGGCCACCCAACAGATGCCATCATGGCCCTGTTGCTTTGGATCATGGGCCACAACAGTGAGTCCCAAAGGTGGTACCTCTACAGGTTGTATATTGTAGATAAAAGGCAGCTAATAGGCATTTTCAGAATAAACTCTGGTCTAGCTCTTCATGTTCCCTGCAGACTCCAGTAAAAATGTTGAGAGACAGGACCATTGTGACCTGTCACACCTGGAAGTAGATTGCTTTGCATGCTTTGGCTTATTCATTGTAACCTAACAATATAGCATGCAAGTTTTTAAAAGTGGGGAATGGCCAGATTTCTTCCATGAGAGCAGGGAAGAAAACATGTATGTATCTACACTTGAATAATAATTGTTTTTGCTCGCATCCTTGCTCATTAAGTGATCTATTTCTCCATTCCCTGGGATTTAGGGTAGCTCTTTCCCCTTTTCTTCTTGTAAAACAGAAGTTTTCTCCAGGTACCATGCAGAGAGGCAAAGCAGGTGGCTCTTTAAGCAACCAAGAGGCAGTCATTATTTTTAGAATTTCCTTTAGTTGTAACTTTTAGATTTGGGCCTTGACACATTTATTTCTGGAAAGGGACAGCAGAAAGTTGATGCAGAATCTTTCCTTTGAGTCCAGGAATGGAAACACTTTGAGGGACTGATGGCCTTTTAGCCCTTGCAGTGGGTAGCTGAGGGTGGGAGCTGGCAGGGGTGGAGGAGGACTAGAAAAAAGAGAGCTAACCATGGTTTGGTACCATTTTAGATTCAACACACCTGACACAAGCAAAGTAGATTCTGCTGAGAGGTTGCCATCAACTGCATTGGTTTGTTTTGGTTTGTTTTGTCTATCAAAGCCAGAAGGAGAAGGAAGGTATGTAGTGGAAACATTTAAATTGCTTTTATTTTCAAAATGGGTGAGAGGAAATGTATGTCTAGTTTCGTATTGGGATATTTTCTATTTCCAAGCAAAAGAATTGATCTTTTTGTTTTGTTGGCTGCTTAGTTGCATAATAGATATATTTATATTGCTTTTCTGATGGATCGAGAGACTAAACTCTTTCCCCAAAGGATGAGCACACAGAGGTTGACCTTTGTCTTCTTGAGCTGTCTCTTTTAAAGAAGTCAAGGCACCATCTCAACCTACGAGTGAGCCAAAAGTACAGGTCTAGGATGATTCTGCATAAGAGATTTCAAGGCATAAGCTATTGACAGTGAGCATTGGAGTTGTTGATTAATTTCCTTAACCATCACCACAGATATTTTTGCCTTAGTGAGGTATGATCAACAAAATGACAATTACAGGTAGGTGATGACTTTCTCTTGGTTGCTTGTTCTAATTCTCATGTTTACTTGTTAATTTGGCACTCTTTTGATGACTCTTGATACATATATTGGTGATTGATATGATACAAGTGTCCTCACCCACCAGAACTTTCTTCAAGGCCATCATCTTTGGGAAAAGCTTGTTCCATATAGTATTGCTGTATGTAATAAACCCAAAGTTCAGGGTGAGTTTGGAATTTTATTATACTCTAAAATGGGCACAAATTTGGTATGTTTGATCTTGACCAGAGTACCCCATTTCCTAAGCTATGTCCTGGTCCACTTATCCCTCTGTCCTCAAAAATTAATCTGTTAAAAGGATATCATGATGTTGTGAAAAAAGTGTGAACTTTGACCTAAATAGATCTGGGTGGAATCTCAGGTCTATCACTTACTAACTTTGTGGTTTTGAAAAAAAAGTGTTTATCTTCTCAGAGTCACAGGCTGCATCTGTAGCACAGAATATAATGCTACTACCTTGGCAGGTTGATGAGAATTGGTTGATGCTATGTCTTAAAATACCAAGTATGCTGCCTCGTATGCATGGGATACTCAATGGTGGCCTTTGCTATTATTCCTAGTGTTCTTGACCTTGCCAACGGCTTGGTAGGTTGGACCACTAAGGATGCAGAAAGGCTTGACCTCTTCCCTAAAGCACATGGGAGAGCTGCACAGTGGCTAAACCTCTGGCAGCTCAGAGACAGCACTCCTTCTATGGAATGACTATTCTTGACATACCACATATGCAACTGAACGAATGTAAGATCATAGCAGTCTTTGAAGAAAAAACAAATAATTCTGAAATGTTCTTTATATAGGCTGAAAATATTTTCAGAAGAAAGTGTACCACTCTTTGGCCCCCCCTTGCCATCCCCACCGGTGTTTACAGACCACCAGGAATTCAGGGACTTTTTGCTAGTGAAGTGTAAGTTTCTATTTTGAATTTTTTTGCAACTTGTTCTACATCAGAATATATTTCTTCAGGTTCTCTGAGGATGCTGTATAAGAGAAATCTCATTGTTTAAGCATTGGTCCCATTCCACATTCTGTTAATTCTTCATGTGAAACATTCAGTTTTCTGGTAGTGTTATATAGATCTTCTCCTGTGTCCTAATCTGTATCTACCATGCTGTCCACCTGCCTTGAAGTTTATCTACACTCCCTTGCTCACAGTATAAGGGGCCTCAAATGTGCCTTGCTGCCCAGGGTTCTCATATAGCCATTTCTGAATCTCTGGCTATGTGTGTATCTGTGTCTTTGTCAGAGAGTGGGAAGCAGGCAGGACAAAGGATGGTTATGTGGGTATGTACTTAGGGAAAAGGGAGTTGTTAGCGAGTGTGTATATGTGTGAGGGGTGGGGAGGGGAGAAGACAGACTGACAGAATATGGATATGATATGGAAACCAGACCATCCAGGCTTTACTAGCTGGTGAGTATACATTTCAGCTCCACCAATAATACCCAAATACCTGACCCTGAGCCCCCATCTTAACCACAAGAGCTCATCCTTCCCCAGAATAGCCCTCGGTTATTATAGCTGCAAGTTGAGCTTGCAAACTCCACTCAGGAGCATGTGCCCAGTGCTGCCAGATATTCCAAACAAAGACAGAAATCTGAAATTATATATGAACTTGCCTGAGTCTTAAAATGGGGGTCCATGTGTTTCTAGTCCAGAAGATCAGATAGAGAGCAAGAGACAGACCTGAAACAAAGAGTCAGCAGCAGAGAATGGGTTCAGCAGCTAGAAATGAGGAGGCTGTTGGAAGCAGGGGGTAGGAGGTAAGCCATCTTTGCAGAGTGCCTATATATAGCAGGGATGGGGCCACTGCAGGCATGGAGCCCTTGAATAATGATCAGAGATGACTCAGCAACCTAAGAACCCAGATTATTGGTGTATCTGCTGATTCAAATGGAGCCAGTCAACAGAGTGACTGAGCAGCCCCCTTGGACACTTGGGTGGAATGAAGCAAATGCTTGATCTATAATTGAAGACATGCAGTCAATACAGTGGAAGAACTCAGGCTCTGGGCTGTGAAGGGGGTTATTGAAAGAATGGATTGTGGAGGCAGGAAGGATCGGGAGGGGTTGATGGACTGAGAGAAAAGGTAGAAGCCAAGGGATCTGAAGTCTCTGAATTCAAAGTGAATGAAGCAGGAGAGAGGAAGAAGGCCAGATGGGAAACTCCAAGATAACAGGAAGTGGCATTTTGACAAAATTTCTTACTTTTTCCCCTTATTTGGCTGAAACAGGTCATTTAAAATGGATTTTTTTTTTTCTGGAGTACAAAGGAAAAAATACTCTTTTTTTTTTATTGGAGTTCAATTTGCCAACATTTATCATAACACCCAGTGCTCATCCTGCCAAGTGCCCCCCTCAGTGCTCATCACCCTGTCACCCCAACCCCCCGCCCACCTCCCCTTCCACTACTCCTTGTTCATTTCCCAGAGTTAGGTGTCCCTCATGTTTTGTCACTCTCACTGATATTTTCACTCATCCTCTCTCCTTTCCCTTTATTCCCTTTCACTAATTTTTATATTCCCCAAATTAATGAGACCATATAATGCCTGTCCTTTTCCGATTGACTTATTTCACTCAGCATAACACCCTCCTGTTCCATCCACATCAAAGCAAATGGTGGGTATTTGTCGTTTCTAATGGTTGAGTAATATTCTCAAACAAAAAATTCCCAGTCACAGGATTACAGTAAATAGTGGGCATGTCTTTTAAACATATGCAGATTAGGGGCATCTGGATGGGTCAGTTGGTTAAGTGCCTGCCTTCAGCTCAGGTCATGATCTCGGGGTCCTGGGATTGAGCACCAAAGCATTGGCTCTCCCCAGCAGGGAGCCTATTCCTCTCTCTCCCCTGTTCATGCTGTCTCTCTCTCAAATAAAGTTTTTAAGTTTGGGTTTAAAAACTTAAAAAAAACAACATATGCAGTGTAAATTCCTTAAGAGATGTCTTGGCACAAACAAGCCCAGCTTGCCCCCAGCGCTCAGATCCTATCCAGGAGGTGCATGGGCCCAAGAACTTCATTTTTCAGTCTGTGAACACTCTCCATCCTTTGGCCCTTCCAATGAGAAAAATAACAGTTAATATTTATTCAGTTTGATATGCCTACTATCATGTCAACTCTTTATATGTATTATATCATTTAAATTCTTACAATGACCCTATAAGGAAGTATGGCTACATCCGTTTTACAGAGTAGAAAAATAAGGCCCCGAGAAGCTAAATAATTTACTTAAGAATATGGCAGCATAGCTGGGGTTCAAACCCATAACTGTCTTGACTTCAAGCTCCAAACCCCCTTATTGCACATTTCCTATTCTGTGCTCTGATGTGGAACTGGATGTTCCACTTTACTGACTCTTAGTCTGCAGTATCTATAATACACTAACCACCAGGGTTTTTTTTTTTTTTTCCAGAAGAAACTTCCATTAGAGTAAGAATCCCAGTACTCTGTTAGGCAATTGTTATTTTTCTTAACAAAATGTAGTGAATATATATTTGATCCTGTTGACAGGCATCCTGGTGTTTTGGCCCATGTATTAGAGGGATGTGTTTAGGTGGATGGGTGGAAGGAAAGGGAAGGGAAGGCGAAAGGGGAAGGGAGGGGAGGGGAGGGGAAGGGAGGGGAGGGGAGGGGAGGGGAGGGAAGGGAAGGGAAGGGAAGGGAAGGGAAGGGAAGGGAAGGGAAGGGAAGGGAAGGGAAGGGAAGGGAGAAAGAGTAGATAGGGGCATGTCTGGTGGGTACTAGGTCTTCAAGTAATTAGATATACCCTCTGCTCAGGAAGCTTGCAGTCCAACAGGAAAAGGAAGACAGACATACCTATGGACTATGGATTTGTATAGAGAAATTTAGAGAGGTTTTAAGCAATCTTCCTTGAAGGAAGGGTAGCGCCAATGGTAATACCAGTATTGGGAAAGTGGGTGGCATTCATTTTGAGGAGTTTCTTTGAGAAGGACATTCTTCAATAGCATGTTAATTTTTGTAACTCACTTTGTAACTTGATTTATTTTAGTAATTAATGGTGAAAAAGCCACTTTGGAAACCCCAACATTTGCCCAGAAACGTCGACGTACTCTGGATATGTTGATTCGATCTTTATACCAGGATTTGATGCCAGACTTGCATAAGGTAACCCTGGGTCCATGGTCTTCTTTCCTTCTCATGGGTTTGAGTTGAGAACACAAGTCCTAGCAATGAGTCCCAGTTCAAATGGCGAAGGAGTTGTCTCGATCCTTGCTGTCAACACCAGACTGTGGCCAGATGGCTGACATTTGTTCTTTCATTGTTACCACGAGAGAGTGTTAAATGTCCATACACAGGAAAGTGATTTTCAGAGATCATAGGCCTGTGGAAATGGAGGTGCAGGCTTGGCACCATGGTGTCAGTCAGTAATTTCTGGAGCATTGGAGGGTGCTTTTTTGGGGTGACTGTCCTTGGTGGTACTACTCAACATTACCAGTGCCATAGGGCTGGTGGACAGACAAGAGTGGGGATTTTGGAGAGAGACCAGGAGCTTTTTAAGGATTTCTGGAGATTGACTGGCTAGCTCCATCTACAGACACTGAGATAAACATTTACATTTACTGCAAATTTGCTTTGTGCCAGACAATCCCTAGGCTGACGGTATCTCCACACTGATGAGACCCAGCACCACCTTGGTGTCTTTAGGGGCACCCATGTTCCTCAGAGGCCTCTATACTTGGTGTGAGATCACCAGGTGCCATGGGCTCACTATGCACATAAAAGCATTGCTGTTCAGAAGTATTTCCTGCCTTTAACAGGGAAGTACAGAATAATTGGGGAGATTCCTGTAGACTCCTTGCATTCATAAACTCCAGCAAAACGCACTGCCAGTGATGCTTGTAAATAAATGAGGCATTGGGTTTCAGGTGCTTATGTGGGGAGATGAAGAATATCAAGGTGAGCTGCTGCTCGTGTGGTCCTTTCCCTTGGGTACAGTGACCACCACCATTTTATAGGCACCCCTTGACTTCTGGCTGGCCAGTATACCCTAGCTACTCACAGGGATTAGGCCAAACTAACCCCAAGATGCTAATGAGCAAGCCATAATCACTAATCTGTCGATTCCTTTTTTCCCCCCTAAAGTCAGGTAGAGGTGCAGAGAGGGTTCCAAGGTGAGGACACCATGCCCCCCTCAGGTCCCAGCTGAAGCATGGATGCCTGAGGCCAGCTTTCCCCCAACCCCCAGTTGAAGCCATGTCCCCCTGTTAGATGCTCTCAGATACTGTATGTACTTCCCCTTCATTCTCCCATGTGCCAATCATGTATCAGTTCCTCAGTTCTGTCTCCCCCATTAGACTGTGCCCAATAAGGTCAGAGACTGTGTATCACACCCCCACATCTGCCAGACTAGTGGGTGCACAGTCAGTACTTGCTGCCTGAATGAGCATTCCCATTCTCTGACTATATGCTGGAAGAGAACAAACATTTATGGAGTATGTGCCTAAGCACTGTGCCCAGCACCTTACACGCACTTCCTCATGTAGCCTTCATAACATGCCTAGGAGACAGGTATTAGCAACATAAAGATGCTGAAACTCTGAAATTAACACACTTGTCCTAAGTTACCAAGAGGGCCACAGAGTTGCACAGCTCCAGGGGTACCATTCACATAGACTTCCACCTGCCTTGTACCAGGGTGTCACTCTAGGAGAACAGCATCCCTGGAGCTGTGTGATAGTGTGGCCCTATCACACTGTTGGAAGCTAGTAAGCCCTGGAGCTGCTGGTGTGCTTGATTTCAAAGGCTGTGCTCTCAGCCATTATGCAGCACTGGCTATCCACCTGTTGATCTTCTACCCCTAGCATCTAGCACAGACCCCAGCATTTAAGTGATGCTCCGTAAATGCTTATGGAGTAAGTGGGAGTAAAATAACATTTGGACAAAGAGGTCTGTATTTAGTTAAGGAGAAGCCAAAGGATGAGACTTGACAACGATTTTTGGAATTCATAACTTGTTTTTCTTTTTCAGAACATGCTTAATAGACGATCTTTTAGTGACGTCTTACCAGAATCACCCAAGTCCGCACGGAAGAAAGAGGAGGCCCGCCAGGCAGAGTTTGTTAGAATAGGGCAGGTGGGTTTTATTCTGAAACCTCTTTGGCAAGATGTGCAGTCATGAGCCCCATGCATACCAGATGGCCTGCCTGCAAAGAATTTCATGCCTGTGTACTCCTGTGGGAGCTCTATAATTTCACTCAGGATTACTGTGGAAACCACGATTAAGATTTTTGATAAACCCCCCCCCCAAAAAAAGATTTTTGATAACCACATAGGCGTGGTTCTCTGTGGGTATGAGTGGAAGCAAAGCCTTCTGCAGAAGAGGGAGTGCCACTACCTCAAAGCAAGAGACCACAAGGCCCAGGCTGGGCTCCCTCTTGTCAAGGGAGCACATACCATTTGCCTGCCTCCTGGGGACTTTCTGAAGAGTGAGAAGCCCACATAGGAAAAGCATGTTGAACTCCTCCTCCTCCTCCCTGGCAGCAATAAGTGCAGAAGGGTGGCGTCCCTGTGGACCTGAGTTCCCACTCCGCTGGCTGGAAGCAATCCTCAAAGTTAGGAGGCTCCCACTTAGCATCTTATTCCAGATTTTGGAGGAAATCATTGCCACTTTGTGTCACTCCCACGTGACGTCCATATGTCTCAGTTCTGGGAGGTGACACAGCTTTCTATCCTGATCCCTTGTCACAACACAGAGGAGGAGAAGAGCTGTCAGCTGCAGCTAAAGGTTCTGACCCAAAGGAGAGAACAAAGCAGGGTGACCTAGGAAAGCTTAAGGGCAAAAGTAACTTGCCCCAAACAGGTACATTGTGACAGGAGCTCTCCCATGTGGGTCCTTTGTTTAAAGGCACTCTGACTCTGCTTTCAGAGATTTCGCCTCATCAAGTTTTCCATTTCCTGGGGTAGGAATCACTGCACTGAGATATCAATTAGTTGAAATGATAGGCATTTGGGGTCATTTGGGCTAGGACATTGTCATTAGGGCTTCACCGTATTCAGCTGGCAGCATTCCTTGGCTGCAGTGAGAGGGAAGTGTGGGAACCTAAAACTTTAGTCTAAAATTACTCCTGTTTTATTTAAAACTTCTTGCAAATCACAACTGTTGAACCTGCTGTTATTTTCCTGTCTGATAACAAACTTTAAAAGAGATCTCTGTTCTGTAAGGCACTAAAACTGAAATCCATTGTGAGAGGAGATGCTCCATCAAGCTTGGTGGCTTCAGGGATCTGTAAAAAAGAGGTGAGTTGATGATACTCTCAGGTTCCCTTATGAATGTCCTTTGTCATCAGTGAAGTTATTGCAATTCTTAGAGATTTGTGGGACAGGAGGAAGACAAGCTTGTCTGCTGCAGAGTCCCCAGGGGAAGCCCCAGATAAAGTTGAGCAGCATCTAGTGAGAGCCCCAATTTCCATACCATGTGTGTGCCTTTGCCTGCTTAAGTGAAGCAGAGCTGCTGGACCGGGCCTGGTCAGGCACATGGGGCTGAGGGGTGTTCCTCCAGCCTTGTGTGCATATACATGGCCTGGACATCTTGACCAAATGCATGTTCTGATTCAATAGCTCTAGGGAGTAGTCAAGATTGTGCATTTCTAACAAGCTCTCATGGGGTGCCCGGATGCACTCAGCAAAGCTCTAGGGCCGTGTTTCCCAAGCTTTTGTATATACTACAATCACCCCCTTTTGAATTTCTGATTCATAAGTCTGGAGTGAGCCCAGAGAATCTGTATTTCTAACAAGTTACCAGGCAAGGCTGATGCCACTGGTCAGAGGACCACAGCTGGGAAACCACTGCTTAATCTGTAGTTCATTCAGTCACCCCAGAAGTTCTGTGGGCTGTGTATCTATTTTTGTCTCCACTTTTCTTGGAGAAAAAAATAGGTGGTAATCAACAAGAGAAGAGCAAACAATAAACTAGTTGCATAGGAACTTACTATTTGCATGATTTTTTATTATAAAACAAATCTACTTCATTATGTCTGTGTTCCAAATATATATATAGGTTAGTTAAATGGAACAAACCCACAGACAGTGCATTACTAGAGAAGTGTCCATTATAAAAGCAAAAAGAATTACAAATGCATTTACTATAAAGGTATATATGCTTTGTATCTGAATTATAGAACCTACACACTTTAAAGTCTGGTTTCAGGGGAACAATGAGCTCAAAATACGACTAATGCTAGAAAACCACAACCAATAAGACCAGATTGATGGCAAAGTATCTTTTCCAAAGGTTGCATTAATTCCCACTATCGGCTTGTTTGTATGAATGGTGAAATTCACAGTGTTCCCAAGAGCTCTATAAATACCAAATTCCAGCAAGATTTAGTGACCTTCTTGATAAGAACTTCCTAGGCATACGTAAAAATGAAAGTCTGTGGAAATATAACTTGTTCAGTGGTGAAACAGCAAAGAAAGAACTTCCATTTGTTCTATCAGTTCATAACCTACCAGTGGGCCACAGGCCTTCCTTGGAGAAACACTGACCTAGAGGCCCTCGTGGACTTCAGTGCAGTTGGCTCCACAGAGGCCAGAGTCCCACATGCTGCTCCCCAGAGCATTTTATTTCCAAAGAAGAGGCTTTGTCAACCTCTTTGGCATCCATCAGTTCATAAGCTGTGTTAATGTTCTTAGAGGATCCAGCAAGGAGTCCTGCACTTAGGCCACGTTCTTGCCCTGCAGAGTCTGCACCAAGTCCCCCAAGTGGCAGAAGGGAGTCCAGCACAATGACAAATACCATCAGTCCTTAGAGTGGAGAGCCCCTGTGGGATCAGGTCTAAGTATACTGACACTTCATACATGATGTTCTCAGGCTACCTGGAGTCCCCTGCCCCTTTGAGAACCCACGAAAGCAGTGGACACACACACACACCCCTCACACACACACACACACACACACACACACACACACTAGGCCACTGAAATGTACAGATGGCACATGTACACAACATTTTGAATCTAATTTCAGGGTTACACACACACCTCCTTAAGCTCTCTATGGATCCTCTAGGACCCTTAAATCTTCTGGGTTAAGAACCACTATTTAGCATAAGTATTTTAAATTTGTGTTCTCTGCTCAGAGAACATTTTGTCATTAAGAGTTGGTTTTTATGTCTTGGTGTTACCAAATGCCCAGACATCTGTGTCTGTCTCCCAGTTGGCATTTATAGTGGCTTTGCTTTTTCATGTCCTCCTGCTCAAAGTCACAAAGTCAGAATTTCCAGACATCTTCTTAGGGAAATACCATTCCAATTAATGGCCTGCACTTGTGTAGACCTTTCCAGGTTGTAAAATGTCTTCACATTCTTTGTGTGATCTTTCAGAAGGGCCTGAGCCTCATCTTAGCAATTAGAAGATTCAGTTTGAGACTTGTGAGTTTCTTAAAGGGACAGTGTACTTTTCTAAGAGCAGTAATACACACAGTATTTACTCTCATCCCAAATGACGTCTTTGAAGGTGACCTCACCACCACCACTTCTACTTTCAGTATGCACACATGTGCTCACCCAGTACATGCACACATACACACACCCCAACATGCACACATGGAGTCTTGTACCATCCCCAAGGAGTGTGTGATTGAGAGTAAACGGGCAAATGTAAAACTTTCACCTGTCCTTGAGAAGCTCCAAGCTCCAAAAACCTCTTTGTCCTTTGAGGCCAAGCCCGTTGGCTCCAGGCATCCCCATGCAGTTCTGGAGCAGCTGTAAGGGAGGCCTCACCCTGATGTTGTAACCAAGCATGAGACAAAGGGGAAGAGTTTGCACGGTATGAATACGTCATGTGGGGAACGTGAGTGGGTTTCAGGCAGCACTTTCCATATTCTTACAAACGTGTTGTTTTTTCCTTTAAGATTTTGTAGCCCTAACTGGGTCAACCAGCAATTTTCACATTAAAGCAACATCAACTTCTTGCACTGTGTATAACTTAATCATTTTATTGAATCAGCAGCATAGAAATCTGACTTCTTTTGTAGAATTATATGGGTCTTCCTATCAGTTCATGTGAATGCTCCAAAAAATAGGGAGCAATTGGTTCAACTTCATGTATTAAGGAAAATGTTTGCTTAGAAGAGGTTACCAATGCTTCAATTGTCCCCAAGGAAGATTATTACATATGGAGACAGCTCATGGTGCCAGAAACATGTGACTTCCCTCCTTCCCTACTGCACATGTTTTGAAAGGAGACATTTAAGAAAGGTAACTAATGAGTGTCCAGCTAGCTTAGTCGGTGGAGCATGCGACTCAGTCTCGGGGTTGTGAGTTCGAGCCCCACATTGGGTATAGAGACGACTTAAAATATTTTTTTAAAAGATAAGAAAGGTGGGCAGCCCCAGTGGCTCAGCGGTTTAGCGCCGCCTGCAGCCCAGGGCGTGATCCTGGAGACCCTGGATCCAGTCCCATGTCAGGCTCTCTGTATGATGCCTGCTTCTCCCTCTGCCTGTGTCTCTGCCTCTCTCTCTCTCTATCTCTATGAATAAAAAAATAAAAAATAAAATAAGATAAGAAAGGTAACTGAGTGCAGAGCCTATTTAGCTCCCTGGGTTCAGCAGGTACCTGAGCTGTGGTCTCAAGCAGTGTACCAATACATTTCCATCCGAGGGACCCTGGAACATTCCTTCTGGTAAATTTATTTTCCAATGCTTCTGCTGTCTTGCAGCCCTGGGAGCCCCAGTGTTTCTGCAGTAATTTCCCCCATGAAGCTGTGTGTGCGGATCCCTGGGGCCAGGCCCTGCTGGTTTCCACTGATGCTGGCGTCTTGCTAGTGGATGGTTAGTGAGTAGCTGCTCCTTCAAATGTCTTTGTCTGTGTAACTTGTAGGACTTCTGAGATGGGTGACTGCCAGTCAATTCCCTGTAGATAAAGGTGTCATCACCAATGAGGTTAGCAGTTTCCTTTCCTTACAAAATTAACCCCTTCTTTTCAGGATATGCACAAGCAAGCTGGAGAGTGAGTCGTGCATGACAAGTTCATGCCTTCCCCAAATCTGGTTAGCCTGTGGACCTCAAAATGACCTGCAAAAGAATCTCCTTTTGGCCAATACTTATCATTCTAATATTTTACCTTAAATCAACAAGACGCTCTTGTTATTTGGAGCTCCTATCTCAGGGACATGCCCTCTCTCAAAGCTTTTTTTTTTTTTTTTTAAGGTTTCTGATTCAAAAAGTATTTGGTGTCCAAAATAAATAATGAAAATCTTAGATAAACCAATTTTGTTAGCTGTAGAAATAGCAAGATTCGACAGGAAGACAGATTTCATATTTATATAAAATCAAACTTTTTGACAACGAGATGCAACTGGGAAGGTGGTCAGTTCCTGTCACTGCAGATCAGCCACCAGTGGGACATACCCTTGGGGAGAATGCTGTAGAGAGAGTTTTACTTCAGATAGAGATTTCATTTAGACTAAAGGACTGGGTGGTGCCTTCCAGCAGGAGGCCCCTTTGGATTTTTCCAGACTCCCAGTGAATGTTAAAGGGGCTAGACACCAGTAGCATGTCATCTCCTGGGGCTTCAGAGGGAGCCATAGGCATAGAGGCAGTGTCCTCCAAGGGCACACCCTCCACAACACAGAAGCAGGCTGCCCAGTCTCAGGTACTGATATTCTATGAGATTCCTGAACACTGCCACTGAGAGTGACATAATGGCCTAAAATGGCTACATCTTCCCATCCTTGGCCTTCACTCACGACCTTCACTCCCTCCTATGACCCTGTCAGTATGTTTCCTAAGTACTGGGTACGTGCTGGGCCCTTGGGAAGGGGAAGTAGATGCCTTCTGTGGGGAAAAAAGAAAGCCAGACTTTATAATGGACTTATTTCTGACTTCATTTGTTACTTTAAATGTATGTTTCAATGTATGTTTTTTATATATATATATATATATATATACGCACAACATATAATTGTATATATAATTAATTTACTCATTTACTAAAAGGCAGATAATCTAAAATTTATAAGCTGAGAATTTAAATTAAATATTTAATTTTAGAAACCACCAAACAATTAGAGAATCTTTGCGATCTTAAAGACAACTTAACCTCTGTGCACTGCAGATTTCTCTGAAGTGGGGGGAATTTCTTAAGCAGCTGAAAACTAGTTTCCAATAATGAAAATTAATAAAATAAACAAAATGGGAATGATGATCAAAACTCCAGGAAGGGATTATGGAGGTTAAAATACCCATGTGAAGTGCCTACGTCAGTGTCTGGCATGTAGCAGTAATTTAGTAAACAGTTACTGTATTTCTGACATCTATCCCTGTGAACATGCTAAAAAGGTAACAAAATCCATAGATTTTTATCAGAGGTGCAACAAAATAAAATAACTTACTTTAAAAAACAACAGACTTGGGCAGCCCCGGTGGCTCAGAGGTTTAGCGCCACCTTCAGCCAGGAGCATGATCCTGGAGCCCCGGGATCGAGTCCCACATCGGGCTCCCTGCATGGAGCCTGCTTCTCCCTCTGCCTGTGTCTCTGCCTCTTTCTTTCTCTCTGTGTCTCTCATCAATCAATAAATAAAATCTTAAAAAAAAAAAAAAAAAAAAAAAAAAAACAGACTTTAGATGTTCAGTCTCATGTCCTCGTTTTATACATGAAGAAATGATGTGACTTGCCCAGGATCACACAGCTGGTTACTGGCACATCTGGAACTGGAACCCAGAGGTGATTCCTAGTCCAGCGCTCTTTCCACTAAGCCAGCTACATTTTATTAAACTCTACCAATGTTACTGTCTTTACCTTAACACAGGTTTCCAAAATACAGTCCTGAGCAAGTAATTATGAGAAATGTGTTGATCGAAAGAAAGTTATATTCTACCTGTTTGTTCTTTTTAGAAAGGAGAAAATATGCTTTATAAGGGCTACTTGTAAGGCTTGCCTGAAAATCACAGCAACAACAAAACAAAAACAACAAAAACCACAGCAACAACATTCTATTTGAGTTGCTTCCGTTTTTTAAAATGTAAAATCCAAACCAAGATTTCCACATCCCCTTCTGAAATGTTCATCTTTTTGGATACAAAACTTAATGGAGGTATTAAATATAAGGATTCCTGTGATGTGCCAGGAAATTCTTTTCTTCGAACTTGAGGGAAGTGGTCTTACACAGATGGTAGCCATATACACCCACCAGGAGCTCAGATTTATTTCTCATATTATTGTTTTCACTCCCTGGATATGCAGCACAGCTACCCTTTTTGCTTTTGTAAGAAGAGAATAACCCTTAAGGCTTTCTTTGTATTCCTCCCTATGCTTTCAAGCCATAATGTTCTTGTTATTTCTTTGTTTACCTTTCTCTTGTCGATACTTAATCACATTATGAATCATTTCTATGAGTGAATCTCTCCATTTCCTTTAAGGCCAGGTTCCACTCTATCCCATTAGTGTCTGCTTAATTTCATTAGACCTACCCCCTTGAGAGTCTGCTTCTGCCAAGGTCATTATTAAAACTCGAGGTCCTTTATATTCTAAGTGTAGCAAAAGCTACTTTGAAGGGAGACTGAATGTTGATAAAAGATGCCACAACCATTTGTTTTAGGTTTGCAGTAATAGAAAAGCCAGCTCTAAAAAATCACTGCTTCATAAAAAGATTACAAGAAGGAAAACATTGCTACAGAAGAGTCATTAAGTCACGTGTCACTTTCTCAGATCCTTGCTTCCTCCCCCTGTCTGTGCTACGAATAAACCTGTTCAGCCACCTGAGAAAGATTTGATGGAGAATAAATGCTAATTTATTCTGTACACAGGTGGGCTGCTACACAGTATCCCTCTGTCTTAAATGTCAAATGAAGCGCTTCTGTTGTTTATGAATTTCTTACAGTACTGTTGCTTGTGTGCTGGCCCCTCGGTCCACGGGGATGCGGTGCTGCTTATAGGCTAAGAGTACAGGCTTTGTACCCATACAGACCTGGGTTTCACATGTTTAAGATGTGGCCCTGGACAGGTTATTAGCACTTCTGAGCCCCAGGTCCTCATCTGTTAAATGGGAATATTAGAAGTTCCTACCTAAGAGGGTCATTGGGGCATTTCAGTGAATAACATGTGAAGCACTTAGCACTGAGGCCTGGCATGCAGGATGCCCTCCATGTACGTTAGCTGCTGTTTACAAAATGAAATAACCAGGGTTCCTGGGTGGCTCAGTCAGTTAAGTATCCGACTGTTGGTTCCAGCTTAGGTCCATGATCTCAGGGTCATGAGATCAAGCCCCGCGTTGGGCTGCCTGCTCAGCATGGAGTCTGCTTTCTCTCTCTCTCTCCCTCTGCCCCTCCTCCCATTTGTGTGCACACACACTCCCTCTCTCTTTCTCAAATAAATACTTTTAAAAATGGGATAATCATAGTTATTTAGTCAGACATGATGGTGGGTATTGGACTGATGATCATCCTGTGTTTTGAAAACTCAGGTCTGCCCCCAGCAGAAGCACAATACCTGAGATTCAGTTACTTTTATGAAGGCCTGGGGTAGAGGGGGAAGGAAAGTGGTTTGATGGGCTATCATAGAATTTACATTTGCTGCGATAATGTAGGGGAGCTGGAGCAAGCCCTCTGTCTAATAAAAGCTTAGCAGGCTCTGTGCTTGGACAAATCCAGAGCCCCTACTGGCCTGCAAGGAGCAGGAAAGGCCCCCCTACCACCCCCAGAAGCTGTTATGAACCCCATCCCAACAACGAAAGCTCTGCTCTCTCCTGGGCACCAAACAGGGAAGAATGAACTCCCAAACAGACAGATTTCTAGAAAATCTAAGACCCTCAGGGACACATGAACCTAAATTGCTACCAAAAAAAAAAAAAAGAAAAGAAAAACAAACCCAGACTCACAACAGAGCACTGGAAGACCTAAATTCAGATGAAGTATATCAATAAAGAATAAGCCACTTATCCAGCCTGAAATGTCTACACCGTCCCAGGACCTCTTTGCCTTGTGCTAATTCTACATCAAGCTCAGAACAGACCCTTTGCTCATGAAAGAGCCTTAATATTTCTTTTGGCCCTCTCTGTCCTAGGGACCCCCAGAAACAAGATATTTGCTAGCAATTTAAGTTCCCAGTAAGCTTAAAAGCAAATCCTACATATCATTGCAGTGTCTTTGATCAGCCACTTGCTTGACCTCTTCCTGAACGTTGCCATTACAATTAGTGTTTTTCTGTTATTTGGGCAACTTGGTCATTTCTCTTTAATTTTTGTCTAAAAAGGAGATTCTCCTCTATGGAGAAAAACTAAAAATGTATCGGTAAACTCTTGTTGATATGGACATAGGCAGGGAATAGGGTATGTTCGTATTTAAGTACAAAAGGAAATTTTAACTTTGCTTTCTGGAGAGAGATGCAGAATAAGCTAAGAAGTGATGCAATTTCAAACATTACATAAAAATAAGAAAATACATAAGAGAAAGAAAATACATAAGAGAAATACATAATTAAACTGGCTGTTTAAAAAAAAAAAAAACTGGCTGTTTAGTCCTTTAGTACAACACCAGTAAAAACTGGGATGGAGAGATGCTGCCTTTTCTTTGATGAGCACTGAAGAGAAGAATATAGTTTTAGGCCCCACTGCTCTGCTTTCAATATAGAGGAAGGAATGTCAGTCCTTCTCCTTGAGCTGAGAGAATGTGTTTAAACTCACATTCTAGAAGCTGACTTCCCTTGCCTAGAGAGAACCGGAGTCCAGGACCACTCATAGGCACGTTTTATAGGTTCTGAAATCATGGGCTAGGTATAGTCCTTGTAACCTTGTCTCCTCTTCCAGATGACCTTCCATCAGTGCCTGTGTTTGACAAAACCCTGCCAGTGAAGCAGATGCATGTGCTCGAGACCCTGGACCTTCTGATCCTCAGAGCAGACAAAGGTGATAGTCCCCTTCCTGGTGGTGTCCTCTGGAAGGGGATGGGAAGTGTGTAGCCTTCTATGGCTGTGAGGGTCACAGTGGTCTGACTGCTTGGGTTGTGCCAGCTACTGGCTCATGGGTGGCCAGTGCTCAGTGTCACCAGGTGGCCCTTTGTTCTCTGAGGGGGGGGGACAGTCAAGGAGAAAGGGGGCACATCCTTCAGGGCAATGTTCGGTAAAGGTGGTATGGGGTTTCCTCCCAGTTCTAGAACACCTCAACTCAGTTCTGTAGCATTCCTGCACAGTCCACTCTTGGGGTCTTCCCACCCATCTCCTCCTGCACCTTCTTTATCTCACCAGGGAAAGATGCCCGCCTCTTTGTCTTCAGGCTCAGCGCTGTGCACAAGGCCGTCGAGGGCAAACAGCCTGTGAAGAGCAAATGTGATTGCAGGGACAACAAGCTGGAGAAAACAAAAGGTGACTGGAGTCTACATATTTTGGTGGGTTCTGTTCAATTCTTTTTTTTTTTTCTCAGACTGTCCAGATTTCACTGGAAATAAAAATGCGTGGGAATTTGATTTTATTGGTTTGGTTTTTGCTCGGAGGCAGCATCCAGGTAGCGTCAATGTTTCCCTAAGAGAAGCCTGAAAGGTAGTCCAACAATGGAGGGCTAAAGGAAAGTCTAGGCCTTGCATGACAAGTTTTGAAGGTAAGTTGAGTTCTGTTCGCAAATCAGCGAAGAGGGACTTTTAGCCTCTGGTTCCTTGAACTCTGCTCATTGTCACTTTAATTCATATGGTGTCGTGGGCCTGAAACTAAGACCACGAACTCTGGAATACAGGGAATATGGCTTCCTTAATTTTCCTGAAACTCAACCTAACTTGTATTCCACATCTCTGTTTGCCTGGTGGCCGGAACATTTTCAGGTACTACCCCTGGGTTATGCTTAATTTCCAGAGTCCTTAGGTGTTGCCATGTTATCGAGGCCTGGGCATCTCCAGGCTTCTGTCACGTGCTCAGCATCATCTATATCCCTTCCCAGGCTGCCACCTGTACGCCATTAACACTCACCACAGCAGGGAGCTGAGGATAGTCGTCGCCATCCGGAATAAATTGCTCTTGATCACGAGGAAACACAACAAGCTGGGCGGGGTTGCCAGCATCTCCCTGTTGTGTCCCCTGTCAGAGTCACCTGTGGAGGAATTCCAGTATATCAGGGTAGGTCCGCTCTCCAGATCCCTTCTCTCCCAGCCAAGGTGACCAGAAGCCGACTCTCTGGTTCCTCCCAGGGTCTATCACCCACTAAGCTTGTCTCACAGGTCAGTACCCAGCTGGGGAAACCCTCGACTGCTGCCTCAGTTTCCCCAGAGGACTATAGAAAGGATTCCCCAGAAGCTCTCCCTGAAAATTGGCCTTTGAGCAGAGATGCAAGGAAAGTATGGGAGTAGATGAGGAGGGGAGCTGGGAAAGGGTGCTCCAGGCAGAAGGAGCAGCCAGTCAAGAACCTGAGGCCCTGTTCAAGGCATAGTCAAGAGGCCACAACGGCTGGAGCTGAGGGGACAAGGCAGAGAGGTCGGAGAGACCTGGAGGCCATTGCTAGGATTTTGGCTTTGACTCTGAGTGAGAGGGGGCAGCCACTGGGAGGTTTGAAGCAGAGAAGTGGCATGTTTTGAAAAGATCTTTCTGGCTCCTGGACAGAGGAGAGCATGGCGGGGGGGGGGGGGGGGGGGGGGTAGGTGGCGTCCATGAGCAGGAAGGAGGAGACCACTAAGAGGCCAATGCAGGATCCCAGCAACAGATGATGATGGCTTTGGTGGCTGGAGAGCTGGAGGAGGCTGCCTTGCCTGCCCTAGCCAGTAGGATTTGCAGATCCACTAAGGGTGGAACCTTGTGAGGGAAGCCTCCATGATTGCCCATTCCTGCTCTTACCATCTCTTACTGCTTTTTAAAAACTTTAGTACATAGGTATGAACCGTGTCACACATTTGACTCCTAAGGCTCACTTCACCTGTAGGTGAGCTGAGCAATTATTTTTACCAGATTTAAAGCCTCAAAATTTAAAGCCTCATAATTCAAATTATGTGTATCAATTTCTGCTGATACCCAATTTTGAGGGACAGACAGCCATAACTGTGACATTAAAACAAGTTAAAATTTTGCTCTAATTAGGTGTTAGTCTCCTAAATACTGTAATTAGCCATCTTAATGACTATTTATGTACAGCATGTACATTTCTGTGGAGTATCAGCTCGGAAATCAGATTTCCTGGGCACAGATATTGGCTCTGCCACGTATAAACTATGTGAATAAAGGCAAGTCACGTGACCTTTGAGGCCTCAATCTCCTTATCTGTAAAATAGAATAATAGCCTTACCTATCTCATAAGGATCCAGGGAGGACAGTACCTGGCACTGTGTTAAGTGTTCAACAAGGTTAGCAGCTGTCATTTGATTATTATCATCAAATCACAGGACAGGGCCAGACTATCTGAGGGCTAATGTGGATCATGCTGTTGAATTGGTTTGGCCAGGTGTGGGTTTTGAGGACAGGTGGTGGGAGGGGGGGGTGTCTGGCACAATCCCCGCCCCCTTTTCCCCTGTCTCCACCTTCCCTGCTGGCAAAGGGCTCTGCAGGAGCCTTGTGGGGTGACCCTCTACTGGATGGGAGTGGGCAGGCGGAGGGCCAGGGTTAGGGGTTGATATGAAAATGGCTGCTTGGCGTCTGACCCCTTCTCTCCTGTCATCATCAACCACACAGGAGATCTGTCTGTCCGACTCTCCCGCGGTGATGACTTTAGTCGATGGGCCAACTGAAGAGAGTGACAATCTCATCTGTGTGGCTTACCGACACCAGTTCGATGTGGTTAATGAGAGCACGGGGGAGGCCTTCCGGCTGCACCATGTGGAGGCCAGCAGAGTGAGTTGACAGGCAGTGGGAGGTGGAGGGGGAGCCAAGACCACCAGGAATGCATCTTCTAACCTCGCCATGGTGCTATAATGAGGATTTCTTTAAAATCATGTACAGTTTACCACAGCAGTAACCTGTGATATCCTGTTCAGGCTACACCCCATGGAGTCACCTTGTAGATCAAAATGATTCCATCTAATCTAATTGCCCTATCACCTCGTTCAGCCTTTCCAGATCTTCCCTGCCATTTGGTCCTTCCTCATAGAGGAGAAGTGAAGGGTCGAAAAACTCAATCTGAGTAACTAAAGAAATGAGAACATTTGTATAGTCATTCACTCCAGAAGGGCCTCATCCTCTCCCTGGCCCAATTCACAGCTTGGGGCCCGGGTGGCTGGAGTGGGCACACCCACCGGGTCCATCCCCAAAAAGGCCCCCTAGTAATGGAGGAAGGGATGGGACACTAGGAGGAGAGAGAAGGAGTATCTCCCTCTGGCCTGAGCTGCACAGAGTACAGGGATGGAGTGCAGGGATGTCCAGGATTTGCAAGAAATCAGGGGCTCACCTGCAGCTGCACTCCTTGCTAAAGATGCTAAAGATGATGGGATGGGGTCTGAACATTGGTGCCCCTCGGGGGCAGTGAGCAAGCTCACCAGCCTGAGACCCAGCAGCCTGTCACTGGAGCTGCTGCATGCTGACACGCAGATGGAAGAGCTCTTCAGCCATTTATCACTGCAAAGCAGGGCAAGGCCTGATAACACTGGAGCCACTTGAGGTTTGTGCAGTCTGAGCCAGCACCCCGGCTTGGGTACCAGGGACCCCACAGAATGGGGATATTGCCCCCATAGAAAGCATGGTTCCTGATAAAGACTTCCAAACATACAGACTTACACCAGTCCTGTTCAGCTAGGCCCAGAAGACTGCAGAATTCTTTCTGATTGTGCTTTACAAGAAACTTGTATTAGGGCATGCCCTACCCAAATAGTCATAAAAAATTGCTAATTACTGTGTTAAGAAGGCTTAATACCAAATGAGAGATTTTAAGAAACAGAAAATTTTTTTTAAAAAAAGGAAAATCTAAATATAATTAGGAGACCTTGTCTTCAACAGTTATCAATCACAGATCATCTGTTGTTTCTCATATATATATATACACACATATTTGGTGATGTCCAAACTTGTCTGCAACTGGAGTCATCTGAGGAGCTTTAGAAACTACTGCCACTGTGTCCCACCCCCAGAGATCTTGCTGGTCTTCGGTGTGGCATGGGCTTTGGAATTTTTTGAATGATCCTCCATGATTCTTACGTTTGGACAAGTCTGAGAACCACCGGTATACATTGCTTCTCATCCCTGGCTATAACTTCCTTTTTTTTCTTTTATGATAGTCAGAGAGAGAGAGAGAGGGGCAGAGACATATGCAGAGGGAGAAGCAAGCTCCATGCACCGGGAGCCTGACGTGGGATTCGATCCCGGGTCTCCAGGATCGCGCCCCGGGCCAAAGGCAGGCGCCAAACCGCTGCGCCACCCAGGGATCCCTATAACTTCCTGAAAGCTTTAAAAAGAAGAGTGCTCTGACCCCACCCCAGATCAATTAAATCAGAATTTCTGGGTGTGTGGGAATCGATATGCTTTAAGTCTTGCCAGGTGATGCAAATATAGCCCTAGTAGATCGAGTCTGTCCTGAAGCTCTTCCTAATTTAAAGCCAGAAAGACTGCCCCTCCATCCCAGCACCTGGGAACCCATAACCTCTTCCAGCCAACTTCTGAGGAGGAGAGGCCCAATTTGGCTTTAAAAGTTCTTTGCTCTTCTTGGGGGCACCTGGCTGGCTCAGTCAGAAGAGCATACTACTCTTAATCATGGGCTTGTAAGTTCAAGCCCTACAGTGGGTGTAGAGTAAAATCTTAAAAAACAAAAAGTACTCGCTTTCCAAAACCATGTGACCCAGCCAAAAGAGGTAGAAAAATCATGGCCTGGCAGGTCTTTGTTCAATCAACCCTTTCCCTGGCAACTAGTTTCCTAAGACTTCTTCATGCTTTTTCTGCCAATTGTTATTATTTATTTATATTTAATACCCTGATAAATTTATTAGAGTGTGGATTTTTTTTTCTTCATAAGATAAATGAAGGCCCAGGAAAAGCCAGGTTAAAGAAAGTTTTCTTGGGTGACTCCTGTGTTTTGTCTTTCTAAAAGTTACCAGGAATAATTAAAAAATGTTTTGTCTTTTCATCAATATGCTTTTTAAAACCAAATATGCTTTTTTTTCTCTAAGAGAAATCTTTAAAAAAAAAATTTTTTTTAAGCCCTTCCCTAGGTCTAAGTGGGTCAGTGTATACATTCCATCCTCTGGTATATCCTCAGCTGCTGAGTGTTTACTGAGCAGGCATGGATGCTTAGACATAGCCACTCATCTTTGCAAGGAATTTACTGCCTGATTGGAAAGATAAACCCTAGAGAAATGAAAAAGGTAATGAACAAAGTGATTTCTATAGCCAGTTAGAAATGGACTAACATTTCTGTCTGGGCACAGGGCTAGCTTTTTCCCAAGATGTTCCTATAGCCCAGGCCCTGATGCAATGGAAGCAGGAAAGAGAGAGAGAGAGGCCAACCTCCCCTAAGTCATTGGGCATTTCAGGGTCATTCAAGTTACTCTCACTGCCTGCTGCTCTGTGCATGGCACCAATGTGGATTTTCTGGCCTAGTTTCCCACCTCTATACCTCATCTCTTCTTAGCCAAGCCCATTCAATTTCCATTGCAGCCTTCAACCCACCAGAGGGTCTAAGAGAACCCTAGGTCAAGAGAGGAAGTGTTTAAGGCATCAAAGCAGCGATGTGAAGGTCAACATCAAGTTGATTTTACAGGCCTATTGTGACCTACTGCCCCAGCTCCAACAGCCAGCCTTGGCCTCCTTCCCAAAACAAAGGTCTCCTCTAGAAGGAACTGCAGGCCTGGTAATGAGATCTAGGTTTCTGGCTTAGTAGTTGGGCCCAAGTCCCTATCTTGACCATCTACCCAGAACCCAGTTTGTCTCAGTGAAAAGCTCACCCCAGGATCACATGGGAAGGTCGACACTGACCTAGCAGTGGCTTCCACATTCAGCTGGGGCTAGGAAGGGTGAGGTGCAGATGTGGTTTGTTACATACCTGTTTTGAATTTTCACAACCACCATACGTTACTTTTATCATTTTTAAATGCCAATAAAATGAACTACTTTTTAATCAAATAAAAAATTAACAACTAACACCTGTGTCCTACCTTAGACCTACTATAGGAGGATCTCTAGGAGCAAGAACCCAGAATATATTTTTTAAAGCTTTCTAGTTGGTTTTGATGTCCTCACCTGGTCAAGAAATGTTTCAGAGACTGGTTCCCGCCAGGCCCTCACTCCAGGAAGACCCGCACAGGCATCAGAGCATGAAATGGGTCTCACTGTGCTAGGTGCTAAAAGAGGTCTGAACAAAATGCTAGGGAATGCCAGAGGAGGAACCGGTTAAGTCCAAGTTGTGGTATCCCCGAGTGCCAGCCCCGTGGCCGGAGATCTGCCGTTGCGTGCCCTGCAGCCTCAATCTCTGCACACAGCCATGCTCTGCCACCAGTCCTGGGAGCCCCTGCTGGACCTCCGATGTGCCAGCGACTTCCCTGGTGTCTGCTGCCACCGTGCTGGGACCCTGGTCCAGTTCTGCCTGAACTTCCTCTACTCTGTCATGGCCACCACCCCAAGCGCATATACAGGCCCTGCTTCTAAGCCAACAGGCTGTCCCATCCTGCCTTTCCCGCTCTGGTTAACCATCTGTAATTATAATAAACACGGCCACCACTGAATGGTCACTTCTGTGTCTGGCCCCGTGCACGTCATAAGAACCATCTCATGAAATCTACCCAACAGCTGTGGGGAATGTACTATTGACTTCCCCATTTTTGCAGCAAAGGAAACTGAGACTCAGGAGGAGCATTTATTTACCCAAAACCATGCAGCTAGTAAATAGCAGAGATAGGACTTGAAGCCAGGCTATCTGACTCAGAAGGCTGTGCCCTGAACCCCAGTATGCTGTGGCCTCCACAGCCATGTCCCAAGGCATGATGAGGATAGACCACCAAAAGTCCAGGCTACAAAGCCAGTAGCACCTGGCCTCTCCTCTACCCCCTCAGGCTGGAATAAGTGCCATCCAATGACAAGTCCCTGGGACACCTAAGGAGGAAATTATTCTAAGTCAGAATGGTGAGGACAGGAAGGTTCCCTTTGGGTATCAGAGGGCTCACAGGCTGCTCCCTCATGTCAAGTGCCCTCCCGTTGGTGCCAGGCCCACAGCCGGGTCTTGCTGTCAGCTGACATTACGGAGCATTTACCAGGTAGCAGGTCCTGTCCTAGATGCTTCCGTAAGTGGCCTCATTGACTCCTTGGCCCCCGCAAGGGTAGATGTCTCCTTTTACAGATGGAGAAACTGAGGCTCTGCAAGGTTGAATGGGTGGCCTAAGGGCACACACCTCTGAAGTGACAGAGCTAGGATTTCCTTTGTTCAGTCATGCATTCACTGAGGATTCATTCTGCTCCTGCCACGAGCCAGAGCCAGCCCCCATGCTGAGCACGTAGCAGTGAATAGCACAGAGGAGGCCTCTGCTTCACAAAGCTTATGTTCTAATGGGGAGAGGAATCTAATAGACAAATAAGTGAACGTCAGATAGCAACACCCACTATGCAGATGAGTAAAATAGAGGCGTATGATATATAGCAGGGGAGGAATTATCTGGTATTTCATCCTCAAGTCTATCTGCTCCCAGAGTTGGCATTTGACCTCTGAGCCTCACAGTCTGCCACCCCCTCTAAAGAACCCACAGTCCTTGTTTGGGGAATTTGCCTCATTGTACCTTGTTTTATGTATTTATATGCTTTTCTGGTGTTTTCTTGGGGGCAGAACCCTGCCTTATTCATTTCTGCATGCTGAGTGGCACTTAGTAGTATAGTGTCAAATGATGACGCACAGGAGGGGCCAGGAGATCCATCTGAGGGAAGCCAGAGCTGAGGCAGAGGCCCTGGCAGGGGGTCAGCAGGGGTTCAGCACAGCGATGGTGACAGCCGTAAAGCGGAGGGCTGGAAGCAGAAGGTCCATCAGCGGGGCCCAGGTGGGCCTGGGCAGCATCCACCCTGGAAGGGGCTGGAGAGATGAGCTGAGGGAGGGCAGGCCCTTGCTCCTGCCCAGAGAGGTCAGACCTCGCCTGGGGTGGCAGCAGGCCCACAGAGGTCTCACCTGAGAGCTCCTGAAGAGGAGGGTGCTAGGCTTGGGAGAGGGGAGGGTTGCCTGAGACTTTAGGGCTAGCTCTGCTCACAAAAACGAGGTTCAGGAGGAAACTAGTCACATGTGAGAGGAAGATGATAATAGTGCTGACTGGGCAGTGGTCTGGCTCTTCTCGAAACTTGGCCTCGTCTTATGGAGTTCTGGTTAAGGTCCTGCAGATCTATTGTCATTATGCCAGTTCTACAGGAGAGCTGGGCAGAGATGAGCATTGGCCAAAGGACTTCAGTTTGGGGGAGAAGGAAATCTTTGTCGAACCCAAAGAGGACAGACCCCTAATCATGGAGGGGGTTGCAGACTATGGGTGAAGGCAAGTGAGGGAGTGAAAGGAGCAGGAAATGTGTAGAGGGCTGGGGTTTGAAACTCCAGGGGGACCTAGAACATTACCAGGTTGTGCGCTGTCTTCTCAAACCAGACCCCGCTGCCCAGGAAGACGAGTCTGCCTGGAAGTAAGAACAGAAAACAGAACTAAGCCTTCTGATGCCCTGTCTGTGGTGTGCTGCCTCCCTCCAAGTGCAAGAGAGCAAGAGAATAGAAGTGAAGACCTGACACAGTGGTTTTGAGGCAGGAGGAAGCCTAGCTAAGTGTGAAAGTGGGAAAAGTAGGTTCAAGCCTTGGCTGCAGCACTTACTCACTGCCTTCCTCTCTCGGAGCCCCACTTCCCTCATCTGTGAAGTGGGAAAAATACCACCACTCCCAGGATTGATGTGCGAGTGAACTGAACTACCCCTGTGAGGAAGCTTTGGGAACCAGGACACACCACCCAAACAGGAGTCCTGTTAACAGGGTGAAGATGCCCATCCCCCAAGAGCTCTTCCACAGGTAGAAATGATGGTGACAAAGTCCCAGTGGGGAAAGGAAGGGGAGACAGTTCTGTGCATTGTAATCATGGCCACCTAAGGCGAAGTGACCCCATAGCACCTGAGTTTACAGAAAGCCAGGCCCCATCCCCCACCACCACCCCACCAAAGCCTTGAACTTGAGAAAGTCTTTCAACAGTGTCGTGTCCAGCCTGCCCACCCACCATTGCCATTATCATTGCAGGTTAATTTTGTGGCAGCTATTGATGTGTACGAAGATGGAGAAGCCGGGCTGCTCTTGTGTTACAACTGTAAGTTGCTAAAATTAACTGCTCTTTTCCTGGGCAATTTAAAGGGAACCAACCCTAGATTTACCTGGTGCCTTGTTCCTGTGACCTTAATTGCATTCTGGGGAGCATCTAAAAATAGCATTCCAAACCTGGATCTCCCAGCCCTGGTGAGATGGGCCTGCCTGTGGCACTGTCTCTAGGGTATGGGATGCTGACAGTGGCTTCCATTTAAGGAGCCCTTACCATGTGCCAGGCACTGTGCTCAGTAGACTCCAGTGACTGTTTCATTGAATTCTCAGGTACTGTTATTACCTGAGGTTTGGAGATAAGGCCCCCGAGGCCTAGAGAGGTGAACTACCTTTCTTGGGATCACACAGCGAAAAAGCAGCAGACTTATGGTTCACATTTGGGGCCCTCTTGACTCCAGCACCCCAAATTTTAACCACGGTTATTCTACTGTTTGCTGTTTCCCAGATGTTAATAAAATCAGCCTAAACTTGGCATATCGAGCTTCACATGGTTTGGCTTGGGGCCAGTGGCAGGACGGGTTTAGGGAAGATAGGCCAGATCAAATGTATCAAAGAAGGTCTTTAGAGGCACCTGGATGGCTCAATCAGTCAAGTGACTGCCTTTGGCTCAGGTCATGATCTCAGGGTCCTGGGATCGAGCCCTGCATCAGGCTCTGTGCTCAGCAGAGAGTATGCTTCGCCCCCTCTCTCAAATAAATAGCTTTAAAAAATACACACACACAAACAACAAAGAGGATCTTCAAGGATTTTCAGTATTTCAAAAGCTAATATTATACTACAATAAAAGGATCCTTTAAAAGCTAAGAGTAGTGAGGTATTTTCCTGGATAAGCCTGCCCAGGGTAACTAAAACAAAAAAACATATTCTTTCAGCCTAGGATTGTATCAATTTCAATACACATGTGGCTAATGCTTTGATTAATCTTTGATTAATAAGTATGGAAGAGCTAATTACCAGCAGAGAAATTTGGTAAAAATCATCTTTCGAGACGCAAGATGGTAAGGGGTCCAACAGGCAAGGCAGCAGGAACAGAGCTTGCTGCCCAGCTCCAGCGGGATTCCTGGGCCCCACAGCTCGGCCAGGCTGCTTCTGCTGCCCTGGCTCCCAGATTATAGGGCCCAGTGCAACAGGGGGCCCACTTCTTTAAGATCTTTTTATCTCATCTCTTTCACATGTTGTCTTTCCACTTTATTGAAAAATCTAGGAGAAAAATTTGTTGCAGAATGCTTTAAAAACTGATGTAGATTTTTTTTTCTTTTAACTGCTTGAAAAGATGGAAAGGACTTTAGGTGGGAGAGAAGATAAGAACAGAAGGATAGAGCAGGCTATTAGAATGGGGTGATTAGTCCCAAACTGAAAAGGGAACATGGAAACAAACGTGGCTGACATTCTCTCTGTACCAAACTGGAAGCTCATGGAATCGGCAGATAGGCAGCATTCCGCCTGCAGGCTGAAGTGACCCAGCACTATGCCAGGTGTGATTCAAGCAGCCTTGCTGGCTCACAGATCCCCAGGGAGTTCCACGTGCCCTGGCTTTGCTGGTCTCCTGGCTTCAGGCTCTGGTTTCAATCTCAAGATGAGATTGCTGTGTCTGTTTTCCTAGACGCCCCAAGCTGTCAGAAGGTAAGCTCTGTGTGTTTAGATGCCATGTGGGTCAAGGCTTCGGGAATCCCAGAGGTTCCCAGACCTGCCTCCGTCCTCCCCAAACTATGCCACTTCCTTCAGTTTCTCTGGGTCAGGAATCTGGTTTTCAGTTTTCATCTCCCTCCTTCTTCCAGCAGGCTGGTGGTCCCCAGTGAACAACCCCAGACAATAACCAGCTGGGTTTTTCCACCATCCTCCAGGTCATTTCTGTAACTCATTGCCCCCACTCTCCCCCTACCCCCCCCCCCACATACACAGTGCTTGTTGCATTTGCCTGTTTCCATCCAGATGCCTGTGGTGTGAAGGCCCTTGTCAGTAAGGGGCTGTAGAATGATCTTGGTACCCCCTCCCCCTGATACCTGATTTTTATCAGTTTCCTTTCTATTTCCTTCTTTTAAAGATTTTATTTGTTTATTTGACAGAGAGATGGCAGAGCGAGAGAGAGCATGAGCAGGGGTAGGAGGGGAGAAGGAGAAGCAGGCTCTCCGCTGAGCAGGGAGCCTAACTCTGGGGATCATGACCTGAGCCGAAGGCAGACACTTAACCCACTGAGCCACCCAGGCGCCCATTTCCTTTCTATTGCTATTAAAAACAAAACAAAATAAAAACAACTTTTATAAACTGAGACTTCCATAGAGACTTTTATCTCAGGTATGGTAAAGATGAAAATATTTTATAATAGAAATTAGAACTTCAAAAAAAAAAAAGAAATTAGAACTTCTAGTTATATGTTTTTGAGAAAAATGTATTTGCAAGATAAATTTCAGGGAGAAAGTATAAATAGTTTAATATATTGAGGATCTTATTTTCTTGTAATTAATCTCTATCTTGAATAGCAGAGTCAATCTTCACTTACAAAAAGAAAGAAAATTTGGGCAGCCCCGGTGGCTCAGCGGTTTAGCGCCACCTTCAGCCCAGGGTGGGATCCTGGAGACCGGGGATCGAGTCCCACGTCGGGCTCCCTGCATGGAGCCTGCTTCTCCCTCTGCCTCTCTCTATATATGTCTCTCATGCATAAATAAATAAAATCTTAAAAAAAAAAAAGAAAGAAAGAAAGAAAATTTGGCCGTGACCTCAGCATACAACAATGATTCGCCTTTAATGCAAATAATAAATTTCAGTACTAAGATGAACTCTGTTTGCAAATGGTGTTTTAAAGATAATCACACAAGGAAACTAAAAATGCTCACATAAGTACCATTTATTCTCAGCACGACCACGTTTAACCTAAGTCTTAACTTCCAGGTGAATAAAGAATACACAACCTACCTCTCATGTCTGCTGTGACGATTAAACAGGATTATACTTGTAAAGCCCATAACACATTGCCAGGCATGGCAAGATTTTTTTCCTCCTTTTATTCCAGATTCATCAGAGCATTAATCAGAATCCAGTTTGTTCTGTAACCTCCATAGACTCTTCTACATGCAGAAAGGAATTTTTCTTCAGAGAAATTTGTTTTAAAATTAGAAGTAGTATCTGCCACCCTGCTCCCACCAGCTGGATGGGGAAGGTCAAGGGATGAAGGTCATGGACTCTTAGCTCCTTCCTGTACCAAGACATTTTAGAATCCTAACCCCTCACTGCAGCTCCCTCATTCAGGCTGCGCTTTCTAAACCCCAGCAGACGATCTTCTCTGTGCCAGGCACATGTTAGATTCTGGAGACACAGCAGTGAAAGGCGCTGCCAGGGACTGCAGTGAGCTCATAGATTAGGGGAGAGCCGGGTGTGGACTCCAGCACTTTTAACTGTGAACATGCTTCACAGCTCTGAGCTCTATGCTTTGATTACTTTTCTAAGCCAGTTCAGTCTGATTTAGAGCCCCTTGTCCTCAGGTGCAGAAACCACCACTATAAGTTATTGGGAGGGAGGGCCCTCTACTTCTCTGGGGTCATACTGGAGTTTCTGGAGCTTATTCAACTGGAAAGGGAAGGAAGGAGCCTTGGAAATGCAGTCTGGGTCACCTCATCCTTGCCCAAGTGACCGTTGTTCAGGTGGGCAGCTCTGCTCTGGGACAGGCACATACCCACCATCCCCTGCCATCCAGCATGTTCTGTGCTCCATGAGCTCAGGTCTCCTCCAACCCAGACCCCCTCAAACCCACCAGCAGTCTGCTGTTCCCCCGGTGGGAGTTGAGGTAGAGAGGAGGTGTGTGTAAGGGACCCAGGCTGGGCTTGAAGATCACATCACTGCTGTGTGTCCTTCCTGGAGGGGGAGGAAAGAGTAGTTCACTCATTCTACAAAGATTTACTGAGCACCTAACGTTTTGGCTGTGAGTAAAACACAAATCCCTGCTACTTAGAGTGTACATTTCAAAGGGGGCAGAGAGACAATTAACAGGATAACTAAGAAAAATACCTACTATGGTGAATGGTGGTATGTGCTTTGGACATAAAGCAGGGAGAGGGGCTGGAGTCGGGCAGGGGTGGAGAGGGCAGGTCTCCATTTAGGGGAGGTGGGAAGGAAAGACCTCCCCAGACAGGGATGCTCAGAGAGAAGACCCTGAGTCAAGAAAGGGTGTGGTCTTTACACAGACCTTGAGGAGGGAACATTCTAGTATTTCAAGGTGACCCCAAGATGACCAGTTTGGCCAAAAGCAGCGTGAGCGTGAGTGTGGGTGTGAGTGGATGAAAATGTTATCTAAAGAGGAGCAGATTTGGGACACCTGGGTGGCTCAGTGGTTGAGCATCTGCCTTCGGCTCAGATCGTGATCCTGGGGTCCTTGAATCAAGTCCCACATTGGGCTCCCCACAGAGATCCTGCTTCTCCCTCTGCCTATGTCTCTGCCTCTCTCTGTGTGTCTCTCAGGAATGAATAAATAAAATTTAAAATTTTATTTTAAAAAATAAAATTAAAAAAATAAAGAGGACCAGATTCAGGGAGGGCCTTGTTGCTGGTGAGCAGCTGGAGGATTTTGAGCAAAGGGGTAACAGGATCAGACCTAGGTATGAAAAGGAACACAGGCCGCTCGGGCCGCTGTGTGGAGAACATCACAGAAGCGGAAGTGGATAAGGCGGTTCACTTACCAGGTGCCAGCACACGTGTGATGAGAGAGTTTGTAGCAGCACATAGCACTGGCGGTGCTGAGACATGGTCAGACTCTAGAGGTTTCAAAGTATGAGTACCAAGATTGTGGGCTCATGAATCTAACATGGTGTGTGCCAGGAGGAGAGAAAGGAGGCTGCCTTTTGGGACTTGAGCAACCAGAAGAATGGAGACTACCATGTATCGAGATGTGGGAAACTTTAAGAAGAGCTGATTTGAGTTGGGGGGAATATCAAGAGCTGAGTCTGGACAGGTCAGTGCCTCCCAGATATGCTAGTGGAGACACTGGAGGCTCAGAGGAGAGTGCCTGTGGGAGGGCCTCTTTGGGAGCTATTAGCAGGTCAGTGCCACTCAGAGTCGTGGGGAATGGGGAGGGGACCGAAGAGCTACCACAGGGAAGGAAATCTCCCCAAAGACAGCAGTTTCATTAGGGAGCAGTAGTCCTGGAGCAGGAGGT
Source organism: Canis lupus dingo (assembly GCF_003254725.2). NCBI lineage: Eukaryota > Metazoa > Chordata > Mammalia > Carnivora > Canidae > Canis > Canis lupus. The sequence continues at coordinate 57,208,881 of NC_064251.1, read as the reverse complement.
AAAGGTCCTCAGGACACCTTGATGAGAGCACAACTATCCCTGGGAAGTAGCCAGAGCAAATGCCACTGCATGGGATGAGAGAATGCAAGAGGAAGTAGAGATGGGAGTTCAGACCAGCCTTCCAGAAAATTTTGTGTTAGGGGGAAAGAGAAGGGGAGGGTTCAGTAAAGGAGGAAGAGAGGTCACAGAGGAGGAAGAGCAGTTGCTTTCTAGAAGGTGGAAGAAGCCAGCGTGCTTGTGGGCTGTGGTGGGCCAGAGGGGCTGGAGGAGGGGGGAACCAGCCACACCCACACTCAGAGCTGCAGAGCCTCAGGCCAGAGCAGAAGGCGCAGCAGGGAGGGGCCACTCTTCCTGAACCGCTGTCCTCTCTGGGAGCAACACTTCAGCTGAGGCTGAAGGTAGCTTTTTCTCCCCTAGTGAGTCCACCGGAGCAAAAACAAGACACCGCTGACTTTGATTCATTTTTCCTCTCCTAAGGACTCTGTTAGTTAAACTATATGAGACAATTGCTTTGCAAGCCTAGTGGTCACATGAAAAGGAGTTCCTAAACGCCAATGGCAGGCTGCTCCAAACAGACCTGACCAGATGGGAGCCTCATGGGCCATAGCAGCTGCCAGGAGGGCCTTCTGCTTGCCCCTGTGCAGGCCCTGACCAGCAGCCTGGCTTTTACAGCCTCTCCTCCCCTGGTGGTGGGGGGCGGGGGGAGGCACAGCTTTCTGTTCTAAACAGGGATGGGAGTGAGTGCCTAACGGGCATGAGGTTTCTTTTTAGGTTCATGAAAAGATGATAAAATTAGACTGTGACACCATACAACTCTGTAAATTTACTCAGATACAGTGAATTGTACACTTAGAGATGAATTTTATGGTATATAAGTTATATCTCTGTAAAATTATGGTATATAAGTTATATCTGTTTTTAAGAGTAATTAAGCATAAAATTGTATGGCTAAAACATGCTGGACTTCTGGAATAAAAAGAGCTTTTGCATCCATATGGACCATCTCATTTGGAGAGGATCTGGATCACCTGGACTTAGTTTAGCACTCAGAGCAGGCCACGAACAGGGCAGCTCTTCAGCCCAGCCTTAATCTAATTCTGGCTCGTGTTCCCCAAGGTGACACAGTCCCCCCCCTTTTTTTTTTAAAGATTATTTATTTATTCATGAGAGACACATACAGAGAGGGGGGGCGGGCAGAAACATAGGCAGAGGGAGAAGCAGGCTCCATCCATGCAAGGAGTCAGACATGGGACTCAATCCTGGGTCTCCACGATCAGGCTCTGGGCTTAAGGCAGCACTAAACCGCTGAGCCACTGGGGCTGCCCGACACAGTTTTCCTAATAAAATGTTGGGGGATAAGAGCGTGGCAGGGAGTATTCAGTATCTACCACACTTGTCCTGCTGAGTAAGGCTCAGAGCATGATCTACCTTGCAGGAACGCCTCCCATCTGGGGGAGCTCCATCAAATGTCCAGTCTTCTCTGCAGCCAGACACACCTGTGTTCAAACCCCACTCTACCCCACCCCCTGTGTGGTATTTGTGAGACTTTGGACAAGCTGCTTCACCTCTCCTGGCCTCAACTTTCTCATCTGTAAAATGAGCTTAATAATGGCACCTACTTCAGAAGGTTATTCAGATTAAATAAGCTGATGTTTTGAAAGCTCAAGTGCCTGACACATAGTAAATCCTTCCAAGATGGCAGCTGTGAATGCTTGTTGTAGTTCCATCACAGTGGCTGTGACTGCCTCTTGGCTGAGAACCTGGCATCATGGCAGTTAGTACCAGCGATGTATGAAGACCTAGCAGATAGGACACTATTTCGGTTGCCTGTTTTTTCATTTTTCTAATGACCAGCTCTAAGCATTGTCTCTAACAAAAAAATGAGTTGCTATTGTTTTGTTGCAGACAGTTGCATCTATAAAAAGGTTTGCCCATTTAACGGGGGCTCTTTTTTGGTTCAACCCTCTGCGTCAGATTTCCAGTTCTGTTGGAACCAGGCTCCTTATGCAATTGGTAAGAAAAACTTTGTTTTTCTCTTCCCCTGCATAGACCCATCTGAACTATTCAATCCCATGTAAGCAAACTTGGTGGCTTACTGCTAGATGGCCATGAGTTATTTGAGTCTGATGAGCACTCAAAGTGTTCTTTTTCCTTTTTGTTCCCCTTTTGGGACTGTTGCCATCCACTGTGCCTTCCTGTTGAGAGCATGTGAGCATTTGAGAGCCATGAAATCCCAGTTTTCAGGACTTAGGAGTCTTCCAGTTATCATTTCCTTTCTGGCCCTTGCCTTCCTTTTCCTGTAATTCAAGAGCAAGATCTCCAGCCTTAAAAATACCGCCTCACTTGTTGGAGAAGCACAGTACATTCCTCACCATTCTTATATGTTTCAAAGCTTGAATATCTAGAATCACAGAAATGCAGGTACTTTGCCTGCCACTGAAACATCAGGGAGACAGTGGTGGTGCTTCCCTTGGGGGGGTCAGGACCCACAGCTGGGCCTCTGCCCTGATGAGAGTCAGATCAGACCCAAGAATGTTCAAGTTAGTACTGTTTTCCCACAAGGACAAACATGTGATGTTAGATAAATGTTCTAGAGTCTTGAGATGAGAATAGAGGCTCCAATCCAGATAATGGAGGGACCAGTCAGGCTTCAATGACAGATGAGATATGGCAAAAAAAAAAAAAAAAAAAAAAAGTAGGGGGGAGGGCTGAAAATCACTTTCAGGTTTTGAGCCCCAACACTGGAAGTCACTTGAGAAAGCTAGGCTAGAGGTATGGGTGTGGTAGAAGGTTACCCTGGGTAAAGGGAGTTCACCAAGAAATAGAGATTCCAAGGAAAGAGACAACAGAGGATAAGCTAGCATGAAGGAGCATAGGAGCATGAAGTGCCCAGTGAAGAAGCCAAAGGTGAGGTCACAGAGCAACCAGGTCATGAGGCCTGGAAGTCAGTGTGAGGTAGAAATAATTTCAAGAAGTGGGGCCGACCTTTAACAAATAACTTAACAAACCCATCGACACCACGGCACCCTGTGAGGAAAAGGACACGGCCCCTGCGCAGGCCTACATGGCAGGAGGAGCACAGAAGAGGAGTGAACGTGTGACAGGGCATGAAAACCCGGTAAAGGTGGGGGTTTTGAGCACAGCGGTATGTGCCAGAGGGGAGTGTTGCCAAGCTGTGTTCTGGACAAGAAGGGGGAATGTCTCTCAGGACTTGGGCAGGTGAGCCTCCAGGAAACCAGGTGATGAGACTGGGGACAAGGGGAAACAGAGACAGGGCACACCTACTGGAAGCAGAAGATTGGCGACTAAGAGGTGGCTATCTCAGGAACGAGGCTCTCTCAGAGAACATGCCAAGGGAGGAGGAAGAGAAGCAGCCAGAGGAGTCAGGGAGATGGAAGTTTCCGGAGCAGGAAGGCCGCCTGTGGGAATGTCTGGCACCCCCAGAGCCTCCAGCCAGCGGGCTGGGAGCTGACGCACCCGTTGCCTGTTGCTTGCAGTGTGCGCATTCCCGTACCTGCTGGCCTTCACCACTGACTCCATGGAGATCCGCCTGGTGGTGAACGGGAACCTGGTCCACACAGCGGTCGTGCCACAGCTGCAGCTCGTGGCCTCCAGGGTGAGTGGAACGTATGAGGGGCTCAGGGAGGGTGCCCACGCTGGATCCTCACGTTAGGCCCCTTGTGCGCCAGACTGAGCGACAGCGCCCAGGACAGGCCCACCATCCAGTTTCTGTGTGTGGCCCCCTCAGCCTTCAAAACACCCCTTGGTTCTGTCAGAGTGTCATTCAGCGCCGGTAGTGGTTGTGAAGCTCTGGGCTGAAGGGAGAAATGTGCCATCAGCTTGGGTTAGGTCAGGGGTCCCTGCCGCACCAAGGGATGGCTCACTCACATCTAGAAAAGGAAGAGCTCATAATGTTGCTTTCTTCTTTGCCGTCTTCCATCCTCAGCTTGACTCTGTGGCCCCTGAAATATGGGTAATCAACTAATCCATGCCTAGAAATAGTTTGATCAAAACCAAGGGCCACGAGCACAAAGATTACTTCCCCAGGGGCCTTTGTCACTGGCACACAATGCAGGAGGTCTTGTCCTAGCCTCTCCCGTGTCAGCCCCACACAGTCTGCCCTGGCCCCGCCAGGCCTGACTGGTCCCCCTGCCCAGCCCCCACCTTGACATGCATCCCATCCTGGGGGGTGGCTGGCTGCCTATCTGTCTGCCTCTCCTACTACACTGACAGTTCTGGGAGTCGGGGACTGGCTCTCTTGCTAACATAGCACTAGTGGTGTGCTGGTAAAGATTTGACCCCCCAGCCCTGTAAGGGTGTGTGTATGTGTGTGTGTTGTGTGTCTGTGTGTGTGTGTACACATACATATATATGTATCTCAGTCAAAGACTTTGATGACAGAAAAATTAAAATGGCTTATGATTTGCAAATGATAAAATGTACAGAGCGTTTTATCTTGAAATCCATTAGGCCAATTGGCTCTCACAGAATACATTTCATTAAGTTTTGCTAACTGTGGTTACAGGTCTACCTTGATTTTATAGTTGGAAGTTGTATCTCAGTACATTAATTCTTTTTCCAATAAGCTTATTGTCAGGAAATCTAATATGTGATCTACTATTAAACTATTTCTTACTCTCATACAAACTGGTCATTGAACCAAAACTTCTTTCAATTTTGACACTAGCCTCAACACACTTCTGCTTTCAATCTTCACTATTAGAAATTTTCTCCATCACATTAAGACCAGACTGTCAACAAAACAACAAATAAAGCTCTGACTTGTGGCATCTGCCAGTTTCCATGGTGTCAGTAGTCCCTCTGTTAGGATACCCAGCTTCCAGGGTGAAAGCACTGATCACAGAGTCAGGAAGCTATGTGCAGTCTGGCCACTGTGTAGATGCTGTTGATGTAAATCACCTCAAGAGTATAGATAATGGTCAAAGAGCAAGGAATGGTCAAATTCTGTCATTTAGTACCTTTGCTTTCAGTGTTAATTCATTTAAGTTTAATAATGGCTGTGTTTAACCTGCAAAATCCCTGAAAATTGGTACTTTGTTTTGAATATTACTTATTTAAGTTTAATAATGGCTGTGTTTAACTTGCAAAATCCCTGAAAATCAAAAATCAGCACTCCCAAGTCAGTTACAAGCCAACTCCAGCACACCACTGCTGTTCCCACCGGAGCCTGCACAGAGTGCGTGTGCAAGAGTGTTTGCTGAACCAGTGAATGAATGGTCCATGAGCCCATCTGTAAGTGGACCCAACTAAATCCCAGATACTTTCCAGGCCTGACACTGTGGGTGTCTGAGGCTGCTGTTAGGCAAGTGTGCGCTGGGTTTGTGTCTGCAGAAAATGAGTGGGAAATGGCCTCTTTTCTATTATGAATCAACAATCAGATAAGGGAAGTGTGGGGAACTGAATAGGCAGGAAAGGTCTGGGGTGGCAGTGCAGGGCTTTTGCTCTGGATACCACCCCCACCCCCACCCCCCCACCCCACCCAGGCATGCTCCTGCACTGCGGGCCCGTAGCATGGAGCGGCTTGGCCAAGAATGGTTGCAGGCTTAGCAGTGGTGGTGGGAGGGCCATGGGTGCAGGGCCTCTCAGCCACACAGCTCCCTAATGCTTTCTCTTTCATTCCAGTCAGATATATACTTCACAGCAACCACTGCTGTGAACGAGATCTCGTCCGGAGGCAGCTCCAAGGGGGCCAGTGCCCACAATTCTCCTCAGACACCCCCGGGCCGAGATACTACAGTGTTTCCTTCTTCCCTGGGGGAAGGTGAAGTGCAATTTGTACTGTCTTATTGATAGATATTTCCAACCCATTCTGATTTCTCTAGCTCATTCTCAAATATCAACAAAGTCACTATTTAAAGCTATTAAAGAACAAAACCTTGCAATCTGAATGTATTGGTTGCATTCTTAAGAAACCTTGTGATAACAACAACAAAAATCCCATTATGAAAATAACTGTTTCCATGGAGAAAAAGGAGTTGAGGGCTAGAGATTCCAACTTGCCACAGCAAACATGTTTTTCCTTCAGGGATATTAATGATCGGTAGGTTTTATAGCCAAAAGGATGGAGTCCTGAAACCTATGGAGTACACTCGCTCTTACTCCATCTGGCTCTGCTCATGAATCCCAGAGGCCTTTGCTGCAGTTACCACTTTGCTCTGAGCACCACTCTTTTCCCAGCTGCTTACCATATCAGTCGTTTACTACTCATGTCCCTTGAGGCACAGGGCACCCCAAGCAGCTGCCTGCCCTCCAGTCTGCTCTCCTCTCCTGGGCAAGCAGAGCCAGTAGCAGGTGCATTTTTAGTCATGTGTCTGTGAAGACGATGCCCTTAAAGACCAAAGCCATCAGGCACCATCACTCTGTTGTTCCCAATGAGGTCCAGGAGTTCAACATGCCACACAAATCCTTCCCTTTGTGCTAACTGGGTGGAGGAACCAGAAATCACCCTCATGGTACATAGTAGACTTTTCTTAAAGTTCTCACGTTCTTTTCTCAATCACATGTCAGGTGAAACTCCGTCCAAAAATCTGTACAAGATTCCACTCAGAAACCTTGTGGGTAGAAGCATCGAACGACCTCTGAAGTCGCCTTTGGTCTCCAAAGCTGTCACGCCGCCTACATCCATCGGCCTGGGCATCGCCGCCATTCCTGTCACTCATTCCCTGTCCCTGTCCCGCATGGAGATTAAAGAAATAGCCAGCAGGACACGCAGAGAACTGCTGGGTAATGGCAATTTGGGTGTTTTCACTATTTTATAAATAGGCCAGCTGGTTTCATTGATAGATGTTAATCATCCTTGAAAATGATGAGTTAAAAAAGAAACTTTCCCTTTAGTAAGGAATTTATAAATACATTATAGTGCTGCTATACCAAAGAATCATATACAGCACACTTCCCACCTAGATGTGTCAGTCTATATTTATTGGTGTGGAAGGCTGCCCAAGCCAGTTAAGGGCAGGCAGGAAGGGCAGTTTGTAAAACTGTATATCTCATCTGACACAATTTCTTAAAATATAAGTATCTGTATATGTGGGATCTCCTAGAAAGTGTCTAAAAGTATTTACAACCTGCAGTTCTCAGATAACATGCTATCGTTGTGTATTCATAAGTTTAAATTTACCATATTTTTGATATTTGTGGTGCAGTTCAGTTATTGCTTCTCAAAGCCCAGAGACCATGGGGGCAGGTCTGTAAGGATGGCACAGATGTGAGATATTTGATATACCATCCTATCTTGGTAACACTGACGGGAGACCAGAGCAGAAAAGCACAAAGCACTATGATAGTCATGCAGAGGTGAGACTGTTAGAAAGACTTTTGTTCCGAGTTGTGAAAACAAAGTGAAGAAAAAGGAAGTGATGTGCTAAACCAGTACTGGCTTGAAACTTAATTGGGACCTGCACGGCCTGAAACTGCAAGGACAGTTCACCTTAGCGCATCCCTAGCCTGCAGTTGTGTTTCCTGACAACTGGGGCAGGGATGCAGGCCACCTGACAGGGCGAAGCCAGGCACTTTTAGAAGTCGGTGCCTTCCATTTGCTTTTAAAGTACGTCTGTTGCTATTTTCACCCAATATTCCCTATGAAAGCTTGATCTGCCAACTGCTGTTTCACAAACCACTGTGCTTTTTTGAAATTGAGCCTCAGAGTTAGACAATTATAGTTTCCAGTGGTGGGATCATAGGAGAATTTCTCTCCTCCTCTAGACCCTTCTTAGTTTCTTTCTCTCCGTCTTTCTTAAGATCTTTCCTTCTTGCAATATATATATTCTTTATGATCAGAAAAGTTGCCACCAACAAGAAAATCAATTATTTTTAAATATATACTTTATCAACCCTTCCAGACTCTGTTGCAATAACGTACCAATAGCCAACCAAGAAAAAAAAAAAAGGACATTTTCTGTCTCCACAGTGGTAATAACCCTCCGACCTGTGCTTCTCCCCTGTCATCCAGGCCTCTCTGATGAAGGTGGAACCCGGTCAGAAGGAGCACCAAAGCCCAAATCAAAAGCCCGGAAGCAATTAGAAGAAAGCCAAGGAGGCCCCAAGCCAGAGACAGCAAGATCAACTAGCAGTGACAGGTATAGGAAGCCAGCCCCAGCCATCCCTGCTCAGTGGTGGCCCTGTGGGTCACAGCACTGCCACAAGGCCCTTTCTGCTGACTGATGATGCCATGGGCAGACAGTCAGCATCTGGCTCCTCTCTGAGGACCCTTAGGCTAGCCCCAAGAGGGGCCCAGGCAAGGGGGTGACCTTGCTTACAATTCACCAAATGCTCATAAAAATACATTAATAAGTCTTTTCTTTTCCTTTTTTTGCTCCCCAGACTGACAGATTTTTTTTTTTTTTAAGATTTATTTGTTACTTTGAGAGAGGGAAGGGGAGAGCATAAGTGGAAGGGGCAGAAGGAGAAGGAGATAGAATCTCAAGCAGACTCTGTGCCGAGCACTGCAGGGCTCCATCTCACAACCCCAAGATCATGACCTGAGCCAAAACCAAGAGTTGAATGCTTAACTGACTACACTACCAAGGCACCCTGACAGAGATATTTTTAAATGGAAATGCTCAGTGGGCATTAAAGATAATAGGCCCTCTCTAATGCTTCTGGTGGGAATAAAAACAGGTACTGCCTTTCTGGAAGGCAGTTCAGTATCCCATGTCAATGACCATTTGTCAAATCCCCCTGATTTGTCCCCTAAGAGCCTCTGTGTCCCTCAAGCAACCTGCATGCTCCTGTATGGAGGGTAAGGGAGCCCATGTCCAGGCTCCATTCTCAGAGCACCTGGCACTGAGCTGGGTGTTGGGGATATGAAGATCACCCTCGGGGTGTCCACAGGCCGGTGGAGAGGCCAACAAGACCATTCTAGGAACTACAGCTTTCCCGGGTGGCAGGTGATACAGAGGAATGGGGAGTGCTGGCTGCCCCACACCTCCACACCTGGAGCGGGGAGGGTCTCAAACACCAGGAAAGGCTGAACCAAGTCTTGTAGACCCAGTAAGCAATAGCCTGGCCCATAGTGAGCAGCACACACAGATGCTTTAATCTAACAGATTGAGCTCCTACTGCATGACAAGTCATGCCCTCATGGACTTTACATTCTAGTGTGGAGACACAGACTATAAACTCGCAAACAGTTGAGCAAATTGAATCATTTCCAATAGTAACAAGTGCTGCAAGGAAATTTTTTAAAAAGTAAGTGATGGGATGGGGTGGGTAGTAGTTCTACGTTGGGAGGGGGTTGTCACGAGGGCTTCTCTGAGGAAATGCCATTGAGCCAAGCCTTGATTGAATTAGAAGGAATGAGAGGAACAGCAGGGCAAAGGCCCTGAGGCAGGCACAGCATGGCCCATCGACTGACCAAAGGCTACGCCAGGGGCTTTCACAGGCTACATGAGTATGAGTACTCGCTGAATGAATGAACTCCCTGAATGTGGTCACACTGGTTTTGTGGCTAGCAAGAGAGTGTCCTGAGTACAAGAGAAAATCAAGGGAGTGGAGTGGGCTGGGAGGAGGCAGAAGAGTGAGCAGAGCCAGATTGTGTGGCGTGTGGTCCTGTGGGTAGGAGTTTCAGCCTTACCCTCAGGCCACAGGAGCCCCAACCCCCAAGGATTTTAGGCAGAAAGTGATATTATCCAGATTTGCCCTTTGGAAAAGTAAAAAACGCCTCAATCCTGTGTGTCACCACTGTTCTTTAAAACTCCCAACAGCCCATGAGGTAGAGCTGGGGTGACTCCTCATGTCCCTACCCCCCCCCCAATCCCCAAATGGGTAGGGAGTGGCGGGAGACAGGCTTTATGAGCTCAGATGAACAGGAAACTACCTGACAGCAGGGGCCCAGGTCACTAATGCTCTCGAGGGATCCCTTAGGTGACTTTTCTCTTGTAGGATCACGTCAGGCTCCTTGGAAAGTCCTTCTGCTCCAGAAGCCAACCCCGAGGGGCGCTACCACTCGACAGGCTCTGACCAGGACCCTGTGGCCAACAGAGAAGGCAGTCCCGTGTGGGGCAGCAGCCCGTTTCAGCTCACAGCGTCCCTGGATGAAGACATTATTGACCTGAAGTAAACAGGGTCCAGATCGAGTTTGCCATCTTTAATTTTCTTATGGAGGTTTATACTCTTGAACCAGTTCTGACAGCATTTCTCAACACTGTGGCTTTCAGCCCACTCGTGATCTACTGGACCAAACCTTCCGCACACCTGGCCGGTTTGGGTCTCTCCAATGTCCGGTGCATCTTTCTTGACCTTTGTTTCTTTCTGTTCAGGAACCATCAGTCCCCTTGTAATAAAGGTGGTAGATTTCATTGAGGTTTTAGATTGAAACTTTGAATAAATCAAAAATGTTCATTCTTATGTACTGCAACCTTCTCTTATATTTTATATACTTAGATGGAAAAATTATTTTTTCATTACAGTTTTGATTTATGTCACATAATGTGTTTCTTTTATAAAGAAAAGCCATTGCTTTTTAAATTCATTATAAATAAGTTTTCTTTCTGCTCCGTTGGCCCCTGTCGCTGTTTCGGTTCACTAACATTAGAACCAGCTGTGTCCCCTGCCTGTAGACTTTTAAGAAGAGCTGAATGGTTAGTTCTTAGAAGCTCCTGCTCCCTCCTTGTGTCTCACAAAGAATAAGAAAGGGATAGGAATCTGTTAAGAGTCTTAAGATGATTCTGTTTGGTTTTGTCATTACTCTGAAAGCATATAGCCAGGCAACAGTCACTCCTTGCCGCCAAAATTATCATTCTCACATTCCCTTCTCACGCTCAGGTCTGCTTTGCTCTCTCACGTGAACCAAGTGAGTATCCTTCTCTTGTCATTACCTGCCTTCCATTGCTTCCTCCTCAGAGTGAGAAGAAAATGTGGGTTTGACCGAGTGCAAATGAAACTGTGCAACATCAGCCTCAGCCACAGGAGATCTAAGGAGGAAACCTAGTTCACTGACACTGTAAAAATTGTAATCAGTGTGAAGAAGGTCATTTACCTTTGGCTTTGGTCTGACAGATTCCATTTTATTAGCTCTCTTCTTGCCGATATTATCCACCAAAAGAAAATTTAAATCATTCCTTTGTGAAATCATCCCAGAGGGTTCTTCTGCAGGACTTCTCTGGAAGTGTAGAGCGCTGTGTTTGACATGATCTGGATCTGACAGATTTGACAGAAGTTGAAGTGGAGTAGAAGTTTGGGTCCTACCTCCTCGTGGACCTTACACACTGTGGGCAGAGCTCCCTCTGTGTCTGTTGCACAATTGCCTGTGTGGGTTTTTTTTTTTTTAAGATTTTATTTATTTATTCATGAGAGAGACAGAGAGAGAGGCAGAGACACAGGCAGAGGGAGAAGCAGGCTCCATGCAGGGAGCCTGATGTGGGACTCAATCCCGAATCTCCAGGATCACGCCCTGGGCTGAAGGCGGCGCTAAACCGCTGAGCCACCCAGGCTGCCCCTGTGTGGTGTTTGTGCAAGAAACAGCCCAACATACTGGATCCAGTGAAGCCTGCCTGGTTCCCTCCAGCAGATGGCAAGAGAGGAGAGTAATGCAGATGGTGGTTTCTAGGCATAGCCAGGTGTACCCTAGCTGTACTCAGCATTCCCATTCCTCCTCTGTGTTTCCTTCTGCCCCTTTCATCTATAGGGAGAAACACAAGACCCACTATATGCTGTATCTCATCCTCACGAAAAGTTCTGCAACTTAAGTTTTATTATCCTTGTTTTTCAAATAAGTAAACTGAGGCTTAGAAAGGAGCAGTGATTTGAAACTGTGAGTTCTCTGACCCCAGAGTTCTCTCTCCCTTGTCCACCATACAGAGTCAGGCTGAGAACCTTGTGTCAGTTGGATCTGACTGGTGTTTTTCATGTTAAACTAATTTGTAAGCTTTATGAGCTTGTCTGTGTGTTCTTTCTGTCATCCTTTTTTTCCCCTCTGAAGTTTCTTGCTTCCCAGCCTGGAATAGAAAAAGTAAGGGTGATCTAGAACATTCTTCCAAAGAGATTGGCAGCTTCAGAACTGCCCCAATGATTTGACAGGAGTCACTGATCTGAGGAGTGAATGTAGAAAGGGCAAGAGGTGGACCCTACTAATCATATCCATGGTGATTAGCTTATAAAAGGGGGATCAGAGGCTGCTCACAGCAATATCCGCTTACAAAGGCCAAGAAGTGAAGGCTGCACCCTTGGAAGGGAGACCACCAGGCCCAGGGCAGGAGTGGGTTTGTAAGGGCCTGTGGCTCAGAGGGCTGGTGCCAGCTAGGCTCACTGGAGCATCCTATCCACATAAGCCCTTCTGCATACCCCACTGGCTGAATTACCCCACTGTGTAACTGTAGCAGTTTGCCCACGGAGTCTGAGGCATTCATCTGCTCTGCAAACACCAAGGGCCCACTCCAGAGGTCACGTCCAGTAAGGGAGGGAGGGGAGTAAACAGGTGATCATGCAGCAGGGATAACCGCCGAGATAAGAATTTATAACCCAAGCACAAGATGCTGTGGACGCTGAGAGGGGCGGTTGCCTGTCTTTAAAGATAGTACAATCAGGAGGCTGCACTAGGTCAAACAACTTTCATAATCTTACCGGCAACCATTGGAGTGCTTCACATGCGCTTGGTCTTTCATATACATTGCCTCTGCTTAAAACCCTCCCACAAGGTGGATACTGCATTCCCCACTTAAAGATGAGGAAACAGGCCCAGAGATTAGAAGCCAAACCTCTTACTCTCGTGGCCAATTCCTTCAAGAATCACACAGCACTCCACCTCATCCAGAGAAGTGTGTACCCTCTACGAATGGGAAGATTCTTCTGAGCCCTGACATCCTTCCTCTAGGAGTCACTTGGGTGCCCACGGGAAGAGGTTGGCTATTAATATCCAGGAGACTCACACCTGGCTGGTGTTAAGATGAAGATTGGAGAGTCAGGATGACCTATGAAGTGGAGTAGAACTTAATGGGGAGGCTGGGGCTCACCATTTAAGCCCAGATGAGTCACACACAAGAGGGCCCTTCCCCACACAGGTCCTCAGCACCCCGAGGTCCTGGTGGTCGTCGGCTCGCAGCCGTGAGCGATCTGCGGGCTCCGAGTTGTGACCCGCATGGAGGTGGGCTGCAGCGCGGGGCCTTGCCTCTGCCGCCCGGGACCGGCGTTTGGAGACGTTCCTCCCTGCGGCCGTCAGTGGGCTGAGCTGGGCCAGACGCCTCCGATCCCGGTCCCGGGGAAGCGCTTAACGCCAAGCAGCAACTGCAGAGCAGGCCGGGGCGGGCAGCCGCTACCGCCCGGGGCCTGGGCGGGGAAGCCCGGAGCGCCGCTCCCCTGCTCCGCTGCTGCCAGCCCCATTGGTTGAGGCTCGACGAGAGGCGGCTCCAGGGGCGGACGCAGCCCCCGCCTTCCACGCTCACCGGCCGGCTCAGCTTGAGGCGGTCCTTCTGGCCCCACCTCTGGGCTCGCACCGTACCCCTATTGGGTGGGTGTCCTTCAGCCCGTGCAGCCCCGCCCCACCGACGCGGGGGCGGTTCCCGGGGCTCCGCCAACCGGCCCCTCGCCCCATTGGTCGGCTTGGACTTGGTGGGCGGCTCCGAGCGGCGACGCTAGCCCCGCCTTGCGCCCCCATTGGCCGTTCCCATCCCGCCCCAGCGCCGCCCTCCCCGCCCATTGGCCGGCCCTGCCGTGAGGGGCGGGGGCCGCTGCGCTCGCGGGACCCGCGGCCGTTCGGGCCGCAGAGCGGACCCCGCAGGCGTTGGCCGCAGACATGACGCCTGAGAACCCGGAGGAGACGCAGCCGCTCTTGGGCCCTCCCGGCGGCAGGTGAGCGGGAGGGGACAGCCGGGCGCCTCCTGCCGCGCCCGCGCCCGCGCCCGCGCCGCGCCGCTCACCCGGCTCCCCGTCTCCGCAGCGCTCCCCTCAGCCGCCGGGTCTTCCTCGCCGCCTTCGCCGCCTCGCTGGGCCCGCTCAGCTTCGGCTTCGCGCTGGGCTACAGCTCCCCCGCCATCCCGAGCCTGCGGCGCGCCCCGCCCCCGGCCTTGCGCCTCGACGACGCCGCCGCCTCCTGGTTCGGGGTGAGGCCTGGGGCTCACCCGCCGGGGCCCCTCCTCCTCCCGCCCCACGCCCCGGGGGCCTTCGGGGCGGGCACCGAGACGCTCTGCTCTCCCGCCGGGGGTCACCCCTCCCCCCACCCCGTCCCGTCGCAGGCCGCTGGGGGTGCGGTTGAGGGCGAGGTTGGGCCCCGGGCCCGGGCGCCCCCGCTCCATCCTGCGGTCGCCCCGCCCCCAGGCCATCGTGACCCTGGGCGCCGCGGCGGGGGGCGTGCTGGGCGGCTGGCTCGTGGACCGCGCCGGGCGCAAGCTGAGCCTGCTGCTCTGCTCCGCGCCCTTCGTGGGCGGCTTCGTCGTCATCACCGCGGCCCAGAACGTGTGGATGCTCCTCGGGGGCCGCCTCCTCACCGGCCTGGCCTGCGGCATTGCCTCGCTCGTAGCGCCGGTGAGTGTCCCCCAAGCCCCGCGCCCTGGGCCCCGGGAGGAGCAGGCCTGGGGGCGTGGCTTTCCCTGGCGGCGGCCTTCCGGGCGCCTGGCACCGCGCCCCCCACCGGCTTTATCTTCCTCCCCCACCCCCACCCCCGCGACGGGCCTTGGAAGGAGCCGTCGTTATCCTGGTTTACAGATGAAGTGAGCTTCAGAAACTGAAGCCCTTTTGTCCAGCCACTAGTCATTGGTGAAGCCATTGCTCAAACCCAGGACTGTGCCACTTACCCAGGCCTCTCCTTGACTCTACAAATAAGATGCCATCCGTGGATGGTCACTGAAGCCTACAGTTTGGCAGCAAAATCCTGTTCTGGTTTGTCCTGGCAGCAAAGGCTGCTGCGTTGCCCCGACCCCCTTCACTACTCAGGTGGTCTTCCAGCTGTTCCCTTCTTTCTTCCCTCTTCCGGTCTCCTGATGCACCACTATTCAGGATGACTTGGAAGCCACATACGCAGGTGAAACCCCAGGTCTGCCACTTACTGGGGCAGAGTACCTCTCTGTGCCTCAGTTTCTGACCCTGTAAAATGGTGGGAATAATGGCATGACCTCATGGTTGTGGGCCTTGAGCAAGACTGCACATACAGCCCTGGCATTGCTTTGGAGGGGCTTGGACCCTGGCTGCTGAATTGCAGAGAGACCAGTGAACGGTTCTGCTGGCCATGGGGCTTGGATGATCAACCACCCACACACCAACCTGGTCGAGACTAAAAGTACTGGCTCAGAGTCCTCTCTGGCCTTCCCCGTGCACTCACACCTCATTTTACCTGCATTTGCTGGGCTGCAGGAGTTGGGTTTTATGTTTTGGGTTTTGTTACTAGACAAAAACACCCATCTTATTCATGGGCATAAGGTATAAAATAACCTAGAAATGTGGGCAAGACCTTGCAGGCCTCTGAGCCCAGAGAAAGCAGTGGCAGTCACTGGTAGCAACAGAGGCAAAGGGTTGGCTCTCACTCCAAAGGCACCACAGAGAGTATAGTTCTGGGACCAGGAGCCTGGGTGTCATTTGGAGCTAATTAGAAAGGCAGAATCTTGGGGGCGCTTGGGTGGCTCCGTTGGTTTAGCATCTGCCTTTGGCCCAGGTCATGGTCCCCAAGTCCTGCGACCCTAGGGTCCTGGGATCTGGACCCACATCCGGCTCTCTGCTCAGCGGGGAGCCTGCTTCTACCTCTCCCTCTGCCCCTCCCCGCCCTGCTCATGTTCTCTCTCTCTCTCAAATATAAATCATTCAATAAAAAAAGAAGCCAGAATTGTGGGGCCCACTCTAGACGTACTGCGTCAGACTCTGCATTTTATCAAGGGTAGTCATACAGTTGAATAAAAGTTTGAAGAGCTCTGTGCCCTCCCCACACAGACACGCGCGCACACATACAGCAGCCACGTATATATCCTTAATCCCCTTGAAAACACCTGCTGCTGATCACTTGGAGGGGCGGGAAGGTATGCTCACCTGGCTCGCAGCAGCCCCAGCTAAGGCCCTCCTCAACTCTGAGTGGCTGAGGCTTTCCGGTTTTAAGATCACTCCGGCCCAAAGTAAAGTTTCCTCTTCCCTGCCAACAGGTGTATATCTCTGAAATTGCCTACCCTGCCGTGCGGGGGCTGCTGGGCTCCTGTGTGCAGCTGATGGTCGTCACGGGCATCCTCCTGGCCTACCTGGCAGGTACTTTTCATGGCCTCTCTTTTGATCCCCATTAATGGCTGTGTGACCATTTTACAGATGTGGATTCTGAAGTTCAGAGAGTTCAAGGGACACTTGGTCCAGTCACACTGCCCCAGGGAGCCTCACTTCCCCTGTCTTTAAGTGGAGATAACACCACCTAGTGCAAGGCTGATGTGGGGCTACATTAAGGGACACATGAAGAGAGTCTGGCAGCAACCCCCAAATGAGAACTATCAAGGGACGTCCTGAGACCCCATAGGGAACAGGGGTTTCGGGACCCCGGAGTATGTGCCCTCTGATTCTTCAGGACAGCATCCTGGTCTGAGATCTTCCATTTTTACCCACTCCTCATCCAGACTCTAATTCAGAGTCCTGCCAGCAGTCTGGCTGCTTTGGGGACCCCGCAGTGTGCCACAGCCCCTGCCAAACATAGATATTGACATTTGGGACAGACACATGGGTGTCAGTATGCCTATGGAATTAGCTCCCGTTCATCGTAACCAGCACGTTCATTTGTCAGTTTCTGTGAAAGTTGATTGATCCACTGATGTTCCATGAGAAGTCTCTCTCATTCTGTCCCCCATCCTCTCCAGAGGAGCCAGCCCCGCCTGCTTCTTGGTGGCCTTCCAGAGTCTACATATTTATTCTATTGCCCCTACCTTTTAGATAAAAAGCAAGTGCCTCATTCTATTCATTGCCCCATAAATACTCACTGAGCAGATGTAGCATAATGACATCCCCACCAGTGTTTCTACAATATTTCTCAACAGCAGTTGATAACAATATTGGTGACAAACACAAGCATAGCCACACAGAGGTAGTGAGGCCCCCACCATTTAAGCTGAGGCCCTGGGGTTGGTGGGAGGGCAGGTACCCTCTGATATGACCCAGGCTGGCCCCCTCCAGCTCTGACATCTGACACCGCCACCCCCCTCCCGCCAAACTAGGCTGGGTGCTGGAGTGGCGCTGGCTGGCTATACTGGGTTGTGTGCCCGCATCCTTCATGCTGCTGCTTATGTGCTACATGCCCGAGACCCCACGCTTCCTGCTCACCCAGCACAAGCACCAGGAAGCCATGGCCGCTATGCAGTTCCTGTGGGGCTCCGAGCAGAGCTGGGAGGAACCCCCTGTCGGGGCTGAGCACCAGGTGAGGGGCTGGAGCCAGAGCTGGGTGGGGGGGCATGAACAGTGAGGTATGGCCTCTTTGTGGCCAGGGGAAGTCCGCATAGCCTATCCCCAAAGCTGAGCATACATATCCAGGGAGGGGAGGCACAAGTGGTGGTGTCCTCTGTGTAAGCAAGCAAAGGCCGGCTGGAGCCCCAACCTGGTTGGGCCCTTGCCTTGACCTTACTGTTCCAGGAAGACAAAGTGCCAGCTGGGTCACAGGGAAACATGAGCACAGATTTGAGGAATTGGATTTTTCAATGGGGTATCATAAGGCAGGGGAGAAGACTGAGTCTCTGCCACTTACCTTCTGTGTGGCCATCACCTCCCTAAACCTTCCTTTCTCCACCTGTAAGATGGGAGTCCTAGAACGTGGCTGCTGGTCAGGATTCAGCAGCACCAGGAGCGGCGCTCAGCCCCAGCCCAGGACTGGTGGGATTCTGGAACCCCTGGCTTTGTGCCCATGTAATCTCTTCATGGTTCCCCCAGCAAATCCGGGAAGGGCATGGGGAGTTGAGGCTCTTGTCACCTTCCATCAGGGAGGCTAAAGTGATGCGGGGACCTGTCTTGAAAGCAAGGCCCAGCTGATAGGAAGCTGAGGCTCATTCCCTCCACCAGGCTTTAGGACGGTGGCTCAAAGCCAATGTGTCCCTCAGGAGGGGTCAAGAGAAGCACTAACACTGGCCTCTGTCTGAGCAGGGCTTCCAGCTGGCCCAGCTGAGACATCCTGGCGTCTACAAGCCCTTCATCATCGGCATTTTGCTGATGGCCTTCCAGCAGCTGTCAGGGATCAATGCTGTCATGTTCTATGCAGAGACCATCTTTGAGGAGGCCAAGTTCAAGGTAAAAGGCCTCTGCCCCAGCCTGTCTCATCTGGATGCCTAGTCCTGGGTTCTTTGCCTGACCTGCCTCGGCCCATCTCCCCAGGATAGCAGCGTCGCCTCCATCATCGTGGGCATCATCCAGGTGCTGTTCACAGCCATGGCAGCCCTCATCATGGACAGAGCTGGGCGGAGGCTGCTCCTGACCTTGTCAGGTGAGCCCGAGGGTGAGGGCTCAGCCTTGTGAAAGTGAGGTGGCAAAGGCCTGGCTCCCCCGCCCGCCACAGGCTGGAGGGCCTCTGCTGAGGTCACCACATGGCAGCAGGGAGAGGCTAGCACAGCACCCCTGGGAACAAGGCCAAGATTCATAGGCCCCCTTAGCAAGCACTCACTCCAAAGCAGGCCTGCACTAACAGCGTCACTGTAGCACACCTTCACCCTTGCAATGAGCCTCCAGACAGGCGCCATCAGGGCCCCACTTAAGGATGAGGAAACTGAGGACCCAGGAGGGGAAGTGACCTGGAAGCTTGTGGTCTTTTGGGGCAAGTGACTTCCCCTCTCTGACCCTCGTTTTCTCTCATGAAATGGGGGTGATGGGGAGGGCCGTGGTGAGGATCCAGGGATGATCCGCATGGGGGTTAGAACCGTGCTGCTGCCACAGTTACCCTTCCTGCTCCTTGGGCCAGGGAGGTGCTGCCACCAGGAGGTTCTTAGAGTCTGCTGTGGTTCAAGGTCCAAGCTGGGGTTGGCAGAACCAAGCTGGGTGCCACCAGTCGGGGCTCTTAGGCATCACCGCTTACTGCCCTCTTGGGGAAACCCAGGCCACATTGCTGCAGCCACACTGCATGGAGACTCCAGCTCTGAGGGCCCCACACCCAGGCTGCGGTTCCCTTCTCCCAGGGCCCTGCCTACTGCCACCCTCTGCTTGCAGGTGTGGTCATGGTATTCAGCACCAGTGCCTTTGGCGCCTACTTCAAGCTGACCCAGGGTGGCCCTAGCAACTCCTCACACGTGGCCCTCTTGACGCCTATCTCCATGGAGCCCCCTAGTGCCAGCGTGGGGCTGGCCTGGTTGGCAGTGGGTAGCATGTGCCTCTTCATTGCTGGTGAGAGGGGGTCTGTGGGGAGGTTGGGTGGGGGGTTTTTGGGGCCATCCTGTCACTGCCAGGTTCCTGTAGCTCCCAGCAAGTGCAGGCCTACCAGGTCTTGCCCACCTCTGCGTTTATGGCTTTGACCATGTACCAGACACTGAGCTAAGCTCTTCTCTGCTCCTTTCACTTAATCCACAGCCCTCACAGCAGGCCCCTTCATGACCCCATCCTACAGAAAAAAGCCTGACACGTAAGCAGTGGAGGGACTGGCGTGAGACGTCGCTGAAGGAAGGCGCAGAGCTGAGAGCTTAACTAGAAATCACGGAGCCTTGGCCCAGGGGTCCATCCCTATGGGCTCTGATTCCTGTCTTGCTCCTGCAGGCTTCGCTGTGGGCTGGGGGCCCATCCCCTGGCTCCTCATGTCTGAGATCTTTCCTCTGCACGTCAAGGGCATGGCCACAGGTGTGTGCGTCCTCACTAACTGGTTCATGGCCTTCCTGGTGACGAAAGAGTTCAGCAGTGTTATGGTGAGTGCAGGCCCTGCAGGCCTCCCCTCATGTAGTCAGTGGGGAGCGCTCTTTAGAATCACTCTTACTGCAGAAGACTCCGGGTCAGTGGCCTTGCGTGCCAGGAGGGTGGCCAGGTTCTAACCAAAGGGAACCACTCACTCTTCCCTCCATGCTGGTGGGTCCTAAGTGCGCTGCGTGCTCCCACTGCCCCACCTCAAGTGCTGATGACTTACCTGTTCCCTCTGGTACTGAGAAGAGACTCCTCTGGAGGCAGGGAACAGGGAGCGCAGGGCCAAAGCAGGGTGTAGAGAGTGGGCCTGGGGGCCCTGGAGGCAGGCGCCACAGGGGGAGCCCAGTTGTCACTTGAGAGTGGTGTCTAACCTTCAGACAGTCACTTCGTGACAGTGAGCTTCCCCATCCACACAACATCCACACCTTGTGTGGCGCTTGGCCCAGGACTCTGGAGGGCAGGGCCAGACCTTCCTCTGCTGCCCTGAGCCTGGGCTGGGCAGGCCGGGGCCTCAGCTGGGGATCGCAGGAGGGCTCCTGACCTTCCGCCACATCCTGTCTTCCCAGGAGGTGCTCAGGCCCTACGGTGCCTTCTGGCTTGCCTCTGCCTTCTGCATCTTCAGTGTCCTTTTCACTTTGTCCTGTGTCCCTGAAACCAAAGGAAAGACTTTGGAGCAAATTACAGCTCATTTTGAGGGGCGATGACAACCTCTTCTTGTGAGTGGCTGCCTCTGCAGCAGGGCCGGCTTTGGGCTGCCGTGGGGAACGCTGCCTATGACTCCAAGCAGGGCTCTTGGCCAGAGTCGGGAGTCCCTGCCTGTCCTCAGGGAGCCGGGATCCAGGACTGCAGCTACATGGAGCCTTGTCCTCCGGGGCCCTTCCTTCCTACCGGCTCTCTACAGCCCAGCAAACAATGAGTGTGAGGTTCCTGGCCCCTGGGTCCAATTCCCACCACCACCCTGTGACTGGGGAAGGGAACAGCTTAGAGGGGCTTTGATGCCTTGTGGTCCATCATCCACAGGCCATCTCCATCCTGCCACAAAAGCAACAGCAGAGGAGGGGGGGATCTCCTGGCTCCTCATTTTCTGGAAGAGATGCTTTAGGGTGATGACCCCTGGTTTTTCCTGTCGTGTGGCTGCATTATCGGGAAGGAACTTTGTTTGCAAATAAAGATTTGACTCAGAGAATCAGGTCATGGCTTCTTTGTGTAAACCTCGGTTTGAGAAGGGCTTTTCCCAACATCCCTTACCTAAGGAGGCCTCCCACAAACTGCGCCCTGTTCATGGGTCCAATCAACAACACCCATTGATTCCCTTTTTCTCATGGTCAGCCAGGCTACTCTTGGCCCATGTAGGTCATTTCTGGCTCCTTTCTTCAGCTCAGTCCCCTGGATCATTAGTCATCAAATCTCATTAATAACAGCAACAAAAGTTTCTTTTTCTATTGACTTTAATGGAGTCAGAAATCTTTTGCAAATTACCTTTATTACCCACTATACAAGGAACATATGTTTACTGTAGAAAACTGAAAAAACAGATTTATTTAGTATAAAATTTATGCTTTTATTTTTTATATTATAATTAACTATTTAAAATAGTTAACCGTCTGCTGCTAAGCATTGCACTAAGCACTTTACAAATATTAACTCATTTATTTGGATAAATGATACAATAACTATTCATAGCCATACCTTTCCAGAGTTAACTTCTTTTAAGAATTTGGTTCTATGGGACGCCTGAGTGGCTTAGCAATTAGGCATCTGCCTTTGGCTCAGGGCGTGATCCCACTCGGGATCAAGTCTCACTTCAGACTCCCTGCATGGAGCCTGCTTCTCCCTCTGCCTGTGTCTCTGCTTCTCTGTGTCTCTCATGAATAAATAAATAAAACCTTTAATAAAAAAAAAAAGAAGAAGAAGAAGAATTTGGTTCTATCCTGAAAGATCTCCCTCTGGACACATCCTTTCTAGCAGCACCACACATAAGTAGGATGCCATGCTTCCCACTCTGTGATCTGCTTTCTTTTCCAGGGTTGTATAGCCCTCACCTGCACCCACCTTGGCATTTTCTATTAAGCCTTGTAATGAGACTGGGGAGTAGGGGAGTGCAACTGCAAAGGGGGTCCAGGACAGAGCAGAGGGGAGAGTTTCTGGAAGATTCTGCAACAGCTGCTCTGATTTCAATAAAATGTGCTAACAGGACAACTTTCAGCCTTAGCAAAGTCCGAATTCCTTAGGGCCTTCCAGAAGTGAGGTCACATGCGTGTGCAGGGACGTCTTCCATGGCAATAGCCCAGCATCTACAGTCTCTTTCTTAGTGCCTACATAGAGGCCCGCCGATTAGGCTGGGAACCGCATTCTGTTGTTGGGCGAGGTACTCCACCAATGTCAATTAGGTCAGTTGTCTAATAGAGTGGTTCAGGTCTTCTACATCCTTACTTTCTGTCCACTTGTTCTATCAATTATTGAGAGACAAGAGTGGAAATCTCCACCCATGAATGTGGATTTGTTTCTCCTTCCACTTCTGTTGGACTTTGCTTCAGGCACCTTGGAGCTCATCACTAGGTGCGTGCACATTTGGGATTGTTATATTCTGATTGTTTTCATCATTTGGCATTATGAAATGACCTTCTTTGTCCCTCATAATATCTCTTGTTCTGAGGTCTACTTTGAGATCTTAACAACTCCAGCCCTCTTTTGATTGGTGCTTTGACAATGATTTTCAATTATATCTTTTTTTTTTTTAAGATTTTATTTATTCATGAAAGACACAAAGAGAGGCAGAGACATAGGCAGGCAGGAGAAGCAGGCTTCCCACGGGCTCAACCACTGAGGCACTCAGGAGTCCCTCAATTACATCTTATATAGTCCTTTTTTATAGCACCCTATACTTTTCTTTATGATGGAAATGCCTTTTGGGGTTTCCCTGAAGATATATATTCACTTTTTAAAATGAGCTTTATTAAGGCACTATTTACATAGCATAAAAGTCAACAACTGTAAGCATAAAAATTTGATGACTTAGGTCGAATGTATACACAGCTGTGTACCCACCACCACACAAGACATAGGACATTTTCATCACCTCTAAATGTTCCTTCGTGTCCATTTGCAGTCAGTCTTGTCTCTATAGCTTTGCATTTTCTAAACTTTTATAAAATGGAATCATATAGTTTGTAGTATTTTGTATCTGGCTTCTACAACTTACCTGAGTGCTTTTAGGATGTATCCATGCTGTGTGCATTAGTGGTTCATTTCTTTCAATTGTTGAGTAGCGTTCCACTGGACATTTGGGTTAGTTCCAATTTGGGGCTATCATCACTAAAGCCACTGTAAACACTCGCATACAAATCTTTGTGTGAAGTGGAACTACTGGGTCCTATGGTAAGTTTATATTTAACTACTGTTAAGAATCTGCCACATGGTCTTCCAAAATGGTTGTACCATTTTGCATCCCCATCATCTGCATACAGGAGTTCCAGTTGCCCCACATCCTCAACAGCACTTGGTATTCACTATCATGAATAAAACCATTTGTTCATTTTAATTTTTTGAAAGTTGTCTTCTAGTCTCTGCTTTTTTGATTTCAATTAATCCGGTTGTCTTAGTCTTCCTCTTTTATGCTGCTGGTTTAGCTCAAGAATCTGGGGAACTTTGGTTGCCCATACTTAGGAATGAAGAACTAGGGTGGGGGCGGGGGTTACTACAGTGGCTGGTATGTGTGCCCTACCTCGACTCCTGTTCTCAGTTCTGTTATAGTTTTGTTCCCTTTATGCATCTTCCCTGTCATATCAGTGGTAACTAGAGGAAGAGAAAGGGGAGTTGAGTCCACCAGCTTGAAATGGAAGCTCTCTTCATTCTTCTAACGATTTGTTTGCCATAAAGTCATAGCGTGTGGCAAAGAGCAGGTGCTTAAATATTTGTTAAATTCAACAAATTAAGAGTATTTCATTGTCTAAATATGTCAGAACTAAAATAAATCAGAACTTAAATCAACCTCACATTGTTCCATATTCAGACTGCTTATGATTTTCTTATAATTCTGCTACTACATCTAGAGTTAGCAAGATGAAAGAGATGGAACAGATGAGAGATAGAGGTGATAGAGAAATGAGAGCATGAGATGAGAGAGATGGTAGAGATGGAAAAGATGACGGTGATAGAGACAGAAAATAGAGATGGAGGTGATGTGGAAGAGATGGAGGTGGGGTAGACAGAGATGGAGGTGAGATGGATAGAGACAGAGGTAAAGTGGAAGAGATGGAGGTGATGGTGACGGAAGTGGACATGGTTAAACTTGTGGGCAAGGAAAATATTAGTGTGGCTTCAACTCCACCTTGGCCTCTTCCCTCCATAACCCAAGGTCCAGAGCCAGTGCAGCATGGTGGTTACGAGGCAATGGGCTGAGTTCAAATTCTGGTTATACTACTCACTGCCTGTGTGACCTAGACAAGTCATTTAACCTCTCTGAGCTTCACTTTATTCATCTATAAAATGGGTATAATGATGCTCCCTCCCTTATGGGATTGCTGTGAGGATGAAAGAAGTTTGTAAAGCACCTAGAACTAAGGTTGGTACAGAGTAAGTGTTCAATCGATGTCAGCTGCTGGGGATGGTGAGGCTGTGGTGAAGACTGGGAGTTGTGTGCAAGGTGTGATGCTCAAGGGGTGCCCCAAAGGGACATGTGAAATCTTTACACATTTTTCTGTTCGTATTCTATTTCCTATCCTGATTCCTCAGCAACTCCTACTCATACCATCTCTTGACTGCTACCAGCATCCACTTAGACGTACCAATGACTGTGGGCACACATTTTTCAGAGGTTTCCTTAAGACTTCCTTGGGGTCTCATCAGAGCACAAGATGCTTCGGGGACCAGAGCCAGCCCGTTGACAGGCTTGAATCCACCCCTGAAGCCCAGCCCAGCAGCATCAGGTACAGGACCTGGACAGCAGATGGAACATTCCCCAACGGACAGGTGCAGCAGCAGAAGCAGTGCTTTACCCCTCCCAAAGTAGAAATCAGCACCACCACCCACACCCACCCCACCTCCCATCCCTGCCCCAGGGAAAATCCTGACGTCTGCATTCTTGAGACAAGGAATGCCCTAACGACACCCAGTGACCATAAGCGGAACTGCACCAGTTGAGGAGTGAAGCACTCCGCTACCTCCCAGCGGCCCTGGTTGGGATCCCGAGACTGAGGAAAACCCGCTACTGCCCACTGGACATTCTGGGGCTAGCACCTGCCGGGCCTTGTGGCCATGGGCAGAACAGCACCAACCGTAGGGGGATAGGAGCCATGGAAGGCAGGCAGCCTCCTGGAGCACGAAAAGGCAAGGAAAGCGATTCTCCCCGAGTGTCCAGAAGAAACACAGCCCTGCCCACTCCTTGATTTGAACCCAAGGAAATCCATCTCAGACTTAGGGCCTTCAAATCTTTGAGCCCAAATATGCAGCAGCCCAAGGTAGAGGAGATCAGTGGGTGTGGCTCGTCTGATGGAATAAATCCCGGTAAGACTCAGAGAAGACCCACAAACTTCAGATAGTTCTTCCAGCAAAAACGCAACCAGCTGGGGCTGAAAGGGGCAGGCAGTACCAAATGCACGGCCTCAGGAACTCCAAACTCTTTTTTGCTTCCTGGGTAACACATTTCCATCTTCCTAACGTCAAAATGCTTCGGAACTGAATTAGTGATCAGAAAGTTGCCCAAATAGCGAATAATTTTCAACAAGGCAAGAGGGGAAAGCGTCCTCAGCCCTCCGAGGAAGCCAACCGAAATATCCTCCGGCACAGCACGGCAGCCTCCAAGGGACAGAGTATCCAGGAGTCTCCTCCCACCATAGTGCTGATGGGACCCCGCGACGCCCTTCGGGGCTTCCGATCCCTGAAACGACCGCGCACGTTCTCTCCCGCGGAGAGATTTTTTGCTCCTGCGAGTTTCAGGGCACCAGCCCGGGGCTGCACTGTTCACATGAAGGGCCCCTCCCTCCCGGCCCTCACTCTTCCCAAACTTTCCACACGGCTCCGGAGGATGCCGAGGATCGCGTTACGAGACGACCCCCGCGACCCCCGCTACGGTGAACGCTGAACCACGGCGGAGACCGGCTGAAAAGAAGCCGCCAGCGCCAGCGCCAGCGCCAGCGTAGGTCTGCGCCTGCGCCAGAACCACCGCTCCCAGGACCCTTCGCGGCCAAGCTGCCTCCCCGCTTCAGAGGCCCCAGCCAGGGGGTTCCGGGGGACCTGAGACGCATGTGCACAAGCGTGGTAGGAAACAGATTCCGGAAGCGGAAGAGGCGGAGCCCCTCTGGGAAGTGCGGTCCGCAGGGCTGCGCGGGTCGCAAACCTAGCGCAGAGAGAAAAAGATTTTGACCGGGAGCTAACCTGGGAGACTTCTGGGAAATGGAGTCCGGCGGGCGAGGAGGTCCACACGCAGGACCGGAAGTGGCGCTGTTGGAGCGTCCTCGGGCGCGGGAGCTGGGCCTGGCGTCTGGCGGTACCTCCGACCGCAGTTTCTGAGCTCGTGATGGTAACCTGTAGCGTTGCGGGGTGGCCGGCGGCGGGTTTTTCCGCACGGCCTTCTGCTTGAGACCCAGTCGGTGGTTGCGCCACGAACTCCCGAGCCGCGCGGCCTGACTGCCGCTGGGGAGACGGAGAGACCTGGCTGGACGGGCTCGACCCGAGCTCCCCAGGGCTCAGCCTCGCAGGCTCAGCCTCGGCCTCCGACGGGAGAGGCTGGAGAGAGGAAGAGTCCAGCCTGGGAGCAGCAGAGCAGGCCAGCAGAGCGCGGCTGGGGCTCAGAGAACTGGGAGGCGGTGGTGCGAGGTGGGACCCAAATGCTGGAGGAAGGAGGTGAGGAGCAGTGAAAGGAGAGGTTTGCAGGGGAGCCGGCTTCTCCTTCCAGCTTGCCCACTAATGCAGCTCCGTGGCCGGGACCAGAACTCTGCGGTTATCCTCTCCTCAAGAGGTTGAGGAGAGCCTTTTTCTGAGTAAAGCATTTTAGGAGCAGGAACGTTGGAGGCGCTCAGGCCTGAATAATCTCGGAGTATCCTGCTTACCCCAATCTGCTTGATGGACTGATGGTATTTATGAGTCGAGGGAAAGGGACCCCGCAAAGGAAAAATGGGACGACCCAGGGTCTCCCGTTGTTTCCGATCTTCAAAGCAGCCGGGGAGTCTCAGAACAGGAGCCCATTGGCTCCACATGGAACTGAGGGTCAGTTCAACCTAGTTGGACTGTAAAGTCCG
Source organism: Canis lupus dingo (assembly GCF_003254725.2). NCBI lineage: Eukaryota > Metazoa > Chordata > Mammalia > Carnivora > Canidae > Canis > Canis lupus. The sequence continues at coordinate 57,181,870 of NC_064251.1, read as the reverse complement.
AGAGGATAACTGGGGATTTGGAATCAGAAGGCCAGGATCCTAAGTGATGACGTACCAGTTAGGTTTTTAACTCGTGTTTCTTCGTGGAGGAAAGGGTAAAAATAACGTTTCCTACCTTGCTTACCTCTAAGAACTATAAATATCAAATAAAATAATATGTGTTTGAAAGCATCTTGAACGATCGATAGAGCAAATGTATATAGAATCTTAACCACTGAGGCCTGTGCCATCCTCCTCTAGATCAAGAGGTCCCTGTATTGGTTTGTAACTCTTCAAGTGCAATTTCACATCCAGAATTTGGTGTTGTCTTCCCCCAGAGACCTGGGAACAAGCAGGATGGTTCTCATCCTCCTAGTACTCCTTTGGTAACTGCCAAAGAGGACAAGAAGGTACAATGGCGTCAGGTACAACTCAGTAACATAAGGTCTAAACTAACACCAGTATCCAGACCTATGTACTTCTTTTTTGAGGGCTATATTACCTCTACTATTTTTTTTTATTATTATTAAGAGAAAACTCACATGCCATAATACTCACTTCTAAAGTCTACAATAAAGTGGCTTTTAGTATAATCTCAAAGTTGTGCAACCATCACCAGTACTTAATTTCACAACATTTTCATTACTCTTAAAAGAAGCCCATACCCATTTCATCAGATCAAACCCAGAATGGGGCTCTGTGCTGAGCGTGGAGCTGCTTAAGATTCTCTTCCTCTGCCTCTCCTCCCCGCCCCCATCTGCGTGTTTGCACACTCTTTTTTTTTTTTTTTTTTTAAGATTTTATTTATTCATGAGAAACACAGACAGAGGGAGAAGCAGGCTCCATGCAGGGAGCCTGACATGGGACTCCATCCCGGGTCTCCAGTTTCACACCCCGGGCTGCAGGCAGCGCTAAACCGCTGTGCCATCGGGGCTGCCCTGCACACTCTCTTAAAAAAAAGAAAAAAAAAAAAAGCCCATACCCATTAACCATCACTCCTCATTCCCTCTAACCCCTAGTCTCTCTGGATTTCTACTTAATGTTCAAGGATTTGCCTATTCTGGACATTTCATAAAAATAGAATCATAGAATATATGTGTCTGGCTTCTTTCATTTAAAATAATGTTCCAAGGTATCTATGTTGTAACATGGATGAATGTACTTCATTCCTTTTTATGGCTGAATAATATTTCATTGTATGGATATACCACATATTGTTCCTCAGTTGTGAGGATTTGGGTGGCTTCCAGTATTGGCTATTGTGAATAATGCTGCTGTGAATATGTGTGCACATATTTTTGTGTGGATGTGTTTTCATTTCTCTTGTTTGTGTAACTAGGAGAGGAACTGCAAGGTCATATGGTACTTCTGTTTAACTTTCTGAAAACCTGCCACATTGTTTTCCCTAGTGACTGAGGCATTTCACAGTCCTAGTAGCAATGTACAAGGGTTCTTTTATATATATATATATATATATATATATATATATATATATATATATATATATATATATACAAGGGTTCTAATTTCTCCACATCCTCACCAAGACTTGTTTTCCATCTTTATTTTAGCCATTTTAGTGAATGTGAAGTATCTTATATTTATTTGATATGCACTTTTCTTTTTTTTTTTTTTTTTTTAAAGATTTTATTTATTTATTTATGAGAGACACAGAGAGAAAGAGAGGCAGAGACACAGGCAGAGGGAGAAGCAGGCTCCATGCACCAGGAGCCCGACGTGGGATTCGATCCCGGGTCTCCAGGATCGCGTCCTGGGCCAAAGGCAGGCGCCAAACCGCTGCGCCACCCAGGGATCCCTGATATGCACTTTTCAAATGACTAGTGATATGAACATCTTTTCGTGTACTTACTAGCTCTTTGTACATCTTTCTTGAAGAAATCTATTCACATCCTTTGCCGCTTTTTAATTGGGTGATTTGTCTTTTGTTTCTGAGTTGTAAAAATTCTTTAAATATTCTCGATCCTAGACCTTTAAAAGATAGATGATTTGCAGACATCTTCCCCCATTCTGTGGTTATCTTTTGACTTTCTTGATAGTATCCTTTGAAGCACAAAGTTTTTAATTTTGGTGAAATTCGGTTTATTTTTTGTTATTTGTGCTTTTGGTGTCATAGCTATGAAACCCATTGCCTAATCAGGGGTAATAAAAATTAATACCTAAGTTTTTTTTTTTAAAGATTTTATTTATTTATTCATAGAGACAGAGAGAGAGAGAGAGAGAGAGGCAGAGACACAGGCAGAGGGAGAAGCAAGCATCATACAGAGAGCCTGACGTGGGACTCCATCCAGGGTCTCCAGGATCACGCCCTGGGCTGCAGGCGGCGCTAAACCGCTGCGCCACCAGGGCTGCCCCCTAAGTTTTCTTCTAGGTGTTTTAGCTTTTATAATTAAGTCTTTGATCTAGGGACGCCTGGGTGGCTCAGTGGTTGAGCATCTGCCTTTGGCTCAGGGCGTGATCCTGGCCCGGGGATCTCTCTACCTATGTCTCTGCCTCTTTCTCTGTGTCTCTCATGAATAAATAAATAAAATCTTTTTAAAAAAATAAGTCTTGCATCTATTTTGAGTTAATTTTTACATGTGGTGTGAGATAAGAGTCCACTTGTCCTAGCACCTTCTTTTTTAAAATTCTTTCCCCCATTTAATTTCTTGGGTGGGACTCATGTTGAAAATCATTGTTCAAAAATATATGGATCTATTTCTGGACTCTCCATTCTTTTCCACTGATCTGTATTTCAATCCTTATACCAGTACCAAACTATTTTATTTTTTTATTATTATTATTTTTTTTAGATTTTATTTATCCATGAGAGACACACAGAGAGAGAGGCAGAGACGTAGGCAGAGGGAGAAGCGTGGGATGTGGGACTCAATCCCGGGACTCCAGGATCACTGCCTGAGCCGAAGGCAGACACATAACCACTGAGCCACCCAGGTGTTTAATTTAACCAAACTATTTTAATTACTATTTTAATTACTGTTGCTTGGTACAAGGTTTTGATAGTGTGAATGTGAGTTCTCCAACTTGTCCTTTTTCCAAATTGTTTGGCTCTTCTTAGTCGCTTGCATTTCTAGATGAATTTTAGGATCAGCTTAATCAATTCCTACTTAAAAGTCTGCTGTTATTTTGATAGGGATTACATTGACTCTGTAGATTAATTTGATGAGTATTGCCATAGCAACATTACTGTCTTCCAATCCATGAATCCATAGGATGTCTTTCCATTTATGTAGATCTTCTGTAATTTCAATAGTGTTTGGTAGCTTTCAGTGTACATGTTTTACATTTCCTTTGTTAAATTTATTAAGTATTTTGTTCTTTTAATGCTCTTGCAAATGGAATTGAGGTGTTTTTTTTTTTATTTCACTCTTGAATTGCTCATTGCTAGTGTAAGTACAGTTGGAGAAATGTCTATTCAAATCCTTTGCCCAAACTTAATTGGGTTGTCTTTTCATTATATATTCACCTTGTATCTTGCAACTTTGCTGAACTTATTTAGCTGTCATAGGATTTTTTTGGTGGATTCCTTAAGATTTTCTCCTCCTCCTCTTCCTCTTCTTTTTATTTACTTTTTCTTTTTTAGCAAGTCTGGTGTTCTTGTTTGTTTGTTTTTGTTTTTGTTTTTATTTTTTAAGTAGGCTCCATACCCATAGTGAGACTTGAACAACTCTGAGATCAAGAGTCACATGCTCTACCGCCTGAGCTAGCCAGGTGCCCTCCTTAAGATTTTATATATACAAAATCATATCTACAAATACTGATAATTGTACTTCTTCCTTTCCAATCCAGATGCCTTTTTTCCCCCCTTCCTAATTTTCCTCACTAGAACCTCCAGTATAATACTGAATAGAAGTGGTGAGAGCAGATATCCTTGTCTTGTTCCTGATCTTAGGGGAAAGGATCAGTTCTTCACTGTTAAGTATGATGTAAATCTGGGTTTTCTGTAGTTGCCTTTTGCCAGGTTGAGGACGGTCTCTTCTCTTCCTAGTTTATTGAATGGGTATTACCAGGAAAGGGTGACAGATTTTGCAAAATGGCCTTTTTAGTGTTCACTGAAATGCTCTGTGTGGAGTCTTTTCCTTTTTATTACCTTGGTATATAATACAGATTAATTGTTCTATGTTGAACTAATCTTGCATCCCTGCAATGAATCCCACTTGGTCATTACCTCTCTTGATTCGGCAAATGTCCTAAATCTCCAAATGAACTCAGCAGCAGTAGGTAATAGTTGTAAACTACGTACTTACACTTCAGGCATTGTACCAACTGCTTTGTCTGCATTTTTCATTTTACTTCCCAGCAACTTTTCGAGGGATTATCATTCCCATTTACAGATGAGAAAAATGAGACTTGGAAAGGTTATAGGATTTGCACACTGCTGGTAAATGGGGGAGCTCTGCTACTTGAGAGTCTGTTAGTCTAATGACTCCTGTGTCTGAGTGAATTGATGGGATTTCTGAAGTAAGAAGGGGAATGGGGAAATGTGTAGCCTCTGGCAGGTCTGCAGATTCAGCCCCAGTGCCCTGTAACTGGCAATGTCCTTGGAACCCCCTTCTTCAAAATGAGAATATAAGACTCTCTAGCTTAACTCTGGGAAACGAACTAGGGGTGGTAGAAGGGGAGGAGGGCGGGGGGTGGGAGTGAATGGGTGACGGGCACTGGGGGTTATTCTGTATGTTAGTAAATTGAACACCAATAAAAAATAAATTAAAAAAAAAAAAAAGACTCTCTAGCTTGACGAGCTGTAACTTGTGAGCTTCATTGATTTCTCCCCCTTTCTCCAGAGCCACCTTCTCCAGACCCTGCCCTTGCCCAAGAGGAAACCATAGAAGATGAAGGAATGGCAGCTAGTCTCACAGTTAGAGCCCAGGTAAGTTCTAAATTTCCTCTGAGAGGCAGCCCCCCGCCTTTTTTTAATATTAAGGAGTTTTTTTGTTTTTTAATTACAAAAGAAATTCATGTTTATTGTAGAAAACCCAAAAACCATAGAAAACACACCCAAAAACTCATCCTTATTCCCATAGAGAAATGATACACTTAAACATTTTCATTTGCATCTTTTCAGTCATATTCTTCTTTTCTTTTTCAGTGGGGGATTATTTTTTTAAAGATTTTATTTTTAGGGCAGCCTGGGTGCCCTCAGCGGTTTAGCGCCACCTTCAGCCCGAGCGTGATCCTGGAGACCTGGGATGGAGTACCGTGTCGGGCTCCCTGCATGGAGCCTGCTTTTCCCTCTGCCTGTGTCTCTGCCTCTCTCTGTCTCTCTCTGTCTCTCTCATGAATAAATAAATCTTAAAAAAAAAAAAAAAAAAAAAAAGATTTTATTTTTAGGTAATCTCCACACCCAACATGGGGCTTGAAATCAGAACGCCGAGATCAGGGCAGCTCGGGTGGCTCAGCGGTTTAGCGCCGCCTTCAGCCCAGGGCCTGATCCTGGAGACCTGGGATCGAGTCCCACATCGGGCTCCCTGCGTGGAGCCTGCTTCTCCCTCTGCCTGTGTCTCTCTGCCTCTCCTTCTCTCTGTGTCCCTCATGAATAAATAAATAAAATGTTTTAAAAAAAAATAAAAAAAAAATAAAAAGAACGCCGAGATCAGGAGTCACATACCTCACCAGCTGAGCCAGCCAGGCATCCCCGTATTTTTCCTTCTCTACTTTTCCAAAATGGTTTTGTCCTCCTTTTAACCTTCTTTTATTTCCACTTCACAGAATGTGATGAATATTTCTCCCATTTCTATTAAGAGTATTCTACAGAATCATTTCTAGTGTATTCCATTGCATAGTCCCACCAGGATAGGAACTGTCTTCTCCCCTTTTCCAGATTAGACTAGATATTGGTCTATTTCTTTTCCTTTTCAGAAAGTTTGTGCTTGGATTTTTCTCATCAGTTCTCTTAGTCACAGATTTTTCTTTCTTAATTATTTGCTTTTACGTTTGTCAGATTTATTTTAAAATTCAATCTTTTATAACCTCTTGAGTTGAATTTCTAATTTATTTCCTTCCATTCTTGTTTATATTGAAAGTGTTCAGATCTTATTTTCTTAGATACTCCAAAATTGTCACTTTGGTTTTTCTGTCTGCTCATTCAGCCTGCCTGTGCTCCATGGGGACAGTGTGACTTTTGCCAACCCAGAGCAGCCAGTTATAGCATAAAGGCAGAACGCGGGGTTTGATGGCTCTATTAGTCAATCTTATTAATTAAATTGCTCAGTTCTTCATACCTATGTTTTGTTTTTTATTATGTATTAACCCTGAGTTATTTTAAGATCTCATAGCTGTAGTATTTTATGTTTCTTCTCGTACTTCCTACAGGTTTTTCTTTGTGAATTACATACCATTTCTTATGTAGTTCATGACACTTACATCTTTTATGGTGGCTTTTACTCTCTTGCCTGTCATAAAATGACCCAAATGTTTTAAATATTTCATAGTTTTCAAAGATGACCCTCTTTGTCCTGTTGTACTGCATTTCTCAGTATAAAGGCTGGATCGGAAGAACAGGTAAAATTAGAGGTTGTAATTTGGAAAATGATGCTGGCTTCAAAGAAGGCAGTGACAGGGCCGTGGAGAGACATGTGTGAACTTTCATGATACTGTGGAGGAAAATGAAGGCAGCAGTGGTTTGTGAGGAGCTGCAGGAGAGGGGAGGGTGACCTTCAGGTCTCTGACGTGGCCCATGAGGTGGGTGGAGGTACCATTACTTGCACAGAAAACAGACGCAAGGACCTTCTCTCCTCTGTGCCTGTGATCTTGGGGCGTCCCCTGCCTCAGATAACCTATTTCTCCATCTGACCACCTTTCTTCCAGGCCAGCTCAGCAATCACCTTCTCTCTGTGGTCTTCGTCCATCCTCCATGCAAGATTCCTTCTCTGTTATCCTGGCAGCTGGTCTGCCCATTTCACTGACATGTTATTGCAGGTGGCCACCTACATGGCTGCCTTCGTTGTTGTACTGTGTCATATCGAGGTTCACAGGAATACTTGTGAAACACTCTGAAAAGTTGAGCTTTCACATTTCCTTCTGATAGCTTGTTGCATAAACTTAGACATTCTAATTTTATTTTGTCTACATGGGCTCTTTTCGTTCCCAAGCACTGGTGTCTGTTCCTTCTTTTACATAGAAGTAGCTGCATGTGTGTTCTCTATATATAAAGTCTGAGAGAGTTGTAAACACAAAAAGAGACTGTATCTGTTTTGTGTGTGTGTGTCAGTATCCAGTTTAGTGTCAGGCACATAGGAAGTGATCAGTAAATGCTTCTCTTGAGCTGTGCGGACCTCTGTTGTATCCTCTGGCCTGCAGGTGAGAAGGAATGTGCTTATTGTTTCAGGGAACCATGCCCTTTGGCACCATGACTGCAGCTCTGACCCACCATGGCTGGAGGCCCTTGATCCCTGCTCCAAGGGGAACTCCAAGGTTCAAGGAAGGGATACCAGAAAATGTCAGGAATCTGGTCCTGCTGGGTAAGGAAGCCATTTGAAATGTAGAATCTACTCAGGTCTGAATAACTGTGGCACTTCCCAGGGTTGCGTGGTCCCGAGTTGCTCCAACACACTGGAGGGATGATGTTTCTTCCCAGTTCCCTATAGTAAAAGGCCTCTGCATTCTGAGTTGAGAAATAGGCAGTTTCATTTTGCTCCCTGCAAGACTGCAGCTCCGTGTTTTCTTGTTTCCCAGGAGGGGTGGTGTGACCTTCAGGCCAGTTCCTCCTTATTCAATAAGTTCTGTTTTTCTAAATAACTTGCTTTTGGGGCTTTACACCCCAGCCCGTCCCCAGCCTGTCCCCTCCCTGGCATCTCATCTGTCTTAAGTACTGCTACATCCCCAGTGCCTGGGACCAAGTACAGTATTCAATAAATATTTGCTGAATGAATGAAATAAATGACCTAACTGGTCTGCTTCCCCCTCCCCTGAGTTCTGGGTGGCTATTTAATCTAAATTTCTATAGCACTTGTTTTGCCCTTGACCAGGACTTCCGGTTTCCCAGCCTGGCATGAACTCCCAGTCGGAACAAAGGGAAGAAGGCCCATGGATGCTGGAAGGAGGAGGCCTAAGGAGTACCTGTCCCGGTAAGTGAACAGGCACTAAAACCAGTGAGTCTTGAGAGCAAAAGCCCTTTGGAAATAACACATTATGCGTTTGGTTATTTAACAACCCCACATTTTACAGATGAGGAAACTAAAGCTGAAAGAGGCTATCTTGCTGGTTCAGAGCCTCACAGCTAGAAAGTAGTGTGGTTGGGGTTCAAAACAAGGTCTGGATGATTCCATAACTCCTCCTGGCATGTTGGGGGGTGTTTGGGACCTGGGCTGGGGATGTTTAGGACCATAGGTGGTGGTGCTGGCCTCTGAGGGAATGGCCTCTTTGCTGGCCCAGCACGTTCTCTGCTTGGGGTTCACCTCACTGAGGCTCTCAGATGCACTCTTTTGCCCATACCTCCAGCTGTGACACCTACTGCTACTCCCCTCTCTGGTCCTTAATTGGATCCTCTCTCTCCCCACATTCCCTCCCCACCTTCTCTACATTGTAGACCCTGCTAGAATTTCCTAAAGGGCTCTTATTGATAACCTCAGGAAAGACAAAAGGGAAGCCATAGTTGCTATGTTTATCTGTTGCTTCTCATCCAAGGCTGCTCACTGCACCCCCACCCTCATGCTCTGGCCCCTGTGGATATGTGACCTCTGGCAGTGCCTCAGTAACTTTCCTGGGGTTCCAGCCACTTTTGAAATTTTGAGGCTTAAAGCATCAGAAGTGAAAATGAACTTAATAACTTTAAGGTAATAAAGCTTTAAATTTGTTTAAAAACATAGCCTAGTGCTTTACATCTTCATTTCTGATTATTGTTGCTGCAGGGCAGTGAAAACAAAGCCTCTGGTAGGTTTTCTGCACGTTGTCAGAACTTTCTCCTTCCCATCTTACTGTCCTTTCTAAACAGCCTGTCACACGTTCCCTCATCCCTGTTGTTAGCCAGGCATCGCTCAGACTTGCTGAAATATTGCCTTTGTAGGAGCCTCAGTGGTCCTGCTGCTTCCTTCTCAAGGCCCTGCTGCCCGCATCATGCACAGCCTTTTATTCCAGGCTGTACACCCTTGTATAGAACTTCAGAAATGGAATGTGTTGTTACATGGCTAGCGCAGTGGCTGCATTTTTCTGGAAAAAGTTTTCATCACAGCCTCAGAGTTTCAAGACTCTAAAAAGGTCAGATCAGCATGTTACTAGAAACAGAACTTAAGAAGGGGTGTTTGCACCAAGGGTCCACGCTGTGAGGTATTAGAATTTTGGTATTTTTGGTATAAATTTTGGTATAAATTTGGCAGGTTTGGATGTGGACCTGTGAAAGATGGGCTTTCAGGTCCTGGCTTGCTATTTATGAACCACACAGACTCAGACTAAACCACTAAATTATGTGGTCGCTTGTCTCTATCAAAAAATGTAGATAACAAAATCTTATTTTACAAACTAATATGCATGAAAAAAAGTTATCAGTGATGGAGTTCTGTATTAGCTATATGATCGTGAAGTAGTTTAAGGAAAGTTTAAATCTGGCTGTTGGAGTAATTAATACCCTGCTTCCGTGGGGTTGCATCTCTGCCTTGAGATTCACAGAGCAACCTGGGCCTTGCTCTTCCGCCATGGACTAAGGTTTCAGAGCCCTCCGTCACCCCATCCCATCCCGGCCACGATGGCAGACCTGGGTCTTTAAAGTACCTTTCACCTCACTGCCTGCTCTAAGAGCTTCTGCTGTGGGTGTTGACATGTCCCCAGGCACAGCTGCTCAATTTGCCTTTCTTCTTTTTTTTTTTTTTTTAAGATTTTATTTATTCATGACAGAGAGAGAGGCAGAGACACAGGCAGACTCCATGCAGGGAGCCTGACGTGGGACTCAATCCCCGGTCCCCAGGATCAGGCCCTGGGCTAAAGGCCGCGCTAGACCACTGAGCCACCCAGGCTCCCCAATTTGCCTTTTTCTCATTGAATTTGTTACTCGTTCAGTCAACAAATAAGCATTAAGCATTTGGTAAATGCCTGGAATTGCTTTAGTTACTGAAGGTACAACAGAGAACAAGACATAGTCTCTGCTTACATCCTGCGATGTCAGGAACATAAATGAATAAATAAAATTACTGATACAATGTGAGATGGTGAAGGAAACAAAGCAGGGTAAGAGAATAGTGACGGGGTACAAAGGTGAGAACGGGAATACAGATGGAGGTGGGGGGGCTCTTGTAAGTCAGATGACTAGGAAAGCCCCCTTGGAGAAGGTGACATTGGAGCTGAGGTCTGAAAGACGAGAATGAGCCAGCCGTGTAAGCGTCTGGGAGAGAAACGATCTGGGACACAGCATGTGCTGAAGCTCTGAGTTGTGGATGAGCCTGACTTGAAACCCCTAGGACTCAGTAAGCAGAGGGAGAGTGAGTGGCAGGGAACACAGCATACAGGACTTTAGAGGCTATGTAAGGTGTTCAGATTTTCTTCACATAGCCCCCTCAGGGCTCTGAGCAGGGAGGGGACAATACTTGATGTTTAAAATACTTGATGTTTTAAAATTGCATGTGAAGAATAAGACTTCCAAGGTTCAAGAGTAAGAGCCTGGAGATCAGTTAGGAGTCTGCTGCAGAGATTCCAGGGAGACGGGGTAGCAGGTAGGAAGGATTCAGGACATGTGAGGTATTAAAACTAATAGGATGTGCTAGTGAATTGGATGTGAGGGGGTAGGGGCATAAGGATGACCGTAGCCTGAGCAGAATGCTGAGCAGACACTGGCTTGAAAGGGAGATTCAGTTCTGTTTGGGGCACATTTGAACTCCTTAGTCTCCTACAGGAGCCAGGTGGAGAGGAAAGGTGGACTGAGGGACAATTCATGAGCACCAGTTTCCTGAATTGCTCCTTTCTCCCTCCACTGCTTTCCATCTTTTCTCCAATAGATGGTCAAGTTGTAGAAGCTGTGAAAGCCACACATGATCAAATACTGTACTACAGGGGATCCCTGGGTGGCTCAGCGGTTTAGCACCTGCCTTCAGCCAGGGCATAATCCTGGGGTCCCAGGATCAAGTCCTGCATCGGGCTCCCTGCATGGAGCCTGCTTATCCCTCTGTCTTGTCTCTCATGCATAAATAAAATCTTAAAAAAAAAAAAAAAATACTGAACTACATGGAGATACCCTGAACCCAAAATGGGGACTCCTGTGCTTATGGTAGATTGAGCATTAATACACAAGTGCTCTGGAGGGAAATCTGCTGAATGGGAAACCATTTAAGAAGGTTCACAAGGAAAGAGCCTGAGATAATAACAAGCACTCATCTAACATTTAACTGTCCCTCTACCATTTCGGTCCCTTACGTGTTTTAACTCCTGTAATCCTCGCAGCAATTCTGTGAAAACTACATTTGCAGGTAATAAATCTAAGAGACTAAAAATTTGCCCACAATCACATAGCTAGTAAGAGGTGGAGCCAAGATTTAAACCCAAACTATCTGGGACGCCTGGGTGACTCAGCCGTTGAGTGTCTGCCTTCGGCTCAGGGTGTGATCCTGGTCCTTGGATCGAATTCTGCATTAGGCTCCTTGCGAGGAGCCTTCTTCTCCCTCTGCCTATGTCTCTGCCTCTCTGTATCTCTCATGAGTAAATAAAATCTTTAAAAAATAATAAACCCAAGCTATCTGGGTCAAGACTCCATATAGAAATTCAAATAAAGGTCACCCAGAACTAACCTTGTTATTCTCTCCTCTGAGAGAAAAGATAGAAGCCAAAAGAGTCTTCAGGAAAATTGACCCTTGAGAAAAGCAGGGAAGAGCTCTGTAACCATCCCTGAAACTTCACCCCCTACGTACAAGCCCCGGTGTCCAAGACAAAGCTCCATGGACTTTGTTTCAGTTTCTAAATATACATTAGTCACATTTTAAAGTTTTCTCTTAAAATGAGGGTGATCCCAAAAAGGGTTAAGAATTATTCTTTTAAAAAATACCAATTTTCTGATCATAAAAGCAATGTTATTTATTCTATGTAAAGTAACTTTTTTCTAGTGAAAAGATGTTAATTTGAGATTTGGAACAGGATAAAAATCAAGGTCCCCTATCATCCCACCACATAGAGGTCCCTTCCATCTTCTTCATACAATAAAATGCAGTGATACATTTTTCTTTGTTTTCTAAAGATTTTTTTTTTTTTTTTACGAAATCTTTACCCCCCCACGTGAGGCTCAAACTCATGACCCTGAGATCAAGGGTCACAAGCTCAAGTGACTGAGTCAGCCAGAGGCCCCATAATGAGAAGGCTCAGACCAGAACTTGTGATACATTTTTCTAAAGTAGAAGTATAAGTTTACATGCTCCTTTTTTCATTTAGCAGTTATGTTTCTTTTTTTAGTTATGTTTCTTTTTATCACTGCATATTCTTTGAAAGGTTTTTGTAACTTTTATTATAATACTGACAGTGGAGAACATTAGAAAATACAGATAAGCATTGAAGGAAATAAAAATGCCCGATGCCACAATCCAGACAACATAGCTTGCATTCACACCATGTATCTTCGCAGCGTTTTCTCAATAAATGCCTTTCTGCAGAAGGAACTATAGTGTACCCATTAGAAACATGACCTCTGATTGCTAAATAATATTGGCCATAGTGTGGTCGTTCCTTTACTAAACATTTAGGTGTTTGCTTTTCTTTGGCAAATGATGCTGTGAGTACTTTTGTCAACATTTCTCATTAATTCCTTAAGATAAATTCTTACAGGTGCAGTTCTCATGTTGGCATTTTAGACTCTTTAACACACGCAGCCAGATTGCTATCCAGAAAGGTTGTACAGGTATGTACGATCTTAGGATGCTGCACCCCTACCAGTACTCTAGAATTAACCAGTTTGGGGCTGATTTGATGGGTGAAAAAATTCATCTGGCTGGCATTGATCTGGCTGCATTGATCATGAGCTTTATAAAGTGAATTATTTAAACCTGCCTAGCTGATTGCTCAAAACCACACCAAGAATTTTGAGACTAAGAAGGCAAGTGGAAAATCCCCAGTACTTGCCAAAGCAGAGCAAAGGCAGAAAATAAGGAAGGGAGCAGTGCATCTGAGGGCAATTAGGGTAAACTTCTGTATCCCTTGCAGCTTAGGAAAGGGAGTAAACCGTCCTAATGTATCTGAAGAGCCATCTTGGTCAGTATTTACAGTTTAGAACTGAAATGTGGGGCAGCTGTTCTGGGTGAAAGGGGTGGAGCATCAGACCTCTGCACAAGAGCTTGGCCAAACTCCATCGGCCTTTTGTATTTCAGTAGTACCTTTTCTTCCACCAAAGGGGGAAAATGCTTTTCTCAATATTTTTCAGACTGGAAGATTATGTCTGAATCACCGTCTGAACCTGACATTTCTGAAGACTCATCCCAAGACACAAATATAGAGCTGCCCCCTGGGGAGTCAGATCACAGGAACAGCAACCTGGGGAAGAGCTTCAACCTGAGACCAGTCCTTTCTCCACAACAGAGAGTTCCTACAGAAGTGAGACCCCAGAAATGGGAAACACATACAAAGAGCTTCAAAAAGAATTCCCCTATAATTAAGCCCCACAGAGCCAAACCATATACATGTAGTGAATGTGGCAAAGCCTTCAGTTACTGTTCTTCCCTTTCTCAGCATCAGAAGAGTCACACTGGGGAGAAACCCTATGAGTGCAATGAATGTGGGAAGGCTTTCAGCCAGAGCTCATCTCTCATTCAGCACCAGAGGATTCACACTGGAGAGAAACCTTACAAATGCAACGAATGTGGAAGAGCCTTCAGCCAGAATGCAAACCTCACAAAACACCAGCGAACTCATACTGGAGAAAAGCCCTACAAATGTAGCGAGTGTGAGAAAGCCTTCAGTGACTGTTCAGCCCTTGTTCAGCATCAGAGAATTCACACTGGAGAAAAACCCTATGAGTGCAGTGACTGCGGGAAGGCCTTCCGTCACAGCGCAAATCTTACAAACCACCAGAGGACCCACACGGGGGAAAAGCCGTACAAGTGCAGCGAGTGTGGGAAGGCCTTCAGTTACTGTGCCGCATTTATTCAGCATCAGAGAATCCACACCGGGGAGAAACCCTATAAGTGTGGTGCATGTGGGAAGGCCTTCAGCCAGAGTGCAAACCTCACAAATCATCAGAGGACTCACACAGGAGAGAAACCCTACAAGTGCAGCGAGTGTGGAAAGGCCTTCAGCCAAAGCACTAATCTCATAATCCACCAGAAGACCCACACTGGGGAAAAGCCATATAAATGTAATGAGTGTGGGAAATTTTTCAGTGAGAGCTCAGCCCTTATTCGCCATCATATAATCCACACAGGAGAGAAACCCTATGAGTGCAATGAGTGTGGGAAGGCATTTAACCAGAGCTCTTCCCTCAGTCAGCACCAGAGGATTCATACTGGTGTGAAGCCCTATGAATGTAGGGAGTGTGGGAAGGCCTTCAGGTGTAGCTCTGCTTTCATTAGACACCAGAGACTCCATGCTGGGGAGTAGCCAGAAATAGGACCAAGGTGGGTGGGGAATCTAGCAGGAAATGCAAGTAGTTTGAAAACATCTAGAGACCTCCTTGGACTTTTACAGTCTGTAACTCAGCCACATGCGAGAGTACCTTTAATAAACAGTCCTGATTTTACATGTTGCATGTGGAGTGGAAAATCTCAGGAGCTCTTCTCTCAGCTCTTCAGTAAGCATCAACAACCCAACTCAGATTTATTCAGTGACCCAAAGTGCTTTTTGTAGATCAAGCCCTGCAGAAACCATGGTTTATAAAGAGTAAGTGATCAATGAGTGAAGGGCTTAGTTCCTTCTTAAAGACCAGGAATGAAGCCAACACTGGACGGAAATGACATTTCTCCCTAATGGGTGTGTGTGTGTGTGTGTGTGTGATGGTAATTCAAATGAGGAAAGATTCCACATGCTAGTCTCATCCGGGATAGGGGAGGGATATCCACTCTAATGCTCTATATAGGAAAATCTAGACCCTGCTAGGCCCAGTCTCTACTTTGTGAGATGTTTGAGTGTTCACTACTGTATAAAGAAAACACCCAGGGCTTGCTTCAGCAGCACACGTACTAAAATTGGAATATTAGCGTGGCCCCTGCACAAGGACACACAATTCATTAAGTATGCTGTATTAAAAAAAAAAAAAAAAAAAAAACAAGAGAACAGGCTAAGCCAATGAAATCCCTCAGCAAGGCACACACCTCTGTGGACTCAAAGGACAATCTGAGGCCTTTCCCTGGCTCAGGCCAGTGGGTCCTTTCTCTGCCTAGTGAAGTTTCCTTTAGAGTAATTTTTTTTTTAAAGATTTTATTTTTTTTTTAATTTTTTTATTTATTTATGATAGTCACAGAGAGAGAAAGAGAGAGAGGCAGAGACATAGGCAGAGGGAGAAGCAGGCTCCATGCACCGGAAGCCCGATGTGGGATTCGATCCCGGGTCTCCAGGATCGCGCCCTGGGCCAAAGGCAGGCGCTAAACCGCTGCGCCACCCAGGGATCCCCAAAGATTTTATTTATTAATGAGAGAGAGGCAGAGACACAGGCTCCATGCAGGAAGCCCGATGTGGGACTCTATCCCGGGTCTCCAGGATCAGGCCCTGGGCTGAAGGCAGTACTAAACTGCTGAGCCACCGGGGCTGCCCTAGAGTAAGATTTTCATTGGCCTTTCTCCCTTTCCCAGTCCTGGGTTTTGCCTTTGACATCTCCTCTTCATGCATAACTGGCATGACTTCGTCTCAACAGTAAACCCTTGTGACTTGGGATTAGGTAAACATTGGACTTGGGAGTCAGACTCAACTTCATTGACCAAGGCCTTTGACTTTGGTTTCTTGGTGACTTAGCACAGGTCCTAGAAGGTTTATCCTTCCCACTACAGTTCTCCAACCCTACTTGTATGGGGTGGGGGGTTAAAACTCACCTAACTTTAGAGGCCTATTAACAAAATTATATACAGCAGGAATAGGACTAATGTCAAGGAAACTAAGTTCTTGGGTTAATTGTTCCTAAATTCCTCCCTCTCCCCTCTACCCTGTAGCCCCTCTAAGCTGCTCAGGTATAGCTTGCCCCAGTACCCAGGTATCTTGGTTCAATCCTTCACTCACACTAAAAGGAGTCATGAACTAGAGTCAAAAGGACTAGAACTAAGGAAAGAGGACAGACTCAGGAAAGGCAAAAACATGCCTTTAGAAAATAACCCTTAAGGGCTGAGACCAAGGTCAGGTTCCTTTATTTCCCACCAGTGCTTCTGAAGCCTGGCTATACATTAGAACAGACTGACGGCTCGCACTGAGGGCCACGGGACACTAGCCCACTCAAGAATTAAACTGGTCTGGGATAAACTCCTTGCTATGTATTCATACTGAGGTACAAGTTTTCTTTTTGGCAAAGTATTTTGTAAAGTGTGTATCTGTGTCCTACAAAAAGCACTGAAACTTACTTTCTAGGTGTCTTCTCTCTAGTTCCATACAGGGCAGCAATCTGTCACCCAGGAGGAGCTTGTTACCCAAACGGCTCCTTCTATAGTTCTGCCACCCTGGCACCACAGAGGAGCTAGCCTCCCCAAGCAAGAGGCCACATCAAAAGGTCCACTGGTTGTCAAATGATCCTTTATTGAAATATTTTCCTTTGTAGTTAACTCTGTGGGAAAGAAAAAAAAAATGTGTCAGTAGGACAAAAAAAATCTTATAGCCCAAACCCACTACTGACCATTTCTATTTAGAACTAGTCCAGCCTCTCTATGCATACTTTAGCCTTCCTCCGGCTCTCACCCTGCTTTAGGTGGCAAATGAAACAGAAGTCACTCACCGCTGGGCATTCCACTGCACCACTATTGATGTCATCTATGATGTCATGAGGGTGACGGCCATCAACATTGCAGCCCACAGACTGGGCAGTCCCCAGGATCTCTTTAATGGTTCCTATAATTAAGAAAAGTTGCCATCAGAGGGACTGCAATCCCTCAGTCCTTGGATACCATGGGGAAATACCATGGGGAGTTTCATCGCAGGTAGGGAGGAATTAACCCTATTTTATGGAGTGACATCTCTGCTGCTCTAATCCACAATTCAGAACTCGATTTAGGTATGTAAGTTCTTAATGCAAAGACTCCATGGGTCCCTTGATACCCAGATTTAAACACATCCAGCCCCAAATATTCACCGATGTCAATCCATTTCTTCAAACCCACAAGACCCTGCAACCCAACTACAGCTTACATCCCTTCAAACTGGGAAATTCTACCCTTGGTGAATACACCCCGTATAACAATTAAGGTGGTTCCATGTTGTCCACTTACCAGAAAGTTCTCTGGCTAAAGATCGGTGTCGCATCTGTCGGGCAATATTGACAATCTCATCAAAAGTGATATTTCCACTGTGCTTAACTGCAGAAAAGAAAAACAGCCTAAGTTCTATCACAACCCAAGGCCAGAGCAGACCACGTAATATGCTGCCTCATCTTAATTTCCAGGCTGTTCCCATGCTTTCGGCACAGAGTCATCCACATGAAGAACAACCCTGTTTCCTAAGCTGGGGTTTACTATCAGCTCACCACTGGATTGCACCAGCCAACAGAAAACTGATCAGGTGCAGTGGCGGGTGGCTGGGGCAAAATCAAGTCTTTGGTCATCTTACACAGACACATAAGACTATCATTTTTTTTAAGATTTTATTTATTCATGACAGAGAGAAGCAGGTTCCACTCACGGAGCCTGACGTGGGACTGGATCCTGGATCTCCAGGATCATACCCCAGACTGAAGGCAGCGCCAAACTGCTAGGCCATTGGGGCTGCCCAGACTAAACATGAAAAAAAGACCTGTTTATTTTACTGGGCCCAAGCTGTTCAGAGCATTACCCAGCTCAGAAGTGATCGGATTCTGGTTATCATTATCCCATATTCTACTAAATTACTATTTCCCTCCTGCATACAGAGTACGGCCAGCCCCCTACTAGGGATTGGGGAGAGCCACATGACACTTCTTGGTAGTGCCTGGCTCTCCAACAGCTTATCAGATCCCTCTGCCACCCCTAGGTTTTGTTAAAGGGAACACATGCAGCGAAGTTATCACTGGGTAGACACCACTCACAAATTACCAGGGAAAAGGCCACTCACTGTTTTTCTGCTTCTTTCTGTCTCTTGGTGGTTCCTTGAGGGCTTTGATAATCAGGGCAGAGGCAGAAGGTACCACTTCAATCTGCAGAAGAGATTCTCCATTGAATGAGCTCTACTCCACCTTACAGTGAGGACTGTCAATACTGCCATGCAACGTGGCTCTCAAAAAACACAAGCCACACTGGGTTTGCTGTGCATTCTCAGTTATTTTCACAATCTAAAACATGTCTAAGCCTAAGAGACACAAAGTGATTTACCCAATGTCACACAAGTGACAAGAGCTAATTAATATTTGAGTCCACATCCTTGCTCTTTCTTGATCCATGCTCTCAAGAGCCTTCCCCACATTTAAAATTGCCCTCAGCTCACCACTGGGGTCAGGTGGCAAAAACCTTCCACCCAGGAATCCCAAAGGGTTGCTACCTCTACCCTCCCCCTCAAACCAAGTACCTGGGCCTGTCTGTTCTGAATGGTCAGTTTCACTGTAATCCTTAGACCCTTCCAATCACCGGTTGCCTTGGCGATGTCATCACCAACCTTTTTTGGAGACTATAGAAAGAAAATTATTTATCACACTGTGCACTAAGTTGAAGTACAGTCTGAAAACCCATCCCTCTCACCTGGCAACACCCCAAACCTTCCTTATCCAATCGAGCACACAGGGCGCTGTTTAAAGCCAAGTGCACATACCAAATCAAGGCATAGCTACTGCAGCAGTATACACTGGGGAGATGAAGCTAGGGGTTAAGTTTGTTTGGGGCTGTAGGCCCAGGGTCATAAGATGGCAAAGTCCCTTACTTACCTACCCTCCCATAAGAAACCATGTGATAACGTGGGAATGTCCAACACTGGTTACATTCAAATCAGGAGAATCTTAGAAACACCAGGTTTCTGCAAGGATGGGATCTGGGCAAGTACTAGACTTCCTAATGACCATCAGCCTAAAGAGGAAAGCTGTTCAGCTGGTGCCAGCTAAGCTGAGAGCCAAGGACCAGCAGTAAAGAAGGCACTGGTTAGGCAAGACAACATGGGAACAATGTTTGGTTCAGGAGATCAAAGTTCAAGGAATAAAGGCCTAAAAAAAAAAAAAAAAAGGAATAAAGGCCTAACGATATCTGGCGAAATGCAAGCACAGTTAAAGCATAAAATGGATTAATGGGTAAATCGCGTGGTCATCAGTAAAGCTGGTCCTATTAACAAGTAGGTTACACAAGCTTACTATGTTAAGCTCACCAGGATTTAACTGACACCCCATCTAATCCTCCCTTCCGATATTTAACCTCACAGTTATGCCCATTTCCCTGACTAGAAAACACAAGCTAACTAGACTGCCCAGTGTCTCTAAGCTACTCTTCTAAACCTTCAGCAAGACCCCTGGCCCGTGCCTCAAGAACGGGGAAGGCCGCAGGTAAGACCCCAACCCTGGAGAGTGAGGTCACCACTTCAATGTAGCACGACCTTGCTACGGGAGCACGTCCGGTTTGGAGGCTCAGCGGCGTAGCAGGCGTTACCACCCCGTCAACGTCCAAGGCACCCCAGATCCCGCCTGTTCGCACAAGCCAGAGCGAAACCGCCCTCCACCAGGATGACCTACCAGACCCAGCGGGCCGATCTTCGGGGCCAGGGCAGACGTGGCACCGACCTCGCCACCGGTGCACCTCAGGTACACTGGTGGAAAGAAAAGAGGAGTGTCGCTGCAGAGGGAGCCCCCGCGCCAAAGCCTTCCCTCCGCCTCTTCTGGGGCCGCCCACATCACTGGTCAATGCTCGGGGCCGCACCAAGAGCCTCACCGGAGACAAGGAAGGCCACCCAACCCGCAGCTGGCGAGCCGCCTCCCGGCGTGGACCGCCCCATGCGCCACGTGGGCCAGCGGCCTCGGGTTCGGCCACGGCCCCGGAGTCCCTGGGCAGCCCGGCCTCCGGCCAGCCCAGCGCAGCGGGGAGCGCCCGGGCACAAACCTTACCCTTAGGCGTGCGGGCCGCAAAGCCACCACAGGTCGTCTGGTCCTCCCTCCCCATTTACACGTGGGGAAGCTGAGGCCCAGAGAGTTAGACACTTGGCCAGGGCCTCACAACCCTCATCGCGGCACGGTTACGGCCTCGAGCAGGCAGCGCCTTAAAAGCCCGACGTGGGCAAGGCAACGGCGGCTGAGCCGGGGGCCCACCGGGCTGCGGGGAGGAGGAATGCTCCATCTTGCAGCCCCAGCCACATCTAAAGCACGCACCGACTTTGATCTCGTTGGGGTCGAACTTAGGCGGCATGGCGGAGGCAGCTGGTGTCGGATGAACCCGGATTCGGGACGACCGAAGACAGTTGCACCTTTGCCTCCTCCGAGCCTAAAGCCAAAAGACCGGAAACGCTTCTGACTGCGCCGGATATAGGCAGAAAAGCGCGACTCTCGCGAGAACCGTGGGCTCCGCCCAGCCTCCCGGCGACGCCCTTGCCGCCATGTTGCTTGTGGGCAGGCGCCTGATGCTGACGGCTGGAGAGCCCTGCTCTGCGGTGAGTTGTGAGTAGGGGTTCGGAAGTGGGGGGGGGTTCAGAGAGGTTTGCCTGGGGGGGGGGGGTGCAGACCACAGAAGGCTGCTTTCAGGCCTCGTTGTTCTCTATTCTCCCTTGTCATGAGAGTCACCCTATGGTCACTGTAGCCCAATAGCAAAGACCCGCCCCTCCCCTGAGGAGTCCGCACCCCAATTCCGAGACCCTTGGCCCCCTTTTAGCTTCCTCGTGATGTGTGCATTTTGTTTATCGAAACAGTTTGTTCGCGTCTAAATTTGATCCAACTCTCAATTCCAAGGTCCTGCGGTTCTCGGTCTCCGACTTCGTCATCCTGGTCTGCATGACTTTCTGAGATTCCGAGTTTCCGTCCCCAGCTCTTGCATTTGGAGGAGACCAGACTCTGGCTCGCGCGGGGTCCCGGGCCGTGCCCGGTGGTCTGCGACCCGGTGTCCATGACCGAGCCAAGCCCTACGAGTGATCTGCCTGCCTTCAGATCCACCCGAGGGAAGGAGTGGTGACCTGTCCACCCACAAAGCAGGTGGGGCTCTCCCCACTCCAGCCCGGGGAGAATGGGTGTGGTTCTCCCCATTGGGCTGGACGTTGGAGGAAGGAATGGATGAGGGGAGTGAACACCGGGGAGCAGGTTGGGAAGAGCCGATCTTATGCAAGGGATGGAGAAAGGATGGTCACTGTCGGGGAGGTAGTGGGTGGGCTTGACTTTGGGGAAGGGGATAAGAGGGTGTTAGTCCTTGGAGAGCAGATGGGTAAGAGCTTGTCATCAGGGAGGAATGGGAGACGGCTGTGTTTAGACTTTTCCCCATCACTGCTGGCAGGTGAGATGACAAGATGGTCCTGAGCCAGCTCTGCAGGTTGGCTTGCTCCCCAGACTGTCCACACCCCTGTGGGCAGAGACCTGTGATCTCTACCCCTCCCACTGAGGATTCCATGTGTATCTTCATCAATTGTACCTTCTCTCTAGTTCCATAAGCTGTAGTGGACCCTAAATAAATATTTGTTACATGTATAGTTCTATGTGGCTGATATTTAATACCCATCAACCATTTAACCCATCCCCCATCCACCTCCCTCCGTCAGCCCTTGGTTTGTTCTTTATGGTTTGCCTCCCTCTTTTTTTTTTTTTTTTTTTTTGCATTCCCATATGTTCATCTATTTTCTTTCTATTTCTTAAATTCCACATATGAGTTAAATCATAAAGCATTTGTCTTACTCTGACATTTCATTTTCGTAATACACTCTAACTGCAGCCACACTATTGCAAATGGCAAGATTTCATTCTTTTCGATGGCCGAGTAATAATATTCCATTGTGTGTGTGTGTGTGTGTATGTATGTATATATTTTTTTCCTCTATCCATTCACCAATCAATGGACATTTGGGCTTTTTCCATAGTTTGGCTATTATTGATAATGCTGCTATAAACATTGGGGTACAAGTGCCCCTTCAGATTGCTGCATTTGTATCTTGGGGTAAATATCTAGTAGTTGGTTTCATAAATTGCTGGGTCGTGGAGTTGTTCTATTTTTAACTTTTTGAGGAACCTCCATAAACCCAATTACATTTCATCCCAAAGCCTAGTAGGCTGTTCACCATAAGGTTCCCTGGATGATTGCTTCCTGGGCCAGTTGATATCCCTTATCAAGCACTGATATTTGCGGATACTGGGCAGGAAGTAAACACCTGGCTTCTAAGTTCAGAACACTGTAATTAATGTGTGCTAAATTATTCGAGCACAAAGGAGTTGGGCAAACCCCACAGGATCAGGACTTGAAAGAGCAGAGCTCCAGACTGGTTTTGCTACAATCCGGGACATATAACCAATCACAGCTTATACATCCATTTCATCACTTTAAACTGATCTGCAGTGAGAATCAGATGGAATAGTAGCTGTGAGGGTGGTAAGGCGTCTGAGGACTGCTTTGGAATTTTTATTCAACAAAGAAGTCTTTTTCTTATAATGTAGCTGATGCCACTCTGAAAGGGTTTCAGGAAGTGATTCATCAGTCCTGTCTATTATGAGTTCTCAGAGAACATCCTTAGAAAGACCTGCTATGCTGGGCTCATGGCACAGATGAATGGTTGAGATAGATACAGATGTTGACCTCAAGAATCATACAGTCCAGTAAATCAGCTATGTGTTCTGTGTTACCGTGCTGCCTGTCCTGAGTGTGAGAGATCCCCCAGGCCCTGATTTCTCTCCTATGCCCTAGAGTCCTGGAGATTACTCCAGGCGGAGAAAGAAAGATGCCGCTCTTCTTCCGGAAGCGGAAACCCAGTGAGGAGGCTCGGAAACGCCTGGAGTATCAGATGTGTCTGGTGAGGGAAAGTGGGTTTCCCCCAAGTCCATCTCTGCCTCTGCCCTCATAAAACAGAGTTCCACACTGCACCCAAAGAAGCTGTGTGCTCCCTCTCTCCCATCTGCCTCCCTGACCCCCAGAGAAAATCTCTGACTCAAAGCATCAGTGAGGCCACTTGCCTGGTGCTCTGGAGTGCCTTGCGCCTCTCTCCCAGGGAACTGATGGCAATTATCATTTGTTCATTTGCTCTTCCATGCTGGACCTCAAGCCCCATTGAAACAGGGATCATTGGTACACTTGCAAATGGACTAATTGAACAAGATGGTGTCTGTGGTCTCATACAGCTCCTTAATCCTGTTTCTTTGGCTGGTTTGTCCATTCTGCAAGGGTGTTTTGTTTGAACAATTTTCAAATTATTATTCTTTTTACCATCAGGCAAAAGAAGCTGGGGCTGATGATATTCTTGACATCTCTAAATGTGAGCTCTCAGAGGTAAACTGGGGGAGTGTTCTGGCTGTGAATTTGATCTGTCCTTTTCACTTGGATCACAATGTCCCTAAGACAGCTGTGGACTGGAACTTTTTAAACACCAGAAGCATTAGTCAAGAGAAGTTTTCTTAGATTTTGTTCTTATTCAAAAGAATTGAGATGATCATTGGTCTCGAAATAGTGTACAAGAATCAAGGAGTCTACAAAATATACCCATAGATTTCTAGGGAACTTGAAGAATCTGGGTTTCTCCAGCCTCTATAGCACCAGAGATCTTTCTTTTGCTCCAGTAGAGCTTGTGATGGGGATAGTGTATGAGCCGGAGCTGGGCAGGGCAGTCTCCTGCCAGCTGATTGCAGATGATGGCTGACCACATCCCCAGCAGCACTCCTCACCAGCCTCCTCTGCCACCCTCTTGGCTTAGCACTGCTCTCCACTTGAGGATTTTGTACTTGATCACCTCTTGCCCCATCTCTCCCTCACATGTGTGCCACTCAGAAAACAAACCCAGCAGGAAGGGAGGAACTGACTTCTTTCTCTTATCTTAGATTCCATTTGGGGCTTTTGCAACATGCAAAGTTCTACAGAAGAAGGTAAGGTGAATCTTCATTTTCACAGACTTGTTTATTGTATATTTGCATGTTTGAAATCAGGTGGGACTTTTAGGCACCCTCTTTTTGGCATGGACAGCTCCCTTCTCCCTCATTCTCACCCTTTCAGCTTGAAGTAGCTGTTTGTACAGTTAGAAAAGTTGGATTTGGCATCAGATGGTCCTGGGTCACATCCTGGCTTTGCCCCTCATGAGTTGGGCAACTTCCGCCAACTCTTATATCCGTTTCTTCATCTATGAAATGAAGACATTCCTAATTCTAGTTCTACTCTTGCAGAGGTATCATGAGAACTATTAAATGAGTGACAGGCAGCGGGGAGGTAGGTAGATGGAGATGTGAATGCGCCGGGTATGATGCCTGCCACAGTAAACACTGGGAGACCTCATTGTTAATAATAATGAAAACTGAGCTTATTTCATTCTAGTCACCCAGCAGAGATTAAGAATGAAATGAATGATTTTTCAGAAAGGCATCACAGCTTTGCATGTAGGCAGCTGAGAGCATAGCATTCTAAATGAATTATCTAATGGAGATAATAAGTGTTCCATACCAATAGCCTGGTGAGCTCCTGGACACTAGAAGTTTCTATGCAGGGGTCAATGCTATAGAAATAGCAACAGATGACGTGGATTGAGCACCGGACCCCAGGCGAGCCCTGGGCTTAGTGCTTTTTGTCTGTTAGTTAATCATACAGCAGCTTTCAGAGGCAGGTACTTTATTATTCTCTGTTCCCCATGTGAAGTTGCTGAAGCTAAGGGAGGTTAAGATCAGGACAGCTACACAGGGACCCTTCTCAGGATGGAAAGTAGCATTAGGTCTTGAAGATCCCTTTCACCCTTGAAATTACAGGTTTTCAGGTCATGTGATTCCACATTTGGAGGTTCTGTGATTCTGAACCACATCCCCCATTGGGAGAACAGAGAATACCGGGCAGGCAGGATCTGTAGTGCATCCTGCACCAAGCTAGCTGCCCTGTTTGCTGCTCTTCCTCAGGCTAACATGCCACAAATCTTTTCTATACAGGTGTTGATTGTCCATACGAATCATCTCACTTCCCTGCTCCCTAAATCCTGCAGCCTACTGAATCTCATAACCATCAAGGTACTGGGGGCCCTTCTCCCAGGTGTCAGGGTCTCTGCCTGCTGCATGTGACAGCTCAAGCTCCCTTTGTTAAAGTTTATGCCAGGTGGGCCTAACTTGATAGGCTGGGGTTGGGTCAGCACAGTTTATAGGCCACCTTTTGAGTGCTGTGCACAGAGTGGGGTTACAGAGATAACCAGCCACAGGCCCTGCCTTCAGGGAAGCTTGCCCAACAGGTAGAAAGGCAAAGCATAAACTTATAGCAGGTGGACTCACAGAGAGTATGGAGAATAATGGACCCAAACAAGAAGGCCCCAGAGGGATGCCAGGCATCAGGGGGCAACGCAGGAAGCCCCATGATCTGGGCTGACTTCTTCCTGATGGTCAGCCTTTCCAGGAGAGTGACTGGGACAGATTCGTAGTACATGTGGCCTATGACCTCAGGATTATTGCACATGAACATGAGCTTTGGCAGTGGATATGCACAATAAGGGAAACGATGGCAGTGTCAGGCATCAAAGTGTTTCTTGTGGTTAACCCTGGCTTGTAGGAGTTGAGGTGGTTTTTTCACTTCTCTTTGCTATTCTGGTCCAACACTTATTATTTTTGTGATAAAATACATGGCATCTTCTATGTTTTTTAAATATGTATTTTATACTTGTGTATATATTTCACTTATATATAAATGAAGCATATCTGTGTACTCATTTGGATTGTTAAAAAAATTATCTACAGTTAAAGCAAAGGAGGAAAAATGTCATTTCACACTCCACAGAGAACCAGCATCAGTATATTATTGCACATTTGGTAGTCTTTTTCTTTTTAAGGTTTTTTATTTATTTATTCATGAGACACAGAGCGAGAGAGAGGCAGAGACACAGGCAGAGGGAGAAGCAGGCTCCATGCAGGGAGCCTGACGCAGGACTCAATCCTGGGACTCCAGGATCATGCCCTGGGCCAAAGGCAGGTGCTAAATCGCTGAGCCACCCAGGGATCCCCAAGGGTTTCCCTTTTTAACATGAATGCTTATGCAGACCATTTCATAGCATACTTTTATTGCTCAACAGTTAAAAATATTTGATAAAGAAAAGAAAGAAATGGTATAACGTTTTGAAAAAGGAGCTGAGATGGAATGATCAATTGTGTAGTTGAAGAGGAGGGGCTGGTGTTGTTTCAACACCAAAGGCAGGAAAAGACCGTGGCGTCTTCTCGCCTCCCTGGAGCCTCAGATCTGTGGGCTTTCTCCGTCGGTGATGTGACCCCTAAGCTTGTCTTCCTTCTGCAGGTTCTGGATCTTCACAATAATCAGCTGTCAGCTCTTCCTGATGACATAGGGCAGCTGACTGCCCTGCAGGTATGGCTGCAGGACACAGAACACCCACTTCTGATTGCAAGTGAGAAACTGTATGAGCCTGGAGAGTTCTGGTTGGGCTCTGGCCAGGGCTCGCCTTGCTTCCAGCTCCCTCTATCCCTTTCTTGTCAGGAAGCTTGGTGACACCCTGGCCATGGCAATCCAAGCTGTGAGAGTCTCAATACCATACTATTGGCATGTGCTTTTGGGATTTCACTGTGAGCTTCCACAAGGAAGGAAGCAGGAAGTGATGAATTCAGCACTCTGACTTATCCTCCCACTTCTGATCACTCGTAGTCCCCTGCATGCCTGTGCGGAGCTAAGTGTTTCCCTCATTTTATCTATTGATTTGCTGCAGCCTCCCTGTCAGGAAGGTGCTAGCATTAGTCCCGTTGTATGAAGGCTTTTCTGCATACTCAGATTAAGATCTATGCTCTCCACTGTGCCCCTGCACACCCTGTATGGTGGGCCCTCTTGCTTTCTAGCCTTCTCTGCTATCCCCCTTGCTCCCAGCAGCCAGCTCCTAAACCCCTTCTGGCCTTTCTGCTCCGCTGCGGCAGGGCCTCTCAATGCAGGCCTCTCCTCTCCCTTCTGTCTGAGTTGCTCATCATCTCCTAGCCCAGATGTCCCTGAGGATCTTCCCAACCTCCCTGTCAGAGTATCTACCTCCTGGGCCTCTGTCTCAGCCCCAGCTTATTTCCTTGGCAGCACTAACAGCAGTTTGTAGTTAATGAAAGGCTTTACTGTTTGGCTGAGATGTAGTCCTTTGAGGGCAGCACTCCCACTTCACACACTGCCTCGAACATAGAAGAGACCAAGAAGTGACGTTGAATGAACAACCCTACAGTGTGGGTGATGTCATTGCATCTTACAGATGAGAAAGTTGAGGTCCAGAGGGATGCCTGTCGCTTGCCCAAGGGCACACAGAACATGTGGCCGAATAATACGAATTGCCACTCCTTAGGAAACCACAGTGAATATCTGGGTGTAAGATCTCTAGGGACTTTGTTTAACATGTATATTTTTACAGAATTGTTGCATTCATCATTTTGTAATTTTTGGATACCTGGCAATAACTCCTAACCATCTTTCAGCTCATCAAATATTCATCTGCCACATTATTTTTAATGGCCGCTTAACTTTCCATCGCATCAATATTTAATGAGTATTCAGTGTGCCATCCTGTTGACCTTGCCCCTCTCACAGTGCCGCCTCTGGGAGGGCACACAGCCTGCAGAAACCGGTGAGTGTATGTTCCCATCTGGGCACCACCGGCTGCCAGGCTAGAGACCTCAGACAGATCCTGCTGCCATCATGCAGCTCTGCTTCCTTCCCCCGATGCTGGGATTCCTAGAGCCCCATCACAGGTCGCCTCCTCTGGTCCCTGAACCTACTAGTCCCCTTCTTCCTGCTTGCTTGCTTGCTTGTGGGGTCATCATTGGGCTGTTGTGGTCTGCATAAATGATAGAACCTCAGTAAAAACTGGCTCAGCTCTCTTGGGCTTGTGACTTCACCACTCGGAGCCTGTTTTCTCTGACCCGGGATTGTAACAACTGATGCCCCCTCAAAAGGCTGTCAGGAGAAACCAAAGGTGTATGTGGTGCCCAGATGCTGCCTGGCCTGAGGCAGGCATAGACACTGTTCTCTGCATGTGGGTTCTCATGTCATTCTTCCCTCTTTCTTAGGTATTGAATGTGGAAAAGAATCAACTGACGTATCTCCCACGTTCCATTGGGAACCTGATCCAGCTCCAGACCCTCAATATGAAAGGTAGGGGCCAGAAAGCCCTATCCATGTGGCTTCCAATCAGCTCTGGGATGTCTCAACAGCATCTGCAGAGCGCTCTCCCAGGAGCCAGTCCTGAGCAGCCAGTCCTGGGGCATCCCTATAAACCCCCTGTTTGCAGCGGGGGAGGGGGGAGGGTGTCTGTCTCCATGGTGACCGAGACAGGGCATCAGGAGAGTTCCTGTGACTCATCAGGGCCTTACAGAGAGGAGGGCAGACAGTCCTGACAGCTGGGCTCCCAGACTCAGACACTCATATTTGTAATAACAAGGAGCAGTTGGAGTGGCAGCCCAGCACGGGGAGAGCCATTCAGGAGCCACAGTAAAGGTTGTGACAGTGAATGCTTCACACTCAGGAAGGAGCACTTCTGCAGTCAGCAATGCAGCAAGCCTCCCAAGTCCATGGGGCAAGGACAGGAAGATGTGCTCCCCCATTGACAGGTGAAAAAAGAAGGCTGACAGCAGTGACTTGCTCAAGACCACCCAGTGTGATAGTGACAGAGTCTCATGCAGGATGCTTCTCTCCCATACCCCCAGCTCCCTGATGTCCTCTTGTTGACCTTAAGCACTTTCTGCACAAAATGCCTCAGTTTACTCTTTGGTGACACATAAAGATAAAAATAATGATACCATGTTTATTGATCACTTACTCTATTACAGGCAGTGTGCTGAGGGCTTCATATGCATAGTTCCATTGAATCCTTTGATATTCCTATGAAGACAAATAGTATCATTATCCCCATTTTACAAATGAGAGAACTGGCCAAAAGAGGTAAAATCCATTTTCCAAAGTCACTCAGCTAGTAAGTGGTGGAGTAACAATGTTCTCAAACCTAGGTCACTGAAACTCAACCACTTTGCTTTTCTTCATGGAGCCTCAGGTCTTGGGACCTGGCACATGCCCCGAGGTCAACATGAAGTGCCCACTTGCCCCCAAGTCCTGGCGGTGTCAGGCAGGAAACTGGTGAAAGGGCTTTGGGGAGTTGAGCTTTGCCGTTGGGATCTCTCCAGATAACAAGCTGAAGGAGCTTCCAGACACCGTGGGGGAACTTCGAAGCTTACGTACTCTTGACATCAGCAATAATGAGATTCAGAGGTTGCCACAGCTTCTGGCGCATGTTCGAACCCTGGAAGTAAGTGCAGAACCATTCTCTCTGGCCAATCCACCTCCCCTTCCCACATTCCTAAATGCCTCCCCTGCTTGTGGGGTGCTGGGCCCACAGAGATCTCAAGCTCACAGAGAGGACAATGTCAAACAGTTGTAATTATGTGACTCTTGCTGCCATGTTGGAGGCAGAAAAACACACTCCTAAAAAAAAAAAAAAAAAAAAAACACACCTAGTGTGAGGACAGAATGCTGAATCCTGGTGGGGTCGGCACTTTGTAAAAGATGTGGTGTTTGAGCCAGACCTTGAAAGAGGAACTAGCTTTGGAGAAGTAGATGCTGGTAACGGAGCATTTGGGTGAGGGGACAGTACGGAGGACACAGGAAGTAGAAAGCACAGGATGTGTTAAGGGAAGAATGAGGGGATCTGACATGGTTGGCAGTTGCTGTGTCTGGTGGGTCTGGATCGCAAAGAGCCAGCACTTCATGATGGAGAGAGTAGCCTCATTAGGAGGTGTAGAAACTGAGTGTTGTCAGGAGAGGGTACAAGCACTTCCTGGGTCCCTGTGTGTTTGCCAGGGCCGCCATAACAAAGCACCACAGGCTGGATGGTTCCAACAACAGATTTATTTTCTCATGGCTCTGGAGGCTGGAATTCCAACATCAAGGTGTAGGCCGAGTTGTTTGCTTCAGAGGCCTCTCTCCTTGGCTTGTAGATGGCCACCTTCTCAGTGTGTCCTTGCATCATCTTCCCTCCATATGTGCATGTGTCCGTTTTCCTCTTATAAGAACACCAGTCTTACTGGATTAGGGCCCAGCCTGGTGACTTCATTTTGAATTTGTTTTCCTCTTTAAAGATCTTATATCTAAATACAGTGACATCTGAGGTACAAGGGATTAGGATTTCTTATATGTGTTTTTGGGGGACATACAGTTCAGGCCTTAAGAGACACTGACACAAAGCAGCTCAGGGAAGGTGGGCTCTTAACAGTCGTGGTGACAAGACAGCTCACATTTTTCTGGTGCTTCGTAAGGCAAGGTATTTAACCTGAATCCTCAGGAAAATCCTGCGAGCCAGATAGTGTTGTGCGCCTTTAGAGATGAAGAAACTGAGCCATGGACAGTGAGCATGTGCACATGAGCAGGGGGAGGAACAGAGAGGGAAAGAGAGGATAAGAAAACATGAGCAGGGGCAGAGAGAGGGACAAGCAGACTCCCCACTGAGCAGGAAGTCCTATGCAGGACTCGATTCCAGGACCCTGGGATCATCACCTGAGCTGAACAAATGCTAAACAAACCGAGCCACCCAGGTGCCCCTCGTCTATTCTTTAAAAAAAAAAAAAAAAGCTTTTGAGCTTTTTGGTAGGGCATTGGCCAAACCCTTTTCCAGGATGAGACCACAGACAGCCATTCCATTAAGGCCAAGGTCTTTCTCACGAGTTATCTCCTATTACCCATCGAACAGCCCTGCTACTGCGTGATAGCATGCCTGTTGAACTCTGAGGGAGCTTCAGGGAAGTCAGCTGGCCTGCTCAAGGGCACACAGCTGGGACAGGACCAGCTGGGGTCTGACACCATGGCTGAGTGACCACCTGCAGTGGCGTCCAGCTGCCGCTCCTGCCGGTAACAGGAACACCCACAATCTATGTCCCATGTAGCAGCGGCCTGCTGCCTGTGGATGTTGCACATTTGAAACGTGGCCAGTGCAACTGAGGGACTGAGCTTTAAATTCACGTTCATTATAGTCAGTGAAAATGTAAACTTACACGGCCAGGCATAGCTCAGGGCCACCAAACTAGGTGGTGCAGCCCCAGCATCCAGCACGCTTTACTGAGGGTGACCAGTATCACCCATGTGGGTGAATTTTCTTCGGATTCAGCCTCCTAGGGTGGGGTTTTCTGCTCTCAGGCCCCCCAAACCCAGGCAATCGGTTCCTCTGCTCCAGGGTAGACTCCCTGCTGCAGTGCATGTTACCGGGTGCAAGAGCTGTGCTGGCCAGCGCTGGGGCGCATCTGAGCTGCTTTTTCCACTCAGCGACCTCCTGCCTTGTCCCTCAGGCCTTCCCCTGGGGTGGGGAAGGGTAGAGAGGGTATGCGCTCCTGAAATGGGCGTTAGGTAACTTGTGCTGAGTCCAGGAGGCCTCTGGGAACAAGTGAGAAGCTAGCAGAAGGGCTTGGCTCAACAAACAAAATCCACAGAAAACCTCACAGCATGGCAGTGGACAGCAGCGTGGGCATTTGTGTGAACTAGATCCCTGTTTTCTAGGCCTCATAAACCCGTAAGCAGATGCACATGTGCCCATGTAAACATTGAGTTTTTTCTTACTTATAAAAATCACATTGCTAAATTCCAAGTTCATGTAGAAAGTACCCCAGAATCTACCCTTTAGAGGAAACCATTTTGAGTTTGATAGAGATTTCTCCAAAAAAAATTTTTTTTAAGATTTTATTTATTTAATTCATGATAGACATAGAGAGAGAGGCAGAGACACAGGCAGAGGGAGAAGCAGGCCCCATGCAGGGAGCCTGACGTGGGACTTGACCCCAGATCTCCAGGATCATGCCCCCAGCCAAAGGCAGGCGCTAAACCGCTGAGCCACCCAGGGATCCCCAAATTTTTTTATAAATATACCAAAGTGAGAAAATATGAGTATTTCTTTAAACAATTTCCCTTTTTTCCACTTATTTATGTTTTTACCCAAAAAACATGAATCACATGCTAGCCGCATGCCAGGCACTGTTTTAGGTGCTAGAAATGCAGCAGGAACAAGACAGATAAGCTGCCCCTGCAGAGGAGACTCAATTCAAACATTCAACTCTGTAACTAAACCAGGTGCTTTAGGATTGTGTTGACAACACATATAAAGATATTTCCCAGGATCCCTGGGTGGCGCAGCGGTTTAGCGCCTGCCTTTGGCCCAGGGCGCGATCCTGGAGACCCGGGATCGAATCCCACATCGGGCTCCCGGTGCATGGAGCTTGCTTCTCCCTCTGCCTATGTCTCTGCCTCTCTCTCTCTCTCTCTCTCTCTCTCTCTGTGTGTGACTATTATAAAAATAAAAAAATTTAAAAAAAAAAGATATTTCCCTTGTGTCTGCAGACGTTGAACCTCGACGCCTCGTCCATGGTTTACCCCCCGCAGGAGGTATGCAGTGCCGGCACCCAGGCCATTCAGCAGTTCCTCTGCAAAGGTAAGGCCAGGCAGCCTGCCTCCTTCACCCAGTGCGCAAGCATGGTCCCAGCCACTGCCCTATGCCACCCAGACTTAGGGGATAGCAGAGACCTGGGAGGCCACAGCCCCCACCTGCTCAGATCTCACCACGTCTAGCAGGAGAAACAGGCAGAGCAGATGGTCACAGGAACTCTCATTACTGGTTAGGTTAGGGCATCAGAGAATATCTGAGAAAGGGGCTCGACCAAAACCTGAGGGTATTTAGGACTTAAGAAGGAGAGAAGGCTGTTGCTGTCAGGAGGAGAAGCAGGTTGAAGGGCTTAGAGGGGTACATGGTGGGAAGCAGGCTGCAGAGAGGCAGGTAGGGGTGGCCACACAAAGGGAGGGGAAACAGGTGAGGGGCTGGAGAGGCCACCTGGGTCCGGTGTCACCCAGGAGAGGACTCATCCAGCTGCAGGGAAGAGAAGGGCCTGGAGAAAGCAAGCATGGAGGTCAGGGACTAGTTGGGGGTCATTGGGATCATCCAGGACAGGCCACGGTGGACTGGACTCAGAGGAGTGACAGCGCAGCTAACACCCAGGGCCACCACTGGTCTGGGCACCCCAAGGGGAGGCCAGAATACCCGGCCACCTCCTATCTGCCTGATGGCTCCTGCGGAGCTTGTAGAACATGGCCAAGACCCATACACACAGTCAGGTGTGGGTGACAAAGGGGCCATTGCAAAACAAGAAAGGAAAGCAAAGTCTTTTCAATAAATGATTCCAGTTCAATTGGATATCTGTATGGGGGTAAAGAACCTTAATTTCTTCCTTCAATAGGAGACAGGCAGCACCAACCATAGAAGGTTGATAAGTTACATTTCACTAACATCGAAAAGACCCCATTTAGGGAAAGAAAGAGCAGTCATGAAGTTAGAAAGGATATTTGCAAAACATCCAACAAAGGGCTGCTTCTGGCCCATACAAAGATGAAGGAAAAGGCATTGTCAAAAGACTCAAATAGGAATTTTACAAAAGAGAATATCCACATGGCCATTAGTATCCCCCCCAAATTCTCAACATCATTTTTTTCAATAGGAAAAAAAGCAAATTAAAACTGCACAGAGACACTTCAATCCTAACACACCGAATTGAAATGGCTAAAATTAATGTCAGGACAAAGAATTACCAAGCACGTGGAGCGACAGCTTCCATACACAACAGGTAGGAGTGTAAGTCAAAAACTGCTTCCAAAAATTATTGTTAATACCTCCTAAAGCTGAAAATTCAAACACGCTGTGGCCCATCAATTCTATACCTAGGTGTGTTCTGGGAAAGTACATATGAATATATGTCAAAAGCCAAGTACAGAAATATTCGTGGCAGCACTGTTCATAATAGCCCAAACCAGACACAACCTACATGCCCATCAGTGGTAGAATGGGTAAATACACTGTTTCAGACTCACATGTGAATACTCCACAGCAATCAAAAAGAACAAAAAAAGTTTTACTGCCACAGCAGTGGTGAACCTCGCAGATGCGACGTGCAGTGAGAAAAGCTAGACACAAAGGAATACACACTTTAATCAGCACATGAGCGCTGAACCAAACCCAATTCCTGTTCATAAGGGTGTATATACTTTTAAACATTCACCAAGTTATACATGAAGACTTTGTGCACTTTCTGTATGTGATACTTCAGTTAAAAAAGTTACACATCACACAGCAGCTACTCGGGCCACACACCTATCCAATTAGTCTTTGAGCAACAGGTGATTCTAATGTGAATCCTGGCCAGTGGTAGAGCTAGACAAATTCTTTCAAGTATAATTGTTATATTAACTTCAGGTGTACAATATGATGACTTAATTCTGTATGTGACTCAGTGCTCATCACTATATAAGTGTGCTGCTTAATGCCCTTCACCTATTTCACCCATTCCCCCAATCAAACCCTTTATTTCCTTAAAAGATTTTTAAATTACGTAATTTCTAGGTGTCAAGACAGAGAATAAAACAATGAGCATATGTATACCTACTACTATACAGCTTGAGAAATAATTCTTCAATTTATTTAAACGGTGTAGTAGGTATACGTATGTATGTAAAGTTTTGGGGTTTGCTCTTATTTTAAAAACATTTTTTAACCCATAAAAGATAACATATTATTGTGGTTCTGAGCCCTGCTTTTTTCACTCAAGAATAGGTCTTAGGGGGCAACCCGGGTGGCTCAGCGGTTCAGTGCCATCTTCAGTCCAGGGCCTGATCCTGGAGACCCGGGATCGAGTCCCACGTCAGGCTCCCTGCATGGAGCCTGCTTCTCCCTCTGCCTGTGTCTCTGCTTCTGTTTCTCTCTCTCTTTCTCTCTCTCTCTGTCTCTCATGAATAAAAAATAAAAAAGCCATTAAAAAAAAAAGAATAGGTCTTAGGCCTTTTCCTATCTCAAAATGGATGGATTGGTCTTGTTTTAAAGTGCTGTATAGTATTTCACATGGTAGAGCCCCACAGCTTATGTAGCCTCCCCTTTTGGTGAACATGAGGCTATTTCCAGTCTTCCACTGTTATGAGCATTTTAACCCACCTCTCACTGGCACACTAGGCTTATTCCTCTAGGGCAGGCTGCAGTGGGGCTGGCAGGTGAAAGGGGCTAAGCGCTGTGCACTGCGCGAGTTTAGATTCCTGTGAGAGGCTTCTAAGAGGACCCTTTTCTCCTTCCTACAAATAACACTGGGTGTCTTTAAAGGTCTTCTAAGTTTGTTTATTCTGACGGATAAACAAGGCAGCCTACTGTTATTGTAATGTTCATGTCCTTGGTTATTTGAATATTTTTTCATATACCTACTGTCTACTTTTAGTATTTCCTTTCCCGTTTATATTTTTAAAAGACAACTTTGGCCATATTAAAATCTAAAAGTTCTTTACCTTGGAACACCTAGGTGGCTCAGTGGTTGAGCATCTGCCTTCAGCTCAGGGTGTGATCCCAGGGTCCTGGGATCAAGTCCTGCATCAGGTTTCCTGCTCCCTCCTCCCTCCCAGAGGGAGCCTGCTTCTCTGTCTCTCTCTTATATAAATAAATAAAATCTTTTAAAAAAATAAATAAAAAATAAAAGTTTATCTCAAAAGGATACCATCATTAAAACGGTTACCATCTAGAAGAAGATAGTTGCAATAAATAACATAGACCTAAGGTCATTAGCTACAGTATGTAAGGAATACCTATAAATCGGCAAGAACAAGGCAAGCAACCCACTAAAAAATGGGTAGAGGGTACGAACCCTGTCAAGTTATACAGGAGAAAAATATGCAGGGCCAGAGAAGGTGAGGGTCTTGCCCAAGGTCTCACACAGGAAAGTATGGACCCAGAATTCTCCACTAATCTCCTTCTTCACATCACCTCATTCTCACTCAGGTGGTAAAGAGGCAGCTGGCCAGCCTATTTATTCACTCAACTGACACTTCTTCAGTGCTTGCAGCATTCCAGGCCCTGGCATTAGGACTAGTGAGCAAGATGGAGGGGCTGGTTTAGTCCAGGGCAGGGCAGCAGTGGACCGACCAGGCAGGTGGGACAGGATGCTGGGGAGAAGTCAGAGGCTGTAGCAGCTGATGGCTCTGTCCCCTCCCTCCCAGTCAGTCTGTATCATCTCTTGCAGAGTCCGGGCTGGAATACTACCCTCCTTCTCAGTACTTGCTGCCAGTCCTGGAGCAGGACGGAGCCGACACCTCCCGGGACAGCCCTGACGGTCCCACGGACAGATTCTCCAGGGAGGAGATAGAGTGGCAGGTAAGCCGTACCTGCCTACTGACGTGTGGAGTGGGGGCGTGTGTGTGCAGGGGGCCCTGAGCACTGGCGGGTTGTTCAGAGCTGCGGGCCCTGGGTTCCTCCATCAAATTCAAATTCACCTCCATCCAGACCAGTGTGCTTAGATGCTTTCACAGAGCCTCCGCCGCCTCCCCTTACCACCTCAGCAAACCTGAGCTGCACCAGGCTCCTCTCGGTTCCTTGAACCCCTCGGGACCTGTGAACTTGCAGTTCCTCCGTCTAGAATTCTCCCTGCTTACCCATCGCATCCTTCAGTTCTGTCTAAATCCTGCGTCCTCCAAGAAGTCTCCTGTGGGATGTTCTCAGTAGGGATTGTGTCCGTATTGCTCGTTGTTCTCTCAGCAAGTACTTCCTGCCTCAGTGGCCCTTGCCATGTAGGACGCTTCTCATGCTCTCCTGCTCTCTGTCTGTGGGGAAGTCAGGGAGGCACATGTGTCAACACAGCCTGGGGCTGGCCCTCCCAGGGGGTGAACTAGCCTAGGATGGGCATAGAGGAGGAAGCTTGGCCAGGCTTTGCCATATCAGCCGGGAGCACCTAACAAGCCAGTCGGAAACGCCTCTGGCCCCACCTGAGCTCCCACAGAGGGCCCACAGCCCGAGGTCTCTGAGGCAGGTAGAGGGGACACCAATGGCCACAGGTTTGGCTTCTTATCTTCCAAGGACTTTTTATCAATCTCTGATTCCCTAGTGCCACCCTTCCCTGTTTGACCGTGCCACCATGAATGCCTTTGTAGTTTTATCTTCTTGCTGCTCTGTGAGAATTAGAGGGGGAGATTTCTATCCAGGGAAATCATGTCAGTTTTTACTCTCAGGAAGTATTTGCAACACACACTTCTTATGCAGGATTAGCAGGCTGACTACATAAAGCACTTTTTTGAAGCGGTAAGAAGCAAAAAACTATCCCAAGGGAGGGAAGGGGTAGAGATCTATCAACAGGTACGTCAGGAATCCTCTAGTACATATGAGGGGCACCTGCCTGGCTCATTCAGTAGAGCATGTAACTTTGTTTTCTTTTCTTTTTTTTTTTTAAGATTTATTTATTTATTCATGATAGACACAGAGAGAGAAAGAGAGAGAGGCAGAGGGAGAAGCAGGCTCCATGCCAGGAGCCTGACGCAGGACTCGATCCCGGGACTCCAGGATCGCGCCCTGGGCCAAAGGCAGGCGCCAAACCGCTGAGCCACGCAGGGATCCCCCGAGCATGTAACTTTGATTTCAGGGTCATGAGTTCAAGCCCTGCATTGGTGTAGAGCTTACTGAATAACAAAACCAAAAACAGTACAGATGATCAGTAAACATGAAAAAAATGCCCAAGTCCTCTAGTAATCAGTAACTGGTAAATTAAAACAATAAAATACCATTTCCTCCCTTAGACTGGCATAAGTGTCAATTTAATTTCTTGGCCAGAGTGTGGGGAAACCGTGGCCTCATAAATTGCTCTTGGGAATGGAAACTGGTGCTCCCACTGTGGAAGATGACCTGATAATATGGGTCAGAAGTCTAAATGGACACAGCCCATGATCCAGGAGTCCTACTTCTCCGGACATACCCACAGAGAGACACTGGTAAATGCTTCCTGCATGGGAATGTTCCTTGCAACCTTATTTGCAGTAGTGAAGTATTGGAAGCCCCCTAAATGTCTGCCAACAGGCAAAGGCTGAGCCAGCTGTGTCCTGTCCCTACTGTGTGTGAGATCTATCCAGACTTGGATCACAGACATATGTGTAAATGAAAAGGGCAGGTTGCAGAACACAATGGATGTAATCCCCCTCTTATGTTTAGAGAGAAAATCTATAGGAAATAGAACAGGTCAGTAATAGACATTAACCTGGGCCGGGTGGAAGGCTAAGAGGACAGTTTATTGACAAAGGGACATGAGGGAATTTTAGGAGGTGATGGGGTGCTTCTCTATCTTGATTGTAGTGACTGTTACATGACTGCATTTGTCAAAACACTTAGAACTGCATACTAAAAAGAATGAATTTTACAGAAGGTGAATTTTGCCTTCATTAAAACCTAATTTATAAAAAAAAATTAAAAAAAATAAATAAAACCTAATTTATATATGAACACACAGAGACAAATCTATATTTTCTAAAGGCACTTTGTAAGTTAGATGGTATGTACTTGGATCTGATAATGGTGCTTACATGGCAGTGGGCACAGGAGGGAACCAGGATCAGGCTGAGGAATGCTCTGTAGGTACTTTATAGGCTGTGCTTTTTATTTTTTTATAAGGAGAATATATTCAGATATTATCTATATAATTAAAAGTTAATTTTAAAAATTTTACTCCTACCTCAGTAAAGGACAAATCCAATTTCCTTATAATATGCTGCTTTTACAGCTTAGACAGAGACTGATCCTGGCCTCTGAGTTGGGTAACGAAATACAGGGGCCACTTCAAAATATCTGTGTGTGTTTATGTTTAACTACAAGAGTAATTCATGCTCCCTGTTATAAATCTGAACAATATAGAAATACCTAAACTAAGGGAATTACCTCCATTCCCCACCACCACCACCACCCCTGCAGTCCCACCCTCTGGAGGAAATCCTCATGAACTGTTAATGCATCTCCTTTGAGTCCTGTCTCAACAGATACCAAACCCAGAGTTGAGTTTTGTTGCCATTGTTCTTACAAGAACAGAATCCTGGTGCACACAGAGTGAAAGGTGACAGACCTCTTTCTCTGAGGCTCCCCATCCTCTCCCCATTACTTAGCACTTGTGTGATCCACTGCATGGACGCACCATGACTTACTGAAGTGACCGTCTCTGTTACTGCCGGGCTTTTCACTCTGTAGAACAATTCTGCAGAATCTGTACACGTGCCTTTGTGCATCTGTGTTGTGGTGGGCTGGAGCCCTGGGGCACTACGGGTGTGCTGTACAGAAAGGGAACCACACATCCCACGTCTTGGTCCTCTTTATGGAACGCCACACCATCTCAGTGCTGCACCCCTAGAACTGTCCTGCAGAGCTTCCTACAGTGAGCTCTCTGCCCTGGTGTCCACTGGAGCCCCCGGGACCCTTTATCAGCCTACCTTTCCCCCTGGTCCCCCTGTCCCCACTGCTCCCCCTTGCCCCCCAACCGCCATTCTGATGCAATGCCGTGGGGTAGAGCTGGAATCTGAGTGGCATCAGGCTGCCTGGCCCGGGAATCCCACTGTTGTCACCTTCTCTTGACCGCTGTTTTTTTTCCCCTCCCCAGAATAGGTTCTCAGACTACGAGAAGAAGAAGGTAATAAAGTGTCTTTTCTCCTGGGTCACTTTTCTCCTTAACAAAGATCTCCACTATTATAAAAGATTTGAAGGAACAAATTCATCCTCTCTCTAAATAGAGGGGAAACTAAAGTTTTCCCCTTAACTACCTTGTCTCACCACATCTTCACACAGCCTTGGTGGGTAATGGGGTATCTCCCCTTCACATATGAGAAGTCTGAAGCCCAGGGACCCCAGACCCTAACCCACCAGCCTCTGCCCGTGAACAGAATGTTTTATTACAGTTGGGCCCAGGAAGGGGGTGGGAGGCACTGGGTGTGGGGGGTGTGGCTCAGTGTTAAGACCTTCAGCCTGCACTACTCAGAGTTTAAAAGGTGGGTTTACCCTGCTCCCATGTCCCAGCGCCCACAGAGCCTTGCCAGCCATTACCAGAATCTACCTTCTTATAGGAACAGAAGATGCTGGAGAAACTTGAGTTTGAACGGCGCTTGGAACTTGGGCAGCGAGAGCACGCACAGCTCCTTCAGCAGAGCAACAGTCAGAAGGATGAGATCCTCCAGACAGTCAAGGAGGTCTGTGAATGGCTATGTGGGGGGCTTGTCTGCTCACTCTCTGCCAGGGGGCCCTTACAGATCACCAAGTCCAGCCTCCTCTTGTGTAACGGGTACCCGAAGGGCCTAGCAAGGGGAAGGCCCGGGCCCAGATCACACAGAAAGGCCTGGCAGGGCAGGGGGAGAAACTGATGCAGAGCCCCTGGCTGCCAGCTGAGGCTGGCTGGCTGTCCCACTGCAGGAGCAGTCCCGGCTGGAGCAGGGCCTAAGTGAGCGCCAGCGCTACCTGGACGCAGAGCGGCAGCGGCTGCAGGAGCAGCTGAAGCAGACAGAGCAGAACATCTCCAACCGGATCCAGAAGCTCCTGCAAGAGAACCAGAGGTCAGACCCCTACTCCTAAGGCCCAGAGGATTTCCCTGATGTGGCACCCTCTGAGGAGCCTGGAATAGGGGTCCGTTTCTCCCTCATGATGTCTACTCCTGCCCGGAGTTGTGTTGTTTTTTTTTTTTAAAGATTTATTTATTTATTCATGAGAGACACAGAGAGAAAAAGAGCGATACAGGCAGAGGGAGAAGCAGGCTCCGTGCAGGGAGCTGACGTGGGACTCGATCTCGGGTCTCCAGGGTCATGTCCTGGGCTGAAGGTGGCACTAAACCACTGAGCCACCTGGGCTGCCCCTGCCCAGAGTTTTTGTGTTAGGGTCCAGTGTTGGTGCAAACTGCAGCACCAACCTAAAGAGAAAAGCATCTGCTCTGGGCCTGACCTGGTCTGTAGCTTGTCCTTGGACCCATGCCTACCAAGTGTCCTGTCTGTAAAATGAGGGAGGTTAATAGGAGAGATGAGATCACGTCTTGCTCCAGTATTCTAGGTTCCAAGTAATGTGTTGCTCTGAGGTCAGCCATAGTGAGATTTGCCTTAACAAATCGTGTCCAGGGTAGGCACAGCTAGGAGCAGGCCTCGGTGGGCTTGGGGGAAAGGAAGCCAGATCAAAGTCTCCAGAAGCTCTAGTTAGTTTCCCTTGTGGAAAGCCTCCAGAAACGGGCTTTCACCACGTTCCCTGTTGTTTCCAGGCTTCCTCTTGCTTTTTCCTCACTCCTCCATCATGTAGTAGTTATATGGCGCCCAAGCGAGCCGGCATGTGTACCACACAGTGGGCTCTCCCGACCTGGGCATCCTGGAAAGCTACCTCTGTCAGATGCTGCTTATGTGCTGAGCACTTTATGTATATTCTCTTAGTCACTCTTGAAAAATACTCCACGAAGCTTTTTTTTTTTTTTCTGAGGATCCCATTTTGCAGATGAGGAACCAGGGATTGGTGTGGCTGAGTAACTGGCCCAACGACACACAGCCAGAGGTTTTGAGGCTGAGAACCCCAGCTGGTTCCTCAGTACCCTCTGCACAGCCAGTGCAGTGAGAGGAAAGTAGTTCTGTTGGAAACAGGCCTCCTGGTGACAGCTGCAGTGACCTTTACAGTTTTGGTTTTCTCTACAGGAAAAAGAAAAGTTCTGAGATCTTGAAGTCACTGGAAAATGAAAGGTTAGTGTTTTGCTCTAGCA